>NC_090921.1:1380740800-1381990800 GCF_040938575.1 Ambystoma mexicanum | reverse complement strand
TGGGGAAATCGGGCATCAACAACTAAACCGGTGGATTGTGGCGTCCCACAAAGAGCAAGCTTCTCCCCACTGTTTAATTTGTACCTACGGTGCCTATGCACATCGCTAACCCAACTTGGTATATTTTTTACGAACTTTGCTGACGACACACAGCTAGTGTTCGAACTCAGCGGAGATTATAACCAAGACAGCAAAAAATTAACACTCATTTACAAAACCATCGCAGCCTGGATGAAGGCAAATTGGATGTGCTTATGATCTTTGGCTCACCTTATGCCAGAAAAAAAACTCAGTCCAGATTACTCTACATTTAACTTCAAGGAAAGACCAATCATGGTGGCGGAAAAAGTTAAAACAATAGGAATCTACATGCAGGCATCACTTGGAGCTGAAGCCCAGGTAGCATACTTAAAAAGAAATTGCCAATACTACCAAAAACTCCTGAGGAAAATCAAACCCCTATTAAATAAGCAAAACAGCACAACCATAGCTAGAGCCACTATGCTCTCAAGATTAGATTATGGAAATGCACTAATGCTGGGAGCCAGCAAAAAAATGCATAAATCAGTGCCAGGTGATTCAGAACAAGCCAGCTAGAACCATCACCGGCAAAACAAAAAGGGACCACATCACAGGAGAAAGGAGGGACATGCATTGGCTAGCCATAGATGAACAAATTACATTCAAATCCCTGATGTTGGTTCGCCGCTCCACAAATGGAAATGGCTCAATATACCTCCAAAAACAATTCAAGAAATACGAACCAATTTGAAACCTCAGATCCATGAACAAAGGACTTTTACAGGCCAAGCCATTGAAAAAAAACAAATGGCTTGGGTAGAGCATTCCCAACCAAAGCAATAGCAAAATGGAACACTCTACCTGAATCCTTATGAATCGAAACAACCCTGCAATGCTTTAAAAAGAAACTGAAAACCTTCCTATTCAAATAATCATCCACTAAATTGAGCACCTAAACTGATCCACCCACACCTAATTGTTGTCCCGTCACCATGTTCCCCGTTAAGTGCTCTGATGCCGGCGGGCTGCAGCGCTATAGAAATAAATAAATATTCCATTTTCAATCTGTAAACTGTTCCTCCAATTCTTCAACCCACTTATTCCTTAATCTCGTCGCACCACCATTTTTAGCTTCCACATCAGTGGCGACAATCATAGTGAAGCACTTACCATGGTCTTTACTGCTTTAGTGCCACATTGACCGTGTACATCTTGGGTCTCTCAGGGAAGCCTAACATCAGTCATTATTTTAACATACATTTGTAGGTGTGTTAACCAGCATTCCATAAATGTTATTACCCTTTTACCAGTATATAGATGTCATACATGTCTCATTCGTCTTATGCACTCCCTACCCTTCTCTCCAAAGGCATGGCCTAATTTCCTACTAGATTTCGGGAAGAAAGGTGATCATCTGCCCAGAGGAGAGCTTTGCCTTTCACCAAGTATGTATCAGTGTGGTAATAGGGGAAAGGAGCATTCTAAGTTGCCCCATCCGAGGCCCAACTAGCTCAAGCAATCGACATGGTGCATACTCCATTTCAATCATAATGGTAAGCGGGTCCTCATGGGGTCGGGGAAACCAGTCCACCATTTGCAGCCCAATAGTACGACCTAAAATTCAGAACCCCAATCATAGAAAAACAATATTTAAATGTATGCATCCTCAGATTCTGCCGGTTATATTTCACTTGTCATTCATGAAACAAAACCAACAACATGTCGCTCACATTTTCTATCACTATATACATTGGGGCAGCTAACTTTTAACCTGGGTCATGCGCCTACAGCTTCTTTTGGTCTTATTGCATATTGTTTTTGTGATAGGCTCTAAGATCCAAAGATATCGAAGTGCAGGACCCAATACAGCATATACGAAATAAGGAAGACCGGAAGAAATAGGACCAAAGAAAAACAAACAAAAAAACTCAAGTTAGAATAAATATGTTTTATTTATATTTTCTTAATGGGAAAAATTCCTTTGTCTGGCAGAACACTCCAGCATTTGGCAGCCACAAGCCTACAGACGTGGCCGAAGCAGCAGGTATGTTTACATGGAGGTATCCAGACAGTATGTCTTTGTTTTGCGCTTGATGGTTAAGCAGCGGTATACCATTCAAACCTGGCTTTTATGTAGAGTGGGAGGTTCCATACAGAGTTGAGGGTTAGTTCACAAAAAAATGCTAGATTTCACTAGACCTCTCTGTAATCTATGCAGGGTTGAAGGAATAGGTGCATGTCTCAGAGTGTTAGTGACAATACGTGCTGCAGTATTTTGTAGGATTTGTAAATACGAATAGCATATTTAGGACTATGCGTATAAAGAACAATGCAATTGTCCATCTTTGAGCAAATGATCGCATTGGCAATTGTTGTACAGAGCTTTCTAGTGAAGAGGGCAAAGCGGTCTTAATAACAGAAGGTGTTCGTTGGTAGCATTAAGCATTACATTGATCAAAGGTTTCATGGACAGAGTAGAGTCAGAAATGAGACCAGCGCTTTTACTCTGTTGAACAGGGATAAGGGATCCTGAAAGTTATTTTGGATGGGTGGAGATGGCTTTTTGCAAAGATTGCGTTGTAGAAATAATGAAACTATTTTATCCAGATTGAGCTATAGCCAAATATCAGCCGTCATCTGTGGAACCTGCTTAAATAGGTCCTGTAATTCTGATTAAATCAGACTGGTAATCAATGCCTAGAATAAACACATTCTGTATAGTTCTGAAAGCTTCCATTGAATTTCCACAGAAATCTTTCAACAGGTTGTAAGGAGGTTTTAAATTAATAATTAACAGTGGGAGAGGGCGGGAGATATGCAGGACTCCTCAGAGACACCACAAGCCACAATTTACGGATGAGACACAAATTCCTGAGTTTGAGCCAGTTTTCATTGTACTGAACCTCTTGGAAGAAGTGCCTTCTTGTGTAGTCAGCTACTCTATAGAAGCATGGCAGAGTCAAAATATATTACGTTTTAAATCTAAAATATATATACATGACAAGGAATGCTAGGTGCTGTGACACGGTCAGAGAAGGATAGGGGCCCCTTTCAACTTTGGGCAGTAGGCCTAGTAGGGTGTTTGCCAGCACCAGTCCTGCTCCAGAGGTGGTGTGAGGGAGTTGGGAGGGCCCCAGTCTCTGTCCCTTCTACATGTACCTTGATAAAAACGACAAGTGCCACTTTTACCTGCCCCCCACCTGCCATGCCGGATTCTGGACAGTCTTTTCTCTCTTCTTCTTTGACTACAGATAGCAGAGGTCCTTGCATGGAGGAGGGGGACGAGCAACCCACCAGCAAGCGAGCCGCCGGTAAACAGTGGGCCAGAGAAGCATTGTGTGCCACAAACTGGCAAATCAGGTGTTTATACCACGCTGAGCACACACCCAGGTGCTGATTACAGTGGGACGACCATTACGAGTTACCAGCAGACCCCAGTACGAAGAGGGGCAGTGTTAAGGGGGTGTGGGGGGGGGTCACTGCTGTACCTGGCCCCTGGGGGAGAACAAGGAAGCGATTTGCCCAGGGAACTAGGTAGGTGCCAGATTAGGGGGGTCGAGGGGAGGGGGAGTAGTGGAAAGTAGTTGAGTGGTAGGAGAAAAGAGCAGGAGAGGAATACAACGGAGGATAGAAGATTTAGAGGAGAGAGAACATCATGGGTGGACAGAAAAGAAGTGAGGGAGAGACCGAAAAGTGGAAGGAGGAGGAGGGAGAGTAGGAGGAAAAGGAGACGAAGGTAAAGAACAGGGCGAGAAGTACAAAAGGCATGAGAGTTGAAGAACAAGTGAGACCTAGGTGACTGGAAGGCACCAGGTCAGGTCTCAAGAATGATTACTTCTCTCTAGTGAACAGTTTGGGGTTTAGGGACACCTGGACTAGGAAGGAAAGAGACAGAGAGACACCTTAGTGAGATCATCTTCAAACATTTATTTTAAAAAAAGCTTAAACAGTATTGGGGTGTTCTTGAGACCGTCAGTGAGTGCTCAAGAAAAGTACTGCACTTACCCTCCAATCAGTATATGTGGCTGCTTGCTCTCACTTGCGACATAAAATATATCTGCAACCATATCACCATTGAAGCTGAAAAAAAAAAACATTTGCTAAGTGTGCATTTTTCAGTATTATTAACATGTATTTGGCATTCATTATTTTTTAAATACTGTGTTCATATTTCAAATACTTAGGACTAAACTATTGTTAACATGTTTCCGTTTTTAAACATTGTGTATTGAAAGAAATACATATTAACCAGTACAACCACTTACGAATGCCTGCCATAAAACTCCAAGGTTGTTTGGACACCAACAAATCTATTACTGCAGCTTGCAAGGCAAAAAAGCCCAACTAACCTTGGAAGCCCATACCAAAAAAGAAAACGGTAATACAGGTTGGGTGAAAAAAAGAAAAAAATAGAAATAGGGGAGTGTCACAGACTGGATAAAAACACGCCGAGGATGTTTCACCATCTACATTTATGCTCTGGGTGAAAATGTTTACTAAATTCCTATTAGACGGGTCACCAAATTAAAAGAGCAGATTCAAAGACAATTGTGACAAGATGGCAGGATAAAAGAAATTCTGTGAAAGGTGTGAGAAACAAGGTGTCTCACCCACTAGTCCCTGGGGAGCTGTCAGCCAGGCGGCCACGACAAGGCAATCGCTTTTGGATCCAGTTCCTGGGGGTGGACCAGTGCAGGAGGATCACCTGGGTGAGGGGTCTTCGAGGAGTGGGGCACCGGATGGTGAGGCGTGGTATCCTCTTACCTGCAACACCTTTACCCCATCCAACCAGGTAGGGGATTTAGGAACTCTACCCCTTCCCCTCTTACAACACAAACACTTAGTGAATTTTCTCTCATAGCAGGCTGTCCGTGTCTAACACCCGAGCAGTATACCGGACGTGTACCCAATACACTAGTCAGGCCAGGTCAAGCAATTACTGGCCATCACACACACCTGACTCCCATCAAGCTTCCCCACATGGATAAGAGGCGGAGCACGAGAGCTCCCTCTGAGCAAGGCAAAGAACACAAGGAAACAGCAGTTTCGAGACGGCAGCTGAACAAGACAGACGGCAAAACAGAAGGGAATCGCAAGGAGGGGAAATTACCTTGACCTTTTCAAAAAAGGAACCGTTATTTTCCAGAGACCTCGATAACAGAAAGCGTAAGACCAGAAAACCAGACTGAAGAACCCTGCATTGTGTGTCAGAGATACCCGCGTCAATAATCAAGGCAGGGAGAATCACCAGCCACTGTGGTACCGTCCTTGGCTCCAAGAACAAAGCAGCATCAGCAAAATCAAACCAGCTGGTGAGTTGGGGAGACTGATACAGGCAGCAACATTGTATGGCAAGAATTGGAACGAACATTGTTAAAACGCGTGTGATAAGACGTAAGTAAAGTTGAACAGCTGATGAGTGATGAAACTTTAGAAGCAAGATACAATACATTTGACCAAGTGGTCCGGCACTGTGTGGGTGCTCAATCGAAGGTCTCTTTAAGGTATCCAGCTGAGAAGTGGCAAAAGTGAAAGTGAGAAAAAGGTTATAATCAAGAAGTGAGCTAGTAATTGTGAATCGAAGTGGTCATGCGATGGGTCAAGCAAAATCCTGCGCAGTCGAAAGTCTTCGATTTTGATGAAGTAGAGAAAGTTTGAAAAAAATAGATCCATTTGGCCCGAGGCCGGCAGAGGGAGACCAACTGAAGGTTTTGTGTTAAAGTGGGTCTGAGCCTGGCAGAGGGGCACGCGGGGTGAACAGTAAATCACCCAAGAAGATTGTATATGTGAAATTCTGAGAAGAAAGGAACTTTAATGTTTGTCGTGTTGCATCAGGCCTTCTGAAATAGGAGATTTTGAATGGGAGAGACTTTGGTACAGAAAGCCCTGATGTTAAAGTTTCAAACTGCATCCTGGAGCTAGAGAAGCCAGAGCGTGTGCTAAACTGGAGTGTGCCGCCTTGTCCCGTGTTCAAAATGGCTTGAATATCCTGACATCATTTTTTGAACACTTTTCTTTTGCATAACATTGTTTCCCCACACTATTTGTATTTAGAAGTAAGGATTGGCAATAGGTTTATTAGTATAGGCCCTTTTATTTTGACAAGACATCACTAGGACTGTGTTATTATTGGATGGTTGTAGCTTGCACCCATATTTAGATATAGGATTAGATAGGTGTTTTTCAAACCCAATTGAAGTTCAATAAACACCCTTGAACTGTGATCACTTGTGTCCGTCTTACTGATTGATACCATGCCTACCTTACAAAGGCCTGTGCTAACAGAGCTTACACTCTTCAGTCCGATGTCCAATCCCACTTTAGTTCAACATGTTCTGCGTTGTCTGCATGAAGGAAACATCCTTCAAATCACAGTCTGGAAGGTTTTCAGTGCCCCAGCATACTTCCTGACTTGGTGCTGGCAGACTATACCAACGTTGAGTATTCCTTCAGGATTCTACCCATGTGGCACCTCCCACTCCATGTGTAACCCTCTTGGGCTACAAGGAACTTGGTTATTCTTTGCTGGAACTTTCTGGTTTTATTTCATTGGCGAGAAGAGAAACCTGAGAAAGAGTCATTCCCTGGAACTGTGAATATTGTTCCCGTAGACCTTTTTATTGGATTTGTACCCTTTTGTTGTAGCTGAACATTTGTGCACTTTGAGAATCAGAGAGAATATACTTTAGAGTTAGGTTATAGAGCGTGAGGGTCTAGGATAAGATTTCAGACACAGCATGTACTTTTTGATTAGGACAGTTCGACAACGGACAGACCCTTAGCTTAGGTTGAGGTATGGAAAATACTTTAGCGTAGGGATAGAGAGGCATTTTCCAACCCCTTTTTCATTTAATAAAAGTCTATAACCAAAACCATGAGCCCTCATGTCTGCGCCTCATTCCTGGCTCCTCACAGGTCAATAGGTTTGAGCTGCTGTAGGTATCTGGTTGGTACGTTCACATAAAACTCAATTTAAAAAAAAAAAGGACAGTTCTCTCAGAAGCAGGAGAAGCTTTTTAATGCTCTGCCATAAAAAATCCAAATTAGGGCTGCAGAAATACAGGAGAGAAAAAAGGAGCAATGAGAGCCCCTCCCTTCTCCATAAACCAGAATGGAGACATCTAAGCAAGTTGCTTGGGTCATCAGCTTAACTCTGCCCCAACAGCACTCCCTCAAACTCCTTGCAGAAGCTCTTTTTATATAACCTCTGGAATTCAAAACATATTCCAACATGTTTACATATTCTGAAGAAACATGTTCCACGAGCTTCAAGAATTGAGGTCTGAGGCCTCCTGGAATACCAGACGTTGCTAGTTGCCGGATGCCATATTCTGGTGCACCCGGTGGCTTGGAATTACATAACATTGGTTTACTATTTACTTGGCAATCAGTGACTATTTGCATAAACGAACAGCCGCAGGATACCAGCCTGTAACCTATACGTACAGTGTTTCCTCTTGTGCCATAACAAATGATAACCTGGCTCTAAGCAGAGATTGCTCGGAGGACAGCAAAGGATTAATTTGTAATTGTCCATTTGTGCACAATACATGAATACAATTCAAATAGAAGACCAGGCTTCACGTTACTAAAATGCTTTCTGCAATATATATATGCCTACCTATTTAAGTTGCATGTGTGTCACAACTATGCATCAGAACGAATATATAACAAGAAAATGTTCGTGAAAATGCACTTTGCGAAAAGCTCCGTTAAAATCCATGTGCCTGAAAAAAAGGGGGTAAAACGCAACAAAAACAAAAATACGATTTTCAGAAAAACTATCATTTTCATAATAATAATAATTTAGCATTTATATAGCGCTACGAACCCTCAGGTATCTGAGCGCAGCTTATTATTACCCACGGTAGGTGGTGCTCATTTATCGACCTCGGAAGCAGGCTCTGCACAGATGTCAAAGCTAGCGCCCTACTCGCTGTGCTATCGGACCGGCTTAGTCTCTGGCACGCCCCGGTGGATAGAATTTTTAAGGGCAAACACATTATGCCCCATGTGCTTGCTCTCTAAGTATTTTTCAAAGTACAATTTTCAAATACCATTTTCCATCCGGTATTATTAGTGTACACTCACACGATCGGAGCACAAGTACAGAGGCTGACTGCTAGGAGGACTTAATTTACAACCTGAGCCTCCGATTCATTTATGCATTTAGTTCACAGACCCAATGTATTGTCTGGAATAATCTTTAACACACAGCTTCGAGGCATAGCTACAGACTGCCTGCACGTGCCTGCATCCTTCGGTGTATTTGCATAGCATCATCCGTCTCAGGAACAGCATGTGCTGGGGACGCACGGCCACTCGGTTCATCGCAAGCAGCCAACTCCTCAGCTTTCCATGCCGATGGATGGGAGGTGACTAGCTCGATATTGTGGCGTGAAAGGCAGAGTCAGCAGTATAGATTGCGTGCCCGTTTTCCGATTTATTATGCAACAGGAACGGGGAACTTGCCAGCCTATAGGTTGAACACCTCAGGCCCCTCCCCTTTCCCAGAAGACACCATAAAAACCAGAAGGCGCGCGTGCAAGATGTATGCACATCTGTGCAAGTGCTCTGAAAAGTGCTGTTCGCTGCTTCGCCACAGACACTGCCAGAGCACTCTTACTACCTCCGTGCTTACATATTTCCCTACCTGCACTCGCGCTCTACGAGTTTGGCGCATTTGGGCATTGCTGGGTATCTTGTCAGCATGGCAATTGTGTAAAATAAAGTTTTCTTTTGTTTTTTTAGTGGGCCTTTACATCCGTGTACTGAAAAACGTTGCTTCCGCTGATAATGTAGAACATAACGAGGTGGAAAGGAAAAGCGTTTGGTAACACACAGACGTAGATTACAAGCTCATAGTCCTGCTGGTTGTAACAAATCCGTCCGCTGTTTAGCTTTACAGCAGCTGCCAGTTAGTCAGTTAGCATCATGCCGAAAGGCGTCCAATTACAGAGACTAACGAGGGCGAAGTAGTATCTGTACTTTCTAAACAGCGTAGCGCGTGGTGGCGTCTACATCTGCACTATAGCTGAAGGCGCTGCACAAACCGCAAGTAGTAGGCAAAGGGGGTTATATTGGCAGTATTGATTATAGTATGTTTAATAACCATATACATCGATTGTGAACTCTTTCAGCATAAGCACTTACACATTGTAGAATTTGTGGTCCTGAGATTTGCACACTGGCAGATAGCAATACCTAATCTGACATACATTAAAGTAAATGACAGGGTATTAGTTGTATGCTGGGTCACTCAGTGACTAGATTGTTGATGTGCTAAGTGTGGTACTGAACAACTCAGCTACTAGTAAGGCTTCGAGCCTACGAGCATATCTACCATCCATATAAGTAACTGAGAAATCAGTATAAGCACGCACGTACGCTCACGACCTAAGTGTTTAATGCTTATTCATTCATTATTAGATCATTTTCTGTGCTGTGCTGTTATAAGATAATATTTACTATGGTAAGTATCATGACGGTAGATAGTAACTCCTCACCACCACTTCCAAAGAAAGGAGCGCTTGCCTAAACCGTTACGTAGAGGCCGTCGGATTGTAATACCAAAGACAATCTCTAAACCAAGTATAGGTGGTAAAACTAAACAAATGACAGCATACTTCCCAAAAGCCCAAATGAAACAGTTAAGCCAAATAGATGAAGAGGCTGCTACAAAAGAAATAGTAGCTGAACCCAGTGAAGCCTTAGGCTGCTTGAGTTCTAAATTTCTAGAGGAGTTATTGTCATCTTCTCCCCCTTATGGATAATACCCATGCTGAAGCACAGCCCGACTATGAGCATATACATAAAAGTCCGAACATACAGGTGTCAATGCAGGGTAGGATACCAGTATTAAATGATACGGTCAAATCGATGATACATGTTAGTGACAATGATATACCCCAATATATTAATAATGAGTCAAATAATATTGACCTGGAGTGTGATATGAGTGATGAAGTGGAAGTTGAATACTTATGTGATATTATGGGGACGTCTTTTTCATCTAGTCATAGAGACATAGCACCAGAAGAATATTATGCTCCACTGATGAATAATCAAAATAACAAAATACTGACTCCAAAATTGTCGGTTTCTGAGAGTAAAGTGCCCAGCTTTTGGAAAAGTTGTAGTGAGCAATTTACAGTGATTGAGGACCCGAGCGTAAAAAACATTCCAAATTCTTTAGACGTAAACGTTAACAGTATGTCTTCCGAAGAAATGTTTGAAGCTTTGAAAATCTGTTGAACCATCTACTGCATAAGACTGATAATGTCGAGAAGAAACTAGACTTACAGTCATTATTGCTCCATAAAAGTATTAACCGGGGACAGAAGTCGGTTTGTGATCAGAATACTTCAACAGACTGTCTAGAGACTAAATACTCAGATAATAATACACCAGTCCTGAAGAATGTCACGAATAAAATTACCTCTAAGCAGACTACTAAGGTTGGAAAATACGGAAACACAGTTAAAACAAAACGGCGGAAAATAAATCATTTTAGTCATGCCTTCATGTATGATAATCGAATTATAGTAAGAAAAAATGCCTATGTCATTCCTGGATCTGCTATTGCGATCACAACGACAGACCAAGCAATATCAGCTGACATAGAAAAATAAGCACAACATGAAAAGCAAGTTGCCCCTCCTCCTTTGGGTGGCACATAACCAATGAATGGTAGCTTGAGTAAAAATTGTGTCTCTCTACAGAAAAAGAGCTCAAGTATCGACAAGGACAATGGTCCGACAAGTAAACCTTCAAATGTAAGTGGTAACAGATATTCAAAGTGGTGCTTCACTTAATTCTAAGACATTGAAACAAAGTTCACTACCTGGCACTTGGCAAGCAAGCAATAATGCAGGTTCATTGATAACTGTGCTGGAGCACAGCACTGATCGAGTGGGCTTTGTTAGAGCCCTTCAGATCCAACCAGTATCACTTGATAGAAATATGGCTCTGCTCAATAGAACAGCGGTATTACGAATTCTGCACTCGGTAGTAGCCTTGAGAGTGATTACTACCAAAGATATAAAAATGGTTTATCAAGTTGAACAGACGTCTGAATATCAGACAAATATCTGGTTTCAATCCAGTGCAATTCTGGATTATATATTGCGATCGGATGTAGAGCTCTTTCAACTGGGTTACTCTTGTAAGGTGGTATGGATTCCAGAGATTAAACTGAGAGCCATTGCACTGTCTAACTCCAGAGACCTAATCCCGATAAATCGAAGTAAGGTTCTGGTGCAGCCAAAGTTAAACAAAGAATGCATAATTGTTGCGGGTGAATCTGGTGCCACCCAAAAAAATCTGACACTGATGAGCAGCTTGGTCAGGAGTGAAGAATCTTCCGATATGCCAGAAACAGATGCAAATGATAGCCTTGGCTACAGGCAATGGCTGCCTGTCACTTTTAAACATTTTAATTCAATTCACCAGTGATGATCACCTTATTTATTAATGGAACACTAGAGGATACACACATCTTTTGGGAAGATGGGCTCATATCTCAAATTTATTTATGTTGGTGACCTTGCAGGAAACCTGGGCTCACGGGCCTAGTCCAATTGGATGGTCGAAGTACAACACAACAAGTTGCCTCGAACGGGCCGAAAGGGAGGCCTAGAGGTGGGCTGTTGATGACTGTAAAGTCCCCATGGCTTGTAACTACACTTGAAGAATTTTCCAACTATGTTCAGGCTGTTAAACTTAGTTATTTGGACCATGTCATAATATGTATTAGTATTTATGACCCCCCGAACATAATAGCTACAGATGAAAATGTCAAAATAGTAGCTTCTGTTTTACTGAAATATTGTCACGGATATCCTTTATGGATGGTTGGTGACTTTAGTGCTAAAATAGGCGACTTACAACCGGCCAACACAAAGGGAGGTATGATCATTTCGGAAGCAGTCTGCAATAATACTTCGAATCTCCAGGGCAGACCATGGGCCAAAATTATTGAAGAATTTGGATTGACAAGACTAAAAATGGTAGTTGCCCTGGCGATGCAAAGTTGGCTTATACACGGACAGATGGGCGTGCAATGTCAACAATTGACTATGTATTCACTAACAGTGCTCTCCTACTCACAGTTGACATGGCTATAGTTCATCATGAGTGACCATTTTCCCATGTGTCCTTTCGGCTCCAATATTAATAAAACAACCACCAGCGACCGATGATAAAAATTGTCAGATAGTCCTAAATGAAGCTCAAAATCACATCAAGTCCACTCTAGGATCAGGTGTGGAAGGTGATCAACCTTTCCCCTTACCAAATGTGACATGGAGTAGCGAAATAAGTGTACTAGATATTGTGCTAATAATAGAAAAGCTCAGTAAGTCTTGAGCTGCTGGCACCAATGGGGTGTGTAATGCACTACTGAAACGCTCACCAGAATTATGCGCACATGCACTTTATATACTATTTAAAGAAAAAGGACACAGTGCGAGGATCTCAACAACATGGCATATTAGTCACCTGTTAGCTGTATATAAAAAAAGGGGCGTGGGACAACCCTGTCAATTATCACACACTAGCAATGTTATATCGCTCTTTGAAGATTTTTGCCAGAGTTTTGTTGGCTGAGCTGAACTTATGGATAAAAGCAAAGCAGATCCTGCCAGCAAACCAGATAGGATTTCGACCAAAAGCAAACACGATTCACAACGTATTTATCCCCATATCAGCTACTGAATACTCAAGGAAATGAGGTGAACGTAATGCGTATTATGCCTTTATCTGGTGCAGCATTTGATTCTGTTCTTAGGACTAGACTAGGGAGAAAACTCAGTTTGTGGGATATCCCCATGGGTCTGTTGAAAATGTTAATGTTGTTGTATGATGATACTAAGGTTTGCATTCGCTTAGATGGCATACGTGTCAGGGGGTTAAGCAGGGTTGCATCGTGGCAGCAACTCTGTTTAACCTGTGCATGTAAGTGCACTTTATGAACTTGACGATAAGCCCACGCTAAGTTGGCTTGCATATGCGGATGACTTGCTATTGGTAGATCTCACCGCTAGTGGCCTCCAAAATGTACTAAATGCATTATCGGAATACGCCAATATAAATGGTCTGAAAATAAATATCCAAAAAAGCAAAGTCATGGTGTTTATTGTGAACAAAGTCACAAAACATTATACTTGGTACATTGAAAAAACTAGATTGGAACAAGTGAAAGTGTACACATATTTGGGTGTCCTGATAGATGAAAAGTTGAAGTGGGATTCCCATTGGCAAGTCACACAAGAAAAATGCTTTAAGTCAGTTAATGCAATAAGTTCATTCATAGGGAAGAATGTCGGGGTCTCCACGCATGCCATTTAGTTGTTTTACTCGGCAAAATGTTGCCACTCATTATATGGCTGTGAGATTTGGGGACATAACTATTTCAATGATCTTAAAGAATTCGAAGCATCTTTGATTAAGAAAATATTTAGAATGCCTAGCTGTCTCAAAATTGTCATAGTCATAGAATGTTTATGTTTATTTATTTGTACCGTGCACAAGGTACCCTCAGGCTTACAGGCACCGACAAACAAAACAAATACATAATATACATAACATAACAAACAGTAATGAAATCTATAGCATATGAATTGCAAAGGATCATATATAGCCAGACATAAAAAGTGGGTCATCAAACATCATAAAGTACAGAAGAAAAACTTAATTTATCACAATTCTCAATTTTGTGTGAGGGGACATGTCCTGCACATTGGTGAGCCGATTTATAAATTCAGGCAAACTGCTAGACCCACAACCAATGATGATCCAGTCAGTATTGTCTACTTGGCACCAATTGCTGATCTGTAATCTCCGGAGAAATTTCAGGTGCTGCGATCTAACACAATTGGAACCCACTTTATTATGAAGCCATGCTAACATTTTATTTTTAAGTGACTCCCTAGTTTCGGCTTGCTTCAGCTTGTCGACATGGATTAAAACGTTTCTTGGATCCAGTGCGAAGGTCCCCACATTGGAGTCAACAATTGTAGGCAAGGTGGCTTTTTTCTGTCGAATATCCTTAGGTCGAAGGAGGGCCAAACGTGGCGCAAACTTCATAAGAGGTAATGTGCTCTCTTGTAGAACTTGAGTCCCTGGACGAGTCATTAGCAGAGCTAACTTAGCTTGCCAAGAGGAATCTCTATGAGTTAACTCAATCGGCTCTGTTTGAGAATCTGCATCAACTCTAATCTCAGAGAGTTGGGCGTTTGAGAGGCCTTTTCTTAAGAACTTTATCTCGGTGAGCTTCTGTGGAGGTGACAAAGGGGGCATAGACATTTGCGCGCGAAAAATGGTTATGGTCTAGAACATTTGATGTTGATGGATAGTGATACTGTGATAGTTACTTATAAGCAAGCGTACTTAAAAATGGACAGTTACTCCACCATTGGAACTATGGGGAAAATTATCAAACAGCATAGGAAATGGTCAGCCGGCTATGAAAGATCACTAAATAGTGTATCTCAAAAGAAGTTAAAATCCTGGCTAAAAAAGAAAATGCAAGAGTACGGTGAAGAGTCCCATTTGGTCAAACTAGCGACCAAGAAGGTTAGTCGGAGATACTGTCAATACTGGCTGACACTGACCTCTATGCCCCATTATATTACAGCATATCCAAATGCATATGTATTTAGAAACTATTGATGAAATGTAATGCTTGTGAAACCTTGGAGGTAGTAGGAGTAAGGCAGGGGAGATTACGAACAGAAAGATTGTGTCGCCTGTGGGTGCAATGTGGTGGAGACACTAGAGCATCTGCTTGTCAATTGTGAAAGTTTAAGTAAGATTTGCTAAATGTTTTTAAAATCGTATGACAATGCAGTGGATAGTAGCGAAATGTTTGAAATATGGCCAAATTTTATGAAAGGTAATGTCAATTTTATTTATTATATAGTGAAATTTTATCTGAAAATATTGCTGATTTTTAAAGTTCTGTTATATGATAGGTTATTTATAACACGCTTAATACCCAGAGGTTTTGAAGCGCGGACCCGGGGATCGAACCGGTCTTGCTTCATGTCGTCTTGCTTCCAGGGCGAGCATGTTGCCGCTGAGCTATCCTCCCGGGACCATCTTAGAATTATGTTTTAGAGTTGTTTGCCAGATTTTATATTGTGAATGAGGATGTCATTACGGTCAAAGAGCCACTAAAACTGCATTGTAATTAGTACTGCAACATGTTGACCAATCAGGTTTGATTTTAAAATGGAAATGTATAATGTTGATGTGTATGTATGTAATTTCATGTTGTATATACAAAGCCTTTGGCTACAAGTATATTACCAATAAATAAAATAGCTACAAATAACTTGTGCAATAAAGGTGCTATCTTGTAAACATTAATGTTCAATCATTCCATAAATACTTGCTATGTTAGGTTTAATATATTCCTGTTGGAGGAAGATAATCCATCATTAATGTACATATACACACATTCCTGGATCTTTATGGGACTTCATACCTAGTGGGCTGGACGTACTGCTTTGGGTGGAGAATCCTTGTTGACATCAAATTGAAACTTCATTTTATTTAAAATATCCATTTAATCATATGTTTGCCTTTTTAAGCTCTGGTACATACTTACTCCATAATCAGTGGTTCATCAGAAAACGTGCTATTCAATTTAGTCTTATTGTCGATATCTAAAAACAAAAACAAACAAAACAGTTGAGTAGACTCTTGGACAAAAATATTGAGACAGAACAATTACTTTGTTTACTTCAAAATCCATAGAGGCATTGCCTTCCATTGCAAAGGCTGGGAAATCTGCATGCAAGCTAATCCCACAAAAAAGGCTAGCTCTCATGGTAATTCTCTATAACAAATCTAGCTTTTTAAGATCATTTTGCAAAACAGTTATTAGTTTGTGCAGAAAGCAAAAAAGCTTGCTGTAGTCCAAGTGATTAAAGGAATAGTACACTCTAAAATTATATTGTCCCAAAAGATGGGCAATAATCAAAAACATATTAAACATCTTTTTTTAACCATTTTTATTTTTCAATAGAGGCATAATCAATAACATATAATCATTATACTTTGTTAACACAATGAACACAACCAAATTTTTAATCAGGGTTAATGACACCCGTTGCCGTGTAAGTTGCCTCCATTTTTAAACTATATTTTATTATTCCACCACCCCCCCCCACTGCCCTTTTAAAACAATTTTATTTTCTTGCAGAGGTAAGGACATTTTACTTTCAACAATGTACAAGAATATAACTTTTGCCAATATGAGTCCGCGTCATAACTTCGTTGTCTGCTGCTATACAACAGAAATTTCCCAGTTTTATCGATTCATTCTTAAGTTTCTACCTCACCCCCCACCCAGATCCTTTATCTCTAGGTTCCAGAGTCTTTTCTTTTGACCTTTCCGCTACATCGACCCCATATGAGGATCCCACTTCTTTTGTGTTCCTGGCTGTCAGGAGGTATAGATGTTTTTGAGAATCTGAGGTTTGAGGAAATAGGTGCCTCTTTCTACGACAAGGTTTCGAAAGGGGGACCCAGTAGGCTAGAGTCTCTGCAGTGTACATTTCTTTCATACATAGGTTCTTGGGTGTAACACTTAAACAGTTAACTCCCACCCCCCCCCCCCTTTACTTTTCGCCTCGTTTCCTTTTCACGTCATGAAATACTCTCTCTTTCTCTGTTCTGGGTTGTTAGATGATCGATATATTTCTGAGGGTCCGTGGTTTATAGATGTGGGCTTCCCTGTCTCCGACAAAGTCTCTAAAGGGGGACCATATGGACAAGTATCTCTGGTAAGGTTCTGTTTTTATGGCAGTTACCTTCTCCATTGCCATTACTCCCCATATTTGTACCCACCACCATGGTGTTGTTGGGCCCTCTAGCGTTTTCCACCTTTGTGCCAATGTCATTCGTGCCGCTGATAGTAAGTGTGTTATTAGAGTGGATATATGCCCCGATGCCGCGTATATACCCTCTGCCTCTGCTCCTAGCAGGATCACTTTAGGTGAAAGTAATTCTCTGCCAGTAATGTCTTTGATGTGTCCCAGTATCTCCTTCCAATAGGTAATCGCCTTGGGGCATGTCCACCACATGTGGAACAGGTCACCTCTCCCTCCACATTGTCTCCAACAGTTTGGGGGATATTCTGAGTTTATTTTGTTTAATCTGTGGGGGGACATGTACCATCTGTAGCATAATTTATATGTGGCTTCTTTAATTGCTGTACATTTGGAGGATCTGTGAGCTCTTGTCCATATCTGGTCCCACTCTCTGTCCGTTATAGGCTCTGCTACATCTTTTACCCAATTCTCTTTATATCTTAGGTTGTCCGTTGGTTGTGCTGGTTAGGCAGAAACCTGTGCAGTTCCCTCTGGGAGCACTGCAAAAGATTTAGGACTACAGGTGTTTGGCAGTAAACCCACTTGGTAGCAGTCTGTACCACACAGATTCACTTGGTAGCTGTGGCTGAGCAGTCAGACTTCCCTCAAGAAGAGTTAGGCAGTATACAGAGTATTCACAATAGGTCAGGAGAACACAGTAGAACAAGTAAACGCGGACCAGGGCTTGGTGTAAAAGAGATATAATTAATTATTTAAAACCACTTAAAAAAAAAAAAAAAAAAAAAAACACACACAGGCACTAATAGTAAGCAATTCAAAAACACGGTTTCTAAAAGATATACACTCCCTTAAAAGAATATTAGACAAGTCTTAAGTAAAGCCCCACTTATTTTCAGACAGCGGTGAGCGCTTAACGTAGATGGCACTCTAATAACTCGTTTTAAAAAGGGAGAGAAAAACAGAATAAACTGAAACGGGTCCCAACACTTTTTCACAAACACACAAGAGAGGAAGGCAAAGTAACACCGTGAATTCAGAGTCAGTAGGCCGGATCCGCTTTAAGAGGATCAAACGAAATGTGTCCAAGGTCACACGGTTGCAGTGCACAAGAGTCTTGTAAAGGTTCAAAAAGGAGCTGGACCAAAGAAAGGGACCAGTTAGAGGGTGAAGGCGGCCAGCCCAGTCCAGAAGGTTAAGGGGTTATTATTACCTTGTAGCAATCTTTAGAAAGGGAGGCCTGGCGGACACGGTACCTTAAAGTGGTGAGAACGCTCCAGCGGGGGCAGTTGTTCCTGGCAGCGGGTGCAAGTCGGTGCATCGTCCGGGGGAAAAGAGGATCTCGTCGTGGAGGAAGACAGGAGTCTTTTGCACTGCCAGGGAAGAAACCAGCCGCAGAGTTTCTAAGGTACAAGGAGCGGTCCGGTGGTTCGCGGTTCAGTGGTGAGTGGCTATCCAGCCGCCGGGGTGCTTGGCACGGGCAGTTCGACCACAAACCGGGCTGGGGTGCGAAGAAAGAAAGGAAAACTGGTTGTGCCCACCAGCCAGTGGAAGAAGCCTCTCCAGCCGGGAGATCTTCTCTGTCGTCGGGAAGTGGTGAGTCGGTTCTGCAGGGCTCCACCGGTGGTGTCGTCGTGGTAGGTCGGCTCAGCTTCTCCCTCGTCGGATTCTCAGGTCCTGTGGCGACTTCTGAAGTTCCAGTCCCCAAAGCCCTGCTTTTATGCAGAAAACGCCCATTTACTCAGCCTAGCTGTCACTCAAACATGCTAAGTGGTGAGCCGGCCGGCTCACCACTTGGGCCAATCACACAAGAGTGCGACCTGAGTTACTAAGGTAACTCGGTCCAGGGTGCCTAAACCCCCTCCCACGCCCCCTGTGGTACCCAGACAGAGTGGCACCACTTTTGGAGGCTTCTGTGGAGAAGCCTGCCATAAAGTGGAACAAAGGGCTTGACTTGGGTTGGAGTCACAGAAGACAACACAAACGCCATTTTAGAATAGAGTCTTGGCAAAAAATACCAACCCGAGAATTAATATTAATTAAATAAGCCGGCGGTATGTTCGAGGCTATGAGAATGAAATAATTAAAGTTGGTAGCCTCGAACAATGGGAAAATCCCATCAGGAAATATTCGCGGTCGAATATAAAAAGTAGTTTCCACTGCCACCAGCCAAAACTCGATCAGGGGGGACAGAGACGTGCCTCCTCGACTAACAGACCCCGGGGCAATCGAATTTCCCCCACCAGTACGTCCACAATATGATGGTTTGTACTGGTTTTCTGTTAATAATTTGGGACTAGTAAAGCCAATGGTGACTTTACATGCCCTGGGAGACAGTAGTCAGTCCCAGGGTATGGAGTCTATGGTGGGGTGTCACTATGACACCCCGGTGTTACTGCACGGAGGGTGCTATGTAACACACATAGGAAAAACATATGAGACCCTATGGAGTAAAGGACCCCATAGCCCATAAAACACATTACCAGTCAAAGGAATACATTATCATGTCCAAGAGTGGGAGAAAAAAAAGAGTTCACTCTTGGCAGGAGGAAAAAAACAAACTCCAGAAATCCAGCAAAGCTGCTGGGGCACTCACTAGGTTAAGAAATTCAGCCTAAAGAGACAGTGCTCCATCGAGCAGTCTGTAAATTCTAGATATCCCTCTCCATGGTTTCCCCTCTTGCATTGTTAGTTCCAAGCCTGTTAGGGTTCTTGTACCCGCTCTTTTCTGACGGGTGGGAGATCCAGTGTCGTACTTGCATGTATATGAACCTTTCATTTTCCCCAGATCGAATTTCTTTTTGCATTCTAAGAAGGGGATTGGGTCCCCGTTTTGGTACATGTCCTGCAATGTTAGTGTCTGCGCCTTTCCAACCTACTCAGAAATTATTCTTCAAGCCTGGGGTGAAATCGATGTTATGTGCTATTGGGGATAATGGGCCCAACCCTTGTTTGATCTTTTTCATTTGCATGGCTCTGTCCCAGTTACTTAGGGCTGTTTTAGTAGCTCCTAGTAGTTTTCCTTCTGTTTCGCGGGCCTTGGGATTCAATGCTAGGAGCGCTGTTATCGGGATCTGTGTGGATGCTTGTTCTATGGCTCTCCATCCTTTGATGTCGGCTGGGTTAGCCCACTGTAGTATGGGAGCCAAGTGCGCTGCCATGATGTCTGGAACCCCCAGGCCTCCCAGGAGCGGGGGACGGGTCAGTGTGCGTCTCTGTATTCTGGGTCTCTTTTTCACCCATATGAATCTAAATACCGCGTTTTGAAGTTCTTTGATTATCTGTGGCGGGATCTCCGCGGGTATTGAACTGGTCACATATATTAGGCGGGGGAGAAGGGTCATCTTTAACGCTGCTATTCTGGCGAACCACGATAGTTCCTGGTTATCCCCATCTCAGCAGGTCCGCCTTTAGTGGTTTCCAAAGAGGGGGGGGCAGTCCTCAAAAGTGAACTCCCAGTTATTCTAGAGTGTTTTTCTCCCATCTCAAGGGGAATCTCTTCTTCATGCAGTTTATTGTATTTGCGTCCTCCGTTATGTTTAGTGCCTTTGATTTATTGTAGTTGATTGTGTATCCGGATATGGTGGCAAATTCTTCCAGTGTCTCAATGGCTCTCTGTAGTGTATTCTTAGTGTCTCCCATATAGAGCATCACATCGTCAGCGTATAATGCTATTTTCTGCGGGGTCTCCTTGATGTGCACTCCTTTTATAGCGGGGTCTCCGCTGTACCGCGCTGCTAGTGGCTCCATAGCCATTGCAAATATTAGTGGGGATAGGGGGCAGCCCTGGCACGTACCCCTCCGTATCTCCACTTGTTTTGAGTCACGGGTGTTTATCCAGAATGATGTAGATGGGCGTTGAAAATTTGCCAGGATCATCCTGCTGAATTGAGTCCCGCATCCGAATTTCTCCAGGATCATCCTAAGGTATTCCCAGTCCAAGCTGTCAAAAGCGCGTGAAGCGTCTAGGGCCGCTATTGCAAATTTCTGATTTGTACGTCTCCCCCATTCGATTACATTTATGGCTCTTCTAACGTTATCTTGGGTGTGACGTCTCCTAACAAAACCCGCTTGATCTTCCTGGATGATATCTGGGAGGATCTGCGATAGCCTATTCGCTAGCATCTTTGTGTATAGCTTTGCATCCGTGTTTAGGAGTGCTATCGGGCGGTAACTTGAACATTCGGCCGGATCCTTGTTTGGTTTCAGCACAAGGATTGTTGATGATCTTGCCATATCTGGGGAGATCGATCCAGTGTCTCCGATTGTGTTGAAGAGACGGGTGAAGGGGCCCAGTAGTTGTGTTCGGAACGTTTTGTAGTACGCATTTCCAAAGCCGTCTGGACCTTGGGTCTTTGGTAATGAAGAGATAGCTTCATTGATTTCTTGAGCTGTGAATGGCCTCCCCAGTATTTATGTGTCCTTGTCCGAGATTTGGGGTAGATGGGTAGCTAGTAGATAAGATTTTTGGTCTGTCGCATTTAGGTTTGCTCCTTGTAGTAGTTCTTCATGAAACCGGACCGTTATTTCCAGTTTCTCTTCCTCTTTTGTGTTCATATCCCCTTTTTCGTTTCTTAAGGCAGCTATATAGTTACGGGATTTCTGTTTGTCTAATTTGGCCGCTAGGAATTTATTTGCCTTGCCTCCGTGGACGTTGTATGATTGCTTAATGTTAAGCAACGTCTGTGCTACCGCATCTGCTGTGTAACCTTCTAGTTGGGCACAAACCTTCTTTAATTCTCGCCAGGATTTCTGCGTTTGTCGGGACTTGTGGTTTTTCTCTGCATCTTTTAGGGCTAGTTTCATCCTTCGGGTTAGTATCGCCCGTTCCCTACAGTATATTGCTGTCTGGGCCATGAATTTTCCTCGGATTACAGCTTTCCCGGCATCCCAGATTGTTTTCCAGTCAACCTCGCCGTTGTTGTTCTCTTTAAAATAGTTGTTTATAGTTCTTCCATGTGTGCTCTAAGCGCTAGGTCGCGCAGGATCAGGTCGTTGAGTCTCCACGGCCGGCGTTGTTTGCTTTCCCCTCTTTCCATTTCCAGGCTAACTAGTACTGGGGCGTGGTCTGTGATGTATTGTGTTCCTATTTCCACCTTAGTCACTTGGGGATTAGAGTTGCTGAAACCAGGATCATGTCTATTCTGGAGTATCCTCTGTGTACTGCAGAATAGTGAGTGTATTCCCTCGTGTCTCCCTGGAAGAAGCGCCAGGTCTCGATTACTTCTAGCTCTCTGAGGAACTTACCCAGCGCCTGTCTGTTTCTCTGGTCGGCTGTTGTAGGGGGCAGGGTTTTGTCGAGGCTAGGGTCCATTATGCAGTTGAAGTCCCCCCTATGATTGTTTGGCCTTCACACCAGCTTCCTATTTTCAGTAGGAGATCTGTGATGTAACGTTCTTGTTTGTCGTTAGGAGCGTACATCGCCAGGATAGTGTAGGTCTTCCCTTTGATAGTTCCTTTGAGTCCCAGGTATCTCCCTTCAGTATCACTAATTATCTGTTTTCGGAAGTTCAGTCCCATAGCCAATAGTATTGCGACCCCATTTGTTTTCGAGCCGCTGGAGGTGAAGTATTGTTGTGGGAATGCCTTGTTACGCATTCTTTTTTCATCCGTTTTCAAGAGGTGGGTTTCTTGCAGGATAGCTACCTTTGCAGACAACTTCTCGAGCCTGTTGAGAATCGCTCGTCGTTTCCCGGGGGAGTTCAGCCCTTGTACATTTAACGAGACGATCAGTGTCTCTGCCATTTTTGTACGGGATATGTTTCCGTCTCTTAGTGCGTCTTGTTTCGGGTTAGTTTGAAGTGGCCCACCTGCCGTGGTCAGGCGTTTCCTCTGTGTCTCTTCCAGTCGCTTCTTTATTTAGTGTCTTCTTCAGGGTGTTTCGTTTGTGATATTTGAAGGGGCCTGCCAGTTTCTTTTCTCCGTTAGATCTTCTTTTCCTTTCGGATGACCATTCCCATTGATTGTTTTGACTGCTGGGTGCGCTATTTTGTGGGCTAGTTTCGGTTTGGCTTTGTTCTTCCTCAATTTGTAGTAATGACAGGCCTTCCTCACATGTACTGATCCTTCTTTGTTTCCCTTTCCAGGGGAAGGCTAGACCAAAGGGGAATGTCCATCTGTATGTGATTTGTTCAGCTTGTAGTGCTTTCGTGATTGGTTGCATAAGCTTCCTCTTATGTAGGGTGATCAACGCTAGGTCTTGGTACAGTTGGATTCGCCCACCATTGATTGTTAGTTCTTTGTGGGTATGTGCGGCTCTCAAGATGTCCTCTTTCAAGCTATAAGAGGTCATGGCGATAAGAACATCTCTAGGTCTCACTCCTGGTTCATTCTTTTTGGGGCCCACTCGGTGGATTCTGTCAAATTCGAATCGTGTGTCAAATTCGAATCGTTCTGGGGAGGGGGGGACGGGACGTCGTTCAGGATGCTGCTGAAGCAGTGTTGCATGTTGTCCCGTAGGTCTTTATCCTGGATCGATTCTGAGAGGCCCTTGACCCGGATGTTGGATCTTTGTGAGCGATTTTCCAAATCTTTGGTTTGGATCTCTAGGTTATTTGTAGCTTTGGCAACTTGGTCTAGTAGGCTATTGTATTGCTTTGCTTCCTCTGCCATATGAGAGTCCATTTTAGAGTGTGTCCACTCTGCCCCCAAGTTTGTTTATCTCTTGTCGTACCTCTTTCAGGGACGTCTTCAGCTCTTCTTTCATTGTTTCCAGTTGGGTCTGGAGCGTGTTTGTTATCCTGGATTCCATGCCCCTAAGGCAGTCAAGTAGTTCTTCCTTATTTATAGCCATGTCAGAACTGTTAGGCGTCGTTGATTCTCCCTGGTCTGGAGGTTCTTGGGGAGCGCTTTGTTGTGTTGTGTTCCAGCAGCTTTCTAGCAGACGAGTTTGGTTTTTCGCCGGTGTTTTGGCTCTTGCGTGAGGGGTTTTCCCTTTAATCCCGGGCATCAGGTTCACTCCCCGTTGAGACTCAGTGTGGGCCTCCAAACACTTGTTTTCGTGGGTCTCTGCTAGGAGATGGCTCTGTCCGATTGGGTATGATAGTGACCCTGGGGCTGGTCAGCGGGGTGTAAAGGGAACCAGACACAGGATGTGGGGTACTCCCAGATAGACGCGCCTTTGATGTAGGAGGCCCGAGTTGAACCTTATATGTACGTGGATACTTGTTTGCTTCAGCTCGTGTGCCCGGAATTGTAATCTTTCCGGAGTAGAGGTACTGTAAATGATAGGATGGCCTTTTGTACTGCGGAGTCGCTGGTGGGGTAGTGTACTCGCAATCAGAGCTGTGCTGTGGTTACTTGGTGTGGGAGCTAAATCTAGCCGATGGCTTCAGGGTGATTCCAGGATCACTTAAGCAGGAGTTCCGACTTTCCACAAATTGCTTAGCACAGAGTCAGGCTTGTACTTCCTTGTCTTTGGGGTGCCGGATTGGAGTCTTCCGGCACACTTTTCAATGGACTGCAGAGGAGGGCACACGCTCCGAGGTCGGGGGCCCAACCCTCTGTTTGTCAGATTTGATTGTATTGTTCCCCCGGACTTTCCTGGCTGGTATTGGTGAGCTTCCGTTGTTATGCAAGTTCTACACAGCTTAAGCTCACAGGGGGCACTCCTCCCCCACTTCGGGCCTCCAGCGGGCTGGGGAGGCAGAGCGCTGATGGATGTTCGAGTTCCCGGATTTGGGCGTGAGATGGGGCCCGCCGAATGAGCCGGCGCGGCCGTACTTCCGCCATGGCCTCCAGGAGGTTGGACACAGGGCGCTGCGCGAAAGTGCTATGCTTCCAGCCCGGACCCCGGGCAGGGGGAGTCCTGATCGATTTACCGCCCCCTCCCACTAACCTCTTCGCCGGAAGTCCCTCAGGATCGGTGTTGACTCTCAGGTGGCCAGTCCCCCGGTGGGGCCACAGTAGGAGGGGGGGCCCTGGCGCGCTCCAGCGACGGCCCAGGCCAGTAAGGGCGAGGGTAGGTCCAAGAAGGGGTGCCCCCGCGGAGGGTCAAGGGAGTCCGCTCCTCCCCTGGTGGTTTGCCCAGTGGGGGGGCCTGGAGTGTGCTGGAGGGGGCCGGGGCGCGCTCCCGCGTCGGCCCAGGCCAATACGATGTTTGTTGCCGGCCTCTGTCTTGTGGCGCAGAGGAACTCCCTATGGAGGACTCACTTGGCTGCCCTCCTGATGGGGATCGGGAAGGCCAACGAGCTCTGGGGGCCCTGGATGCTATGCTCTACCTTTGGGCCACTTGAGTGCTTCCCTTCTTAGACTTGGTCCCTCTGCAGCTTCTCAGTCCAGAGCTTCCCCAAGTTCCTCCGTCAACAATGTTCCCCTTTTCCTAGGGGCAATCACTCCTGCGCTGCTAGTGGACACTTTTACAGACCTCCCCCCCTAACCCCCCCCCCCCCCCCCCAACAGGGCCGCCCTCTGTCCCTCTGTGCTGCTGGCCTGGTACTGCTCTCCTTCCCTATATTAAACATCTTTTTAAAGAAAGTTCCATGTAAACCTTTGAACAAACGAGGCTCAAAGTGTTTACACAGGAGCATCCATTTTGTCATTTCAAGCAGCCTCCTCTGTTCATGGTAAGTTCTGCCCCGGCGGCACTAATCAAGCAGCAAAATCCCCCTACTGGGAGCTTTTGCTTACTGCAGTTAGAGCAGAGCACAACATGGGGGAGGCTGCCTTCACTTTCATTTTACGTTTTCGGTGCTCCCCAAAACCAGGGAAACACACAAAACCTAAAATGAAAGGCAGAGCAAATATAAATACTTCGCCGGGTGAGTTTTCATAATTGCTGCCACTTTCTTTTCTAGTTTCCCGTTCGGGAAACTAGAAAAGAAAGTCGCAGTCATTATGAAAACTCTGCCGGATGCCGGCGAAATATTCAGAATTGCCTGCACTTGCCTACAAGCAAAGGCGCGGAAATTATAAATACAACGTTGTTGCACTTATGATTGCTGTGGTAAGAAAACCACGGAAATCATAAATACAACAACGTTGTATTTATGATTGCAGTGGCTTCAGCTTTGAGTCTCCTGGGCTCCCCCGACCCGGGGCTTGGAATTTTTGAGTTTGAGCCTCATTTGCTCAAAACTTTACATGGGAACTTTGTTTAAAATATTTTTTATATATATTTTTGATTATGGGCCATCTTTTAAAAAAATACAATTTTAGAGAACTATCCCTTTAAGTAGGATTACTTAATGCTTTAAATATGAATCGCTATACCCGACATACTATACACTGATCTCACACGCACACGTACTTGCACTCACTCCCTTACGTCTTTCTCCATCACAACTCTCTTCCTTTGCTCTTGTTCACACCACTTGGGAGCATGCCGTTGGGTCCTATAATGTGCAGACTCTTTCTGATCGCTGTGACACATTACTATGCTGATCTGGGAGCTGTAAGACCACATTTCCTACTTGGCAGCCCTTCTGGATCCAGTTCAGTTTTTGGGCAGACTGGATGATCATAAGACTAGACTTCCCAGAATTCCCTGGCCACTGCTTAATCTCCTCCCTTGCAGGACAAGGTTGGGTAGATAAGAGATACTGTGGCTACAGGTGCTACCACCGATCACTCCAGAGGCGTGCAATCATTAGTCAGCTTCAATAGCCTCTCTATACTTCAGCCCAGCACTGGTCATTGTTGCAGTGTTCCAGCTTGTGGCCGGTCCACGTGTTCCTCATCCCTTGTTCCTACTTCATGAGCCCTTGGATTTCAATTTTGTTTGCTTATTGGTATTTCTGCGTCCTTATTACCTTACTAGCAAGCACCTGCTTTTGAGACCACATTTCCCACTGCTTTCCTATTGCTGCACTGCACAATGTGTCTGTATTCTTTAGCTTCTTGAGCTTGCTGTGCTCTGAACTTTAACCTTGATACCTTGTGTATAGGAGCCATACAAATGTCCAATAAAAATAAATACCTGATATCTCTCAAGAATTTGGGGTTTCATATTCTTGTTCCTTTCCCTTCCCTCCCCTTCTTGGAGGGAGGAGGGCCTGGGCTTGCCCGATCGTTTGCCCTGCTCCTTGACTCACACTTGGAGCATGTTCCAGGTTTTTACCCTGGCTCTTCTCCCTTAGTTCCCTCTTGCTTGTTAGGTGTGGTCTACAGTGTTCTTTCATCTGTGCAAATGCCTACATTTTCCTGTCCATCTTGTAAGCATTATTCCCATGCATCCCCGGTCAAGAGCCTTATGTAACAAGCTACTCTGCCTTTGATGTTGAAGAATCTCGGGGTCTATGTTTGATCGGGAGGAGTATTGGGCATAACTCTCAAACCAAGTGGTGTCTTGACCTTGTAAGTAAGCCCTTTAATTTGCCTTCCATAATAATATTAAAGGTGTCTGCCCACATATTGTCATGCTTGTCCTATATGTAGACTTTGCTGTCAAAGTACCTGCAACAGCAATTCCGGACAAGGAGCTTACTGACTTTCCTTGTGATCATAAAGAGCTTACCCAACATCCCCTTTCATATATTTGTATCATCTACTTGCACAACCTGGGTGTTAGTGTGCATGTATCTTGCTTTCTGAGTGCATGTTTAATTAGTCTTACTTCCTGCTTGATTTTGTGCACATTCCCCTTGCTAATGTCCTATGCCTCCTCTTGACATACCCTTGCAGGATCTCTTTATGTTAGTGAAAGTCGCGTATGTCAGGAACATGTTTTCTACAGCCACTGCCAACTGCTGGCCGATCATAACACGAAAACATATATACTTTAAGGGGGACGGGTGCTCAAAAAGCAGCTATTAAAAAAAGAATAATATTCTTAACAGCCTTTAAAAAAAAAAACTTGACAATGTTAATTTTTTTAAAAAAAACTTTATTTTAAACTTGGCATACAAGGCACTGTAAAACCAATAGATTGTTGTATATCTGGACTATAACTTACAGGTGGCAAATGAAAAATAAAAGATAAAAAAGGAAGGCACTTTGGTACAAGGGTAAGCAACAAACAATGCAGATACATAGACAACTTTTCAGTTCAGAGTGATATCCTTAGTCTGGAGCAGTATTCAATACTCAAATAGCTATTGGATATGATATGAGATATGATATATGTTATTTATAATGCGCTTAATACCCAGAGGTTTCTAAGCGCGGACCCGGGGATCTAACCTGTGCTGCTCTGTGTCGTCTTGCTTCCAAGGCAAGCACGTTGCCGCTGAGCTATCCTCCCGAGACATGACTAAGGTACTCAGTCTTAGGCCTGTTCGGACCGATAATCGCTAAATTCAGCCCATTTAGCCTTGGGTCTGGATGTGAAGGGTAACATTCCAACGTAAATTGCCTCGCAATTCTGCGCCCATGTGAGTTCAGTCAGCCGTACCTTGAATGTGGGTGGGTTAGCCGTACCTTGAATGTGGGTGGGTTCTTGTCATCCACTTTTGCAATATACATCTTTTAGGCATTATGCGCCCCATATTTACAAACGCCCTGAGACGCTTGACCGAGAAACTAGTCCAAAGCCCAAAAAGCACGCCAAGAAAAAGAATACGCTAGCCGAAATCCAACCACCTCGGACAATGTTTTCAGAACGGCGCCCCTGAATCCCAGTAGTTGAGCGGAACTCCAAAACATGTGTAAATGTTCAGCATTATGTGAACATCATCTTGGGCATACAGAATTCCATTACGGTACAATTTAGCAGGTTTCTCAGGTGTATAATACAGTCCATTAAGCAGCGTAAATTGCATGACTTTCAACTATACATTTAATTTGCAAACCTATTTCTCCATTGAACGTCTGTCAACTCAACCCCAAAATCATCTGCCCATTTGAGTCTAGACGTGGGTCTGCAGAAAGCACCTTGTCTAGTATCATCCTGTATAGTGTAGAAAGAACCATGCAAATTACAAGGGGGTCCTGCGAGTCCCTCTGCCAGACATTAGTCCTGGTTCCGAGAGCCTTACCCAGAGTCTTTAGCTCACTATCTTTCACAGTGGAGAAATATCAAAACATGAGTCTTTGTCCTGTCCTAGGGCAGTCCAGCACCGAAATGCTAGACAATTCTCCTCTGAACAAGAGTACCAACAGCAACCCCCGGTGCTGGGCAGGACAGACTCATATGCTTTTGAAAGTTCTCCTCTGTGAAAGGTAGTGAGCTAAAGACTCTGGGTAAGTCTCTCGTAACCAGGACTAATGTCTGGCAGAGGGACTCACAGGACCCCCCCACCCCTGTTTTTTGTAGTGTAGAAAGAAGCCCCCAGCAATCCCTGGATTTAGCTATACACATCAGTTCAGCATTTTCAGTGGGAGGGTAGGGAGGGGGGGGTGGTACTGCAGGGTAGTCCACCCACCATTTAGAAATTGCAGTGCAGATCCTGTAATATTGCATCAATTCCGCTGCTGTATTCCTATGCCCCTGCCACCAAGTCTGCGGTGTAATAAACTTCCATCTGGAAACACATCCGCCAATGCTCGTTAACCCAAACTTTCCCACCCTGCTGCCAGTGCTGTGTCCCAAGTGGGCTCTAATCCCAGGTACTTCCACAGTGGGAGCCATTTGTAATACGGTCGGTCTGCTCCAGTTCTGGCTAGGCTGGAGTGGCAGGCATACACTGTACCCATAATCGGGTCCAATGGGCAGCCATCTGTATATTTCAAATCCAAAATTAGTGTTCTAGTATCAGTTTCCCCTGCGGCTAATTCCTCCAGTTTAACATGGGGCGGGCTAATGGGGAGTAAAAAGGGGTTGGGGGGTCACCTCCATAGCAGTAGGTAGAAAACTGGGCTTGGGCAGCCAACCAATATATTTCCAGGTGCTGCGTTGGGACACCCCCCCCTTATCGTTCGTAAGAGCAATGCATGACCATCGTTTTCGCACTGCACCTGCATGCCACAGGAACTGCACAAGTGAGCCATGCAGTCACAAAAGAACATTCACAAAGGTCTACAGAAGTTTAGGTAATAGGACCATCTTCATTAAGGCCAGCCTGCCTGCAAGTGTCATCCGCAGTGCTTTCCATCTAGCCTGTCTACTTTCTACATAACGCTCTTGTGCGATGTAGTTATCTCACAGGAGGGAGAGTTTCTCCCTAGAGACGATCACCCCGAGGTATTAAATGCTATCTGGGGCCCAACAGAGGGTATATTCACCTCTAGGTTCCTGCGTGCATTTCATTAAAGAGACCATTTCTGATTTTGTATAATTAATCGTGAACCCCGAATACTCACCCAGTCTCGTTATGTCGCGGATGATCGGATCGAGATTCTTCTGGGGAGTCCTTGTATAGAGCAGAACGTTGTCTGCATATAGCAAAATTATTTCCAGAGGGCCCCTAAAACATATACCACGTTGACTATGGCGGTACCGAACCAGGTCTGCCATTGGTTCAATGACTAGGGAAAACAAAATGGGGGACAGGGGGCAACCCTGCTGGGTGCCCCTCCCTAGCCTAATCTAGGCCCAAACCCATTAATTGATGAGAACCCTGGCCAATAGACGAGTATATAGAAGCCTAATGTACTGACGCATTACCAAGCCCAGACCCATTTTGTCCAATACCACAAATGTGTGACCGGTTGTATCCCAAGCTCCTGGCATAATTCCATTCTCATCCCGGTTTACAAGCAAGGCTCTAGGGTCCAGCCGAACAGTTATAGGTTACTGGCGATGTTGGATTGTAGCTCTAAGGTCTGTACAAATATTCTACTTGAGATGCTTAATGCATGGTCCTGTGCAAACTGTTTGTTGGCAAAACATAATTTTGGATTTAGAAAGGGGTTTAGCCCTTCACACCTGCTGTGGATTTTACACTCATTCATTTCCAACACTTACTCCTAACCTGAAACCTCCTTATATCTTTCTTTTGTTGATTTCAGTTCTGCGTTTGATAGTGTTATACGCATTAACTGGGGGAGAAACTGTCTAAATGGGGCATTGACCGCTCGCTCCTTTATTTTATAAAACAATTGCACAATCATACTCATGCCAGAGTGCGGTTATCACAGGAAGGTATCCTTTTCTCAATCCTATGATACTAACATCAGCCTTGAAAAAAGGATGTGTTTCAGATCCCTTGCCATTTAATGTATACATGGCTGACATAGATATGTCACTTAAGACTGAGAATAATCATCCACCTCACTATGGCTGCAAGGAGGTTAATAGTTTGATATATGCTGCTTGTGAGACACATGAGGGTCTCTCATCCACTAGTCCCCAGGGATCTGTCATCCAGGTGGCCAGGAAACAGCCACCCCTATTGGAAACAGTTCCTGGGGGTGTACCAGTGCGGGAGGATCACCTGGATTGGGTGGCGGTGGGGGTAGGAGGAGTTCATTGAGGAAGTGGAGGTGGGACACCCAAGTGTGAGATGCGGTAACCCCTTGCTTATAACACCTTTTCCCCATCCTACCAGGTAGGATAACTAGAAACTCATAACCCCCCCACCTTATTGACACAAAAGCTTTCTCACAGACAGTTCCTCATGAGCGAAAACGGACTAACACCAGAGCCGTATACCCGACATGTCCCAACACAAGGGTCAGGCAATTACTGATAATTACTGTTACACTACGGCAGCAAAGATCTTTCTTACGAAGAAATTCCCGACCATGGAATCCGCTTTGGCATCGTTACAAGTTGCCTTGGAAACTGTTCAGGTCACGTAAACGTGCTAGTCAGCTGATGGGACGTGCTTCACTTACACGGAAGCCACGCCCCCTTGTTCCTTAAAGCCTTCAGCCGGGGGAACTTCGTTGCTGCTAATTGTACGTTACTACGTGCCTTTTCGTAGCCCGCCTACGGCACTGTTTGCCTTCCTCGGATTACCCTGCGTGAACCTTTGACTCAGAACACTCGTTACCAGACCTCAGCTTTGTACTCTGTTTCTGCTCATCTGGATTACCCTAAGGACGTGTTGCCACAGTAGTTTTCCTTTACTGCTGTTAAACCGCAGGAGCCTCCCCGCTCAACCTTCAGTTCTACAGGCTCTGCGGCTCTTCACTTCCGCTCAAAACTGAACTCCAGTTCTCATTCATCTTACGCTTGCACGAGCGCTTTTGCTTTCCATCTGAGTTCCGGCTCTACGATCAAGATCTGCTGAGATTCGCTTCAGCGCAACGCTGCTTGGTCCTTTTCTTCCTGTTCTATCTGAATCATCTATTTGGAATATAAGACCATTCCTACCAGTGCTGCTTATCAAGGACTGCTTTTGCTCCAACTATCTGATTAACTATGTTCACGTACTGAGAGACTGTTAGTTTTTTCTACTGAAGTGCATTTACGAACGCTTTCCAGGACATGCACCAACCCGGCCCTAGTGCGTCCCTCGCCCTGTTCGGGTTATCCTCCCTATACTAACTTTCCCATTTTATTATTTGTTTCTGTCGTTTTCATCAACCATTTGGATTTTGTATTCCTTATTGAAACTGGTCCAGGATTTCCTCTCAGGTCTACTCACATACACTAATTCAGGTACCGGCAGTTCTATTGTGTTTAACAGAATTAATTAAAAAGAAAACAAGTTAGGCATAACACTCAAAACCTTTGTGTCTCTTGCAGCATTGGTCTGGCGGTGCGCTCAATCCCGCTCTTGCAGCATTATAGATTACTCTGTCTCTTCTTACATAAATAGAGTGGTACATCATGAAAAAGAGCCCCTCTGGAAGAGGAAGCCTGATTCTTGAAATTAGGGGAACTGGGTTTTCAGAGACGTCTACACCTCATCCTACATCTCGATCCAGGTTGGGGTCACGCACACCTTCCGGATCGGTGAGTAACTATTACACACACCTGACTTCCATCACACTTCCCATACACAGATCAAAGGCAGAGCACGAAAGCACACTCTGAGCAAGGCAAAACGCACGAGGAAGCAGCAATTCCGAGATGGCAGTTTAAACCGAGGAAAAAGGTGGCAAGATCAGAGAGGACGACGAAGAGGGAATTACCCTTGCCCCTTTCAGCAAACCACAACATTCAAGAAGCTTCAAGGAAAAGAAACACAAGACCGGGAATTGCAGCTAACGAACAGTGTAGCTTGTGTCAAAGGTACACAGGGCCGTCCCGCTTTGATAGCCAAGGCGGGGAGACGAGATTGCCACCGTGGTACTGTCCTTGACTCAGACAAGCAAAGTAACACCAACGAGTTCAGCACAGCCGGTGAGTTGGAGAAACTGATAGCAGACCGGACTGTTATGCTCAAGGTTACAAACGACATTGTATGAAGAAAAGAACTTGTATATAATTGAACTTTGTGAAAGTGAGAAAGATACCACATGCAGAGTGGTCCAGAGCAAACCTGGGTGCTCACTCGAAGGTCTCGGTTTGGTGCCCCCCACCCCATTTCAGGGGAATATTATTGAACTGTGAAATCAAAGTGGTCCTGCAATGGGTTATGTTAAATCCTGTGCACATTCGAAAATCTTTGATTGTAAACTGAAATTGGTCTGAGCCCGGCTGAGGGGAGAACTAATTGTAGAAAAGGGGTTTAAGCCAGGATGAGGGAGATCCTGGGTGAACTGTAAGACACCCAAGAAAATTGTTGAGGCAAATGTTAACCCGACCGAGGGATGCCCTTAAAATTGAAGTTGGTCTGAACCCGACTAGGGACGCTAATGGTGAAAGGATCGGAGCCCGGTTGAGGGGGATCAAGGGTGAAGAGTAAATCGCCCAACGTGAATATTGAGAAAGGAAACTTTCTTTGTTGTTTGTGGTATATCAGGTCATCTAAGGCAAGAGACTTTGTACAAAAAAGACTTGGACGCTGAAGGTCCTGATGTTGGTAAAGGAAACTGACCTCTTGCTAGAGAAGCTCAGTAGTGTGCTGTGCTTGAGTGGCCCGCCTTGTCCCATGCAAAAAACATGGTGAAGGGAAGCCCACTGACTAAACATCCAAACTTATCATTTTGTAAACACTTTCTTTTTGTGAACATTATCCCACACTATTTTGTAGCATAGCGGTAAGGATTGGCAATAGTTTTTTGTGTTTAGTATAGATCCTTATTTGACTGAACTCCACTGGGACTGTATTATTATTTGATGGTTGCAGCTTGCTCCCATTGTTGATTTAGGTTTAGATTGGCATTAGTCACACCCCTGATGAAGTTCAATAAACACCCTTAACTGTGATCACTTGTGTCCGTCTTGCTTTGATACCATTGTCATACTCGATAGAAGAGCTATTGGCCTGCAGCATTCTCTTAATGCTGTGAAACAAATGGCCTAAAGGTTAATATAGATTAATCAAAAAATGATGTCCGTCAGTAAGGAAGCCTATGGTGGCGCAGCGTTTAGGTGGCACTTAGTTACCACTCGTCTGACCCAAACCGATACATACAAGTATCCGGACATGCATGTCAAGGCATCCCGACCTTCTCGCATTTGTCGGATATTATTCCTCCGAAAGCTTGGAGGAAGTGGTTAGCCATCAGGAAGATTGACAAATGCGGTGGGCATTCCATAGAGGCAAAGGTAACAGCCTACAAGGTCTCCATCATACCGGGGATAATGTACGCGCTCAAAGTATTACCTAAGAAGACCACCTCCTGGTTAAACAGGTTGGAGGCCAAAATACTTGCTTCTCTATTAGGTCTACCAGACTCTGTACCGGTGGAGGCTTTAGGATTAGAGCCAGGCCCCCAATCACTGCAATCCCTGTGGAAGATGTCAATTAGTAGACTATGGGTAAGCATTACATTTGGGGGGATGTAAATCGGATTCACTTTTGCATTGCACTGAGGCCCATGCCAAACGGGATTACCACAGTACCTGATTCACGGATATGGAGAACTTGGTACTCTAATATTGCCGCAACATTTCTTTAACTTGTCGCACAGAGCAAGAGGTCCCTGTGTGTTTAAGCAAATTGGTTGCAAAGACCGGGGACTATGACCACATGCTGTCCTTAGTCTGGCTGGCTGGAACACGCAAATATTGTGCCTATGCACAACAAGGGCTATTTGGTCATAGTCCTCACAAGTATCTTGTTAAAATGGAGAGGGGGGGGAGCACCCAGCAGGGGAGAGCCCTGAATAGGCAACATACAAAGGGGTTGTGGACGAAAGAAGGAGATTAGGGGCAGAGCGGGAGGGAGCGAAAACATCATGGGGTCAGTAAGGGCGATGAGGCCCGATGGGGGGGGCGAGAACCCAGCCGGGGGGAAGGGAGGGTGCGTAGGGGGGGAGGGAAACAGCAAGTGTGTTGAAGTGGGTGAGGTCAGCATTGGAGAGGAGGAAGAGCAAGAGACCAGCAAGGGGATGGAGTAAAGGAGCGTGGGGCTGTTACTGAGAAGGGGTAGTGCAGTGAGTGTTTGTGTGTAAGAGGAGAACAGTAGTAATAGAAGAGGAGTAGTAGTGAGGCGCAGTGGTAGTGTGGAGTAGCAGTAGTGAGAGGAGAATCGAAGTACTGAAAGGGGAAGAGTAGTAGTATTGAGAGGAGAGCAGTAGCAGCAGTGAAAGAAGAGTAGTAATAGTAGTAGAAATAGTATTAGTGAGCAGCCATGAGGAGTAGGAGTAGTGAGGAGCCATGGGAGTGAGATGAGAGTGGGAGGAGGAAAGAAGTTAATATCCAAGGGTAGAGGTAGGAAGGCAGAGTGAAACATTGGAGGCACAGAAGACTGGCACGAAGAGTGATGGTAGAGAAAGAGGCAAGACAACAGGGCAAGGTGAGAATGAGGGTGATGGGCCTAGGCACTTCCAAATGAGTGAATGCAAGGCACTGTCCCCAGCTCCCTATAGAACCCTAAGTGGGGATAGGGTAGCGACAGCTAGGGAGCCCCAAGGGAATCTGAGCCATCGCTTTATGGGGAGAGAGGGAGCGAGGGACGTTCCTAGCACCAACTTTCAAAGCCTTTAATACCATGGAGGTGGATTAGTCAAGATTCCAACCTAGTTCACCATTGCTATAAACCTAATAATGGAAACCCATGAATCATTTCCAGACATCAGAGTGTTACTTGGGTCAACAACCCATCACACGGTGTACTCGTTAATATTGTGGGATCCATGTTAGGGTTCACCTAGACAGTTCCCAGAGGGAGTTAGACAGAAAGGGTGTTTGCACTTAGGCCATCAAAAACAGTGTAGAGGTTACTAATCGAGAGATCCCGAGGTTGAGTGCCTCCCCCCCCAACCTCCTCCTCGCAAGATGATAGAGATAGGGATGCCCCTTAGCAAGCCCCTTTTCAATTTTTGTCATGAAGACCCATGAACCGTCTTCGAGAGTTGGTGTATTCTTGAGTCCATCTTTGACATCTGTGATAAACATGGCCAAAATCGGTTATTTGGCTGTGTAAGTTCGCAGTAGAGTGGCTTCCACAATTTTGCATAGAAAACACATATGGCTTCAATGAATGTTAGTCAGAGTTCTATAGATTACTTGACACAGTTATCCCATTTGAAATATGGTTACGACATGAAGTCACTTCATAATTTCATACTAAACCACAATCATCAGGAATACAAGTAGTTATAACAGAACATAGCTATTCAACTTACTTAAAGTTTGATTATACCCCCAGTAGATAACTGCTGAAAGACGGACATCCTTTTTGGGTTGATTCTCTGGAGTAGTAGTGAGAAGAACATCCATCTGTGAATCCCCATTGTAATCTCCTGGAACCACACTGGTTATCTCCACTGGTTCACTTTTGGAAGAGAAAAATAGAAAATGTTGTTCCGTTTGGTTACTGCCATCTAATAAATCTGTTAAACCATTTGAAGACATGGAGCATGTAGAACGTCCGATACAATTCTTTTGTTTTTGAACTGAAAAAACAGACTGAAATTATAATTTAACTATCTGGGCCAAGAAACATAATTCTCTTCATGTTTCAATGTGTGTGGTAGGACAAGATTTTAAGAATAGTTAGCACCATGCAAAATGCTAAGGTATTTTTCATCAGTATCAAAAATCAATAGCATTTAAACTTTCAAACCAACTGAACACAATGATTTTGAAGAGAACGTTGGCTAACTCTACTTTATGAACCACTTAATTCAGTTTAAATGCTATACAGTGAAAACATGTATTGAATAAGATCTTGTTTCTGTTTACATGGGGACATAGCAAGGTGGTGGTTGCATAGTTTAGTAAAGCCTACATTGTTTAACCTATCATGGGTTGTATTACATACTTTTTTTGGATTACTGGAACCCGACAACGGCCATCTCAGCTATTAAGACTGCTGCTCTACAATTAAATATTTCTTTAAAGTGTACGCTTAAAAAGGTGGTGTATAGACCTAAATATGCATTCTGCACTGAAGTTAACACAAACATTAAAACAAAATCATATTTTCAATGCCCCACTATCTTTGGCAGGTGTTTGTGGATGTTCTGGTCAGGAAATGTTATACATCTTAGAATTGTCATTTTAAAAACAAAACTGATGAAACGTTTGGACAGTCACGATAAACCAGCATCCTTAAAGTTAAACGTAGCGGTTTGTGATGAATCTAGCAATGTCACTATTTGCCCTGGGAGAGTCTCTCCCCACGTGGCCAGGGAAGGGCAGCCGCTACCGGATCCCGACCCGGGGGGTGGCTGCCTGAGGGAGGACAATGTGGAGGGAGACAATCCTAATGGGACTAAAGTGGAGTCGCTAGATGGAACACAGTATTCCCGCCAGACCTTAAACACCATCCTATAACCCCAAGAACAGACTCATAAACTGTACCCCTCTTATCACACCCTAACAAGTACTGGGACGAGGAAGAATAAGTGTCACCTCAATGAAGATCATTCTCAGAACTGTGACAAGGGAGAGGAATGGAGGAATGATGATCGGTCCTAATTGGAACCACTATCACTGGTCTACTCTTTCCCTAAATCCTATTGGGCAGAGCCAATATAAAAGCAAGGAAACACTCGGGTAGTTTGAAAGGAGCCTGGGCAAACCATGTGGAAGGAGTGAAGCTAGTCCAGAGAAGCCAGAAGAGGGAAGACCGGGACGCTTACTTGAAGGCAGTGGAATCCATGACAGAGGTAAGGAGGAGAGACTGGCCCAACAGAAGGAGTTAGCCAGCCAGCTGAGGAGGATAGCTGGGGCTCCCAGTCTACTGAGTTCGCCAGATTGGCAGGAGAGTTATCCTTACCCTCCAGGAGGTATGACCCCTAGATTCTACACAGAGAAGGAGCGGGAGAAGCAGCAGAACAGGAGAGAGCTGCAGACGCTGGTCTGCCTGCCAGCCTTTAACGCAGCTGAACATCACGCTGGGGGAAGACCCGCTACGGCAGAGAGCAGAACAGCCGACCCAGCCTCACCAAGGTGAGGAGGAGGTGCCAGCAGTTTACTGCGAGCAAGGGAAATGCTGTGGGAACCGTGCATCAATGAGAGAGGTATGGTGGGAAGACTGCGCTTAGACGGGTGCAAACAGAGTCAAGAGGCGACAGGAGTTTACTTAAAACTAGAGCGAAAGGAAAGAAATATACTCAAGAGGAAGCTCGTAACTAGTGAGAAACACAAAATACATGAAGGGGAAGACAAAGCCCGTGAGAGGCCAAGGGAAGAATATATCCCGATTGGCCTTGTCAACTTTTGTCAAGACAAGTGGCAGTGTTGGGCAGGTTAATGAACCCAACCTTTCAAACATCAGGGGAAGGGAGTCCTCGCCCCCTGATACTACAAAGTGTTGAATGCTTTAGACATCAAAGTCCTGCCAGGATACCAGGTGAAGACAAACAGGTCTGTTGTATAAACTGTGAAAAGGAAGTCATTTTTGAACTATATAATGAAGTGGCTCAAGGAAAAATCATGTCTTGGAGACCTTGAGCTATGGTTGTGGTGTATTAACAGAAGTAGTTCAAGGAAAACAGTAACATTGTGAACAAAAATGTATAAAGAGAAGGAAAGGTCCCTGGGGAGAAAGGTGCCTTAGAAACTAGTCAAGAGAAATCTTGCGGAAGGGAGGAGCAAGTTCTTCAAGCTACGTAAACACTCGAAGGGGAGAGAGGAAGTCCTCTAGGAAACCTGGGGATTCTTTTGAAACTTGATGTTAAAGGCAGAGAACCTAGGGAAGAAGGAAAAGCCTTATTGTTAGATTTTGAACTCTTAGGTTGAACTTATTTTTGAACACTTGAAGATGACGGGGAACATTACCCTTTGCACTTTAGAGTTATTTTAGAGTATGAGGGCCAGAATAGGATTACGGACCCAGGACTTCCTTTTACTTGGACATCTTGACATTGACGGACCCAGTTGCTTTTTGGTGAGGTAGGGAAATCCCTCTTGGATTAGGGAGAATGAGACATTTTTCCAACTCCTTTTCTTTTAAATAAAAGTCGTAACCATGTCTAACTTGTGTCCGTGTTTCATTCCTGGCTCCTCACATGTTGTATATGTTGTCTTGTAGCTTGACTGCGTGGCTCAAGGCTGTGAGAGGGTGATGTCAGAGTGTATGTGAAGTCATGAGTAGAATGTATGTGTGGATAGATCATTCCCTGTCCCTGGGGTTTGTCAGATGGGAAGATGTAACCTGAGTGGTGGGCACTGGTGGGACTGCTCCCCTTTATGTACTTATTAAGAGGTATCTAATTAAAAACAACTTGTTAGAAGGAATTACCCATGGCATCATGGATCTTTTATTAAGGCAAAAACATTGATGACGACATACAGACCTTACAACATTTGACTAATTGATGTAACGGTTTCTTAGGGTTGCATACTATTTTTATTGTGCAGGCCAGCGTCCCCTTATGGGATGTTTGCTAGGTCTCTAGAAAGTTTGTGCTGTTCTGACTGTAGCTGTATTCTAGGTGCAAGCAGTGCCCCCAGCATTCTGTCAATCTGGAGGTCACAAGCCAATCTATGACAGTTTGCCTGCTTATGAATCCAGGGAATTAGTCCCTTCACCCCAAGGGAGAGCCACCACCTTTGCAACTAGGGATGTGAGCCCGCTCCGTTTAACACCCCCTGGGGGACATGGAGAGCAAGTTTTCAGAAAGAGCAAGGCATCCTGGAGGTAAAGTTATTACCACACTGTCCTTTAATTCTGCGTCCCAAATATGTGTTGGGTACTTTTGAGTTGAGCCATACCCTAATGTACAGGGCCCTTTAAAGGGGACTGGCTTGGTTTCTGACCAAGTTCATTAGTAATTTAAAAGACCAGAGGTCCATGAAGAAGCAGAGAGGCAGCCTGAGGGCGAAACACAGAAGCCTATCCTGGAGCGCAGAGGAGGGAATGTCTCCCTTCCAGGAGGAGCACGTAGAGAACGTGGTGGGAGGAGGACAACCAGAGCTTGTATAAAGTTGACGAGTTCAGAAGCACCGAGCCGTGGAACTGAGGGAGAAGCGAAATACCACCGGAGCGGCACACTGGCATCCAACCGTCCCAACGCCTTAGTACTGTTGATCGCAGGCAGGAAGAACCAAAAAGAAGCGACCGCAAAGACATCAGAGCCACGCTTCAGCAAAAGGAGAAGGGGCTTTACCCGTCAAACACTGCCACAGAGCAGGTACAGGGCAGGTTGGAAGACATGGTTAGAGGGTTGTGAGGCACAGAAATAGGCCACGAGGGGCTGACGCTAAGAATACCACACCAGGGGGTGAATGCAACCAGAGAATCAGATGTCCCAAGAAGCCAGGCAGCCAAGGAGAGCGGACCCAAAGAATAACACACGTAAGTGAATGCATCACAGTAAGTGAACGCCCTGAGAGGTCAGATAGCCCAAGAGGGGCTGATTCAGAATATACAATAAAATGCAACATGAGAGGTCAGATAGCCACGAAGGGCTGAGCCACAGAATACCGCACGAGGATGTGAATGCCAGACCATATCCAGATGACCTGAAGGGCCAGATACTCCACGCTGGGCTAAAAGGGGAGGTTAAACATCCCAGTAGGGGTGAACAAGAGACTGAATATAAAATCAGAACAATCAGGACTCAATCTTGTTAAAAACAAGGAACAGATTTAGAGAACCAGCTACTCCAGCGTGGAGATGAACTTTGAACAGATAAGAACACATACATGACAGTCCCAACCAACCTTCCCCAAGAAAAGAGGAAGACTTAATGGACGCAACTTTGAACTGTAAAAGCAGGTCGGAGAGAGAACCAAAGTCACAATTGGGTGCTGGTCAGAAAACAGCTACCAGAAGCCAAATACAGTGGAAGCAAACTTACTTAGGAAAAGATTATGTTTCATTTATAAGTGGTATGGATATAGCGGATGTGGCCAACTCCTGGCTCATTTATGTTCCTGCTCATCCATCAGGAAGTTTGCAGGAGCAAGCAATCAAACAAAATTCACCACAGTGTTTGATTAGTCACATTGCAAAGTACTTAAAGTGATTCTTAAGCGCATTAGGGATGTTATGCATACATAAGTTTTCAAAAATTGATTAGCAGAGTTGGCCAATTAAAATATTCTTGATTAGAAAACAAACCCATTTGATTAGCAATGTTGTTCTAATATTTTTGGTGTCACCAGAAGTATTTATACCCAAAACATAAAATGAGCAACAATACAGGAGTTGTGTGTACCTCTGAACTAAGAAAATTAGTGAGAGGAGTTGGGGCTTGCAAATTCTTTACAATTCTGCTAGATCTGTAGGCCAAGTAACTTAGTTTACCTTCTCAACATAAGAGATATGCAGCTGACACATGACAATGGATGACCACAAAAGTAAATGTGCTTTCTGTAAAATGGTGCATTTCACCACAAACCCACTTTATGTTTGGCACACTTCTGCCACCCATAGGCCGGACATGCACAGTGAAACCTATTTGACATTTACTGCAAAGTAAATGTTAAATGAAAATTTCAAACATCTCCTGCAAATGGTACTTGGCCATCATAAAATCTATGCAAGTGGGTCGAAAAGACTTGGTGAGCCCTGAAAAAGTGTCAGTAAAATGTAAATGTTAAGCTACATCAATGGACACAAATAAATAGATATGATAAAAAACCTCTGAAAACAGTTTGGCCAGCTCTCTCCTGCAGTTCCTAACAGAGCAAAGCAAACTTGGGAGGCTAACTACAATGTATGGTAGTGCAGTAGATCTGTCGATGTACAGACTGGATGAAACTATTGATCACTAGTTTGCATAAAAATCTAGTTAGTTTTGTGCATTCATTATGTAAGAGGAAAGATTAGTAAGACACCAAGTAGACTGGGTGACATAGCAGGCAAAGAAAGGGGAAACTAGGGGGAATATTGTAGTTTGCAGCCATGTCGCTTTCAGGGTAGCTGGTATGAAGCAACAGGGTGATGAGATAGAATGTCAAGAGGTACGGGATCAGCTCATGTCAGATGTATGCAACCAGCAAGTTACAGAAATAGGTTTGCATCAAAGGCATGTGCGACAAGTACATTTTCGAAGGTGTTCACTCGTCAATATGATGCATCTTCCCCAACAAAATGAAATACAGTTTGACACTATGGGATTTAGATACACTAAACTCAACTTTACTATAAAGCATGGGGATGATGCAGTGTTTTGCAGTATCAGTACTGCAATTATGCAACAACTTCCATTTTAGGAACAAAATTCCATGATTGTTTTATTAAAAAATAACACCACATACTGGTCTTTGCCAGACAGGATTCAGTTAGCTTAATAAAAGTATGATCCCAATTACTTCTGGTTTGCAATTGTTTGAAAATGAAATTCTTATCTAGCACTCCCACACAGGCCTTTGGTACTTAAAAGTGGATGAGATTATTACTGCTGCACTCTCTCTCCATTCGATACTTTGAGCTTGCAGTGAACAGAGCAAAGTGAGTGAAGAGAACCCCGAGGGGCAAGAAGATTGGAAGTCAAATTGTGCTTTCACTTTACACAGTAACTAAAAGAACTAGCTTTGCTACACAATTGTGAATTTGATAAGCAAACATATAAACTGCATAGCAAATTGCTATGCGTCACTGCTCATTTAATGTAGTGTGCATATGCAGTTAATGTTGGCCCGTTAGGAGGCAGAGTGATATACATAAGGCCAGAACTCACTGTGCCATTATGCGTGGCATAACTGATCACGCTTTTTTGTTCGCCATGCTTACCCTCTCAGGCTGGGCAAGTCCTGGCCACTATCCATCTATTGGGAGCATATTCTTTTCTGATGGACTATCTGGGTTTCAGATGGGCTGGAAATGGTTCTTTATTTATCTCCATGTATTTTCAATAAAACCAATAGCATGCCACTAATTTATTGCTCGAGTTGCAAAAACTGCAGTGACAGGTTTTTTTTAAAAGATGTCTAAAGCCCTGAGTCAGTTAGGCACAATGTAAAGATAGCTAAAAGGACTACTAAAATCATTGACATTTCTTGAACAAACTACCACTATACACAATTTAGACTAATAAGTCCAGCAATGAAGACAGCCAAGAGGTTAGTCATGGGTGTTGCTAGTGAACCATTACAGGAACTGGACAGTACCTTGTTGAGTGTGGAAGAAATGACACACGCTGGATGGAGTGGTATACCTAGTCTTTTATTACAACAACTTGACAAAGGTAAGTGGAGCTCTCTACATAACGACCCCCAGCCAGGGAGGCTCTCCCCAACGGCTGAAAGTGGAATCAGAACCTCAATTCCACCAGGCTCCAAGTTCCACCATGGCACTGTACCTTGGAGCCTGGCAACTATGCACACAACTATGCAACTACGATGGAATAGTGAATGATATAGCAAGCATCACACCTTGACATAATTGCAAGGACAGCAATGTCAACTAACCAATCCACTAACAATTTCATCCCTCTGCATACACCTCTCAAACTCTAACCAAACACAACCACAACCCTAAAATGCAGCAATCCGCACAAACAGCACTACACTGCAACAACAAAACAAACCCTACATAGACTTGCACAACAGCACACAATGACTACAGACCGTAAAACACCCCAAGCCCAGCCAACGGACCCCACCGGGCTGAGGCTGCCAACAGCACACCACTGCTCTCTTGCACTTTTCCAGCTTATTCCCACTAACTCAGCCCCCTCTCCCTCTTTCAGAGCCGCCAGAGCGCAGGGGACCACTCCAGTGGTGATAGTGTGCGGTACAAATATCCTTTAACATTAACAAGAACCTAGTAACTATTCAGGAGTAGCTATATACAACAACTATATACAACTATGACAATACATATGCAGACCCTCCAGACACACATACAAGCACTCCTAACACCTCCCTTCCTTCCTCCTATTCTGTAACACACACTTCATTCCTCCGCAACACAGCCGCTCTTTCCTTGTTCCAAACATCTTCACACTTTTTTTTACCAATAATGAGGAGCCCAAATACTTAATCACCTCCTTGGGTTCAGAAAACAAGGAATTACCTTTCCTTACTTTCATTGGAAGCTTCACCTTGATCCATTCACCCAGTTTCACCACAAATTCCCTGCAACAATCCTTCTCATCATATCTCAATTTGGATCTATGCGCACTGGCCAATAATTTCTCCCACACCTCATCTACTTTCACGCCTACACACCGTGACCTACCCATCCATCCAGGACATAAATGCGAATTTGGCTTCCTACCACGCAACAACTCAAAGGGAGGCACTCCTGTGACCACATGTGGAGCCAGTCCATATTGAAACGTCGTCTCCATGACAGTTCACACCCAATCTCCACCTGTGGCCACCGCAATCCTAATGCATCCATCAAGGTGCGGTTGAGTCTCTCCACACACCCATTCCCTTGTGGATGATATAGCGAGCGTGTCATTTGCTCTATACCATGTTTCTGCAAAGATTCCTTCAATTCCCTTGAAACTAACTGTGCCCCTTTATCTGACAAACACCTCCGGGGAAAACCTTCTCTCCAAAATAACGGCTCCAAAATCGGATAATATTACTGCTCGTCACCTCTTTCAGTACACACACCTCCGGCCACTTGGACAACAATCCATCACCACCAATAAATGGGTATTTCTGGATCCCCGAATATCAAAAAGGACCTAACAAATCCAATGCCACCTAATTCCACGTCATCCTCAGACTTTATCTAACAACCATGGGTGTTTTCTAAATCCTGAGACCCTAGTCTCCTTCCACACACTCAAAACATGTCTTCACCTGCTCTTCTACATCCTTATCGACACCCGGCCACCAAAAATCAGATCTTCCCAAACACTTGGTTCTTGCAAGGCCCAAATGTACACTATGCGCCAACTCTACCACTGCATTCCTCATCTTTTCCTGGACCACCAACTTATGACCCCTGCATAAATAATTATTATCTTTTACACAAAGTTCATTTCTCACCTTCCCATGCCCTTTCATCCTCACATCACCCACATCAGTTACATTCCTCCTCACCAAATCCACAACCTCTTGATACACAGAATCCTCAACACATGCCAGATCCCACTCAGACTTCTTTATGCACTCTTGGACACAAAATATTTCACCAATATCTTCATCATCCAACTCAGAACCCTCACCAGCTTCACATATCTCCGCCACTGACCTCGAAAAAGCATCAGCCACTACATTGTTCTTCCCTTGAACATGTTCCATACAAAATTGTGCTCCCTGAAGACTACTAACCCATTTCATAATCGCCTCGACATTCCCTCCAAACCACCTTTAGAAAATATACTGATTAGTAGTTTTTGGTCAGTACAAATGGTGAACTTCCGACTTCACAAATACATTTTGAACTTCTACACCGCCCACATACATGCCAACGCCTCTTTCTCTACCACAGAGTGTCTAACCTCCGCCTCTTTCAATGTTCTCGAAGCAAATGCAACTGTGTACAACTCAGATCCACATTCCTGTACGAAGACTGCACCCAGTCCATAATTACTGGCATCTGCAAAAATCAGAGTCCTCCGACTCTCCACAAAACTGGCTAACACTGGAGCTTCTATAACTGCACGTTTAATATCCTCAAATTCCTTAGCACATCTTGCATCCCATACAAACGAAACACCCTTCCTTGTGAGCCTACTCATATTTCTTGACCCATCAGATAAGCTCTCAAAATATTTACCATAAAATACAACCAAACCCAAAAATGACGATACATCACCCTTACTCCTGGGCGACTCCATCTTTCTTATGGTTTCCACAGCATCATCCTTTGGCCTCACCCCTTCTGAGTAGATTTCATGCCCTAAGTATACCACTTTTCTTGCCCTAAAGGTACACTTCTCCTTGGCAATGGTGAGTCCCGCCTCACTCAATCTCTAAAACTCTTCAGTCGCTCGTCATGCACTTCATCATTCCCACCACAGACCAATACATCATCCTGGTAAAATAGTACACCCTTTTCACTCCCCAACAACCGATACATGACATTTAGGAACACATTGGCCATCGACACCAGGCCGAACGGCATCCCCCAACATCTAAAAAGACCAAATGGAGTGATGAACGTTGTTAAATCTCTCGTACTCTCATGTAGCTCAATCTGATGGTAAGCAGATTTAAGATCCAAAATCGAAAATATTTGTGCCCCTGCTACTCTCGTCAGCAGGTCATCAATCTTCGGAAGAGGAAACCTTTCTGCTACCACCATGCTGTTCAAGTGTCTTGGGTCTATACACAGTCTTATTGAGCCTGTGTTTTTACTCATTACAACAATGGGACTAATCCACTCAGATGTTTGAATTTTTTAAATAACTCCCATCTCTCCATCTTGGCAATTTCCTCTTCAGGTGCTTGAGGAAGGCTAATGGCACCATACGAAACTTTGCCACCTTGGGTTGAGCTCCTCGTCGGAGCTTGTGCACAAAGCCTTTAAGACAACCCAATTTCTTATTAGAGACTTGTTGACCACCTCCCTTGAACTCCAACGAGCTACCACCTGATTTGACTTACTCTACTGCCAACACTTGTTCAGGATGACTCACGTCTAACCTTACCTCCAAGTTCGCTTGGTCACTCCGCGATAAAAGTTCTCCTCCCTTACACGCCACAAATTGTTCCTTTCTTCCCTTGAACTGTAGCTCACCAGTGAACTTTCCCAAAATTTCTATAGGAATGTCACCATATGCATTACCTTTTATCTCCGGCTCCCATAAAGTACTACAATTGAACTTGTCTTTCCACACTTGTATACTTATGAGTGTATAGTTGGCACCACTGTCAATCAACATTGATCTGGGTATCCCTTTGATTGTTATGATGGCATAAGGTTTGCGTCTCCTCACTCTTCCCGACACCGCCTGCACAGAACTCACCATCTCCTGCCCAATTCTCCCATATTGCTCATCCTCATTATTTTCACTAATCTCTTGTACCTGACCACCAGGTCTAAAGTTTCTGCAGCAGCGAGTCACATGACCTTTCCTCCTGCACTTTCGACAAATAATGTGTACTGCCATACACTATCATATGCTAGGTGCATCCCACTACCACACCTATAGCACTTTTTCCCTATAGAGGGTTTGAGTTCTCTTGGAGGACCCCATGGTTGTCCCACAATCCTGTTGCTTTGGGTTGGCATCAATCGACATGTTTCTTGCTCTTTCTAACTTCTCGCCTCTTCTTGCGCCTCCTCCTGTCGACTGTCTCTGAGAGGTCTTCAAAATGTTGTGCACTGAGCCTTCTTCCGACACCACCCTGCCTCTTTCTACACTCCTATCCAACTGGAGAGCTTTGATGCCCTTCTCTGTGTGCTCTATGCATTTTGCAATTTAGATTGCCCTTGCTAGAGTAGGGTTGCACTCCCTCCACATCGTCTTATTTTGTCATTTTTGCATTTTATCATCAATTGGTCTTGCAAATGTTCATCCTAGTAGTGGGTAAATTGGCACTTCGCAGCCAAATCTCAAAAGGCTGTGATAAATTCTTCTATACTCTCCCCTACTTTCTGTTCTCTAGTTGCAAGGCGTTATCTCTGCAGAATAATATTTTCCTCCAATCAAGTCTCGCTAATGTCTTTTCATATGCACCTGCATTCTCCAAACCTGCAGTCTCTGGTAGTTTCTTCAGTATGTCTTGTCCTGCAGGACCCAAGCAATGCAACAATAGCGCCACCTTTCTCTCATTGGAGTAGTTGGTCCCGAACATGACTAAGGTGTACTTGGTAAAGCCATCTCTCCAGTCTGACCAGCGCACTCTGGGCTCACCCGGTGTAGCCAAAAAAAACACTGGACCTGGGACATTACCCATTGCTTCTTTGATTCATGATGTACTTGGCCTCTTTTAAAATTCTATATTTTCTTACTGCCCATCACCACTCCAAAAGTGTTCTCCTAAATGCTGCTCTGGAATGGTTTATGTTCCTGACTCTTGATTCCCTGCAGATCGTTGGCCCTTTACTTTTCTTAACTTAACTCCCTTAACGAGAGGCTTATTTGATGTGATAGTATCTCACTCTTTGGTATGTTCATTGTTTCCACAGTGCTTTATTAAGTTAAGGGCTTCCACTATTTTCTTACATCAACTTGCAATGCTTTGTTTATTTTAATGAGGTTGCCGTGGCAACTTGATACTATTTTTCAGCCGCATCACACATGCCGACACCCTCCACGTTACAACTGTCCTCCTTACCTTCATGTATCCAGTTGGAGTCCCCGTGGCAACGTAATGTTATTCCCTCCAAAGGTAAGTTGAGCTCTCTACATAATGAACCCCAGCCAGGGAGGCTCTCTTCAAAGTGGAATCAGAAACTCCATTCCACCCGGACACTGTACCTTGGAGCCTGGTAACTATGCACACAAGAACCTTGTAACCATTAATGAGTAACTATATACAACTATAACAATAAATATGCAGACCCTCCAGACACACATACAATCACTCCCAACATACCCTTATAGTCTTCTTTTGCATTGTCTGGTCCTCAAACAGTCGGCCCTAGAATACCACCAGGCTTAACAAGGCATTAGAACGTTGTAATGATTCAATTGTAAGTATGATAGACAGAATACCCCATAAAATGTAAATCAGCACTAATAACCTCTAAAACAGACTAATCAATGGTTTAATATGAAAGAATTGTTGAGAGTACCAAATGTTGCTACACTGAAAAGAAGGAGAAAGTCAGACCACTCATCTGATAATCAGGTGTTACTTTTCATCTAGTTGAATAACGCATTGGCAAGTTTTAATTAAATGTTCATTCAGGAACAGATACAACTAGATGTTCAAACATTCCTTTTTTCAATTCATTTTTTTATTAAGTTTTTCAAAAAAGCATAGAAAGAAAAAAAAAAAAAAAGGATAACCCCTCAACCAACCAAACCCTCCAGTCTAACAAACCGAACCTCCTACAACTTGTAAATTACTAACAGGAGACAATAAACTATTACGGTCACATATAAATGTTGTTCATTACTTTCTCAAAGTGCCGGTCCATAAAACAAAATCCATATCTGAGCGTCAGTTATTCTCTTAACATCTCCTTACTTCGCCACCAGGCCTTACAGGGTCTAATAGCACTTGAGGGTAGGTCAACCACCCCCCCTACACTCCCCTCCCCACCCCTCCCACAATGCCCTCACCGACTTCCCTGCCTACCACACAATTCCTCTCATGGCACTTCCTGCCTGGTAATTTCTACCCCCCCCCACAATCTTTTCCCTGTCTCAGGCCCCCTGTTTCGCCGTGAATTGGCCCCACTCTTAGAAGGTGCACATGTCATCACGACTGTATATGATATTTCGCCATCACATAAAAATCCCAAATCTTGATCAGCCATTCCGGTTTGGTAGGTGCCTGCTTATCCTTCCATTTTTGAACAAGGACTAGTCCTCCCAGCCCTCATATAGCTTCCCACATCCGAGGGTACCAGTACATGTCCCTCCCTACCACAGGGATTCCCAACAAAACCGTCAGTGAGCCAAGTTCCAGTTGGACCCCCACCATCACCTCTTTCATCCAACTAAGTAGCTCGACCCAGTATATCTGGATATGCGGGCAAGACCACCACATATGGCTTGAGGACCCCATCTGTTCACAGCCCATAGGACATATAGGCGATACACCAGCCAACCTCTTGGGCACCTGCAACACTTTAAAATTGTGTTCAAAACGTGTGGGTGTAAAGATTCCCAAGGAAAACCACTTTGTATATCTTATCCCACAAAGTGTCTGCGATTTCTTCCCCCGCCACATTGTCCCATTGTGTCCCATTGTGATTTCACAGTTCCACTACTTCCACCACTTCACTTCTACTCCAGTTTATCATGGGAACACTCTCCTTTGCTTCATAGTACTCCACTTTCTTGCAAGTTTGCATCTACTGACAACCAGATCTACTACCACAGCTTCAGTAAATTGGGACTTCAAGACAGTTCTGACAAGACTCACTTTCAAGGACTTCATTCAAGTAGGCAAGGCACTCTTCCTCTGAATATTTCTCTTCAAAAAGGGCCACCTCTTTGCCTTTCTTGTCTGTCACCGATAACAACCACCTAGGGAGTGCACTGCGAGTGCTGCCATCTGTCCCAGCTGGTCCCCCTGCTTGCCGCTTCCCTAATCGCTGTGCTGATTCAACGCACCAATGTCTCATAACTTTGGATACAACTTGCCTTTCTTAGACCTTCTTCCTGGTATTGGACTATACACAAGGCTGACTAAATTGAACTTACTTTACTTCATTTCAACTTCAAGTTAACCTAATACATTATTCTTTCACTCTCTAAATTAAGCCACGCCCCCTTAGAATCCAGTGCCACTACAAAATCAGCAGCATGCACGCCTCCGAGAGTGCACTGCGAGTGCGGTCACCTGTCCACTGCGCTGTGCGCCGCTCCCTCTTTCCCAGTCTGTGTTTAACCATCAAGCTCTGTTTACATTGCTTCCATGGCGACATATCACCTAACAGCAATGCCCGTTCAGACGGCCTCACTTTTAGTCAATACACCAAAGCCGCAAGTTATGCAACTCGATACTTCCCAAGGTAATTTTGATAACCGCCCACCCGCCCACAAGCGAGTTCACATTGGCGGAACTGATATACACCAATTCTGTCTCGCGAATAAACCCAACGCTGATGAACAACATGTAGAAACTGAGTCTTTTAAGGAACAGCAAGCCGCTCTCCCGCCATTCCACAGCCTTACCGACTTGCCGCCTTCTACCATCTCCAAGCATGTTTAACTCCCTCAGAATTAAACCATGAAAACAAAGCTTTTTTCACTCCGCCCATAAACACTGAACCTGCCCTGCAAGCAGTAGTTTCGATTCATACAAGAGACTGCAGCCAAATCTCTCCCCTTTATTCACAAATTGTACAAGGTATTGCGATTGCAGAACCCCGAGAGAAACTTTCCCCATATAGGAGCCCACTCGAAACGAGACCATCTGCATCCCCTTCCACCAACGCTAGATATTCCTCTTTCACAGCATCTGCCTGTGATCAAAGCGGACAACAGATGTTACGCCATAACATTCCGTCCACAAGATTATCCCTTTCACCCATGCTGTATACTAGTGAAGTGGTCCCAGAAACAAACACCATATCCTTTTCTGGTAAATCATCTATTGACTCATTTTCCAAAACAACTCCAAGACCCTCATTTGGTTTCCCCCTCCTACCAGTCTCACTTGAAACTACCCTAACCCTCAACACAAGCGTACTATCATTAGCAAAACTGTAAGAAACTATGTATCACAGGATCATTGCAAAGAACTCACTTGATCAATATCTGGTAACCAACATTGATTGGATCGCATGGGAAATTTCACAGCAATCGGACATTGTTGCATCTATACCGTGCCAGTCTCAAGTACCCTGTGAGACAAACTGTCAAATTAATCTGAATCTGCCAACAGCTCAAAGGGAGAGTGAGCACACTGTTTATAGTATCTGATCTCCCGAATTCACCCATTGTCATACACAGCAGACAGTCCTAGTAAGAATAAGCAGTGGGGACAGACCTGAAATTGCAGAACCTGAAACCTCTGAACCCTGTAATTTTGAGTTTTTCTGCAGAAAAAATCAGACAAAAAAAAAAGAAATAATCTGCAGTTGCAATTCAACTGCAAAAGAAACAAAAAAAAAAAACAACCCGCTCAAATCAACTAAAATAACAAACAAAAGTAAAAAAAAGTGTTGCTGGGCTAACTTTACCAGAGACCTAATCCTGCCACAGCGTCTACAGCAATTTCCTCTATTGAGACCGACCCTAATTTGGATAATCCATCATCTACAGCGTAGCTGCCTCTCCTTCCGGTAAGCCTGTTGACAGAAACTGAAGATAATTTGCTTGACAATGCAACCAACGTAGAAACTAACAATGCTACAAATGCTGTGAAAAAGGTTAACACATATCGAACCTAGTGATGCTGATCTTATAAATATGTCTGTCTATTCTGTTTCCTCTCCAACAAACTGAGCCAATTCAACAAAGCTAACCCTATCCCCATATTTTAACAAACAGACCCTGTCAAATCTGTGCTAACCTAGATATAGTCCCAATTATAGAACATTGGAACAAAAAATGGCTCATAACATCTCAGCGAGCCGTACTTCTGAAACGGCCAAGCTCCACCCACAGAGAAGCCAGCCCAACACATAGGTTCAGTACAGATCTCTGTATCATGTCAAAAATCCACAGCCTCCACAGCTCATCCATGTTAGCTCAGATTTCTACATTGCACTCAGAATCTAAAGACCTTAGATCTCAACCAAATCAAATTGCATCTACCTCTAACAAAGTCGCACTACTAGAATCTGATATTCTTACCATACTGATATTCTTACCATAACAATGTTAGATAGGCAACAATCTGATCCTTTTCCCAATAGGTCTATGTTGTTCACAGTCTTCCACACAATTGAAGACCTTAAATGCATTAGTTAGAGTGACATTAATTCCATTAGTTTCACGGATACCTCGAAACTTGACACAGTAAAGCCAATTATCCAATCACAGATTGTTAAAAATGGAATACGACTATCGAGATATAAAGCAGAAACTTCTGGATTTCTCGTCCAAGTTCGGAAACAATTGCCGTTATCCATTCCGTGTGCATTAAACCCCAATAAATTACCAAACATTCATCAAGATAATAAACAATTGCATCCAACCTCACAAGAATACTCGACAATTAATCTTCTCGTCCCTGCCGTAAGTGCAACTGCAACTTGAACCTTACTGCACAACAAGACCTCTTTAAACCCAATCCATCTCTCTATCCAACTTCAAGATGGTCATGCCTTTCTAAAGCTCTCTTGAGCAACACTAACTCTAATAACTTTTAGATTTCCCAACAATCATATCCTCACATATGTTCCATGGCAGTCTGGAACACAAGAGGATTTTCTCACTTACTTATGCCTAAAGAGAACATTTTAAATGCCAATGAAATCATCTTACTCCAAGAGACTTGGATCACTGCACAACCGGTCTGGCCAAATTATCAAATTGCATGGATCCCTGCAACAAAAGCTGCAAAAGGCTGCCCAGTAGCTTGCTTGCTAATAGCGATTAAAATCCAAGCCTGAATACAACTCCAAAGCTGGGCCTCTCCGTCTCCTGGTATACAACTTGTAAAGATATCCCCTTCGAACCCTTTTCACCCATTATTTCCACACACCACCCTACTAAATTTATGCTGGCATCCAGTTGCAGTATCTGAAGACCAATTTTTAAACTAGCTAGAATCCATGATAGACCCTATTCACGTTGATACGTCAATACAGACAACTATAATAGCAGGTGGGGGGCGTGGCTACACAGCCATGAAGTAGGCTGCGATTCCCGTGGGCTCCTGCGGATCCGTTTATCATCCTGGCAAGCAGAAGCGCTTAAACCTGGTAGATGAATCTTTGAAAACACCCACAGACGTGGGAACATACTGGAGACACAACAGACCTACGCCTGACGGAATCAGAAGGAAAGTGATTGAGATATGAGTATACAAAGTTTCAAGCACCCAGGCTGCAGTGGAAACAAGATGATGCCGCGGGAACAAAGGAAGATTAACAACAGGACTGTGCGGCTGATCGTGGAGGGAGCCGGCAGTCACTGAACTGCTACCCACAAGCAGACACAAGACTCGGCACCGCGTTGGATGGGAGAACTGTGGACTGCGACCAAAAGTAGAATTGACAGTGTGGCAGCCGGCTACAGCGAATTGGGGAGCCTGCTGTTCACGAGTTGGACCCACGGCTCCATAGCGCACATACAAGGTTGGCTCTGAACGAACATTAGTATTGGACACCAAGGTAGCCGAAGGGGTGCTGTGGATCACTCTGCGGACCGGAGGACTTCGCTTGACGGGCGGAACAGAATTAACAGCTGTGAACGAGACCGTCTCTCCTACACAGCTGAGTGGCGGAAAGAAGAGGGAGAGACCGCAGTAGTGTAAGTCAGGGGCGTGTCAGACTTCCCGGTAAAACACAATAAGAGGCAACATTGTGGCTTGAAGAAGATTCTATGCCAGCAGGTATGATCACACGGGATAGGAAGCGCCCCCTCGTGGGAGGCCCCAGACAGTGGAAGGCCGACAAGCAGAACTCAAAGCGCACAATACCTGATGCGCATCGGGCGCTATGGTGGCACAGAAGCTCCCCAGCCCCCGGAGGCGGTTTGGGGGCACAGCAGGCACCACGGGCCGCCAGGAGTGACACAGGGAGCAGGATCTTTAAGCCCCAATGACACTGGTTGCACAGAATCAAGGCGCAGGGCTAGCGGACAGAGGTGGATAGTGGGGACCGGTGCCAGAGAGAGGAGTGGAAAGGGTGTAGCGGAGTAAAGAAAGCCAAGCAGGTGGGCGGCTGCAAGGGATATATACCCCATGTTGAATATTTAACGAACAGCAGACACGTGGAGCTAAAGGACGGACAGGCGCGAGGGGAGACCTACTGTAAGAGAGAGACACTACAGGTTCTCATACACAAGTGGTAGCAAGAACGCTCCACTGAGCACGTGGTTGGCGGCTGGTGTCACTACGGGCGCCAGGGAAACTGAGTCCTGGAGGAAGGGCAAAAATGATGGCGTTGAAAGCGAGCAAGAGCAAAGGGAAGCAATCGTCCCTAGACGCTTTTGCCAGGCCGACTCAGACGACGGAGAATGCCAAGACGCAACCGCAAGACGCAGGCGGGGAAGACACGCATGGGAGGTTGGCCAAGCAAATATTGGTTGCCATAGCCAAACTGAAAGCGTCACTCGAGTACAAGATTGATGCAATGCAAATAGATATGAACCACTTGAGACAAGATGTCAGGGCGCTGACTGAGTGCACTGGGACACTGGAGGAGGAGGTGGTGAAGGCCAACTCGGGCAGCTGCAAGGACAACTCCCAGGAGGTCTCTATCCTGAAACATGTGCAAAAGCTAGAAAACAGGGCAGAGGAAGCAGAAGGCCGGGCCCGGAGAAATATTGCGCAAATTGTTGGATTACCGGAAAGCTTGAAGGGCCAGAACCCAGCTAACTATATCGAAGACATGCTCCTACAAGAGATGGGGGCGGGTTCACTTACCCAGGGGTTCACAGTGGAAAGGGCGCCGCCCAGAGCCCCGCCCCAGCCGATAATAGCTAAAATATTGAACTATAAAGGACAGGGAGAGAATCCTGGAACATTTCCGTAAAGGAGGTACCATCAACCGGGTGTCTTAATCCATCACTGCATATCCAGATAACACTTTTTTGGTGTAAAAACTAAGGATGTGCTATGGAGGGGTGAAAAGAAGACTACGAGCATCTAACCTCAAGTATAGGTTATTGTACCCAGCGAAGATGAAGGTGCGCCACGAGGACTGTGCTCTGTTCTTCGAAACCCCAGAGGATGTGAACAAATTGATGGACTTGCAGAATATGCCGTCAGAGCAACGAGACCGGAGGGCAGACGAGAGTGATAAGTGAACAGCGCGAGGGGTATTTTAACGAGCAAAGTAGAGGGGAAGGAACTGTCCGGAGGTGGGAGGGTGGGGGAGACTTTAATTGTACCCAGTAATGGACAGGTTGGACGGGAAGTTAACTCATCCAACCCTGGCAGCCAAAGCCCTGAGCGCATTGTTGCAGTCCTTTTCGGTTGCTAGATGTGTGGAGAGTGCAGCACCCACAAGAACGAGGGTACTCGCATTACTCTGCTCCACAAAAACTATACACCAGGCTGGATTTTGTGTTCACCGGAACAAACTCGATAAATGAGGTGGCACATGCCGAATATAAAAGCTATGGTCCTGTCAGATCATGCCCCCCTAATGGTGACTTGGCAGATTCTACCGCCGAGCCAGAATACCGACATGGAGGCTCAGGGCAGGCACGTTGAAGGATATAGGGTTCCGGGAGGGCCTGAGGGCGGAGGAGAAGGAATACTTTGTACACAATACTGGAAGTATGCAATCAGCCGGGGTGTTATGGGAGGCGTTTAAAGTGGTGGTGAGAGGGGCAGCCATGGCCAAGTCTAAGGGGTTGCAAGAAGTCATCACGCAGGAGCCACAAATGGCAGAAAAGAAGTTAGAAAAGATTATGCACGAGGGCACAAGATCCCTGGAAGAGACGACTATATCCTGGCTGCAATAGGAATGCATGGGACATTGGGAAAGACAGGGCAATTTAAACTATAGGATATATATCGAAAGGCAACATGCTGAAGGAGACAAACCGGGGCAGATTGCTAGCCTGGCTATATAAAAGTGACACCTCTAAGCAAACTATCAGGGCGGTGCGAGGGAAGGATGGGCAGATACGAGATATCCAAGAGGGAGTTAACGATAGCTTCTATGACTATTACAAGCAGTTATACGAACACTTGGAGGAGAGGATGGAGCTAGATATATGGGAAACACTTAGAGATCACACTCCCCAAACTGGATGAAACCGAGAGAGAGCCTGGAAATCCCCATAACGATAGAAGAGTTAGAGGATGTGATAGAGCAACCGCCCACCAGTAAGGCTCCAGGAGCAGACAGACTCCCTAGCAAATTTTATAAGGCATACAAGACAGAAATACCGCCCCCCCCACTACTAGTGATGTTAAACGAGACACTCAACACAGGCAAACTGCCCGAAACCATGCGAGATGCGATCATCATCCCGCTCCTCAACCTAATAAGCCAGACACAGAGTGCGGATATTACAGACCCCTCTTGTTGCCCAATCAAGATGGAAAGATTCTAACGGCAGTTATGGCAAACAGGTTAAGACCAGTCATAGGCAAACTTGTACACCCAGATCAGACCAGTTACGTCCCACACAGGAATATAACTAATAACCTGAGGAGGTTACTTCATATAATTGATTGCACATAGGGGGGTGCACAAGAAGCAGCAATAATATCACTCGATGCAGTGAAAGCATTCAATTCCGTCAAATGGCCATGGCTGCTAGCTATCCGCGAAAGGTATGTGATAGGGCCCACATATCTTAAATGTGTGCAGCTGTTGTACAGCAAGCCGGTTGCAAGGGTTAAGACAGATTCCACTATTTCAGAACAATGGTAACTTAAGGAATGTACCAGACAAGGATGCCTGTGGTCTCCCATGCTCTTTATCTTAGCGTTGGAGCCCTTAGCGGCGTACCTGAGGGAGCAATATGGGGAAGTAGGGATCAGTACAAAGGGGGTCCGGAGGGGAAAGACACCCGATATCACTGTATGCAGACAATATGCTTCTATATTTGCAATATCCAGAGGAAAACCTGCAATACATCCTAGAGGTCATGGAATGATATGCCATGCTATCGGGTAGAACTGTTAACCCACAGAAATCAAGTATATCCCCCCCCTAGGGCAGTACGTGGGGAAGCCCATGCACAAACTGCCGGTGTTCCCGATTAACTAGGCAATTGAGACGTTTAGCTACCTAGGTATGGGATGCATTACTCACCGTAATCGTATTTCTGATGCTTGTATCTGCTTAGATCACATGCAGTGCATAGCCCGCCATCCAGTGGAAGCTGCAGAGTTTTACAGTTGTTGTTTTCGAAACTCGAAAAGGGACCTCGACAGAGCGTGCCAGTAATACTATCCCTAGTGACATCCACTGTACCCATGATCCCTCACGCGTCGAGGTCCCTCAAATTGTATTTTTTCCTGACATGAGGTAGCATGAGGTGTAGCGTGAGTACAGCCATCTCCAAGCAGATACTTATCAGACAAGCTCATAAGCATCCATGCGCCTTCTCTCCGAGGGGAGGAAGGGTGGCTCGCACGTGAATCTAAGCAGATACAAGCATCAGAAATAAGATTACGGCGAGTACTGTATCCCTTCTGAGGCTTGTGGAATCTGCTTAGATCACATGCTGTGCATAGATTAGCGAGCCGTGGAAGGAGGAGGGACGTGAGAAGGTTCATGAGTGAATAAGTGTCTTAGAACCGCTTGTCCCACTTGTGTATCTGTCTTGGAATGGGTGTCAATGCAGTAGTGCTGAGTGAAAGTATGTATAGAGCTCCATGTATCTGCTTTGCAAATACTGTCTAAAGGAACATTTGCAATGAAAGCCAGCGTGGCTCCAGTACCTCTTGTGGAGTGGGCCCTGGGTGTAAAAGGCAGTGTTTTATTTGAAAGGGAATATCACAGTTGGATACATTTGACCATCCACCTTGAGATGGCGTTATTAGAAACGCCATCTCCTTCTCTGCCTGGCGGTACGTAGACAAACAGCTAATCCGTTTTTCTTAGTGGTCTGGTCTTGTCTACATAGTAGAGGACCGCCCTCCTCACATCTAGTGTGTGGAGTTTTTCCTCAGCAGAGCTTTTGGGTTCTTGGAAGAAAGCCGGTAGCTCAATAGACTGGTTAACATGGAATTTAGAAATGACCTTAGGTGAGAACCTAGGGTGAGTTTGTTAAACCAGTTTGTCCTTATGTATAGTAAAGACAGGATCCTGCACTGACAGAGCTTGGATTTCACTGACCCTTCTAATGGAAGTGTGTTCTGCTTAATTCATGTTTGGTTCAAAATGGCGCGGGCGCGCGATGCATTCTGGGAGCGCTCGGAGCCATGTTGGATATTTACTTCACTCCGCAGTGAAAGGCTGCACACATTTTGCTGAAGTGTTAGATTCACAGTGCTGAGACAAACATGCTTTTTCAAACTTGGTATGCAGTCAAGGCCATTTCTGCTGGGAAAAGCTAACGTTGTTATGACTTGCTACTGTTCTCCGTGGAGCATGTTTTTAGAGCAGGGAGGCCCTGCGTTCCTAGGGGGGAGCTCTCGATTGACCCAGCTGGCAACCGACGGCTGTTCCTCAACTGCGCAGGTGCAATTCCAGAAGGTTTGAGAATTAACTCCCCTTTTGTGGAGTTCCTATATATGCGGAAACCCGGAGGGGCCAGGTGAGACTTCAGCCAGCGAAGGATGCTCCGTCTGGCCTTCCTCTGAGCTGTAGCACTCTCTTCCTGGCTGCCCCCCAGAGTCTTCCAGCCGCTTCTGGACAAGATGAGGACAAGAATTACGCTCACGGTGATGTATTTCTTTTGACTTCTTTACTTCTTCTGCGATCTATGTCCATGTTAGTTTTATGAGTTATTCCTATGTACTTACAATTTTTGAATAAGTAGCCGTAAAGAGCTGATTATCTCCTAAAGAGTGCGTGGCTGTGAGTTATTGTGTCTGTCTGTTTATGGGTTGAAGTATTTGCTCTATAATTGCATTGGTGATTTATGGTTGTTCCGTGCACTTTTCAGAGGAGAGCAATACAAAGTGATGGCTACAAAGAAGGCAGTTTTATAAGTCAAATGTTTGAGACTAGATTTGTGCATGGGCTCAAAGGGGGGTACCATGAGCTTAGTAAGTACCACATTAAGGTCCCAACCTGGTGGTGGGTTAGAAATTGGAGGGTGGAGTCTCTTTACCCCCTTCCATGAATGCTTTGACAACTGGCAATTACCACCATGACACTTTGTTATGTGAAGTGGTGTAGACTGATAAAGCTGCCTGGTGCACTTTAAGGGAGTTAAACACTAAACCTGCATCCAATAGGTGGAGCATGTAGGTAACATTAGAAGAAGTACAATCAACTGGGTGGATTTGCTTATTCTTGCACCAAATAACAAATCATTTCCATTTGTCATAGTAACAGTGCCTTGTGTTAGGTTTTCTTGATTCTTAAGATATCCATACATCTCTGGGGTAAATTGAGATGTCCGAACTGTACGACTTCAGGAGCCATGCTACCAAGTTCATTGAGATGGGCTGAGGATGCACGGTTAGCCCCTCGTGCTGGGAGAGTAGGTTGTACCGGCACGGGAGTTTGATGGGGTCGCACACCGCCAGTTTGCATAGGTGTGGATACCACGGTTGTCTCGGCCACATAGGAGCAACTAGGATGAGCGTCTTCGGTTCCCTGTGGATCTTGTTCACCACTTTCCTCATCAGAGGGGTTGGTGGAAAAGCGTAGGTAAACATCCCATACTAATTCATCTATAGGGCATTCCCCTTGGAGCCTGGCTGGGGGAACCTGGTCGTGAAGTCTGGGCATTGACGATTTTCACATGTGGCGAATAGGTCTATAGTTGGAAAACCCCACAGGGAAAAAGAGGTGTTCGAAGACCTCTCCTTGTAGACGCCACTCGTGTTCTTCTGGCAGGGGGTCTCTGCTCAGAGAGTCTGCTAGAGCGTTGAGTTCCCCTGGAACATGTTAAGATGCCAGAAACATCTTCCGTCCAAGTGCCCATCTCCAGATTTTCTGTGCAAGTCTGGATAGATTTGGAGAACGTGTCCCCCCCCTTGTTTGTCGATATAAAACATTGGCATGGTGCTGTCCGTTAGGATCTGAACCGACAGACTTGTTAAATGGGGTTTGAATGCTTGGAGGGCTTTGAACACTGCTAGACGTTCCAGCACGTTGATGTGGTTCTGAGCCGTAGAGTGAGACCACAGACCCTGAGCTGTGTGGTGAAGGTAGTGCGCCCCCCAACCCGCTAGTGAGGCATCTGTTGTGACCACTGCTTGAATCTGTGGATCATAGATGGGTTTTCCCTTGGTCAGATTCTCTCTCATCCACCAGCAAAGATTTTGTACTAGTGTTGGCGAAACGACCACTAGATCGTCCCACTGACCGCTTGCCTGAGACCATGGTTTCGCCAACCCTCTTGTATGGGACGCATGCGCAGGCGCGCATGGGGAACCAGGTAAATGCAAGATGACATCATGCGCATTAAGCGCATTGTTTTTCATACCCTTATATGGCGGCCGGCCTGATTGTGTGGTATTTGCAGTAACAAGTTGTTCACTCTTTCCTTGGAGGGAAAGACTTATCCTTCCTTTGTATTTAGAATAGCTCCCAAGAACTGTTTGGAGGTGCTGGGCACCAGGCTTGATTTTTTTCTCGTTGATCGAGAAGCCCAATTGGAAGAGGAGGTTGTTGTCTGAATGTTTTGTCTGCAAATCAGAGGTGATTCCCGTTATGAGCCAGTCGTCTAAGTAAGGGTACAGTGGGATTGACTCCCTGCGCAGGTGCGCTGCCACCACCGCCAGTACCTTGGTGAATACCCTTGGCGCCAAGGCCATTCCCAAGGGCAGCACCTTGAATTGATAGTGCTGGTTCACCATTTTGAAACGCATGAACCTTCTGTGCGCTGGAAAGATTGGAATATGAAAATAGGCATCTTTCATATCCAGTATTGCCATGTAATCCCCTTTTTTAGAAGCAGGATGACTTCTTGTAGCATGGTCATGCAGAACTTTTGTGGCTTGACATATTTGTTTGCAGGCCTTAAATCTAATACAGGGCGCATTGTTAGATCTTTTTTGGGCACAAGGAAGTAAGTTGAATATATACCCTTGTTTACCTGGTTGGCTGGGACCACTTCTATGGCGTCCTTTAATAGAAGCGCTGTAATTTCCTCTAGAAGCACCCGTTGATGTTCTGAGTGTACCTTTTGACTCAGGGGATGATCGAGTGGTTTTTGAAGAAGGTCTACACAGTAGCCCTCTGCTACCGTTGACAGCACCCATCTGTCTGAGGTAATACCCTCCCATGCGTAGGTGAAGTTGGAAATTCGTCCTCCTACTGGAGATGCATGGGAGGGTACTTGGAGCAGAATGTCACTTGCTCTGAGGTGGCATACCACCTCGAGCTTGGCCTCTGCCCAGAGTACCACGGCCTCTTTGTTGTCCTCGTGGGTAGCCCTGAAAGGATTGTCCTTGGTTGGTACCATACCTGACCCTGGTTATATCCAGATCGCCTCTGGGAATTCTGTCCCCGAAAGCAGCAAAAATTGCTGTTGCCCCTCTGCCCCGTGGGTTTGTTCGTGAGCTGGCCTAAAGACTTAAGGGTTTCGTATTCGTCTTTAGAAGTTTTTAGTGCATCTTATACCGCCCTGCCAAATAGCACATCTTTTTCCACCAGCATATTGATTAAGGTGGCCTGTGTTCCTGGCCTGAAGCCTGATTGGCGAAGCCATGTCTGTCTTTTAATGATACTGCCCTCTGCAATGATTCTACCCGCATTGTCTGCTGCGTCAAAGTTTGACTTTAGCAGACAAGTAGACAAGTAGACAACGCTCTCCGATCTGCTGCCACCTTGGCTAATTGGTCATAAGTGGCTCAGGTGCGGAAGAAAGGAATGCTGAAACCTCGTCCCACTTGTGGCATTTGAAACTTGCTAGGAGTGGAGCATTATTTGCAATGCGAGTCTGGTAGGCTGCAGAAGAGGCTACTTTCCTGCCCATTGCATACATCTTTTTGCTCTCCCCTTGTCCGGAGAAGCCCCAGAGTAAGCAAGGGGAGTGCCTGCTCTTTTCTGTGTGGTGGTAACAACCAGGGAGTCCGGTTTTAACTGGCCTCTTATGTAAAGAGGGTCGGAAGGTGCAGGTCTGAAAATTCTCAACATGCGGGTTAACGGCCCGTGTGAGGTTTGGTGCCTCCAAAGAAGGTTGGATTCTGCGTTGTACAGACTTTAATATTGGAATGAATTGGCCTACTGTTTTCTTATCTCCCAACAATTGCTCAGCGAAGTCTCTGTCTTCTGTGTCTGCCGCCTTAGTTAGAACTTCGTTGAATAGTGGTCGGTTGTCTATAGGGGAGTTTACTACTGGAGTATCCCGATTAATGGGTGAATCCAAGGAGTATATGTTGGCCTCCTGGTCTGAGTCTTCATCGTCTCCATCGTCTCCATCATAGAATTCGTCTAAGTCCTCATCCATAAATTGAGGATCAGATGTGTCAATACACAAAACATCCTCCTGTTCTTCTGGGTGGACTTCAGGGTCTTACAGATCTAAAACTCTGCCCCGAGTTGGGACATCAGTACGAACCCTCTTAGAAGAGGGTTGAGACATAGGGGTCGGGAGCTGGAAGGGGCTGAGGTGGGTGGGGTGGTCTGAAGGCTTAAAAGCTGTTCAGGGTGTTTTTTTTGAAGAAGTTCCCAATGAAGGACACCCTACACATAACCCTGTCGATGTCCTCTGCGGACCAATCTTTCGAGCTTGGAAAGACAATTTCGGGCTTGAAGTCGGGAAGGCCCAGGTCTTCATTAGTGGGTGGGATAGGCTTAGGGTCTTTAGGTCTCCCCTTGGATTTGTCTTCTGTATGGGAGGTTTTATGTGTCTTATGGTGTTTGTCCCCACCCTGGGTCACAGAGGAGAGTGAAACTGACTTTTTGGGGCCTGACGTCTTACTAGCTGAAGAACGTCGAATTTCGTGTGTGGGGGCTGAGGTTTCGTCTGTGGACGAATGACCCTCGGATGTTGTTTTTCGCGAGGCACCCTTGCCGTCTTTCGACGTCTTACCGTCTTGCGACACCTTTGTTTGGTCATGCGGCGATCTGGATCGAGATCGCCCAGAGGACAGGGATTCAGTCGACGGTTCACGGGGTGCCGAGCGTTGCAGAGTACTCGATAAATCTGACGAGTGTCAACTGGGGGTTGTGTGTTTTGTGGTGTGTGTAGATGGAGCTCTACCGCCACCGGGTGTAGTCCCCACAACATGGCCGCCGGCCTGTCCTACTGGGTCGGGGGCTTGCGCTTGGGTAGCGACCGCTACTCCGGTGCCCTCGGCGTCAGAAAGTGCGGCGTCGCAGCCAAAGCTGAAGGCTCCCTCCACCTCCATGGCCTCGAGTTGCCTGGCGTGGTGGGCTCAGCGCTTAGTGGAACGGTCTTTCAACGTCTTAGGCTTGAAGAGCCTACAGGCTCGACAAGACGTCTCGACGTGATCTCTCGGGAGACACAAGTTGCAAACAAGAGGTTTGTCTACCCAGGAGAACTTACGGTTGCACTTAGGGCAAAACTTAAATGGGGTGTTCTCTATAATACTGGGTAAAGGTGATGGCAGCTGGGCGAACAAAGTGTAGGAAGGGGAGAATGTGCATTCGACAAATGGCCTACTAAAAATTTCCTCAATCTCTCTCCCTACTGTATGGGCACCGAGGCAGCCTTCCAAGGCCGTTCGGTCCGTCACAATGATTTCGACGGTAGTCTTCTTTCTGATTCTTTGGCGTGGTATTACGAAGTCGAAGAAAGGATAGAAAGGTAAACCATCTTAATTAACAAAGTCAATGGCTAATTTGACAAAAGGAACCCTGCTATACGCGTCCGTCTAGCATGGCGGAAAAAAATAATCTGAGGGACCTCGACGCGTGAGAGATCATGGGTACAGTGGACGTCACACTAGGGATAATAGTATTACTGGCACGCCCCGTCGACGTCCCTTTTCGAGTTTCGAAAACAACTGTAATACTTGCAGCTTCCACTAGATGGCGGGCTATGCACAGCATGTGATCTAAGCTGATTCCCCAAGCCTCAGAAAGATATATATCACAACCGCAGAATCAAACACATACAAAACACAGAAGTGGCGCAGGCCAAAATAGAGAAACTTATGGTGTTCTGGACAATATTGACAATTGTCCATGATGGGACGCGCAGCACTACTGAAGATGTTGGTGCTACCCAGACTGCTACATTATTTTGCAAATATCCCACACATAATACCTAAACGGTTCTTCACGAAAATACAGAGTATATGCAGCAGCTTTATTTGGTACAATGCAAGAAACAGAGTTAGCGCTTTGGAAACTCCAGAACTCTCATGAACAGGGAGCCATCAGACAGCCTAATTTTTTAAGTATACTACTTAGCAAGTCAGCTCCAATTTGTGACGAATTGGCTATCGGAAGGAACAGACACCGGAATCCAGGCTACTTAGTGCCAAGCAATCCCCATATTTCTTAAACGTGATAATGTGGCTTCCCAGAGAGGAGGAGTATAGGGCCAGTTGCTGAGACTGCGACAGGCGATTTGGCGCAGGGCTTGCCATGCAATAAACAAGCCAGCCCTGTGCTCCCCGCAGATACCGCTGGAAGGAGTGGAAACACAGGTCAGGCTGAACGTTAGAAAGTGGTGGGAACAGGTTGGGATAGCAACAGTGGGGGGTGTATGGTCAGAGGGGAAGCCCACAGAGTTCCAAGGGCTGGTGGAGGACACAGGATTACATCAAGGGCAGCACATTACGTACAACCGACTCCAGCAGCTCATTCTGAGTCTGTGACCTGAAGCTGAACAGGCCCTACAACCGGATGCGGTGACAGAAACATTTTACGATGTGGCAGAAGGGGGTATGAGGTCTCCCGTATATATGAGCTGTTGATGTCCAAGATAGGAAAGGAAATAGCCGAGACGACACTAAAATGGGACGAGGAGGCTGGGTAACCAATGTCGGATGGGATGTGGAGCAGAGTACAAGGGTACCACAAGAAGGTATCAAGGAATGTACGGTTGCAGCAGATTCAGTTGTACGAAACCCACAGAGCATATTTAACCCTGAGGAAAATTGCTAAGTTTAACCAAGCAGGAATACAGACATGCCTGAAGTGTGGGGATGTGAGGATGGTACATATGTTTTGGTCATGTGTGGAGATAAGCAGATTTTGGGAAGAAGTGGCTCAAATCATGACAAAAGTGGAGATCAACCTGGATGTGAGCACACCCTGGGTATGCCTGCCGGGGGGGGGTTGTTATTTTGGGATGGGGGGGGGGGGTCCCTAGGCTTCATAGAGCTAAACATGTGAGTAAACTAAAGGATTTAGCGTATATACTGGCTAAATACAGGATAGCAATGAGCTGGAAATCGCGAACGAAACAGTCTGCAAAAGTGTGGTGGAGAGATATAATAAAATGGGCGAATGTGGAAACGGTGGTGTGGCAAGCCAGGTGAGGAAATGAGGAATCGGAGGATGGGGGACGAGACGCCTGGAGACAACTGGTGGCTGATCTGTCTATACCGGAACAAAGAGGCCCGGAAAGTAAACTGCTCCTGAAGTAGAGAATAATCGGTGATTAGGCCCAATGGGGCTAGACGCAGACTGGTGCAATGCTATGTAGGCCAGGGGAGAGGGGGGGAGTTATAGGTGGTGGGTAGGGGCAGGTGGGGAAAAAAGAAGCATAAAACCAAGTATACATTTATGATGACCATTGGTTTGTAAAGATACACTGTTCTAGGTGAAAAATCAATACAAAGTGTTGAAGGAAAAAAAAAAAAAAACTATAATAGCAGGTGACCCGAACACAAACTGTTTATTAATCAACACAAAGTCTTGCCCTACAAGGGCAGACAAGTGGACGATGTTAATGAAACTATGGAACTTTACAATGCTGAATGGCACCACTCTAGATGACATGCCTCCAGCGCCGACATGCTCAAGAGGGAATTCTTTTTCAACACTTGACTACATTTTTATTTCATCCAGTGCCGCTCTCAAATAACATCAAAGTTATTCCCAACTCAGCAAGTAATCATGACATTTTGCAACTGCAATGGTCTCCTTGCATAACACCAGCCATTTGATGATAAACCAAGGAGGAAACCGTTTACACTGCACTCCACAAAAGCTCAAATCTATTAGAGGTAGAGCTATCCCGATTAGATCAGGATGAATCTACAAAAGATTGTCCTTAATATACTGATACTTTAAATCTGATCAATCAATTTCTACTCTCCATCGTCCACTCTTTAAAACACAAACACATTTATGATATGCGTATTCAAACATTAAAGACCAATTTACGACAAGAATTGAGGAAGCTCCCTCTGCCGGCACACCAACAACAAAGACACAAGTTAAAAACGCCTTATAGGAATGTGATTAAACAAATCAACTTAAATAAAGTTGAAAAAAATGCAGAGGCAATGCTAGAGCAGTAGCGTAAAAAATCGTCACACAAATATGGAACCTCCTAAACCAAGACCCCAAATCTGGGACACAATCCATACTAATAAATAGTATAACTGAACACACCTGGACTAGTCATTTTTATTCCTTGCTTAATCTCTCAATTAAAGATATGACAACTCATATCAATACCATTCCTGACCTCACAAAAGTGATCTTTGATGAAATCGATATATATAATTTTTTTATTGATATAGTTCATGAATCAACTTTTCAATATATTTATTTAAAAAATCAGATTTTTTTTCCACACACTACAGTACAATTCATCACACAAAATAATCCACATTTAAAATCAAGTCAAAACAAGGGAATTACATCCAGGGATATACCTGCTGGCAACCTATGTTTCTTGCAAGTAATTTTGTTTTCCCCCCATGTAGGGTAGGACTCTAGGGTTCCTTGTCATCAGTTTCTAAATTAAGCGATTTGAGGAAGTTGACTAGCGCCACTCTTACTTCGTTCAAATCCATATTATACACATAGTGGCATAATCTTTCTGCCGGAAGGCATCTATACCCTTCAAAGAGATTGATGTGCACATGGATACCAAATGTATAAGGGTCTTGGGTTTGTTTGAAATTTTGCAAAAGCGGCAGCTAATTTCAATTGGAGGAATCACCTTTCATTTTACGAGTACCTCTCTCGTGTGCCATATATTCAATCTAAATCTTAAAAAGAGATCACAATATTTAGCTCCTGGAAATGTAATTAAATATGATTCAGGAGTTCTCGTTATTTTTGGCCAAATGTGAAGAAATGTCCCATGCTTGCGTTCCAGATATTGGTTGCGAGTGTTAATCCAATCTTGTACCATGATTTTTTCTTTAGCCTTATTTGGATTTGAAATTAAAGTGTCCGGGACGCCTGCCTCAAGCAAAAGTTCCAGAACCTTCACCAGCCATATGCTAATGATCTTATGATTAGTTGTCTCTTTGTACTTAGATAGGATATTCCGGATAGAGTTGTACTTGGTACTCATAATACATTTTCTGTACAGACTACATAATTTCCCCATGTACGTAGAATATAATGATGACAGACCTAATTCATATTGTAAAACACACATGGTAAGTTTAACAATTTCTTCCAAAAGGATCCTTCTAATCGCGTCCAAAAAGGTTCCCCACACCAACTCCGATTCTGCACCATATATGACAGTCGGAAGTGCTTTCCGACAATAAAATATCAACACTGGTTTAAGGGAGAATTTTCCATACTTATTGTTTAAAATTCTTGCCTGTGCAGTTGTAGTTCTCATTTTGATTTTAACTTCAATGTAATATGGCGCATCCACGATCAGGTGGTTAACATTAAGACTCATATTTGTATTCCGGCACCACAGTCAGAGCAACTTGTCTTAAGGACCATGTTCGACAAACCTTTTTCCTAATACTCGGCAAAGCAGTAACCATAATCTTTGACTTATTTATATTGATGATCAATTTATTCTCACCAACATAAGTAGCCAAATGGTCCAGAAGGGCCTGTAGGCCCCTGGCCATTTTCAGCAACAGCATCAAATCGTCGGCGTAAAATAGCCAGGGGAAATCGCATGCCGGCCCAAGCACGGGGAATCAGATCTAACCATCATAAAGTCCCTTGCCAGGTCGTAAAATAAAGAAATTAAATGATGACAACGCCAGAAGGCATCCCTGCTTTAGTCTTCTATAGGTGTTGATATTTTGCGTTAGCCTGCCATCTAGGGAGAGTCTTATTTGTATTGAAGTGATAGTGTGGAACTTCGTGTATCCAGTGCAACAAATGGTTAGGACAATTGGCCTTTGCCAATTTAAAGAACAATTCCCTCAATACCGAGTCGAATGCGGTTTCGAAATCAATAAAAGCCATGAAAATAGGCTGCTTCTTCTCCCATTCATGATGTTTTATTGCGTGCAACACGTGTAGACTAATAGAAGTCCCCAGTACTGGCATGAATCCTGACTGACGGATCAGATGTTATAATTTTTGGTCCATTCATTAAATTCAACAAGGATCAAGTGTGCAAAAGGTTTTCCCGGTGTATCAAGCAATGCCACTGGTCTATAGTTCTGAGGGCAGTGCCTATCTCCCCTTTTTATAAATAGACACGACTATCGATTTCTGCCACGTGTGGGGAATTCTTTGAAAATGTACTACTTGAGTGAAAATCACTTTCAAGATGCCCGCCCAGGCATCCGGATGGGTCTTCAACATTACAGTAGATAGCCCATGCGGACCAGGGGCTCTCGACAAGCTTAATCACTTGATGTTCATTAGGATGTCACCATGGTTTATCCGTAACTGGAATAAACATTTCGGAGGAGCTATACCATATGACCAGGGGGTGTCAGCATATAATGAGCTGTAGTAATCTACCCACACCTCCTCTGGGACTGAATTGATTTGAATCGTGGATTGCCCATCTACATATGCAGTCTTAATTAAGCCCCATATGAGTGCTAGGTTTTTAGATGTTAACGTTTTTAGCATTGTTTGCACATCCTTCAAATGCATTTCGGCTTTTCTCGGTTTTATCCAGTTAACGTATCTATTCTTGAGCTTAGTAACCTCAATTTTTTTCAATCCACGGTAAGTATTCTAAGCCTCGAATATTAGCTTTCAACTTGCTTTAGTTTGCCTAATAGTTTCATCAAATACATAAGAATGGCCTTTCGTTTTTTTACCGACCCGATGGTTTGGAATCTTAAAATTTTGAAGCACCGCCACATATATCCCATCTGTATAAGTGATGGCTGGCTGGAGAATATCACTAGGATAGGAGACTGCCATTAACAAATCATTAAGATTGTCTGCAGACCATCTGAATCGATTAACCTTGGAGGACAGTGCAAGTTGTTGATTATAAAACGTGGCTATATCTTTGTTATAGTCAGGCCAGGACCATGGCAATTCCAGTATATTGTGGTCACTTACATTTTGATCTATGACTTTAAAACTCTTCATTAATGCAAAGAGATTGCGGTCCACGTAAATATAGTCAATCAATGATGTTTGGTTGCCTCTATGCCACGTGTATTTGGGCAGTGTATCATCTTTGGTGCACCAATTTATCATAAGTAAACCTCGGTCTTCCATGATGTGTGCCCATTGTTTAATTGCTGCCTGCTGCTTCATCCCTTTCCCAGTTAGAGACAGTTCATATTAAGATCGCCAGCAACAGTAACAAAATCTATTGTTGACTCTTTGCCCACCAGGTCTAAGCAGAGTTCCAGATCTTGAAAAAAACATGCATCTTTTATAGCCAGGCGATTCCAATATAGGTTCTAGCAAGCTATATTCACAGTTTTAGCTCTGATTTTTACAAGCTGCATATAGCTGTTCGGTGTTGCCCATGGGGTTACATTCAAGTTTGCAGAGTTTTTTGTCACCACTAATAACCCTGCCATGGGTCTCCCTTCTGCCAAAATATGGGCATGGACTAGCGCTATCTCATGATTGTCCCAAATTGGTGCAGAGGTGAGCCACACTTCTTGCAGCAGAATTTTGTCACAATCTGCAAGTAAAGTCCTCGAAGTTGAAGTCAAATGTTTATGGCCTTGTGTATTCCACGAGGCCAATTTAAAAACATAATTTGTATTTCTCTCAGGTTGTTATAGGTTATTAGCATGTAGCCGTGTAGCTGGCAGACTTATGGTCCGTGCACATGCTTGCTCCAAAGTAGAACATGAGATCCTTGTAGGAGTTGTTAACCATGGTCTACCTTGATAAGAGTGATGTTCATTGTTGGATTTGTAGCGACCACCTCGTTTACATTCAACAGAAAAAAGCCCAGCTGATATATTTCATGTCTCACCTGCCATATGACGTTTCTTATCCCTGATGACATCCACAACTTAACTACTGATGTACCATAGTGATGCAAAAATTCAACCTGTGCAAAGTCCCCAGTTGTAATATCTTGTAGACTTGGGATGGTAGTCATTATGTTTAGAACCGAGGACCTATTTAACTCATACACCCCAAAATCCGCTCCCAGACATTGTAGTATTAAACTAAATTGTGCGATGCAACTGCTTCTGCTAGGAGTTGGTTTATTTTTGTTCTTCTTTGATCCGTCGTTTATGGGAGGTGCATCAACCAGACTTTTACCAAAACCCATTCCTCGTCTCTGCGCTTGCGCGGGACCTGACAGATTGCAATGCCCCTGCTGAGCGACGGGACGAGGTTGATTAATTTCTCTAAAGTTTAAAGGAAGACCTTCAAAGTTATTTCCGGATTTTATTGGTACATCTCCGGGAGGGCGGGCCATAAACAGTTTAATAGATTAATTTATCTCTTCTCGTCTCTCCTGCAAGGTTTTAAATGCAGCCCCTTGTCCCTCGGAGCTTGGAGGCTGTCCTTTGGGCTGACTAAGTACCAATGAAGGCGATGGTAGCCTGGAGTTATTTATGGGCAGAACTAGTGTGTAGTCTACTTTCTGAATTTCCTTCACCAAGTAATCTAGGGGAGCATAGGGTAAGTCCAAAGTCGCCGGGGCAGAGCTAAGTTGAGGCTTCGTGCCCATTTGGCCACTTAATGTTATAGTTTTAGACAATGCTGCATACTTTTTAACTAATGCTAAACCTGCTTCATTGGTTCTCCTAGTGGGTAGGGTTAAGGAACGTAAGAAAAGGCGCATACTCGTCTTCTTTTGTGCCTTGGTTATTTTAGCATCTTTTGATTTTTTTTTTCATTCACAACCTTTGATTTACCTCGGTCCTGTGCCGAGAATATATTAAATGAAGGTTTTGTAGCGGCGTCCTGGATAAATGGAATACTCACAGGTTCATAAGGTTTTTTTACATTGATTTCCGGCAGTTCAAATATTTCCACTTGGAGTGTAGCATCGCTGATGCAACCACTTCCTTTGGATTTTGTTACTTCCATCTTGTCTTTAAGTTTAGACAGCAGCATCAGACTGGGATTCCCCCATCGTAATGATTTTGTAATCTTCATTAAGCTCTTTCTTCAGAGTCTCATGAAGGGAGGGAGTCAGCAAGGGATCCGTTATAGTGGATGTCTTTACCATCCGAGACGTCAGGTTATTAGATTCCAGGAGTTCCTTCAACAAAAAACTTTGATCGATCAGCCTCAAGTCCAAACTCTCAGAGCTTTGCCAAAGAAAATAAGGCTGTATTCATTGCCTGTAATGACATTTCGGCTAGATACAGAGGGGAAGAGGAGGCCATCTCTTGAGTTTGTACAGGAAGAGAGGTGTAGGTTGTGTGCAAGATATTGAAACAACCGAAGATTCATTAGGTGACTGTGTGAACATCATGGGAGACTTAGACAATGGATCATAATTCTTCGAGTCCTTGCACTGGGGGTTGCGGGGGGTACCGGGGGGGGGGGGAAGAGAAGGACTTGTTAGTGTAAGCGGGGACTTTCTAATTACTGGAGTTAGGGCGAGGGACTGCTCTGAATCGTCATTAGGTGTGTGTGTGTTACTAAGCCTACAATGGAGTGTAAGGTAGGAGGCAGATGTTCTTGGAGGCCGTGTACATGGGCTCGCACTTGCAAGTGACCTGCCACCGGCTTAGCGTGCACTCCCAGGAGATCCGCTTCTGAAAAGGCAGCCAACAAGGAGTCCGACGGCATGCACAAATCTGTGGGGTCTGTAATTACTGACCTTTGAGAATCTGCTTTTGTAATAGCGAAGTCCACCACTTTTTCCCCAGGTAAAACTTCCCAATATGCGTTGTGATAGCGTTTTCGTATGCGTCTGCAACTTCACATTACGCGTGGAGTTGGACGTATGCGCGAAACGCTTCAGTGTTTCATACGTTTTAGTAATCGCCTCTGCAATTTTACCCGGAGAAGGCATGCCCGTTGTTAAGGTGAGGAGTTTCACCATCCACCCCTCCTGTGGCACAAAGTGCTGTAGTTAGCACACAGTCAGTACTGCATCAGGTAGATCGCGAGAACAGTTGTACTAGAATATCACCAACAATAATTTTCACCCTCACCTCACCCTCCAGCCCCATCAGCCCTTTCCCAATGCCCTTCGTGAACACGTGCGCATTCTCATTAAGAAATTAAGCTCATCTAGGGCTCCAGATCCTGACACATTGTCAAATTTTACTCTAAAAGCACACCCACATCAATGGGCCACTGTACTAAACACAATCTACACCAAGGTCATTAAAACATGTCTCATTCCACCTTCTTGGAAACAATCTATTAAAATATCTATTTTACAAGAAAGGAAACCGTAACGACCCCCATAATGAAAGAACTATTGTGCTTCTAAACATACCCGCAAAGCTGTTTGCATGACTCATTTTACGAGACCCTACTATTTGGATGAGCTCAGTCTTTGCGATGAATGCTAATCTGGATTTGTAAACGAATTGATACCTTTTTAAACCATACAATTTTAACTGCAATCAAGAAGCAAGAGATATTAACCAAATAGCCAGTGTTTTTAGCGTTTATCGATTTTAGGCAAGCGTTTGATTCGGTTTCTCAGAAAGTTTTATGGAACAAACATTTAAATGCTAATTATTATATCTAATACAAAAATGTTACTCCGATACTTCTATTATCGTAAAACTGACAAAAAAAGACAGCCAACTAACTGATTCTATTCCAACCAAATCAGGACTAAAACATGGCTGTACTTAGCTTCAATTTTGTTTAACTTCAACATAAGCAATGTCAATGTGTGTCCAATCCTTCCCGCCGCAAATTAGCTCCAAAAGAAATATCGTGGCTCTTATATGCGGACGTTCTCGTGTTACTCGACAGAACTCCTATTGGCCTACAAAGGAAGCATTCACCTCTAAATGCATATGCTTACACTAATCACTTGGTTATAAACGTACACAAATCGAATACAATGGTATTCACTTACAAAACCTCCAAGCACAATTTTAAGTTTAATTGGACCCTAGCCAAAATAGATGTGGTCCATGTACATCAGTACACATATCAGGGCTTGGATCTAAACATGCACATATCCAATCTACCATACAGACTAGAAATAAAAGCAAAAATGAAGCTCTTATCAACACAAGGAAAAGCTATCCAAGCTAAATATGGAAAATTCTCATATGTCCCCCCAATGATTCTATGAACAAAAAGTGGTGCTCATAATCACCTACGGTGTGCAATCTCAAATCCCCTCTAATTGTCGAGTGGAATCTTCTAGAAGGGGCTTATTGGAAAAAATTCCTATCTCTACCGTCAAGCATCCCTATTGCAATAATTAGGTTTGAGCTAGGTTTAATCTCACTTGCAGCTAGAGTTGCCTGGCAAATGCAAGTGCGTCGTTAATCGGACCAACAACATCACGCTTCTACAAACAGATAAGTTGACTCTTCAAACCAACACAAATATTCCGCTACAACTATGGAAAACACATTGCATCTCAATATTGAATAATGCAGATATCACGGAAACCCTATCACTGGAGTTTCCGGACAAAGCTAAACTCAAATTGTAGCACTGGGATTGGCTGATGACTTGGGAAACGTGTAATTCATATTCATCGTTTCGATGAGGAGCGTTTCTCCTGAAATCCCTTCATGAAATTCCCAGATCCTCAATATGCACATTCAATTCTAAGACTACGTCTACATATATGGCCAACCAAGACCCAACTAGCGAAGTATCAAAACACAGAACCTAGCCTCAACTTGTAGATTCTGTTGTAGCACTGAGTATGAAGAGACCTTACAATACCTACAACTCTCATGTCAATGTTTGTATGTTAATGTTTTTATGTTGGAATAGCCTCTTTTGTCACCATATTAATAATTTTAACACAGCTATTGTATTAATTACTTTTAATCAACTTAATTATGAAATCCAGATCAGAATTGAGTGACCCACCATCCCAACTGTTAGATTTGTATTCGTTTTTTTAAGGTATTCGAATCAAATCAGTGAAATATAAGACAATGGGTAATTCATGTTATTGTCTAATTTTTATATGATTACTCTATTTGTTGATGGCTTTAAGAAAGTTATTATATTAATTACTTTTAACTAATCTAACTATTGAATCTAAACTAGAATCCAGTTTGCAGCAGTTAAAATTATCCATGATCATGAGGCAATTTGAATATAATTGTCTAAAGAATTTCCTATATCAAAGTATGGAAAACTCTCAGTACTATGCCAAATCAAAAAATGTATTAACATTGGTCTTGTCGAATGTTATTTTCTTTGATTGAAAAAGTTATTTTACAACTAAAACAATAAATACATTTAAAAAAAATAATGACCTAGGTTTGCCTGTATGACCCACTTCTCTCTTCCTTTCAGAGTCTTTGGCAATATAGGTTGTGTGAACTCGAAATATTACAAGCAGCCAATTTCACTTACCCAACTTTGCTTTCACCTTCTTCCAATTATTAGTCCTAACAATTATCCAAAAGCCTTGGTGCCACTCTTGGATTTAGGAAATGCTTGCACAACTGTATCTTAGGCAAGGTTGAACTGTTATTGGGTTTACAAAACAGGTTAGATTTCTTTTGGCTCTTAGAAAGGGTTGATTTTACTCTTACCATGGGTAGTATGGGTAGACTCTTGGCTCGGGCAATGCTTGCTCTTCAATTGTAGCAATGCTTAGGTTTCTCTTCAATTGTAGATAGAAAACGTATGCCCGGGTGAAAGTAAGGAATAGAATTCATTTTTCCTTTCAGAATCCCAATTAGCACATGCAACCACTTCATGATAACATTTGTAAAAGGTTAAATACTTCAACAATGGTTTTATGAATGTTTGGTATTCAGCAACATTCACTCTTCATAATAAGAGACACGCGCGACCACTTCTTCATCAGATTTTCAGTCTAACTATTTAACAATGGATTTTATCAGCGTTTGCTCTTCATGTGAGTAAAGCGAATTGTCCCATACACGCGAGTGCCACTTTTCCATTGACGGCTTATTAAAGCTTTGAAAAACTTCAGCTCGCTGCCAACTATACGGGAGTGAATAGGAAATGGGATACTGTTACCAGCAGTGCGCAGGCAAGGAATTAGAACGCCAGGTTTCACTCACCAGCTTCTGAAATTATTGTTCTGCAGGCCGTACAACTTCTGGCTTCAGTGACCCACACCCTTTCTCGCCGAATGGGTCTCCATCCGGCCACAAGGTTAAGAAACCCCTCTCGCTCCCAAGACCCACAGATTGACAACAGCTCCTTGCCTCGATCTCCGACACATTCTCCGCAGGGCAACCACAGCAATCAGGCTCACATGGGTAAAGACTGTGCTTCTGAACGCCTTCCGCTGAGCAAACAGGACCCTCTCGGAACCAGCAGGTGAAATCTGCTGGATCCACGTTTCGCCATCCCTCTTGTTCTTCCACTTCTGCTTGGTATGCCAGTTTCGTGCATCAAGCCTTCTGTCTCGACTGCTACAGCTTGCACTCCAATCACAGTTCCAGCTCCTTCCAATTGCCTACACCTGAGTGGGCCTTTTATGCCTCACAGGTTCCTTCAGGTGTGGGCTGTTAAGCTCAATTGCCCGACTATGGCTACTGCACACCTCTTCAGCCCTCTTCCTCATACCAATACTTGTGGGATTATGGGACTCATAGTTCCCAACAACAGAATTAGTACTTTTAACTAACTTCTGATTTCTAAGGGTAGTTTGTTTCTTTAAAGTTATTTAAGAATAAAGCATTATAATGTGTAGTTACAGAGGAAAACAGTCTATTTGAGACAATTCTTCTAGATTGCTTTCCATTATAACTTTTGGGAGCAAAGGAAGAGGTTTATCCTGAAATCCCTTGAAGGGCCTTTCTGTGGGTAAGGCATGTTCAGGTTTTATAGTACTTATGCCCAGAGCCGCAGATTTTATATGTGCTTCAGGGACATTAAAGTGACAATAAGCCATTACCTGTTTTGGCATTCTGGAAAGATGTTCCCTTTCAAAAGACACATACCATGTCTTACCCCAAGGATGTTCTCATCACCCTGGGCCTTGTCTCCTCTGGGGTGATCTTCCCGCAGTAGACCACCCCCAAGGTCAGGAGCATGAAGGGTCTGCCTTTCCCTGGCCACCTCACAGGAGACTTTAGGCAGGGTTTCAGTGAGGGCCCTAGGATTCTTCAGAGAGTCTGGTTAAGAGGGGGTGGTGGAAGATCTGGAAACTCTTTGCAAGGAACTATTGAGTTTAGGAATTTGCTTGCATCTTGCAGCAAATAACTTATTATATTGTCATGTAGAGAGCAGTTGAACCTGCTGTTTGTTTATATTGACTCTTCATGTAAAACCTTCAACTGCCTTACAAATTAGGCTGTACATTCATGACCACATTTCTGAATGCAAAAATAATTGTGTTTAAAAGTGGAAATTTAAAAACAAAAAAAAACAAAAACTTATTACTAGGCAAACAGGGTTTGGTTAATGTAGATTTAGAGCCAGACCACGCAATGCTATTTGACGAAATGCTGTTGTTACTGACAAGATTATACCATGGTGGGAGTTGGTGTAACATGCATATTCCATTCACCGAAAAGGCTACAGTTTACATTGTTTAGAGACATTAAAATAAACATTGCATATAACTAGAAGACTATATAGATGATTCTTAAAAAGAGAACATTACCAAGTCTGCTCATAGCACCAATTAAAAAATATACTTACTGTAATGATAACTGTACTTTTGGTTTGAAATAGGGAACTTTTTGGTCTGCCAGGAAGATCATCAGTGTATTCTCTAAAGAAAAAAAAAATACACATCATTAAACGTGAAAGACTCCACACATTTTGCAGTTTGTCTTACTAAAAGTGTTCAAACTAAAAAAAAAGAAAAACAAGTAACATTCCTCTAAACACATAATGAACAATGAGTCTGCATTCAATTCAGTTCAGTTAAAACTAACAACATTTGCAAAGGACAAACTTTGTATTAAGCAGATTAGAGAAGTTCCTCAATTCTGGACCACAGGGGTCCTTTGTAGGCTTTGGGCTCCGGGTGGAAGAGGGAGCCTTTCCAACTACGCCACAAGTAGAGTTTAAAGTTTGAGAGGCCACATAAACAAAAGGGTAATGAGGCAAAACATAACTGGGGTCGCTTGTTTTATCATGCAGACGGGAAATGACTGAGCAGTTTGTGCTGGATTGCCCCTTTTTGGGATGGGAATCAAGCTTGCTTTGCACAAGGTGTTACCCTTCCATATTGACAGAGAAGGCTGAGAAGTAATTGTGAGGTGGGCTGCCCTGGTTAATTAATTAAAAACCTTGTATTCATCAATCTTCAATTTGGCATGATGATAGACATTCCAAAGGAAAAGATGCAGCAACATCCGTCTCAGATAAGTCATAAATAGAGACCTTTTAGAGAGTAGGGAAGGAGGAGGGGAAAAATATATTCTAGACAAATACAGTAGAGGTACCCCAGGGATTTTGTCCATCAGCTCCATTACAATGTGTGGAGGTACACATAAGACAATGTTCTATCATTGTGCTCCAAGACCAATTTTCCTGTGCCAACAATCGCCCTAAGCAAAATAGCACTTCTGGGACTAGCTGTCAAAGGAAAGCGCCAGTCTATCAAAAATCTAGGCAGCAGGGGTAAAAACCTCAAGTCGCAAGCTACTAGGCAGGCATGAAAAGTTACAAGTCACCAAAGTTTCCACACACGCAGAGCACACCATTTGTTATTTACAAGGTGCTTAATACTGGCACCCTAAGAACTGCAATTTTCCAATAGATCAAATAATGATAACACACCCAGTCGAGGGGCGTGGCTAAACAGCCGTGGACTGAGATGCGCCAAGGGGCTCCTGCCAATCCGACAACGATCCTGACGTAAAACAGTGCTTTAAGCTGGCTGTGCGGCGTATATTCAAACCCACTGCTGTATGAATGCGGGCGGAATGCAGCGGTGAAAACCTGCCGCGATGAAGTTGAATGCAGCCGACTTATTATCCGGAGAAACTGGCGAGATACGTCGGACAGTGAACACAAGATGGCGCCCACGTAAGAACAAATGAGAAGGCACTTCACTGTGGCACAGCGGGTCCGGGCGGTGCGCCACCGTTCATTGCAGATGGGATCTAAACACCAGGATGGGAGCAGGATTACACTGCAAACAATGTTACGGAAGTAAGCGGTCTGCTGGGAAAGAGCGGCTATGTGGATAGGTGCGGGAACTAAAGGATACAGTGTAGCCAGGAGGAAGTGCGGGAACGGTTCATGTTCCCCCGAAGTTGATAGTATTGAAGGAACGACATTTCGCAGCATACATAACATAGAAATGTACCTGCATAACATAACCCACAGCCCCGCCAATAGACTCCATTTTGTATTCAAACAGACTGCATCTTTTACTAGGCCTGGAAATCATCCCTCTACAAAACCCAGCTCTCCCATCCCCAGCGCCTCGTACAAAGAGCCTGTGCTACCTCCTCCATTCCCCGCCAGCTCCGCGTGAGCCTTGTTCTCACGGAAGTCCAATCATTTATTGTTGCATTGTCCACTGGCAAACTTTTACCTCGGACAAAGACGATACATCCGAGAAGAAATACCAGGACTTTATGTTTGCATTCTCTACCCAGACCTTACATTGGGAAGAACTAGGAATCCCTTCCCAACCACAGCAGCCGAATTTATGTTGATCTTATGGATTTGTTCCTAATTTAGAGCAAGGACAGGCAAACATACTCCTGTCTTTACTTTGCTGCCTTTGTCAACTACATGTTCTCTTTTTCCTTACTTCTGCCTATCAATCCTCCTCCTTATCTGTATGTTTTTCTGTTTTATCCAACACCACCACTTGGATTTAAACTTACTTTGTCGGTGAATATAGAACAGGAAAGTATCAGGTGTGTGTTACAGCAATTGCAACTTATACTTTGTTGCAATTTTCATTCTTATTTTTGTTGCCTATGTTTTTCCAGTGAGTTCGACTTAATAGGTTGTGCTTTTTTATTATCACACTCCATGTTTTGAAGTTATCACGGACATTGTCTCTCATGTCTGGGATGATAGCCACCTCACAAATAGTGATACCCACAAATCTGTGTGAGTAATCAAATACAGAATTGTCCTACTTCAACAATGAATTGTGTTTTGTTGTCTGCTTGATTTCTTGTTTCTTCATCATTATATTTGCTTTATTTTTGTGTCCCACTTATTCAGTTAAGTGGATTAGATTTAATATACTGTACAGCATTCATTGCAGCAATATTGGGTTAACAACGGGAGCCTAAGGAATAAAAGTAACCCCCGTTTGCCTTACAAACCCAACGGCACAGCAGCACCCCCTATCCCATGATTTACAGCATTGTCCAGCATCACTTCCCCAGATTACGCTCTCCGCAGAGCGTGAGATCGAAGCAAGCCTCTGCACAAGTGCCCATGCATCGCCACAAAATTACCCATGCCCCTTCAACCCAACCCCCCCACTCCCTATCCCGCCAGCCCAAGGACCACCAGTGCCCAACTCTCCATGTCGATACCCATCTGACCCTCTTCCACTGACTATTCCAGAACACCCCCCATAGGCTTAATCCTGCGTGGTAATATATTTGCCCAATCACAACATGTCTGGTCGTGCTATGAGGCATCAGGGAACATAAATAGTAGATCAAACCCCCAAGGGGAGACACCGGTGTTCAGGGCCCCGGTATCAAAGAAGGGCCGAATAGAGGTTGGAATGGCAATATATTGAACCATGTTTCTCCAAAGTACCCCATTCATGCAAGGATTTTATGGTTGCCATTATTCACATATCAAGATCCTGTTGTATTAGCTTAGACAGTTATGAATGCTTCATACTTGCCCTGACCTTCACCGCGGAGATGAGCCCAGCTGACCCACGTGCCACCAGACTGACTGGGAAGCAGTGGCCAATCGCAGCCTGGCATCCCCTATGGAATCAACTGTGTGACATAGCCCCTCCAATCCGCACCCTGAATTTGTACCCTATGTGATGTCATAGTTGCTGACGATTTTTATCCTTATAATGTACTGCCCGTGTATTGTTTGGCAGAGCGCTCTCGGGCAGCCGAGTTCTTTGATTGCTAACTTTTATATGAAGTTTGTTATTCTTGCAATTCATCTCCTGGTCTCGTTCGCTGACTGGGGGTGTGTTATTTTTTTTTTTTTGTTATTTTTTTATTTTTATTTTATTATTATATAAACAACACTCCAAACATTACAAACAATTAGGACGTTTGTGATTAAGCTTCAAACATTACCTTGCAAAATGCACTCTTCGGTATCTTCCCCCCTCTCACCCCACTAACTTGAGCGTTTATACCCGTGTCATCCACCTGTACATCTTCAGGTGTGTCTACTGCCATCAACTCTTCCATGTCTTCGTCAATGTGGTCGGCCTGGTAGGGACCCACCATTGAGGCCACCAGCTGTCTCCATGCTATTAGGGGACTAGGGGGCCCACTTCTTCGTCCCCCCCCCCCCGGTGACTGCTTCATACCAGGCAGCTGTTTGTGCCTCTGCCCACTTTAAAAGGTCTGCCCACCACATATTAATGTGCCTCAGGTTACTTGGTCTGGTAAAACCCCCAAACATACATGCCCAAGCCGCCTCCACATCCAGCGTAACCCCTCTGTCTGCTAATCGTGTTTTCAGTTCTGTCCAGAACCTACCCACCTCCGGGCAAGCCCAGAAAATGTGCATCAACCCAGCCTCCACCTCCCCACACCTAGGGCATTTCTGTATCGCCGGACCCCCAAACCTGGCTATTTTGCCAGGGGTCAAATATGCTCTGAGTGACATACAATTGGATCTGCTGAAGTCTCACATTTTGGAACACCTTCTTATGATATCTTTTGGGCTCTCTCCCATTGTCCATCCGTCATGGGTTCACCCACCTCTTCCTCCCAGTCTCGCCTCAGTTGGAGCAACTCCCTCCCCACCCTAGTTCCAAGTAACTCATATATATAAGATACTTCGTGCCCACCCTCTGAGGCATCATATATCGTCTCTATTGTGGCATCAGGCTGTTCCGCAAGCACTGCCTCAGGCCATCTTTCTCTCACTCGTTTGGTGATTTTAGTATAAGTAATGTGTTGGCCTTTGTGCACCCCGGTGTCTTCCATTAATCTCTGAAAGTCCAATGCCACCCCCTCTTGCCATATGTCTCCAAGGGTAGCCAGGCCCACTGGTTCCCAGTATCTGCGGACCCCTTTAATCAGTTGTGAGTCTTCCCCACATAACACCAATAGCGGCACCTGCAGGGAGAACGGGGCTGGGTCTCCCACTGTCTGCCATGGCCTGCACCACACCTCCCAGACAAGCACCAGCAGCCTCGCCATTCCCAGCACCTTTGATCTAGGCAACCACACTGTCTCTCTGAGGAAGTAGGGGGTGGGATCCTTTTGCAACAGCCTAGCTTCAGCCGTTTCCTCTTCGGACAGCCACCTAGCCACATATTGCAGCTGTCCTGCCATGTCATATAACTCCAAGTTCGGCAGGTTTATATCACCCCTATCACACGAGTTTTGTAATTTCCAGAGGGCCACCCTGTTTCTGGAATTCTGCCAAATGAAACCCCTGCACAGGCTATGAAGTTTGGCAAAAAAGTATTTGGGGATCACATATGGGATGTTTACAAAAAAGTGTAGCAATCTGGGCAGGACTACCATTTTAAGCAAGGCCGCTCTCCGCATCATGGCCAGGGGCAATCTGGACCAAAATCCCATGATTCTTTAATATCCTCAACTGCCTTCTCTGTATTGTTTGTCTTCTGCCCCTGTCGTGTGGTATATATCGATACCTAGGTATCGAAATGTCTCAGTTCTCCAAGGTATTGGCAAAAAGGGGCAGGTTTCTCAATGGAGTGTTTTTTTACCTCCCCAGGGGGAACACATTGGACTTCTCAGGATTCACTGCTATGCCCGAGAGGGTAGCATAACGTTCCATCACCTCCAAGACATATTGTAGGTTCTCCTCCGGGAAGCGCAGGTACAGAAGCATATCATCGGCATACAGTGATATAAGGTGTTTACCTCCTGCAGTACGGATCCCTATCTCCCCGTATTGTTGTCTAAGGCACACTGCTAGTGGCTCTAGCGCTAGGATATACAACATGGGTGACCAGGGGCATCCTTGTCTAGTACCCCTGCTAAGTTGCCACCTTTCTGAACTAATAGCGCCCGTTTTAACCCTTGTGATTGGGGAGCTGTACAACATCTTGACCCATCTCTGGTACCCTGGCCCCATCACATATTCTTTCAAGGTCGCCAGCAACCAAGGCCACCTCACTGAATCGAATGCCTTGACCGCATCCAGCGATACAATTGCCAGCTCGCCAGGGTCTTTCTCCGATTGGTCAATGATGTGATGTAGTCTCCTATGATTGTCATTTATGTTTCTACCAGGGACATAGCCCGTTTGGTCAGAGTGTATCAGTCTGCCTATGACTTGCTTAAGCCTGTTAGCCAGCACAGCTGTAAGGATTTTGCTGTCCTGATTGAGCATCGATAGGGGCCTGTATGACCCGCAGTCTGTGCTTGGCTTGCCTGGTTTCAAGAGCGGGTTGATCATCGCTTCCCAAAGGGACTCTGGCAGCCCCCACGTTCATAGGCCTCATTAAGTATGGTCAGTAGCAGCGGGAGCAACTCTTGCCTATACGTTTTATAGAATTCACTGGGGAGTCCATCCGACCCCAGAGGTTTGCATGTGGGCAGATGCTGGATCATTGTCTCTAGTTCATCTGAGGTGATTGGGGCATCCAGGTCTGCCCGTTCCAAGTTGTACAGAGAGGGTAATCCTATGCCTTCTAGTGTTTGCTGGATCTCTTGGTCCCTATTTTCCCCCACGTCCTCATACAGACATTCATAGTATCTGCGGAACTCTTTATTTATTCCCTCTTGGGTATCCCAAATCTGGCCCTCCTCACCTCTCACTTCTCTAATCACAGGTTGTGGTGTCTCATTTTTATATAACGAGGCCAGCAATCTGCCCGGCTTGTCTCTGCCCGCATGCTGTCTTTCCACATATTTCTTGTAGTTCAGCTTCTATCCCAGAGCTCACTGCTGGTTTGTTGCAGCAACTTCATCCTTTCTCCATCCTCCTGAGAGGCACCGCCCTTACGCATCATGTCCTGCAACTCCCTTTCCATTTCTTGTCATTACTGTACTATACCTGCTTGGAGCCCTCTGGATTTTGATATGGCTACACCCCGCACTACCACCTTAAGTGCCTCCCACACTGTTCCTACAGATTGCATGCTGCCGGTGTTAATGTCAAATTACTCGGTGATCGCTTCCCTCAGGTCCTCCCTGAATCCTGCAGGGCCTCAGCTCTGAGTCTCCACATCGGGATCCGCGCCCTCGGTGGTTGGTATCGCCACTCCAGGACCAAGGAGGAATGGTCCGAAAGCACCCTAGACTTATATTCCGCCCCCACCATTTCTCCTGCTATCCCAGCGGGAGCAAACACATAATCCAGCCTCGTGTGCAAGCCATGCGGCACGGCATAGTGTGAGTACTGCCTGTCTGCTGGGTGCAGCCGCCTCCAGACATCTTCAAGCTTAAAGTCTGTCAGCAGGGCCTGTAACGCCTTAGCAGCCGGGGTAGGTTTATCTAGCTTGCTGTCTGATCTGTCCATTTTGGGGTTCAAAGTGCAGTTGAAGTCCCCTCCCCATAGGATCGCATCACCCACCAGGGGGCTGATTTTGCCATACAGGGTCCTAAAGTAAGCCGCTGTATCTTGGTTAGGGGCAAATAAATTTACAATGCTCACTTCTCGGTTTTCCAGCATCTCCTGCGCTACAACCATTCTACCTTCCGGGTCTACCGTAGACTGAGTCAGCTGAAACGGTACGTGCGGCGCCACCCATATAATGACTCCCCTTGAGTAGGCTGAATATGTAGCTCCCGTGGTGCTCCCCCTCCATTTCTTCTTGACCACCTCCAGTTTCTCCCTAGTGAGGTGTGTTTCTCATCCTTCTTAGATACATCATTACCATATTGCGCTTTGGGTCACTATTAAGGCCACTCGCATTCCAGGTCACCACTCTGAGACTACCCGACGCCATTTGATTTCCCGCCTCCCCTCCCAGTTTCCGCCCCTGATGACACAAAGTTTGGCTCGCTTCCCTCCCACTCCCAACAAACCCCCCCCCCCTTTTCCCAACAACAAACCCCAACACACCACCCCTTCCCTCGCCCCACCTCTCCCGACCCCAAAAAATGCTCAGCTCCAGCCCTGGAGCTCAGGCGACCCCGCTTTTGGTCCTGCCTCGGAATTCCGAGGGCAATTGCCCGACAGGGTGTCACCGGACTACCGGTGACCTAACTAAGCTTCTCTTTATGGGGGCATGAGAGCTAGCTCTACAAGGCTCCCGTGCTCGTATCAAGTCTGTGCTCACGGATCGTACCCACTTATATCCCTGACCATGTACTCCATGAGCTACATCTTACACTATAATCAAGTCCCATTGTCTTAGGCTGCGACACCCCTTGGTGCCACAGACACAGATTACATATCTCCACCTTCTCCATCTCCCGTCTGGATGCCCGACTCCTGGGGGCAGCTCTGCGTGTCGAGCCACCCTATAGCTTCTTCTGGGGATTCGAAAAACAAGGTTCTGTTTTTGTGGAACACCTTCAGCTTCGCCGGGTAGATGAGCATATACTTGTAGTCCGCTTCACGCAATCTTCTCTTCACAATCCCAAAGTTCATGCGACTACATTGTACCATCAAGGTGTTATCCGGGTATGCGGTTATGTTTGCTGTCCCCGTTTGAATTGTTCCACCCCTCCGGAAGTGTTCGAGGATTCTTTCCCGATCTCGATAGTTCAGGATCTTGGCGATCACATGCCTAGGGGGGGTTCCTGGCGGCGGCCTCCTCATTAGGGCCCTATGCGCCCTTTCCACCGCAAACCCCTGGGACAACACTCCTCCGGTTATCTCCTGCAGCAGCATAGATTCAATGAACTCCGTAGGGTTGGGTCCCTCGGCTCCCCCCGGCAAACCAACAATGCGGATGTTATTCCTACGGGCACGTCCCTCCGCCCTACTTTCTAGGTTACCCACGCATTGCACTAGGGCATGGAGTTCCGATTTATGTGTTGCACAGTCCGCTGTGTTCGGGGCCACCTCTTTCTCTAAATTCTCTGTGCGTTGTGCCAGTGACCTGACATCTTGCCAGAGGAGATTCACTTCCTCCTGTACTGCCCCAACTTTGAGCTCTAGTGCTGCTTTCAGTTCGGTCATGGCCAGTCACAATTTGGTCTCCCAGGTCAGCTATGGCAGCAAGGATCTCCTGGTTCGTGCCCATGGCGACTGCACTCCCAACGGGGGTTTTGTCCTTATTCTTGGCTCGATCCGGGGCCGATGATGCTCTGGCGTATTCGTCCAGCGTAGGTTGCTTGCCCTTCGTTCTTAGAGGTTTGCTGGACATGGCGTTGTGCCAGAAGCGTGTAGGCGAGCCCCACCACTTGTGACTAACAGCTCCAGCGTGTTTAAGCTGCTACTGGCGTCTGGGCCTGGACAGGCCTCACCAGGGTTGTCTTGAAGCTGCTTATTCGCTACAGGAGTGGGTTATGTCCTCCCCCGTATCGGTCTGCGTTTATCCTTTCGAGCCTTAAGCTCCAGCCCCAGTTGGTCCGGGACTTCGAGCTTCAGTCCAGGGCCTACTGAGACCACTCAGCGTTTTGCCAGTCCGGCATATGTCCTCCCAGGACCCCGAGGGTGCTGCAGCCTCCTGCCCAATGATGGCCACGTTCCATAGGCAAAACCGTGTTGTAGGTGCCAGCAAGCCCCCCGACCAGTCCTTGAATCGGGCTCTGTCGTCCCACGTGGCAGTACGGGCTATTCTGGGCCCCAAGCCTGGAGCCCTGTCCCATCAGCTTGCTTTTATCCCCAACAGTCTGTTACCCTGAGCACATGACTGTTGGCTCCATGTCGGTTAAGCACGTTAGCACGTTGGGCACTGAAGTCAAAGTTCTTATTCAGTTTTTGCTCTTATTTACGAGCATCGCATACTGTGCTTCCCCAATCGAACGTGTGCCCCTCAGCGGACCTGTGCTTCTGCCGCAGGGTTTTACCAGCTTCCTGTTCATTCCGAGTGGCGGAGCGTCACCACGAAGGCCGTGTCCCAGCGGTGCTCGTTTCGCTTGGGGTCTGCTGTGTTTATACAGTGATCCACTTCCCTCGTCTAGAAGATGAATTACAGAAATTATAGTATCCTCAAAGTACCACAATAAAAAATTGTTGGCAGTAAGAGTGAATCGTTCCATAAGCCATTTGTCAGTGAGTGACTTGGGAAGCGATGGAGGCAAAAAAGAAAAGGAATTGCAACACCCATCCGTCGGCTAAAGCAGTAAGTGCACATAATTTTATCCTGCCACGAGTGCTAGGGCCATCTAGCGCAGATAACTGTGCCTTCAAGCTCTCTGCAATAACAACAAAGTCATTGATTCTGGGAGTCCATCAGTTTGAATAGTTCCTAAGGAGCAGATGGCAATTGGGATGCACATATCGGGCCTCAAAATTTGCAATCACAATTTACCATTGGTTCGTTATAGTTGGCACTGTTGGGGATGTGGTGGTCCAATCCCACTCCCCAATCGTTCATAAATTCGGCTGCTGTGGTTGGGAAGGGATTCCTAGTTCTTCCCAATGTAAGGTCTGGGTAGAGAATGCAAACATAAAGTCCTGGTATTTCTTCTCGGATGTATCGTCTTTGTCCGAGGTAAAAGTTTGCCAGTGGACAATGCAACAATAAATGATTGGACTTCCGTGAGAACAAGGCTCACGCGGAGCTGGCGGGGAATGGAGGAGGTAGCACAGGCTCTTTGTACGAGGCGCTGGGGATGGGAGAGCTGGGTTTTGTAGAGGGATGATTTCCAGGCCTAGTAAAAGATGCAGTCTGTTTGAATACAAAATGGAGTCTATTGGCGGGGCTGTGGGTTATGTTATGCAGGTACATTTCTATGTTATATCATAAGGCAAGGTGCTGTGGGTGCCTCTGCCCACTTGGTTTACACGTGATCTATTCCCTGTGGGAATGCGGGGGGGAGTGGGATTGGACCACCACATCCCCAACAGTGCCAACTATAACGAACCAATGGTAAATTGTGATTGCAAATTTTGAGGCCCGATATGTGCATCCCAATTGCCATCTGCTCCTTAGGAACTATTCAAACTGATGGACTCCCAGAATCAATGACTTTGTTGTTATTGCAGAGAGCTTGAAGGCACAGTTATCTGCGCTAGATGGCCCTAGCACTCGTGGCAGGATAAAATTATGTGCACTTACTGCTTTAGCCGACGGATGGGTGTTGCAATTCCTTTTCTTTTTTGCCTCCATCGCTTCCCAAGTCACTCACTGACAAATGGCTTATGGAACGATTCACTCTTACTGCCAACAATTTTTTATTGTGGTACTTTGAGGATACTATAATTTCTGTAATTCATCTTCTAGACAGGACATAAAACTCTGCACGCCCCACTAGCCATTGGCTAGTGATAATTGACTATTAGCGAGTAAGACAGGTTGTTGTACTGTGTATATGTGGAGAATTGAGAGGGCAAGCTACTTTCGATGGCTGCCTATTAGCGAGGAACTTGAAATGTGTACTTGAAATCTTGATCTTGTGGCTAGCGGCATTATGACCTAGGGGTCTATGCTTAGACCATCTGAAGATCGAGGCACACACTTTTCCTATGATCCATCCAATACTCAGGATGTTTATCACTGGACCACTGAGGAATTTGACACATTGGTCCCCATTGTGGCGGGTCAGAAGAAGGACACTGACTGATAAGTCATTTCACTATGAGGTTTATTAAAGAAAAGGACCAGGCCTATCTTTCCCTACACTATAATGCACCCCTAGCTAACAAAACTAGCCAAGGTGCTCGTCAGTGAATGTCGTAACAGAATCGGCCGTCCGTCCAAATTAGGCCTAACTGACCCCACCAGTTACACCTCAACTAAAGACAGGAGAAGGACTCCCTTCTCCTGGGGGTTTTCGGTCTGGCAAACTTATCAATTGCCGATTTTCAGAATATCTCTGGTGACTGTTTTGATCAGTTCATAAAACTCATTCACTACTTTACTGTACTTTTGATTCTTCTCTCCTGTATTGGTAATGTATGTTTTTATTATTCTCCTCTTGATTCTCTCCAAAGAGAGTTGGTCTTCTCTCTTCCCATTGTAAAGTTATCCAATGTTTATAAATCTCTCCTTTTAAATTATTATTTTTTTTAAAGCATTTTATTGACATTTGTAAAAATACACACATACTTCATCAGTTAAACAATAACCATAACAAACAGATAACCAACACCGTCTTCACGATGCAGTATATTGGTCCTGGGAGTGTGGTTGGGGAAGGGGGGTAGGTGTCCAGTGGTTCAGAAGCCCTGAGTGGTTGAGTTCTAGGGGTTTTCGGTTCACAGGTGATTCTCAATCAAGCACTTATAGGGGTGTGTTCTCATGGGGGTTTGTGGTCAGCGGCGAACTGTATGTCACGCAGTAGGGCCTTCCATGCTTCTAGGGTGTCGTTGGCATTATCCCCGTCTGAGTTGGTTCCGTCTTGCCAGGCTCTGGTCTCAGCTTCCGTCCATCTTTCCAAGTCTTTAAGCCATCGTTCATGTCTCGGACCCCTCGGTGACTTCCATACCATTGCTATAGATCTCTTTGCGAGAATGCAGTATGTCCATTAGTTTGACTAGGGGCCTGTATTTGCTCAGTCTGGGATGAGCCCCTAATAAGAATTCCTTCGGGTTCCATTCGTATCGCGTTAGTCCAGCGTTTGTGCAGGTGTTTTTCACCATGGACCAGAATTTCGCCGTTTTGGTGCAAGTCCAGAACATGTGAATCATGTCAGCATTGTCATTTCTGCACCAGGGGCACTCTGGAGATGCTGGTTTATTGAAAGCAGCAACTTTTAGCAGGGTCATGTACGTGTAAGACGTTTAATTGGACCCGTTTAAATCTAGCGTTTCTGGACACCTCCTTGGGGTATAGTAGTATTCTCTCCCATTCATTGTCAGATAGTGCGATTTCCAACTCAGTTTCCCATTTTTGCTTCAGTGATGCGCTTTTCGGGTTGGGTCTGTCGATCAGTTTACTGTATAGGCGGCAAACAGGCTTCCAGCCGTCTGCTAGGATGTACATTTCTTGGAGGAGGGGGTCTGGGGCGAGGGTCTGGGGCGGGTTCCTCCGGCCAGGCTGTCCATTGTGTTTTGGCCATCTTCTTAAGGCGGTGGTACCACAGGAATTGGCCACTCGGGATTCCGTCGTTAGCTTGTAGTGATTCCAATTCTTTGAATATGCCTTCTTCGAAAATGTCACCCCATTTATAAATTCCAGCTTTTTCCCAGTTTCTGGCCGTCGCAAGGTCTGTCGGGGTTTTGCAGACATCAACCAGGATGGGAGTATTGGGAGTGTAGGGTTTTTTTTAATTGTCAGAGGAAGCAAGTTCTGGCCCATATTTGCCTGCCCAGGTTGACAATCATGGGGACTTCCGATAGTTGTTTCATCGGGTTCCAAAGATTTTCTTTGGGGAATAACTTGGAGGGTGTTTGCCGTAGTAGCCCAGATTCGGCTGACGGGTCATCGGAGAGCCATTTCGACACATGGCTAAGGTGTGCAGCTAGGTAGTACCTTTGAAGGTCCGGTAGTTGTATCCCTCCCTCATTGTATGGGAGCGTGAGTGTGGAGAAGGAAACCTTATGTCTGGATGACCTCCATATGAAGTCCTTGATTAACGATTCCAGTTTTCTGAAGAAGGGAGGTCTGATATAGAAACAGAAGTTCATGAAATCATATAAGAGTCGGGGGAGGATTATCATTTTGACAATTGCTGCTCTGCCCATCATTGTAAGCGGTAGCATTGACCAAAGGTTCATGGGTTTGCAGAGGCCTTTTATTGCTTTTTCCGTGTTATATTCATGTGTAAGTTCAGGGGTATGACTCACATTGATTCCTAGGTACCGAAACTTCACCGGTTGCCATCTTATCTCGACGTCCGGTAGGTCAGAATTATCCATGTTTCTGAGTCTAGCCAGTGGGAACGCACAGGATTTTAGTCTGCTAAATTCTATCCCGGAGTATCGGGCGTAGTTATCTAGGATATCCAGGGCTACTTGCGCATTATAGGTATTGCAGGTATAGAAGAACGTCGTCCGTGTACAAGGATATTATGGAGTGAACATTGCCCAGCCCAATACCTGCGTCAAAGTGTTGTTTCCTGAAGTAAATGGCCACTGTTTGCAGGCCTAGAATGTATAACATCGGGGACAGCGGGCAACCCTGCCTTGTGCCTCGCTGTATCGCCCAGGATTTGGACACCGTTCTTCCGGTCTTTACTCTAGCCACCGGTGAGTTATTGTCAGAAAGCACCAAAGTATTGACTGAAAAGGATACGGTACTCAAAAGGATACAGATGGTAGGGTCTTCCGGATCCCTGTTCACGTTTTGATAGTTGTGAAGTCAAGTTTAGACCTTCCAAATGATACAACTCTCTGACTGACAAAACAGGCAGAGAGATGGATCACTGGAAAGGGCGTGGGTAAGGTATAGGAAGTCAGCCTAGAACAAAATAAAGTATCAAAAGGAACTGCCCCAAAATGACTATGGTAGAACAGCACACACCGACCTTAAGTCTAGGGCAGAAGAATCCAGCAGAAGTCTCTTGAGGAAAATCCAGAAGTAGAACAAACGACAAGGAAGGGAAGATTAGTAAGGGAGACTTATCCCGAACGGAACGAGGCTCACGCTAGATACCGGGTTGATGCACCACAGGATAGCGTCCAAAGTACTGTTCACTGTCACCTTCCAATAATCCTTGAAAAGCTTCCTTCCCAGGTAGAGAAAAGTATAGAAATGAATCAATCCCCCTGTTAATATCACAGGTGCAGGAGTTGGAAATAGCGCCCCTTTTATGGTATAACAAAGTTCACGCGGTTCTGCCGCGAAGAAAATAGCGTGCGTGTGCGGAAATACACGCGAATAGGATTCACGCAGTCCAGGCCAGCCGCGCTTGAAGATAGCGTGCGCTTGTAGATTTGCACGCGAACAGGATTCCCGCAGCCCAGGCCAGCAGCGCTTGAAGACAACGTGAGCGTGTGGATTTACACGCGAACAGGATTCACGCAGTCCAGGCCAGCAGCGCTTGAAGACAACGTGTGCGTGTGGATTCGCACGCTGAACAGGATTCACGCAACCTAGGTCAGCCGCGTTTGAAGACAACGTGCGCGTGTGGATTTACACGCGAACAGGATTCACGCAGTCCAGGCCAGCCGCGCTTGAAGACAGCGTGCGCTTGTGGATTTGCACGCAAACAGGATTCACGCAGCCCAGGACAGCCGCGTGTGAAGACAGCGTGCGCTTGTGGATTTGCACGCGAACAGGATTCACGCAGCCCAGGACAGCCGCGTGTGAAGACAGCGTGCGCGTGTGGAAGGACACGCGAACAAACAGCTCCAGGAATCAGCGTGTGGCGGAAAACACGCTATAGAAGGCCCAAAAGGCAGCTGAAGAAACCTGCAAGGATGCAGATCGGAGGTTTAAGCTGCACAACGCCAAATGATTCGATCAGAAGCAGCGAGTGAAGTTTCCACGCTGCTTATATACGTAATGCCGTAGTTCACGTGACGAAGCAGAATACACGTGAAGTTAGCGACGTGAAAAGTGCAAACGTCGTTTTCCTGGCAACGTATCGAACAACCGCCATTTGGAATAGAACAGTCTAGCTGTTCTATGAGCGTAAGAGGTAGGACCACGTCCAGCATGCATGACAGTTATACAGCACCTTAACCCATCGCATCAAAGCCCTCGCCAAAGCCAAACCTCTTTAACACCTCGACCAGCCATTCCCAATAGATGGAATCGAAGGCTTTTATGGCGTCGAGCGACAGTACCGCTAGATCTTCGTCTCCGTCGTAGGTCTCTGCCATGATGTGCTGGGTCTCCTCAGGTTTGCTGTGGTGTTGCATCCTGGGACGAAACCATTCTGGTCATCATGGATCACCCTCGCCAGACTTTTGGCCAGGATCGTGGTCAGAATCTTGCAATCATAGTTTTGCATTGCAATTGGGTGGTATGAGCCACAATTGTCACTAGGTTTCTTGGGCTTAAGTATAGGAATAATGATTGTTTCTTTCATGGAGTTGCGTAGAATTCCTTTTTCGTATGCCTCGATGTACACTTCGTGTAGTATCGGGGTGAGAGTCGCTTCATATGCCTTGTAGAATTCTGACGGAAGTCCGTCACTCCCGGGGGCCTTGCATGTCGCTAGTGATCAAATCGCCTCCGTTACATCTTCTGCAGGGATTTCCGCCTCCAGTAGTTTTCTCTGGTCGTCTGACAATCTTGGGAGCTCAAACTCCTCCAGGGTGGCTCTTATGTCCCCCGCTGGTATTTCCGTGCCATGTGTATACAGATTAGAGTAGAAGTTTGCAAACGCACGTTTAATATCCTGCTGCGTCCTGTGGGTTGTCCCCTTTCGTCCGTGATCTCGGTTGGGAGGTGCCTTGGGAGCTCCCGTTTGCAAAGCCAGGCCAGCATCCTACCAGGTTTGTATGCTTCTGTGTGTGCCCTAGCTATATAAGTCGCATAGTCGAATTTGGATAATCTATTCCAGGCGGACAGGTATTCCTCCCGGGTTTTCTTTAGGTCCGACTCGGTGTCGGGTGAGGCATCGATTTCGGACTCCAGATGTGTAATCTTGGATTCCAGAACTTCCAGTTCTGTTTTCAGATGTTTGCGGATGCCTCCCGCTCCCGATATCACCTCTCCCCGTGTCACTACCTTCATGGCTTCCCACAGCGTGGCCCAACTTGATACTGAGCCTTTGTTGATGGCTAAGTAGTCCTCCAGCTTGATGCCAAGTTCCTCCTTGAATGTGTGGTATGTGAGTGCTGTCGGCGGCAATCTCCATACCGGAATTGGTGGTCTGGGTCCTTTGAGTGTCCATAGCATTACCAGCGGAGAGTGATCTGATATGGATCTGCCCAGATACATCGTGGATTCCACCTGTTGTGCCAGTTCACGGTCTATGAGCAGGTAGTCAATCATCGTGTGGATCTTGTGAGAGGCCGAATAATAGGAGTAACCCCTCTCGTTGCGGTGTTGTTCCCTCCAAATATCCACTAGGTCGAGGTGGTCTATGGTGTTGTTTAGTACGTTAGTTGCGGCGTTATTTAGGTGGCGGGGGGGGGGTCGGATCTGTCCATAGAACCATCCCTGATACAATTGAAGTTGCCTCCCCATATAAGTGCTTTCTCCCTGTGGAATATCATTTTAGCACTTAGCATCTTGAGGTGTGAAGGTATTCCATGTTGTGGTAAGTAGGAGTTAACCAGGCATACTGCCAAGCCTTCAATAGTTCCCCACATTATCAGGAATCTGCCCTCTGTCAGCTTTGTGGCCCAACAGTTGGAAGGGCACGGACGGGTTTACCCATGTGAATACTCATCTGGCAAACTTGGAATAGGGTGCCCCTCTTCCGGTCCCTCCCCATCTCTCGGACAGCTTGGATGTGGGTTCCTCTGCAAGATGGGTTTCCTGCAACATTGCTATCGAGACCTTCTTTCTGCGCAGGTAAGCGTAAATCCGGTTCCTTCTCAGGTATGTGCCCATTCCCTTCACGTTCCATGTCACCACCCGGAGTTGGGATGCCATTGCGTTAATGCTTTATTCCAATCTTTCGGATCTCCCCAGGTGTCCCAAGGCGGCCGCAGCCCCTGGTGATAAGGTTCCGTGTTTAAGCTCTGGATTTTGTCCATGCTCGGTCCTCGAGGCCAACTGGTCCTCCTCCACTCACCCCTTAGTGTTTTGAAGACTGCATAACTAACAAAACGGTTAACAGAACTGGAACGCCCAGCGGCTACACTTCTCCTGTGATGCACGGGCGCTCTCGCACCTTCTAAACCCATCCAGGTATCGGGCACGAGTGGGTTCAAACAGGCAACTGGCCTGTCCTGGACTGTTCGTGGGGGGGGTTGTGCCTTGTGCCTGGCGAAGGGCCGAACGAGGGCCGCATCTGTGTAGCTATCTATCGTGTGGATTACCTTCTTGGTTGCTGGTCGCTTCATTTCTCTTCTGAGGACGCAAATTCACAGGTAGTATCTTATCTTGCGTGTTTCACCGGGACTCATCTCAGTCTTCCCGAGGGTGAGCGTCTTTGCCTTCCGCCAGGTTATTGTCTTCTAGCCACATACTGGCGGCAGCAGGGGACTAGGGTGTGAGCCCAGTGGTGGTCTCTTTTGTAGGGAACTATGTGCCCTTTCGACTGTGAACCCTTGTGTTAGTCTCCCGGCGCCTATCTCTTGCTGTAACAAAGACTCAATGTAGGTCGTCGGGTTTGAGCCTTCAATGCCCTCTGGTACTCCGAGTATTCTGACATTACCCCATCTGGACCCGTCCTGTGGCCTCTCCGGATCTAGCCTCTACCGCGGCTACCTTCCTCTCCAAGTCTCCGACCTTGGCCTTCAGTTCAGTAGTCTCAAACGTTTCCTTTAGGGTTGTCTCGACAGTTGTCACTCTCGATTCTAGTGTCTATGAATGATCGGAGCGATGCAATGGCCTCCAGCACTTGGGTTTGATTATCGGGGGGCTCCCCTCCTTTTGTCTGTGCAAGTTCAGAAGTGGGAGAGCGCGCCTCCACAGGGGCCCTAGTTTTGGTGGAGACAAAAGTGTTCATGGTGGCTGATTTCAATTTGCTTCTGGCGGCCATGTTAAAGTCTGAATTGTGCAGCCCGCACTGGTAATGAGCCGGGTCGATTACCAGCACTGTGGGGGTGGTGATCAGGGTATCCAAGACGTGCAGTGCTCGGGTTGCTGCGGGGAAAATTGCTCCTTTGGTTTCTGGTGCTCTCAGCGCTTGGTTCCAGGTATTTCAGGCGCTTTAATTGGGGTGTCCCTAAGTGCGTGTGGAGCTCCCCAGGTTATGGGCCTGTGTCTATTGGTATCCGTGAGGGGCCACGAGTGTTAGGCCAGCGGATCCGTTCAGGGGAAGACCCTGTTAATGTAACGGCGGTGCCCAACCATGGTCCAATTTTATTGGAAAGTTTATAAGGCCCCAATGGCAGCACGCTCCACCCTCGATTCTCCTCACCTCCAGCTGTCCGATGAAGCCGACATGTTCCGGGACCTGTCGGGAGGAAGGGTTCCCTGGAGTCCTCGCGACACCTTAGAGCCCACCCCCGCATCTTCGGGCGCGTTTCTTTTCCCTTTGCAGCTCGCCTGCTCAGCTGCGTCGGAATGCAGACACGGCTACGCTCCTCCAGCGTCTCAGGGCAAACCCCTCTGCTCTCCTCCCCGGCTAGGTGACCACGGTCAGTCCGCAGGGTGCGCTGCGCAGACACTGGAGTCGAGTGCCGCAGTGTGTCCTGGTGGAGGAGTGGGGCCCCTCGCGGTCACTACTCGCTCTTGCCATACTGCCGTATGCGCCCACTGTTGCGGCTGCAGGGAGCCGTCTCCTTCACCATCGGTTTCGGGAGCGACCTCCGTCCGCCATCTTGAATCAAGTTGGGGGGGGGGTTACTTTTACTTGGATCCCCTCAAGTTCTGCAACTCCGATTATGCGGCAAACGTGCAGATTCCTGTATAGAATCATCACAGCTACACTTGTAGCTGCTTTTCTGTTCCGTAGATAAGGTTAGGATTAGGTAAAAAGGATCAAGACGCAGCGCCTTGGCCAGAGCACGGCGATTCAGCTCCTACCTGCCATAAGCTCCAGGTGTCACGGCTGTCAATTTCACAATGAGTGTAAATGGTAAATTTGGCACACAGAGGTACTAAGCCATCCGCTCACCTTGGCGATTGTAGACTCCAACCGGAAGACTCAAAGCAGATATGAAGATAACCCTGAACAAATCCTGACACCTCCGCCCGAGGTAGTGTAACCCGGGTGAGGAAGCAGGATTCCCAGGGAAACCCTCTAATGGGAAGAAAACCCTGGACGACTTCCAAGCACGGTGGTCCAGTTGACGGCAGTGGATAGGACAGCTCCGGCAGGAACCCTCAATGGTAACCTCAGAAATCTGATCTGTCGATTTGAACAAGGGAAGAAGCAGAGGGAAGTTTAGATGAGAGCGCCAGGTAAGAAAAGAAATAAAGAGGTAATGGAAAGCTTCTCACCATCCGAAGATGGATTAGGAGTGATATCCGGAGCTTAATGGAGTAGGTGGGCTTCGGGAGAATCTAGATCGGGATAAATGGGAATAAGACACTGCGGTAGAGGTACGAGAGCCCCTAAAGAGCGGGAGACTTACTCAGCTGGAAGGGAGGCAGAGACGGGAGTCAAAGGAAAGTAATCCGTGGAACCGAAGGCGAGCGGGATGAACGGGGATGGAGAAACCGGGGAGAACACTCTACAGAGGATCGAAAAAGACAGGTAAATCAGAATTGTTAGTTTGAAGAGAAAACAAGTGAGTTGGGAGAGAGAGAGATTCAGTAGCGAACTCACGGAGCGCCAAAGGCAGAAGCGACGCAAATTGCCGGTCGCTTGGTTTCCGTATAAAGGGTCACATGATCTCCATGCCACACGTGATCGTCTGTTCGCACGGTATGGGAGCGTGCAACAACTAGACCGCTGCTAGTCGGATGAGGAGAAAGGGAAACCACCCGCCTAGCGGGATGAGTAATCAAGGCACCACACAGACGGGTTCGAGCCCATATAGACCACTTGCGATGAGGTGTAACACCAGGCCACGCCCCCTTAAATTCTTTTTATGTGGTTAATAATATTGGATCCCTTTCTGATGTCTGTCTCGGGACATAAAATCTGACTGAGCCTTCGCTTCTGCGTTCTCTTGTCAATTTCCTCTCTCCTTTTATTCTAATTTCTTGGTCTTTACTGATATGAGTAGGAATATTACAACAGTAATTTTCATTTACTTCTTGAGGTTTCACTACTCTGATTTCTATATCTTGACTGAGTTGAGAATGATTGGTTCCATAACTACTCTCATTCACTCTTCGGGGTTTAAAGATCAGTCTCTTTACTTTGACGGGTACGATTGGTCCGATAACTATTCTCTGTTCCCCTGTGGGTCTCCGGTTATCCCAGTTACCTGCTGTTCTTAGGGAGAATGTCACTGGGGTGTCTACTGCCTCAGGGCCTGTTCGGTCCTCCACCAGCGCAGTCTCTCGTTTCGGGAATTTCTCTTTTGTGCCGTCGTCTAGGATGGTTGTATGGCATTTCCAATATCGTTAGGTTCCATGTCTCCGTTCAGATTGGTTTCGGCGTAGCTTATGGGACCCCTAGTCCACCAGGTCTCTTTCGTGGTCATGCCACCACGTTCTGTCTCTTTCAGGGTTCTGGGACGCTCCGTGTCCAACTTCACTTCTCTCGCTTTCCTCCAGGTAAGATGCTGCACATCAGATTCTGCTTCGCGTTCCTTTCCGGTCACACGGCACTGCGTGTCCAACTCTCGCCAAGCATCACACAGCTCCCCCGTTTTAAAACTCACAGGCTCTTCTCTTTGCAAGTCTCCTCCCTTCTCATGCGTGACGTATCCTTGGTACTTCCACGGCATACGTTGAGGTTCCCTCAAGTGGCTCTCTTCTCCTCCTCCATATGTCATCCTCCTTGTTCCAATAAAATTGGATTTTTCCTTTAAATAAATATTTACAGTTTGAGTAACGGTAGCACATATTGGTTTCCTCTTCATTACACATACCCATAGGAGATGTTGAAAGAGGTTTTATTGGCATGCTTTCTAGGGGGTTCCACACGGGAATGGGAGTCCTCGTCCCCAATGGGGGAGTCTCTCCAGGTGTGGTCCCACTTGCCTTGACCCCTAGGAAGGGTGTGGCAGAGCATGCTCAGCTCCCTAGCCTCACAGGGTGGGGGTGGGAGAAGAGCTCCCCCTTGGGTTGAAGGGACGAATTCCTGCGATTCATCACACTATATATGTTACGGGAAATAAGAAGGTGGTGAAGGCTACAAAAAGGATCTCATTCAGGATTTAAATAGCGTGCATGGCACTCCCAAGTGAACATGGTGGGCGAACTATGATACAAATGCCAACGAGGCCTCTTGAACCCAGATTGAACTCTATAAAAAAGCCATGATAACCCAAAAGAAATCCTTCTGTGCAAATTGGCTAATGAACTGCTCCAACATTTAAAAGAGGTTGTCCACTGCCAGATAATTATCTACTATGGCTGTACTGTCTAAAACCATGTCCTGCCTTCACGGATGGCACATGAATCTCAAAGACAATTCCAAGGTTATTCTTGAAATTTGAAAGGACACTGGGTGAATTGGGGGGGGTAGTAGGGGTGAGTGGGAGAGGTCGGTCGGGTCTCTCTCTCTCTTGCACAAACCTCCTCCCTAGCTCACGCATCCCTGACCCAGCGCCGTGCTACTGAATGTTGACCCCCTCCTGTCTAGAAGCGAATTTGCTTGAGAGGGTAAGATCCAAAAACCAACTATCTAAGCTCCCTAGCTGTCCCCACTCAATCAGTTTTTAGTGTTCCGATTGGTGCACAGGATGGCGCCTTACAATTGATCTGTTAGATTCTGGCCTTTCTACCATGCACTTTCGCATCTTTCTTTCTACTCTGTATATTCCCCCTGCCTTACTCCTCCCACTGATGTTTCACTCATCCCATCTCTTGCTTTCACCCTTTGATGTTACTCCCTCCTCCACTCCACTACTACCCCTTGCATCACTCAACTATTACTCCTCCTCCACCCTACTTCTCCATTGCCGCAAATACAAACACCATTTGACACAGTAACATTTGCTTCCCAAAAACTCATTACACTACTGTACCTGAACGCACACTCAACTATAGTACCACTCTCACTCCTAAGCAAATACCTCACCTGTATGATAAATCGCCTCCACATTCCACTAATCTTTCCTTCCTCCCGTCGGTCTCTCGATCATTCTTCACCTCAGCTCGCACCCGAAAAACCCACACTTCCTGCTGACTCTATTTTATCCTCCTGCCCCTCCTTGGATTAGACCCCTGTTAGTCCTGTCCTGCCTTGCCTTGCCTTGCCTTGCCTTGCTGGGTGTGTGCATGGAAGAGTCATCAAAATAGGACAAAGCGCCACCTACTTTCTCTGTGTGTGCTCACTGCACAATTGTCTGTCGGCTGTGTTCATATTCTGGGACCCTGCTTGGTGGGGGTTTGCTGGTAAGGCTCTCTAACAAGGGTGGTTCTGCCACGAGACCTCCTTTGCTGCAGGGAAGGACCACAGTCTCCTCCTATGGATCCCTCACCAAATCCTGCCTAAAGTCTCCTCCCAGGTGGCCAGGGAAAGGCAGACACTTCCTGATCCTGACCTTGGGGGTGGTGCTCTGTGGGAGGATCACCTCAGAGGACAACAAGGCACAGGGAGGTGAGAGGAATCCATGGGGTGAGACACAGTATTCATCTTCCCCTAAGGAAGAAGTAGTACAAATTCCAAAATACAGAATCACCTATTGCCACATTAATCTAACTGTTCCTTTGGTTGAACATCTAAATGGGGGGGTAACATCGGCCACAGCTCCTGTGGTATAAAGGTGAATAAAACCCAGTCTCAAACCCATAGAGCTAAGTATTTCCCAAACTCAAAAGAAGGAAATGGATAGATGTCTGTAAAGAATGTTCACCAAAAGTTTAAAACATTGTATTCCTTGTTTCAAACCAAACTGGTACATGATTTGTATAATATTTCTGCAGTGAATGTTGTAGAAAACAGAAGGAAAATTGACAAAACACAAAGAGCTAGAAAACTTTGTTGCCAGGGACTTTAAGGCCCATCATTTCCTCAGTACTGAGACGAGGAAGAAGCAAGCAGAGGAACCATATTTATTTTATGTATTATTTGTAATGTGCACTATACAGCAAGAATTGCGTTTTGAGGCGCATCAAGATGGGGGGCCGGGGGGGGAGGGGAATAGGGAAAAGGAACAAGGAACTAAATACAAAAAGTCTTGAAAGGTGTTGAAGCATTCGGAACGTGCAAGTGCTAAAGCATGAGAGCCGGGATGGGGAAGTTAAGGAGGGGAGGGAGACAAACAAACATTCTGACTAGGTCGTGAGACGATTTGGAATGTGCAAGTGCTGAATAAGAAAGAGGGGAGAAGGTAGGGAAAAGAAGTGAAGGAGAGACTTTAAAAAGGCCACTCAGGTGCAGTCATTAGAAGTGGAGGTAGAAGGAAATGGAAAAGCTGCACTGTGGAAGAGGAAGAAACAGCGCAAGCCGTAGTTGCAGGCGAGAGGGTAGCCTGAGGCAAGAGAAGACACCAGGACCTTTGAATCGCCAAGCGATGTGGCAGGTTCCAAGAGAGTCTTAGCCTGTGACTCACCCAATTGCAGAGGTCACGCACCGAGGGAAGTGTTCCCTTGTGTAATGATCAAGGTGGCTGGGTTGCACCTGGCCCACTCTGGAGCAGAGGAGGCTCAATTTGCTGGTGGCGTAAGCAGAGGAGGACCAGGAGCAGGCTGTCCACCCAACTCAGAGAAGCCACAAGCCCTGAAGACCTACGAACACAGAGAGGAGCATACAGGAGCGACATACCTGGTGAGTTCACAACTTGCAAGCGACACTGAGCGGTGCAATGCTGCCAGCCTGTTCACAGTAGCCCGCTTCACTTGCGAGTGAGTGAAACCGAGAATAGAAGCAATTTGGGATACCGAACTATACGAAGCCAGCAAAAGTTATGCATATTAAAGGCAAGCAACTGTATAAATAAGCGGATGAGTGTGTGGAAAGCCCAAAAATCCCAGGGGAAAGCTGCAATTATTTCAAAAGCTTACAAGCAGTACCCAAGGCAAGTGTTTATAACAAAACCACTAAACCAGTGTTACACACAGAACTCAAAGCAAGAGGGGGATATTGAGAGACTGACGATAGAGCTTACTGATTATGTGCTACAAAATACAAATCTGCAGGTGCTAACGTACATTGCCAAAGCCAAGGTAGAAGAAAAGAGATGATAACAAGACAGTTCCACACATACGCGCCATCACATGGATGCCCTAATGAAACAATTCAAACTCATGTATAGATGGCGTTTATTTTGTAGACAAAACAGAAATTACTTGTGTATAGTTGATACTGAAGTTGCTGACACATGTTCGACCTTATGCGTCTTTCTCAAGGCACAGTATCAGATCTGTATTTCACAAATTGTCATAAATATCAATGAAAAGTTTGAATCTATGGTACTGTTGACCCATTGGCAAATCTAAAACGATTCAGAATATCATTGCAATAAACAAAAGCAATTTAATACACACGTTATGATGTAATAATTAGGAACAAGAAGGGAAGAGGGAAAAGAGAAGAGTAAAGTTAGGTATTATTCCACATTTACAAATTGAAATATCACATTCAATCATAATAATCAACTAATACAAGTTGTGACACCAAAGAAACAACTTGTACCCTATGTGATACACTATACCCTTCAGAATAATCATGTTATGCTTGTCATTGGGTTGAACGTCATTCAGATACGATCAAAATCGACCTAACACAAAATCCTCACAAGTCATCAGTTCGATTTAATCGATCTAATGGTATATGTGGAACTGTCTTTGTATAATTTAGGGGTAGCTTATAGTTCAATTACACTTGCAGCTGTCCAAGTTATACTCATTTTAATAATAATACTAACATATAGTGAGCTGCAGCGCACCAAACCCTAGGTACCCCAAATAACATGTATAGAAGAAAAGAGACTATCTTGTGATCAGAATGTGATTGTTGATACACAGGGGAAAGAAAGGTGAAAAACAGGCTACCCTTCTGGAGTAGATTATCCAGAGGTAGAGGTGCATAATCACCAAGAGGTATTGAAGAACACCAATGTGGTTTCTTGTTTCCCCACAATATTTTTAAAGTGTAATGTTGAAGAAGTCTAATAAAGTGGTTGTTGCGTCAAGATGGAAGTTACCACTAAAAGCACTTTCTGTTCTTGTTGGAGAAGTAGACGGGCAGGCGAGTAAACCCATAGGGCAAGAGGTATTGCACAAAAGAGCCTGGCAGAGGCATAAGCAGGTAGTAGTTGATGCAAGTGCTGAACTGTGTTTCTAACAAATAACTCATTGATTTATACTATTTAAAAGACTTGTGAAAACTTACAGAAAATGCATAATTATTCCTGAAGTCAAGTTTGAAGTAAAACATCCTGACAAAGACATATGGTTTTACTACAAAAGGTGAACCTTGTTCTTACTCCAGGAGCAGGAGGGAGGAGTTGGAATAGCTAATTTTTTTTATCCTGAACAAGACATTTGTTGTTGCATACGGGAAGAGAACCGCATGAAACAGTTCTTATTCCAGGAGGAGTGGGAACTTTTAATTACTGGAGATAATTTATTGAAACAGTAGAACTTTATACAAGACCGTGAGAATATATTGGAACTTTGTGTTAAGACAGATTTCCTTGTTTTCTTTGAACTGTGGCCCTTGTTCAGATCTGGCGGAAGGGAAATTCACCTAGGTTATGAGAAGAGACTGATTATATTTTGAAACCGATCATATCTTAAACAATGTTGATTAATTGAATTACCAGACATTTCATTATTGCTTTGTTGTACAAATGTGAGGGTCAGATATCCTTTTGTTAGTGTGTTTCCTTAAGTTTATTTTAGGCAGGGAAATCCTCGTCAGGGCAGGGATATAGGGGCGCGTATCGATCCTTTTTATTTAATAAAATGGCAAAAGTTGAAAACTCTTTACAAAGTTGTCCGCCTCACATTTCCGACCACTCACAGAAAAGTTTTGGAAATATTTGCTGCAAATTGTACTTTTTACAGAGAACTCTGGTGGGAACATTAGCCAGAACTACCAGCCAAGCAGTGGAATAAGTAAAACTGGCTGATATTGGTTCATAAAACCAACATACAGGACAATTGGGCCAGCCTTTCAGCATTGCCCTAAAGGTCAGTCTAAGCCTGTGTGCAGGGTTCTGAAAGAGTACTCCTCTTCCGTTATCAAACTTCTTTCATATGGAGTGAGAAAAAAGGTTTGTTGGCTAATACTCTTGACTGGCTAGCAGCAATTAAGGACTGGATTGTCGGAAGTGTACCTGCACCTTTCAATGACTTCTAAATTGTGTCAGACAGGCACGGTATCAAGAAATACATTAGTTTGAAAACATGTATTTACTAAAGGCTTATGGGTTGGTGCAATGCCTAACTGGCCACAACCCTAAAGGGATGGTTCCCTTAACTGGTGTTTCTAAGGGCCGTTGATGTCGGAATCCGTCTGTGTGTAAACCTATGCTTGCCCTTACTCTTTACAAAAATGTGCAAGGAAGTCTTTAAAAAGGAAAAAATAGTGGTCTAACAGAAAATTGGAAACCAAGGTTCGTTTCAGGTGGTCTTCTCACCAAGTTTAGTCAATGTCACAAAAATTAGTTCAATCAAAAAGGGCTGTTCCTAAGACCTCCAAAGGGCCCTTGCAGTATTCTCAAATACTTTCAATGTCTTTAGTTCTTTGGGATGTAACTTGTCCAAGTCTAACAGAACAAAAGGAATATAACAGTTCCTAGTTCGACTTCTGATTGGAGGAATTTGTAACGCGCTCGAAATAGAGCAAACCGTATAATGGCCCAGAAGACATTAACTAAAGATAAATTGTAAGGGTTGTATACTTAATCGTATTCTAGACCAAGGTGAAAGTTCTGACCAGACCCAGATAGCCAAAACTTTATTTAAACAAGAAGGTTTTTAGAGCTTTAGGATCTTGGATTCCCTGCTCAAGTTCCGTTATTTTCCTGGGTAAACTGTTCCATAGTCTAGGACCATACACAGAGTATCTTCTGTCCACTCTGGACAAAAGATGTAGAGGAGGGGATAATTAACAGTGCTTGGTCACTTCAGCGTAGACATCTGGACGGTTGGTAATACCTAAGGCTTGTCCTTGGGGTAATCCGGTGCCATATTATTCATGCACTTAAAGACCAGACAAGCTATTTAAAATGTTATCCTGTCTTCAACTGATAACCAAACCACTGAAGAAGTTGCTGAGAAGGAGAAACATGGGACATTTAGTTTAGTCCGTAAATCAGCCAAACCGCTGCCTTCTGCGCTGTTTGCAGTCTACAGGGTAGGTTTTTTAGGAATGCCCACCAGTTCACTATTACAATAGTCCAAATGGGCATTTGTGGGCGCTCCGACTACCTGTGCATGATCTTCTTCCGGAATGTACGGAAGAGTTTGCCGTAGAAGTCTTGGGGAGTAAAAAAATAGCTTTCACCTTTGGCTCCAACCTGGCTTTCACAACCCAAATTATCCTGCCAGATACAGCGAAAGTTGTTAACTTTCGTGGAAAATTTGAGTTCAACTCCCAATAACTTCGGGAGTGGTCGATTTTTTATAGTGGCAAGATACTCAGGGCCAAACAGAATAAACTCTGTCTTAGCGGCGTTCAATTGCAGTCGATTAGAGGCCAGCCACTCGCTAATCTCCTGCAGACATTCACTGACCTTAGCAAAGGTTTCCCTAACCTTGTCAATTTTAATAGAAATCTGAGTATCATCTGCATAAGACTGGAAACTAATTCCATGTCATCTCAGAACTTCCATGACCAGTCGGAGATACAAGTTAAAAAGGAGTGGCGACAGTGAAGACCCGTGTGGAACCCCACAATCCACCGTACTAGGGGTTGATGTAAAGGCACCCAGTCTGACGCATTGTTGACAACCTCTCCAAAAAAGACCTGAACCACTGAATGGCCTGCTCTGAAACTCTCCCGACCATCCTCAGTCTATCCAGAAGAATCTCACGATTGACCGTATCAAAGGCGGCCGACAGGTCAAGCATCTCTAAAAGTGAGAGCTTGCCCTTATCAGCCACCTTCAACAGTTTGTCATAGACTGTTAGCAGAGCCGTCTCCATGCCAAATTTTGGACGGAATCCAGACTGCAAGGGATCCAAAAGTGATTCATCTTCAACGAACGCCTGTAGTTGTTGAGTCACCACTTTCTCCAATATACTCCCTGGCCAAGTGATACCAGCGACAAGGCAGTAGTTCTGAAGGACCAAGGGATACAAATTAGATTTTTTTTTTATAAGAGGAGTCAGTGTGGTGTATTTAAGCATCTCTGGGTTACCTCCACCGAGCTTATGCATTATTGTTTCACCAAACAAAAGGACACCTCTGTTAGGTCTCTTAGGGTTCCCTTCCCCAAGCTCAGGACCCTTCAGTTTGAAACCCAAAATTCAACTTGTCATGATGTACCTTTTTCCTCTGCTTACAGTTCCTTTCTTACATAACCTTCTCATGGGGTAGAATCAGAGACTTTCCTGTCAGGACCGCTGCCAGCGCCTGGTCTATCTGGCATCCGTGTAGGAGGAGACATCCCTGTGGGATTCTGTACCATCCAAGATGGCGGCACATTGGGACGATCAACAAGAACTCTGGCAACGGTCTAGCGCTTTTCAAGATAGCGCACAGGAATATCGAGATCTCTTCAGAGGACCATGATATAATGCAGCGTTTCAGGTGAGCATGCCGTGTTGCTTTTATCCTCGGAGCACCACCGCTGTACTGCTTTCCTTCCTTACCTGCATTATTGCCTTCCCTTGCCACGACTCCCTTCCCTCAGAGTGACTGCATTGAGCGCGGTCCGCGGCATCCTGCCTTCTCTTCTCTGGTTCTCCCTTTCTCCTTATGATCTGCTCTCCTCCTTCCTGATTGACATCCTTCTCTTCTTTCCACCTGGAGACTTACCCACGAGGGATCCTACTTCCATCCTCATCTCTCCATTCTCATGGACAACGGTTTTTCCCTTTACAGGTTTTTACCTTTGGGCTCGGCCCACAGAGCACCCCTTGTTGCTCTCCTGAATGAGATAAAGAACATGGGAACCAACATAGGTGGAAAAATAGACAAGATAACACAGCGAATGGACAAGATTGAAGAGAGACTCGAAGGTGTTGAAAACAATCAGGCCTCAATAGACACCCTCGAAACCCAGATGGACCTGCGATTAAGGGAGATTGAGCAAAGGGTGGAGGAATTCTGACTGAAAATGGACGATTTGGAAAATCGAGAGAGGAGAAATAACCTACGCTTCTTTGGCATCCCCAAATATGAAGGTGAAAGAGAAGGGGACCTCAGGACAACGATCCTGAGGTCCTATTCAAAATATTGGTAGAGGACAAGAAGATCGATGAGCCCAAAACAGAGCAGATACATAGGGCCGGCGGTCCTACAGGTGGTCCAAGATCTGTCCTTGCGAGGTTTCACATGTACCAGGATAAAGCCAGGATTCTCGAGAAAGCCAGGACTGGAGGCTCAATCACCCTTGGAGGAGCACAGATCACCATCTTCCAGGACCTTTCGTCATTGACCCTGGCCCTAAGGTGAATGTGCGGCCCTCTTACGAAATAGGAACGAGGAACTCAGGAACCCTTTCTCCCTCTCTTTTAAACATGGAGGCAGGAAAATATGGTTGAAATCGGAAAGGGAGATTCGCGACTGCACCACTGAATTTTTGGAAACACGTCCAGAAGGTGGAGACCAGGAGGAGGCGGGACAGAGTGGGAGACATTGGGAACTCCAAGGGCCACGAAGGAAAAGAGTTAAGGGATCGAGGAAATATAGGCGAGGCAATGTCACACCCGAAGGAGATAAATGAAGGAGGTGATCGGCTGGAGGGAACTGTACACATCCGTTACTGAGATACAAGGATGGACGGTTCGAGAAGCCCTAAGTGATCCGAGCCCCTTGTTGTTCGGTTACAGATGGAACATCTATTATTTGAATGCTTCTCCCTGAAGAAAGACTGAGCGGCCGGCTGACAAGCGGCGATGGCACATGGGATACCACATATCCTTCTAAAGAGTTTGTTTTGTTCAAGGGGGGGGGCGCCGGGTGTTAGGAAAGATTTCTTAATTGTAGGTAATTTTCCTTCCATGTGGCAACCCCTAAACTTTTTGCTGTTGTTTTTCACCTTGCTCTTGACTTTGCCAGAGAAGTGCAGCCTTCTGCCGCACTCCTCTGGGCTTTCGCTCCTTCTTACGGGGAAACTGACATGCCCTTAAGACAGTCAGTACCGGGGAACGCTGTTTCCCGTAGTTTCTTTTATCATGTTGCGGCTTTAGTGCAACATGACACAAGAGGGCACTGTAAGCTAAGTTACAGCTCTCTTGGGTCTCTAGCCTTCTACAGGCCCTAGATACTCGTTTAGGATTGTATTTGATCGGTGCAAGTCATTCAGGGACTGGAATGGTGGCAGCGATCGTTTTGTGTATTTTGAGCTCCTTTTGGCGTTCTGAGCGCGTTTTACGCGCTGAACCCAAAATGGTGGCCTGGCTCCCAAAATGGCCAGACCACGAGGCTCCTTTGTCCTGTCCACTGACCGTCTTGCTCCCTTCACCTTCCCCAGGTCGAGCTGACCCGGGGCCTTCCTTATTTGGGCATGTACTTTCCCGCGAAACGTGGTTGCTTTCGCGGGCTTCTACATGTCCTTTGTGTGCCTCCAGGGTGTGGGCTGGGATGTCTGGTCCCAATACACATCCTGGGTGCCAGAGAGTCTAGGGTGGTGTGAATGCCTGGGACCAGCGTGGTCCGTGATTGGTCCACGTATGGTATGTGTGTTGATGAGCGGATCTCCCATTGGCTCCCCTCCGTTTTGGCGCGAAGGGAACCGTGGATAAGAGGGGGCTGGAAACACCACTACCATGTCGATCTCCTGAGTTCTCACGAACGAAGGAATACAGGAGCCAAGTATCCTGCAACCAAGAGGCTGGACCGAGGAATCGCTGGTGACCCGCTGAAGGACTCCTCCTGTGCACTGCTGTCGTCCTGTGAAACCCTTTCCTCCTTTGATCGAACCAGAAGGCCTGTACTGGTGCTTCGACCTTTGGAATAGCAGGAACAGCTATTCTCGGCGACTTCATCATCTCCTGCCAGTAAGCCTTTGGAAGCGTCTTTGGGCCATCCAGTTGACTGACCAGCTTACACGGGAGTCCTGCTCTGTAACCGCCGCCAGGTTGTGTTGTATTTCGAGTCCTGGTCACTCTCACACGCTTCGTACACTTGGCGTTCCCAAGTCTGAAGTGAGTAATGTACATTTGGCTCGAATACACACGGCCGCTCCGTTGCCCTGCGGTGGTGACAAAACTGTGCAGGTTTCTTCGATTGGGACGTCTTTTTTCTCTACACGACAACGAGGCATTCCCGGCTCTTCTGAACCTGCCAGCTGCTGAAACTAACGTGGAGAAGCCTGGGTCTGCTTGCATCAGGGACCGGTGAGTAGTATAGCTAGGATCTGGTCGCCCTCCTGCAGTAGCCCATTGCTTTTCCCCGCTGTGTAAAAACAGCACCCTTTTGTCCGTACTCGCGCTCTGCTTCTGCTCACTGTGGAGGCTGCGCTTGAGTCGCGGAACCTGTTCTCCTTCTGTTGTGCACTAACCCGAACTGCCCGACTTCCTCCGAAGAGCTTCTCCTTTTGCCCGTTGGCACCAGCGTGTGCAGGTACTTTGAGCACAAGGCTCCACTCTTCGCAGGGCTCGGACTTCCATCTAGTTAGGTGCCTCTGAAGGCGAACTGAGTCTAAAGCATTATCGCACTGCCTGTTTTCCTTCCCTTGCAGGTGGACTACACATTTCGTGCCTCTAATGCTTGAGACTGCCGTATTTGTATATATATTGTGTTGATATGGTATGTGTTGGCTTAATATTGTGATATTGTGATTTTCTCGCTACGGTCATTATTTTAAAGGCCTTAAAATAAATGTGTATATATTTTTGATATAACAACTGTTTGGAGTAGTTTGTAAGCGCTCTTGCTTTGTGTGCTCATTGCGGGCTTTCAGTCACCCTCACCCCTCTTGAGACCTAGTCTTGACCGCCACGATCGCTACCTTGATTGGTCTGGCTCGTCCAGAGGTTACCCTGTTCCAAGTAATTAGGTTGGCCTTCTGAACTTCTGCGCCACCAGGACAGAGTTCAGAAATCCGTCTTAACACCGGGAAGGGAGGCTCAAATGTTATTGAGAATGTTTTTTGAAGAGGAACCGTGAGGTAATGGTTCCCACTGGTGGTCCGATGTTGGATCAACATTTCCAACCGATCCCGATCGGACACTATCAACCAGGCATGGGGGATGTAGGATGGGAGGAGGGGGAAAGGGGAGGGGAGTGGCTTTTGGAACAGAATCCTCATTGAGACTTGTAAGGGTGCACACGCGGTTGACCGACATTGCACTAAGGTGTCAATCACTGCTGAAGGGTCCTCTAAAACGTATAATGACAAATGGCGGTTAATATAGGTTAACGGGTAGGAGACCTCCTCAAGGTGGGAACATTAAATGTTAAAGGTCTTAACTCCCCAACAAAGAGATGCTTAGTACACCGGGAATTGCGCAGGGGGAACTGGACATCCTCTTTCTACAGGAAACGAAATATGCTAGGGGAGAAGAACGGAAGCTCCTGGGGGCACGAACAGGGCTAGAATTCTGGGGATCTGGGCTTCTGCGAAGGGGAGGAGTGGGGATACTCATCAGAAAGGGACTAAGCTTCACGATCTCCAAGACATGGAGGGATGTTGAAGCGCGTGCTTTACTTGTTGCAGACACTTTGGGAAAGGTAAGCATCACATTCACAACCATATATGCCCCCAATATGGGACAAGCTAGATTCCTGGCCAAGACAGTCCCCAAAATTATGTTAGAAGTCACCGGACACGTTCTCCTCGGAGGTGACTTCAAACTGTGGGCAGACCCTAACCTAGATAGGAAAGTGGGTAAAATTGAAACAAGGGACCCCACCGAAGGAGGGCGCAGTGAGGTTGCAAATATGTTCGACATATATGGCTTGAGAGACACATGGCGGCAACTCCACCCAGAAGATCAGGGGTACACATTCTACTCCGCCTCACATAATACCTTTACTAGGACTGATTACATTTACTTATCGGAGGAAATGCATAATGCTACAATAAAGTTGGATATCGTTCCAATTACCTGGTCGGATCACGATATGGTCACAGCTGACATTGACTGGGATAGCCTACCTAGGAAATGGGGCTGCTGGCGGTGTAACGAGACACTGCGGAAAGATCCAGTTTTAAAAACTGGAGATGGATGCTGAGATTACTGAATATATTAAGACCAACAACGCCAGGGAAGTTTCCAAACTAATAGTGTGGGAAGCGGGGAAAGAGACGTGGCGAGGAGTCCTGATTAGAGAGGGGGCTAGCAAGACAAGAGAAAGGAACCTGGTTGAAAAACTCAGAAATGAGATTTGTCGTCTAGATGAGGAAGCGAGAAAAGATGGAAAGTGGGAAAGCAGACAAGATTTTAAAGGCAAAAAGGAAGAGGGAAGAACTTCGCCTTCTTGAACACGGACTGATAGCCCGTAAATGGCAGCTCCTAAAACAGAAGTTCTATGAGAAGGGGGACGAGGCAGATTCCTTGCTGGCTGCCAGGTTACATGCCCAACGGATAGAGCGGAAGGTACTGGAAATAGAAAATCAGGACACCTCCCACATCGTGACAAACACATACATTCCCGAGGCCTTCGCCACATTTTATGAGGCCCTATACAGATCAGAAGCCCAACTCGGGGAGTCAGATACCAATCAATGCTTGTCCTCTGTAAAAATACCACAGATAACATGATGAAAGCCGTGCATTAGAGGGTCCAATAACAGAAGAAGAGGTCAAGAATGCGGTTAAGAGGCTGTCATTGGGCAAATCCCCCGGGGAAGACGGCTACACCGCCGGATTCTATAAATCCTTTCTTTCCTCCCTTCTCCCTCTCATGGTAGAACTCTTTAATGAGATCCTAGACTGGAAGAGCCCTGGACTCTTTTGCCCAAGCCCTTGTTTCGGTGATCCCCAAAGAAGGACGGGATCATAAGCAATACGGCTCGTACCGCCCCATATCCTTACTAAACATTGATGCAAAAATGTATACTAGAATCTTCCCGCCTGGAGACGTATATGCCACGACTAATACATACTGACCAGGTCGGCGTCATACTGGGCAGACAAGGAGCAGACACCATGAGGAAGACCCTACATTAAATGAATGCATCTCGAGCCATGAGGAATGGACCAGCTCTCCTCTTTGTCGATGCAGGGAAGGCCTTCGACAGAGTTGAAGGGGGCTTTTTGAAGGCAATCCTCCACAAAGTGGGGATAGGCCGAAATTCAGGGGAGGGGTTCAGGCTGTTTACACATCACCCAAAGCCTCAGTCTTCGTCAACAGTGAATACTCCCGCTGGTTCGAATTAGGTAGAGGGACCCGACAGGGATGCCCTCTCTGCAGAACCCCTAGCCAAGTTACTGAGAGACGACCCTCAGGTTGAAGGACTCAGATTGGGAGCCACAGAATATACATTAGCCCTATATGCGGACGACCTGCTCTTGCACATTTTGAATCCCATATCCTCCATCCCCAGAGCCATCCAGCTGATTAAGGAATACCAGACCGTCTCAGGCTTCAAAATCAAGGAGGCCAAATCAATCTTATTTCCCCTGTATGAGACCACACAAGCAGACGTGGATAGACTCTCCCCTTTGGGCCTCATCCTGGAAAATGTCAAGTTTAAATACTTTGGCATACAGGTCACCAGAGACATTACCAAACTCTAGGAAGCCAATTTCTCACCCCTCCTCCTAAAGTTTCATGCAGACCTAGGCAAATGGAAGAAACTTACGATATTGTGGATGGGTAGACTTAACGCAATCAAAATGGTATGTCTCCCCCGCTTTCTTTATCCCTTCCAAATGCTCCCCATACAAATACCGAAGACCTTTTTTGATGAGGCTAAAAGGGCCATTTTGAAGTTCCTTTGGGAGGGTAAAAGAACGAGAGTAGCCGATGACATTTTAACATTGCCTAAAGATAAGGGAGGCATGGGACTGCCAGACCTGAAGAAATATAATGAGGCTACCCAGCTCCGAATTCTGGTCCCCCACATACGAAACTAAAGAAACTCAATGGGTAGCGATGGACAATCACTATCTGTCCCCAGCAACGGTCTCTTGAGTGGCTATGGGTCCCGAGAAACAAACTATTACGGAGATTGAGAGATCACCCGATACTGGGAACCATTTGGGAAATATGGAGAGAAGAGATAAGCAGGGAATCACTTCATGGCTGTCCCCTGAGTCATCTATGGGCTCCTGGCATCATGGAGAACATTCCTAACCTAGACAGATTCCAATTATGGTTCGAAGCAGGCCTGGAGAAGGCGGGTCAGCTGTGGAAGAATGGGTCCTTTGTTACGATTTTGGAGCTGGGTGAGAACCTCGGGTTGGGCCCCCTCCCTGTCGTCCACTTCTTGCAGATTAAGGGAGTTCCAACAAGGGCTGAATGGAAGGATAAAGTGGATAAGAACCTCACCCCCTTTGAGAAGCTGTTGGACTCCAGAACGGAAATGAAAGGTTTAATATCTGCCATGTACAGGGAATTGGTTGAAGTTATTTTGAATAAAGAAAATGCCTTATCTGGGGGGTGAGAATGTTCCACACGTATGTGATCCACTGTACCTGTTTTGAGCAATATTTTGTAATGCCCCCTTTTCATGACCTTGAAAATTTAAATAAATAAAACATTTTTTTTTTAAAAAAAAGGTACCGATCTTGACGGCCTCCCCTTGGATCTGAAATGTGCGGAGATAGATAGGTGTTAGGTTTAAAGTGAAATTGTTGTTTCCTCCGACACCTCCCAGTCTGCTTTTGTTCCAATACGGTATTCCCGCCTCTCTCTTGGATCAGGGACAATGGTGCCTGCAAATCCCATAAAGGCTTCAGAAATGACTTCCTCCTTGCCGATTATCCTGTTGGGATACTGCATCTATTTCCATGATCACAACCCTGGACTCACCTAACCAGATAATCCTCCCTCGCTCGTCCACCCCTAAGGTTGGGACCCGAAAGAGACGGCCCTCCCCTAGCCACCTAAATAGAGGATTCTCTGGGTCTACATGGGAGAATACCCCTAGGTTTATCACAATTGTCTTAAATGTTTAAACATTGCATTTGTCACAATGCAGCAGCTTACAAATGATCATGTAACTTGAAAAGGCCAATGCCTTAAGTGGGTCAAAGAGCGTATTGTTTTTTGTAAAACATTTTTATTAGTTTCCCATTCTGATACAACTTCATACATTTTAAACAGTCCAACTCCCCCCACCAGAGTAACCCCTAACCCCTAACCCCTTCCAGAGGTATAGTTTCTCCCATCCCATGGATTTCTTGATCTTAGAATCCAACCATGTCCAGAATTCTGATCCTATGTGGGTACCATTGCACCATGTAATCGCTTTGTAGGAAGGACAGCACCGACCACCAGTCTTGGTTTCCTTGTATTTTGTAGGTGACCCATTCCATAGATACGAGGGACCACACTTTCTGTAACCAGTCGAAGAGTGGGTGGTGTTTGCGGTTTCCATCTTTGCGCTATCACAAGCCAGGCTGCAATTAATCTCACAAATCCCTGTTTGTGTTTTTGTTAGACCTTTTGCCTTGGGTTCCCACATACAACACATCCATACTTTTTCAACCCCCCGTCCCAGCCCCTGAAACATCCAAAGCATTTGGGTTTTCCCCTTCATCCCCAAAAATGCTGTATACCCGGCAGCCCCGACATATGTGTTTCCAGTTCCCCACTTGCTTACATCCCCGCCAGCATTGATTTGACACCTGTGGGAACATTGTGTGTAGCCTCACAGGGGTTTAGTGCCATTGTACCAGGATTTGTATCTACATTTCTCTCACTTGTATCTGTTTTTTCCAATTTTTTCATGTAATTCCATTGAATTTCTTCATCTTGAGTATTTATGTATTTGTATATGTCTGAAACAGGTTTGCTTGATCCTGAGTGGGTCATATAGGATTCAAATTGTGTTAATACTCTTGTTGCAGCCCGTTTAATGCTTGGGGTATTCAGCCAATTTTTCATTTGTTCGTATTTAAACGTATCTTTACCAGTCAGGCCCAGAACCTTTGTACACTCCGCAAAGGATTTAATAGTTTGGCCCTGATATATCGCAAATCTTTATGCAACTGGCTTCCTCCCATTTCTTATCTGCCCCCTTTTCCATCCCCGGGCAAAAGTCAAGGTTCTCAAACATTGGACTAAATGGGGCTGATTCCTTCGATTATCCTAAGATTCGGGTGTCTGTCTTTTTTTTTTTTTCCACAGCAGTTCCGAAAGGGGCGTTCCTGCTATCACTCTATCCTGTCTAGCCCATATCTTGTGTCTCTTCCGCTAACCACTCCCTTATTACCCACAGTTGTGCCACCTCAAAGTATCTGTGAAAATGTGGAAAGGCCAGACCTCCTCTATTTTTTGGTGCTGTTTACATTGTTCTTGCTATATGACGAAAGAGCCTTGTTAAGGAATTTAACAAATGTTTTAGGTACTCTAATCGGCAGTGCCTGGAAGGAGTATAATAATTTCTGTGAAATATTTACATTTTTTTAACCATTTTATTTAATAATTTGAAGTAAAACAACAAATGAATTTCAATGACACTGAATTACAATCAGATTGCAAAATTCATAACATTCGGGTTAGTACAGAAATCCAGCAGAAATTCATAAAAATACAGAAACCAACCATTAAAATTAAACACCATTTACAATCTTATAATTAAACTATAAACTCAACAAACAAAACAATAAAACATACAACTCTCATGCCCCAAACCTCCATAAAACCTTCTCTCCCTATCAAAACAGCAAACAGCCAGAATCAGACACACTTTTCTAGCCGTATAAATCGTAAAAGGTCCCCATATCCGAGAGTAGCGACTCTCCCTTCCCTGTTTGAAGAACATAATTTTTTCATAATTTGACAAGGTCTGTACATCCAACAACCACTCCTCCACCTTAGGTTTCTTTCTCGTCTCCCAAACACATAATATTTGCTTTGCCGCTAGCACCAAAACCCTATTTATCCGATCCGTTTTATCCCTGGCTCTATCCCCCCCCTCCCTCCATTGGATAACAAGATCGTAGAAGTGAAAGTGCGTGAGATTCTCCTCAACCGCAATATCTAGTCTATCCAAGACAGCAGACCAAAAATCAGATACTCTGGAGTATCCCCACAGCTCATGCATCGGGGAACCTCTGCTAAATCCACAACCCAACAAGAATCAGTATCTAAAAGCCCCAATTTAGCCATCTTGGACGGTGATCAGTACAATCTACAAAGGATCCTTTGTCTAATGTACTGTAATTGCAAATCCATTTTCGCCTGTACCCCCACAGGAAGCATATAGTTCCATTCATTCTCAGAGATAAGAACACCAAGATCAATCATCCAAGCTTGGTGAAGCTTATCCCAAGCCTCCACCTCTGTCCCTATCATCGGCATCAGACGCATATACGTGGAAACAGCACACGGGGCTATATGAAGAATCTCACACATTGAAGGCCTCTCCTTCAGAACCCCAGCCAGCATTTTCAAACTCTCATAACAAACCATTTCTATAGCCCCAATCCCGAAGGACACCCTCAGTTGGTCAAAGGGGATCATGCGATCATTTCGCCACATATCACAAACTTGTAGTATGCCTCTACTGATCCAGCTTTTCCAGCATAAAGGCCTATTTCCCCAATTGTAACCCTACATTAAGCCACAAGGATGCCTCACAATGCATCCAGAGGGCGTCCTCCCCATTCTTCATAAAGCCCTGTAATGCCTCCCTAGCAGCACATATACCAGGTAATTTCGTCACCGAACCCGGCATCTTTGACAGAGTAAACATTCCCAAGATCGTAAGGGGAAAATCAGGTACTTTCAATAATATGCCAATTGGGAACATAGTTATTTATAGTAGAGAAGTAATAGGATGATTTTTTCAGAGCAAAACCATCACAGTAATTCATAAGACGTGGGTAACCAAACCAGCCATCCTTCACCGGATGCGTCAAAATATATTTAGGTACCTTAGGGTCTGTTCGCTTCACCTCAAAGAAATCCCTGAAAAACTTTACCAACTGAGGAAATTACCTTTTTAGTGAATTTCAGAGGAATGGATTGTACGACGTACAGAATCTTTGGCAAAAGTACAATTTTTATGACATTGACCTTAGCCCACACCCCCAGCTTCAATTGGCCCCTCTTCAAAACATCCTTTTTTATAACCTCCATAATTCTCGATACATTAAATCCAGCCATCCTCTTCGAATCCCGAACCAAAAAAAAATGTCCAGATATTTCATTGCCCCCATTTCCCAATGACAGTTCCAGGAGCCCAAAATATTACGCGGAGTACTAACGTCCAAGGGGAAGACTACAGTCTTCCCCCAATTGATCTTGTGACCGGAGAGTCGACACCACCTCCTCAAACATACACTTAAGTTTTGCACATCCCTCTGCCGGATTAGATAAAATAGTCATATCATCTGCGTAACACAAATCCTTTACCTTACTATCCCCAAATCGAAGACCATGAAGACTATGTTCCTGCTTAAGGTATACAATAAGGGGTTCCAGTGCCAGATTAAATAGGTATGGAGACAATGGGCATCCCTGTCTAGTTCCACTAGACAACAAAAAGAAGGAAGACTTTGAACCATTCACCCAAACCTTTGCACTAATACCAGAATTCAAGGTTTGAATGGTTTTTATAAACGTTTCTCCAAAACCCATTTTCCTAAGAGTTTGGTACAGAAAAGACCTGTTTACCATGTCAAAGGCCTTTTCTGCATCCATAAAAATGAGTACTGTATCCCGGGTAACCGCCTTTGGCAGACCCATAATGTCAATCATTGTCCTAATAGGATCATAGCCAGATCTGCCCTTCATGAATCCAACCTGAGAGTTACTGATCAGCTTACCAGTTTAAGATCCACATTCAGAAGTGAGACCGGCCTATAGTATTCACACTTCTTGCAATCGTTCCCCGGCTTTGGAAGAACTATAACACAGGCTTCTCTCATTGAAGGACAAATCACCCCATCCCTCATAAAACCATTATACAAACTACATAGGAATGGGACCAGCACACCACTCAACGCCTGACAGAACTCTACAGGGAGACAGGCTAGACTTGGTGATTTACCTTTATTAAGTTGTTTAATTGCTACTAACAATTCTTCCTCCAAAATAGGACTATCCACCAACTGACTGATCCTCATTCATTTTTGGAAAAACAATCTTATCAAAAAATGACTCTGTATTCTCGGAACTCGGGAATTGATCTTTTCTATACAACAAAACATAAAAACTCCTAAACCCCTCTCAAATCTCACCCTTTTTAGTTTTACATTCACTGTTTTCGCCCTCCAATTTCCGAACAAAGGATCCTTCGGTAAGGTTCCGTAATCTGTTCGCTAGTAGCTTACCATGTTTGCCCCCTGTTCTAGAACATGCCCTACTCGTACTGAATATCCAATTTCTGTTGGAGTTGATCCTTAAGTCGTCCCATCTCCATCTTGTGCCCATTATTCTTTGATATTGCATATCGTTTCTTGGCCGTCTCCAGCTCCACTTCCAGTTTCTTAAGTTCAGCCAAACCCTTTTTCCGCACATGAGACGTTATATTCATTAGTTCACCCCATACCGCCACCTTATAGCTGTCCCATACCATAATATCGGGGGCCGAGCCTACATTAATCTCAAAGAAACTTTTTGTGAACCCCTCCAAAGAATCAATCACCCCTTGTTCTTGTAACACAGAGGTTTTAATTTTTTAAAACCGAGGTCATCCTACCCCACCATGCTATCGTAAGAGGATTCCATCTCTCAAGATCTTGTTCTATTCTTGCCAATATTTGCGTATAATTTGCTCCATATAGTTCCTCAATCTTTTTTGTGAGGGTTATACCTAGATATGTGAACCCTTTTTCTGCTACCTTTAATCGCATAGCTGTGCCTAGCTTGTTTATCGCTTCTTGGTCACCCACAAGCACCAGAATTTCTAATTTCAGCCCATTTATTTTTTATCCCGATATTTCTCTATACTCCTCCAACTCCTGCATAAGCGCCGGGAGGGATCGCTCTGGGTCCGTCAGTGCCATCATATCATATCATTCACATATGCTACTACTACTTTATGAGAGACTCCCGTCAACTTTGCAGACGACACACAGATCCTCATCCCCATTACAGGCAACTATGATCGAGACACCACAAACATCAATAAGATCAATGCCATCATTCAAAACTGGATGGCTTTTAACAACCTGTGTCTGAACAGGGAAAAAAAAAATAAAAAAACAAAAACACATTCTCATTGTAGGCCCCCCTCCCAACTAAAAACCCTCCAATCAGATTACTCATCCATTAACATTGACGGAACATCTATCGCAGTTCTCAAACAGGTCAAAACACTGGGAGTCTATCTAGATACCAATCTTACCATGACTAAACATATCAGTGCCCTCTCCTCTGCTACAGCGTACACAGCGAAACTCACCGCGCTCAGACGCCAATTTCTCACCCCACAAAACTGCCTCACCCTAGCTCGAGCCCTCATACTCTCCAACTTATTGTAATATTCTCCTACTAGGAACTACAAGCACCAATTTAGCCAAACTGCAACTGCTACAGAACAAAGCCCTACGGGCAGCCTTAGGACTAAAAGGAAATGATCATATGTCCCATATTAGGAGTTTAGATTACTGGCTACCCATCCAATCCAGAATCCTTTATAAGACACTGATCATCACACACAAATTTATCAGCAATGACGCCCCAGCCTACCTCAATAAATGGGTCTCCTAAAAAAGTTCAAGTAGATACCTCAGATCAGGCTCAAGCACTCACCTATTTGTCCCGAAATTCAAAAGTTCTAGGGCTGGGGGAGCTAGCTTCCCAGTAGCCGCACATAAGATCTGGAACTCCCTCCCCATGCACATCAGAAAGGAGCCCTCTGACCAGAGCTTTAAGAGACTTATCAAAACTTGGCTCTTCAGCAAATTCTAACCGTCAGCCACCTCATTTGTCATGCTGAGCACAAAGTCTCCCAATGCTTTTGTAATCAATTGCAAATAACCTTCTGTATGATAACTTACCTGTACCTCTACAAGTACTGCCTTGCTGTAAACTAGCTGTGTATCAACTTTTGCCTGTATGTTTTTGAACTTTGTAACCAGAGAAGCATTCCATGTAACCGACGCTGTGATACCTCTGGGTTTGGGAATGTAACAAATACTATAAATAAAATATCTATACCCCTGAGGCGCTCTGTGGCGGGAATTCCAATTAATAGGGGTTCTAAATAGATTGCGTAAAGCAACGGCGAACGGGGCATCCTTGTTCTGTACCCAGACTTAATGTTACTCTATCCGTTACTATTCTGTTCAGGGATATGCGGATTCCTGGGGTAGTGTAATTAGCTCACACCATTTTGATGAAAGGCTCCCAAATCCCATGTGTTCTAAGGTGCGGAACAGGAGAGACCATTCTACCCAGTCAAATGTTTTTTCTGCATCCAGAAAAACTAGGATTGCTGGAATTTGAGTAACCCAATTTTCTCCACTAAGTGTATTATTCTTCACGTGTCATTGCGTATTATCGAAGGTATGTCTAGTGGGAATAAAGCCTGACTGATCCTGTCCTGTTAGTTTGGGCAGCAGATGTACAAGTCTATTCGCTAAAATTTTAGAGTATAACTTTGCATCCAAATTAATTAATGCAATCGGCCTATAGGTTCCTGGGAGCGACGGTCCTTCCCTCAATTATGGAAAATTAGCAGCTTTGCCTCGTTCATCGATGTGGTAATATTTCCTTTGTCTTTAAATGTGTTAAACTGTCTTGTCAGGATTGGCGCCAATATATCGTTATATTTCCTATAGAAGATTGCTGTAAATCTGTCTGGGACTGGGGCTTTTTTCAGGGATAATTCTAATATTGCTTTTTTTTTTTTAAACTTCTTCTATCCTTATTTCTTCATCTAAAAGAGTTCTCTCATCTCCCAAGATCTGTGGAATTGTCACTCTTGTCTTCCAGTTCCTGTCCTGATTGATTATCTGATGTATTGTAAGGATATTTGGCGTGTTACAGTACAGAGTACAGCGCTACTGCACAAGTAGCAACATTTTTTGCAGCACCACCACCACAAGGGTGCGGTGCATTGCTATATGGGTTAGCAGATTAACAAGGAAAGACAGACTATTCAGTCAAAAACGATTTTAACATATAAGATGCAAATATATTTTTACAGTTAAAAGCACACGTGTTCATTTAAAAATGCACACTATTTTTCACCTGAAATGCCTATATTGCTAGAGACACATTTGAAAATTAACAGCTAACCTATTAACCATTAACCTGACTAATAAAACCTTATTTTAATATAACTCACTAATAAAATGTGTTCTCCACTGCAGAATTAGGCATACTCTGAAAACCATTTAAATGTGTGTGCAGATTTTTTCTCTTCTCTTCTCTGCCTGATTCTCCGTGTTTTTGTGCACAGTAACTGCAGGAAGGAGGAAGTCAGATTTGCAACAATTGCAAATGTATAAGCGAAGCTATTGTTGAAGAGTAGGAGGATGAGAGATGATGGATTTCATTGGGACACGTCATACAGAGGGCTGAGAGGAAAGTTTTAGTGGGCAGTATCAGGGAAAAAGACAGGCAGACATCTTTCTGCACTACTGGGGAGAAGACCTGGCTGTGGGGTCCTGACTGAATGCAAATTCCGGTGTCCTGCTGCAGTCGAGACTGGGGAGAGCTGAAAGAAAAACCTTTCCACTGGCTGAGGCATTCCTATCTGAAAAAGCTGAGAATTCCAGGCAATGACCCCGGCTTGAGAAGGCAAGCGTTCCTTTTTGCTGGAGTTAATCCAAGAGAGCCACATTCACAAAGAGAACAACTGAAGAACACTCAGATAAGGTAATTACCTAAGCGTGGGAGCCGGGTGTGTGCACGAAAATATGCAGTCAGTGTAGGATTCCTGTGCGTGTCTTAATCAAACACCAATGTTGCAATTTGAGTTCTGTTCTCCGCCACGCTCTTTGCAGCGTGACATAGAAAATGCTTTTACTGTACCATTTTATTTATTTCTGTAAAGAATGAGATCATGTCTAAATGCAACTTTTATAATACAGAAAATATTTGAAAACAGACGGGTGGTTTATTTTCTATTTACCATTACAATGCCAATGATGTGGGGAGATTTTTAAACAGTGCAATGGTCATTTTAAGACAGATGTGTGTATGTCAGAATCAGTATGAATAATTGTGAGTAACTGTAGCATAACTTGTTGGAGGTACATGAGCCAACGGGAAGAGAGACTCTCCGAACATAGCTCCCTACCGTATATAAGGTAGTGGAAATTACCACAAGACTACCACATATAGCTCTCTGTCGTAAATAAGTCAGTGAGTTCGCCCATGGTGGCGCACCAACACTATCACTGGAAATGTGGTATTCCTAGAATGCAGGTCTGAGGTCTCTCTAGTGATCACACGAAAAATCTAAGCAAAGATAAGGGATTCTGGACATTGGGGCCACAAATAAAACAAGGGAATTATGCTCACCAAAATACCACCAACCACGTATACCAAATATGCAGGTCTGGGTGCTGAAATAATGCATGTCCATTGTATTATTGTTGCACATGGCCAAATCTGAATACAAAGAGTGATTATTGCTAAGTTATTTTTCGGCGGTAATAAAATACCGTCGGGCCCCAAATCTCCACAAAATACCCTACAGTATACAGGGTTTGGTAATATTCTCTAAAGATTTCTCCTATGTCCTTAGTCTTTGTCCACATTAGCCCTAATTTATGCTGTACTTTTGTGATCGTTTCTGTACGTTGTTTATCTCATAGTTATCTGGCTAGGTATTTGCTTTGTTACCTTTCAAATAATACCAGTGTTTTAAATAGAGAAGGTCCTTCTTCTGCCGTTTCTTTCAAATGGCTTCTAGTTGTCCCAGGACATGACTGTTCTTTTTAACATGTTGCTGGGATTCTTTGCCATTTCACCCTGAATGTTCCGTAGTTTCCCCTTCTAATTCTCTTTCTCATTGGTTCATTTGTTTGTCTTTCAATGCTTTAAGAGCCATCGGATGTCCCCTTATGCCTGCCATATAGGCCTCCCATATCGTTTTTTGGGAGACATCTTCCAAATTGTTTAGCCTCGATTTTTTCTCCAATTATATTCCCTTGTATGGAATTATGTAAGAGGTCTATGGGAAGTTTCCACTGCCAGAGCCCCGTTTTCCTATTTCTCAGGGATATGTCCATCCAAAGTGGGGCGTGATCAGATAACGAAATTGGTCCTACTTCGGTCCCTCCAACTTTCCCCACAAGACCCGTTGAAGCCCATATATAGTCTAACCTGGATATTGTAAAATGCACATGGGAGTGGTGGGTGAAACAGAGTGCTTGGCCCATTCGCTCTCTCCAAACGTCATGGAGGGATAACATATCTATTTTCCGTCATAACATCTTTGAGAGAGCCCTTATCCCCTGTGCCATACAGCCACTCCTCTCAAGCTTGGGCTGCCATGCTATGTTAAGGTCTCCAGCCATTATCATGTCTCTGTTGGTAAAGTTTTCTAGTTTCTCCAGGAGGTCTCTCAAAAACCCATCCGGTCCAGTATTCGGAGCATATATTGATGCTAATGTTCGTAGGATATCCTCCAGGGTCACGTTCACATATATAAACCTCCCCTCTTTATCTGCCAGCGAACTGTGTATTAGTATTCTCAGCCTTTTGTGAAATGCAATGAGTACCCCTGCTTTCTTTTCTCCTGCGTTTGCTTGATATAATTGGGTGAACCCTCTAATTCGCAATTTCCTCTTATGTTTTTTGTTGACATGGGTCTCCTGCAGCATAAGTACATCAAATTTTCCCATGTGCAGGAAACACGCTTTTTTGTTTTCACCAGAGTATTCATTTCCCGTACATTGAATGTGAGAATTCTCATCCCTTCCATTTAACTAGGTCCTCCTCCTCCTCCTCCCACCGCACTCCCGTCCCCCATCCTCCCCAACAAACCCCAACTTGATGTATCCCTTACCAACAAACTACCCAAGGAGGGCCCAAGATCCTATGGCCGTTTGGACAAAATGTCCATCGCGCCTGGCCCTCATCTTTCCCAGAGAAAGCATTGTGGAGATTCCTAAACCCCACTGAAGATTCCAAGTGTCTTCTCCCCTCCCCTCTCACCCAGGGCCACATTAAGCCAATTTGATTGTGTTACCATCCACCCCAGTCAGGGGTTTGATTGCTGTCGATGTCCCTGCTGAAGTTCGTGCCGGAACGGTTTCCATATATGTCTTGGACTTCATCGTGATCAGTCAGTTATTATAGCTGCCGTTTTTTTTTTGTTGGATGGTTTTCCATTCCCACAGTCTTCTGCGCCCTCAGTCTCCACTTTGTTGCTTCTCCGGAACTTCTAGGTCCTCGTCTTCTTCTTGAAAATTCAAAATCTGTCGCCCTTCTTCACATGTCGTGATCCTGTGTTGGTTTCCTTCCCATGCGAATACAAGACCAAACAGGAATGTCCATTTAGATCGAATTTGTTTTGACACCAAATATTTCACCACAGGGCCCATTTGTCTCCTCTTTTGTAGCGTGCACTGGGCTAGATCTTCATAGAATCTTATTTCCACCCCATTCATCCGGATTTTCCCCGCTCTCCTCTCTTTTCTTAAAATTAGTTATGTCTTGGGAATAGGAGGATAGGACTACCAAAACATTGCTTGGGCGTGCCCCCGGCTCCCCTGTTCTCCGTGGGCCTACCCGATGTACTCTATCCACTTGGATCTCTTCTTCCCCATTGGTTGCCAAAACGGCAGTGAAGACTTGCTGGCTGGACCGCTCCTTTTAGATCTTTATCCTCTACGGAGTCCACCATATTTTTCTTTATTGGAATTTTTCATACAAGAAACATCAACAGTGGACATGAAGTATTAAAAGTAAGGAACAAAAGCCATAAACCTTACCTGCCATAAACCTTACCTACCCCCACCCACCAGAATCACTCCTCTATTGTTTGAAAATGTTACTCCTTTACCCCATCCCCCATGAAAGTAGTCTTCTCTAGCTAAATATAAACATAGTTAGACTTCGGGTGTGCCTGGGTATGGAGTCCTTATCTCCTGCTTCTGACCACTGCCTTTAGCCACCCCCGGGAGGTGTTCCACATGTTGGGAGATCAGCCTCATGGAACGGCCTCCTCGGGAAGTGGTAAATCCTTTCACCTTGTATGACCTTCCACATTCTCTTTCTCATCCCCACTTTCCACACGTATTCTCGCCTGTCCTAACTAGGCATATGTTTGGCCATGAAATCACCCCACAACTCGTATGCCCCTGCCTTCCAATGAAGCACTGTGGTTATCCTTTCCATTATGCATATGTTCATCGTAACATTGATCCATTCCTTCTTGCTGGGGGTCATAATTCCCTTCCATTTCATAACCAGGCAAGCCTGAGCCGTGAGCAGCAAGGGCGCTGCCACTCCCGTCAGCCTTACCATTTCCCCCTCTACCTCCTCCAACCCAAATAATACCAGGAATGTCCTTAGCCCACCCCAGCACTTGAACCCAGAATACCTTTATACAAGGGCATCCCCACCACATGTGCCAGTAGTCGGCCCTTTCTCCACATCCGTAACAGCACATGGGACTTGTCGACTGAAACATTTGAGAGCCGAACTGGGTCATACTGCCACCTATGGAGAAGCTTAATAGCATGCAGCTTATACTGAATGGAGATCGATGCTTGAGGGGCCCATCTACATGTCCCTTTCCCACTTCATCCTCCCTCAGATGTTCCGTAGACCCTTTCCCTGCCATCAACAACGCACTGTACATAGCAGAAATCACTCCACTCGTTTCCCTTCTTTTATCTAGGATGGCTTCCAAAGGGGCAAGATCTCGCTGTATCGTCTCCCGCCATCCCCCACTTGTGAGGACTCCCTTGAGTTGAAGACAGGAAAAAACAGAGAGCGCCTATGCCCAGTTCCCCTTGCAGGTCCTTGATCCCTATAAAAAAAGGCACCCGCACTTTCCAGTTGTCCGACCCGCTCCAGACCCACCTCGAACCATGCTTCCAATCTCTCAGGGTTTGGTATTGCCTCTCGAATCCCTGGTGCCCAAATATGGCTCACGGGAGAAGGCCATGTAGTTACTCCTTGCATTATCAAACAGTGATCATGTCAAGCGGAACTAGACTCAAATTAATACATAAATGTTCGACAGGCTTCAATGTAACAGTAAAGAGAAAACGACTCAGACACAAACTAAAGAAAAATGTATGTAAAATAGTCACATTTTTATTTTGTTAACAAATAGATAAGAGGCATATTAAATCTATGAAGGCCCATAATGCATATTGGGTCTTTGACAATATGAATTAAGTGCATGCAGATTAAAGTGCTAAACTTGCGATAGCCCATAATACATATTGGGTCTATCCAGTATGAATAAAGTGCATACAAACTACATTAGTCTAGGGACCAGCACAATAGTTATAATATGAGCGGTCAAACCTAGCAATATTTTTTACATAGCATTGGTAGTTTCAACTGGGAAATGTTTCTAACTGTACTCCAGTTGATGCCCGTCTTCTTCAGGACAGCACACTCCCTTGTGTTAAGCGCCACATGATATGAATGGATTCAAGTACAACAAATCATTAAGATAAATGTGTGGCAGACAAAATAGATACATATTTGTCAACCATAAAAATAAAAAAGAAGAAAGAAGACAAATAGACTCAGTCAGACCTAGTTTTAACGCGTCTAACTAAAAAACTCACTCCAAATTCAAAAGTACAGAAGAACATTAGTGTAAATAGGGAGAATGGATGCGATATTCTCAACCAGAAAGGGCTGGAACCAACATCATAGGATTGCTTCTAATGACGTATCAGCCAAACAGCAAACAGACCCCAATTAGTGAGTCTGTGGAGACACAATACAAGGACATTTGCTTAAACTGGGAACAAATTCCCTAGTTGCAAACTGAAGTAAGCCGACTACTCATGCACCTGAGGCTTGGTCGCTTGGCCCATCCTAGCCGTGAATAAAAAATGTCCAACTCACCTGTGTAAGGTGCTCAAAAAACGGTCACTTATGGTAGACTCAAGGAGGACTGGCTCCATTAAGAGGGTCAGGTCAATGTAGAAAACTAGATATTCAAATTCCATATCCAAAATGTGCCCCAATTGATGCCATAATGCTGTGCTGTATTCACAACACTGTATACCAAAAAACAAACCAGAAAGGAAAATAAGTTTGTTAAATGTCCAAAGAATAACCATCTGGAATGAATTGTCATCCCGCAGGGTTACTCCTTGCATATCCACCTTATCCCGCCAGATCTCCCATATGGTTCCTAGAGGTCCCTGACCCTACGTGGGAACTTACTTCTCGGTACCCATAACCACCCAGAGACAGTGGCAGGGGCTAAGTTGCGGTTATCCAAAATTGACCCACTTGAGATCCCTATGCTCCCTAAAACGGAGTATGAGGACCCTTACATGTACCGCTGCATGATATAGTTTTAAGTTTGGAAATACCCCCACCGATTCTCTGAGCCAGAGGCCAGGGAGATGGGGCGAGATCCACACCTTCTAGGGTCTCTCCCCTCCTTATGGATCACTGATATCAGTGCCCGGGAAAACGATTCTGGGGCCTCCCCAGCCTCCAAAATGTTGTTAAAGAGTTCCACCATTAACGGGAGGAGCGGGGAGATGAAACACTTGTAAAACCCTACTGTAAACCCATCTTCCCCGGGGCCTTGCCCAATGGCAATCACGCAACTGTCCTCTCTTCTGCCGTAATTGGGGCTTCCAATGCCCCGGCCGCCTCAGGGTATAGCATCAGCGATTCGGCCAAATATGTCAGTATGTCTTCGCTCCCTGGATTGGCTTCGGATCTGTATAGGTTTTCATAGAAGGACGCAAATGCCTCCTGAACTCCCTCCATGCCCTGGTCCTGCGTCCCACCTCCCCTTTCTATGTCCGCCTCCCATCTCTCGACGCGTTGTTCCCATAGCCTGGCTGCCAATAATGCACCTGCTTTATCTCCCTTCTCGTAGAACCTTTGTTTCAGGAACTGTAGTTTCCTAACTGTTTGTCCCCCTTCAAGGACCCTAAGCTCCTCCCTTTTCCTCCCGCCTCGAGAATTCTCTCCTCTTGTTCCTCAGTAGCACCCCTTTCCCTCTTATCAAGATGGAAGATCTCTCTCAGTAATGTCCGCTCCCTTTTCCTCCTCGCCCCTTCCCTGATCAGGATCTCCATCCATGTCACCTTCCCAGCCTCCCAGATCATCCTCTTTGAAACTTCTCCAGTGTTTATTTTGAAATATTCCTCAATTTCTGTTACAAATTCCCTGTGGAACACCAGATCCCTCCACTATCACCACATCATGGTCTGACAATGCGATCAGAATGATCTCAGAACCCAGCGTCTGCCCCCCACATCCCCCTTGAGGTGTACACATAGTCTATCCTAGTAAAGGTGCCATGTGGGGCCAAGTAGAAAGTATACCCCTTTACCTTTGGGTGACGATGTCGCCATTCATCCCAGGGCCCATAGATCATCATTTTCAGGACCACTCCGCACCCGGGAGGGTCCCCTGTTCCAGCATCATCCCCTCGTCTATCCATTCTGACGTCAGACCACATATTAAAATCACCTCCAAGTACTATATGGCCCGTGGCCTCGAGCATCAATTTCGAGAGGGTTTTCATCAAAAACCGCGTCTGGCCCTGTTTGGGGCAGTAAACCGTAGCTAAAGTAAAACACAACACCTTCTGCATAGTGCCCACCACCAGGAGAGCCCTGCCCTCTACATCTGCCCATAGTCACCTCCATTTTCAGCCTCTTCGCGAAGCAAATACCCACCCCGGCATTTCTCAATGGGCCAGAGCCCCAGAATTCCTGTCACGGTGCACTTCCTGTGACCCTCCGTTCTTCTCTTCTGGTATATTTAGTCTCTTAAAGGAATAACACATGAAGACCCACCCTACAGAACTCCCTGGCTACCAACAACCTTTTTGTGGGGGAGTTAATCCCTTTGACATTTAACGTTCCAACCCCGAGATGTCCACCCCCTGGGTGCCTAGATCCTCCTCCTCCTCCTGGAAAATCGTAATTCTAGCCGAGCCATGGGTGAGTATGCCCTTTTTTTTTTTTCGCTTTCTCCAGGATCTTCATTTTGTCTGCATAGTTCTGTAACCAAGCGAGAACCCACCTAGGGCCCCCAGCCATCCGTCTCACACGGTGTACCCTCTCGATCTTTGACTCATGAATTGTGTCATCGTCGAAGACCAACTTCATGATCTTGTTTCCAGGTCATGTTCCGACTCCCCATCTCTATCAGGGATTCCAAAGAGCCCAAGATTATTACACCTTTCACGATTTTCCACATCATCTATCTTCATCTGAAATTCTTCCTCGCGGTTTTCAATTTCCGACATCCGCATGTCCATATGTGTCTCTAGTGTATCCCGAAGAGGATTGGTTGCGTTTTCGACCTCCAGCCACTCCTCCATCTTATCTATCTTCTGGGCGTTCTGGTCTACCTGGCTTCCAATGTCCGCCCTCATGCTCCTTAGTTCTTCCATCAGGGCCGCCACTGCCAATTCCTCAGATTACGCTGCCATTTCGCACTGCCCCAGAGTCACAGGGCCACAACATTTTGGTTCGTACTTCTATGTGGCTAACCTCTCCTTTGCCTCCATACACCGAAGCGCTATGTCCAGTGCGTGCCCCTCCCTGGCTCTGTCCCCCTAACCAAATGTCCGGGGGTTGGGGGGCGGGGCAGCTGTCTCGGGTGTCCCTTCAATGGCATGTACTCCTCCTGGGCCATTGTCCCCCTGATGCAGTCCCCGGTGGCGGGCACTGGATCATATTCCACCCAGGACCTTAGCAGTCACTTCTGTTCTGTTCCCCCCACCTTACCTTGGTATGAGGCCATGCACCGGTTTCGCATCCTGCGTTCGTACGCTGTGGTGGATTGGCATGATGCGCAGAGCATGTAGTGTGCATGCGCGAACATTTACAACTATTCGAGCCAATGAAGCAAACGCTTGGTTTCTCCCGCTTGGAAAGCGGTATTTAAGAAAAGAGATATAACGCGCTAGCACAGCATGTCGGTAAGCAAAAAAAAAAAAAGGATTATCCCTCACACAGATGGATAAGTGGAAGTGTCTCCTTTTTTGCACTGTAGCGGACAATACACTGTCAAGAGAATAACTATGGCATGTGATACAGGAGACTACGCTTGGAGCAAGGAAAGCGAGCAGGACATGGGGGGGAGGAAGAAGCAGACCTCTCAGAGCTTCAAGAATGTTTTGGGAGACTCCTTAATGAGAGCATTCAGCCAAGGAGTGAAGCCCCTGCAGGACAGGCTACAGGTCCTGTTGGGCAAGAGAGCTGTCAACCTAGAAGATCCAGGTGAGGGAACCTCCACAGGACATCCCCTTAGGAAAGCAAAACAGTCTGGAGGCGAAAAGCCTCTTCTACTCCCCCAGGAACATTGATGGGGATATGGAAAAAGCTCCAGGTGGTGCCTGGCGCCTTTAATAGGCTTAAAGAAGCATTCCTATCAAAATCAGCCATTCCCAGCCTCTTACCCCCCCCCCTACCCTAGTGGCAAAATAATAAAGGGGAAGCACAGTCATCAGAGGAGGAGTTTGATCAAAACAAGGAGGATGATGATTACAATGTGAGCACTGACACACAGAGGAAGTCCATCTGCGAGCCTGAAGCCAGCAAGGTGGAGGTGCCTCAAGAGGACGACGACATCTTCGAACCAGACTACTGAGAGGGCCCTGTTACCAAGATTGGCGTTTTACATGGTGCAGAAAATGTGCAAGACCCTGGAGAAAGAGACCAGATTCCGCTTAAAAGCAGAGTGCCCAAGACGAGAGCTTGTAGGAAAAAATGGCAGATAGGCCAGAACTTGACCCAAAAATGGTCACGTTTGTGACCAAAGCAGGAAAAGATGCCAGAAACGGCATGTATCGAGCTTGGGGATCATTTCAAGACAAGCTACTAGACTTAGCCGGCATCTAGCGGAATGGGCAAAGGATACACGAGAACCAGTAGACCCGCAGGTTCTAGCCGGCTGGGCGCAGCGAGCAGTTTGCATGCTAGGAAACGAAAACTGTGCAATCTCCTCTGAGAGGTGCAGGAAAATGCTTCTGAAAATAGATAACAAATTGGGAGATCTAGCCTCCTATGAAGCAGGAGAAGGAGCCCAAGGATTACTCTTTGGCGAAGCTTTCGTGAAGGAAATCATGGCCTTAGGAGGAGTTGATATTTCTTTGTTTGGGGCTCATTCAGCCAGGGGGGCTATGACTTCGAAGGCTTTTGCAGCAGGGGTTCCGCTGCAGGAGATCAGGAAAACGCCTGGCTGGTCCACTGACTCAGAGTTCAGAACTTTCTACTTTAAACTGGTTTCCGATATTGCCACGGCTGTGGTAGAGAGCTCTGAACAAGCATAATGCTCGCCTCCGGACATAGATAGAAGATTATCCAAGCGCACAGCACAGGAAGTCTTGATTCTATTAAAGACACAGAGGCGAGTTTTATCCCTCCCAGCGGCTATGTTATGTTATTCATTATGCAGTATGTTGGTCTATGATGTCAGAGTTAGCGTATTCCCCTCCCTAACAACATGCCTCTTTTTTGATGCAGGAGATGACCAGAAGAGCATTCGGGAATAGGCGCCTGCAGGGTCGACAGGGAGAATAATTAGTCACCGACTACAGAAGTTACTTGAGCACAGACGTGTTTTCAGAAGACTGAGGAAGTTACCTGTTCTTGTTCCAAGACTTTTAAACAGAATTTCTGAGGATGCACCCAAAAAGAAGAGGAAAGGATATGGGGAAACAGGGATTTGTAGCTATTGATGGGCCCTGATTGGGGATTGAGACAGAGGCTCAGGACTACCATACAGGAGAGACTCATAGGATTAGTGGTTTCTTTTCTTTCCTTTTTTGTTCATACACTGTTTTACAGCCACAGGCTGATGTTAAATTCTTTTTTTTTGTTGCAAGAATTTGAAAAGCTGTTGGAAGCAGTAATTAAAGAAGTTAAACATAATGCTTACTCGCCTCAGTGTCTTTAATAGAATCAAGACTTGTTGTGCTGTGCGCTTGGGTAATCTTCATTAAATTGTGCAGGATGTTGTGTGCCTATGGTATTAATGACCTGGTGCTGTGTTGGGATATTTGGCATTTTCTTCTTTGGGAGCAAGTTCTTCTAGATAAAGAAGATATGTGTGCCCAATGATACACTAAAAATGAATACCTTTGGAGAACAAAACCCAGTCAACTTTTTTATCCAAAGCACGGTGCAGAAGTGTAACAACTGTTCAAGCAATAAACCAAGTTCAATGGGTTAGCAAGCAAATGATAACTAGAAATTACAGGCTGGCCACAGCCCACCTACCCAACTACCTAACTGCACTCTCCAAAGCACTCGTCCCGAAAGGCGCAAGCGCAAATGTACACAGCACTGTGCTTATGTAGGCAGTAGGAAGTGGAGGGGAGTGGCCAAGTGTCCAAAAGTTAGTTTGGCAAAAATGTTGTTTAAAGTCAGTTGTGTATTCAATAATGTTCACAGACCAGCAGTATAAGCACAGCAAGCAATACGAGTCGACGCTGCACCTTACTGCACTCTCCAAAGAACTCGTCCCAAATGATATTCTGGTAGAAGTCAAGCCATCCCAAGCAGATGGCTGTCAATGTCTCTTTTGAAAGCAGATCAAAGACTATGGTTGCATGTTCTCGCTGTATTATTTCAGGTGATCACTGAAACTGGAAGAATCCCCTCTATATGGCATAAGAGTGTGCCAATTACAATTTATGAAAAAGGTAAACGCTTAAATCTTTAAAATGATCATTTAATAGCTTTGCTTTATTTAAGTAGTACCATCTTTGCATCTGTTCTCTTGGCTGAACTCGATTCATGGGTATAAAACGAAAAATATAGCCTCTTCAAAACAGCTGGGGTTCCGCAGAGGAATCTAAAAAATAAACACCATCTTGATTTTTAAATCTGTGGTTAGCAAGGCGAATGGGCAAGGTCAATTGCCACTATTCACTGCATTTATTGAATTCTAGTCGGCCTTCGAAAATTGAACAGAAACCACCTTTGGATGAAGCTAAGGGTTAGATGAAATTACCAAGGTCTCTTGACATTAATTAGGGATCTTTATGTCGCTAGGTCAGAGCAGGTTTGCCTTGATCACTGTTCAAAAGAAAATTCTAAGGAAAGGTAAGGCAAGGCCAGTTAGTTTGATTTAGATCTCGCTTATGTGGGTATGCAGTGATAAAAATCGCAGAAAAAAAATGTGTTGTTTGTCGCATTAAAGGTGTACCCCATTACACCATTTAAGGGGAGCAGGGTGTCCCCCCGCTCCCCTTAAATGGTATAATGGGTCCGTGTTACTCATCGCTCCAATAATCGATCACTGCCTGTAGGTAGGCGACCTTGGAGACGGTAGTTTCCACAGATATTCACAAGACAGCCTCTGGTAACCCGACATCCCCTGAATTCTAAGATTCAGGCTTCCTCAAGGAGGGGCTCTTTTCTGCGATGTGCCTCTCTGCTGTTTCAACCTGAACAGGCAGAATTGCCAAACACCTAAAAGAGTGGGGAGAACACACACCGCCAACCAATGCTGCAAAGAAATACAAAGATGGTTAGAGGAGCCAAGGTATGAAGGAATGCAAGAAAACAATAGTACTAAGGAGTACCTAGATGGGGTTTGAGGAGTGGACTCTGCTATAGGATTAACCTACAAAAGAAATAATCTATTACCCTCTACATCAATGTAATACACCAGAGCATCCCCGAAATAAATAAATATAAATAATTCAAACACAAACCTGAAGGGAAAACTGGCGGATTGAATGAAGTCCAAATGGAGGGAAAACAACGAAAGGACAAAATAATAAAATAAAGGTAGGTTAGTACAGGAGAGTAACCCGGGCGGCACGAGGGACGCACTAATGACGGGTTGGTGCATGTACCGGAAAGCCTCAATATGCACTTGGTGAGTAGTTCACTGTAGAATGTTGAAGTCCCAGAGGATGTAGAAACCAAGTTCCAAAGTAAAGGCTAACGGTGAAATCCAGCAGAGCGGGTTTTAACTAGTATGAACAGTTCAGGATAGCAGCAAGGGAAACGGCCTCAGGAACAAGAAAGAGGCCGTGGATGAGAACAGAGGACAACCAATTACCTCAGTGAGCCGTAGTACCAGGAAGTCACTGAGGAAAAAGGCAGGCAGTCCGTGAAGGAGTCCGGGTCAGTAAAGGAGCGGGCGTAACCAAACCAAAGGAGTATCTAAATGCAGTCCAAATTGAATAGCCAAGCGTCGGGAACCAGAAGATCAAAAATAGAGCACCGACTGAAAGTCAGAAGGGAATACGAATGTAACCGCAAGGACAGTAACGCTACAATTAGCAGCAGAGAGCTGTACGAGTAGCGGTGCTTTAAAGTACAGAGGGGCGTGGTTTAGGTACCTGTTCCTTACGCCTGCAAGGTGTCAGCTGTCACGAGATGGCAACCTGTATCGATTCCAGAGGGGAGCTCGCGAGTGTGCTCTTCTTCCAGTGAACGCCGCGGATGAGCCGACGCTGTCATTCCGCATAGAATACGTAACAGTCCGGGTGTTGCGGGGGTGTCCCCCGCATCTTTACATGGATTGCAGCGGCAAAACCAGAGTCTTTTTTGCCACAATCATTTGTGTCCACTGCCATTTTTGCCGCGATTTTAATACATAGAACCCTTATGTGGTCAAGGCTTTACATTGTGTTAATTCTATTCCTCTGAAAATAGGCTGTCTTACATAACAGTGGCTGCGTTATGCGGATGACTTGCTGGAACTGCTTCAAAGCTCTTTGACACTCTTTTTGATTATGCTAAAAAACAAGCTTGTCATTAATACCAAAATATTTAAGATCAAAATTATCGGGCCACGTAAAGGTTTGAAAAGTAATTTTGTTGGGAACTAGACTTAGTCGGTTAAAGTTGCATCAGAATACACTTACTTTAGGAATTAAGTTTTACAAAAGAAGAAATCGTCTACTTCTTGTAAAGTGAATATAGAGAAACCAACCTTTGCTGAGAGGAGGGAAAGAGAAAGATATGTGATGCGCCGAAGGTTATTACATAGACTGAGTTTTCTGCAGTCGCCGCTTGAAAAGAGACTAGGATTGGGCGATATTTCCAATACCCACCCACGCATGGTGGTTTCTACTTGTCTTAAGGTATTCCCTATGAAACTGGGATATGCTGAACGCTGGGATAAGCTGAGGCGAGAATGGGAGACAGATTTACAGTGTAAAGTTACACCAGATCACTGGGACTATATGTTGAGGGTGGGGTGTAGGGCGAAACTGGATTTAAAGTTGAGATTAATTCATCAGAAGGCACTGAGACTTTTGTATTGGGCGCCAGTGCGGCTGCACAAACTAGGATTGATAATGATTTGAGCTGTGGTTGCTGCTTGGAAGCAGGTACTTTGTTGCACATGCTGTGGGAGTGCATGAGGCTGCGCGATTATTGGAAAGATGTCTTGGATAGATTGGACTTGGTGATGGGTATATCCTTTCCTCTGCTCCCCTTGTTGTCTGTGTTATTATAGATGTACTGTAGCCCAGGTAAATAGCCAATGGATATATGTTTCTTTGATATTGGCTGTCAAGCAAATAATGAAGGTGTTGAAGACACATAAAAACCCGCAGGCGGAAGAGTGGATTTACAAGTTGCAGGTTCTGACGAGCGTTGAGAAGGTCTTGTTTACTGAAAAAGGTATGACTGAGAAATATCTGTCTTTCTAGGAGTTGTGTGGTTAGTCCGAGTGTCTTTGCATGCGTGTTTATGGATTGGGAAGTTGTGGTAAGTAGAGTATTTGGTGGTTAGTGAGTGGGTATGTGTACTGTCTTTTGGGGAGGGTTTTATACTTTATGAAGTTCACTTTGTTGACATTTTGTTTCCGATGTATAGATGATTTAAACCTTTTGTGATTGCTTGTACCATTTATGGAAAATTAAAAATAAACGGATCAACAAAAATAAGATGAAAATAGGGCCTATGGCCATATATGGGCTTGAGGTAGCAGTTGTACCACAGTGTATTGATTCCCATAGAATTTAAAGACTGAACAAATATCCTGAATTGTTTTATGATGGACTTGATTCGCTTGGAGTTGGGTCTTCTGTTTTTACGTATAGTGACACAGATCAGTCAAGCTTGCTTCTTCTTCATACAATATCTTTAACAACTAATTGCAAATCCTTGTTACATCGGGAAAACACAATGTGTGGTATGTGGCAGTCACCAGTCCTCGTAGGAAGTGTTTAGACCATGTAATTCATTTTTTGGGGAAAAGTTTTTTTTTTTATGGATCCCACCTTGTACTACACTTATGCAGATTTGAGTAGATGTATAAGTGAAATGAAGAGGAAGACAACATTGTGCGATTGGAATGATGTGAACTTGTTGTGTAACAAAATAAAGTGAAAGATTAACCTTTCTTTCTCAATTTTATAAACCTGCACCTTCCATTTGTTTTTTTAAAAATAAGGTATCAAGGGCTTGTATACGCAATTTGGATGCAACTTACTTCCTACATTGGAAGATTTAGGACCTAGGCTGAAGCTGGCACGGGACAATCATCTTTGTAGACTACTTTCAACTACTGATCAAATGAAAACTGCTAAACCTTGCCGGACCTCTTGAGATTCCTTCTCAGATTCAGTTGCGACTTCAATATCTTCAAAGCTCCCACTAGATAGCTCTGTTGGACTTGGAACAGATCCTTCCTTGACTCTTCCCTTTCAGAATTTGGCTGACCTTGCGCTCCTTGAATAGGAACGGTCTGTTCCTCTCAGCAGCCACCTTGCCCGACCGACTGGACCACGGTCAAGGCCTGGGGGCCATCATGGAGACAGATCATAATAGGAGGAAAAGCCTAGTGGGCAAAATAACTCCTTATAGGTGGATCCTCTTGGTCCTGGTGCTGTAGCTTGCTTCCAGGAATTATGATTATTTAGGTTTAGGTGCACAGGGGCAACCCCCAACAGAAGGGAGATGCTGTTCCAATAAACAAAAGGAAAAGTGCATATGCAGTTACAAGGGGGCGTTAGTAGCTTTGCGGTGGATAACAAGAATAGTCAGCAGCTTGAAGATGAACAAGGACAGGACAGGAATAGTAGCAAGACGGACCATGGGCAGCAGGAGGAACGGCACAGTGCTGCAAGGTTAGGATACTGAAAAGGGTTTGTCAGAAGGCGAGCAGGAGAACGAGTACGGCGGGTGCCGTGAAAGCAGTACAAACGAAGGGGAGACAGGGCGAAGGAGGACAGGAGCGAGGAGCAGGGGAAAAAGGAGAGAGTGCATTAAGCATGAGGGAAGGGTTGCAATGCTCTGAGCGATGCATTGTGTGGAGTTTTAACAAGTGCAACGCCAAGACTAGAGCACTGACTCACATTAGTGAGAACAGCGTTCTGGCACACCAGGAAGTGAATTTCCAACGTTGCCAGAGTGAATTATGCATGACATTCCTTTACTGAATCAATTGGCAATGATGTGAAAGAGGGAATCAAGTTGTGCTTTTTCTTGCTGTTACTAAATTCTTATTCGCAGTGCTGACAGATTGGTAAATATAGATGAATTGTAAATGTGGGATTAGTCTTAAATGATATGAAGCATTTGGGGCAAACATGCAAGGTGCCCGGGATTGATCCCGCTGAAAGAAAGAAAGGCTCATCAGAAGGACAAAACCAAGAGACCAGACCAATTTGTAAACCACTTCTGTCACGACCTAAATGGAAAGACCGGATTAATAAGACAAGATAGCACATACCCTACAGGCAACATTAACAGGTGATCATTACCTTGAAAATGACCCAGTGTCGAAACACGTGTCGGCTGTAACAAGAGAATAAATCTGGAACAGCTTAATTAATGACTTTTCTAATTTATGGATCGTTAACTAGATTATTGTAGAACACCGTGGGAATCAATGAACACAGGCATAGCGCGAATCACCAGCACAAAAAAGCTCGTAATTATCATAAGATGTTTCAGGGTAAAACCACTCTGTACTGGAGACACAGCTTGCCACACCGAAAGCGTTAAGGCCTGAGCACACTCACATAAGGTTTTTACCCTCACCAACTTTCCCTTTTCTACAATGTTCACAACTTGGTCTCCGTCATCCGGGCTCAGATCCTCTCGATATTTGAATCAAAGACTTCGAATGTGCAATGGGTTTTGCTTGAACTGTCGCACGACCACTTCGATTCCCTTTACACAAGTAAACTTCACATCAATCTTCTACTTTCGTTTCTCTTGTCAGGATACCACACAGAGACCTCCGATTGAGCACATTCACAGTCCCGGGTATCGTATCCTTCCTTTTTAAATTTCAAATATTAAACAGCAATTTTGCTTTACTCGCGCCTTTCATCACACGCATTTAACAATGTTCGTTCGTTTTACAATGTTGCCGCTTTCAACCTTGACTTCAACACAGACCGGTCTGACCTCTGTCTCCCCAACTCACCAGCTGTATTGTTCTCCGTCGTTTCTTTGTTCTTCGAGCCAAGGATGATACACAGGTGTCTGCAGCTCCTCCCCACCTTGGTCAGTTACTCGGGAGGACCCTCGATATGTCCGACACACAAAGCAGGATTCTTCCGCCGGGTTTCCTGGTCTTATGCGTTTTGCCTTGAAGGTTTCTTGAAAGGAACGGCTTCCTGCCTACAAGGTCAAGTGGATTGCCCTTCTCATGAACCTCTCGTGCCTTGCCATCTTTCTCCTAGAGTTCAGCTGCCAACTCGAAACTGCTGTACCTTTGTGTGCTTTGCCTTGTTCAGAGTGTGCTCTTGTGCTCCGCCTTTTATCCGTGTGGAGACATGTAATGGAAGTCAGGTGTGAGTGGTTTTTCGATAATTGCCTGACCATAGTATTGGGACACGTCAGGTACACAGCTCGGGTGTCCGTTTTCTACTAGAGTGGACTGACCATGTAGAAGTGTTTGTGCAGGAAAGGAGGGTGGGGGGGGCGTTACAGCTTTGAAATATCCCATCGAGTAGGATGGAGAAAAATAAAAAGTGTTACAGAAAGGGATACCGCGTGCCACCAACCAGTCTCCCATTCCCCGAAGTCCCCTCATCCAGGTGATCCTCCCGCACTGGTCCACCCCCAGGGTCGGGATCCAAAGGCAGTGGCCTGGCACAGAGACAGAGACATCAGTAGAGATTAGTGGGTGAGACACCTTATGGTTTCACACAACTGGCTCCTCGTTCCCCAGTGGTAGCTCCTGGTCACTGGGTAATGCTAGATAACCAGTAGCTGCTTTTAGCTCCTGTTCATCCAATCATAATTTCGAGCCCTGCTTACATCACCACCATTTCTGCCACTAAGACAATATCCGATAAAGCCACAGGCAATTGGACACATACAAACTGTGTTGTGTTGTGGGGCATTTGCATAGTGTCTTTTACCGTTGGTATGATTCCAAAGTGCTGTGGGTTGAACGCCCTCTGGGACCGCAGTCCAGGTTAGTGGAGAGAGTAATGTAGTAAAAGGTGGTTGAATGCACTCAGTATGCGTGCAGCCAGTGTGAAATAAGTGGTGTGTAGCTGCAAACTAGTGCTAGCTGTGATGCAGTGGTTGCGTGAAATCAGTAGAATGTGTGCAGCAAGACCAATGGACTTGGGCATATACATTCTGACTGCGCTGGTGTTTGTGAATGAGATTATATGTGCAGCTAGGGTGAATTATTCGAGGGGTGTAGCTGCATTCTGTTGTTTGTTGGTGCAGAGGAAAGTTAGCATAGTGGTGTGTTAGAGTGTCTGTGTGCTCTCCAGGGGGGCTTCGTTCCTGTTGAACCTCCAGTGCCTGTCGATGGTGATGGTATCTCCTTTGGGCTCCGGCTATTAGGTTGAGGTCCTCCCTGTGTCTTGATGGGTCAAATTGCTTTGGCGAACACCGACGAGTGGCGACAGGTAGATCTGTACCCAGCTCATGTCGTTACTGTATAGATGCTAGAGACGTCCTCAGTCGGTAGTTCTACTAAATGTAATCCCCGATGGAATACAGTATTCCCAGATAGTTGGAATAAGTGCTAGAATGTTCCGTGCTATATAGTTCAGCTCATGGTTTTCCATATGTGTGGGATTAGCAATCAAGGGCATTTCCTGGACTGATTGGATAATTGTATGGCAATGATCAAGTTCATAAGTGCTATTAGTGCTTTGGTTCGGAGTTCTGTATGTAGATTCCTGGTAGATATTACTGCTAAATATATTCTCGATGGGTGCGATTAGCAAAATAAGTGCTAGACAGCCCTCCGGAATCTAGTGCTGCTCTTGGATTTCCATCTGAGTAGGCTTAGCAGGCATGTGCCTTCTAGGACTGGTAGCGTAGTGCATAATTGTATGGCCTTGATCAAGCTCACGAGTGCTATTAGTAGTTTGGGTTGCGAGTCTAGCACAGTGGGTCCTGATCACTGGCGATGGTAGGCCTCAGAGCGCACTGTATTCCTGCGGGTGAAGGTAATGAATCAATTCTGCCAAGTACATGGGTGTCACTACGATTCGGGTTTAAAGTTTGGGGCAAAGGCTCCAGGTAATGGGGTAGATATAGTCTGGTCCGAGAGTCTATGAAAAAGGTCTGTATTGAGCGGGGTACCACGCCGGTTTAGTGCTCATGGTGGTAAGTCGAGTGATTTATGGTATTCCCTTATGTGTTTTTAGGTGAAGAGCCAGGTTTGGAGTGCCTTCCAGAAAGCCATGTAGTCTTCACTTTGTCTAATACAGGAGGCAATGTGTTTCACAGTTGGTGCCAGGGTTGAGTAGGCGTACTCACCGATCCTGGCTGAATTGAAAGTGGGGACCACTAGGAGGAGGGTAGTGCTTGACCTTAGGGTGCAAGTTGGGTGGTAAGGAGCAAGCTTTTCTTGTAGGAATTTGGGGCCTGCTTTGTGCACCGCTCGTTGAGTAATGCATAGCAATTTGAAGGTGGCCCTGCGTCCAGTTGGGAAACAGTGTAGGGTGCGAAGGGCAGCTAAAATAATATCCCTTCATCCCAAAGCGAGAAGCAGTCTGGCAGGCAAAAATGTTACTCTTTGGATTTGTTTAGGTGGTAGGCCTGTGCACCCAGAAAGAGGCAGTTTGCATAAAGTGTGGTCATGACAATGGACATAATTGCTCTGGGTCTGTCTGTGAGACATGTTGTTAAGTTATGGCGAGGGTAGGTGGTTGATTTAGGAATTTGTGACGACTAGCAGCAAAATTCTCAATAATACAAAGATACTGACCGGAAAGTTGACTCAGGCTTTTGGAGTGGGGGGGCTGGAGGGGGGAAGCCTCCCGAATTCCCCTCTAGCTCATAAGAGGTAAAAACAGGGGCTCGAGGAATCTATGGGAAACCCTCCGGGGAATAAAACCCAATGAGAGAAGGAAGGATGGGTTCCTCTCTGATCCTGTTCTTGGAAGTAAACAGGATTGTAGTTGCTGTGTAGCTGTGGCTGGATTGTAAGGCAAGGTGGGGAAATGGTGCCTCAGATCCAAAGTAGTAGCATGAGAGGGGCAGAAATGTCTTCCTGCACTGTTGATGTGCCTTTCTCTATTGCTCGGTACAGCCGGAAGATATATTGTCAGTATTAATTTTATCCGGCCGTGGGGCCATCAAAGTACAACAAACATAACACATATACATTTATAATACCTTGAGTTGTAAGCCCAGCTTCTAGACTGTAGGGAAACAAAAGTGAACAGAGATAAGAGCCCCCAAGCCAGGTCTAATGTCAAAGCCTCCATCGCAAGTCAATCAGTTGGCTGTGCAGTGTGACAACCCACTCCCCTCGAAAGCCCCCAGATCTTTTCCCTAGTGGGTTTTTATTAGCTCCTGAAAGCGTGAGAAGCTGGGTCCTTAACTCGGTGGAAGGGGGATTGTTGAGGTGCCGGGGGACGGGGGGGGGGGGGAGCTGATCACAATCATGCTGGGTAGAGACACACTTCGTTGCGTGGCCATACTCAATATTCCTCTGGCCACCCTCACTTCCCTCAGTTCAATACAAATGGTGTCATGGGAGTGCCCCCACCCGTTTTAAGAGATTCTTGTACAATTTGCAAAGCCGTCGCAAATTAGAGACTTACATTTCCATACCATACAAAGCCAGTGTGTGCATTTATTGATTAGGGAATCCCTAGGCTCAGAGTGGTCGAGAGCATCTTTGGGGACTTTATACAAAAATATCTAAATTCCCCCACCCCATAAGCCTCTCGGGTGTTCACAGGTCTGACTTGGCGTTGTTGATGTCTTGAGCCGTGGTAGCTGGTGTTCCTTTGGACAGGTAGAACAGTCACAAGCCCTGCCCCATGGCCATATTTATCGGCCAAAGTATATTTCTTGAACCCCGGTCTGTCTGCCCAAGCCCATGCACAGCGATATTTCCACACTCTCTTCCTGACGGGTTGTAATATCAAGACTGGTAATGGATCGGATAGTGGGCTCAGCTTGCATCATGGACCCCTTTTCTGACGGGGGCAGAGTAGAACCATGGATTACACTCAGGTTTACAGCCGCTGGCTGGGTGCCGTATGTTTTGGCAGGTGGTGACTGAGGAGCCCACGTAGCAGCCTCCTGGCTTGGTTGGCTCCCCCCGTAACACCACCTCATGATGGTCTCGCAGTATAAGTGTGAGCAGCCTCTTAATATCAAGCAGTTCTCTCAAGTCCAAGTAACAATTACAGGCAGTCAAAGCACCCTCATTGGCTAGTGCCAGAGGGTGTGGTCGGTGTGGCAGGTATCTGGGTGGAGATTGGGATGCAACCAGGGGTAGCACTTGGCTGGTGGCCTTTTTCAGGACATATGTACTACCTTGCCTTTACAGACTTTAGGCTTACTTGGTGGTGATGTGGGCAAGTTGGTCCCAAATGGGAGCCTCCCCCACCGCCCCCACCCCCCGCCCCCCGCTTTCCCCCACAGCCCTTTCAGTGGGGTGCTAGGCGCTGTACTCTTTAGTTTGATAGTTATAAGCACCATCAGGACTGCGCAATATTAAATTTGGGATGTCGGCTACGTCAGAGCTTGGGCGCATGGGGGGCGGAGGGATTGTTGGGCTACAGCAGTACCAGGGTCTAGGGCAGTGAAGGCAGCAAAGGTGGGTATAAGTGAATCAAAACTCCCTGGGTTAACCTTACAGGGATCAATCGCCCTAGAAGATATATTATGGTCACTGAGGGGCAGAAAGTATAGGATCGCCCGTCACATAGAATTAACGTGACATTGACAGGAACTCCCAGGATACATCCTGCGAGTTGGGGTTCCCCCTCAACCGTTGCTGTGCTGCGCAGGGAAGCAGGCAGCACAGTCAGTATTACACAGGGTGTCACCAGTAAGTTCCCCTCAACCGTAGCTCTGCCGAGCCAGAAGACAGGCAGCAAGCACAGCCTGTATTACAAGGATGCTGCCAGGAGGCTGGAAAAACTCAGGCAATGCAGTAAGCCAAAAACGTCTCGAAGAGATCAGCCGTGCCGGGAAAGGAGGCAACAAAAGAGGCAGAATGAAAGGGAACGCGAAAATAAAGGAACCCAAGAGCCTAGAGTGGCAGAATTAAGGACAGGGATATAAATAGAGTGAACTGGAATTTTGGGAAAACAGTGGCACAGGGCTGGCAACAAATAGATTTAACTGGCACAAGAAAATAGCGTGAAACCAAAAGGCATTCACTGCAGCTAACTGTTCCAGTGAGAAGCAACACTCAGTGCTGGGAGGGACTGTGTTTAATGATTCCAATCATGTGATATGAAAGTCACCATTTTGAGAAACATTAGACTGCTGCCTAGACATTTTCCTGGAGGGGTTTTTCAGCTCCATCTTGGATGTGGTTGCACCGGAAGATACATGCATCCTTTTCTATTTACGCCCTAAAGACCAGGTTGGCGAAAAGGTTATGACAGAATTCTCCAGATGATTTGTCTGTCATCCGCATAGTTATAGCAGGTGAGGTAATGTGAGAGGATGATCCTGGGCAGAGGGGTCATGCAAAGGTTGAAGAGAAGGGGGGAGATGAAGGCACATTGGGGTACTCCAGTGTTCACTGGGCGTGCAGAGGAGATGGGTGATTAGCTGTCTAATAGTGAGGAAAGCGGTGATCCGGGTGAGTGCTGAGTCGGTCAAGGAGGATTCTGTTGTTAATGGTGTCAAACGCTGCCGAGAGGTTAAGAAGAAAACGGGCTGCGCATCCCTTATCAGGGAGTTATAATCAGGCAATCAAGCACACAACAATCCCATTTTAGAAGTAGAGAAACCTGATGGTTCTTGCTGATTAATTCTGGATTACCAAGTACTAAATGCACACTATAAAAGTGAAGAAAAACCCAACCAACAGTACAGGTCTTTTAACTAATATTCAAATATGTATAACATTAAAAACAAATCTGGACTGGGGTAATGGACTTTTTATCCAACTTCTGAGGGAGGAAAGCAGGAATATAGGGCTTTTACACCAAGACAGACATCAATTCACAAGAATTACACATAGTCACAATCGTTTGTCCAAGTACGTTCTCAAGAAGGACACAAAGCACTAGCAGACATTCCAAATTGTTGGCAGAATGTTGTTAACATTGGTTACTCATGAAAACTCAAGAGAACGCTTGAAACAGGTAGATGTAATCATTCAGAGATTTGCCTCCAAAGGGAATTTGTTCAATTTCAAGAAGTCACACATTTCACACTATTGAGCGACCTTCCTTGGTGGTTTTACAACCACAGACAAGGAAAGGTTTATTAGCAGAATGTCTCGAAAATGGACTAACATGCAAGCCCACACTTAGTAGAACAGAATCTAGGTTTCATTTAGCATCATAAGTTAAACCACTTTATGCATTAATTAAAACAGAATTCAGACCCGTCAACTGAACAAACATGCACAGCCAAATTGTACAGGTGTACTCCTTAACAACAAGGAGAAGTCCATTACAAAACAGATAAAGACTTGAGAACATTAATGTCTGGAAATTAGGCATTGACATAAACAGTATGCAATTGTGATGCTAAACAAATTGCCTACACATCATGCATTTATTAAATACCTGAACAGAGGTTCACCCTGAGAAAATATTAAAAACAGCAGTACAATAGATTGCTGCTAAACAGTTTTCGAATGGAACAAACAAAACCAAACACATCAACACACCTTTAGACCAGCTTGAGGCAGATACCTTATCTTGTATTGCCAACAGCAAAACTTTACGTACAAGGTAGATACAACTGGCAGCAACACAAAATGTAGCTTATGAAAAATGCCACTACAGGGCATGTTTTGAGAAAACGTATGACTTGTATAAAATGCGCCAGACACTACATTACTCGACATTCCTTTATGAGCTTACTATCAGATATAATACAGAGATGGGTCAGCAATCCAAACCATTGGCACATGTTCTAAAAATCGAGCTGCATGTTGCCACAAAACACAATTTTATAAATGAAAACGTAGCTGTGCACTTTAGACACGGCAGCAAACTAATTATTTTAACTCTGTGCAAGCTCCTGAATAACATAGTTTGCTTCTGGGCCTTGGCAGAGACTACAAAAACGCTCCCCTTGGTGGTTTCAGATTCTATTATTGGAACATAAAATAGATATTTATACTAATGGGTACACTATGACTTCTTGGAGTAAAGCAATACAACAATACCTCCAAATTATATCTGTAAACAGGTGTTTATTAAACAGAAGCATACTCTAATGTGGGTGATGCACACAAAAGCACATACTCGGGGGCTTGTTCACAGCAACGGCAATGCTTTGGCAGACAGATGTGCCAAAGAGCACACAGTGAGAAAAGAAGTGTGAACTTGTAGCTCACTCAGCTACTAAGAATGACGAAGATATCCAAGAAGTATGTTTGGATATCCTTTAGGTTTAGGTGTAATGGCCACAAACCTACATTTACAGTATTGAAAACAAGGCCAAAAACCTACATTTACAGTATTGAAAACAAGGAATTAGTTACAATTCCTAAAAAATGGTAGAGACATGATACCTACTCATGCAGGACTTGCTTTCACTCACTGTGGGGTGGCATCAACTAACCAGCTACTCTTCAATAGATATTGGTGACCAGTGATGGAAACAAATGGTAAAAACTATGTAGCAAACTGACACCTCTACACCAAGTGTGGATCACAATAAAATAATAATTTACCAAAACACCTTTTGAGATACAATTCCTACACTATATCTTAATCTTGTTTATTTGTTTAGATTAAAAAAAATAATAATAACTTTACAAAATGTCATCAAATAACACTTATTAAAACACATTAAGACATACTAAAATCTCTTATAAAACAAATGTTATTTATATATTTAGCGATTAGATTGCTCTTACAATTTCTACTGCATACATCATCGAATTACATCGAGTAGATCGTCAAATACTTTCATCGGTTGTACTAAAAGTGTTTGAATCATTTAAGAATTTTTTTTAAATCTTCAATTTATAAAATTTCAAATTAAAACCGAGTTTCACACTTACTGTGTATTCAACATCCTCTCATTTTTAGTTTTCTAAACTATCTGTTTTTTCTCGGATTCTCAGTTCTTTAATGTAGTGACTTTTGTGTTCTCAAGCTTTCTTTTAATACATTTCCACACTTGGTATCGGCTTATATGTACTGCCTGTGATTTCGTATTCAGGCAGTGTTTCCAAAAGGCGTTGCTTTTAATATTATCATAATCATGTACAAAGCGGCCTAGGTTTATCATGTAGTCATTTCCAAGACTAGGACATTGCGAACGAATATGTTGAGGTGTTTCCAGATTGTTTGGCTTTTTACAGATTCTACATATTCTTTCGTCTCGTGGTATTTTTAGTTGCGCCCCCATCAATGTTAGACTATATAAACCCATTAACAGCAGTGACAAAGTATAAAAATATTTGATCAATAATTGATTAATTTACACATTTCACCTAGATAATTCCCCAAAGAAAAGAAGATTGCAGATAAAAGCCTGTAAGGATGTAGCAGTTATGACAGGAACTCAAACATATGTGGACAATAGTCCAGTTTTTCAGAATCCAATTTCCATTTTTTTTTTTTTTTTTTAAATCGCTTTTTGACTTCAGTTGAATGGAATCGTTGAACAGGCAAACCAAACTGAGCTGGGCCAAATGCATTATGTTAATAGGGAGTAATCAAGTGGTACATATATACCAATGGTAATGAGGATTTTAAATAATCTACCGATCGCTCCTGGATCCAGAACAGCATTCCTGGCCACTTTAAATCCATAATGAAGGAACCAGACCAGTGTCAGTAGATCACCTCAAGCCTACTCTAGATGGTTACTGGAATCTAATAGAGTTAGCACCCAATCCCACTTAATGAGTGAGGGGACAGGAGAGATTTGACAAATGATGGTGACGGACATCCAGACTGTGTTACACTTAACCCCACAACATCAATTCAGGAAAGTACTAAAACTGCCCATTTGGAAGCACAGAGCCATCTTGATTTTTTAATGCTGCAAAGGAATCCTTTTGGTCAAAATATTTGAAACAACGTTATGCTGTGCAGGCTTTGTACTATATTTTGAGGTGGATGTGTCTCAACGTTTTAGCTCACTGACTTCTAGATACTTTCTAAATATCTTTTCCAATCCACAGACCATGAGCAAAATCATCTTAGGCCAGTGAGTTTGCCACACACTTTAAGGCAGAGCGGCACAGGAAACCCCGGACAACATCCTCAGTACAGATGTATCCTCTCGCTATGGTGTTCAAGTACGCATACCATTGTATAAAACATAGTGGATCCATCACATAGATGCAAATTGGCTTTTTTCCTGTAACAGATGAATCCAGACAGTTCGCATTAAATCAGATGAGACAGGGCGGGGTCAATTTAAAGACACCAAGATTCGGCCCTGATACTGCCAAAGGACAACAAACAACTAAGGAACCAGAGTGTCTATCTTTACCTTCATCCACAACTTAAATGACTCGGTCTGTGGACCAAATAGGTCCTGAGTCTAAAATTCTGTTTTTGGACATTCACTTTATTAATAAGTCTTCACAAAAAAATGAATGGTCAAAAAACATACAAATTAAGAGACAGACAACTATTGACATAACGACAGTTTATGCAATATAGATTCTAATGATCATCCTAAAACTAACTTAAGTGTAAAACCATACATAAAGTAATTAATAAAAACACCCTTCCTATGCAAATCTAAAAGCCAAGTGATGCGTTTCCAAAAACTTGAACAGTACAATGATAGTGTGCAAAATTGCTCTTAAAGTGCAAATAAAGTTGAGTGTTGGTTCAGCAGAGCCAGACTGCTCCTCTATTTAAGGATGTCTTGCTGGAATTCTCAAAATCAACAAGATAATGTCACCCTTTCTCTGCCTGCAGAGAAATGTTGATCACACTGTTTACTTTCCAATGTGCAAGACCCAACATGTTTTGTCCATCATATAAGAATTAGAATTAATTTCTGTCGACTTCCTCAGGGGGACCAACTTCAATTTATTTGAGCTAGACTCAGTGTCTATAACGCCTTCCTATGTTTGTGTCTTTTACCAACAGCACGGATTGCCAACTCCACATCTATGTGGAGTAAAAAACAAAAGTCCAAAACCGTGTTGGAAAGGTGATATCCAATTCCCTTTAACACATATTTGGTTTGGAGGTCTCCTTTGTAGACCACAAGTTATTATGCAAAAGAAGGCGGTAGTGTTGCACTAGTATCGACTTCAACTATAAATGATTTGCCGATCCGTGTTGACATCAGGTGTGCAACTCTTAACCCTCTTCTTCGGTGTCCATTTCCGAAGAAAAAGTCCTGCAATAAACCGGTGATCTGTACGAGTCCCGTATTGTGGGCTTCTGTTCAGGCTTCTATTAATTGGGGTCCATAGTGTGTAGTGTGCATGCGTTTTCAGGATCGGTCTTTCTGTGCCAGTTCGCACCTCATAGCCCTATATCCAACTCATATAGAGAACGTCCAAGAACCAGGCTCTGGACTGTTGCACAAAATGCTTGATCCTTAGGATGCGAGTGTAGATTTTCATGATATGGGGTCCAATGTGTGTTAGGCATTATAATGCAGGATTTTAAATTAAGATTCCATGAGCTGGAGTTAAAACCAGCTCCTGGGTGTTGAACATTCCTCAGCAGGCAGGAGCCAATGCTGGGGAGCAAGTAATTATATATATATATATATATATTTTTTTTTTTTTTGTTTTATTATTTATAATGCGCATCATACCCAGGGGTAACAGGGCGCAGCAATTACAAGTATATGCAAGGCTTAGTTACCACCGAATAAGGTATAGAATCTATATACAAGTCATTAATTACAAGAAGGGTATATTCCAATGGTACCTATTTACAAGGCACAGGATACAAGAGGGGTATATACAAATGATACAGACATCTTACAGAAGCAATATATACGGGGTTTACAGGCGTTTATAGATATATCCGGGTGGGCGGAGATAAGTACAAGTATACAGGCAGTGAATGGGGCAATTGTAGTTACCACAAGCGGTAACCGGTCAGGAAAAGCAAGGAAAGATACACTCCATACAGGCATAAGATACTGTAGCAGTGAGTCCTAGCTGCTTGCTGAGCAGGAGTTAAATCATTTACTGGTCATTAGATTTCAGCCACGCACACAGCAAAGCTAACCTCCACAGGAGAGGCATACTAACATTTTTCTCAATAAGGATGATCAATTAAATGTGCCCTAGATGTATCCTGATTATTCTTTATTTACATTCTAAAGCACTCAAAGTTAATATCACATATGCATGTTTTTAAGGCACCAGTTGGCCTAGAGAGCAAAAAGTAGGTCCTGGTTTCAATCTAAACAGGCTCTCCTAGGCTAAAAGCAGGATCCAACCCAGCTTCCAGCAATTTCGAGACCAGCATCATGTTGTAAATAGATGGTACTTGAGGTCACTATTGCATCTAGACTTGATAATGGTAATTCCCGTTTACCTCATCAGACATCTGCAGATTATTCAGACATCATTGCCATATTTCTGACAGTCCCAGGGCAGAGAATACATCTCTCCTGTCAACAGGCAACTGAAATGGCTAATGTTGCATCAGAGATCGGTTCAATATGCCATTATTACCCAGAGAGCTTATGAACTGCTCCCCCCCCCTTCATGAGTGAAAAACTCAAATACCATTGTCTGTCCGCTTCTGCTGCATTCTAGTACGGGCACCTCCTTTAAATTCTAGGTTTCATATGGAAACAATGCGCGGAATTGCCTTTTCAGTGGAAGCACTGCACCACTAGAACACTAACTTTGGCTCCAAGATCCATGAACAACCATTTTCAATTCAGAAAGTCGTTCAAGACCTGGTCTTCCCCCGATAACTTTCCTTTCATGCAGATCTACTGTCTCCCAGAACTAAGAGACCGATTCGGTATAAGTGAGCTCTACAGATCTCATAAGTAAAATCAGGGATCACCACATTCTATCAAAGGAGTGACTCTACAAAAAGTAGTAATGAAATGAGGCCCAAAAGATAAGGGGCTCACCCAGTCTTGCTGAGATTCGAATCTCTAGCTCCGAGGCAGACAGATATCTGAAGTGACTGCCTAATTTGTGAAGCTACATTACGAGCGTGTAGCCCAAAAGCCAGGGAAAAACACTGGTTCTAGCAGAGAAAAGTTAGCCTGACCTTTTGAGTAAAGACAATCACCCCCTTGCCCAACCGCCCTCTATGTACCCCTTCCCTCAAATAAGTGCAGTGGTAAGAGGTATACATTTTTTACTGGTCTTAAAGAGCCTACCACTCCTGTAAACTATCCACCGAGTAGAGGACATCATAAAGCTGGTTAAAGAATGCTTGAAATGCTGAAGTGTGATCTATACTATTCTGCTCTAAAGCTACTCTATAGATTGCAAAATCATTACAAAAGTATATTCTTTAACAGCAACAAGCAAGAACACGCAAGCAAACATTAAATGCAATTCCTTGTGTCACAAGTGGAATTAGGAAACGTATGAAAAGCCACCCAAATCACAGACTAAGATGTCTGGAGCAAGAGCCTTCTAGACAAATTTGCAAAAGCATTTCCATTACATAGCAGGGAGTCACTTTTGATCAGGCAACATTCAAACAATACGGCAAATGCAGTGGAAGTCGAAAAGCACAAGGGTAGGTAGGTCTATTCAAAGATATGTTTCAGACTCTGAAGCGCTCTCCACCTTTGACAGTATAATGAATCCATGTGCACCCCCTATCGCTAAAGAAAAGCGATCACGCACCGACTCATCAACTGCCCATGCCTGCTGTGATGAATCCAAGGAATGTGTCACTTATCCCCAAGGGGGAACAGCCCCCTGTGAGGCGAGCCCGCTAAGAAAAGCCCTCACTATGGATTTAGGAAAACAGGATCTCAGTGGGAGCAACTCCCCTTTAGTGGACAAAGACTTCCAATCTCTTAAGATCGCCCTTAAACCCAATGTCCACAGTGTTCTCAGCATATATGGAACTAGTGGATAATGTTAACCTAAAGGGGGGGCTTTTCGCATGCTTCGTGTGGATACTGACCCTCCTGGAAGATGAAACCCCAGGACCAACAGGACTATGCCTCATGTCAGGAAATCATAAATAAGGGATCATACTCTTACCTGGAGAGAGAGAGAGAGAGGAGCTGACGTGAACTCAATTAGCTGGAGGAAAGATGTGCAGACAAGCCGTTGCCACATAGAGCCAACACAGCCTGGAGGCAGGCCCATAGGTTGTATGTGGTGGAAAGAGAGCCCTGCTCTCTACCCGAGAGCAACCCACACTGCCGGCAAAGTGGAAGACCAGTGTGCCGGAGTAAAGGAACCCCGCGGCAGAATCAAGGAACCAAGGTCCCAAGAAGGAGGAGTTGACCGCTTACTGAGCAACCGCCTCTCCCGCAGAGAGAAGACCGCAGAACAGCAAGGTGTGGGAGTTAGCAAGGGCGGTTGAGCTCAGCAGCGACCCACAAGAAGCTCAGAATTTCATAATTCAGAGGCCCAATGCGCCCAGTCAAGACGCCCAGCTCAAGGGACCTCTAGAAAACAGGGCATAGATGAAATACCCCAAAGGGGCGCAGAAGATCATACTCAAGAAGTGGGTGCGAACCAAGCAGAGCAAAGGAGAAGACCTGAGAGGGTGTGAAAGAAAGTGCTAGCCGACCAAATAATCAACGCTATTTAGAAAAGCCAAAGAACTTCTAATCAAAGCTGTGAATCCAAATCGATAAGTCTACATGAGAACACCAGAAACTACTCCAAACAAGAAAGATCCAAAGGGGAGAGCCAAATAGGCTAATAGCACTTGCTTCAACAATACAAATTCTAGTAAAACAGAGGGCCCAGAAATTCACACTTTTCACTTAAAATAAACGGACCGAGAACATTTTCTGTTGAGACCGAGGTCTACGAAACTTTAAAAGGAAGATTGCAAATATTTTGTGTATTATAAAGACCAGAGAGAACCAAGACCAGAGAGAACCAAGAGAGGTAATTCCACCTTTATACATGAACTTTATAACTTTGTTGGAACTATGACCAGTGTTACATTTCTGATTCTGCACTTTCTTTGAGATTCATTATTACAAACGGACTGGTCTAAAGACTTGCCTAAGAGAGTGGCTAAACATCTGAACACCCATGCCAAACGATGTCAGAGCACAGCACAGCTGAACTGTGGAATGCAGTAAAGCCTCAGACTGACGGGCATGAACAGCCCCTCCTGAGAAGTAGACAGTGATGATGCTGCTGGCTCAAATCCCAAGGCAGCCTCTGGCTGCCTCGCTAAAACAGCACGCAGTAAAGAAATGTACTTTCTTCCCCCGTTCAGCAAAATGACCTGTTTGTTATGATATATGCTGTTAATGGGTGGAGAATAGATCTAGTTACTCCATTGTTCATAAGGATGAGCCAGGGCTGGGAGGGGCAGAGCAGAATGCAGCCCTCCTATGCACAGTTGTGCGTGCATTACAGAGATTTTCACCCCGTTTCTGGCCTCTTGTGGATTATTTGTGTCCGAGTGCCTGGAATGCAGGAGGTGGCGTGAGGGAGCTGGATGAGCACTGGTATCTGGGAGGGGGGGTGGGGGGGGGTAGCAGGATGAGCCTGTAACAACCAGAAGCTAAAACCTGGAAAGCTGAGAAAGAGATTTTCGAGAGACATTTATTGGGAAGGATTAAGCACCAATCAGCAACAAACTAAGCCAGGGTATTCATCTGTACTAATTTTGTTTTCCTTTTTAGAAAGGTAAGGCCAGTTAGGTAGCTTGGGTTTGGTCAGAGGACAGAACCCATTTTAGCAATACAGCTAGGTGAGGGATTTTCTTTTATGCTAATATAAATTGTATTTTAAGCATGTCCAGTTGGCCGAATAACATCTCTGACCCGCCACACTGTTCAACTACCATCTTAAAAAAAAAAACTAAAAAAAAAAATATATATTATCTCCAACACAAGCTTCTGAAGAGCCTCTCTACTACGTAGACCAAGTATTCCGTCACAGTGTCATGCAGAGTTGAAACACTATCCAAGAAACCTACCCTACCCATATGTAGTCAATTATCCACTTCATGGTGCATGGGTACTAGGGTAAATGGTGTTTTTTCAGATATATAAAACAAATTACAAAAATTGAAGCGAAGGTGCACGGATGAAGTTCATCCATTTATAGTGAGAGTGATACATGGGCATAGTCCCAAAATGACAGTGCATGAGAAGTATTGAGACACAGTAACGTAGAGGGAAAGAAACACAGTGGGTGACCGCGCAGTGCGCACACAGTGATGGGACACAAAGTAACGAGAGAAAGTGATTAAGAATGTAGTAAAAGAGCACACAAGCTACACAATGTCAGAGTGGTAGGGTACAGTAACTGAGCAATGCCTCACTTTCCCGCACGATGAACATATCCGTTTGCTTGTCTGCATTGAAGTCACCAAATGCCGAAAGCGTCCCGTGGGCCTCGGTGCCAAAAAGTTCTTGAGTAACGGGTAGCAGCATGGATTGAGCAGAGAGGGATTCGAGCAGCAGCAGAAAGCACAGTGGGATAATCGCCGAGCCCGGCATCTCTGCAAAGCCTGTTTGGGGGATGAGTACACTGCAAACGGAGGAGCCAGCGTCACAATCCGGGCTCCGGGGGGGCTTAAGCGGGGAAGGTAGATCTTGTCAGTGTCAGCACAGGCCCCTCCTGTCATTACAAACACCACTTCCTGGTGTAACCTTTGCGACACTGTCGCGATTATGTTTACGGCAAATAAGAGACGTTGCCTAGTTGGAGAAGCTCTTGCGCTGAACATAAAAAAGGGACGAGCTCTGCCACACGGAAGGTTCCATCTACAAATACGGAAGCCGTTTCTGAAGATTACAGGTCATCGTGTCTGTGCCCATTTTTTGTGTCTATGATTTCACCTGAACGAATATAGTAACACTCGAGTGATGTCGAGTCTCTGCGAGTTGCTGTAAGCATGTCGAAGCATCGACCATTTTGAACTTCGCAATACGTACGAGAATATAATTTCAAATGAAATATAAAATCTACTTTTTATTTTTGATGCGTTGTAAGAACTTTTTTATTGTAGTATTATTACACTCTCTAAAATAATGTATCCCATACTTATGTATTCATAATAATGCGTGTTTATGATAACACTGTGATATCGCTATAATTATTCAATAAACATTCACAATTATTTAGCACACTATAAGTTTTCGTTTCAGCGGGGTTTATTACTTCGGTGACTAAATCGACAGTGCCAAGTAGTCCTTCTTCGATATCACTTTTAGATGTGGTCTCTCAGTGTGAGGGGCAGCACCAGAAGCTTGCAGGACATGGCTCGCATGGCAGATCTCAGCTGGAAGGTTCTGGAGCTCAGGGCCAGGGCTAAGCGCTCAGGTTTGACCTCCCACTGCCCCTCTCTGCATGCATTGTGTTCTGAGGGTGCAGGTTACCCATTTTGCCTCAATAGTTGATCACACCAATACAGTCTATAAACAAGCACCCCGGTTGCCTCTCTGTCCTGTGTATAAGCAGTCCGTTTGTTCACACCCGTCCACGAGAGATCTCGTCCTATTCACTTCTTATCTTCCTCTGCTCACCAACTCCTTATTAATCTCATTCGCTTCACTTGAACATGCCTTGGCTCGCCCAGTCGCCTATATCGACTTTCTTATAACGTGACATATTGTTGTGCTCCTACTCACCCGCCGCTCCCAGACATTGCCCACCCAATACCGTTAGACGGTGCAAGCCAACCCCCCCCCCCCTACAGCTATGGGGAAAAAACTATTTCTCTACTGCTCAGGCTACTGCTGCTACATCCTAGCAGTGGGTTCCGTACTCCTGCCCCAAGGACAGTCTGTGCGCTCCTTAGGTATCTGCTCCCCTTGGTCATTGGTTGTCTTGCACAGCAGTTCCAAACATGGAAGACTTCTTAAGCATGTTGCAATAGTTCAAACAATAATACACACACATAAGTAACACAATCAGAAGTTGGTCAAAAATAACAGTCCATTCCAATAATATTTTAGTCACTCTCATCTCTGTATTGCTTTTGCCTGCGGTTTGATGGTCACAGGGGTGTATCGTTTATTTTCTTTACAGCTCTAATCAGTAAAGCAGCAGTCCCATGAATAATCGTTATAGACCTAATAAAAAGGCCCATTTTGTTGCCTCGGTGCATCCATTTGTTTTTTCAACCTTTTGCCTTTCCACATATCAACTTCTCCCTTCTCGCTTGACAGTATTGTTTATTCTTTAACTAGAATACGAGCGTTTGCACATGTAAAAATCTCGATCGATAATGAGGCTTTTTTCTCTTATTTGTGTGTTGTTTTAAGAGTCTGCACCTTGTTTTACAGAAGGAAAAAAGTTTGACACCAAACTCCACACCTGCCTGTTGTGTACACTACTAGTTTCATAGCCTGACAGGGAAAGTTCCAGTTGTGAGACTAGGACTGGCTTACAGGGACGTAATTTCATCAAAATGCCAGGGGTAGCGTAAGTGACATCACACAGGCCGTGACCTATCACAGGAAGTGATGTCATTTGACCCCCACCTCAAAGTGACATCACAGGAAGCAATGGAACACAACCTTTCACACCTTGACAAAACAGGAAGTGGAATAGCATAGCATTGTTTCTGAGTACACTACGAAAAATATTATTACCAAATCACTGTGAATGCAAGCAGACGGCCAAAGCCAGACAATAATGATGTGTTATACTGCATTTATGCTTAAGTGCTTCATATAGCACCAATATACATATAATATCACCCAACCTGTGTTGGTACTCATTTTTCAACCTCAGCAGGATGAAGGTTGAGTTGACCTTGCCGGGAGTTGGACTGCAACCCGAAGATCACACACACACACACAGCAGCCAGTGCTCAACCCACTGAGCTATCTTACCGGCTGTAGCTATCAGAAAACCAGCCACCCCAGAAACAGAGCCACATGCTGCTGGCCAGAGCCCATGAGCTTCAATTGAAGAAAAAGAAAAAAAAACATTATTTTTTGCATTTTTTTAGGGGTAGCAACGGAGACCTCTGGCAACCCCTAAATGACGTCCATGCTGGCCTATAGTGCGCATATAGCGCAATGACCGAAGTGCTGCCCTGTTTTTTGTCGGACAAAATGTTAGCCAAAGTTGGGTCAGTTTGATTAGTTATTTAACTGGGCAGCTGCTAGTTTTGGCCAGGTTTATTAAATACATATTCTTTAAAATCCACGGTTTGGAACACATTTTACCACAGAACTCCCCATTTGTTACTACAGAGATTCTGTACAAAAGTAATCAGTTGCCACCTGCTACCAGATCACATTTTAATTGGTGCCTGAACCAATTTTGTGTCGCAGTCTGTCCTGGCTAGTAGAAAAAAAGAGCCCACCCAATAATGCTTTAGAAAAGTAAAGCCTCTAGGACATAGTTGCAAACTTTAAAAAAAAAAAAAATCTCCTTTTTAATACATTTTGTTCAATCCTGAATATAGGTATATCCTACAAGTGAAACAAAGCAACACAAAAAATTGATAACTAACCCAATAAGATAAACCTCTCTTCCATGCATATTTATTTATAGCATTGGTGAATAAATGTCACAGGAACTCACTGAGCGCCTTCTACTGCCTATCAGATGTGTTGAAAACAATTGATATAATCTTATTAGAGGTGATGTTTCCTTGGAAGGGCCATAAACTGAATGTATGCTGTCAAGATTGGTTTCTCTGACTGTGAGGTTACAGGATGCATGGTTGTAACCTCACCAGTACGGTTGTTTGTCCGTTACAAGTTCACTCTAAAGTTATCATGCTCTTAAGGGTTTGACCGATATGATAATGTATAATTGCTTTCCAAATACCAATACCTATATGCTACTCTTCAAGGGTTCACAGGCCCAAAGGTCACATGCCTCAATTCCATTTATATAGATGAAAAGCAAAGCTTGACATGGACACAATATATGATACTACAGTATGCCACATTGCTCTATTTTTGTGCTGGCACTAGCCTGTGAACACATATTGTGCCAGGATTTAGAAGTGCCAGTATGCATCATTTGAAAACCTAGAGGTTTCCTTGCGATAAACTAGATGGCACCTGTTTGTCTAAATTGCTAGTGATTTTCTGTTAATGTGCCTGTGCATTTGGAAAGGTATTACCATAGCAATTTTTTAAAAAGGAAACATAAACTATGTGTTTGTCCATAAGCATCAATATACAACCCGAGATAACCCAGTCTCCCTTTCATCGTAAATATTTTGTATGGTGCACATGTCATCATTAATAAATTGACAAGTTGGATTGTGTATTCAGAACAATACCCAGTCAAGTACCTCTAGCTGTAACTTCATTGTTCTTATCTGTATTTCTTGATTTTGGGTCAGGCCATGCACCAGCATATATTCCACATCAGCCCATTGCTTTGGTATTGCAGGCTATACTAAACACTAAGGGGTGCCCCTTTAAACAGCGGTGGTGGGGGTCAAATGTAATCGCAAATATATATAATACCCGCTGTTGTAGAAGGATTCTAATACAATTAGAAACTAATTTGTGAAAGGCGCGCTTCTGCAATGATATCACGCTTGGTCTACCCTAGATCAAATAGACATTCACATATCCTTTTGTAGTGTAAAAACTTCATATGTGAAGTTAATTTATTCAAGAATTCAAAAAGTAAATGAGATTATAAAATCTTTGGTGTTGACATAATACATGAAAACATAAAATAGAACAATACAAATTGTATTCAAACTGGTGCAATAGAAACAATTGATTCATTCAAATATTCAGTTGGTTTAAAAAAAAAGAAAGAAAAAGAAGGTGAGTACAGTCAATTAGTTCAAACTTCTAATCTCCATATCGGTTTATGGTCATTCCATCTACAGCCAAAGCATCTAATGCCAGACCATCTAAAAAAAAGCATCTAATGCATTTTTTATTTAATTTTTTTTTAATGGGGGGGTCCTCCCCACCCCCTCTTTTTAACCTTTTTTATTAAACTAAACCCATTACCATCTAAAAAAATGCAATAGATTTTTTTTTGTTAGATGGTACAGCTGTCGATGCTTTGGTTGTTGATGCAATGACCGGATACCCTCCATATCTAGTTAGGAAAGGAATACTTGATCATAAGTGAAAAGGTTCAACAATTTCTTCCTTATAACTCATAACTAAGTTATATGTCATTAACCTTGAGAAACATATTTATATTTTGTTAGTAGCACAACACACATCTGTTGTGGAGTTCTTTTTAACCAAAACTCGTGAGCCAACTTGTCACTCTTATGGGCATAATATTTAAATGTCCATCTGTAGGTCTGCTTGCGTGCATGTAAACATCTTTGCTTCTCTAAGGAACCCCTATTTTGTGATTGGGATTCAGCTTCACGTTTCGACCGGGAATCATTAGGTTAGCACAATACAGCCTTCGTCACAGCAGGTGGGTGCACCCTAAGTGGAAGCAGACAAGATAGAGGTAAGTATAAGTGAATGCTACTGCTAGGGGTACCTAGAAGTTATAGCAACTGCCTGATATTAAACAAATGCCCTGGTATGAACTTACCCTTGTTGTGAAAAATGGGGACTTCCAAAAGTCAACTCTTCAATTCATGGACGCTGCATCATCCAAGTCCAGCCCTCTCATGTCGTTAATGAATCCTGTATAAGTGGCATAATTAAAGGTAGTAAAAATATCTTTGTGCTCCGAGAGCCACGCACTAGTGTCTAGCTAAAAACCTAAAGGGCCGCTAGTCGGCATCTAGAACAGCCCTATAATGGTAGGGATGATGAAATAAAGTACCCTGTCTAGTAGGTCAATATATTTAGTGTTATTCGTTTTTGATCCTCCGGACGCATGTGGTCCTGCTAATGGGTCCACGGGGTGACATCCAGTGTTGTCATGATTTAATGCTGAAGAGAAACCGGAATTTGTATCATAAATAACCCTTGTTCTGTTTAAAGGCAGACTAACTGCCATATTCAGAAAAAAGAAGATCTAGCATACCTTGAAGACTCTGCAATGATACTGGCATGTCAGTGTGATAGTCTTCTATTTGGCTAGGGTGCTAGTGACAGATCACGGGTGCGAAATCCATGGAGTCTTCGATACGCGCTTAAAAGAAAGGAGATGGGTCAATTTGACCGCCTTTTGTGGTGGGGCATGCTTGCTCCCATGTGTCCATCGCCCATGACTTACCTTAGTGGGGTGTGCGTTCTGGCTAGCGTCTGTGCTCGCTACGGGTCTGCGCGGTCCATTGTGTCCACTGTTTCCATGGACACCGGAGCATCTGTGCAGGTAGGGCATGTTGGCGGCACTGCGTATGATGTATGAACGCGTCGAGGTGTGTATCCCTGTAGCCATGGCAGTCACGATTGTGTGATAGCAACACAGCAATGGCTGATTGAGACCTTGCCCTAGTACTGGTAAGAATGCACCAGATCCTTGCATTTATATGAAGTCCCTAGAAGCTTATGGCCTAGATTATGAAGGATCTTAGACTTGAATGTTGTGTGCAACTATTATTATAGTTAGAAATGATGGTTTAGAGAAAATGCCATGTACACCAAGGAAACAGTATTGATCAGCGTGTGAATCAGGTGGGTCCAATGTAATGGAGGCAACATGTTGCAAAAAATCGCTGTTTTGCGGTCTGTCGGTTGCTGGTGGCAATATGCCCTGGAAGAGTCGAAATAATGTAAGAGAAAAGAATGAACAATGTTTTAAAGTCTGGCAGTTGCTGGTTGCATGTTCCCTGAACGTGTCATGGCGGTCACTTATATGGGTGCGGCCTGGGTAAGGAAATGTCACCCAGAAAAGCTAAAGGTGAGAATAATGAATCGATTGGGCTTACAACACGTTGTACTCATTAGTGCCATGTTGAGTGGTCCCAACACAAGTTATGATGGACGTAGGAATTCTTTGTTTAGGTCTCGATGGTGGGTATCCAATCTGTGGATCCAGCGGGCTTCTTTGAATGGAAGACTTCTCATTACATTGGGTGATTCTTTCACTGTCTCCAGCACCCACCACGGAATATCATTGGCTGTGTGTTGATATTTGATGTAGTGGTTAACCATGGGTGCTGAAAGATTCTTGCATCGTATCTTGGACCTGTGTTCAGAGATCCTGATATGCACAGGTCTAGTAGTTTGACGCACATGAGTCCACATGGACACTCAATGCAGTATACTAACGTTTTTGGTTTTGAAGTTTGTCAAAGTCCAAATGTGATCTCCAATATTAAGACTTCTGTTTTTTTGGTGAATTAACATACTATGCAGTTACCACAAGGAAAATGTCCAGTGGTTGCTCGTAAATTCCACAGTCCAATATGCAGTGTAGATTTAGTGAATTTTGAATGCACCAATTTGTCTTGAATGTTCTGTGCACGCTTCAATGCAGACCTCAGGATCGGTTCATTGGGTAAACACAGTTTGGCTAAAGGCCAATATGTTGTGATTAGTTTATTAACTTGGAAGGTGTGTAGTCCATGAGTGATAACACATGTCATCCTGCTCTCTTCCTGTTCCTAATCGTGAAGCGCTTTGTTAGTCAATAGGGTGTGTCTATTGGTGAATCTGTCCCGTTTCTTAGACCTGCTGAGGAGTTTTTTAGTGTAGCCCCTTTGTTGCAGTTGTGAGTTTTAATCATTTGCATGGTTATAAAAGTCCACCAATCCAGTACAGTTTCTCCGGACACAGAGATATTGTCTGTACGGTAAGTTTTCTTTGAGGTGGCGAGAGTGGTTACTGGAAAAATGCAGTCATGTATTCCTGTCAATTGGTTTTCTGAAAAGGCTACATTTTAGTTTGCCCTGTTCATTTTGGATTCTAAGATCGAGAAAATTGATCTCCTTCTTGCTACATTGCAAAGTAAACTGGATGTCGGTATCCACACTATTCAGCCAGATGTGAAAGGATTTTAGTCCATCCTCTGATCCTTTCCAGATAAAAATGATGATGTCTATATATCTTCGCCAGTTTGAAATGTGATTATGAAAAAAGGATTCCTTTCTGTAAGAAAATTGATAGATTCAAAGTTAGCCAAAAAATAGAATTGCTAGGCTGGGAGGGAAGGTTGCTCCCATTGCAGTTCCTTTAGTTTGCAGATAGAACCGAGTGTTGAATTAAAAATAATTCTTACCGTAGTGCCAGGGTCATTAGTTCTATTATGAAATTGTCAGGCACTCGATTCTGTAGGCTGTACTGTGTCAGATGTTCTCTCATTCATTCAATGGCCCGTTCTTGTGGTATGCTAGTATAGAGTGATTGTATGTCCACAGTAACCAACCAATGCCTTGATTGCTCAAATTCTAGATTCTCAAATATCTGGATTGTGTGAGTGGTGTCCCTCGGGTATGTAGGTGTCAGTGTACTGATGGGTTGAAGAAAAGTGTCTACAAATTTACACAGAGGTTCTAAAATTGAGCCACAGCCTGAGACCATTAGTCTTCCAGGTGGAGTCACAGGATCCTTGTGGATTTTAGCTAGGGCATAAATGGTGGGTATACGGCCCTGACTCGTGTTAAGAAACTCAGATTCTTTTTTGGTGATCCAATTTCACGGTTTCTTCAATGGCCGTTCTAGTATCTTTAGTGGGATCTTTCTTCAAGATTGTGTAGCTGTCGGTGTCGTCTAACAGGTTGTTTACCATCTGGTGGTACTGTACAATTGACATAGTAACAATCCCTCCACCCTTATCGGCTGGTTTGATAGATATCAGTATTTATTAACACATTAATTAGAGCCGCATTTCCTCTCTAGAAAGATTGTACTTGAGGTAGGTTCTTTTGTTTTTCAGGGCATTCAGATCTTTTAGAACTCATTTTCCGAATGTGATAAGGTCCTGTGGGGTTTGATTGTCCTGTGTGGAAAAGATGGAGGGCACATGTAGACCTGAGTCTAATTCCTTTTCAGTATTAGGGAGGTCTTGGAAGAAGACTTTTAATCTGACGTTTCTTAAAAACCTGCTGTCACAATTAAAGTCAATCAAATATGGTCACTAACCTGTTCTGATGGCAATCTCCTGGAGCAGCAAGGGAGAATCTCCCGGAGACCCCTGCCTTCCCCAAATCTCAGGGAATTTGAATACCAGAGAGGGAGAGACAGGTGCCCCAGGGAAACCCTCTGGGGAAGAAAACCCTGGGTGGTCTTGATGAGAGCTTCTGGGTAGCGATCTCTTCTTTGGCGCAAGGTTTGTAGCAGCAGAAGCGGAGTTCTCTACAGAAGAAAGAAGAGAAGGTGAGTATGAGAGTGGTAGAGTGGGAGTGTTATTCTATTGGAAGTAGTCCCCACTTACTGGCGTAACCTTTTCACTGATCTATTCTTTAGGTGGGAGATGGTGTCAGGAGAGTGGGTTCCGAAAAGACCTGGAGGTTACGGATGAAGCACAAGGTAAGTGATGGATAGAAATGAAGGGGAAAGAGAAGAGTCCTGGTTCTGTTGAAAAGGTAACTCACTGTTTTGAGAAAGAAGGCTGACCCAAGAGGGATTCTGCACGGGAATGCGAAACCTGAATGGGAAGAGAATGCTGAGACCGGAAGTTCGGGAAAGGGGTTCTTGCGGGAAGGGCGGGAGGCGCTGGAATACTGACTGGGATGAAAGTAGAAAAGAAATTAAGGTAATATCGATGGATAGAATTTGGAATCTTTCAGAACAGCAAATAGCGAACTTACGAAGCGTCGTACTGAACAGAAGCGACGCACTGAAGGGAAGGTTTCTGGTCTTTTAAAGCAGTCACGTGATCGTTCGATCGCGTGAGTGAAAGACGTGCCGCAACTAGACTGTTAATCCTCCCGTGTCGGCGATTCCCCGCCATCTTGGAATTCCCGCGAAATGCGGGTCTGTATAACGACCAATGCCGTCTAGACTGCCATCGTTGGAAAGGTGTAACAGTATGCCCCCTCCTCAGAGGAGGCAATCCCGGCTTACCCGGGTGAAGGCAAAAAACCCGCCGCACCAGACGAGTTGCGTGTACCCCCGAGGCAGGTTCCCAGTCCTGTCCGCTGGGGAGTAGCCTTTCCAGTCGATCAGGAACTGGAGATGGCCCTGGTTGTACCGGGAGTCACAAATGCCGGCCACCTCATATTCGGTCCCAGAATTAGTCAGAACAGGAGGGGGAACAGGTTTGGAAGATTGTTGAAAGCGATCTGGGACTGCCAACTTAATTTGTGAAAGATGAAAAACTGGATGAATTCGGCTCCATGAAGGAGGTAAAGACAACCGGACTGCCAATTCGCCCACCTGCTCTATCACTGTGAATGGTCCAAAGAATCTGGGGGATAATTTAGAAGGAACTAGATGTTTCGGAAGAAACCGAGATGCCAACCACACTTTGTCACCTCTGCCGACTGGTGGGGTGGCTCGGCGTTGTTTATCAGCATACTTCTTGGCTCGGTCTTGTGCTGCTTGAAGGGCTAGAAGGGCCTTCTTATGACCCTCCTGGATATCGGCTAGGAGGTGGTCCACTCCGGGAAATCTTGAAGTGATGGAGGAAACGGTAGGGATAAAGGAAGGATGATATCCATAGGAGCAATGAAAGGGGCTTGTATTCAGAGCAGAGTGTTTGGCATTGTTATAGGCAAATTCCGCTAAAGGTAAGAGTTCAAACCAATTGTCCTGGGCTGCCGAAACAAAGCATCGTAAATAGCACTCCAAGGTCTGGTTCAGGCGCTCTGTCTGCCCGTTGGTTTGGGGATGAAACCCAGAGCTAAGAGCCCTCTTGATTCCGAGAACGTGGCATACTTTCTTCCAAAATTGTGAGGTGTACTGAGGGCCCCTGTCAGAGACAATGACGTCAGGAACTCCATGTCGAGAGAATATTTCAGAAATGAAGACCTTGGACATTTGGTCTGTTCCAGGTATCTTGATCAGTGGAGTAAAGTGGGCATATTTAGTGAAGTAGTCTATGGTAACCATGATGGTAGTATTGTGTGATGAGGGTGGAATCTCCACTATGAAGTCCGTAGATATTATTTGCCATGGTCTCTCAGGGATGGGCATGCGGCAAGTAGTCCTAAAGGAGGAGCATGTATAGTTTTGGACTGAAGGCATATACCACAAGCCTTGACATAGTCGATGACATCTGACTGGAGAGTGAGCCACCAGAAGTGTTGTTTGATAAGGTCGAGAGTTGTTTGCATACCTCGATGACCGGCTGCTGGGGAGTCATGGCACATTTTGAGCACTTCAACTGTAGGGCAGATGTGGGAACCAATACCTGTTCTGCACGGAAGTATAAATCCTGGTCTTTTGTCAGATGATAAGTAACCGCTACGTCTTCGCATTGTTGTAGTCGGCAAGAGGTTTCATGTCTGAGATTCTGAAGGAAATCCGAGATAATGGAAATGAATCGGGCATAAGGGAACATCTTCTCCAAACAGAATCTAGATATCTGAGGGTTCTTGCGAGACAAAGCGTCTGCTCCTAGGTTTAGTTTCCCAGGTACAAAAGTGAACTCGATATTATAGGGTAAAAAGAAATGGGCCCACCGTGCTTGTCTGCTGTTAGTAGTCTGGGCTTGTTGTAGGACTTTGAGGTTCTGATGGTCCATGCGTACCTCTATGGGAAAGGAAGATCCCAACAGAAGATGTCTCCACTCTTCAAAGGCTCTCTTGATTGCCAAAAGGTCCTTTTCGAGTACAGAATAATGTTCTTCTGACGTGGTGAAAGTCTTGGAGAGATATGCGACTGGTCTTTCTTCTCCTTGTTCCGTTCTTTGTAGAAGAACCGCCCCTAATGCCTGATGGGAGGCATCTGTTTCCACAATGAAGGGTCACGTCTCATCGGGATTCATCAAAATCGAAGCAGAAGTGAACAACCCTTTCAAGGTATCAAAAGCTTGTTGGGCAGGCAAATCCCAATGGAACGTGGCTCCCTTCTTTAGAAGCTTGGTGATTGGCAGAATGGTTTCAGAATAATCAGGGATGAATTTGCGATAAAAATTTGCAAACCCTAAAAAGCGTTGAATCTCTTTAACGGTTGTTGGGGGGTGGCCAGTCTACAACGGCGGACACCTTTCTGGGATCCATGGATATGCCGTGAGCTGATAAAATGAATCCCAGATAGGGGACTTGAGTTTGATGGAATACACACTTTTCGGGTTTGCAATATAGCTGGTTAGTTTGTAACCGATCCAGGACAATATTGACATGACGTATGTGATCACTCTTGTTTGCAGAGAACATCAGAATATCATCTAGATAGATAATAACAAAATGCAAAAGAATATCGGAAAACAAATGGTCCATGAATCGTTGGAACACCGCGAGGGCGTTAACTAATCCAAAGGGCATGACTTGGTATTAGAAATGGCCGAAAGGAGTACGAAAAGCTGTCTTCCACTCATCTCCTGCTGCAATCCGGATCAAATGATAGGCCCCTCTAAGGTCTAACTTGGTGTACCACGCGGCTCCTCGAACTGCTTCCAAAATGTCCTTGATTAAGGGCAGGGGGTATTTGTCAGGGGTAGTGATTTTATTAAGTCCCTGGTAGTCTATACAAGGACGGAGTTCCTCAGTGTCTTTCTTTGGAATAAAAAATAGAGAGGAGCCGACAGGCGATTTGGACTCGGTGATCAATCCGTTTTGGAAGTTGGAGTGGAGATAGTCTTTAAGAGCTGTCTTTTCTTTTTGGGACAAAACGTACATCCGTCTGAATGGAAGAGGCTGGTCTGGAAGTAAAGAGATATGACAGTCATCCCTGCGGTGTGGAGGTAATGTTGGAAAGAGAGGACTTGAGAACACCTTGCAAAATTGTTGATGACATGGTGGGATCAATTACAACTGGTTGACAGAGGAGACATCTGGAATCTTAGGATTCTCCGAAGGGATCTGTAATCTGACCGCGTTTTGAGATAAGCAATGACTAATGCAGTACTCAGAGCCCAAGAAGAGTGTTCCTGCCGTCCAATTAATGAACGGATTATGGGTACGGAGCCAAGGGAGTCCTAAGATCACCGGGAAATGGGCCGTTCTTATCAGGTCGAACACCAGTTGTTTCTGGTGGGATGCAATCAAGCATGTCACTGGTTGGGTCTGTTCTCGTATAGGCCCAGAAATTAAAGGATTCCCATCCACGCCTTGGATCGGAGTGGCGCAGGACTTGACAATCCTCGCTATCCCATTTGCAGCTGCCCATTGATCATCCAAAAAATGTCCAGCGGCGCCACAATCAAGCAAGGCTGGAATACCTGAAATTACCCGATCAGGTAGTCGAAGCGTCAAAGAAAGGATTACCATAGAATGGTTGTGATCTGCTGGGTCTAGAGACGACCCTAATCTCTGGGGGGAACTCTTGGAGGGGTCATTTGCCGCGGTTCCCTCTACGGCAGGGACTTGGCGTTTCCTGACGAACTTGGTCGAGGCCTGCAAGGAGGGACAATGGGACAATCACGCAAAATATGTGATGAGGAGCTACAATACATGCACAATCCTAGGGACTTCCTTCGCTCTCTTTCAATACTTGATAACGGTCCTTTCACCGAGCCGATCTGCATAGGTTCCTCAGTTGTCGTTGGCTTATTCATGGAAGGAACTGAATCTGTCGGAGGGCGACAGTCCTTAGATCTCTTCCTTTCATGGTTTCTTTCTTGAACCCGATAGTAAATCTGCATAGCGAGGGTAATCATTTCTGCTAGATTAGCAGGTCTGGGAACCTTAGCAAGCTCATCCTTCAGTTCTTCCGAGAGGCCTCTGCGAAATAGGGTCACTAATCCGTCATCCGGCCACCCAGTTTCTGAGGATAGTTGCTTGAACAGGGTGATATAAGACATTAGGTCCTTACTGCCCTGCTTAAGATCTAGAAGTCTCTCTTGTGTGGTAACGGAAATTTCTTGACGACTAAACATTGATCTTAGACTATTGACAAATGCAGGATAGGAGTCAAGTATAACATTGCCCGATGTGACTAAGGGGTTGGCCCAAGCCAGAGCAGGTCCTGACAAATGGGAAATCAGAAAACCAACCTTATCTTTATCCGTGGGAAAGAAAAGAGATTTAAAAGTGAATTGGATAGTGCAACTGTCTAGGAATTCCTTTAACTTATGTGGGTCCCCATCAAACTTACCCATGCGGAGGGTACCTGAGAGGGGCGGTGGGGGGGTTCAGAAAAGGCTCGATTGACCTGTTGTCTTAATTGGGCATTATCTTGCTTAAGGTTTTGCATTTCCAAAGACATGGATTGCATTGCCGACATTAGTTGCTGCATTTGTTGCTCCATGATATAGCCACCAGTCAGGTAAGCCCTACTTCTCTTTTGGGTGTCGCTTACTGTCACAATTAAAGTCAATCAAATATGGTCACTAACCTGTTCTGATGGCAATCTCCTGGAGCAGCAAGAGAGAATCTCCCGGAGACCCCTGCCTTCCCCAAATCTCGGGGAATTTGAATACCAGAGAGGGAGAAACAGGAGCCCCAGGGAAACCCTCTGGGGAAGAAAACCCTGGGTGGTCTTGACGAGAGCTTCTGGGTAGCGATCTCTTATTTGGCGCAAGGTTTGTAGCAGCAGAAGCAGAGTTCTCTACAGAAGAAAGAAGAGAAGGTGAGTATGAGAGTGGTAGAGTGGGAGTGTTATTCTATTGGAAGTAGTCCCCACTTACTGGCGTAACCTTTTCACTGATCTATACTTTAGGTGGGAGATGGTGTCGGGAGAGTGGGTTCCGAAAAGACCTGGAGGTTACGGATGAAGCACAAGGTGAGTGATAGATAGAAATGGAGGGGAAAGAGACGAGTCCCGGTTCTGTTGAAAAGGTAACTCACTGTTTTGAGAAAGAAGGCTGACCCAAGAGGGATTCTGCACAGGAAGGCGAAACCTAAGCGGGAAGAGAATGCTGAGACCGGAAGTTCGGGAAAGGGGTTCTTGCCGGAAGGACGGGAGGCGCTGGAATACTAACTGGGATGAAAGTAGAAAAGAAATTAAGGTAATATCGATGGATAGAATTTGGAATCTTTCAGAAAAGCAAATAGCGAACTTACGAAGCGTCGTACTGAACAGAAGCGACGCACTGAAGGGAAGGTTTCTGGTCTTTTAAAGCAGTCACATGATCGTTCGATCGCGTGAGTGAAAGACATGCAGCAACTAGACTGTTAATCCTCCCGTGTCGGCGATTCCCCGTCATCTTGGAATTCCCGCGAAATGCGGATCTGTATAACGACCAATGCCGTCTAGACTGCCATCGTTGGAAAGGTGTAACACCTGCGGATTTGCATTTCCAATGTGAACCAATCTGTTTGTTGCGATGAGACAAAAGAAAGGCCTTTGGACAAAACCGAGATCTGTCCTGCAGAAATTTCCAAATTGGCCAGATTAAATATTGGCATAGCAGAGGAATTGTTTAGTGTCTGTAGGGGCGTCCCATGTCTGGCGCCTCATTCGGGTGTATGGTTGGAGCCATGGTGGGCCCCACGTGGTCCCTCCGTACCCTCCTCTGCCTGAACAAGGGGGGGGGGGGGTGGAAAATTCCCAAAGTTAGATTGTTCATTATATCTGGATTGGTCGTCCGATGCTAGAATCTAAGAAAGTTACCATCTTTTTTTTACCTTGTCCCCATTGTTGGGTCAGTACCTGCTTTTTAGCAGCCTCAATGGTCTGATCTGTGGTGTATGGGTAGATATGTTCTTGTTTAAATTCCTGTATGTCTTTAGCCAGTTTCTTCGTCTTTTTTGTAATGGTTATTGCCTTAGTCATGAAACTGCTTGTTTATTTCTTTCAATTGTTCACAAGCAAGGAATTTCTCCTCTTCTGTATTTCAGCACTCACTCTGTGTGCAGTAGTGATGGTTAACACCTTAAAGTCACAAATGCATTTGATAGCAATGTGGTTAAAGTCTGTAGTGTATTCTTTATCTGTTGGGAATAAGAAGGGTTCATGTCTAACAATGAGTCCTACAGGAATGGTATTAGCCTTCAGGTACTTTCCCGAAGTTTTTCTTTTTGAGCTTGATAAGATCTTCACTACAGCCAGATTGAGTCATGCTTTGGTTGGATCCTGTGGGGTCAAAAATAGATGGCTCCCGAATTACCTCTGCGGTCTGTTTCAGTTATAGATAAAGGTTTGTTTTTCAGCCATCCTCAGATCTAAGATTGAAAAAGTAGTTTTAAAGGCAAAGCTGTAATCGAATGCGAGCATCCACTGACATTGAAGAGGTACTGTTATTGAATGAAAGGCAGGAATGTCTCTGGAGGAAGTTGGTTTATTTAGCGACCCTAAGCAACCTAGGTTAAACTAATTTACTGTACTCACCTTTTTTTTTTCTTTTTTGAACCAATTGAATATTTGAACGAATCAATTGTTTATATTGCACCAGTTTGAATACAATATTTGTTTTTCTATTTTATGTTTTCATGTATTATGTCAACACCAAAAGATTTTATAATCTCATTTACTTTTGAATTCTTGAATAAATTAATTTCACATATGAAGTTTTTACAGTACAAAAGGATACGTGAATCTATTTGATCTAGGGTAGACCAAGCTTGATATCATTGCAGATAAGCGCCTTTCACAAATTAGTTTCTAATTGTATTATAAACCTTCTACAACATCAGGGATTATATATATTTGCGATTGGTATTGCATGGTACCTGCTAAACATTACTTCTAGTTTATAAAGCCTTGATGCCAAATTCTGCCGACTTTCAAGCGCTTTAATAATGAGTGTTATCATTTAACTTAATTTATTGACAGAGGGAGGATAAAGGGGTGAGTAGGTCCTGTGGGATTCAAACTCTTTCCTTGCTGGAACAGTACATATTATAGGCAAGCACTTAAAGCGCATAGCCACGTCACAGACTTTAAACTCGGAAGGCCATAAATGCTAGGATACGTGCATATGATTAAGTGATAGGTTGAAAACAAGCTTTATTCAGCAATAAATGCCATAAAAGCATCACAACATTTGTTACAAATGAATTAAAATACAACTCATAAACAACAGATACCATCCATCTTTACAATTTATATATACCGAAAAAGGAAATGGTAATATCAGAAAATGGTTAAAAACAATCCTTAAAAAAAAGAAACCTCTGCATCCTCACAATATCAGTTTTGCTCTACTTAACCAAGCCCTGTGAAGAAATGTGGTAACATAAAAAACTTAATTCACATCATTAGTACTATTACAGTATTCCATGGCCATTTCTGAATACAAAATACTCTTTAATCTTAAAAGAGGGACCAAATAGCTTCTCCTGAGGCCATGGTAACAGGACAGAAAAGTAGAAAATGTTTGATCGTTTTCTCTGGATTGCCACAAACTTTGCATTGTGTATCTGAGATACTGAACCATTTTGCAGTAAATGTTGCCGCCTTTAAAGTGTTAGTACGAAGTTGGAAAAATAGAGCTTGTGCATACCCAGGGGCACACAATCTAAGTAGGGCTCAAAGCCCTCTGTCTGCTTCAGCAGTAAATATGGCGCTCCAGTCTTTAAAACAGCAGATGCCCTTTTGATATTTCTCACTATAGCTTCTCAGCACTTCAATTTGACTGCATTCTTTGAGCCAGATAATAGCCTGTCCAAACCAGAGCAGAATGTCGACAACTCCAAGTCCGCAAATCCTGTGCGGATATGGCTGAGCCATTTGAGTGAACTCGACCCGGGTACATTCCGTAAGTTGTTAATTGTTTCCCTATATTTTACGAGTTTGCGCATACACCACAGTCTGGTCCAGAATAATAATGACTTACTAGCTGCTACTTACAATGGGGCATAAGGTCATATTCCCATCGTAAACAGGCCATTGGGGCTCCCTTTGATTGCATATGCAGAGACCTCAAGAACTGATTATCAGCCACCTTACATCTGAGTACACATGCAATGGCACCACAGCTCAGCCCCATAAAGGGTTGACACCCATCCCTGGGCTTTATACAACTTTAAAGCAGGAAAAATTGCTCCTATACCATGTGTATTAAAGAAGTGCTGTATTCTGTTACTGTGCTTTTCTAGAGTAATCACAGCCTTGGTACAGGGAGCGGAGCATGATAAATCTTCGAGAACCTTACCACTAGATAGCCGTAAAAACATACCTGCTCTAAAACATGCTCATCATTTACAATCCTCAGATTAATTTTCTTACTGCGTTTGCGCACAAACACCATTACCTTGGTTTTCGTTGTATTAAGCTCCAAAGAGAGTTGATTGCACTTCATTGCACTTTTTATCAAAAATATTAAAATTGCGTCTTAGCCCGCATAGGGGAAGTAGATAACAATACTGCATCATTGCATAAAAAAGGGTTGGAATATATCAGATCCAAGTTTGGGAAGATCAAGACCACACATTAACAATGCTTCAATTATTAAGTATATATATATATATATATAAACAAAATAGGAGGGGGGACAACACACACCCGCCAGACCCCCCTCTCTACCGAGAATGTTTCAGTGGTCTCTCCACCTAGCCCCCATCTTACATTAGCTCCATTGTTAGTGTAGAGAGATTGAATACAAAACAATAGAGGTCCTGGAATGCCCATCTCAGAATGCCCATCACAGCTTACATCGCAAGACACGATTGAAAGCTGTATGAAGATCTACAAACAAAGCATAGGTCCTACTATTTAGCAAAGAAATATATTTGGACAGAACTGCATACAGTCAAATACTGGTCCAATGTACCAATACCTGGCTGAAATCCAGGCTGCAGATGATTTATGTGGTTACCCTCAAGGACCCAACTCTGCAAACAGGCCAACAACACGTTTGCATAGACCTTTCCCACTGCATCAAGCAGTGATATTGGTCTATATGTGCCTGGGTTCTTATTATCTTCCTTCTTATACAGGGGGATATCATTAGCTTCATGCCATGACTGGGGAATAGCCCCTGTTCTTGCAACAAAATCAAATACTTGTGTTAACAGGGGCGCCCAAACTAGCGGCTCATCTTTTAGCAAATCAATCTGGATTCCATCTGGCCCTAGCGCTTTCCCACACCCCAACCCAGTTATGGATTCTTCCACTTCAGTAGTTGAAAACGTCAATGGCAATTCACCACAAATCTCCCCAGCGAACTGCTGTGGAAACACAGGTTGCTCATTCTGTCCATCCTTATAAAGTTGCCTAAAATGGTTATTCAATTCGACAGGTGGAATATGACTGGAGACAGGGCCCACCAATTTCAATTCCTTACCCCCTACCAGCCTTCAAAAAGTAGCATGGCCACCATTCACACACCAGTACAGCAGCTCATACCATTTGTTCAAAATGTACAGAGACTTCTTAGTGGTCACAATTGCTTTGCAATTGGCCCAAAGATGCCTCAAGTGGGACTTACCTATCACAACCATATTTTTAAAATAGTTCTTTAGTGCTTGCTTAGCGGACAGGAATTCTTCACCAAACCACCCTTTATTAGCCAGGTTATACTTCCTGATTTTACATGGTGGTTTTAAAAATAAAGATGACAACTTCTTCACCATGTCCGAGTATAACCCTCCCACACAGGGGGACATTGGATCCACCAAACCCATTCTTTTGGGATCATTACTTCCATAAATGTTCGTCAGGTTCATACTCTGGCTAATTGATGACCATTTAACCACCCACTTTGCGTTACCAACTACAGTGATTGTACTTCCATCCCTTTGACCTCCAGCATTATCATGCCCCCCCACTCGGGGGAGAGAATACAGCACACTCGGAGATGGCCACTATCTGTCCGCTTTATTACTTCCAATCTCGTGACCATATCCCAGTCTGCTGCACTAACCAAAATGTAGTCTATGCGATAGCTAGCTACTCTGGAACCCTACACAGGTAACTACTGCAGGTTTGTCTGGTGGAATTCTCCCATTACAGGCATTCAGCCCAACCTCACCCATTAGCCTGGCAACCTCAATGGCTCCCTGATGGAGCCTGCTGGGGCGAACAGGCTCCAGTTTTGGAATGCCAAGTGCTACATCCTGGTCTTTCCAGAGACCATCTAATTCTTCTATGGGTTCATATTGTACATTAAAATCCCCCATAGCTAAAATAAGGAATGGGAAGCACACACTCATCTTTAATATCTGTAATAGGCTAGGTGGGAGCGTCATATTTCACATGATCTTAAGACATTCCATGGGGACGCTCCCACCTAGCCTATTACAGATATTAAAGATGAGTGTGTGCTTCCCATTCCGGCTAATCGCCTCTAGGCACTGCACATCAACTGAACTCGTCGACAATGATTTAACTGTCAGGACTAGTGCTGATCAATATTAGCAGGCCTTCCTTACGTCTACCTCTAGGACTTGAGGGGTTTAAGTTGGTAATGGCTTTCTCTATATCTTCCAGCTGCCATGAAAAGGTCCAAAGGTGGTGTTGTTGGGTTGAGTCTTGGGTATCTGTGTCGGAGGTACTGTTATAGAGGTTCTGAAAGTGTATTTTCCATCCCAGTGTCAAAACCACTGAATACTTGATATGGAGCGAGTTGCCTCGTAGTGTAGACGAAGAAGTCTTCCAAATAATGTACCTGTCTGATTGTTAGAATTCACAACCAGAATGGTCTATTAATGGAAAGACAGGAGACCGATGACACTGGCGTCGTGGAACTGGATACAAGGTAGGCAGGAGTACACACCACTGGCGTTGTGGAACTGCACACAAGGTAGGCTGAAGTACACACCCCCAGCTGAAGACAAGGCAATAGTCAATATCGTATAACCAGGAAACACAAAGTACCCAATAAAATAATAATCAGCCAAGTGAATTCACAGAGAGGGGAACCAGGAATTAGGAATTGGCTAAGGCAGAAACATGAGAGAGTCAAATTAGCAGAATAACAGTCTTACCGTATTGGACTCCTGTCCGACGACCAAAACGAAGTTCAAGAGCAACTGACATGCGTGGCAAGTTCCTTGATGGCAAACATACACCCAGAAGTCTCTAGTCCGTGTACTTAGTCCCCAAATACAATCTATTTTCCAGGTACTGTACAAAGTTCCGTGAAGCAAGGAGAGCAAGGTAAGGTAGACTAAATCAGAAGACAATCCTATGAGTTTTCCAGGTCAGGCAACGTGCATGCGGCAAGGTACTTAAACGTGTCCAAAGATAAACCCAAAATCAGTCCGTGATCAGGCAGGAGGCAGGCAATGAAGAGTTGAGTCGAAATCCAAAGGCAAAACAGCAGCGGTCCATGGTCAGGCAGCGTGCAGGCGACAAAAGGCAGAATCAGAATCCAGATAAGCAAAACTATTAGCGGTCCGTGGTCAATTCGAGGAAGCCAAGAAGAAAAGATTACAAAAAATCAAACAGCAAAGTTCGTAACGCCACCGAAGGTTGTTCAGAAGCGCCGGCAACTTCAGGGGAAGGGCTTAAGAAAGATGAATCATGTGACTGCATTGCGTGCTGTCGTCAGCGCAGGGCGGGCCAACCTGCGGTGTAGAGGACGCCAGCGTTGCCAAGCGACCTTCCAGGCGCCAGGCTGCGTTCCGGGTAAGCAGAAAGTTGTGCGATTACGGGCGTGCCTACACTTGTAGTTCGCTACTGCCCGCACCTTCCCTGCTACATTACCAGGACGGCAGGGAAACCTGACGGTATCCTTCCTCAAAGAGGCCTTCACCCTGCGGGCAGACCAGAACCGGGACAGGAGATCAGGGGCATGTATGTTACTTGCAGGTTCCCAAGTACGATCTTCCGGACCATAACCCCTCCAGTCCACCAAATAAAACCGTCTGCCCTTACGTATCCTTGTCCACAGAATAGCGCTCACTTCATATTCATCAGAACCGTGAACTTTAATCGGGGGCGGGCGAGATGGCAGTCTAGCAGAAGGATGGCAGGGTTTCACTAGCGAAACATGAAAGACTGGATGGATCCTCCAGGCTGACGGAAGTTCCAGTCGTACGGCCACTGGAGTTATCACCTCTATAATTCGATATGGCCCCACAAATCGTGGCAGCAACGTTCTGCGACCTGGTATTCGCAGATTGCGTGTGGACAGCCAAACCTTCATTCCCTTCTCATATAGAGGTGCCGGAGATCTATGTACGTCCGCAGACTCCTTCACCTTCGCTTGGACTTGAAGCAGGTGTTGCTTGACCATCCTGTGTGTTCCAAATAAGTCTCTCGCACAAGCAAGCGCCGCAGGAGTATCCAGCGGTGGGTCTAAGTGAATTGGAAGGGAACGTAGATTCATGCCATACATGGCATAGAACGGGGAAACACCTGTTGCAGTATGCAACGAATCGTTATACGCATACTCTGCGAAGGCCAAAAGAGAAACCCAAGTGTTCTGCCGCTGATTGATGAGACAAAGTAGATATTGTTCCATAGTGGCGTTCAGACGTTCGGTCTGCCCATCCGTCTGTGGGTGATAGGCGCTGGAATATCTGGCGTCTATACCCAGGGCAGAAGTGAGTGCTTGCCAGAAAAGGGAGGTAAACTGCGAACCACGGTCCGTAATAATGATCTGAGGAAAACCAAAACATCTGAACACCTTTTCCAAAAACAAGCCAGCCAAGACAGGAGCAGTGGGAATACCCCGACAAGGAATGAACAATGCCATTTTCGTAAAATAATCTATGACAACCCAGATAGTGTCATATCCTTCCACCAGGGGTAATTCCACAACAAAGTCCATGGAAATCATTTCCCAGGGTAACTCGGGTACAGACATGAGTCTTAGCAATCCCACGGGCTTGCCATGCGGATTCTTACACTGGGCGCAAACCGCGCAGGTTGCCAAATGGTCTTTGACATCCTTCTCCATACAGGGCCACCAACACCAACGTTTCAAGAGATCCAGAGTCTTCCGGATTCCTGGGTGGGCGGCAACAGAAGAGTCGTGGCACCATTGCATTGCTTGAAGTCTCGTAGAATTATCGGGTAGGTAGATTTTCCTTTGTTTATAGGGTAGAGATTGCACTACCTCTAAACCAAGAGTGGTAATCTCAGTGGGAGACGTTCTGACCCAATCACGTATCGTCTCCTTGAGAGAAGGTTGGAGAGTACACCCACAAACCACTTGATTAGGCAAAAGCAGAACCCCATCCATGCTATTGGGTCCGGGATTTCCATGGGTACGAGAGAGTGCATCAGCTTTAGAATGGAGAGCCCCGGGGCGATAGGTGATCACAAAGTTGAACATAGAGAAGAACTCATGCCATCGGGCATGACGTGCTGTGGTACATTTGACGGATTGAAGTGCAAGCAAGTTCCTCTGGTCAGTGAATACTTGGACAGGCTCCGGGGTACCCAGCAGGTGATGTCTCCATACCATGAAGGCATCTCTCACTGCCAATAACTCACGTTCTGTGATCGTATAATTTCTTTCATATGATGTGAGCTTTCTGGAATGATGAGCAACAGGGTGGAGGTTGCTAGTCTCCAGGCATTGTTGGGATAATATAGCCCCAAGGGCCATATTCGATACATCCGCCTCCACAATGTATGGCCGCGTCGGATCAGGGTGTTGGAATATCGGGGCCGAAGTGAAAGCGATTTTAAGGGTCTCAAAAGCATTCTGAGCGTCCTCATTCCACCGAAATGCCCTCTTAGAACTGGTCAAAGCAGTAAGGGGGGAGGCGATGGCTGAGAAGTCCTTGATAAAACGCCGGTAGAAATTAGAGAACCCTAAAAAGGATTGTAGTTCTTTTAAATTCAGAGGGATCGGCCATTGCAAAACTGCAGATACTTTGGAAGGACTCATTTGCACCCCATGATCAGTGATCCTGTAGCCCAGGAATTCAACCTCATGAACGTGAAACGTACATTTTTCCAACTTGGCAAACAAATGATTTTCCCTCAAGCGTTGTAATACACTCGTTACATGGGTTACATGGGTTGCAAGATCAGGAGAGTAGATAAGAATGTCATCTAGATAGGCCACTAGGAACCGGTCCAACATGTTGTGGAAAACCTCATTGATAAAGTACTGGAAGGTTGCGGGTGCATTGCACAGCCCAAAAGGCATCACGCAGTATTCGAAGAGACCATATTTCATTTTAAATGCGGTCTTCCATTCGTCTCCCTTGCGTATTCTTACCAGATTGTACGCCCCCCGCAAATCTAATTTGGTGAATACGACAGAGGTGCCAAGTTGGTCCAACAGGACTGAGATCAGAGGTAGTGGATATTGGTTCCTGATGGTAACAGCGTTCAATGCCCGATAGTCAATGCAAGGGCGTAGGTCCCCCTCTCTCTTGGGAACAAAGAACAATGGAGATGCTGCGGGGGATTTTGATGGGCGGATGAAGCCAGTTTTTAATGACTTATCAATGTACTCTTTTAGTATTAAATCTTCTTTAGGGGTTAAAGAGTAGATACGCCCCGATGGTATTTTTGCCCCAGGTACTAATTCTATAGGGCAATCGTAGCTTCTATGAGGTGGCAGTATATCGGCTCCCCCTACATCAAACACATCCTTGTACCCTTGATATTCATGTGGCAAAACCACGTTGACAACCGCCCCCACAATGGGAGCTGAGTCAAGCAAGGCATAACTGGGATTCGATGAATCCAGGCTGGCCTCCAAGCAATTAGTTTCACAAAGGTCAGAAAGGAACATCACCTCAGCAGTGCACTCTGTTACAGGACCTGAAACCAGCGAGGACCCATCAACCGCATTAACAGTTTCTGGACAAGACTTGGGTACAATAGGTAATCCTAACTCTCGAGCATAGGTTCCATCCACGTAGTTCCCAGTGGCCCCTGAGTCTAGGACGACCGATACTTCTCTTAAACCAATCTTTTCCGAGGCTAGGGTAACAGACAAACGATATGGAACAGACATCTTGGATCCCATAGTGGAAATGCCCGGCAGCTGTACCCCTTCTACTGCCGAGCTTTGGCGTTTCCCTGTTTCTTAGCCGGTTTCTTAGTACAAGCACGCAAAAGATGGTCTGAGGCCCTGCAATAGAAACACAACCCATTCTTTCTTCTGTGTTCTCTTGTTTCAGCGGACAGGGGACCTCGTACAACACCTATCTGCATAGGTTCAGAAGATCCTGAGGCTTGTATGGGAGAAGTGACGGCAGTAGGAGGGATTGTTCGTCTTTCCCCTTTCCTTTCCGCACATCTGGAATCAATCTGTAAGACTATATCAAGGAGTTCAGGAAAGGTATTCGGAAGTATCGGAACAGTAGCCAAGGTGTCTTTCAAAGATTCAGATAGACCTTTGTAAAATAATGAAGCCTTTTTGTCCTCTGGCCATCCAGTCTCTGCCACAAGCTGGTTGAATTTGGCCAAGTATGCAAGAAGGGATAGGTCCCCTTGTTTGAGTCCGAGCAACTCCAAATCAGTTGCCTGGGTCGCATAACGTGTATCAAACACCCGGCTCATCACCTCTATTAAGGCGTCGCAATTATAGAGCAAATGGCTGCCATCCTCTAACAAGGGGTTGGCCCAAGCGGCCGCAGTACCTCCTAAATGGGACAGTAAAAAGGCAGCCTTTGTTGTAGAGTCCGGGAAGGAAGCAGGCCTACAAAGAAAATGTAGCCTACATTGATTCAAAAAGGTCCGATATGTCTTAGGATCCCCATTGAATCGTTCTGGGGGGGGCCAAGGGAAACTGGGCAGTCATGTACACCGGTCCTGTACCGGATACTGCCGGTCCAAAGCCTGACCCAGATGCCATGTTAGAGGGTGGTACCTGTACGCCAGGAGGTTGAAGACCCACTTGTAGCTCATCAATCCGTCGTTGTGTGGCGGAATGAGCAGCCGTCATGTCATTACGTAGATCGGCCACTAATTGAAATATAGCAGCTAAGGTCTCGTTCGCTTCCATAATGTATAAGGCTTCTGAATCTGTCAAAACCACTGAATACTTGATATGGAGTGAGTTGCCTCGTAGTGTAGATGAAGAAGTCTTCCAAATAATGTACCTGTCTGATTGTTAGAATTCACAACCAGAATGGTCTATTAATGGAAAGACAGGAGACCGATGACACTGGCGTCGTGGAACTGCATACAAGGTAGGCAGGAGTACACACCACTGGCGTCGTGGAACTGGACACAAGGTAGGCTGAAGTACACACCCCCAGCTGAAGACAAGGCAATAGTCAATATCGTATAACCAGGAAACACAAAGTACCCAATAAAATAATAAGCAGCAAAGTGAATTCACAGAGAGGGGAACCAGGAATTAGGAATTGGCTAAGGCAGAAACATGAAAGAGTCAAATTAGCAGAATAACAGTCTTACCGTATTGGACTCCTGTCCGGCGGCCAAAACGAAGTTCAAGAGCAACTGACATGCGTGGCAAGTTCCTTGATGGCAAACGTACACCCAGAAGTCTCTAGGCCGTGTACTTAGTCCCCAAATACAATCTATTTTCCAGGTACTGTGCAAAGTTCCGTGAAGCAAGGAGAGCAAGGTAAGGTAGACAAAATCAGAAGACAATCCTATGAGTTTTCCAGGTCAGGCAACGTGCAGGCGGCAAGGTACTTAAACGTGTCCAAAGATAAACCCAAAATCGGTCCGTGATCAGGCAGGAGGCAGGCAATGAAGAGTTGAGTCGAAATCCAAAGGCAAAACAGCAGCGGTCCGTGGTCAGGCAGGGTGCAGGCGACAAAAGGCAGAATCAGAATCCAGATAAGCAAAACTATTAGCGGTCCGTGGTCAATTCGAGGAAGCCAAGAAGAAAAGATTACAAAAAATCAAACAGCAAAGTTCGTAACGCCACCGAAGGTTGTTCAGAAGCGCCGGCAACTTCAGGGGAAGGGCTTAAGAAAGATGAATCATGTGACTGCATTGCGTGCTGTCGTCAGCGCAGGGCGGGCCAACCTAGGGTGTAGAGGACGCCAGCGTTGCCAAGCGACCTTCCAGGTGCCAGGCTGCGTTCCGGGTAAGCAGAAAGTTGTGCGATTACGGGCGTGCCTACACTTGTAGTTCGCTACTGCCCGCACCTTCCCTGCTACATTACCAGGACGGCAGGGAAACCTGACACCCAGTCCGTTGACGTCTGTTGACATCTTATCTACCAAAATTGTTTGTGGGTTCAGTAGTTTCCAAAAGTCTCTTGTATTACGGTTATTGAGAGCTAGCAGCATTTTTTCAGCATCATTTTGACCTTGAAGAGCTCTATTAGATCTCATCCAGTTTTTGTACTGTTGTTTTAGTAATCTTATTTTGTCATGGTTCATTTGTGGCATCTGCTGTACTTTTTTATGTCACTTCTCAATTTCTTTTTTTTATCTGCTAAAAGAGTCGAATAAGCATGTGTATGAAGATGGTTCTTATGGGTATTCGATGTTCTAATTAGTTTAAACAGAACTAATAGTTGTGGGTAGTTTAGCCGTTTGTCGTCTGTCATGGTTGTCGAAGTAATTTGATCTGCTAGTATTGTCAGAGAATGATGAGAGATCTTCAGTGTATTCTGACCCGAATTTCGAACTAGTTCAGGAAGATTTAATTTTGTTTTCTGAGGATTGAACATTTTCCACGTGATTGTCATTTGTGTATGGTCGCTGTTATCTGTTTTTATATTTTTTGTCTGTATAAGCTTCGATGCTATCAAGTTCGGTATATAGATGTAATTGATGATGGCGCCGGATGAGCCTCGGGTCCATGTATTCAAAGGATTGTTGGTTTGAGTGTCAAGGAAGTGCACTCTGACAAGGCCCCTGGTGGACATTTCTTTCAGCCATCGTCGAGCTCGTGTGGACATGTTGTTTGGTTTTAGCTCTGTCCCTGCAACATCAAAGAGATGTAAATTCAAATCACTGCATACTATTGGTTGGATGTTTGGATATGTTAGGATAATTTAATCTTTACAAGTAAAGAGTTTATCGGTATATAAGTCATTAGCAATGGCCAATGGATTCCAGTAGGTATTGAGTATTCCAAATGTACCGTAGGTTGAATTTGTCTTTGTCTTCGCTGTGTGAAGTATCGTGATTTGGATCCAGTCATTTATTTTCATTGAGTCCATGATTGTGAGATTACTGGTCGCTTTGATGAGTGTTATTAAGCCTGCAGATGGTCATCCTCTTTTGTTCCTTATTGCTGGAACAATCATAGTTATGTATCCATCATAGATCGGCTGATTCTTCAGTTTGTGCAAATAAGCAGAGCTGTGCAATTTTGCACTAGGTGTGCAAAGTATGTAGATTATTGTGATAGTCCAAATCTACAGATATTATAAAAGGTTCCATGTGTTAAAATCATGGCAAAAATTACTGTTTACACAAAAAAAGGCTGTGGTTTTGCCACCACAATCTATGTAATGGATGGGGGGGACAACCCCACAACCCCCGGACCCATTATACCATTTAAGAGGAGAGGGGGACACCCCCGCTCCACTTAAATGGTATAATGAGGTAAACCTTTACCGGGTCAAACCACAGCATTTTTTCCGTGATTTTATTACTGCATACCTTATAAAATAGTACTACAAATCACAAAAAAGTCTCATGAAATAGTACATAGAATAGCTATGATGGTTGCATAAAAAAAAAGGTTCAACAAATCTTTAATCCGCTCTGTCGTATATGAGCAGGGCCTATGTGTTAACACATGTGGAATGGAACATCAAACAGCAGTACTCACAGTTCCTAAGGTCTCCGTCCCAGCTTAAGTAATGCATGTGTAAGTAATGTTGTTTATAATTTTTTTTTGCATGTTTTGTACTTTTTTGCTGGGTTATACATGGCCCAACACTCACATCCAGGCTTACAGATAAGGGATGGAGCGGCCACTTTTACTCCAAAAAATATACATATACTCCCAAAAAATAAAAACAGGGAGTAAAAATACCCCCAACAAAAATGAAACAGACACACGCAGTACAATGTGCCCCTGCTTTCACCCACACAGTTCCATAGACTTTTTTGATCCAGTGGTATATCTAGTGCCACAGGAAGAAAAACTATTATTACTGGCTGATAGGAGGTCAACATGTATTTTGTTTAATGCTCATAACTAGGTGCAAAGAAATAATGATTACAAACACATTCCCGTGTTCCATGTAAAACATACTTTAACATTTTACTTGCTTTTAACATACTCGTGTTGGGAATAGGACTTAGCTTTTTACTCTCGAAAAAATCATTTTATTCCCAAATTTAAAAAATAGCTAGTAAAATACTCCGAATTCAAAATTTTATCTGGAGCACTGCTCACATCCTTACAAATTCTGTGCGTTTTACAAAATAATTGTATTTCTTTACGCCATCTTTAACCAACATCTGCAATGGCTAGAGGATTTTAAATACAGCAGAAGATCATGCACTTTCTACTCAGCATATTATTACAATTGGCATTCCATGTTCTAGGAAACAGAATTCTGTATTTTCTGGTGGTGCTGCAGAATTACAGCAAGACCAGAAAAATAGACATTGGACGTTTTCTGGAGAGCTGTTGCATATACAAGAAGATTCCCCCTTTTTCAATAGTTAAGAAGGACTATATATATATATATATATGACGGATTTCAGTTTTGCCTTTTTCCCTTGAAGCAGTTGGAACGTTACCAATGAAAGATTTTAGTTTTCTCAAACGAATATTGTGAAACAACTGCTACTTGCAGTATTTTTGTATCATTGCCATTTGCTATGTTACTTACAACTGCTGAGCACAGGCATCGTATTGGATCAGGAGCAATACTTCCAATGGAATTTGTCTGCAAGCTGACAATCCATTTGTTTCCTAAAAATAATTTGCCGGGACGGCCATCTTTCCCTGTAGGTGGATGATGATCCTACAGATCTATCAAATTCAGTGTTTGGTAAAGATCTGTGTGGTTCCAGCATTGAAATATCCTAGAACTCTATTGCGCGAAGACTTAATGAAAAAACTAAATGAATCACTTTGAGAAATATCCATGAAGATCCTTAATAGCTCCGACCTGCTAGTACCAATGCACATATTTTTGTCGTTTCACAGGCATTTTATGTGGCCCACTGGCTGTTTGGAGCAAAGTTGAAAAGTCAAGTCTTAACGTGTTTGTGGGAAAGGTGCTTCATATCTGTCTCTAACCCATTCGAAATTGACGGGCAAGCCTCACAGCAGGAACCTGTCATATCTTTAGTTGAGCCTAGGCTTCCTCAGTCCGTTAGGCATGCACAGTGTAAGTCTTCATTGTGGTACTGTCCTAATATATCATATATCTAACTTTGGCATGCTTACGGGGAAGATGAGTATAATGTGAACCACGGCATGATCTTTACAGTCGAATAGCACAGTTGGAAGAGTGGTTGTAATGGACCCTTGGCTGCTCCTCGGAAGATGTCCTTGTATTTCTCCCTCCTTGCATTAAAGTAAAATGTCCAAGTCCAATCTTTATTATAGACTCATGCTTCCTGTCTCACAGGTTAGAGACCCTGAGTATTGTCTTGCAGCGCTAAGCAGAGAAAGCTAGTGCTGAAACATCTCGACTTTCAGAGCCAAAGGTGATAATAAATCACTTCTTGGTGGAAGACCCCGACTACATGATAATGACCTTTCAAACAAGATTTGACATATTCCCGGCATTTCACACAAATTACCTCTGCAGTAGCCACCTTTTAGTTACCTTTTCTAATTCAGACCAAACCTACCTATAATCAGTTATTCTTATTGGGTTACAAATAGTTAATGAATCATGTCAACTTCTAGAAAAATTCGGACCTGACATTTTTCTGCTGATTCATTGAATTGTTTTTTTTACTTAAACATTGTACAGAATGTATTTTTCAACTGATGAATTCATTAACTTTTATAATGCGCTTAATACCAGTGACCAGTCTCCTAAGCGCTGGACCGGGATTCGATCCTATGTTTTTCTGCGTTGTCTTGCTTCCAAGACAAACACGTCTTCCCTGAGCTATCCTCCCAGCGAGGTGATGGGCCAACTGATGGCAGAGGTTGATTGTAGTTGCGATAAACGGGAGACTCTAAACCTTCCTTTGCACACTAAATCACAAAGAGGAGGAGAGCAGTGCATGGGTGATTGGTACACTTCCCTTAGAAGCTCTTATTTAATTGCACTGACATCAACCTTAAACTCGACCCTTTCCCTCCTGCAGGAGTTCTACCACTCATGTCAAAGAGGCTTCTCTTCTCTGTGTAGGTCAAATCTGTGATTGGCGAGTAAAAAGAAAGAAGGCTTTTAAGGTGCTGTAACCTGGCTCTGAGCCAAGTGGCCAATTCTGCACACTAAAATACCACGAGCAGAGCACAATACCCTCTATGGGCAGAGGGAGCAGCGAGTCAACCCACCAGTATCGGTGGATGACCTACACTTGTTATCTCAGGCTATGTTGTGTTACTGAGATTTATACTGCAGGGCTGTCCATTTGCATTCTTTTCGGGCTCTCTAGTGGATCTGAAAGATAGGGGGTGTTAGGTTAGTAGAGAGTTTGTGTTACTGTAATTTCATATAACATTTCCGTCAGCCTTAGGGAGAACTGCAGCAGCCACTTGGGCATCCTGTTTTCGCTTTAGTTTTAAAGAAGAGGAACAATGAAGTGTACAAATATTTAATTCAGCTGTTAGCCACCCTGTGGTTGTTTGAAGGCAAGTGCACCGTGGCAGTTGGACTAGACTGCATGCATTGTAAATGCTGAAGTTATGCCTCTGTGGCAGACTAGATAGGCACAACTTTCACTCGGATACCGTATAAGTTAAAGTGCGTGACGACTGCGAGGTTTCATCAGTTGCAGTTCACATGCTGGGCTTGTCTCGCACATGTCAATTATTTAGTAAGTAAGTCTTATATAAGTCTTTATTTTGGCATATTACGCCATAAAAGCTTCACAGTAAAAGGTAGGATGAAACAGTGTTATATTATACGCATAATAAGAGTAATATGATGGCATATCACATCCCCACAAATCAAATCTATTAAACAACCCTCTCATCCAGACCTAATATGTGGTTTGTAGCCAGAAACACGGATGTTCAAGGTGGAAATACCAATGACTGTGGGTTCTGAGTCTAGGATCTTCACATAATATATGCGAAGTACAAAATTTAGAGCGTTGTTTACAGTATTGATGTAAAAACCGAATACATAATTATGATAGAGTAAAATAAGTAAATAAGTACAATTAACGACCCCAGCTGATGTGCAAAAGTGCAATGAACAAAGTACAATGAACAAAATGTGTTATGGTTGCTTTTGCAGTATATATCAGATACAAATCAGTTACAGCGGAAGAAAAAACTATCAAAGGGAACATTAAATACAGACTGCAGTTTACATTGATTTGAGGTTACTTTATACAATGTAGTATCGATAAAGTGCTAATGCAGGAAGAGAAATGCAACGCTCTGATGAGGAAGAAAAAGTGCTAAATTCAGCTTGTCATGTCTAACATTCAGATGCACTGCATGCTTACGAATGGCCAGGTTGGTGTGCACAGTGGCTTAAGGCAGAGTGTTATGAGCAGAGAAAGGGGTTCATTAGTTTGCACCTTCTTGTCCCCGGGTAAAGGCAGCTCTTATCCCGCTGCCTCTGAGAACACTCATCAGCCAGCTCTTCCCGATGCCTGCGTAAATGGGACAGAGAAGGCTAAAACCTGCCAAGTTCTCTACAGCATTGCAAGTAAAGCACACGCTGGCTCCCGTGCGTACTGCCAGTGGAAGAACAGTTACCCTGGCTCTAGTTAGCAAGATCTTGTGCTGCTGGATTGACCCAAAAATAAGATAACCCGGTAGACCCTACCTAGGTGCGAAAGGGAGATATGTTCTGACCTGGGAACTGAGCATCTCATCTTCATCCATTTTGTCTGCAAAGTACTCCGCAATCTTAGTCTTCAGTGTCCTTTTAGGGATCCTAACTAGCATCTTATGGCCAGTAAAGTAGGTTCCTAAATCCAGCTTGTAAAGAAATGACTTAATATGAGCGAGTCATCCCACCTTACTCCAGCCGGTTAGTGTCAGTAAATTTGTGACCAGTAACTTGGTTCGATTATCCCCACCGGCCGTTTAGAGATTATGCGAGAATAAGATTGGTCTAGATCAGATAATGTCCGTTAAATATGGCATTCCCGTCTCCAAGTCGGTTACATAAACCTAAGTGGATTGTGGTACAGATAGTAGTCTACTTATAAAATAATTCTCTGCCCTCTGAAGGCAGTCTAGATTGGCACAGCCCAATATATCGATTTCGTATGTCCCTGCTGCCACTGCTTTGCCTCTGTAAATAGTCAGCATATGTTCCGGGGTAGTGGTGCCTGATATGTTTAGCAATTCTGAAAATGCCCCCAGCGATCTGTCAAATGCTTGCCTCTGATTTGGCTGTGTGATCCTCCCAGCTCAGTTTGGAATGAAACCTGAGGCCCAGGTAGTCAACGTTTTCACATATCCCAAGTTGATACCCATGTAGGCAAATACTGAGGTTGAGCTTCCTTTTTACTTGAAAAACACATTATCCGACACGTCCATTGATTCCCCCTAAACCCACTATCCAACATATATTACCTGTACCCATCTACCAAGAGTTGAAGCATGTTTTTCGATTTAAAATATGTTTTGATATGCAAATGCGGCTTTTCAATGCACAGGAGGATGGCTTAGATAGTTTTGTTTCAGACGTTTTCAAGATGGTCAAATATAGGTACTTTTACTTTGAGTGTACACTGAGATCGGAGAGGCATTCCTAATCTGTTTCATGTTATCCCTCAGCACTGCGGCACATTTTAGTTGTTGCAATTGTTCGAAGATTTAAACAGATTAAGAATTGAGCTACTTTTACCAAAGAAGAGTGGTGTCTCCAAACTTATTTTGGACTTGTTAATATAGATGTTACTGGAGATTTCACACTGTGACTGTGCCACACCTATTCAGGAATGTTAAGGATTTTGAGCCACTGAAATATGTGCAAACCAATTGTATGTCACAAATCTCCCGTAGGAGAGCCCTTTTTATTGACACGTGTTTCAGCTCATACTGAGCCTTTCTCAAAACAGGGCATATCTCAGCCATTTTGTCGCATCACTGTAATGATTCAGGTATGTAGCAAAAATAGTGATCTCTTGTTCAAGTCCCTGGGTTAGAATCCCACCTGGAAATTGCAGCGACCCCTTCACACACGTCGGCTGGTCTGTTCAAGAGGTTCTTTGAGATATACCCTGTTTTGAGAAAGGCTCAGTATGAGCCGAAACACGTGTCAATAAAAAGGGCTCTCCCACGGGAGATTTGTGACATATAACTGGTTTGCACTTATTTCAGTGGCTCAAAATCCTTAACATTCCTGAATAGGTGTGGCACAGTCACAGTGTGAAATCTCCAGTAACTTGTCTAAAGCCTCGGAGGAGGGGTAGGGGTTCCTCCAAAAAACTTTCACACAGACGCGACACATGAGATTTGCAATACTAAAAAAGGGGCGCAAGGCCTAGGAGGTTGACCCCAAACAACTACCCAATCATTGTTAATATACATGTCCGTCTACATCATGGAACGTAGGCATGTTGCTCTTCCCTAGAGTGGTAGACGGCATTACTTTTTGCTAATGTCTGTAACTAGGTTTCTGACTACTAGGGCCTAGCGTTCAGATCGCGGGTGAAGAACTTCATACCACACTGTATAGTTCCGGTGATGGATAGATGCATAGATCAGTATCTATCCCAGGCATAGCAACACATTTTAGTGTGCATGAAGTGGACCCGGGATAGGAATCTGTTGAGAAAGTGAGCTATGTGAAAGGATTGCATAGGGCAGGATAGGCCACAAGCGGCTCTTAAAATCTTTTGCCTCTGACTCCCATTACTCGTCACCATTTGCTCGACTGGAGAGCCACAGATTGCCTAACTCTGGCATACAGTCTCCAAAACCATTAAGATAACCCATGCACATGCCGGTTTACTTTTCAGAGGCCATGCTCAGTGGCTGTGGTATCGCTTTAAACTTGTTTCACTAGTTCAGGCATTGTCATCCTCTACCTGAGTAAAAGTGATTGTTGGAAAAAAGTGAACATGGGTAAAGCAGAGCATCATACGCAATACGACTGCTTTCTTGAGTTTTACATTTTGCACCCTTAATCAATCCCCTCCCTTAAAACAAACTGTAACCATACACATTATTTATTTAGTTACTATATTTGTTCAAAGGCCGCATTTCCTCCTTGGACTAGATAATTGTTTTTCAGTTGGTGACTGGTTTGTGTGATTTCTTTTGAAATACCTTGTTAAGCAGTCACGTACTGCGAGAGGGCTTTCTTTCCAAGTTCACAGTCTCAGGTTTTTTGTTGTAAATACATATGAACACAGAGCCCAATGTTTGCACCTTTGAGATTAAAACCATGGTTCAAAATAACAAATTAACACACATGTATGTTAGGTGACATTTCAGTCTCCCGTTGTTTCCACAAAGTAAATTATTTTGTGGTACTTTACTTTGTGGAAATTCGAAATTATGTATGCCTTTGTGGGGTAAAATGGGTGTGGGGGGGTGTCTGGGGTTGGGATTGTAGTGAAGGGTGAAGCAGGGCTTGGCGACCCATACAAAAATAAAATTCGAAGTACTTTTCGAAGTAATTTCCACTAAGTGAATTCCTGCGAAGTCATTTTTTGTGTGGAAATTACATGGAATTGACATTTCTTTCGGATGTGTTCATTTAATGTCAGAAGGGCCCTGATTTCCCAGTCAACACTGGAGTGCTTGCACATTTTACCTGTTCATAGTAGCAAAAGGTTAGTTTTATAAATTGTATATACAGCCGTTCTCATTTTGTATTTTGTCAAGAGAGCCTATAGTGCTGGACCAACCACCGGTCTTACATGGGAAAACAATGCTTATTGGAATGCCTTTCTTTCAACCATAAAGTAGTTAAGAAGCAGAGCGATCCAGAATAGATCTTAAAAAAAGAATCTCTGGGAATTATACCATAAGAAGCCTGTGATATTCACACACCCTGGATTATTACATGGTTTAATTCATTTATTTGCTGAACAGCAGTAGGTAATTTACTAATTTCTTTGCTACAGTGTCAACAACAATTGCATGCTTTCTCGCTAAATTGTTTTTGTTGGCCATTAGTCCCCTCATTTTGGCTACCCTCCTTGCCAGTCAATTAATTCTCCTGGCAAGGACCGCCTTCTAAAGTATCAACGTAACACAGCAACATTGCCTGTAATCTGGCTCCCTTACTATCTCTGTTCTCAATTAAACCATAAAATAGTGCCCAAACATTCTCTGCATGCAAAAAGTCTTGCAAACAACATTTTAAAATCGAAAAATCCTCTTGAATGAAAATAAAAAGCACGGTCATCTGACTAATATGAACATAACATAACCATATTAATCTTCTTTTTATAGATTAGACTTTAAAATGTTTAATATTCCATTCCTTGATTTCAGCAAACATATTTTTGTTCATAGCAACAAATACTTTATGTTCTACTTAAATTAACATAAGCATGTTGAATGAAAACATAGACCAGTATTTGTGAATTGCAAGTCTGTAATGCCATCTGTGGCTTAATATGTCATTCAGCGTTTTGGTTTTTGATGATTCTTGCAAATTTGCTCCCCTGTATTGTGCTGCTTAGAGGTTTCCCTACATAAATGTTGTATTGAATATGACCACTAACACCAAAAGATGTATTTCAGGGATGGAGCATTTTACATTTGGGAGCAGTGTACAAAGTGCCCACATTATATAGTTCCATAACATTTAGGATCGCAGACAAATTTAGACAAATGTATAGAGATCCAAACTGAGATTAAAAAAATAGATGGATGAATAAAGCAACACAATGGGATAGTTGATTTTTATTGTCTAAACCTGTCATGACTGCTGCTTTATAGGTAGGAGGGAAGATTGTCTTTTTTAAATCTCTAGACCCCGCTCTCTTTCCAAGCATTTATGGTGTTCAGGCTAAAAGGCGTACACCACCTTCTTTTGAATGGATGGAGAAATTGGTGCACGCCCATGGCTTTATGTGGAAATATGTTATCTCCAAACTGTCCATGAATTGCATACAATTAAAAATGAGCAGTCACACCATCTTTGAGACCTTGGCACGTCATAGAAACTCCCTCTTCAGTGTTGGTTGTGCTTTGTTGTGTCATTGTACTGCTTCAAATGTTTCATCTCGTTGTTCAGTCACCAGTCCAGTGTCGGTGATGACCTTGCATTTTCCTATGGCACTCACAGCATTCCTGGCCTACATTAAATGGATCAGGGTCATCTTACTTAGTGCAGCATTCTTATCACTGAGTGCCTCCATGCTCGCTATTCCTTCTGCCACCTTTGCGTGTGATGCACTTCTCTTTTTTTAGGGGTGGGGGGGGGTCTTTGTCTTAATATGGCCCTCCATTTCTTTTCAAAATGCCTATATTAGGGTACAGTACACAGCAGAAAAGAATGCTGCGTAATATGGCCCAGCACCATGGTGTGTATATTTAACTCTGAGGGCTCTCTGGATCTCTGCCGATATACAGCTGACCGTGTGGCATTGAGAGGCATGAAATTAAGAACACCATTCGTTAGCTGTATGCGGTAGCATTAAGTTTGCGCGAATCATAGGACCATATTTATCATGCAGAGCAAACTTGATTTTATTGCTGTTTATACTGAAAGGCACAAAATGTAAAGTGAAGAAGATGCTTCTTCTAGGCTTATAGTAAAATATAGAACTGATATCAGATGCGACATTTCCTGCTCTCTAAGAAGAGGCTTGTTCTGTATTCTAATATTTCGGAAACATACAACATTCAGATTTGCAAAGCGGCCTGCACGCATCATTAGAGGCTCGTTGGTAATGACTGATTATCATTCATTATTAAAATCAGTCTTTAAAAATGATTTTAGTTCTGTTATTCTCTGATATAAATTATGTGCACCTTATGTTTGTGTCTTAATACCGATAAGGGGGAAAGACATTCATATCCCCAGCTGTCCCAGCTTTAATGCACCCAACTGCACGTTATTGCTTTCAATATGGCCAGGATCGACTGTATATCGGCTTATGTCCAAACGGCCAGGAGTAGAACATAATGAGAATGACCCAAAGAGGAAGTGTTTTTATAGACCATAGTGCCCTTCCAAGTGTAACGATCAGCAGACTTGGTAGTCTCACTGTAAGCGATAGTTCGTTTTGCATTAGACAAGTCTTGTGGGTGGTTACAAAATACTCATTAACCCCAAAAAACAGAATAATTTCAACCCTTAATTTGCCTGCACATTTCCCTAATTCAGTGATCGATTGATAACCTGGGGTCGTCTGATTTAAGAATTATGATATTAACTCATTTAAACAATGAAATATTTTTATTTTGCACACTGTCCTCTTTCGAAGACTAAACATGTTGTGTTGATATGTTGTCTTGTTTTTGATTTCTGTCAAAGTTAACTCTCCTAACATTGCTTTCATTTAATTTCATGGTGACAGCCTTTAACCTCTACTAATACTTTCTGGACATTGCTGTAGTTTAGCCTGAGACGTTTGTGATTAAATGCATCAGTGTGAAATGGCAAGTTCAGATGAAGACAAGCCCTCCTCCCCGCATACGTTTTGGAGGTCTGGTAAGTATGCTGGCCAGAAAAAAGGTCATTTTAATTTAAATGCTTTTATTGTTCCCTAATCGAAACATTTGAATGCTTTTTATGTCTTCCATTCAAATGAAACAAATGTTGACCTGCAAATAATTTATATCTGTGTAAGCAATGGATCTGTGCTTGTGGAGACGCATGTATGAACAATAGCATGGTTTATCGCTAAGCTGATAACACTAATAATTGAGAGGGATAAGCAAAAACACCACAGTGACTTGCAGAGATGTACATTGATTGGGTTACCTCCTATTTCTGTCAGCTAACATTCAAAACCAATCCTCATTCATAGGGAACAGTTTGAGTACAAGTGAACAAAGGAAAGGGCGAAGCATGTTTGCATTTTATGGCATGTCAAATGGAAATGCAAAGTTGTTGAATGCAAATAAAACGGATTTCTTCTTGATCCATTTTACAGCATGTGAAAGGAAGTTGCATTCTTGGTATACTGTTACACAGTGGTGTACAATTCAGCTAACCTACAAACAAGTTACCTATAAGAGAGTGCTAATGATGTGCAAATTATATAAATAGGCAAGAGCATTTGGATTACAAGCGCGTACAGAAAAAGAAAGATAATGCTTCCGTTTATGGTGTGGTGAACGGGGAACTTGGTGAAAACAAAGTGATATTGTTTGGTGGTTTGTCATCTTTTGTCTTCTGTTGGTTTTACAGTTTGTGAGAGGAAGCTGTATGTTTAGTCTGTACATAAACAGCAGCAGCCGTTGAAATGCAACTGGCCTTCTGAAATGCATGCCTGCAACAGAGCTTTTTTACATTGAGTACCTTGCATATTCATGGATCTGTTCTTGCTACAAGGGAGAAAGGAATATCTGTGATCACCTTGAAGAACTGGAAATAGCAGTTGAGGGGCACAGTTCTGTGTTTATTTCAGTGTATCTTGTATTGTGAAGGGAGGGTTCCAGACAAACAAAATGGCAATTATACTTGGTACTGTCCTGTATAACCCTGCTGCTTATTAATTATATTTTGTAGTGTTGGAATAGCTTGCATCATCTTAAATTCAATGGTATTTCTCTCTGCTGTAAATTGCCATTCCTGATACTAACGCTTGATAGTACTTGTTGTCATATCCTGAGCCTAAAAGATGAGCCCCATCAGCAAGGCCTTTATTTCTGTTGATAATGCTGTGGTGATGCTGATTCATTCATTGTCTGTGCCTGCCCGGTTTCTCAAAGAAACCTATGTGGTCATTCAGTGGCGACAATCAGATACATCACATTGGTGGAAATTAAGGTGAAGGAACCCTGTATTTTTAAGACGTTGTTGCTTTTGTATGCACTTGTTTTACAATATGCTTTTTTTTGTCAGGCCGTTCTCTTATTTTGGTGTGCGTCTGCTTTTTACAATCATTTATTTGAATTGGATCCCTTTTCTGAGGGCTCGCACTGGCATTCTAGAAGGCTTTCACTTTGAAGCTGCATATGCAAGTCGATTCCCTAAGGTTGAAACCGACCCTGCAGGGGCTTAGGCAGCTCCTTTGATTTGAACATGAACTTAAACTGTATCTATGCTCCAGGGACCGTTTCATTTTTAGGCAACACTGCACTGCGCTGGGATTGATAAAAGCAGGGCATCACACAAAGAAATAAGATTCCATTTAAAAATGAGCCATGTTACAAAAAGGTTTCAGATGCAGTGAGCAGTGCTCCAGGTAAGATTTTGAAGTGGGAGTATTTTCTTTTACTCATTTTTTAAAATTGGGATTAACATGATTTGTTAGGGAGTAAAAAGTATGTTTCATTCCCAATGAGTATTTTATAAGCGAGTAAAAATATGTTTAAACTGCAAAAAAGAGAAATGCTTTGTGATACATATTTCTGTTCACCTAGTTATTGATGCCTACCAAAATATAGATGTGTGTCTCTTCAGATCAAGCAGTAATAATAGAGTTTCTTCCTTAGGTTCTATGTTTATTCCTGTTCCAAAAATATCCATGTAGCTATCTGTATGAAAGCAGGGGGGCAGGCATCCAAGTGTCTGTTTCCTATTTTTACTCCCTACTTCTCTTTTTCTTACCGTTATTCTTTTTTGGGTGTATTTGTCTATTCTTAGGGAGTAAAAGTGACTGCACCCCTTATCTGCAGGGCTCGTAGTACGTTTTAAGAAATCTTGCTGCTAATGGAAAAAAAATCAGTTATTTTGTTGATAGGCTTGTTCCAACAGCACTTCCGATACTTACCTTTAAACAGGCAAGTGTATGATATATAGGGGAATTCCAAAATGTTAAGATTCGGAGGATAACAATTTAGACCCCTTGGCCAGCTGCAAGGCTCAACTGCCACATATGCAGGTCTGTGCCTGTTCTGTATCATTTACCAGCGACAAGTCAGGCCACCGATTTGCAAAATTAATTTGTAATGGAGTAAGCCGATACTCTTGCAGGTTTCATGCTGATGTTCTAATCCAGGTACCCTCTAGACCAGGAGTAGGCAACCTGTCATGCTCCGGATGTTTCGGTCTACAACTTCGGTTAGCTCCAGGGGGCAGTCAGTGGTGCAGGATCATTTGAGATGTAGGCTACTTCCACAGTTTCTGATCTAATAAACACCCTAGGGCCTGCCTCACAAATGTTTGCTTTGGAGCAAACCTGAGGCTGTCGATGAGCATCTCAGATTTGCAACTCCTACTTTATAATACATGTACAAAGACTAAAACAGGATCCGATTTGAAGATGCCTGGAGAATCAATGAGATTCCCTTGAGAAAATCATGCATGTGAACATCTCAAAGACACTGCAGGTAAATCCAGATGAACTGCATTATTGGACTTTGTGAATCAGAGATAAGGTAGAAGTGCAATTCTTAGAAGCTCACAGGGATCTCCTTATTTTCTCTAGTGCAAATCTTTGTGATTATGGTCCATCGTGTATATATTGTTACAGCAGGCACTAGCTTGAATACCAGTAATTTAAATATATACAGCATTTGGAGTATTTTCACCCATTCTTCCTCTTGAAAGTCTCTGGAACTGTCATGCCTTCGGGTCGTTCCTCCGGCCATGTCCCGTCACCCAGTCTTGTAACCCGTCTCTCCCATTCACCTGTCTCCCGGGACTCACGCAGGCAACCCAGTTTGGCTCGCGCGCTGGCAAGACAAACGCCATACGCCTTACAGTCGCGGTTGCGGCCGTTTCTCCATTGGCAGTTGCCATGGAGATTAGGCCACCGCTCGAGCAGTAACACACTCGCTCGTATCGTTGTGGCCTGATCACGTGACTCGATTACACGGTCATGTGCCCCAGGTTCGCGGTCACGTGACTCCGTTTAGTGTCATGTGACCAGGAAGAAGATGGTATTTAAACGGTGCAGTGCCTGTACACCACGCTTCACAGCTGGTTTACTTGGAGACTCTGTTTGGCTTGCTTACCCGTGTTGCTTACCTGGCTTCCTTGGACCTAGCTTTTGTTTTCTGGACTTCTTGTGGATCGTGCTCGGCTATTGCTACGTCGGCTCTTCTGCTCATTACGGCTTCTGACCCCGGACTGAACTACGGACTTCCTCTGGATCGTGCTTTTTGTTCTTCCATTGGTTCGGACGGCTCTTCCTGGCTTCAGACCTTTTTTCTGCTCAACGGACCTCTCTTGGGCCTCCCTGATTGCACCTCTGCACGGTTGGTCTCACTTCCCAGTTGGTGGCCGTCATCTGATTACCTGGGGCCCTTCTACAATACAGACACTCTCCAGGTGGAGACTGGCGAAGACCATCCGGACCTATCCCTTAGGGTGGGTCCTTTGCCTGCGTGAGTCCCGGAACCATCCTCCCGTTCAGGTTCACCATCCCTTTCATCAAATCCTCGGTAAGACTCTGATTGCCTTCTGACTAATACATGTAGTATCCTGTCTGCTTGGTATATAATCATTGCCTTTTTTCACAGCTGCCTTGGGGTTCCTAGTACTTCGGTTCCGGCTCCGGATCTTCTCCACCTGTGGCCTCAAGGGTTGCACAGGGAGTGAATTAGTGATTCTCCCTGTGCGGCACTTGGGGACGGAGGTCTCCTATATCTTCACGACTCTCAACGCAAAACAGGAACAGGGTGTGCTTTGTATCTCAAGTGGTTAATTTGTCACCATCTTTGAAGTGCAGTTTTCCCATTAAAACAATGATTTGGAACTGTGAAGGGGCAGAAATGAGAGATGGACACAAAGTGGTAATGTTTTCAACATCAGACATCTTTATTAAAAGAATAGGGTTGGATAAGGGCTTTTCTGTCCCTATCCTAAAGATAGTTTCCCTGCCTAGGAAACTAAAACTAAAGATCGGTCTGTGTCTTGTCATCAAAATTATGTAAACTGTCCTTGTGTCCAAATATGTCCTTCCACTAGAAATCAACAAGTAAGGAAACATGCCCCGGACCTTGGCTTAACCAAAAACTGTTCAAATGTAAAGCAAATTGAATAATCCAACACAAATGGATGTCCTTGAATCCAGAGGGTAGTTCCCTTCCCCTGGATTATTTCAGGAAGGATGGCGAAAGTGTCCCCCAAACAAATTTCCTTAAGGAGGGCAAGAATGTCTCTTCCATACAACAATTTCTCAAGGCTGGTAAAAGTGTCTCATATACACAACTGCTTCACGGATGGCGAAAGTGTATCTTTTACACAACCTCTCGAGAAAAAAAAGGATGACTTCCTGGTATACTCCCCTGCCAGGAATTCTTCAATATATTCTTTAGATCCTTTGGTGTACTCTCGTGCCAGGTATCTTTCACAATGCCTTTTTCTTTCATACGCTTTAAGTGGATTCCCTGGTATACTTGCCTGCCAAGGAATCCCCTTCTGGGTTTTATAGATACCTTGGTGTACTCTCCTGCCAGGTATATTTCCCCGAAAAGGCTTACTGCTTGATATATATCATTTATCAAGGCTTCTTTCAATGTTCTCTTTGTTTCCCAGTATAGCACAGCTTACCCCTTCATAGAGTTTAGATACTACTTGTCGTAAGCTTCCCCATATGGACATGTCACATATGAAGATTTGTTTAAGTTCTGTCATAACCTCTTCACCAATATTAATTTGCTTATGGCAATGCTTGCTCCAACTTTACCCATATGAACATCTTATAAATGGAGACTTGTGCAAATCTTGTCTTTCAGCTTCTTCATTAACTTTCATCTGCTTGTGATAACATTTGCTCCAGCTTACCCCATATTGACATCTCGGGCACGCAGAATTCTGCACATTCTGACTATCTAATTTACTTGGGTGGTATTCAAAATGCACTTTTAATTGTTCTTGTGCCTATCAGTACGCCCCGGGGTTCTCACCATCACTGGGCTAACTCACCGGTATCTCAGAGTGTTTCTGACTTGTGGCACGTTGCTGCGTGAATCTCGGGAATGGCATCTCCTGCTTGGCAGACCCTCTTTCAGCTCTTCCGCTGGCCTCACATTCACTTGCCGGTAAGGTTGCTGCTGTTTGGCATGACTGCGTCCTTAACAGCCTAGCTGCTGCCACTGGTTCCTTTGCAGCTCTAACACCAAAGCCTACCACAATCCCCTGGGTGTCCTGCCATTCCGGTAAGAAATGTTGACAAGCGGCAAGTGCTCCTTCATCACGGTTTGTTGCCATGCATCTGCCTTCACCTGCAGTTCTGCTTCCCGCTTCGCTCGAGCTGCTTCTCTTCTCTCCGCCTCTTGATTGAAAGTGTAAACCATCTTCAACTGTCCCATGCAGCTGAACTACATTACAGCAACTAGTCAGCAGGTTTCTTGCAATCCATACTAACTCCTCTTCCATGTCCCAGTACTTGAGACGTTATGGGAGTTGGAGTTCATAGGACAAATAGGACTTCTAAGATTTTGGTTGGGATTTATATTTAGTACAAAGCCATCAGAAATAGAAGATGTTATGTGTGTGTTATGTACATACGAGGTGTGAATGGTATTCAGCCTAGAATGCTTGTTAGGAAAGGCTTTTAGAGTTTTGTAACTGAAGGGATTTGTATAGTGACAAAATGCCATCAGAAATTTAGGAATTATAGTGTTGTCTTCGTTTATAAGGGAAGAATACTGCGTACCTCCCAATGGGGTTACCACATCTCCCTGACTGCCATCTCCTCCCATGTGATCCTCCCTCATAATACTACCCCCATGATCAGGATTAGGTAGCTGCTGCCGTCCCCTGGCCACATGGGAGGAGATCTCAGGCTGGGGATCAGTTATTACTCCACAGGATTCATCACAGAACATAGAGTCGGTCTTGCTCAAGTGAACATGTATCAAATATTTCTGATGGATCTCTGTGTAATTTATTAGAATGTGTAAGGAGGTTGGATCCTTAGTAAAGTATTATAGTTATCAAGTAGGGGTTAATGCGTTGTTTGCCGGTGGAGTAAGGCTAATTTCCCACATCTGTAGAGAGATACGGTAGGAAGTACTAAATGTCAAGTTTTTTGCAAAGGGAGCGAAGGCGCGCATCTCTTAAGTCCTTAATTTTAACGCTAACGCATGTGAGTGTGGTGGATCGGAGTATAATACGCCAACTTGCACATCAAGAAGGCCATTCATTTAGTCAAATTTCTTTTTTTTTCTTTCTTTTTTTAAATGTCCCAGCTTGTGCCTAAGAACCTCTGTTGAGGAATAGCTTACAAAGCTGAGGGGCTTTTGCCTTCTACTAAAAACAGCGTTTGTGCAAACCCGTCCAAGGCTGGTCTTCATTTCCATCTATTGTCAATTTCCCGCAAATTGTGATTTTTGGAACAGCTAAAAGTAGGTTTTGGGACTGCTTGACTGCTGTTGAACAGCAGTGATCATGTTTCAAAGTGTCATAGAGTTTTGGCCTAAAGAATGTGTACCCTTTTAAGCATCCCATTTTAAGCATCACCAGTAAGATGAAAATTGTTCACTGTCCTCTTAGCAACGCCTTTCAATGTTTATAGTAAAAAAGAATGGATCTGTGTGATCACTGAGAAAAAAAATGATGAATGCCAAAATTTCGAGTTTATTTCGTTTAATGCACTCTAACCACACAGTTTTGTATATACAATATAAAACATCACTAAAATGATTTAAAAACAACTCAACAATTACACATTATGAATCATAAAACCTTATTGATATATTCCAGGGAATCAATTTAGTAACACATGCGCAGAAGTTATTAGATACATTTCAGAATAAAACTCCATATGATAACTCATTTAAAATTTCAATACACTTCAAATAAAACGTAACGATATGAAATATAACATTCACGTCATTGCCTTCCATAAAATATTTCCATACCATAGATAAATCATTACAATTATAATGGTTTGTCGTAAGATTTTTAAAAATGTTCTCTTATCTCTAATAAATTTAAGCAGTTGACCAGCAGGTGTTTAAGCATTTCTAATTTGTGTTCTCCACATAGGCGACACCAACCTTCTGCACATTGTAGCCCCATTTTTGCACCCTTTATCTCTAGAGACTCACAACTATTAAATTTCATTAGGATATACTGGTGAAAGATCTTAGGGCTGGGATATGTTTTAATGTATACTGGCATTAAAATGTGTTGCATTCTATAGTGCAAATAACTTACCGCTGTTGCAAAGAGTAGCAAGTTGTCCAATGATATCCTCTGTGCTAAGTTCCTTTACTTTTTTTTTCCTCCAAGATTTAAACACGTGCACTCTCATAACTACGGGGTTGCTCTCATATGTGTCTCTCAATTTCTTTTTGTAGCGAGATCGTTTTTCCCAAACTGCCCATGTTCAAGTAATTATCAGTGTGTTGGAATGCAGTGATGTTTGATGCAGCAATCGTGTCATTATCTAGACTATACAATATATCATAGCAAAGCATTGTCCTATAGTAAAAATCAAGTAAAATGTATTCCACTGATACATTTTGTGGCGGCCGAAACAATTTGCAATTCTCGTAGATAATTGTGTCCCCAAATCTCAACACTATACATTAACATGGGTCTTACACTCGCAGAGAAGAGTAGCAAAACAGTTTAAGCAGAATTTTTGTTTCTTCTCCAATTAAGATCCTAATGATATTTACTGTTTTTAGGCATTTACATTTTATTTCACACCAATGGTTCTTCCCATTCAGATTTTCATCAGCATATAAGCCAAGGTATATATGTCACCACTTGTTCCAACAGTGCACCCTCATACGTCCATGTGTATTTTTTAATGACAGAATGTTTTTTAGAAAAAAACATGATTTAGCTTTTTTCTATATTCACCATTAAGTTATTAATTTTTGCATATTCACTTAAAGCATTAAGAGCAGTTTTTAGTACATAAGGGGTATGCTCTAATAATAAACCATCACCGTACGCAAGCCAGTTGAATAAGATTGTTCCTACCTTTACCGGACATGTTAATAAACTAGCAAAATGATTATTTAGGTCTGTCAAATAAAGGCTGAATAGCATTGCCGCAACTATACATCCTTGTTTGACTCCTTGATAGGTAGGGATAGATTTGGAAAGTCTCACTTTACCGTCAAGGCAAACACATACTGTTGTCTCAGAGTACAATAGCATCAGCATTTTAAGCAGGCCCATTGAGATCTTCCATTTGACTAGTTTAGACCACCATTTAATCATGTTCACTGAGTGAAAAGCTGCCCTAAAATCAATATATGCACAGAATACATTTGAATCTCGCCTCCTCCAGGCATATTGTACTGCAGAGGTCAAGATGATAATGTTATGTGCAGTATTAGATTGTGCTCTAAATCCGGTTTGATTAGGGGGCAAGATCTTATTTTCCAATATCCAGTTAAGTTTCACCAATAGTACCCTTGCAAACATTTTAGCCGGTATATCGAGCATAGCCAGCGATCTATAATTTACAGGATCATTCCATGCTCCTTTCTTGTATACCGGTAAGGTGTTACTCATCCGCCATGTAGCCGGAACCACACCCTTGCAACCAATTTCATTAAATAGCATTGAAAGTGCGTGGGCCCAGCACGCAGAGTATATTTTTTGCAAATTATTACCGACTCCAGGGCCCGCTGCACGCAAACTGTTCAGCCATTCAATAATTTTGGGGATTTCATCCTTAGATGCCCAACACGTCCAGGTGCTATTGGATATCTCGACTGCAACATCATTTTGATAATTATTCCCTAAGTGGATTCAATGTGAGATTCCCAGTCTGTTTCGGTTACACAGTTAATAGGCAGCTCTCTTTTTTGAGTCACGTATGTTAGAGCGTTCACAGGCCATTTTGTACATACGCCTGCAGGTGCAACTTTCAACGATGTTCTGCAAACCCTGTGAAAACGCATCAATAATCGCATCTCTTGTAAGGCATTAGGTACATCATATTGTTGGATAAATACAGAAAGAAGATATACTGCTAGTAGGGTACCCTTTGTCACATTCGTCTTGCTCCACTGGATGCGATTGTGTCCATTATTAAGGAAGATGTTACCAATCTCATCATAAACTGGGATCGGAATCAATGTGTCAAAGGGCTTTGTAAGGGGACACAAAGGGAAATGGTCACTCTCTTCGCGTGGTACTATGTCTATATCTACTATCAATGATAAACTGGCCCTATTGGCGAATATGTAGTTATAGTTGTAGCACTCTTGCCCACTGCGCGAGTGTAGGCCATATTGGTACACCCCGGACAGTAACCATTTAACATCACAAATCTATATTCTTGCAAGAGTCTAATCCCGGTTTTCCCATGCGATTTATTTTAACCCGGTTCACCGGAGCATATGTCGGTGTTACGTTGTGATCCGGTTGCGTAATGTCTATTTTAGCAATGAAATCTCCCTCTAACCACAGAGGGTAAAGATGGGAGTACTTCTTGATTAATATTTCAACCGCTTTCACATTTGCTAATGTTTTGGTGTAGTTTGGTGGATCGTATATATTTATGACTACAAACTTACACCTAGCATGACTGACAAAAACTGCCTGTATAGTATTTGTACATTCATTAAGTGTTTCTATGTTCCAGGGCTGTTCACAGAGATAAGTAACTGTGAGGATAGAAGCGAAGACCCCGAGGGAGCCGGACCGGGCCTGATGCAGGCGGCGCCTGCTGTGCCTCAGTCGGCGCTGTCGCGGGGCACGGGGGAGACGCTGCCGCGGGCAGCGGCTGTGCCTCAGTCAGCACAGTCGTGGAACACGGAGGAGGTGTCGCCGCGGGCTGCACTGAAAGGGAGCGCCGGAGAGGAGCCTCTGACAACAGGGACGCCTCACTGGCGTTCCGCGAAGGGGCCGCCTGTGCTGCCGGAGCACCGGGCCCTCTCACAGGGGCCCGGGACACTAGCGCTGCGGCAGAGCAGCCCAAGGACATGCTACAGTAGCGGGACACAACCTGACTCCGCAGCCTCTGACGTTGCGCAGCGGCGGAGCTTGGGGAGCCAGGAGTCAGGCTCAGGCCGACCGCTCAGCGTTGGAGGAAAGTATTATATGTGGGAGAGTGAGGGCAAGTGTATAGTAAATAGAACCCCCTCCTTACCTGACAAGGCTCTAAACGCTGGACCTCACACGGGACAGGCATCCTGTGGAGCGCCATGTTGGGGGGGCGGGGCCTATGGGGAGGACGTGCATCAGGCACTGCTCAGGTGCAGTAGCAGCCAGGGAGGGACTGGAGGCGTGGAGGGAGAGCTGGGACCCGTCAACCGAAGGAAGGGAGGAGGAAGGGAGAGGGCAGCTCTATTTCTAGAGGGAGGGCTCCTAGAGGCTCGACCAATCGGAAGGGGGAGGGGGAGTGTCCCTGATTGGCCCTTTTTCCCTCCTAGCACGGGCTATAAAGGGGACTGGCCTAATGGCAGTGTTGTTGCTTTTTGCAGGGAGGAGGAGAGTGAAAGCAACTGGTGGGCCTATCCGGGTCCGAGCGTATAGGAGACACTTCACAAGGAGAGAAAGTCCTGGTTCTTTTCCCACTGTGAAGTAACTGTGGGACTACCGGGAACCCAACCATCGTGGTTAACACAGAACATTTAACCCATGTTTAATAAAGGTCTATCAGCATCCACCTCGGGTACTGTCCTGATTCTCACAGTAACCCACCCTTAGGCTGCCCCCTAGCTTCCTTAGTGGCTGGTTGGTGCGCCGTGGACCGTCCATCAATTTGTATCTTCTCCAACAGCAATGTTTCTTGTAGTGTCACTATCATAAACATCTCCATATTGGCCACCAGGCCATCTTCACCAAATAAATGTACAAATCCTCTCGTATTCCAAGAGTACCACAGATTAGTGTCATTGTGGCTGAGATGAGAAGTGGGCTTTGAAGGCTGGTAGCCATTGCCAATATCCATCCCCAAGGCTATCTACATTCTCTCCAGTACCTTTATTTTGTGAATGTTCTAAGCTTGGGATAATTTTAGTGGTAGATCCTGTTACCTGTGTTCTTAAAACACAGTTGGGTGTCAATTCACGTACCTTTAGCACACTATTTTTATGAGCTGTAATACTCATGTTTCTAGGCTTCGATGTTACAGCCAGAGTTTTTATTTGGGGAAACATTACTACTTTACATGTGTATCACGATCTATATAATTCATCCTCATAGCTCAATACAAAGTCTAGTGTGGTATTAAGAGAGAACCATATGTTAGTAATATGTTCTTTTATATTTTCAACCTGATCGACAATCCTAATATCTTCCGAATATATTCCTCTTAATGGGACAATAGTATGAAATACAGTCAGTACTGCAGTTCTATTCAAAGGTGGAAGATCCCGGTTATAAGACACAGGTTGCAACTGCAAAGCCTTATGTAATTCGATTGGTATCAAATTCAAGTCAGCCATATTGGGGAGGGAAGCTATAGGTGTTGCTATGTTGGAGTCTCACATATCATCAATTTTGGTTTGTGTTTGTGGGCGAGTGACCAATATGTGTTTACATTTACAGGATGGATTCATCACCTTTACTACGTCCTTGATATTTTCACCCACTGACACAGACTTCTTGTTTATACCAGGCATTTCAATTGACAGCTCACTGTTCCGATGTGACTCTGTAGCACACACCTGACCCAGGACACTCGGACCAACTGAAGGCTGGTTACCACTGACAGCAGAGCTGTCTATGCCTTCCTTGTCGAGGCGATTTTCTTTAGCCACACGTCCCAGATATTTCCAGAGGCACGGTCTCTTGGAATGCATAAAAACTTGTGAAACCACTTTAGAATTCAATTTTTTTTTTTGTGACCCTTTCCCACCTTTACTTTTCATTTGAGACATTTCTACAAGTGTGTTTGGTGTCGGAAAGATTTTAAGTGCAATTCACTAATAATCATCGAGTCCGTGGAGGTCCCTACTTCCTTAACTGTTTTGCAGGCATGATGTATGCTTTTAAGCAGCAAAACTGACTGTACATCGATTTCTTTCCCCAGACTTTCAAAGTTTTCTACTAACATGGTTAACAGATTATCCAATGCCCAAAACGTCACTAGAATTCATGCTACACGTACTACCATCCAACCTCTTGGAAGGTGACTTATTTTGTGCTGAATCCAAACCTCGACTCATGCTAGTATTATGTGCAACTTCTGGGTATTCACTTTCAGATTTTACGTCTTCGGTTAGGTCATTGGTATTATTGAACATTTCTCGATTTTTCAAAGAATGTTTCTGGTACCACATCTAAAACATAAGGGGTGGATGACATTTCTCTCTCCTCTCCCATGTATTCAGCCTCTGATTCATCCATTTCTAGGTCTAGGTTTTTAGACGCTTTGAGTTCAATCTCATCACTTATTAGTATATTTTTATGTACCATAGTGTGTAAGGCTGAGTTTTTAATTCCATGTTTTTTTTTGTTAAGTTCACATGGATACTTATAGAGACTTTAGGTAACACATCATGTTGAATCACAGCTATTTCTTCATCTATTTCTTCATGCAAATAAGAGGAGCAACTATTGGGGTCTTTCTGAGCCGTTATTGAATTAGGGGGCCTGATGATCACTGATTCAAGTCGTTTGGTGCATATGCAATCCAAAGAATCACTGAGATATTTTACAATTTCTTTGCTTGCTATCACTTGCGATACACAGTCCATCGCAAACACTTTTGCAAAAAATGTTAACTTTTTAGATTTGGTAGTAGTACCATTTGTTGAAATGGTCTTTGGGGTGCACATTCTATGACCGCACCACACCGCTAGGGGAATATTGTCTGCAGAATAACCTCCTCATTACTAGGGTTACTCATCTCTTTGAAGATTACCATGTCCAGGACAACACAGACGGTGTCCGGTAAATCACTTTCAGATTTACACGGTTGGATCACAAATCACAGTTCACCACAGCACAAAGTCGCGAACAAGTTAAACAGATGAGGCACTTACAATGACAAAACAACTCCTACTGCTCTTTTATGGCTTACCCTTTCAATTCCACGTATGTTAAACAATGTGAAGTGCTATTGTCGATGTCGGTGTATGTAAATAGTTACGTGCCTTTGCCTACAATGCTTGGATCAGAAGTTTACACTAAGTTACTCAGCTACACTAAGCTACACCTACTAAGGGTGTATCCACTGCACATGCTAAGTATTTTCAAAGAAATCACCACACTTAGCGGCACCAGACTTTCCGTACGAACATTATACACAAGGCAGTCACTGACTGCCGTTTGGTTCTGAATTACTGGCAACACGCCCTAATCTCACAACTGGATGACCCAGTAGGTATTATGCTTTGCTAAAGAGGGTTATGCGAAACGCTAGAGGATCACAACTGTATCCGCCGATAAACAATAATGAAGGGACGCTGTGCCGGATCTTTAATGCGTGCAAAAGAGGACCTAGATTTATCACAGATCTTTCACATAGGAAGTTTTCAGCGGTCCAAAACGGCACAATGAAACAATCGCAGCAATAACCGACAAGCAAGGCGAGGCAAATACAATATAATATAATATAAAGTTACAAAACACGAGATAGCCACAACAATCTCACACAAGACTCACCTTTCCGTAATTGCTGATAACTGACACAGGGAAGGAGAAAGGGAAAGGGAAGGAATCGAGGCTCAACTCAACATGCGCAGCGGCTACCCACTGCACACAAAGAGCGAACAGTACTTTCCAATGTACTTCACAGTGTGCGCGTGCTAATGCGCTTGTGTCGTCCCTTTTGTGGAGTGCTGGGTGAAAGGGACGGGGCAAACAATGAAGAGCCTGTAAAAAACAAAATAAATCTATACAAGGGCTTTAAGAATACTATTAGCTATTTTAAAATGAGTCAGAACATGGCTCAGCATTAAACAAGTCCATAAAGTCTATGAAATCCAGACATACCACGTTGATCTGAAGAAAGGCACAAGTAAAGATGCGGTCTTGCTGATATTGCAACAGTACTTTCCAATGTATTATTTTTTCATTTCGCACAATTATATGCAGGGGGGGGTGCCCCCACCATGCATTCTTCCCCATACTGCCCTTACCTAATTTATTACCCTAAACTACCCCCACATATAATTGCACAAAATCTGAAAAATAAGTTGGGCATTTTTGCATTCAGAATTTTAGTAGTCGCAGTAAACGTGTGATACCAAAAATAATTCTGATTATTAGTCTTGTTGGTGCAGCATCATAAGTTTGAACAATGCAACTGTGTGTTTCTCTTCCTGAGATTGGTATATAGTATCTGAGTGTGCTAGTCCCATTCATATAGGTTTTGTCATTGTCCAGGGGTAAAACGAACATTTCTTTTCTTGGGTTTGGACTATTTGTATGTATGGCTTCAATGTTGTCATAGGAAATAGTTGATTTTCATCCACATTGCTTTTTTTGACAGTTTATGATTGTGGCACAATTTCTTCATTGTTGTGCAAAATGGGGATAACAATCCAATTATTCCTTGTGTAATTCTTAACTTGATTGGGTTTTTGACGATTTATACATCTGCAGTAACACTTTGTACGACACCTGTTTTACTGTCTTGGTGGACAGCTTCATCAGGAGTAAGTTGTTTATGCGTTTAGGTGAATGCTCAGGGTTGACCGCTATTAGAGTTGCATCAAATTAGGGTATATATGTCCAAAAAACAGCATATTGTACCCAGGCAGTTTGTACTTGTCTCAGTCTTCAGCACGAGAAATCTTTTCAAACTTAGTCTACCAACCCTTGGCAGTTAGGATAATCATTGCACACCTGAAGCTTCTTCTGCTTCTCTGCTCTTTGTTTGGCAGCACAGATTGGAACCCCCTTTATCACTGTGCTCTAATTTCACAATAAGCTTGAAATTTGCTTGGAATCATTGTACCTGCCGTTGATATAAACCGCATACAAAATGTATTTTTTATTAACCAGGCAGAATTATCAGATTGTAAAGCTTTTGTATTTATTATATGAAATCCCTTAAACAAAATAGTATTATAAATAATTACTGTTGCTAGTATTCATACTATTATTACGATCGGTACTGGTTTAAAACATTTTTTCTTATTTACTTTACAATACCTGGTAGGATGTACATTGTTGTTTGTATTGATAAAAGCATCTGTCTTTGGAATAGTGTAATTAAACATTAATTTAGCGTGTTCTTGATACAATTATTCTTAGCAGCGTATAGGTTTCAGAAATGAAAAAGAAACCTTTTTTGTATGCAATAAGTTCTACAAAAGCATTTTCATTTTTTAAAGTAGCAAACACCACACTTGGGACTATCTATGATGAATCGGTAGGAATGGTACTCTAAGTGTTGTTTTTACACCATATGCACTACCTTGAAAAACCTTGCAGTAAACCTGCATCAACCGTAACAAATTTTTCAACATTTTGTACAGGATGAACATGAAATTTAGTTTTCAAAAACCTGGCACTAAAAACAAACTCATTAACGTAAAAATGAATGTGAGGTTATTTAACTTTAGGACTATAACTGTACCCTCCCTTCCTCAGTGTATTGTCTATATTAGTCTGTGTTTAAACATTTCAATGAAGCACTTGATCAGTGAATACAAACCAGATTCCGGTGTCCTCGCTACAACACAGAAGATCGCATAATCTGAGCCACGGTAATGTGATTAATTCTGCGGATTCCACACAAGGACCTTGCCTAAAGTCTCCTCCCAGGTGGCCAGGGGAAGGTAGCCTCTACCTGATCCTAACCCTTGGGGTGGTATTGGCAGGAGAATCACCTTGGTGGAGAAGGGCCCGAGGGAATAGGAGGACTCCATTGTCTTCCTCACAGGGAGAGATTTCCATGATTGAATATGTAATAGCTTGTTTTCAGAGTGAGGCTTCCCTTCCCAAAGCTATCCACCTTGTTGAGTGTGAAAACTGTTCTAATCAACATAGGAAACAAAACATTAATACTCTGGCTTGTGATGAATCCAATTCTGCCTTAAATCGGAACCAACCGTTTATCCCTTAAAAACTCTTCCAAAAGGTGTAATTAATGATAAGAGTGAATTGAATAAAGTTGAAGACAATATTTAGAACATAGAAAGTAATCAGAACATTGGGGATGAGGAAGAGGGGCTCAGAGGCACGAAACTGTAGAGTGCATTTAAATGGTCTTAATGACCCACCCTGGAGTGGGACCATTAAGTATATAAGGCCCCCTCGGGTGCAGGCCAAAAGAACAACAATGAGGAGCAGTAGAGGAGTAGTTGCAGAGGTCGCCAGCAGCAGTTACAGTGGGAGAAGAAGGGAGACGCCGGAGTCGCTGCTATCTTTAATGTGGATGTCAATCCTGAGAGGTCTCTTAGATTAATGTCCTTGAATGCAGAGGCTGTGCAGCGGAAAGCCTTGTTGTAGCAGACTTTCCCCCTGGAGAGAGAGGCTTTCCTGATTGCATGCTGTGTCCCATTGGCTGGCGACCAACATAGTGCACTGGGAGCGAGAGAAGCTTCTTTCCCGGTCGGCACAGGTCGCCGTAAACCCGAAGCAGTCTGCCGTGTAAGAAGCACTAGAAGCGGCAGAACAAAGAGTTTACTATTGTCGGGTAATCCCGGTACGCTCCATTATCGACCGCTGTTATCCATTTTGAATACCAAACTAATGTTGAGAAGTCGCAGTGGCGCAATAAGTAATTTATAAAAAGTCAAGAAAGATGAAGTGATAATCATTGTTATCAAAGCCAAAACCATAGCCAGACAAAAAGGGGGCAATACTGAAGAAAGCTAAATATAACCATAATTACCAAAGTAAAGAGGGGGCGATATTTCAAAGAATTTATAATCCATATTGGCTAAATAACAAGAGAAAGTGAGGACGTGGCAATAGTTAAACAAGATCTCAAAAAGCATTGCCAAAGGCAAGAAGGGACACGTGTAATAAAGAAACCTTGTCAACAGTTATTTGATGTGCAAGTGGGTAAACAAGAGTGGCAGGAGAGTAGTCCTCCTGGTAAAAAGTATCAAGGAGGAGATGAGCATAACCTGCATTGCATGTGGAAAATCCAACAGTGGAACAAACAGCACCAATGGTCTTGTGTCTTCCCAGAATAAGTTGTGAATTTCAGTGTTGATGAAAGTTAAAGACTTTTCCGAAAGGTTTGAAGTGAGCCTTACCACAGAGTACCTATAGTAGTGTTAGGAGTATTGTGTCCTGGTTGGCAAGTGTACCAGGATAGGGACCTTATAGTGGTAGTCCTGGCAGGTTCTGGACCAGAAAGGAGCCATTAAAGTACTGCATTGTGGTTGAAGGTTGTAGAGAAGAAGTGGCAAGACCACTAAGGTGTTCACTAAATTTTGGTGGAACCATGCTGACAAAACATTGTTGATGCAAAAGAATTGTGAAAATACATACATTTGGTTTCTTAAGAAGTACTTGTGTTGAACCTTTGTCCCTACATGTGGAGAGATAAAAGATTTTCGTTTTGTCAACCTTTTGTTAAAGCCCAAGTGAAAGACTTTTGGAGCAAGAAGGACTTTCTGATCAAAACCTGGCTACCACAAGGAACATTCTTATTTGTTCCTTTGATTGAAAATCTTGCTTTGACTCTAGGCAAGGGGAGCCAACCCAGTGTTTATGTTGAACACAATTGTTATTTCTGTTGCATTTGAATTACCATATATTACCCTTATGAGTTTGATGTATGTACAAGTGTGACGGACAGATTTCCTTTTTATTAGAGCGTTTTCCTTTAGTTTAATTTTGATAGGCAGGTAAATCTTCTTTAGGTTGGGGATAGTGAGGCGTTTGTCAAACCCTTATGAGTTAATAAAATGGCTACCTGTGAAAAACATTTACCAAGTTGTACACCTCCCATTTCTGACCCCTCACAGTAAGAACAACTAACGTTACTTGCAGAGGACTTTAAAAAGGTTTAAAGAACAGAAGGATTTGAATTTTCATTTGCCCAAGGTCCTGATGAGGGCGACACCCCATAACAGCCCTCTATTCTAAAGCGTTACTCAGCCTCACCAGTGCTGTTCCTACACCCAGGCTGTACTTCCTAATTGAAAGAATTTGATATTCCCTTTCACTTTTTAAAAGGCGCAAGTATCTGGTTAGAATTGTGAGATTCCTGACCCCTATTCCCTTAGGGTATGCGATGCTCGAAACCTGCATAGTATAATTTTAGTACAAAACAAAAGAGGTGATGGCTGGAAGCTTTACAATTATTCTTAACCTCTGGCATTGCTCCTGGCAACCCTCCAGCCATCAGCTCTTTTGTTTTGCTATAGTTACCCCGAGTGGGACTGGTATGCCCAGACGTGACGTGGGCCCTGTTCCTGCTGGGCGTAGACACCCAAGCTACTCCTCACTGATGAGGCTTAACAAGGCCGGAGCATGTTTGGGGAAGCTTGCGTTGTGACCAAGCCGTTTGGGCTGATTGCATATGGTCTTTCCCCTTTTGTAATGGCTTGGCAGGCGAGGAACGATGTCTGGAGTGTTGCCCAGAGCAATGCCAGAGGTTAAGATTAATTCTAAACATTCCAGCCATCACATCTTTTGTTTTGCTGATTATCATTTTACTAGGCATTTGTTAGTGACTGGCAGTTACTGGCGTTGCAAAGGTTGTTCCTTACGAGTATCGGAATAGGAATGCAGGGTTCTAACCCATGCACATTTGAGAATGTCTATGGTTAAAGTGAGGGAATCTTTTACACCGCTTAAGAGCTGGGTCTTTGTCAAGGCGCCTGGCTGCTCAATTGAAGCAAACTACAGTGGGATCATCTGACAGTATGTCAAAATGAGCAGCAGTGCTCCCTGGCACATCCATTTAGAGCATGTGCTGGTGAGCATAAGCCCAGAGAAGTAGCCACTACTGATGGTCTTGCACATTGCGTATTGTATGTGCACACGTGTGTTTCATTCCTTACTCAAAAAATCATGTTGATGGTGCACACTTTTATATAGTCCGAGCCCCTTGCTTTTCATTACCAAATTGTAAATCTTATGAAAGAGCATTTACTTCATTGTAACCTGTCTATTGGGTTAATTTTGTGTTTATCTTTAATGATAGTTGTGGCGAACCAGATGAAGGAATCGAAAAAGTTATTGACATGCTCAATGGATTTTATTCATATTGAAAGAAAAACGCCCAACTAGCCTTATCGCTATGAGGGACATTCCCTAACTAGTAACGCAAAACTAAGAGTGCGCATCAAGTCCAAAGTAAAAGTCTTCTCTCTGAAACCTAATCGCTAACTGGCCCTTCAACTTTTGAAAACACTTAGCTAAATGAAAAAGGGAGGCTAGAACAACAGCCTCAGTTGGACTTCTGCTTGTCCCACCGGTAGTAGATTTGCTCACAGTCTCAAAGTTCTTTTGTGTGCAACAGTATATTTCTTAAAATCTTCAGATTCTTCATAATTGGGATTCCCCCACACTCTTGCCTCTTCTTTTACAATTGCAATAGTCCCTAGTCTGATCAGGTGTTCCAACCCTGGCATGCAATGTTCAATCTCTTTCACTCTGTTTCAGGGGCATGTGTGCCTGATCAGCTTTCTTAAACTTTCCCACTCTTTGTGTCTCTTCCAGCCATGACATGCAATGTTCGGAATGTTTTTCCGCTTTTTTTTCATGGGGCCATTTACCCGGTAAACGTATGGCTTAAACCCTTATACTCTTGGTGGCTCTCACATCTGTGTCTTGCAATGTTCAAACGTTTTACCACTCCTTTCGTACCTGCGTCAGTTTGGGTATTCCACGAAACCACCCATTTCAGGACTTTCTGGAGTCTCCACTTCGACAGTGTCTGTGTTCTGCACGGTTCTGCTTCCAGCCGAACAGGCGCTTTTCGGGCTCCTCTCATGTCTCTGGTCTCTTCGTCCGTAGCAGGGCACCAGGCCCACCACTGTTTGTAAGTGGTCGTGCTACGAGCTAAGACTGTTGTCTTCTGTCCAAGTCTCGTTCCCAGTCCAAAACCTTGTGCTCGGTCAAGGCACCCGCGGTCTTGCCTCCAGCTGGCTGGTCTTTCTCCACACCCGCCACTGCTGGCTCCGCAGCGCAACATGCTCTGCCCCTCCAGGGCGGGTATGCTAAAGAGGCTAGCCTCTGCATAGCGGATGTTCTCCCTCTGTGGAAGTTTCCTCTCCTCCATTCACAATTCGCTCTCTTTATAAACGTCATTGTAACAAGAAGAATGGTGTGCGTCTTCCTTGACAATGGCATTCAGCACTACCTGAAGCCAATGGAGACAACATAGGATATTAGTTGAATATAGTCTTAATAGGAGAAGCCAAAGTTTTTCCAATATCCATACAAGTGAACAAGGTTGTCCCCAAGCGGGGAGTCGCTCCCAGTGAGGTCCCACTTGCCCAGACCCCTACAGAGGGTCTTGCTTAACGAGCTCCCCACCCTAGCCTTAAAGAGGTTGCTCCCTTCTGGGACAAGGGACGAATTGTCCAGATTTGTAACATAGTTTACTAAAATAAACACATACATAACCCCCTGTACCTTTCTCTTTGTCTCATTCCTTTACTATTCATGCTTCTTTTATCCTCTGACCATTTTCCCCATTTCCTTTCCACCCACACATTGTGTCTTTGACACTCTTGCAACAGTTTTCTGTGAGAGCCCAAATAACCCTTTGTTGTCCATTATGATGAGCGTGGAGAGACAATCTCGGGCATCTGGATGCACGCATTTCAGAATCACAGTGTCTATACGATCACTAATTCTTGGACATTTTGTACTGCGTCTCACTTGTACAATGTATTGCAGCATTTTGTGTGATCTCCGGAGCCTCCAGCTTTATTGTCTGCATGGGTCCTCAATGAAGGACATTGCACAAGAAGCCGAAAACCCCTGGACATCTGTTAAAGATTTCTTCTAAGTTGCTAGATTAGGAAATGATCAAATGTTATTACTTGGCCAATGTGTTGTCTTGTAGAAAAATGGGAGTGTTTCGATGATGCCATTGAAACAAAATCATATGCAGAATTCCTGATTGAGACATTCAACGGTTGGCATGGTTAACACTCAGGCATACATTTACAATATGAGTAACCACTTAATCCGGTAATTACAGAGGACCTTCTGCAATTGTCACATTACTACTCATTGAGGCAGCATACAGCGCAGTGGTGCTGAAGGAGGATTACGCTGAGAGCTAATGGGAAGCACATTAGAAATAGTGGGCAGACGGATGAGGCGCTTCAGGCACGGATTTGAGTAGGCTGTTTGTTCTCTAGCTAGTCTGCTCTGATATTAAATCCAGTATGATTAAAAAACAGAAAAGGAATCTCTGACTATGTTTAATCTGCGTTTAATTTACTTTATGATTGAAGTCTGCAGCTCAGTGACAAAAGCATGGGATACAGATAAAATACCTAGGTGATTGGTATAGGAATCTACACACACTGATTCTTAATGATGATGTAGTTTGCTTTTAAATTTCATGCAAACATGTTAATTTGAACCATTTTGTTGTGCAGTAGTTAAAACTGTTGACTGAATAGATCTACACAATATCTGTAAGGGCTTTGTTAAAAATGTAATTATTAAGAATAGTATGACGAACAACCAGGAACCACACAGAGACATAAACATCCTTCAGCCACTGCCACCCACTAGCCTCCCTTGTGCTACCATAGAAAGGAACCTAGGACTCAGAGCCAGACTAGCCAAAATTCATGAGCCCCTTGCCCTCTCACTGCCCACCATACATAATTCCAGAGCGCCGCCGCCTAAACCTAATTCCTCTACAAACACCACCAACTCACCTCAAAGCCTCAAATCTAGACCATCTCACAACTCCCCCATTCACGCCACTCATGAATCAATACATGACAAGCGTCATACTACTACTCCTAAAAACACAGATAGCCCCAAAATTAAGGGAGCCTTCATCAACACCAGGTCGCTAGTAGCTCATGCTACAGAAATAGCAGACTTAATCCTTAAAGAAGACCTTGACTTCCTCGCTGTTAGTGAGACCTGGCTACACCCAGCTGCAGGCCCCATGCTTATGCTTCCAGAGGAGGGGGTGTCGTCATTATCCATAAGTGCAGTCTTACCATGAGACTAGCAACTTCTTCCAATGTCCCCTCGTGCGAAACACTATCAGTCAAACTTCCACTTACCAAAACCCAAACTCTTAATATCTATCTGATCTACCGCCCGCCAGGTCCCATCGGCACCCTTGATGAAGATCTCAACTCTATTCTATCCAGCATCTTAAAAGCTCTACTCAAGTTCTCACCCTGGGCAACTTTAATCTGGGCTATAATGACCCGGAAGACCATACCGCCAGTACTATAGTTAACACCCTCACTGAGCTAGGCTTTGCGCAAAGATGCACGGCACCCACTCATTCAAAAGGTAGAATACTTGAGTGGGTAACCGATCACAACTGCCAAGCGAATATCACAAATATCTCACCCCTAGCTTGGACTGATCACCATCTGGTATCATTCACGCTTTCTACTGACAGACCTCCACCTCTGCCTACCATCATGGCCCCACCTACTCTCACTAGAAACAAGAAGAATATGACACTAGGAAGACTCATCCCAAACCTACTCCCCACACTCAACATACTCCCTGACAACCTTGACCCCGACACCTTAGTCGAAGAATACAACAAGATTATGTCCACCTCGCTAGACCTTATCGCCCCCATTAAACTCAGACCAAGCAAACCAAAAACACACCTCAACAAATGGTACACATCATTCCTTAAAAACCTTAGGCAGCAGAAAAGAAACTGCGAGGTCACTTGGAAAACATCCCCCTCAGTCGCAAACAAACTCAAACATTCCAAACTAGCCGCACTCTACAAAAAAGAAATGTATATGGCTAAACGAACCTCCTTTGACTCTCGCATATCCCAAGCAAAATCCAACATGAAAGAACTCTTCTCTATCCTCAAAGAAGTAGAAACTCCCATAGTACCCCCTGACACCTGTACTAAAGATAAACACTGGTGTTCAGAAATTCAAAATGCCCTAGCGAATAAGATCGTGAATAAGATCACAACACTCCAAAGTAAAATCTCCAGCAAAAAAGCCTCCCTCAATGTCACTCTCCCTCCGAAAATTCCGGACAAGCTCACGCCTACAGATATCACCCGCTTCAAGTTCTCCAAAGTCAACATACTTGAAGTTGAAAAAATCATCCTGTCCTTGAAACCATCCAATTGCCAGAGAGACCTGTGCCCAACAAAGCTCATCAAAGACGCTGCCCGTGACCTCTCCCCTTTCATAACAAAACTGATCAACGCCTCCTTCGCCACTGGCTCCATCCCCACCAATCTAAAACAATCTTGGGTACGTCCACTACTGAAGAAACCCACACTTGACCCAGCCATACCCACAAATTACCGACCCATAACGACCGTTCCCTTCCTACTAAAAATTTTGGACAAGGTCGCCTATGTACAAATACAGAAGCACCTGGAAGATCACCACCTCTTAGGATCCAGACACTCGAGGTTCCGTCCTCAAGACGGGACTGAAACCGCACTCATTGACTTAAAAGCCCAGATCGACACGCTCAGAGACAATGGACAAGCTGCCCGTCTCCTCCTCCTCGACTTATCTGCAGCTTTCGATTTGGTCGATCACTAGCTTTCGATTTGGTCGATCACTCTGTTCTATGTACACACCTCCACTCTTCAGCGCACTTCTCTAATGAGGCCATCACCTGGATCACATCATTCCTTAATGGCAGAACCATGAGGGTTTTCTCTCCCACTGCTGCAGCAGACCCTGTACTGATCACCTGTGGGGTACCACAGGGCTCCTGTGTCTCCCCCACATTGTATAACATATTTACCAAGCCCTTTTCGATGATTTGGATCATCTTGGTATCGCCTACACTTACTATGCAGATGATACCCAGATCCTCCTTCCGCTTTCTGGAGATTATGGAAAGGATTTGGCCTTGCTAAATAGGGTATACATCATCATCCAGGCATGGATGGCCACTCATGGACTATGCCTGAATGATGATAAAACAGAGCTCATCATTCTAGGTACCTCGTCCAGCCTAAGGAAACTGGACCCGGCCTACAATTCTTTTATGATTGACGGAAACAACATCACAGTCGGACAGGAGGTCAAAACACTGGGATTCTACTTAGATTCCAACTTTTCCTTCAAAAGACAAGTGAGCTCCCTAGCATCCTCCACGGCATACACATGCAAATTAATCCGAACAGCCAAACCATTTCCGTCAGACACTAGTCGCCTTACAGAGCCCTCATACTGTCCCGCCTCGACTACTGCAACGCCCTTTACCTGGGATCGTCCAAGGCCACCGCCAGCAAGATACAAACCCACCAGAACAACGCTCTCAGAGCAGCCTTGGGCATCTCTAGAAGAGAACATATCACAGGAATCAGCCAACAGAACAACTGGCTCTCCACTAAAGATAAAATTCTCTTAAAAACGGCATCACTCACCCACAAATCTCTTATCAATGCCGCCCCAACATACCTTATCAATAGATTCCACAGACAGACCTCTCTAAGACCCGTTAGAACAGCATATAAAGACTGCCTATCCGTCCCCAACTACAAACGCGCCACCATAGGAGGAAACAGCTTCCAGGTGAAAGCAGCCAAACTATGGAACTCCTTGCCTCCAAACCTTAGAATGGACTTACCCTACCAGAACTTCCGCTCCAAGGTAGTCTCATGGCTTCAATCGGAGGCCCACTAGGGTTACTAAATGCCGCGCTACCCGCACACACTGTAACCACGTGTGCTTACCTGTTTACATGTATATAATTCCTATCTGACTCACTGCTGCTTTGTATGTAACATTGGTTTACCTCATTGTCTGTATTTATATTTTATGATGACTGCAACTAAGCTTTGAAAATTCTTGTAAATGCTGCGCCCTGATACCCTTGGGTACTCTCGCGCATTCAAAATAATAAACATAACATAACATTGTATGATAATGGGCTGTGTCAAATGTGCAAAACCATAGGGTATCATCTGCTAGTCCCCGGGGATCCCTCTCTCAGGTGGCCAGGGCTCGGCCATTGCCTTCTGATCCAGACCCTGGGGGTGGACCAGTGCAGAAGGATCACCTGGGTGGGGGTCTTCGGGGACTGGGGGTGAGGCAATAATCAATGGTAAGACGCAATCTCCCTCCCTTCCTGTACCCTTGCCCCATCCTATTGTATAGGATTCTCCAATGTCCTAGCCCTCCACCCCCTTTCTACACAAACACTGGGTCCAGGAAGAGGGCGACTGAGAGTAAAGAGGCTAAAACTTACATATCTCATTGGACATGTCCCGCTAATCGGGCAAGGCAAAGTCAGGCACTTCACTTTTATCACATACATCTCATGCCCATTAGCTCTCCCCAAACGGTTAAATGGCGGAACATAGAGATACAATATGAGCAAGGAGGAACACAAGAAGGAGCAGATCTTCCGGGGCGTAGGCAAACCCATTGGAGCAGAGCGACTGTTTGAGGGATGAGAGAAAAGGTTAGGGAAACCTAGGAGATCCCTGCAGGAGGTTGTTGCCTCCGAAGAGCCATGAAAGGTACGCAGAGATGGCCAAATCTTAGACAAGAAGACTGCAATGTGTTTCAAGGATGCCAGCGACCCTCCTGGGTGAACTACAGAGTTGGGGAGGCGAGCCCAAGCCTGTTGTATTAACCTTGACTTGTGAATTAAAGTCGCAAAGACAAGAAAGGAATGCAGACAGTGGGTGAGTTAGCGAACACCATGAAAGGCTGGTGTGTGTTAAGGAAAGATTGAAGTTGCAACAGTATATCTCATGATTGAAGGCTCCGCACATGCTGATGAGACGCGGAGGAAGGCAGACCAGTGGTGGACTTTAAATTACTGGTAACTGTGAAGCTAGTGATACAGAGTAGCGGAGTGGTCCGGCGACAGGAAATAGCCCGCTCAAAAGTCTCCGAAAAATATGTGATATCTTGTTGTAAAGCAGCAAAGTGAATGAAATACTTTAAGAGAGATTTTCTATGAACATGTGTGCTTGTGATACTGAACTACCAAGACCAAGAGACACTGGGGCAAATAACACAAGAGTGTGAGCTGAAGAGAAAGTCGAAGTGATCCTGCGGTGGTCTATAGTAAAAGCCTTGCACGTTCCAAGGTTTTCGACATCAGTGAAAGGTCCGAGCCCAACTGAGGTAGACCAGAAGTGTGATAAGTTAGGGGAAGGCAACCTAACAAATGTTAATAAAGCTTGGGGAAGGGAACCCCTGCAAGTGCTGTGATTGCGAGGTTTCGAGCCCAGCTGAGGTAGATCTACGTTGAATCAGGTACGTTTTGGTTGAAAGGTCTGAGCCCGTTTGACGGAGACCTACGTGAACATTTTGCTTTGAGAGGTCCGAGCCCGACCGAGGGAGACCTGTGTGAACTTTTGTTGAACTGTGAAAGAACTTTTGGAAAGCTGGAAAAAGTGACTTTAACGATCCACGTTTTGAACTGCATTTGTTTTGAGAACCTGAGCCAGAGTAGTGTGTCATCCTTTTACAGGGGCCGCCTTACTCTGTGCTGTCCAACGTAGGAAGGAGAGTTGACTAACCCTCATTGATTCTTTGTTATAACACTGACTTTCCTTTGCATACATATCCCCCTTAGACAATTTTCGTATAAGAGATAGAGCAGGCATTATGTTTTGTTGGTATACGCCATTTTGATTTGACATAGACTGACTAGGACTGTATTTTCTTTATCATTTGATGGTAGAGACTACTCCCATTTTAGCTATAGGCCAGAGTAGGAGTTTCTCCAAACCCCAGAAAGATGATAAAGGTTGTAACTCTTGTGCTAGTGTCATACTTGTGATAACCATGTCTCCCTTACACAAACTACAGAAGAGGTATGTGACACAGGGCTCGAAATTAAGATTGGATAAGCAGGAGCTAAAAACTGCTCCTGGTTATCCAGCATTAACCGGTGACCAGGAACACCACTGGGTTACGAGGAACTAGTACAAAGTCTTCCTCAAATGTAGCTTCCACATAAGATGCAAGCATATCATTTGGTCCATTATTTATCCTTTAAATGGTGTATAGATGTGGCCTAATGTTTATTTTTAGATTGTCCCAAATGCACACAGTTAGTTTGCCCGGTATCCGTTGGCATGAGGAGCCAAAAGTAGCTCATGGTAGCTAATGCTGTCAGGCTAACCAGGCTCCTCTGGGCTCCACGCCAGAGCTAAATAGCTCCCATCTTCTCTCAGTTACAAACATTGTGATATGTCATACAGAGAGCCATGTCCTTTTCAATCTTGGAGAACTTCAACTTGAGGTAACTTTATATGACTTGATATTGTATAATTCAAGTTCACTATATTGCTTGTGTTCAAAACCTTTACTTGAGTTTTGAAATCTCTATGAACATACCGTGTCCTGCAGTAAAAAGTGTTGCGCTCTGCATCACCTGATCTTATGAAGGGGAAAAAATCACGATTGCTTAAGGTTTTTTTTAATACAATTATTATTGGTTTTTACAACAATCAACATTCAACAAAACCAGCAGTACTTATATAATACTTTAGCATTATGTACTTATCATTAAGTATCTACCGCTTACCCCTTACCCTCCCTCCAGCTCGAGCCTACACCATTTCGCATTCTGCGTCTCTTCCCTCCGGGGGAACCCCCCTACTGTATTCTCAAAAGTTTCATGATCGCTTGAACAGTCCTGGGCGGTCCCAAACAATATGGCCACTAAGTGTTTCCAGGCCGTCAGGATTTCTTACCCCCCCTCACCCCTACTGACCGCTTCATGCCATACTGCCGTTTCGGCTTCGGTCCATTTCTGGTCACTCCACCAAACTTCTACCTTCGGTCTGTTGCATGCTTTCCATCCCATGGCAATTCTGCGCCTGGCATGTATATATGCCAAGTCCTTAAGCTTGCTCACATGTTTAAGTTTGCACGGTCTAGGGAACCCCCCTATCATACATGCCCACACTGATTCAACGTTTAGCTTGATCCCTTTCTCATTTAATCGGTGGGCTACTTCCCCCCCAGAACTTCCCAATTTCTGGACATGCCCAAAACATGTATGTCATCCCTGCATTTTCCTCCCTGCATTTGGGGCATGTTTGTCGTTCAGCGTTCTTAAACCAAGCTATCCTCTGGGGGGGTCATGTTTGCCTTGTGGGTTACATATAGCTGTATTTGTTGTAGCCTCGCGTTCCTAGACACTTTTTTATGGTACCCTTGAGGCCGATCCCATAGCCCGTCACTCATGCGTTCCCCCGGCTTCCTCTTCCCAATCTTGTCTTAATTGGGCCGCTTACTTTCCCACCCTGGACATCAGCAGCTCATAGATTCGAGAAACCTCATGCCCGCACTCTGCTATATCATATATCGTTTCTATGGCCGTGTCAGGTTGATCTTCCAGTATTATTTCAGACCGTCTCTCTGATCCGCCGTACCATTCTAGTATAAGTAATATACTGCCCTACATGTAGACCTGTTTCTTCTGCCAGCACCCCAAATTCCTTTACTTCCACCTCCTGCCATATGTTTCCCACTGTTGCGATCCCCACCGGTTCCCAGTGCCTATGAATTGTCTTCCTCAGTTGCACGTCTCCCCCGGCCAATGCCACTAGCGGCACTTGCGGAGAACACGGGGTCGGGTTCTCCATGACCTGGCAAGCTTTGCGCCATATCTTCCATCCCAATTCCAACGTCCCCGGGCACCCTTTTAGCTCAGGTTTGGGCAGCCATATCACTTCTTTCAGAAAGAACGGGGCACACTCCGATCTCAACAGTCTGGACTCTGATGTTGAGTCTTCCGTTAAACATTTGGCCACGCATTGCAGTTGGCTGGCCAAATAATAGATCTCAAAATTAGGCAAGGTACCCGGGTCCCATCCCATATTCTCTTAGAGCTGCCATCGGCCAAGGCCACTTGACGGAGTCAAAGGCCTTCACTGCGTCTAGTGATATGATTACAATCTTGCTCGAGTATCCTATTGTGTGCTCTATGACCTGGTGAAGTTGTCTGAGGTTGTCTGATATGCTTCTGCACTGGACATATCCGGACTGATCAGGGTGTATTAATCTGCATATGACATGTCTCCTTCTGTTTGCCAAAACAGCTGTGAGTATCTTGCTGTCCTGGTTCAGCATTGACAACGGTCTGTACAACCCGAAGTCCATGCTTGGCTTATTAGGTTTGGGGAGTGGGACGGTGATCGCCTCTCTCAGGGATTCTGGTAATATCCCTGTTTCAAATGCTTCATTTAACATTGCGAGCAGCGAGGGGAGCACTTCTTTCCTGTACGTTTTGTAAAACTCACTGGGGAGTCCATCTGCTCCCGAGGTCTTGCTGGTGGTTAGTTGCTCAACCACCGCTTCTAGTTCGTCCAATGTGATTGGGGCGTCTAGGTCCTCTCGCTCTTCAGCACTTATTTTTGGCAGGCAAATATCCTCTAATGTTTTCCATTATCTCGCTACCTTCGCACCCTCCCGTACAATTGTTTATAGAATTCAAGGAACTCTCTGTTCACGCCCTCTTGGGTATCCAATATTTGCCCCCTCTGCCCCATTACTGCTCTGATCGTTGGTCTGGGGATCTCCCTTTTATACAGCCATGCTAGCAATCTTCCCGGCTTGTCTCCCCCTGCATGTTGCCTCTCTATGTATTTTTTATAGTTTAAATTGCACAATCTCTCCCAGTGCCCTGCGCATTCCTGCTGCAATTGATTTATGGTTTCAGCATCCTCCCGGGAGTTACCTCCTTTACCCAGAACTGTCTCCAGTTTCACCTCTGCCTTCTGCAGTTCCCTTGGTATGCCCTTAGTAGGCCTCCCTGCAGCCCTTTGGATTTGGCTATAGCTGATTCTCTCATCACCACCTTAAATGCTTCCCATAGAGTGCTGGCCGATTTAACACTCCCAGTGTTCTTTTCAAAGTGTTCGATAATTTCTTATCTCGGGTCCTCCCTGAACACTGTGTCTTTCAATGCTTGAGCTCTGAGTCGTCACGTTGGGATCCTAGCCCTTGGAGGCAGATATTGCCATGTTAAGCCCCTCGCTTTGTACTCTGATCGCACTATTTCCGCCGTCATCTCCCATGAGGCAAACATATAGTCTAACCGTGTGTACAAGTTCTGTAGAGCCGAGTAATACGAATACTGTCTATCCTGTGGGTGGTGCAACCTCCACATATCCTCTAGCCGGAGGATTCCCCAACAGGGTCTTCAGGGTTTTGGCAGCGTGGGTGGATTTGTTTGATTTCCTATCTCACCTGTCTACCCTTGGGTCTAACGTGCAATTAAAGTCGCCTCCCCATATCACTGCGCCCCCCCAGGTATGGGCTCATTTTGCTATATAGGGTCTTGAAGTAAGGCACTGTGTCTTGATTCAGGGCATATGTATTGATGATGCATATTTCTCTATTTTCTATCAATCCCCTTATTGCCACCATCCTCCCATCCTCCTCCACTGTGGCCTGCAGTAGTTGAAAGGGGACATGTGGTGCCACCCAAGTGATCACTCCTCTGCCATAAGCCGAGTATGTTGCACCTATGATGATCCCCTTCCATTTCCTCTATCACCTCTTGTTTCTCTTTCGTGAGGTGTGTTTCTTGTATTAGAGCTATATATATTTTCTGTCTCCTTAAGTACATCATAGTCTTATTCCTCTTCAAATAACTGTTGAGCCCCTGACATTCCAAGTAACTTTCTTAAGGTCCCCCATATTTCGACCGTACCCAGTCCCCTACATTGCCCTCCCCGTCATTCGCTTTGAGCACAGGCGCGCATGTGTGTAAGCTCATTTCCTTAACTAATAACGCAACCAATCGCCATTAACACCCCTTCAAACTCCCCAACTCCCTCCTCCCATGCCCTCCCACCCATCCCCCCAACCTGACCCAGCCCAGACTCAAACTCCCCAACTCCCGCCACCCTCCCCCCTTACCCTCCCCGACCCTAACTGATGTCCAGCTCCATCCCTGGATCTCAGGCTACCCCGCATCTAGCCCTTTTTTGGTCTCCGCTCATACTCGGGGCACAGCAGGGGGATATCACCCTACTGGTGATTCCACTAAATTAACTACTGGAGGTAAAGTCGTGTTTCCCTCGTGTCTCCTGCATTAGTGCTTATGGTATACCGCGTACACTTGACACATGTTTGACACTGCTCATATGTATATTCTAGTCCAAATGAAGAGTTTGCTAAATGGTCCATATTACCCTTTGCTCACATGCCCAGTATAACCCTACTAGTCTTCCCCACTACATCCACATCTGTGCCAAAGTTAATGATTACATGCTGTACTTATCTCTCACAATACATGTCCAACAATATGGCTCTGGAGAGACAGGGATGGGTCACTTCTCTGTATCGCACTCCCTCCGGCTGTCTGCTCCCAATGGGCAGTTATTCGCATCCAGCCATGCGGATACTTCTTCCGGGTAGTTAAAAAAGAGGGCCTTGTTCTTCTGTAGCACTTTCATCTTTGCAGGATACAATAGCATGTATCTAAAGCCTGAGCCCCGTAATCTCCTCTTGATCACCACGTAGTTCAATCGTTGCCTTTGTACCTGGAGTGTGTAGTCAGGGTATGAAGTGATGGTCGTGGAGGCCCTGCTTATCGTTCCTCCTTTTCGGAAATGTTCCAAAACCTTTTCCCTGTCTTTATAATTCAGGATTTTGGTGATAATTGGCCGTGGGGGGCACCCGGTGGTAGTCTCGTGATCAAGGCTTGGTGCGCTCTCTCCACCGCGAACCCCTGACTGAGTGCCCCACCTGTTATCTCTTGCAATAACATGCTTTCAACGTAATCCATCGGGTCTGCACCCTCTTCGCCTTCCGGGAGCCCTATAATGCGTACATTGTTTCTGCGGGCGCGCCCTTCTGCTTCTTCAGCTCTGTGTTCTAGATTGCGCACCTGTTGCGACAGCGTGTGAATCTCCATTGTGTTGGTCGCGCAGGAGCTTGTGTTAGCACCCACCTCCTTCTCCAGACTCTCTGTGCGTTCCGCCAGTGCCCGGACAGCTTGTCGCAAGAGGTTCACATCCATGCTTACTGCGTCAATTGTAGATACGAGTGAGGTCGTCAGTTCCGAGATGGCTGTATAAAGTTTGAACCCCAAAGATACCTTTAGCTCAGCTATGGCCTCCAGTATTTGTTGGTCATTCCAGCCAGTGGCTCCGGCTTCCTGTGGGTATAGCACCTTCGACTTGGCCCCTTCCATTATTGGTGTTGCCTTGGCGAATTCCTCTATGGATGACTGTTTTCCTTTGGCTGTGAGCTGCTTGGATGTCATTCTCCATTCTCCAGTATCTCTGTAGGGGTGGACGCCCCGCGTCGACAGTGGATAGTTAGTTCGGTGTCGAAAACTTCTGCGTATTTTACCCTTTGAGGGGTAATGTTCTCCGGTGTCTTGTGGTTGCCCTTATGCACAGCAGAGCCCTGGGAGATCCCAGGTCACTGTCCAGGTGCCCACAGGAGCCTTCACCTTTCTTGTTACAACCCTTGGAATTGTGGCTCTGTGTCTCTCCCCCTGGTGTTGACTCTCCCCTTTGTGTCTCACTCCAATTCCTTGCTCCACTGGTCTGTGTGCTAGTTTGTTGTGCCACCCAGCTGCTTATTTATTACTGCGAGTGTCTTCCTATTCACTGCTCCTAGCACGCTTTGTGCCTATGCTACACCACTTGGCAGTGATTTTCTGTTGTTTACTGGGTCCATATGCTTAACTGGAGTTTGCTCTCTGTACACCTTGCCTGCTTGCTTGTGTTGTGAGGGAATTGTGTTCCCGTGACTCACGCGAGTGCCACCTCCGCGTAGATGTCAGTTTCAAATTAGCATTCTCTCCAGCTCTCCACGCGATTCTACGCGGCAACAATGTATCACAATGTCCTCATAGGGCACTGCGGCACGTCTTCCTCCAGTTCCCTTTCCACCGAGCCTCCAGGTCCACGCTGCAATACACTGTTATTGTAGCAGTGTGCTCCGCTCAGTCACCAAGACTATCCGCCCACCCCAGTGTGCTAATGCCGCTTCTCGGCATAGATGCCGTCCGCAATGCTCACAGTGATTTCTGGGTTCTTCGGTACACAACGTATCCTCCAGTCAGCTGCGCTGCATGCCCCTGCTGGCTATTAATCACACGGCCGCCTCAAGCTGTGCTGCCGTAACCGTCCCCGCTCCTCTTCTGTTTTCTGAGCCCCATGGCTCCGCCATCAATTTAAGGGAGCACAACGCTCTGGTTTCGTATGCTGCAGCGCCAGGCACCTCCTTTGTTCTCAGCGAGGCACCTTTTTGTGAGGCTCGCTCTTGGGATCTCGCAGTCTTCTGAGGCTCACAGTTTCCTTCTACAGCTGCTTGCAGTGTCGCGTTTATGGCCCCTGGTATTCATGTAGCTGTAGCTCTGGATCCACTTCTCTCATCAGATCATAAATGTGTATATACATAGGATTTCGGTCGGATCAGCAGGAGCCTGCGGAAACCACGTCTTAGTCCGTGGCCATGTAGCCACGACCCCATTGCTTAAAGGATAGTTCCGGGACTTTTTTTTAATTGTCCCTACGGTTCGGCCATGTGTTTTTAAGCATAACTCGGTCGATCGTAGAAAACTTTCCTATGGACCTTACCCGACTTTTCGTCCATTAACGCACTCGAAATCAGCCGCCATTTTATGATAATCCTATCACTTGCCGCATCGCCCTGGCTCACCTGCTTTTGCGGCACTAAATCAAATCCCCCGCCCCTGAAACAGACTTTATCAAAACATTCATATTCCCCGCCTCTATCCGTGACGTGACTGAGCTGCGTAGGCAAACGCGCCCAGGCGTCTTCTACGCGACTCCACACAGAACCCGGAAATCAACACAGATCAGCTCACACAACACAGCGCGCCACAATTCGCAATATGAAACTGTACTTTTAAATCAAACCGCAAGATTGTAAATTTGGTAAAGTACATTTATTTGACATCAAATGTTTAGAGAATATTCAGCGATTTTCTTTTTTATTTGCTCACGTTCCAAAAAGTTCGTTTTGAGGCACGCGAGGTTCCTTTGCTGTACACAGGGTCTTAGATCATCTCACAATACAGCGCCACAATTCGGAATATGAAACTGTGGTTTAAAAGCAAACTGCAAGATTGTACATTTGGCAAAGTACATTTATTGGACATCAAATGTTTAGAGAATATTCAGCGATTTTCATTTTTATTTGCTCTCGATCCAAAATAGTTCGTCTTGAGGCAAGCGATGTTCGTGTGCAGTAAACAGGGTGTTGGTTTACGATAAAATAAGCTCTTCGGTCGCACTGATAATCGCATGGCTGTTCCAACAACGAGGCACTAGGCCACCACAACGGTCTGTATGTTGCATCTAGCCGTTAGTACCGCGTAAGGGCATACTTGTACTTGGCGATCGTCCCATAAAATGGTCAGGGTGGTAACGTTGTTCACGCGGAGAAGCAACTGGCGGCTGTAGAAGCCGTCCGCCGGTGTCTGGTACTCGTGACACAGACAGTAGTGAATGATGTACCTAAAAACATAAAAAATGAAATTAGTCTCACCATCAGATCTTTATTAAAATTATTCATTTTATATATTCGGTCGGGAAATTATTTCATAACTAGGACAGTGCAACTGGGTTTTAAACGTCAAGGGGGGGCTGTAGGATACTGAGACAGTCCCTCAGTGCAGGGGTTGACAGGGAGTGCAGGTGGAGAGTGGAAGGGCCCAGGACCGAGATCGCAGACAGTGGACCAGTTGTAGCAGGGGAGAGGGAGAGAGAAAGCAGAAGCAAAGGTTTTGAGGTGCTTCCGTAAAAGTAGACGGTTCTCCCCAAGATAGTGCGCGGTACAAAACAATATGCCACATAGAACGAACAAGTACAACTTAACCCGTCTTTAAAGCTACTGTATAGTAATTAAATTGCGGTATAAACTCATCTAAAGAGTTACTTACATTATATTTGCATTTTCCATTGTGTCTGTGCGTAGGGCAGCCCCGAAATACCACTCCTTCTATGCCGACGTTATTTCTTCTAATGAACGAACATGAAATGGCTTTCGTTTCTGAAATTCTATTCATTATCGTTTCTTACGTGGTCCCGGCTTGTCCAGGTCAAAATACAATAGAACCTTATACTGAGTCGTGGGCCATTCTGGCACCCGAGAAAAAATCAAAGCAGCTGACCTTCACTTTGAACGAGCACACATTCCTAGTTAGATACATTCAGTGTAAGGCATTCTCACAGGACTTGAAATTTACACTCCATCTTTGCATTTTGTCTGCGTGCTTTGCAGCCCCACAGAACCATAAATACGGAGACATTCTATATTTTTTGAAAAATGATTTATATTACTGTTTGGTTTAATTTAATGCGCAAATGAACAAGGTTGGATAGATACACATATTCAATGGGCCTGCGACATGAGGAGACTCGAGAGAACAGACAATCAAATTACAATCATTTAAACCGTGATGTGTATTTCTCAATGAGTTCTTCTTTAGGTGGACATGGAACAGAGGCAATGTTGGGTGGCAATGCAGTTGTCCCCTGCACAGGTTCGTTCACAACTCCATTTATGTGCCTATCTAGGACGTCAACAATAAGTTTCTCAATAAACTCATATTGCATATCCTCAAACACTGGTTTGATCACCCATTGTTTACTTCTTTTAGTGAAGGCCTTATTGTAGCGAAGCGTCCCTAAAGTTCCGGTCGTCCTACTTTGTTGACGGCCAACATTATGGTTATGTGCCAAGACCGCTAAAAGAGTCCGATTTATCATGCCCTCCATGCCAAAATGCAATCGTTTTGGCCTGTACTTGAGGCACATATTGTGGAACACCTCCAAATCTCCTGTGTGGCAGAATTCCGTGAGTCCCCTCAAAGCTTTTGTTATAGTTTTATCAAATACAATCTTTTCAATGGCTTTGTGAGTGGGTGATGAAGGAATCAACCACTTCTTCTTCCGTGCCTCCTCTGTGGACAAATGGCCATGTTCACAATTGTGAAAATGTTGGTTCGTGTTCCATCGGTGAACGTTCGTACAGTGAGGCATTACTGACCGCCATTTTTCCAGTAGAATTTCCAACGACCCTCCACATGTTTTTGAGCTCCACCAAAGATGGTTGCTGATTGACTTGGACCACTGTGAAATACCTTGCAATTCTTTTTTTTTACCTGCAGCCGACAATTTTTTATTGATTGATTTTGCAAGATGCCAAACGTCAAATTGGTGATTTATATTTTTGTACTGTTCTCTCATTGTCTTGGCAATTGAAACGTGTCTGTCCGTGGCTATCGGGTCGATCACCATTCCCCGCGATTGTAGTTCTTGCAATGATGCTACAAAGCCAACTTTCTCCATGGCCACTGAGGATGTACTTTGTGACACCTGCACGACCACCGAACTCACAATTTTCTTACTTTCCATGTCCTGAAAGTGGTAGGTGCAGTACTTGGCTGAAAATCCTGGGCTGTCGCACTGTCCATCACCGGCTAGCCTGAACCGTTTGCCCGCGAATGTACTATCAATAGACATTTTTTCCATTCTCCAAGCTTCGCTAATGGCTGGAAATAGATAATCGGTTTGGTATTTGTAGAACTGAGTTTTCGCAATGAAATGGATTCCCACAAACTGAAAAAGACTCTAATTTTTTAAAACTTGAACCACTAAAAAGTGCAGCCGCTGCACAAAGTAGATTGCCTGCTGGCAGTTGTCCCAGCATAGGTTGTGCAGACCATGTGAAAGGATGATATTTTGTACAGGTGGCATGTATTTTAAGGTTAGTGCCTCGAATTGCACGAGTCACATTAATCAATGGCTCCCCACATACTTCCCCACCAACCGAATGCCCACATTTCATCCGAATAATAAGATCAATCAAACAACTATCGAATACAATGAATTTGGCCTCTTTCCTTATACTGTCACTCTGCATCCCAGCTGGTTCGGCCTGTAACGTTGAGGACATGTCACTCACATGAAAGGTAGAATCTCTGATATCGTCTTCCGCTATGTTCAGTGATATTGATGGTGTTTCATTGTCGTCCACTTCATTCTCTTCCATTGCAACATCTGTTCCTTCTCCGGCGATGGGTGAATAAAACAATTTCTTCAACTTTCTCGCGGTCTTAGTTTTTGCGGGTGTGGATTCTGTGAATTGATCTCCGACTGCATCCGAACTACCAGGAGGACATTCACTATCAATGGCTGGTGGTGGTATAACTCCGTTGTCAATCACTTCATATTCTTCCCATTGGCACGATGCATCTCCAGTCTCAAGTCCCTGCCAAAAGGTTTGACAAGCAACATCTCTCGTTCGCTTCACTGTCTGTGTAGATCTAGTTCGTACACCCACTCGCAACTAGAGGACAGATTGAAAAAGGGATGTTCAGTTTAAACACACGTTACAGTATTGAACTATTAACAGTGAAAAACAACATAATATAGTGACCAGGACACTAACCTTCTTTTGCTTTCTTTTCTTTGAAACTTTCTTGCCTCGAACTTCAACATCAGGACGCTGTTGCTCCGACTCGTGTGTGCATGTCTCCACTTCCTCTTGCGCTGCAACGACTATGTTTTCCTGATAAGCACATCCATCACGCACTGACGCTCCATGGACTCCCTGAAACATAGAACTTTCATTAGTATGTATAATAATATCGAAAACACAAAATGTACTTGGGGACCAATACCCACGTACATCTCAATAGCAAAACACGAATGAACGCTTTGTGTAGAACATTCAAACGACAATTATTCACGCATTGTTGATCTAGTTAGATGGAACTGTCAAGATCCATACCTCGGGCTCCTCATAGACTTCCATTGATGATATTATTGAAGATGATGCTTCAGTGACTCCCTGAAACACAGTAATTGCATTAGTATGGTTTTCTATTTTGATAAAAAGAACAGAAAGTTTGTGCAGGCGTGAACGGCTCATCTAAATAGACCTGCACAAATGATCAGTTGTCTAAAATAAATAATGGATATCTAAATATGATTCGATTTGCTCGATCGTTGGAAGTGTCACCACCCAGAAATCTGCATCAACTACTAGGGGTGATGTTCTTGTAGAAGAAGCTCCGTCATCTCCCTGAAACATAGTACTTGCGTTAATAAAGAAGGAAGTATAGCGGATGTAATCACGTCATATGATTTCGCTTCATCGAACTGTCAGTATCCATACCTCGAAATGCATAAGAACATCAAGGGACGATGTAACTGCGGTGCACACTTCTGCAAGCTGTTGCGCCGACCCGTAACTGCACGCTCCCCCTTCTTCTTGGACTAATGCTCCATCGACTCCCTGAAACATAGGACTTTCATTAGTAATGAACACAATATTGAAAAAAGAAGACACATAGGAGGGCGACGACAGAAGGACATATCAAGGACTAAAAACGAAAGAAACAGTGTGTGTAACAATCACGCTACAAGAATGCAAGATCTGATGATCTCCATCGATGGAACTGTCCTGAAACGTACCTCGAGCATCTGAGTGACATCAACGGTAGTCGTCAATACGTTGGACTCCTCAGCATCTCCCTGAAAGACAGTACTTGAATTATTTTGGATAACAATAATTATAACTGAAAACAAAGACTAGAGGACGAGTACAAGGGTGTACCATTAGGTAAAATAATTACACGATAAATTAAAACTATTGATTTACATGCCTAAAACAAGTCAGTGGCAGAATAGCCAAGTAAGATTACCCGATAGGCGCTTGAAGTGGCTGATGACTGCAATAACGACACGGATGGAGAATCTTCCGCCTTCATATTGAGTGGATACATAAATGGGGAAATTATTGTTAGCTAATGCTACACACTACCGCAAGGCCGAGAGCTAAATCCGTAAACTTGACTCACCAGTGGAGGGATGTGGACGAATAGAGTGGGAATAGCGGTTGAGAGCAATTTTTGCCTCGCTCGCGGTGTGTTCTTCTTTATTAGCAATGATGTGGAGTACATGTCAGAGGTAAAGTGCCTGCTGCAGATGCGGTATCGATCACCCCTCTTGTCCGCAAAGACTTCTAGGACTCTACTTTCAAGCTCAGAGGGTGGATATCCGCAATATCGGACCCATTCTCTTATCTGATCTATTGTCTTAGGGAAAACATGCATTATAGTACCTTCAGATTTATTATGGGTCTTCGAAGGGCAACCGCCAATGGAACAGGCAGGCATTGTGGAAAGTTCTGAAAAGTAAAGATCAACAATTCTCAATGAATACAATTTGTGTTAAAAAATTAAATGACACATAAAAGGTCCAATGCAAGGTTCGTTTTGGTTCTTGTAACTATACACGTTATTCACATGCGGATAAGTATTTAAATAACTTTAAAAAAATAGAAAAATAATTTGACTAAACTCAGAACATGTGACTAGTTCCTTGCATGTACTGTCTTGAACGAAAAGAAAACATGGATGCAATTTGATGACTACTAGCAAATAGATATAAATTAAAAAATTGGACGCAAAATGATTATGGTACATGGCCTTACCTTGACGAACAAACAGTTAGATGCAGGGATCAGAGTAGTTTCTTGTCGTAGAATAGGGAGCAGTTCACAGGTTGCAAACTGACGAGTTTGCTCGAAGTGGTCACGGAAGTTCACAGAGACGAAGAGCAGATAACCAGCACCTTCACGGGTTGACTAGCAAAGCGCAAAGAAGTTCTCATTCGAAATATGAAGTGGGTTATAAAGAATTCGAAACAGGGGTGTGTTTGTGAATGAATGACGTGTATATGTCGTGGCATTATCTGGAGGTAGACATGGGAACAACAACCCATGCTCTATAGACCACTTTGAAGTGTACATGGTCTTTGGCACCTCTTGGCCTTTATCGCTCCCTGACAGCTCCACTTGCCAGCACAAGTACCCCGGTGCGAACTGCCTTTGATAGGGCGGGGGGTGGATTGGGGCGGTGGTCGTGCAGACAAGACTCGTTTGCCGCAGGGCCTCACCAAGGAGAGGCCATCTAACTGCATGTAAGAGGCAGGCTGAAGGATCTAGTACATGGAAGGCAGGGGGGTGAGTTTATAAATACCTCAGCCTCCCAGGAGAATATATGGGTGCAGTTCACCCTGGAGACCCTGGATGCCTAGGCAGTTAGTCAGCAGCAGGCTGGCCTGTGGTGGCAAGGCGGCACGGGCCAGAGGCGGTCATCTCTGTACCCGGTGCCCAAAAGGATGATTTATTATGATCAACCATATTGATTATTTACCTATAACCATGTTTTGTGTCAATAAAATCCAACGGCCTTCCTTTTATTGCCAACGCTTGAACAAAGTGGTGTGGTAAGTATTTTTGGGGGAGGAGGCAAGGCCGGGAGGCTTGATGCCAACCCGCAAAATAACATATGTATGTCTGCTGCATATGGGTTCAACGGTTATGTGGATTGAAGGTGGGCGGCCTGCGTGAGGGAGGATGCTGGCCGGAGACATGTGGTGTGACAAGACAAGGCACAGGAAGACTATTCAATGGAGACACACTAGATTCATTTAAAAAATCAAAACAACCATTGTTAAAATATATGTTGGGTTTTATTTTAGATCTTAATTTCAATTGAACATAAATAATAAACATTACACATTGTAAAGTTGCGGTTGCAGCACATCCATGGAAAATCCGCGGTATTGTCCACTGTCGCTGGGGAAATGTTGTCTAATGGCAAGTACCGCACAGGCAGGTATTACTCTCCGAACGCGGTGTCCGAGCCTCCCGTGAAGCCACCAAGTGAAGCAACGATAGGCCACCAGCCTGTACCACCTGTGAAAATGAAAGATGCAAACTGTATTAAAATGACAAAACTTTCTTATCACTGTCGATTCAGGTAAAAAATGTCATTCTGCTTTGAAAAAAATTCTATCTAGAAAATGCACAACATGGAACCAATTTACATGCATTCGAATGATGAGACGACCATGAAATAGTAGTGGCATCACTGACATCACAACCAGAGTATACTTACTCGTTACTCGGATTACGCGGACGAACAGTGCCGCAAAGTTCGTGCATAAGCACCATCATCATCCTCAACACTGTCCGTGAGAGGCAGGCTTCCCTGAACTCTGGCAGCTCGGTGATGCATTGCGGACTTGGCTCGCCTTCCGAAATGTAGGCCAAGCACCCGGAATTTTCACGGCAGCAGCAGTTCTCCTCCTCAGTTGGCATTAGCTCGCACCGATTGCACGTGCACCAGGTGGAGACGCCGTCCATGCGACATGGTCCAGGCTCTTCATCCGTTGACTGGTCCTCCCAACTGCCGTCCGAATCCCCATCGTTTTCGCGTGCTTGCCTTTCCAGTAGTTCTTCCTCGGTGTACTCGGGCTCGTACATATACGGCATTATTGTAGCCATTGTGTGGTAAAGAAAGTAAAATAATTTATAGCGGTGGTACTGGTATCTGTTCACACGGGCTACAATCAACGAAGGTAGCTGACCAGAGCACAGAAACGAGTCACAGAATACTCAAAGTAACACACAGAGAGTAATGGAATCGAAAATCTGCTGCTGTGTGTTGTGAAACGGTGTGTTTATACTTATTGAGGAAAGAGGCGTCCTGCCATTTCCATGGCGACAGTTCATTAGCTGAGGCGCAGCGATTGTTGACACGAAACGTGCTTTGGCGTTGGGAAATGGGCGGTACGCGTCTGCTGATGTCAGGCTCAGGGGCGGGGGATTTGATTTAGTGCCGCAAAAGCAGGTGAGCCAGGGCGATGCGGCAAGTGATAGGATTATCAGAAAATGGCGGCTGATTTCGAGTGCGTTAATGGACGAAAAGTCGGGTAAGGTCCATAGGAAAGTTTTCTACGATCGACCGAGTTATGCTTAAAAACACATGGCCGAACCGTAGGGACAATAAAAAAAAAGTCCCGGAACTATCCTTTAAGGTTAATAGTTTTTCATTGTTGACTTCATCACACGTGGTAAGCTAATATCTGTAAAGATTTTATACATAAAAGCTTATGTTCCTTACCTAGAAGAGTGAGGGGAAATGCTGCATCTTCGTTCAGGAGTATCACTTTTGGAAATCCCACTATGGCAAAGATCAGCACCCAGTTGTTCGCGATGGTGGTAATGGGAATGCTTCATATTGGCATTACCTCAGTGTAACCTCTAGCATAGTCCATTAGCACCAGTACATATTTCTGCCAGGCAACACGTCATGGGTTCTACAGTGGCCATGGCCACATGCTGTAAAGGTCCCTCCCTAACAAGGTTTGTTGGACATAAGGGTAAACTGTGTACCTGGTGTGGATTAGAAGTCTGACACACCAGGCATTGATCAGTATTTTGTTTTAGCTATTACTTGTGGCTTGTAAAAGCACTAGCACTATTTCTTTCACTTTTCTGGCTCATAAGTGAGCTACGGCCATTCACTGTGGGGTAAATAAAGAACGCTCTGCTGAAATGTTGAACAACATACATTTGTTAACTTTATGAAGAAAGACACATGTGAGAAACCAGGAATGATAGACTCACACAGAGCACTCATTGTGATTGGTATAAACTTTTTATTAAATTATAAAGGGGTTGGATGTATTGATAGTTGGTGTCTTTCTTATTCAATTAACAATGTTTTTTTCAGAAATTGTTAGAATCCACTATGATCCAAGGTACTACGGATTGACACATTGTTCTTTTAGAGAGGGAGAGAAGTAGGCTGGGGGACGGGGTGGAAGGAGTAATAAGGAGGAGGTGTGAAAAAGGAGAGAGAGTTGGCTTAGCAGAGGGGAGAGCCAGAGGGAGAGAGGTTCAGTATTTTAATTGGGTTTCAGTATAACATTTAAAAATGAATATAGGAAAAGAATATCGCTTGACTGACTTTGGACCCTACCATATATTCTTTAAAACTTTCTGTATCAAGTACAGCACACTGGTCTTGGAAATGATTGAATAACTAGCCAAGAAACTGAATGTTTCATAGGGTTAAGAACAGTTCTTGGTGCGGATGTCTGTCGGATGCAGGTTTCAAAACTTCTGCCTGCCACCTTTGCTGCACGGCTTCTAGTCGGCTGCCCCCTAGGCCAGTAATACTGTACTGTCCACATAGGTCTAGCTCTAGATTTGATCCTTCTTAAAGAGGAATCATTTTGATCCGTCATAAGTTAAAGCCCTTAAACACACCTTTGTTCTCTTGCCTAGCCTTGATTTTCCTTTCTGTTTACTTTAAGTGCTCTTTTCTTCTTATATGTTAATTATTTTTTAAATTGTATTCCCTTTATATCGACAGATTTTTTCTGTGAATTGCTAGACTTGCCACATTATTAATATTTCTTATTATGATCTACATGTCTCTGTGTTTTGAAAGTCTGCAATATGGTTCTGCCAAAAGATTGACCTGAATTCAACCAGTTATTTTTATTTATTTTTGTAATGTATGGGCTCACCTTACCCCATGGACCAGACCTTCCATCCCCTACTCCCTTAAACCCACACACACATGTACATGCATTTGCGATTGCTCAATTCGATCAAAAGTGCACAACCAAACTGTAGACTTTCATAAGAAAGTCTTTTAAAAGATGCAATAATCTTAAAATACATAACATAATTTAACTCCCCGACAGTACATTATCAGGATATTAAAAGTCAATGTGCTGTTCCTTGATTTGTACAGGCACAGATGTCCCTGGTTGATTTGTATATCCCAAAATCAACATCATTAGAATTAGTTTTTCTGTATAATATCAAAACAAAGTAAAGGCAAAGTAAAAATTTCCTGTTTTAATTATCCACTATAATGATGCATTGAATGGTTTTGAATGGAAAGTTTTAGATGAACCAACATTTTGCGTCTCTTGCAGTTTTGACCCTAGCCAGGTGCAAGGATCGGCCTCATAATTTGGTGGTTCCTCAATGTGGGTTTTGGTTAAAGGGCAGGTAATTCCTTCTGTTTGTGGAAGCGGCTCTGGTTGGGGTAATGCCTTGGGGAAATGGCCCTCATGGTGGGAGTGGTTTGTGGGACGGAGATGGGTCTGAGGGCAGCAATAGACTGCAGAACTGGGTATCAGTTTTAGTATGGACCTTAGGAAGGCCCTGGGGCATAGATCGGCCCCACGACTTAGCCTGAGGCGCTGCCGGACCTCTGGGCATGAATAGCCTTCACCTTGTGATTGGGCCTTGGGGGCTGATCTTGATGGAGCAGAGGGCCTTCGTGTGGGAAGACCCGCTGAAAAAGAAGAACTTTGGATGGTGTTGGCCTCAAGTAAGAAGCAGGGATGATGCTTGGACGAGGTGCGGGAGCAGGCTTAACAAGGTTTGGCAAGCTTGGCTTTGGAAATGGCATGAAACAGTTTGTGTCTAGTTTCTATTACTGTCCGATTTATAGCTATATTTCGAAACCGTTAATTTAATAAACACAGGCTCTACCATTAGTTTTACAGACAATAAAAATAAAATCTATTTTATACTTTGTGGTATAGCTTATTTGAATTCCATTAATTTGTCATCTTGTATACTGCCTTTAGTGAATAATTAATCAGATCCTGGGCATGCTTATGACCATTAGTTGATTCATAATTGAGCATTAATCACCCTTTACACGCACTGTACTTGGTGGTAACGGCCTGGGTGCTGAGTTGTTAGTAAGCACAAGTGCAGTATGAAAGGTGAAGAATTGTTAAGCTTGGATGCAGAGAGCCTGGGACATAATCAGTGCATCAACACTTCACCCGAAAATGTGTTACTCTGGTGAAATTGCGTTATCTTCCTGTGCCTCGAATTGGTAATATGCTGAATACGACTATAAAAAAAAAACAATTGTACAGTGTGCCACCTCATACTTTTCCAGTTACATATTCTCGCCCTCATTATCCCTTATGGCTGCTAAGTTTAACTTGTAGGCTCTCATTAAATAATAACGGGTAACAGTGGGCATACTGACAGGTGGCTGTTACCACCACTTAAGATGGTTAACTGTGTAGAAACCCGCTCTTCAATCTAACAGGGAAACCAGGCAGCAAGTCGGGTTTATTTCCATACAGCCGTATAGAGCAACCAGCAGAGTATCCCCGCCTCAGAAAAAGACACTTCAGCACATATCTCTGTGTTTTTCTAGGATCTTGCACAATGATGATCATACAGAAGGTCAGCAAGATGCATTTAGTCGTGAACTTCCTCACAGAACATCCGTGACCTTGAGTGGCATGGTGTAACAGCACCATGCTATGCCTGTACATTTCTGCTCAGCCTAAAGTGAGGGCTCAGAAATGAGAGGCGGACACACAGTGGTAATATTCTCAACATTAGCCATTTTATTAACAGAAAGGGGTTTAGATAAAGGCCTAACTTTCCCTATCCCAACGTAAATGCCCCTTTCTATGAACCCAAAACTGAAATGGGATAACCTTTTGACCTTTTGTCCAAACAGAATATGACTCTCACACTAACATATACAATGAAATGGTGCAAGGTACATGTTTCAAAGTTCAACTTAAATAAGTGCAACAAATAAAAGATATAACTTCAACCAAAACAATCCTTATATCCAGGGGATGGATCCCTTCCTCTGGATTATTTCATGAACACTATTCAGTGTTCTGTGTCATGTGAGGGGTCAGAAATGTGAGGCGAATAAGTAGATGGTGTTTTCTCACAAGTAGCCATTTTTATCAAATAAGAAGGATGAGAAAAACACCTCACTTTCCCTGACTTAACTACGATTTCCCTGCCTGTCAAACTAAGACTCTAATATCAAAAGGTATCTGTCCCTCACACTTATACATACAACAAAATCATACAGGTATCATGACCGTTTAAATTCAATAAATTAATAGTTCTACATAAACATTGTAAACGTGTATCCTTGTAACCTGGGTTGGATCTCCTTCCCCAGGATAAATGCAGGTTTTTCCAAACCAAAGTTCCAATCAAGAAAGATATTTTCAATAGCTAAGTTCTGCTTCAAATGCAACACAAAATACTCTTCACTCCATAGGTTTTTCACTTGACACTTGGATTGTCTTATTGCTACACAAGATTTATCAGTCTTCAAACTGCTTGCCCAACGTTTCCACAAGCTCTTGCTTCATAAACCAAAAAGACTTTGTCTTCACACCTATAGTCAGTATTCAGTATAACTTCTCTTCTTTGTACAACCACTTTCAAATGTCTTCTTCATAAACAGTAATATTTTGTCAGGATGGTCTTACCACAGTTCATAACATATTAGTGAACTTGCCACTTTCTTTCTACCACAACCTTCCACCCCAATGCAGCACTTAAATGACTTCTTTATGGTTCACTAACCTGCCAGAACTAACCACTAATAGTCAATTTCCTGGTATGCTCGCCTTGCAGGATAAAAGTCCTACCACTACTACAAGTACTCTGTGGTGCGGGTTGCTTAAAACTAAAACGTTTTTCAACTTTCAATAACATTGAGGCTCACAACTTCTTTCATAAGGGTACAATACACATGGATATTGTTTGTTCACTGATTTGTTTTTTACATGCTATGAAGGTTATATGCTTCTCTGCCTTGATGATTAGTACACAGGGGCTTCTCTCCTACCACCTTTTGGGTTCCTTCTACTACACCATTTAACTGCTGGCAATGTCTCTTGTTCAAGTTTCTCTCTTTAGGAAAGTTGTTTCCCCTTTTATTTTTAATTGCCTTTCTTTGGCTTAGGTAATGCTGATTACAATTTTGTTCAAATATTGCCCCCTCTTTACTTTGGCAATGATCGTCACAATGCTGTTCAAATATTGCCCCCTCTTTACTTTGGCAATGATGATTGTAAACTTCCTTCATTCGATCTCTCTCAATATATTTGTTACTCCAGAATGCTTTAATCCATTAGTTCAGTATTCAAAAAGGTTTCTGACAGCCGGCAGTCTATTGCGGAGCTCCCCGGGTTTACCGACTGAAGGCCAACTTACTGATCTTTCCCTGTGCTTCTGTTCGACCTGCTGCTGCTGCTTCAGCTTTGCTCTCGTTGGGTCCTGGTCGCCTGACAGCTCCAGTCACACTACCGCAGCCCACGCCTTCTGAAAAGGAAGCCTGCCCCACTCATGTAAGGGAGGAATGGTATCACAAGTATGACACTGACGCAAGAGATACACGTTTCAAAATCTTTAACTTCTTGGGGTTTGGAAAAACTCTTGCTAAGATGAGAGCAGTCTCTACCATCAAATAATAAAGAACACACAGTCCAAGTCAGTCTTTGTCAAGTCAAAATGACTAATACTAACAAAACCTAATGCCTGCCCTATCTCGAATACAAAAACTGTGTCAAGGGGAATATGTATGCAAAGGAAAATCAGTGTTGTAACATAAAGGATCAAGGTGGCTGAGTCCGCGCTCCTCCCCACGCTGGACAGCTCGCAATAAGGCGGCCTCCGTAAACAGGATGACACACTCTGGCTCAGGTTATCAAAAAAAGGCAGTTCAAAACATGGGTCGAGGCCCGCTTGGCCATCCACGTAAAGTCACTTATTCCAGCTTTCCAAAAGTTCTTTCACAGTTCAACAAAAGTTCACGTAGGTCTCCCTCGGTCAGGCTCGGACCTTCCAACCAAAAAGTATCTGATTCAACGTAGATCTCCCTCAGCCGGGATCGGACCTCGCAATTAAAGAACTTGCAGGGGTTCCCTTCCACAAACCTCATTGGCATTCACTGGGGTTCCCTTCCCCTACTTATTTCATGTTCCAGGACTCGCCCTCAGTCAGGCTCAGACCTTTCACTGATGTCGAAGATTTTCGAATGTGCAAGGCTTTTACTATAGACCTCTGCAGGACCACTTCAACTTTCACTACTTCTCCCTTTGTTATTTGCCCAAGTGTCTCTTCGTCTTGGTAGTTCCATATCACAAGCACATACATTCAAAGACACCTGTCTTTTAAAGCATTCAGTTCGTTCACTTTGCCGCTTTATAACAAGACATGAAACATTTTGTAGAGACTTTGGAGTGGGCTATTTCCTTTCCCCAGACCACTCTTCTACTCTGCATCACTGGCTTCGCAGTTATTGGCAACTTAAAAGTTCACTACTGGTCTTTCGCGTCTCATCAGCATGCGCTCAGCATTTAATTTAATTGTGAGATACACTGTTGCGGCTTCAATCTTTCCTTGACACAAACCGGCGTTTCATGTCTTTCACTAACTCACTGGTTGTATGCATTCCTCTGCAGCTTTGGTTCAAGAGTCCAGGTTAATACCACAGGCTTGGCCTCGCCTCCCCAACTCTGTTGTTCACCCGGGAGGGTCACTGATGTCCTTGAAACACAATGCAGGTTTCTTTTTGTCTCTGATTTGGCTTTCTCTGCATATCCTTCACGGTCTCCCGGATGCAACGACCTCCTGCAGGGATCTTCAGGGTTTCCCTACCCTTTGCTCATTCGCCCCGGAAGATCTGCTCCTTCTTGTGTTCCACCTTGCTCAGAGTTTGTCTCTATGTTCCACGTTTTATCTGTGTGGGGAGTGCTAATCAGTATCAGGTGTATGTACTTAAAGTCAAGTGCCTGATTTTGCCTGACCTGATTAGTGAGACATCTCCAATGAGATATGTAATTGTTAGCCTCTTTACTCTCAGTGGCCCTCTTCAATGGCCCATTGTTTGTGTAAAAAGGGGATGGGGGGAGTTGGGACATTGGAGAATCCTTTAAAATAGGATGGAGTATGAGTACGGGAAAGGGTGGAATTCGTCGTCTCGCCATTGGTTGCTTCACTCCTAGTCCCCGAAGACCCCTCACCCAGGTGATCATCCCGCGCTGGTCCACCCCGAGGGTCAGGATTCAAAGGTGATGGCTGCGCCCTGGCCACCTGAGACAGAGCTACCTGGGGACTAGCAAGTGAGATACCCTTCGGTTTCTCACACTCCTCACATGCTTCAGTGAACGCCAAACACCGGAGTAGGACGCCAGACCAGGAGAGCTTCTACGGGAAAGCGAGTCATAGCACTGTTTGCTGATGCACGTCCTCTGCACTCCAGAGTCTTAACTTCTACGACTCACTCGACATAGCGCCCTGCTACAAACCCAGTGGTGGCTCTGGCGTCGTCTTCTTTCTGCTTCTACTGTCCCCAGTGCTGCTTTCTTCTAATGCTTTCTTCTTATGGTCTGCACCTGAAGCGGCTTTAAATATTCAACGACCCTCTCTGGTATGCATCATTTGAACCACTAGACTGCACACTACAATTCTGCACCTCTGAGCCCCTCTTCCTCATCCTAGTACTTGTAGCATTATGGAACTTAAAGACCCTGATTGTCACGTGTCGTGGGTCGGAGCGTAAAGGCCACAGACCGGGAAGGCCTCAGTTCTTGGAAAGTAATTGAGGCCTCATGATACAGATGAAAGAAAGACTTTCCCCCCAAGAGCTTAGCCTGCAGGATAGTGATAATACCTGTCAGGCCAGGGGCTTCGGCGAAAAGGCAGGAGCAGCAGCAGAGCTAAGGAAAAAGAACACAATGGATACAATGAATATCACGTTGGGGAAGGGCCTGACCTTCCAGCTGTAACACCCCCAGTTACACCCACTCTTCCCTGTTACGTGATGTGACACTAGAAACCTACTTGCTGAACCAGCAAGCAACCAGAGGCTGAAGAGTTGCAGAAGTAATCACCAAGAAGAAACAAGTTCCAGAAAAGCACCTGTTGAGGGGAGCCCTGAATCGTACGGCACAAGGATGCAACTGAGGAGGTGATATCTGAGTCCCGAGGTAATGGGGATGAAGGGCTGGCAGCAGAGCGTCCCAAGGATAATCCAAAGGAGATATGCAGCAGAGCGTCCAACAATCGTCCAGAAGTAATATGCAGCAGAGCGTTTTCCTTACGTGCAGACAGTGTGTGGGAAATGAGCTGATCAGAGGCCGGGGAAGTATGAGGTAGGGACATAGGAAGAGGATACAACCGCGGGAGTAAAAGCAGTTGTGTGCTGAAAGAGGGGGTGATGTGCCAGACACAGGATGCTAGTTATCGGAAGAATGGTTGGAGTCCGTAGCTGCATGATCGGGGGAACTGGGTAGTCAGTCCTAGGGGGTTTTGGCAATGGAAGCAAGGAGGCCTGAAACAAAAGCCAAGTCCGGGAGAAGGATCCATGGTCGGGTTGCCGGGAAGTCAGAATAACGCAGGAGAATCACTAGAACGTAACTGAACCATGCAAAAGAAAGCAGCGGTTTGGGAGCGCAGTCTCTTTTCCAAAGAAGCAGTAAATAGACACCTTCCAGGTGACGTGGAACGCACGCCGTACTGTGTTCCATGTGACTGGAATGGCTTGGGGCTGATGGGAATTGCAGTTTTGTACTGCCCATGGCGAGGCCATTGCTGCGCGAGATGCCAGGGCAGCCTCCATGACCAGGGAGACATGAAAGGGACCCCGGGGCATGATACTGATGTTCTGAGTCAATGGTTGGTTCTTGGCTTTATAGTTTAAACCGAAGGGGGAATCATAACTATTAACTATCAGAAGTAGTGATATTTATTCTCTGATCATTACATATATCATTCCTGTGTTGACCATAAGGATTTTTACTAGGGATAGTTTGGGTAATTCTTTACTCTGACAACAATCCATTAGGTATTTGGTATTTTGGAAATATTACCTTCCAAAGAAGATGAATACTGTGTCTCTCCTAACTGAGTTATGGTGGCCTTCTCTTCCCAGGTGATCCACCCAGCTAATACCATCTCCAGCATTAGGATCAGGTAGCGGCTGCCTTCCCCAGGCCACCTGGGAGATGACTTTAGGCTGGGAGTCTGAGGACTGCACAGGATTCATCACAGTCAATACCAGTCTCTTAAAGGCATTGTAAATGTTTCTTTTACCTTATACTCTCATCAGGATGGAAAAACAAATGTTCCTTCCACAACACTGATTGGAATATAGCAAAGAGGAAGTCTCCTAGTCTTCCAGAATGGTAATGCAAAATGTCTTTTTTACACAATTCTGGTTGAAATAAGGCAAAGAGAAGTCTTACCTACTTTTCAGGATGGCTAAACAAATGACGGTATAACAATATTGATTCAAGTAGGGCAAAAGGCAAGTCTTTTCAAAGTTTTTGGTTGACAACATTTTCATTTGAAATAAGCGCTTGCTATGACTAAAACGTTATTCAACCTACCAATTTAAAATTAGCTTCCCAGTACATTCTCCTGCCAGGAAACCTCTCAGCTGAAAAATCTTGATATCCTGGTTTACTCTCCTTGCCGGAATATTGCCCTTTTGGCTCACACAGATCCCCTCTCCTGCCAGGTATCTCTTTCCAAAAAGGTCCACCCCGATACTCTTATCAGGTCTCTTCACGACATTCACTTTCTCTTTAACTTTCACAAAATTGTACACCTTCAACAACACATCTTTGTTGACTTTAGTTGTTACTTAATTTCCCCCGTACCAACATCCCATATTTGAGGGTTTGTTCAAGCTCTGTTTGTCAACCTTTCATTCAATCTCTCTCGGCTCTTGGCAATGCTTGTCCCATGTTTCTCCAAACTGACAGTTAAAGTTAGGAGAATTGTACAACTATTGCCTCTTTATTTCTCTCACAATCTCTCTTGGCAATGTTGGTTGCAGGTTTCCACCAACTGACATCTTTAGTCAGGAGAATTATACCATGTTTGCCTTCTCTTTTCAGCTTTATCTGATATGCATTCAAAAATGCTTTTGTAGCGTGTGTGCATGTTCCGGGGCCCCCTACATCTCTAGGCTGACTCACCGGCTCACTGTGCGGCTGCTGCAATGTGCTGGTGAGGGGCCAGCATCGCCATCTGGGGAGAATCTCATTAGGTCCCTGCGTCGGCTCTGCTAACCTTCGCCGCTATGACCCTCACAGCTCTGCAGGGCCGTGTCTTCTCTGACAGCCCCGCAGTGCACTGTTCACTTTCTCTCTCCTGGAGTTCCTCTTTTTCGGTCCCAAACGCCGCCACTCTGCTTCTGGCAGATATCTCCTGTTCTCCCCACAACACTTAATGAGTTTTTCTTTGCCACAGGTCTCGCATCCTGCTCCGCGCACTCTGCAGCCTTCCTTCTCTCTCCTCCTCCTTCATTCCACTTGCCACAGGTGATCTGGGGATTTAAATGTCCGACATATTTGACTAGACTGTATATTATTCTTAACGTCACATTTCCTTCACATGGGCTCCTTGCTCCTCTTCCTGGTCACAGAACCCAAGGCTTTCTGGGGCTTGTAGTCCAAGGAAGTTTCAATTGTTTTTAAATTGCAAGGTTGAACAGTTATATTTAAAATACAATTATAATAAACATCAGATGTTTTATAACAAAATGCCATCAAAGACTCTGGAGTCCTTACAGAAAGGGGGAGAATACTGCGTCTCTCTTGTTGGAGCCACCACTTCTCCCTACTACTCATCTCCTCCCTCATGATCCTTCCTCCTGGCACCACCCCTAGGGACAGGATCAGGTAGCGGCTGCCTTTCCCTAGCCTTGCTGGAGGAGACTGCCACCGGGGAGTCAGTGTTGATTCTGTATGATTCATCACACTACCCACATGATACAATTTCCGCCTGTATCGGATTTCTCCATCAAGAATGCTTTGCCCTAATGCGTGACATGTTGCACATCACTTGGCAGCCCTGGGCCCCAGGCAGAGACTAACATCACAGCTGCACAACCTTGAGAGCTTCCCCGTGCCTGTCGGACAATCACGTTTACGCGCATCTTTACCACGCCATATCCCCAATCTTGGCTGTGGTGCTGCTCTGACGATTGCATGTGCATGGTCAACACATATGGGAAAACATCAAATACTATTTGTTTCGACACCTGGACCAGGTAAACCATTCCCTAAGTACTAGCCTCCACCTGGTACATCCAGCAGGTGGGCTGCATTAGTATGGGGCAAAGGGGGCATTATGTATGCAAATAAAGTCCATCCCCCCAGTACCGCCAGCTCAGAAAGATAATTTAATATTACGGATCTGGCTGTTCCGTGAGTAAATCTACATAATTTTAGCCAGCTCTTAGATTGTGTAGATCTAGGCATGGCCGACACTTGTGTGGGGTGGGTGAGCAAGAGGGATACCTTTGCTGCTCGGAGGGCTCCACAAAGTCACCTTCTTCAAGGGTAGACCCATGCTGTGTACAGAAATGGCTTGGTTGGTGGTAATAAAATGTCACTCGACTCTTAATTTCCATGTATATTTGGCCTTGAGAGGGATTAGTTCACGTAATCCCACTCGGCTTTGTCTTTACTACTCGGTTGGAAGAATTACTTTGTGGAAAGCTGGATGGTAATTCTTTCATAATGGGGGACGTAGTCTTGACTTTCGTCCCTTTCCCACACACAGAGACTTGAACATTATTAGCAGACCAGTGCTATAAATGACCAATTACCTTACCTTCTTATGTATGCATTACACCTTGTTTGTTTGTTTGTTTATTTATTTGTATAGCGCGCCTGACCCAGAGGTATATGGGCGCTTGAGCATCAAGTTACAGGCATAGGTAGGAACATTTGTACAATTGTGCAATGTAAGTATAGTTACAACATCGGTTATGACAGTAGTTATAGTAGAATTAGTGACATACATGCATACGGTGCTAGTTAATTGTTAAGTAACCAGGTGATGATCTTAGTTCTGAAAGGTTGAAATGTAGGGGTAGATTTGATGTCCGATGGGATAGTGTTCCATATTTGTGAAGCTAGAACTGGGAAACTGGATCCGCCGGCTCTTTTGAGGGAGTATTTGGGCACTGTCAGTTGTAGTGTATTAGAGGATCTGGTGGTTCTAATATTCTGTCTTAAGATGAATTTATCGGTTAAGTAAGGTGGGGCCAGGTGGTTAAGAGCTTTGTAGGTGAGGCAGATAGTTTTTAGGTCTATTTTTTGTTGGATGGAGAGCCATTTGCATGTGATTCTTGTGGCTGAGATGTGTTCTCTTCTGGGAATATTAAGGGCGGCACGGAGTGCATTATTTTGTAGAACTTGTAGTTTGTTAACAACCGTTTTATTGGCACCTACATACAGGCTGTTGCAATAATCCAGTTTGGATTGTATAAGTGCTCTGGCTAGAGTAAGGCAATTGTTGGGGGATATCAGAGATCTGCAGGCTCTGATTAGTTTCCCAGTGTAAGCAGTGGCTGAGGCGGTCATATTAATTTGTTTGGCGAGGTTGGTGTTAGTGTCGAGATAGAAACCAAGAGTTTTTACACTTTTGGCAGTGGGGATGGTGTTGCCGTCAATGATGAAGCTAGAGCAGCTCGGGCTGAGATTCCGGATAGTGTTGGGTGAGCCGACAAGGAGCAGTTCGGTTTTGTCATCGTTCAGGCAGAGGCCATGTGTGGCCATCCATGCCTGAACGATGGAGAAGACTTCACCGATCCTGTTGGCGTCCGTGTTGTGGTTGCCTGATAAAGTGAGGAGTATCTGGGTGTCATCTGCATAGTTAGTGTAGGTGACACCCAGATGGTCCAGTTTATCGAATAGGGGCTTTGTGAATATATTATACAAGGTGGGTGAGACACACGATCCTTGTGGGACACCGCAGGTAATGGGAATAGGGTCGGCTGCTGCAATGGGTGAGAAGACTCGCATGGTCCTATTGTCCAGGAAAGATTGGATCCATGTGACCGCCGAGTGGGAGAAGTGTGCTGCCGATGATAGGTGGTTGCACAGGATTTTGTGGTCAACCAGGTCAAAGGCAGCGGAAAGGTCGAGGAGAAGCAGGATAGCAGCCCTCCCTTTATCTTTGATTTCGTCTATCTGGCTCTTGAGATCTACAAGGGCCGTTTCCGTCCCATGTTGGGGACGAAAGCCAGATTGGCGAGTACCTAGTAATCGGTTGGTTTCAAGGTAATCCTGAATTTGTAAATAGGCCACTCTGTCAAGGATCTTTAGTAAAAATGGGACAGTGGTAATGGGTCTATAATTTGTGGGTATGTCTGGGTCGAGGGTCTGTTTTTTTAGCAAGGGTAGGACCCAGGATTGTTTCAGATTACTTGGGACCATATTGTTAGAAAAAGACAAGTTTATTAATTTGGTTATGAAGGGGGAGAGATCCCTGGCAGCATCCTTGATTATCTGTGCGGGGCAGCTATCCCCCTTGCAGTTCGAGGGTTTCAAGGATGCTATAATTTTTTGTACTTCAAGTGTGGTAACCTTTTTGAAGGTGAAGCCTGAGCTAGAGGCGATGAGTGGGGGATGGGTGGGTCTGGAGGAGGGGTCGTGAGTGAGCTGTTGCCGTTTGTTTTCAATTTTAGTTTGGAGCCCTGAGATTTTGTTGGCAAGGGCGTTCTGGATCCCTGTGCACCAAGGTTTATCCTTTGTGCAGGTATCTTCAGGAGGAGTGGGGTTTTCTAATTCCTTTAAGATGTTAAAGAGCTCTTTTGTGCTGGAGCCTGCCTGTGAAATCCTGGAATTAAGAGATTCTTTCTTAGCACGCGTGATCTCATTTTTGTAGTGGGTGGAGAAGTTGGTGAGGTTAGTTCTATTGTCTGCTGAAGGCACCGATTTCCATAGTGATTCCAGTTTGCTTTTTTGTAGTCGGAGAAGTTTGAGCTCTGGGGTGTACCATGTATTCAGGTGCGCTTTAGGTTTCCCTTTACGCATTTTTAGTGGGGCAATGGTGTCGATAGCTTTAGCCATGGAGTCATTATAGGCGTTGACCATCAAGTTTAAGTCAGTTGTAGTTGGTAGGGCATTCAGAATGGGGGTCACCAGAGGCATTAAGGCTTCAGCTGTAATGTTGCTCTTTTTCCTAGTTTGGCAGGCCGGAGCAATAATAGGCTTTTTGTGCATTAGGTTGTTTATATTAATGTCAAGGGGGAGGAAGTAGTGATCCGTCCAGATGAGTTGTACAGGGTCCTTTAGGGTAATGTTGCAATTGAGGGCGGTAATCCAGTCAAGGATTCTGCCTTTCGAGTGGGTGGGTTTAGAGCAGAGTTGAAGGAGGCCATGCTCCTCTAATGCCGTGGCCAGGGCAGTGGCGGGGGAGTCATGAGGGTCATTAAACCCAAGATTGAAGTCTCCCAGTATAATTATTTGTGCTGAAGGTTTGGAGCTTTCGGCTACTAGGGAGGTGATGTCTTCCTCAAAAGAGCCAGGTGGGCCTGGGGGTCTGTAGATTATGTGCATAGTGATCGTACTCTTCGGGGAGGTTTGTAGTTTAACTGTGAGGTGTTCACATGATTTAAGTGGAGGAGAGGAACCTTCAACCTTTGTTCATTCCAAACCGCTGTACTTTCACTGTCTGAGTTCCCACTGCATTCCCTGACCTGGTTCTTCACTATATGCTGTTGTCACTTTATTAGTTGAGCACCTAATAATTTCTTTATGGTGGGGGCTTCATAAGAAGAAAATTACTGTACGCCCATCACAGTCTTGCATATCCCACCGTCGTATTATGTCAAACACCTAAAAAATAGTTTAATAGTTTACTTTCTAGTAAAGACATTTAAACAGCTGTATTGGAAAATAAGCACCATATTTCAGAACTCCCTCTCTAATAAATAGCATATACTCTCACAGGTAATGAAGATTTTTATATGGGGTGCAAAGAAGTACATCTATATAAATTACATTTTAGCCTCCTGATGGTTTAAAACTCAGAATTTCGGCACTTTGTCATTTGGAGATGTGGATTGAAGTTCTTATTGCAGTTCTCATTAATTGTATGATTGCTTATTTCAAAATAGTAGAACAGTCGCTCCACCAAACTAATGAGATGAGAGCACGGAATTGTAATGCAGTGAATGCCTCGCCTGTCCATGTTGCATTAATTCAATTTGTCGTTTCGCCTATTGTGATGAATCGGTAATGATTCCTCCCAGGAACCTGGCCTTGGAACCTTCTCATGTGGCAGAGAAAGGCAGTCGCTTCCTGATCCGGCCCCTGGGAGGGGTCTATTGCGGCAGGATCACATAGGGGGGGTCAGACCAGCAAGACTGGGAAACCCCCCTGTTTAACTTTCCCCATAATCCCACACCTTTAATGGCTGTTTGCCAAACAGAACAATTTAGAAAATCTAACTTTGTTGTTGAGGGCTACAAGTCCCATAATCCCTTAAGTACTGGGATGAGAAAGAGGACTGAAGAGTCATGCTGTAGTAGTAGTAGTAGTCGTCATCAGGCAATTAACCCTGATAGCCCAAACCTGAGGGACGCTGAGAGGCTTAAACGGCCCCCTCAGGTGTAGGCAAATAGAAGGAGCTGGAACTGTGGCTGAGTCTATACAGTAGTAGCAGAGGCAGAAGGAAGAAGGCACAGCATTGGCAATCCAGGAACAATTTGGAGAACCAAAGGGACACTGGATTCTGATGCAGCAGATTTCAACTGCTTGCCCTGTGAAGGCCCTGTTCATCCAAACTCTGGTGTGCAGAGGCTGCGCAAGACTGCCTTTCCCCATGTGAGCCTAATTGCCAAGATTGCGCAGCAAGAACCGTGGCGAGGAGCTGTTGTGAAACCGTGGGTCTCGGGAGCAAGAGAGGCTCTTTAGTTGAGTGGCCAGAAGGAAGACTCCTTCAGCGAAGAAGGGGGTGGGTCCACAGTGAAGCCAGAAGTCGTAGAAGTTGTGCAACATGTCGAGAAAGGAATACAGAAGCCAGTGAGTTAAATCTGGCGTTCTGATTCCTTGCATGAGCACTGCCGGCAACAGTATCCAGCTTAATAATCACTTGTGTAAGAGAAGTGATGCAAAGTTGCTTGTTGGGTCTTTAACAATGGGACACTTGAAAAGTAGCACTCGCGTGTGATAGGGTATTTTCTCTTTCACTCGCATGAAGAGCAAACGCTACGAAAAGCAATTTTTTAATGGTAGAAACTTTGTAAAATACATGAAGTGGTTGCATGTGCCTAAGTACGCTTCTCAGAGGAAGAGTGACCTCTGAATCATTATTCACGCAGACAACAATTGCTACCAAAGAGAAATCATGTGTTCAAACATTGTACTTGAAGTTGGAGAGAGCAAGCATTACCCAAGCCAAGAGTGAACCAGGTATTCTGCAATTGAGACTGAAACCAGCCTTTCCCAAAGCCAGAGAATAGTTTACACTGTACTGTGAGCACAATAGAGCGTCAGCATTGCCTAAGATAAAAGTGTACAAGCATTACCTCAAGCCAAGAGAGTGGCACCAAAGCTTCTGGGTAATTATTCTGGCTAACAGTAGGCAGAGGGATAAAGGCATGGTCGTGGAAGGGAAACTTGCTGCTTATAAATATTAATTGAAGTTGATACAACCTACCTTGTCAAAGACTATAGAAAGAAGAGAGAAGTGTGATCCAAAGGCATTTCTAGGTTGTTTGTTGCAGACAGAAAAAGGTGATATGAGGAGCCTGAGGGTATCCTCCCATCTACTGCGCTTGGATCTTCCTATCAGGTGGCCAGGGAAAGACCATCGCTTTTGGATCCTGACCCTGGGGGTGGATATGTGACGGCGGATCACCTGGGCGGAGAGTCCTTAGGTCGTGCAGAGAAGATATCTGCAGGTGTGACATGGGATTCCCCTTTTCCCCTATGAAAATGTATCCTACCCTCCCCCTTTCCTTCATGGGGTTTTGTCAGGCAAACTACCTACGCCTGTAGCCTATTGAGAGGACAGAAAGAACCTGCCTGGAGAGAAGGTAGCTGGTGTGTGTCGAGGAGCAGACGTGAACCAGACCGGCAAAGAGGATGCCGTGTGTGCCCAGGGGAGGACGAAGGTGCTGCGACCTTAGAGCCACAAGAGGACCTAAGCCCCAGCACTGGCCAGTATTATGTGTTCCCACCTGGAGCTGGGGAACAGAGAGAACTCCCGATTGTCGCATGATGCAGCCCGAAGGTTCTCAGTGAGCGAGCGCAACTCACTGTGACTCCCGACGCCTACCTGGGAGGAGAGAGAGGAATGAAGACCAGTGCAAGGATGTCCGACGGATCAGAGCAGCTCCGGTGAGTACGTGAGAAAAGGTACTTGTACCGGTGTGCTCTGGGGCGAATGCAGGACAGTTTATGTTCCCGCATAAGCAAGAGGGTTTGGAAGTGGGAGGGTGGCTCAGCGGCAACATGCTCGTCGAATACGCAACTCAGACAAACAACTATACGATTAAAACAAAAAATTCCTGTAACAGTGCTTTGATGCCCGCAGGCTTTGTGAGCGCTTTAAAAATGCTAATAAATAAAATGAAAATAAACCAGAGTGAAGCCAAGAGTTGTGCATAAATTACCCAATAATTGTGAAGACATAATGAGCCATGAAAAAGAGGGCAAGTATTGGGGAAAGTACAACAGCCAATATTGAAGAATCTGTGTTGAAAAAACGAATCACAAAAGCTTGTGTTACAAAATTGCGAAGCTTTAGGGATTTTGGTTGTTTGTCCCCCGCTGTTCATTCAGTGTGTGTTGGGGGACACCCACGCAACCCTTGCAGCCCATAATACTAAACTAGGGCAGCAGGGACACCCCCCACAACCCCTGCTCCCCTTGGTCGGTATTTTGGGCTTCAGTATTTTTTTACCATGCCGAATGCGCACCAATTGCGCATTCAGCACCATTTTCAGCCGAAACGATATTGAATACTAAACTAAAGAAAAGATATGGAAATTAAATAATGTGCTATGTTGAAAGAAATTAAAATAGTTGCAAGCATTGAGAAACAAAGTGAAAGTTGGTATAAACAATTTTGAACTAACTCAAAGCAATTGTGAGAAACAAGTTGTTATCTCAGAAGAGCAAGCTGAATGCAAGTTGTGACAAAGCTAAAAGACTGCCAATATATCAAGGGTGTCAAGTGTTGAAACTGGTGCGAAGTGGAAAACCGGTGTTATTCAAGAAGGATCAAGAGCATCACAAAGTGTCAAGGGTTATCGGTTGCGTGACCTGTAATGGGTGGACTGTATGATCTGACAACTGCGCCTAGACTGATTAGCCCAATCTGGGAAAGAGCCAAAAAAGAGTGCAGATACAAAGGCTGTGTGATATCCATGCTGGATGAAGGAAAAGCATTTATGATGCAAGTAGAAGTGCCAACGGGAATTGTGCACTACTGGTGCATCTCAAGAGACTTTAACCTTTTTGGTACTGTGTTGATCTTGGGGAAGGGAACCTCAAGCTTTTCTTTGTGGAACTATTTGAACTTGGGGAAGGGGAAGCTGAACCAGACCCGAGCTGGAAGAAGCTCAGAACATTTATTTTGAACACTGTTTCATTTGTGCTGACATCCCCACACATTGTATATCTTTTAATTGTGAGGGCAAGCATAGGTTTTGGACACAGAAAGACATTTAAGTTGAACTTACTCACACAGCCTATGCTTAGTTTCTTTAGGTAGGGGAATCCCACCTTAGCGTAGGCCAAGTTAGACCTTAATCCATCCTGATATTTGAAATAAAAGTCATTTTCATTAAGAAAGTGAATCTGTTGTCTGTGTCTTACTTTATAATGCCTTCGCAGAGGCAAAGAGGCTGCCCCTCTGTTTAGAGGAAGAGTGTCTTGCCTACTTGAAGGTATTGAAGTACTGAAGCTGTGGTGGTGTATTTTGGTGTCAGTAGTTGTGTGACTTGAGTAGCACAAATGAAGGTGGAATACTTGTCACGATGCCCGCTCCCGGGGAGCCGGCTCAGGCCCTGCGTCCCCGAAAGCGGACATCAAGTCCCTGGGGAAGGTCCCAGCAACCCCTTATAGGGGTCCTTTGGACAGCGTCCTGGCGCTTATGGCACCAGGCTCATAGAAAACGTCAGTCCTGGCGCCATAGGCGCCAGGCTCATTATGAAATCGTTTGGGTGCACTTACCTGATGCAGACCATGCTGCAGAACCCCGGCCTCCTTGAGGCCTGAAAGGAACTACTTTACCTGTGGGACTCATTTACCACCCGGGCGTGGTCGGGGAAGGATACATACCTGATTGGAGGAAGGACACATTCTAGGAACTTCTTCCAAGGCTATTTAAACCACACCCGATCAGCCACACGTGCTTCGCGTTGTTCTGCATCTAGCAGCTGGACGCTCACCGTGTCTGCTCCTGCATCTTGACTTCTGCCACACCTGCCAGCATCCTGAATCACCTGCAAAGGAAGGGAACAAGAGAACAGAAGAAGGAAAAGGCCTCACCTGCTAAATCTGCATCCCAGAGACATTTCGCCGACAATCCTGAAAAGGAAGACATTTATTTTTAAAAGCACATTGCATCGATCGCTGCAGCGCCGCATTCTACTCACCTTTACAGGGCGCCTCCATGTTCAGCAGCGACCATCCGGATTCGCAGTCGCGCCCCCGCGCCTAGGGAGAAAAAGACAAGAACAAAGGTGAGAGAAAGAAGGGAAAAGGGAAGCTAAAACTCCATGTCAAGACTTACCTGTTGGGTCATTCCCTTTTCATTTCGGGTCCGCGCCGCATCCAGGCATTTTCGGACCCCGGCCCCTAAGGGGAAAAAGACATCAGCGTTAATGAGTGAATGAAAAGACATTACCAAAACACTCATTAAAGACTTACCTGATTTCCACAAGGATTTCACCGCTCACCTCGGGTCGGTGCCTTTTCCCCAGCATTCCGTACCCCGGCCCCTATGGGGAAAAAGACACTAGCATTAGAACATTAATGCATGGACACAAGGGGAACCACTTATAGAAAAACTTACCTGGAAGCCAAGCAAGTTTGGTTCTCACCCATCCGAAAATCCAGTGACGTAACTGGATACCAATGCGCCCCTGCATCAGAAGCAGGATGGAGAGCTCGTCCTTCCAGACCCTAAGGTGAGACGCTACGGGGAAGCACAGGAGGGTGAGAGGGGTAAGTGGGAGGCCGATTGCATTACCCCGCAGACAGTTAACCCCCTATTCTCACCTACAGAAGGATACTTCTGCGAGTCAGACAAGCCAGATCTGGGGCCCGGTCCAGTCCGTCTTCCGAACCCTGCGCATCACCTTAGACGAGGTCACAGCAGCGCGAACCAGGCCAGCGCCCCCGTGGGAGTCAGGTGAGCGTTACAATACTATGAGGCAAAGGAGTAAGCCCTCTTGAGAAACTTTTGTAGAAGTTGAAGTTATTGCAGTGGAAGTAAAAGTGCTGTGAAGTCATCCTGACAAAGATACCTACTGTGACCCCTAATCTTGTAAGGGAGGCATACTTAACCAATAGAACCCCTAATCTTTTAAGGCAGGCATACTTAAGCAATAGAACCCTTGCGTCGGGGGCATTACCGACTCAGGTAATGCCCCGGGGCGCATAGGTAAGGACCAGAGCGAAGCGAAGGCCTTACCGGAGGCTCCGGGGCATTCCCAGAGTCGGTAATGCCCCCGACACCAGGGTTCTATTGCTATTATTACCCGGCCCGCAAAAATTGCGTGACCGGGGCACTAAAAAGCTTTTTTTTTTGTTTCGGGCGCTGCAGCGTTGAGGGAAAAAAAAAAAAAAAAGAAAATGGCCGCCGCCATGGAAAGGGAAAACAGAGTCCGTTTTCCCTTTCCATGGCGGCCATCGGGAGCGGACGCGCTGGGAACACAAGTGTTCCCAGCGCGTCCGCTCCCGAAAAAGGATCAAAAAGAAGGTAAGTGGGGTTGGGAGGGTGGGAGTGGGACGGGGGGAAGAGGAAAAAAACAAGGGAAGCCCCCAGCCGTGTGGAGGCGCAGAGCGGGGATGGCCCCGCTCCAAGTCTCCACACAGCTGGAGGCTTCCCTCGGCCTCCGCCGGGGACGCAGCACTAAGAGGGTAGGTTGGGGGGGGGCGGGTGGAAGGGAGGGAAGGGAATTAAAAAAAAAAAAAAAAGACTTACCCGAGTCCCTGGCGGGGGGCCCAGGCACCCTCTCAGCCACTGGGAGGCTCGCAGCGGGGATGGCCCCGTTTCGAGCCTCCTCATTGGCTAAGGGGTTGCCATGCCCCCGCGGGGGATAAAGGCCTTGGAATCCGGACGGAGGGATTCCCGGCCGGGTAGGGACCCGGCGAGAGCCTATCAGAATGCTTGTTGCATTCAGACTGTCTCTCGCTGGGTTACTAATAAGTGTTAACCAACAACTGTGCTTCATTTAACAATTACAGAAGTTGTATTTTCTTTGAACTGTGGAAATTATTCTTAGACAACTGGAAGTTGTGGCAAAGCATTGTGGCTGGGAATGACACTGATGCTATTTTGGTGAAGTGGAAAGTCTTATAACCAAGACGAGAAGCTTTTCTGTTATTGGAACTTTGGTTAACAAAATCTTACTTTGGCATTGAAGATATCAAGAACTGAACTAAGATTGTATTAACTACATGGATTTCCTTGTTTCTTTTTGTTGAACATTGAAGCTGAGTTTACTGTGAATCCTGGGGAAGAGGAGCTCACCCAGGTTATTCAGAGGTTATCAACAGAGACTGTGAATATCATTGTGGAGGAGTTGCCATTTATTTTCTTTTGTGTATTTGATGTTTAAGTGTGACATGTTGTGTTAGAGTATTTCCTGTTATTTTTGTTAGGCAGGGAAATCCTTGTCAGAGTAGGGATAGTGAGACGTTTGATAACATTTATAATTTAATAAAATTGAATATTTTGAACAATCGTCCACAAGTTGTCCGCCTTGCATTTCTGATCCCTTACACTATGCCCTGCAAACAGTTTTGACATGTCCATTATTGTTTTCATAAAGTGACTAGTAGGTTTTAGTGCCACAGTATTTGATTAGAGGAGGGAGATTGGGAATGTATATATTCCAGTTTTAATCCAAAACAGATATTTGTCTGGTTGTAATATTTTATTGGTTGTTTTTTTGGTCACATTGGTTATGTTGGTTCCCCTATGGAATTTGAAAGTGTTGCATTTCTACTTTCTATGGGAAATGTTTCTTTTTCAGTTAATTGAAAATAATATTTGCCAATTTTGCTACATTAATTGGGGTTTCCAGATTCCTCCCACTTAGAAACGCTGTAAGAATAGCTGTCTTTATTGGTCAATGTAATGGATTGCGTCACATCCTAGAAGATTTAGAAGGAAGGGTCTGCATTTCCTGTAAAGAAGTGCTACCTTGAGTCTTGTCACATTGATACAGACAGAGCACTAGGGCTATAGCATGGAACTCTACTAGTCTCATAAAAGATTTCAATTGATTATTTATAACGCACTTAATACCCAGAGGTTTCTAAACGTGGACCCGGGGATCAAACCTGTGTTACTCCACGCCATCTTGCTTCGAAGGCAAGCGCGTTGCCCCTCAGCTCTCTGATTAACAAAATAAGGCATCTGGTGTATTTAAACTTCTCCATGCTTAGCTAATAATAGCATCATTCAGTTTTCAAAATGTGCTTCTCACCTGCACTCCCACATGGAGCATTAGCTTGACAGTGTGAGAATTGTATTCCAATTCTAAATGATCTGTGGGGTGGAAGAAAGGCAATATCTTGTTCTGTAAAGGACCTAAAGTTTGAAACTTATTTCCCTGCTTGAAGTTTACCAGAATTTATTCTTAAATTCTAGATGGTCAAAACAAAGGTCTAGCACTGGCTGTCTTATTAAGTATTTTTCTAGCCATGACCAGAGGTGAGAACTAATTAAAGCCCCCAAATAGGGTGTCGGCTGCAAGATGGTGGCACCTGTCTAGCCCTTCACTTGGCAGCTCTGTTTTCCCATGACTGTCTATATTGCAACTGCGATGTCCATACAGACTGAGCAGTTTATGGTGGCATAACCATAGATGTTGCCAGCACTAATGATTAATTGCTCTGAGGAGTTGACCCAGGTGATATCTCTCTGTGTACACATATGCGCTAGCCAAGAGGGCGGACCTCCTGTTCTACTATGACAACTTTTTTCTGTCATGTGCAAAAGTAGTACTTAACTGCCAAGACAAACAGTCAAGGGAGACTATCTATGCATTGTAAGGGTGCAGGAGTACGAGTCTGACACAGGGGTGGCATGGTGATTGGACAAAGACTTTTGAACCTATCTCTTCCTACCTCTAAGAGGGGTTTCTGTGCCTCTAAAAAGAGTCCACTGTCATGTCAAAATACCTACCCCTCACAATTGTAACTAATATAAGAAAAGGGTAGTTGTTCTTCTTGGTCCAGAAGAATGACTCCCTTCTTCTGGACAATGAGGCACAGTTTCAATCATAGGGGGAATTTCACCTGTGAGAATGGCTCCCTTCTCCAGGTCTCAGTTTCTTTTTGAGGAAAAACAAGCAAAGTTCCAGCTTGTGGGGCTATAAGGTTTCAGTTCCAATTCAAAAGATAAGATTCTAACTCCAACATTATTCCTTATAAACCGTAGTTTTGTTTCACTATTGAGTTCCCGGAGAATGCCTAACTTCTCCAGTTATTTGGTTCTCAATGTTTCCACAGTGCCAAAGGAATTACTCCCTTCACTGGGCCTTCCTTCCAATTGGCTTTATGATGCACAATCTTCGGGAAATCCACCGGGGGCATTGCTTCCTTATCCTGAGGTTTCTTGGCTTCACAGTTCACAAGGGCTGTGCGGAATGACTCCCTCCCCCCAGGCCCTTCTTAGACTTTAGCATACAATACACATTGCCAACAGAACTGCCTCCCTTCTCCTGTCTTTTATGCCTCTTTTGGCTTTCACAATTCAATATTAACAGGCAGAATGCCTCTCTTCGCCTGGTTTGCTTTGAGCTTCAAAAGTTGACACGTCACATGAGCTCCTAATCTTACCGGTGCAAGTCCCAGACCTATGTATTCTTCCTGTCCTTGTGCAGTAACCCTGATTCACTATCCTGCCAGGTACTGTGACTATGAAGATTACTTGGGTTGATCTTAATAAAAGGGTGCAGCTCCCAGACCCGTGGGATTCTCCCCTCTTTGTGCAGTAACCCTGGTTCAGTATCCTGCCAGGTACTATGACTATGAAGATGACTTGGGTTACTCTTCATAAAAGTGTGCAGGTCCCTGACCCATGTTCGAATGCTTGTCAGCCTTTCTGGAGGCCCACCAACCTTCACAGCAACCCAAGTACCTGAACGGGGCTTGCCGTTGTTCTTTGCTCGGTCACAGGCTCTCCTGTGTGTCCTTTCAGGCCTCTCGCGGTCCCTGCTGCTTTCTGGTGTGCTGTGGTGGCTGCGCAGTGTTTGGTTCCTCACGGGCTGCGTGTCTCCTGTCGACCGTGCGTTCCAGCTGCTCCTTGTGTCTGAACACCTGCTTCTCTGCAGCTCCGGTTGGTCTCTCCATGGCGGACCGGATAGGGACAGCTATGCCTACAGGGCAGCATCCCCAGCAACGACCTCTCCTGTTCTACACTCTTGTCTGCTTCCTGTCTCACGGGTTCATCAAGGTGGGGATGGCGGGATTCTCTCACCTTCCTGGTTTCCCTCTTCAGTTTTGAATGGGCTCTGTCCAATCAGGTTTCGAGCGAAATTAGACTGTTCATTCACATTCTCGTAAGTGCTCTCTATGCTTCTGCACTTCTTCGTGGCAGCACTGATCTTGAGGTCTTCCAGGGAGTCAATTGGCCCCCCCCCCGTCTCAGGACTTGCACGTCACTTGAGGAGTCCATATTCTTCCTCGTCCCAGTACTTTCTATATCGGTGGTATGACAAAAACATATAGGAACACTAGGGAAAAGGTTGGTGGAGAGCGCTAGGAAGGTGTGCTTGGGTTAGGTGGGCTATAAAGATACCATGTTCTCCCCAGGACCGTTCTAATCCCATAGAGGGCTTCCCTCCCCATAAGATCCACCCGTTGAGTACCACCCCCAGGGGGACGATTGAGTAGCGGACTCACATCCATGGCCTCATCGGAAGGGGCTTACTCTGGGGGAGAAGTGACGACGCCCGAGGATTATACAGTGAGTAGCTGTGGCGGACCAACAAAAGACTGAAGCAAGGAAGTTGTTAGAAATATCAGGATGTGGCGTTTGTATCAAACAATTTGTGTTGCCATTTTGGAACAAGCTAAACCAAAGGTGTCGGGATGGGGCAAATTATAATGTGCCATAAGCCAGTTATTGCTAACTGGCGCCCCCTCTGGTGCGCTCCTAAGGGATGAATACCCCACTTTTACCGAAAGAGTAACTAAATTCAAAAAGATAGGCTAGTAAATCGAGCGTATAATGAGTGAAAATTCTTGGGTGATTGGTTACGTACAATCGATTGGTTACATATAATTAATTATATTTGTGCTTTGGAACCAGAAAAGTAGACAAAAACACACATAAGAGTCTGTATTTCAAAGAGAAAATCTATTTACATACAATTAAAGAGGCCTTATTATAATGTGACCATGTTCCCAGGCGCAAGTATTAGTTTTCTCGATGGAAAATTAAGGATGTTTCTCTCTCACTGAGCAGATTTCTTTGACTGCCTTATCTTGAATAGGAAGGGATGGGGATAAATGTCTAGGATTGGGGTTTATCCATAACCCAATCTTTACAAAAGGTGTTAAATTTGGTCAAACTGTACAGTGTCAGGTTTTCTTTTCTAATAGTGTTACCGGTCGCACTCAGTATTCCTACTCTCAATATAATCGTAGAGATCTCGCCATCAGCATCCTCGTTCTCAGTTTCACAGTATGTCCGATTTGGTTACCTGGTTATTGTCCCCCACCAAGATAAGTCCTGTCTGCTCTTCCCCAAGAATGACTGACACCGGAGGTGAAGATAGCTGGATTCTGCATTGAAGGGGCCCCAGCAAAACCATATTTACAGAAGATGGGGTGGTAGGCTGGCCTCAATTCACCCCATGCTTAGCCAATCATAACATAAATACAATATATACCCATGTGATAGCCAAACAGGGGGGCCTCTCGCTGGTAAGGGATCCCTTCTCCTTTTTACTTGTACCCTTGCATTGTCCAGGATCCAGAAAGTGATCCTCCTCCTCTGCACCGGTACCGCCACAGTGTCCCAGGCCCAGAAGGTGTTGCCGACCTCAGATCTCTCCCCTCAAGACAGATGCAGGGTACCACCCTGACAGCCACTTCATTGCCCTGTTCCAGGGCCCAGTGATCCCTCCATTGAAGCTTGTACCAACAACAAAGCTGCAGATGTTTCCACCAGGTTACAAGGAGCCTCTTTTTCTCTTCCAAGGAAACCGCAAAGGTCAGCTGACCAGGCAAGGGCTCCCGCACACCGTTCTACCATACACTCTGGGGGACTTCCACAGCAGCCATAAGCAGGCGGGTAGGCACCACTCCTCTGCGATGTCAGGTTCCTCAACCAGGCAACACATCCTGTCGCTTGAGAGGCCCCCCTCCCCACAAGGGGCACCACTTCCCCAGAGGCTTTCCACCTCTGCTGACTCAACGCCTCTTCCCACGGTGCCACCAGACTCTCCCCCAGTCAGTGCGCCTGTCCGGCACTGCTTTCGTGGGAGGCACGCTCCATTGTATCGCACGGGTACGGCCTGCCCAGCACCCGCCTCCTGAAACACCACCAGAGGTCGACTCTCCTCCGTTTCCCTGAAGGGCTAGACGGCCGCGCAGCACCCTGAACACATGGGCACTGCACACCCTCCTCCTGCGTCCGTGTCACCAAGGAGGGGTCCCCGCCGGGGTCTCCCTCTGCCTCCTGCCAGCCGCTGCTTATGGGCTCCTCGCCACCACAGGCCAGTGTTCCAGGCCCAGACTCTGATGGTCACGGCCCGCTTTTCACTGCATCTTGCAGCCACACCTTAATGGGACGGAGGTTCCCAATGGCCCCACACACCGCACCTCAGTAGGGGGCCGCCTCCACATCTCTGCCTCCAAACCCACTCTGGGTCTCCAACCAGTACAGGGCCTCCTCTCCGGCAAGCAACCACACTCCGGCTCTTCTCGGGGCACACATGGGAAGCCGCCCTCCCGCTGCTAACTAATTGTGGGTCGGACACAGTTTCTCTACACCACCTCAGAGCAGGAGGAGAGAGGTGACCAATCTCCTTACATGACCACCTTGGTCCGAACCCCCTGGTGGTCTCTCAGGGCGCATGTATGGTTATTTAAATTTCTTTAAACTTAAGAACGCTTGCCAGCGAGTTTAATACATTTTAATACAAATATTTAGGAGGCGTTTTAATAATAACCGGTAGCAAGGTAGCTGCAAGTTATTTCTATGTTTTTATTATTGCAATGTAGCAATTGATGAGATATGTCTATGTAAGGTGCATTTTTACCCGATATTTACAAGAATTTGTACACAGTATTGTATTGATATAATGTAGATATCTTTCATTTTTCTTTATTTTAATGTGATTGATGTGATTGGATAAATGTTTTTTTAACCACAAAACCTAAACATTTTGTTTATACCGGTGTTTGGCAATCGTCATGGGTTTTATGATCACTTTGATTCTAGTTACCTTGCTCAAAAACTAAATAACACACTCAAATTTCTAAATTCCTGTGTACTGTGGTATGTCAGATGTTGTCAAGGACGGCACTCTATTAAGAGTAGCACAAGACACCCAGAAAGGGTTTGGGTGGTTGTGCCAAAATAAAGTGGACAGATAAGTACACACACAGCAGAGAGGAAAGAGAACAAAGAGTAGGCCAGAGTAGCAAGGGAAAAAGGTACAGAATGAATTCCCTCTTGGGGTGTATGCAGATCTAGGAAAAGAGTATTCCACGAACCTTAGGAAATACTTCTACACAGTTTGCTATAACAGAGGCCCACGCTGTTTGCTCATGGCTTGGAACAGCAGCTATGGATGTCTGTAATGTAGAAACGAAACAAGGGAAGGGGCAGAGGTTGACTGATGGGAACCAACAGACAAGCTCTGTAAAAAAGGGTCTACAAACAGTACAAGAGAAGATACTACAGACAAATCCAGGAAAGGAGGTGATAGCAAACTAGCAGAAGGAAATGAAGGGAAAGTCGTGTAACGGGATAGGATAGCCGAGGACAGTAAGGAACAAGGTTGAGAGCTCAGAGGAGCAGGAAAGCAATGAGCAAGCCCACAGGAGCAGGGCTGTAAGTTAGAGAGCCCAGATGAAAAGGGCTTAGGGCAGCAGAGTAAAGCAGGCTGCACGCTAAGGAACCCAGAAGGGCCGGGCGGCAAGGAGTGGGCCCTGAGGGGCAGGGCCGCTGACCGTAGAAGGTAGCAGAGGACTGTAGCGGGCTGCTAGGCCGAGAACCCAGCGGAAAAAGATAGGTAGTAGGCAGCAGAGCGTGATAAGCTGCAAAGTAGGAAGGCCAGAGGACAAGGGCCGTAGGCAACCGGAGTGAGGTAGGCTGCAGAGCAGGGAGCCCAAAGGACAAAGGCTGAAGGCAGCCGGAGTGAGGCAGGCTGCAGAGCAGGGAGCCCAGAGGACAAGGGCTGAAGGCAGCCGGAGTGAGGCAGGCTGCAGAGCAGGGAGCCCAGAGGACAAGGGCTGAGGCTGGAAAGCAGCAGAGCGTGATCAGCTGAAATGTAGAGAGCCCGCAGGGCAAGGGCGGAGGCTGGAAGGCAGCAGAGCGTGATCGGCTGCAATGTGGAGAGCCCAGCAGGGCAAGGGCGGAAGCTGGAAGGCAGCAGAGCGTGATCAGCTGCAATGTGGAGAGCCCAAAGGAGCAGGGCTGTGAGGCAGGGAGCCTGGAAGGCAATGGCAGGAGGCAGCGAAGTGTAACAGGCTGCAAGGCAGGAAGCCCAGAGGAGCTGGCCTGAGGTAGGGAGCCCAGAAGGCTAGGGCTGTAGGCAGCAGGGTGTAGCAAGCTGCAAGGTAGGAAGCCCAGAGGAGCTGGACTGAGGCAGGGAGCCCAGAAGGCTAGGGCTGTAGGCAGCAGGGTGTAGCAAGCTGCAAGGCAGGATCCAAGCAGGAGAGATGGTAAACAGCATACAAAGATCTGTAGAAAGACGCGAAAGGTGGAGGAAGGACTCTCAGATGCAAGAGGCTGAGCCACTGCCGGCAGCAGCCTTTATACTGCCTAGCCCAGCACAGAGGCAGGCTAATTGGTTGCACCTGGCTAAGCACACCTGCAGGCAATCGGCCACCTCCCTTTCTGTTCCTGGGCTGGTGGAAGCAGGGCAAGTCCCTAGGGCTTCTGGGGGGTGTAGTTCCTTTGATAACCAATAGGAACAGCCAGGAATCGATGCTTGTAGCCAGGTGCATTGTGGTATACGTAGTTTGTTGGAAAAAATAATAAAGCACCAAAGTCTCGCAAATGGGAAATAAAGTTCCCAAAGTAAATATAGATGGATCCAAGAGTCTGTTGTAAATAAATGATAAACAAATAGTCCATATTGAGCGTAAATGGATGCGCCCGTGGCGCAGGCGTGACAGATGTAGGCGATGGACCAGAAGACATGTCTGTAACAGGATACTTCACAAAAGAAAGAATGCCTTCTCTAAACCCTATTTCCTGCGATTTGTTCCTGTGGTAGGTCAGAGATAGGATGCAGATGTTGTCAGATGTCGAAAACAACGTAATGTGTTCTCTGTCCGAGCCTATGTTATCCTGATAACCGGCCCTACCACTAATAAAGAAAAAACATAACTTGGCCCAGAGAAGTGTTCTTATTCCCCCTTGCTTGACTTATGCTGGCTGGTGCATGACTCGCTCCCAACAATGTCTCTGGAAATGTTCCTTTTGGATTCCCAGGATTTGGCCTTATCATACAGTCAGAACAACAAATTCAATCGTTTTTAACGCAAATACAGAGGATGTTCCTAAGGCTTTCTTAGCCTTTATCCTTCTTGCTTGTCTCAAGCAAACGGTATCCAGTGAATACAGAGAACATAAATACAGAGAGGGAATTTATAACGAAACAAAAACAGCAACAGTGTTTGGGTAGGAAACATAGATTTGGGTTAGGGGATAAAAGAGGTGGGGAGGTGGTTGGGGTGAGCTTAAACATATAGGGATACAGTGAGATTGTGGGGGTTGGGTGACTCAAATTTAAAAAAACATATGATATTTATTTCACTGTTTTTGTTTTAGGTGAAACATCATTCTCTGTAATGTATTCGTTATAATCATATAGAACCAAACAAACAAGGTCTGTGAGGTTTCAACACCTACCATGTTTTCTGGTCTTTGTCTGCCTGCATGGTTCAAAGTAAGTTGCTTAGTTTGAAGCATAGACAAAAGGGAGGACTCCTGTGTCACTTACCAAAGTCTTGGGTAACTTGCAAAAAAAGAAAAAGTTCCTTCTTAAGTTGGTTTTCTCATGATATTCAGGTGCTGTTCTACTCATGAACTTATAAACTTAAGTTCCTTAATTCACAGCAGATCAAAAAGGATGAGCTCCGCCCCTCCAGACGATCTTGATTAACTGTAAAAGGGACACGTGTTTCAGCCTTGTTGGGCCTCATCAGTGAGGTGGAGCTGTGCCTCTCTGAGCACAGTGACAGGGGAACAGGTTATCTATCATTCCATGTTCTTCCTAGAGAGGGGCGCCTGCTACCTTTTTTGTATTTTTGCAAGGAACTTGCTGTTGGTTACCCTAAGTTACCCGGGGCAACCCAGACGTGGGCCTGGCATGTCGGTGCTTGACTGCTGTTGTGGGCGGGACAGAGACGTACATGCAAATGGATATTTCTCCTTTGTGTAAAGTACAGTGAGCAAAAAGCGATGGCTGCAGACTCTCAAAGTGGGGAAAAAACCCACAGAACAGGGTATCATGCCATGTTCTTTCTAGAAAGTGGCACCTGCTACCTTTTTTGTTCTTGTATTCTCTGCCCGGCATGGGCTAAGTGCTTTCTCAGCCCACCTTTGCTTGTCAGTTTTCATCACCTCCTGGGACATGTAGATTCTCAGCCAGTCATAGGGTACAGGCTTTCCCAGCCTGCCGGTGCTGGTATATTGTTTCACCTCCTTGTGGGGTTTGTAGATTCTTGGCTGACGTGTGCTCTACTGTGGCCTCAATGCCCTCCACCTGCTCCTTCTAGGCGGCTTGTACCTGCTTTCCAGCATTGGTGCTCATCAGGGGAGACTCTGTCTCTGGCCAGTGTGACCAGCGCTCTCAACCTCTCGATCTTGGTTTTTTCAGTCCTGAACTAACAGGTCTTTGACGTCACGCAAAAAAGGATGCAGGCACGCCAATTCCCTTCCTTCTGCCCCCGTGACTCTGAGCTCTATGGATACCCAGAGTGTGCCAATGGATCAGCATTCCATGGGCTTACTTGGTTCTCTGCCCACCACGTTGACAGTGAGGTTCTTCCTCCAGGCTCCTCCTGCAAGGGAGAGACTTCCTCCTCTATGCGGCTGCCAAGCTGGCATTTCTCATGCTTCAGTTGGTTCTCATTTGTGCTGGAGTCCAGGGACCTTTATGTTCCTCCCTGGAACGAAATGGGAGAATCCATTGGTTCCAATCATGAAAGTTGGCAACATGTTCAAGTGAGAAATCAAGCCATCCACTTTTAAATGGCCCTTTACATTAAATTACTGCCCTGTTCAATCCCCATATAACTAACAAACACTTGGAATTCTGAAGTGAAGAGAGGTGGAATAAAAACCTTACATGGGGATTCCTTGTTCCCTAAGGAGGGTCATCCCAGTCGGTTTTCACTTGCCTTGTCCCCTACGGAGTGTTAAACGCAGCATGCGCACCTGCCTAGTCCCAAAGGGGGTGGCTCCAGATTCCCTGGATTCGTCATAGTAGATTTTTTTTAAGTGTTTTATGTTCAGTTCAATATTGGGAGGGGGGACGTTTGGACCCACCACAATATGGCTTTCGACCTGGTTGCAGCAGAGAGGCTGCCAATCTGCAACTTTTGGACAATATCTCTCGAATACTGGACAATGGGGATGCCTCCTTGCTGACACTCCAAGATCACTTGGTGACCTTTTAGACAATTGACCATGGGGTGCCCCTAAACATCATACTACATCAGTGGTGGAGTCCTGGAGTGCCTTTGTGTTTTATGGCCAACTGTTGTCAGTTGATCACTGTGGACCAGGCCCCCTCGGTTCCACTTCAGATGTCATTTGGAGTACCTCAGGGGTCGACCTAGTCTCCCTTGTTGTTCAAGATATACATGGAGCTGCTTTGGATGGAGTGTCCCTTGTTCGACTTGCAGAGAACATCCATTGATGATGTCCATAATCTCTTTTAAATTCTTTTTTGAAATTGACATTTGGATGGCACACATTTCCTTAAACTAACACTACAAAATCTGAGTTCCTTTAATTTTCACATTCCTCTCAGTGGAATTGTATTCTTGTTCGGTTTACCAATGAATCTGTTCCTGGGGTTCTTTTAGTTTTTGCTTCTTCATTGAAATATTTAGGTTTTATTTGTATTTAATGCACCCTGATTTCTGTTTTTTATTGATTTTCTAAACATAATTACAAACAGAAATGAGTGTTTCCTTACAGTAATGTGACTCCTATGTGTGCCAGAATATTGTTTAAAGTTGCTTATCTGGCCTATACGATTACCCAAAGTCACTCCCCTAATTACCTGCCATCAAAGCTGTTAGGATCTGCACGCACCTGGTCTTTGAAGCCAGGATTGTTTTAATTTGGATGTAAATACGTTTAATTGTTTATTCTGAAACAATCCCTTTCTAGATCTGGCTTTGCTTGTTGTCCACCATCGTTCCTTTTATCTGCCAAGTTATTGGACCTTTTTTCAAAGTTTCATAAAACTTTTCTTTTCAAAACAATTTTTTATTGAATATTTTCACAAGACAATATTAGTACATGTTCGGTTCACAGTACCTTTTCGTGGCTTCTCATAGTGACAATTACTAGGCAAATGCGAAACAGTACATAACATTAAACTTGTACTTTAAGTCCCCCCTCCCCTCCAAACCCCCCCCTCACCCACTCATCTCAATCACTCGTTAATAGAAAAATAAAGATCAGGAAATAAAAATATCCAGTCAAATCCTAACACTGCGCTGGTTATCATTAATACATTTAGGCTCCACATTGTGCATAAAAATAATCTTACTCGAGATGGACTGGTAACCGGCATTCTGCATTATGGGGCTGCTCATTTAGCTTAGCTCATTGTGTTCAATAATGGGTTTAATCGCTTAATCTGTGGGTTCCCAGTATGCTGTGTAATCTTCTAAGAAAGGCAACCATAGCATATCTGTTTCTGCGGGATTCATGCACCGCGGCTGTGAGGCTTTCCATTTCATAAATGGCATGTGCTTTGATTAACCATTCTCTTTTTGAGGGGAGTTCGGGTGATTTTCATTAACCGATTGCGTGGCATGTGTGTCAATGACTCATACGATTCTTCTCCATCTGACTCAACCCCAAACAGAACCATTATGGGTGTTAGCTCCCTGAATACCCCGTCTCTGGCCTGGATCCATCCCAGAACTTCCTTCCAGTACATCTGTACCTTACTACATTTCCACCATTGGTGCCAGTAATCGCAGTGTTCTGCACATCCTCTCCAGCAGTAGGGGGATGTGCCCGGAAACATTTTGGACAGAAGTGAGGAAGTGTAGTGCCATTTCATCAATAGCCGTGCATTGTGCATTTTATATTGCATAGAAATTGATGATGCCCATACCGCTTTGTATTTCCCCCGCCATATATCTGGTTGGGATGCTATTGCCAGCTCCGAATCCCACTTAACTTCTGATGACGGGCGCTGGAGGTGACCTCTGGAGATTCATGATTTATATATTCGTGCTATGAGACCTTTCGTTATCTGGGGGGTACTTAGTATTTGCTTATACCGTGTCAGGGTGCGCTTCAGGGAGTCTCCCCAACGGGTGTCATTCAAGGCACTTCTTAGCTGAAGGAAAAGCATGGGGGGGCACTTCTACACCCTGTAGGTCGCATTTTAATTCTTCCAAGGTGACAAATGAACCTTTTTTCCATAGCTGTCCGGCACGAGTGAGGCCAGCTTCATACAAGTGCTAGAACCGCTGAACTTCATTCAACAACTCTTGAATAAGGGGGGAACAAATGCAGCTAAGGGGGGATGGCCAAGATTTTACACCTCGCATGGCTCGGACCGGGCGCCAGAGGGACCACAACACTTTGAGGACGGGATGTTCCTTTACTCGTTGCGTCATTGCCAATAATGGGACCCACAGCCATTCTCCCAGCGTAACTCTTGCGAAAATGTCATTTTCTATTGCTACCCACTGTTTGTTGGGGGGTTTCCCACAAATGGTCTGGGAGTATGCGAAATTGTGATGCTCTGTAATACTCTTCTAGGTCTGGGTATCCCATTCCTCCTCCCTCTTGGGAGGGATTGGAACAAAAATAAAAATCTTGGTAGAATGTTAATTTTTATGGCGGTGAAGCACGCTGTCCATGACATAGGCAATTTCAGCCATCTATTGATATCTTTTTGGAAGGTCTTCCATGGTGGGGGTATAGTTGGCCTCGAAGAGGTCTGAGAGGGAGACTGTAATATTTACCCCCAAATACCTAACAGAGTTCGTTTGTACTTGGAAACTCCAGTTCGTTTTTAAGAGTGCCAGTAGTTCGACATTCTTTTTTAGGGGGACTGCTATGGTTTTCTGGAGATTGGGCCGAATGCCTGAAAGGGCGCCGTAGTGTGACAATTCCCGGAAGAAGGCAGGGATAAAATCCGATGATCGTGTGAGGTACAGCAGGATATCGTCAGCGAACATGGCTAACTTATATTCATTACTCCCTCGGGGGATGCCTCTGATCATGGGATTAGACCGAATGGCTTGAGCAAAAGGCTCTACCACTAGGGCGTAGATAAGGGGTGAGAGCGGGCAGCCCTGCCTCGTGCTTCAAATGAGGTTAAATAGACAAGAGGAAACTCTATTAATAGAAAATTTAGCTTGGGCCGATTGGTACAACGCCTTTGCCCCTTGTATCCACGTGGCTCCCAACCCCACCCATTTCAGAAGCGATCTTAGAAAAGGCCATTCCACGCGGTCAAATGCATCAACGTCGTCCCATGCTTCTCGGAGTGTGGCCATGAGGTCTAAGGTCTTTCTGATGTTATCTGCCCCTTGCCTACATCTCACATATCCTACTTGATCAGAGTGGACTTGTTGGGGGAGAACTAGAGCTAGGCGGGCGGCTAGGATACTGGAATAGATCTTAGCGTCCACATTTATTAGGGAGAATGGACGGTATGAAGCACATTCTGAGGAATCTTTGCCTTCCTTGGGGATGACGATAATTATGGATTTAGTGAAGGACTTGGGGGGCTTGCCCGGACACTAAGATTGAGTTGAACAGTTTAGCAAGAAAGGGGGAGAGTGTATTAGAAGCGATGTCTGCCCTTAGCTCTTCTTCCCTGAGTAACCTGAGCCTCTTATTGACCTTCCCCTTATCGAGGACTTCCCCGCTTCCCAGATCGTGTTCCGCGACATTCCGTCTGGGTCATTTGCAAAAAAATAATCTGTGATGGCTTCGGAGAGGGTTTCTTTAAATATTGGATCGCTGCACAGAAAGTCGTTACATCGCCATCTACGGTAAGGGGTTTGAAGGGGGCCCAGGTCCAGGTATAGAGTGCATAACTCGTGGTCAGACCAACCCACTACTTGCTTTCATTTTCTGCTCCTAACGAGAGATAATCAATTCTAGAGAATGTATGGTGTGGGGGTGAATAAAAGGTGAAGGACCTTCCTTCCGGATGTGTTGTGTGCCAGTTGTCTATTAGATGGTGTTCCCTCAACTGGCTAAGGAATCTATTTCCTTGGAGACTGCTTGGGGGTAGAGTGTTCTGTTGTAGCGGCTGCCAATCTCGCTCTCGCTCTCGTTCAGCAGCCACATTAAAGTCCCCCCCCCACACACCAGTGTGCCTTCTCTCCAGTTTTCTAGAAAATCAAACATGGTTTCGAAGAAGTTGGATTGCTCCTGGTTGGGTGCGTAGGCTGAGCAGAGTGTGATGGGACGAGTTCTCAAATTTAGCCTTGAGTGTGACATATCTCCCTTGAGTGTCTCTATATACATGTTCTATTTGGATCCCCAAGAATTTTCTCAACAGAATGCCCACCCCGCCTTTCTTCTGGGGGCTAGATGCCCAGATCGCTTCACCGATCCCTTTCCCCGAGATTTTTCTTTCCCCCCCACTAGTGTATTTCGATTCTTGTATGAAAAGGACATTGAATTTAGAATGATCAAACTGTCGTGCTAGCATCAACCTTTTCTGCGGTGAGTTCAAGCCTTTCACGTTTAGGGAACCGAAGACTATGCCTTCAGAGCGAGCCATACCCACTGAGAAAAACAGCAATTAGTGCCCCATTCCCTTGTGAGTTGAGCAATGTTGGACCCCTTCCCTTTGCAGGGAAGTGGTAGATTAGTCGCACTGCTGTGGGGTGTGTGCGCAGAATCTTAATGTGGTTTAGACCGATTGACTTGAGTGGACGAGTGAATCCTCCCCCACCTCACATTCCCCCTTTAAGAGATGCTACCAAGAGCATTCTCATTTGAGAAAGAAAAAAACGAGACACCCTAGATCAAAAAGGGCCACCCTGGGTGGACCCCTCTCCGGGCCTTAACTGGAACTATAACATTTGTGCAAGGAGGAAACAGCCTGTGTATAGGTAAGGGACAATGCGTAGCAAACAACTGGAGGTTAATGCGACCTCCGAATCCTTTTGTTAGAGACCAGCTGATAGGCTGCCCCAAAATTTTGCAGTGTTAGGTCTAGAAGAGTATGGATCTTCATAACTTCACATGGTATAAAAGAGCGATGCAAAATCCTCAAGGAGTATTCAGTCGTTTGTATTTCCATTTTAGTTGTGCTCGGCCTCGTCTTGGTGGTTTGTTTGTATTTGTATTTATTGATTTATAAAGCGCCTTACGCCAAAGTGCTGTACAATGGAACAACATAATACATAAAACATAAACAATATAACGGTTGAAGCAATTACAATATGAATCAATCAACAAAACAGTGAGAAGAGCAATTAACTGAAGGGAATAGGGAGAAAACGGGAGTGGGACTGGATAGGGGGGAGTGGTGGAGAAGAGTAGGAGGAGGGAAGGGGAAGGGTGAGAGAGGGGAGGCAGGAGAGGGGGGAGATAGTCGGGGGGGAAAGAATAAGGAGGGGGGAAGCAGAAGGGGGAAGGGGTTTCAAGGAGGAGAATGGAGGAGGAGAAGTGCGGAATGAGGTGAAGGTGGGGGTAGAACAGATAGCAAGAGGAAGGGAGTTCCAGTGTATAGGTGCTAGGAGTTGGAAGGAGCGGAAACGGGAGGAGGCACAAGGGGACGGAGGTACAGTGAGAAGGAAATGGTCAGCGGACCGAAGGGAACGGGAGGGGGAGTAGAAGGAGAGAAGGGAGGAGAGATAAGGGGGAGCGAGACCATGGAGAGATTTGAAGACAAGGCAGAGAAATTGAAATTTAAGTTGGGAGTGAAATGGAAGCCAGCCAAGGTAAGAGAGAGAGGTAGAGATGGAGTCACGGGAGGTAAGGCCGGCTCTCTGTGTGGTCCCGTGGGTTGTCTCCGACTGTTAGTGTCTGAACCTGCGACGGGGCCTTGGAGGTGACGGCAGGCCTGCTCAGCCTCCTCCACAGTGGTTATCCTGAACTCTTCTCCATTGTACTCGAATGTGAGGGAGAAGGGGTGGCCCCATCGGTACCTCACTCCCTGCTCCTGCAGCCAACCCGTCAGGGAACGACATACTCTTCTTTTTGCCAATGTCATTGCTGATAGGTCTTGGTAGAGTCTTACTTTCGATCCCTGAAATTCTATTGTGTCACTCCCTCTTGCCTTCTGCAGAATGTCTTGTCTTTGTGCATAGTAGTGGCATTTGACGAGGACCGAGCGGGGCCCTTTTGGTGGGCCGCCCGCCCTATGCACCCTATCGAACTCAAGCACTGGGGGAGCCATGTCACTGTAAAGGGTCAAGATTAAGGCTTTTACTTTGCTTTCCAAACCAGAAGGGGATTCTCCCTGCTCTTCTTCCAGACCTATTATGCAGATGTTGGATCGCCGCTCTCGATTTTCTAAGTCATAGATTTTGGACTCCATGTCACGCTCTTTCTGTTGTAGGTCTAGGAGTCTAGCTTCGTATTGCATGGTGGCAATGTCTCCCAATTGCTGATTACTCTCGACTGCTTCTAGGCGATCTTCAACTTTCGCCATCTTTGTTTGCAGGTCAGAGACCGTTTCTCTAAAGCTATTTTACATTGACCTGATTTCACTGAGGAGAAGGTGAATGTCTGATTTGGTTGCGCTATCGCACTCATTGCCTGGGATATCCCAAAAGCTTTGGACTTCCTCTGCTTCCATAGTTGCGTTTGTGCGGCTAAACTTCCGCAAAGCAGCCAAAGTGTGCGGGTGCAGTTTTGTCCCTGGCAGAGCCAATGAACTCCCGCTGTGACAATAGGGGCCAATAGACAATGTGTTTGCATTTCTAGTGCCCTGTGTTGCAGCCCTACTTCCAGTTATACTTATCTCTTTCCTCCGCCTTTCCGCTGGGCTTCTCCAGGGCAGGCACAGTCAAATTTGCTACGGCTTTCACAGTGTTATGTGAATTTTTCCACTGTTGGGCAGAGTGGATGGCTTTAGTACCCCTGCTGGAGCTTAGTTGGCAGCTGTTTGCCCTTATAATCTCACATGTATGGAGAAGGTAACGTCGAGAGAGCACCAATGGCTGCCTGGGCCAGGGATAGGGCGGATGGTAATTCCCAGGTGATGGATGTAGTGTCTGGTCTGCCTCAGATCTTACGAGGAGTCAGTATTGCCAGGGCCCCAGGGCCAAGTTCTGGGGATGTAAGTGTGTATGAGGACAGGTCCTTTGTCCTTAATTAAAATTGGCTTCCAGTGAGCATGAGAAAACGGCTGGCGTGTGCTCTTGTTACTGTGAGTTAAAGCCTTGCTGCTGGGTCTCCTGTGCCCCCTCTCGTTGCACTGATATAAATACTGGGAGTTGCAAAGACAGCACCACTGTGGAGGTGGGAGCAGGCGCGCCCGAAGGCTGGGGTTGTCGTGGCTCGGTTTGCTCACCGCTGGGCTTGGGCTGGGGGACTCCTCCGTGCGTGTTCCGCTGCCGTGCGGAAGCTCAATGCAGCCCCCGCAACGGAGGTCTCGGGCGGACTCCAGTGAGGGGCGGGAGAGGGGCAGCGCTCTTGCAGTTTCTGTTTGCCTACCTATGCTGGCCGCCCGCACCAGCGTATGCCTCTTCGGCAGGCTTCCTTCCCGGCGGGTGAGAGGAGGGCTATGATGGGCCGCCAACAGGTCTGGGTTCCTTTGTTCTTGCTTCGCTGCACTGCCAAGACCAAGAGTTGGGTCGTCCTTTGGCTCGCCCTCCGACCCCGACTCTGCCTCGATCATGCGGGTCTCCTTGATGTACAACTTGCCTTTTTTTCAATGGTGCGCAGTGTGTGTTATGGGTGCCGTTTTCCTTCCTTGGCCTTAACGTTCTGCTGATGAGGCTCCGGGGTGGCCGAGCGCCAATGCAAATTCCGGCATTGCAACTGTACGGTTCCTGATGCGGCTGCCTCTGCCATCGCACAATTGATTCCTGATGCTGTTCGCTGCCCTTTGGGGTGGTTATTCCTCCTTGCGCGGCTTAAATCTCCGACATATTTCGGACTCGCAGAAGGAGACGGTGGTTTATGCGACCATCACGTCTGTTCCCCCTGGTGGTCTCCCCATAAAACTTTTATATAAATACCTTTCTCACCATTTTCTTCTTTTAGTTTTCTAGGCACTGTGTTCCTTTTCCTTTTGTCCTGAATTGTTACTATTATGTACTTTATCTTGTTTTGATTTGTAAGTGATATTTTTTTTATTTTGCCCCTCATTATTTTGCTTTTATTTTATGAATTATCTAAGCTTATTCTGTGTTTAATACTGTTGTACGGTGCTTTGATGGGTCGCAGAATTTTGATCAGGCGTTATGAGATTCGGAAATAAAATGAAAAAAATATAATCCGCTGTCGCCAAAAAATTTTTTAAATTATTTCATCACCCATTCAACTATAGTGCATATATATCGTTTTATGGAATTACATACCATAAAAATTCAAAATGCCCCTTTTAGTTATTGAAAATCTTTTTGTTAACATTGTATTAAGTTTTCAAAAATTGTAATCTCTTTTCCTTGTGTTTTGAAAAAGAAAAAAATCTTACAATTAGCCCAAATTCCTTTCTGGAAACATGCATTTTGGCCAGTTTGTCTATGTTGGTTAGATTTGTGATCCGTTTCTTCCAATATTTTCACCTATTACGGTTTATTATTCCTGCAGTTGTAATTTTGTGTGCAATCCAAAATAGGTTTTACATTGTTATGGGTATTTGAATAGGCATGTCTGCCTAGGGTGCACATTCACATTTCATCATTTTATGTTGATTCTCTAGTTTTCGGTTGCTGCATTGTTTCATTTCTGTCCCCATCAGCTGCAATTTACAGATATCGGAGGCAGCGGAATGTTCTTTTATTTTCTATTTACAATATTTTGTTTTGGCTGCTGGAGGATAAATGTCAGAACGTATTGTCTGTATTTGGTTTGCTGCAGTACATGATGACTTGAAGCAATCGTTCTTCCTCTCAGCTAAGGGTTAGAGAATTATCATCGCCGGTCAATTCATTTTTATTGTGCTGTGCTTTCTCTATTGTGCCGCGTGACAATTCCCAGTGTCACATCTGTTCTCACCCTTGGCTTTTCCGAAAAGAGCAAGCAATCAGAGTTGGCCCGGAGTCTTCACTAATGATTGTGGCGATGTACCATTCAATGTTCATCATTCATGTTCCAAGTCTGCACTTTTGAAGCTGGACAGCTGTTCCCTGAACTGTAAACAATAGATGTGTTTTATATTCATATCAATAGTGTTTGCTTTTATATATATCTCTATTATTGAGCCATTTGTTTAACTTCAGTGCCTCGTCTGCTCTCCTTCCTGTCCTTTCAGAAGTCCGTTGTTGTTCTGTACTCATGTCCTTGCTGAACTGTAGACCATCAATTGTCCAGAAGCATCCATTCAGCTGCCAAACATTGCACACAGGTTAGCCCACAGTGCTTTTGGTAATGTTGCACTTATATACTTTATAACAACACTTTTGTCTCCTTTACTTTAAAGCATGTGTTAAGGGTCGGTCAACAGTCCATCACATCTTGACCTGTGCATAACTTGTGCCTAGTTGAAGAAGCACATTTGACTTTTAGTAATCTTGTACTTCAGCTGTTCTTTTGTACCAAATTAATACCGGGCTTGCTAATAGGAAGCATAGAAAATGCAATTTCTAGATGTAATAATTTAACGGCCAGAATCTTTTAAACATACATTTAATTGTAAACCGTCTGTAGAGCTTCAAATCGCATATTATTATTTATTTGTTTATGATTACAAAGAATCTTTACAAAGGTACATATTAATCAATTTCAATTTGCATAACATACAGTTCAGCTCATTTGATATTTAAATTTAAAATCACATATTCATTAATCATTACTGGTGGCAAATAGGGAGTCAATTGCCCTGGGCATTCCTGTAAATAGAAGGCATATTATGTTAACATCTGCGGACGCTATTCAGCCGTACTTGCTCCATAGTGATAATCCTGCAGATCGCTGGGCCTTGACCCGAGCTCGATTTGACTGTTTATGGCTTGGGGCACGAACAAAAAGTTGGACCCATATTGTGCAACCTACAGCATGTCCTTGCCGGTGGAGGACCTTCTACATTTTGCGCTGTTCTGTCCACACTACATGGACCTAAGATGGAAAACACTCTTGCCACTACTCAAGTCTGCTGGCATGTCTCAGGCTAGGCCCGCTTTGTGTTATCTGATTTCAGCTGCTATGATGCCAGTGGCTTGGGGTACAGTGCACTACTTGATAAGGGCTTGGTGTCAGAGGACAAAATTCACTGCCCAAAACATGATCGAACTCAGAAATGTTATTGAACTGTTGGGACGTCTTCCTTGGATTTTATTTTGATTCATGCACATTTTAAAGTTCCTTTTTATGTAATGTTTGTACGTTTATACAGTGGATTTATTTTTTTCCCTAAAATGTCGAAATGGATTTTGCACTGTTCTGTATTTTTACTCTGTCTATGGTTTATGGATAATCTGTTTCCGAATAAACTTATAAATTAATGAATCATTAATCATTACTCATAGGCAGATCATAAAATAAAATTCACAAAATCCATAGAACTTCTATCAACTTCAATTTCATCAAGCAATGAATTTCATAAGCTCACAAATGTCTATGGTTACCTAAAATTCCTAAGACTTCCTAAAATTTCATAAAATTCTATAGTTTTATAATTTCATGATTCGCATAGTTTCCATAGACTTACACAAAAATCACATAGAGTTTACATTCTTTACAGGGCATGAGCCCACAACCAAGACACTAATCGAGGATAATAGCCCTATTTTAGTACGGAGAGTTTTAATGCCACTGGGCTACAACATTACTCATGGGGGCATAGTCAATTGGAGTAGTATAAATTCAGGGCTTTGTTACTTGGAGTAATTTTTTAATACTATGCCAAAGACAATATAGCAAATTATGGAGGGCTTCCAATTCCGAGTTTAGACACTAAGTCCAGTATGTCTCACTTTTAATTGAGTCATAGTTGTAGAAATAGCCCCCAAGTATAGTTCTATAGGTAGTTCCCAGGAGGCTACATTCTGTAAACACATGTTTTGGTGTCTCAATACAGCCTATCAATTTACATATACAGCAAATGTGTTGATCCTGGGCTATTTTTAAACTAGCCTCCTGGAAGACCATTAAAGGCAGTTGGTTGATACGCCGTCTGAGCATCAGACTGTGAACTGCCGGTCTGGGGCATTGTCTGAGGTAGGGTGGCAGGCATAAGTAGCTATGTGACAAATTGGACACATATTGCTATGATCTCAGAGTTGATAATCGAGTATAATTGTTACACCAAAAATTTCAAAAAAAGGTAGCAGGCGCTCCTCTCTAGAGGGAACATGGCATGATAACCAGTTCTGAGATGAGAGTTTGCAGCACACGCTTTTTGCTCACTGTACCTTTCACAGATGGGAAATATCCATTTGCATATCAGTCTTTGTCCCGCCCACATGGGCAGTGCAGCACCGAAATGCTATGGCAATTCCTCTCTGAACAAGAGTACCAACAGCAACCCCATACACGTGTTTCAGCCTTGTTGGGCCTCATCAGTGAGGTGAAGCTGTGCCTCTCTGAGCACAGTGAGCAGGGAGTCCACGTCTGGTTACCCCCAGGTAACTCAGGGTGACCAACCCCAAGTTCCTTACAAATATTTCAAAAAAAGGTAGCAGGCGCTCCTCTCCAGAGGGAACATGGCATGATAACCAGTTCCAACGTTCCAGCTTTCTTTTAAATAATGCTTTTAGAATGACATAATTAGTACCCCGCTGAAAGTCGGGGGTCCAGTCGAGACTCTCATACAGCTGGTAAATCAAACGGACAAAATCCCCTCCTCGTTTTGATAAACACACCCCTTGTCTGTTACCACAAATGCCAGTAGTTTACATTTAGGATGTGAATTAGCCTTCAGATGAGCCCTCCTTGTCTAATTAACAGTTGGTCCCTCAAGGAGACCAACCCCAGCTCCAGTCGCAGATATTCTACTGATACTATGTTTAAGAGGTTTAGGACCAGCCTCCAAAAGTAACCCTCAACTCTGTCTAACCAGCTCAGGTTGGTCATTTGGAGGACCTCCAAGCCATATTATATCATTGGACAAAAACGTTGCCGATCTAGGGTCAATATGCCCTCCAGTGAATAGCCTGTCATATTCCGGGCGAACTTGTCTATCAGTCGTGTCAGCCCTAGGCCTTTTACTGTCTTGGACTTTATAATATGTATATAATACTGACTCAGGCTCATGTCAAGCCCCAAATATGGGTACTTTATTAACATATGCTAAGTTGCCCAAGCTGGAATCTAGAATAGGGCAGTTTACCTTGGAGGCTGTGACCAACATAATCTTTGTCTTGGTCATATTAACCACCAATTCATATTCAGTGGCATACGCAAACAGAGTTTGAAACATGTCTTTTATGCCACTGAAAGTATGGTTAAAAATGGCCAAGTCGTCGGCATACAAAAGGCCAAGAATTAGCACCCCTCCAATTCTTGGGCAGCACCCCACCACATTATTAAAGCATGTGGGTAGGTCCGCCAAGTATACATTGTACAGCAAAGGTGCCAGGGTACACCCCTGCTTAACACCCCTATTAAGGGGAAATGAGGAGGACATAGTGCCTCTAGTATCCAGTCTTACCTGGCCTGTCGTGTTTGTGTGCAGATTTATCAAAATATCAAGTAACCACCACGGGCTGCCCCGCCGTTCCAGTTTAAACCCACAGCTTAAGCCGACTGACACCATCAAAGGCTGTGCGGAAATCAACAAACATAACATCCAGAGGAGAGCCGCCTTTAGATGCAGCGTCTCGGGCTAGTACATCAAGGGTTCGCAAATTGTGGGTAGTAGAGCTACCTGGGTGAATACCAGTTTGTGTGAAATGAAGAATCCCATATCTGTCACTGGAAGTTTACAAACTAATATTTCTGAAAGTATGGTGCACACATCCTGTGAAATTAAACTTCTCCAATCTTTCTTGAGATGAATTTGCTGAATGCTGCATCGATCCCACCATGTTTAAATCGGTCCACCGATTCTGATGTCCTGTGACATAACGTTTCTCTACTCTTTCGCAAATTCCTTCCGAACCACTACAGAAGTGACAAATCCTTCATAATTATGAAGTAGCACCTAATTTATATCCAATATTATCACCATTTCTGTATATATCACGGGTGCATTTTCTTTTCTGTATGATTTTGTTCTTTGGCTGTAGTATGCTTCTTCAGACCAACGAGTTGCATGCTGCGTTTAACATATACCCTAAGTGGGATGCACGCTTGCTATTTGTACCCAATTACCCTGCAAACCTTCAGTCACAAACAAATCAGGCTGTCGGAGTACAGTGATTCATGGTGGGTGCTGTATCTCCTATTGTAGCACCTTTTTATACTCAAAAGTTCTGTGCAGAAAATTAGCCTTGACTGGATACGTTTTCACTAATTGACATTGTGTAGAAATAATATGATAGGGTGTGAAGAAAATGCATATTTCCGTGGTTAGTATTGTAATAATTAATAGTGATAATCTCACATTTGTATATAGAGTTATATGCTGGATTCCTTACATTTCTTAAACACTGTAATAATGGCTGTTCTTGTTACCCAAAGTAATGGTATTGGATTTGAAAGGATGAGATGCCAGTCAGCCCTACCGAATAGCGAACTAGTTAAGAGGTTTCCCACATATCACTGAGGCAGGCGCTTAACTTTACTGCATTATGCTCTGTGAGAAACCAGAAGGTTTCTTACCCGTTAGTCCCCGCAGATCTCTCTCTCAGGTGGCCAGGGTACGGCCATCACCTTTGGATGCAGATCCTGGGGGTGGACCAGTGTGGGAGGATAACCTAGGTGAGGGGTCTTCGGGGAGTGAGAGTGGGACACCGGATGGTGAGACGCAGTATCCCTCTCCCTGTAACACTTTTTTCCCATCAAGTAATAGAACCCCACCCCCCCATTCCTGCACAATCACCTTTACACGAACCGCCCGCTCTGAGAGAAAACAGACTCACACTCGAGCTGTGTACCTGACATGTCCCAATACTATGGCCAGGCGAGGTCAGGAAATTATTGTGAATCACTCACACCTGACTTCCATTACACTTGCCCACACAGATAAAAGGCAGAACACGAGAGCACACACTGAGCGAGGGAAAGCACACGAGGAAACAGCAGTTTCGAGTCGGCAGCTGAACGAGAGGAGAAAGACGGCAAGGCACGAGAGATATGTGAGAAGGGTAAACCCCTTGACCTTTTCGACAGGAAGCTGTTACTTTCAGTAGACCTTCAAGGCAGAAAGCGTAAGACCAGGAAACCAACCTGAAGAATCCTGCATTGTATGTCGGAGATATTGAGGGCCCTACCGTGAAACCGACCAAGGCGGAGAGAGGAGCTGCAGGTGCCTTGGTATCGACCTTGGCTCCAAGAACAAAGAAACAGAGAACAACACAGCCGGTGTGTTGGGGAGACTAATGCCAGACCGGTTTGTGTTGAAGTCAAGGTTGCAAGCGGCAACATTGTAAAACGAACGATCATTGTTAAATGCGTGTGAATAGAGACGTGAGTAAAGCTAAATTGCTGGTGAATGTTTGAACTTAAGAAGGAAGGATATGATACCGGTGACAGTGGTCTGGTACCTTGAATGTGCTCAATTGAAGGTCTCTGTACGGGTATCCTGACAAGAGAAACGAAAGTAGAAGATTGATGTGAAGTATAATTGTGTAAAGGGAATCGAAGTGGTCCTGCAACGATTTAAGCAAAACCCATTGCACATTGAAAGTCTTTGATTAGAATATCGAGAGGATCTGAGCCCGTACGGGGGGAGGTCTGTGGTCCGCGCCCGGATGAGGGAGACCAAAAGATGCCGGGAGGAGGGGGATCCATGGTCCGAGCCCGGATGAGGGAGACCAAATTGTGAATTGTGAACATTGTAGAAAAGGCGTGTGAGCCCGGACGAGGAGGGCTCATGGTCCAAACCCAAAGGAGAGCGACCAATCTTGAATTTATGAATGTGAGAACTCTGACAAAGGAAAGGAACCTTTGATTTGTTTGTTACATGAGGCCCTCTGTAATAAGAGACTGTCATTGCGAGAGAGACTTTGGCGGCCCTGATGCCTATGTGTTGTACTGTTACTTGTGGCCAAGAAGCCAGAGTGTGTGTGAAGACAGCACGTGCCGCCTTGCCCTGTGCTAAAATCGTGGGGATGGGAAGCCAACTGCTCAACTATCCGGACATATATTTCTTGAACACCTTTCTTTTGCATTCATTGTTATCCCACACCATTCTGTATTTAGAAGTAAGGATTGGCAATAGGTTTAGTAGTATAGGCCCTTTTATTTTGACAGACTCCACTAAGACTGCATTATTATTATTTGATGGTCGTAGCTTGCTCCCATCCTTAGATTTAGGTTTAGATAGGCGTTCAACCAACCCATTTAAATGTCAGTAAACAACCTTGAACTGTGATCACTTGTCTGTCTTCACTGCGAGATACCATGCCTTCCTTATAGCTCCCAGCTTAAAGTTCCCATTACCCAACATTTATCAGCCTCTTAAAGGTTTCTTAGGTTAGGCATCTTGAAGAGTATGCTCTTGTAACATGCCTAGAATGTATCAAGTTTGTGTTGTGATCTCTTTAAGACATACAAATAGAGGAATGTGAGAGACGTTAAAAAAGACAATAAAAAACAATGCAATGTTGCTCAAAAACAAGAATTCACTAAATTATCTGTTTTAAAAGGCTTGGTAGCCTTCATGTGTCCTTAGTAATACTTGACACATGTCTAAGAAATCTGATGCTATATAGCCGCTTTTCTTAAACATTCGTGGTGAAAGCCCTTTAGTTATTTTATGTTGGGTGCACGTGTTCCTACATTTGATTGTTTTTTTTGTTTTTCTTAATTCTTTTTTTTTATAACTCTTTTTATTGATTTTACAACATTTTAAACCATTCCCCAACTGCCCCGCTCCCCAGAGGCGACTTCTGCGTTGTCCTTGGTCCATTCCTTTCATGAGCCAACCGCCCGATTTTATTGTAAATCCAAATGTCTTAGGCGCTGAGGTCACCATGCGACTCGAAAATCGTCTTTGAGGAAGGCCATGGTTTCTCCCCAGTCTTTTGCAAAGTTGGCTATATTGTTGTTCATGGCATACGTTGCCCACTTGAGGGCTATGATTTCCCATACCTTCCGCAGCCAGTCCTGCAACAGTGGTATCTCTGGGTTTATCCACCTCTGCGCTATTGTCGTCATAGCTGAGAGCGTAAGGACCACCCTCGCTTTTTCACAGGGCTCTGGGTTTCTCCACCCCGGTATCCCCTTTCATTCCTAATAGTATCTATACCGGTGGTCTATTGCCTCCTGCTCCGTAAGCCTGCTCCTGTGCCCTTTGCACCTCCTGCCAGAATGGCACAATTTTCGGGCATCCCCACCAGATATGCTCTGCTGTGCCCTCCATTCCACAACCCCTCCAACAACCCCCTGCGGTCCCCGGGTTTTCTCTTATGGAGTCTGGCTGGTGTATAGTGCCAGCCGAGCAGTATCTTGTACCATGCTTCTTGCAGCTGGGAAGCTCTAGCCAATTTGGGGATCTTCCTCCACAATCTCTCCCATTCCTCCCTTCCAATGTCCCTCCTCAAGAATCCCTCCCATCTCCGCATATACTGCCACTGCTGCCTAGCATTTGAGTTATCTAGTATCCTATACAGTTTGCATATTAGACCCTTAGACCCATCATTGGATAGGAGGAATTTCTCAAACTGAGTTATTTCCCTGGTCGCTGCTTCCCTATTTCCAGGGTGCAGCACCCAATGCCTTACCTGGGCATAGCAAAGTCATTCCCCCTCCTTTACTGCGAATTCCCTTTTGCAATCTTCAAACGTGTGTATTCTCCCCATCCCCCCCCCACCCAGGAACATATCCCCCAACTTCCTACAACCTCCTTCCTGCCACTGCATGAACGCCCCCTTCTGTGGCCCAGGTTAGAAATCTCTGTTGTTAAATATAGGCGTGAAGGGGGACAGAAAGGTCGTAATTCCCTTAGTTCCCACCAGTTTGTCCCAGTTGTCCGCCACCAGTTTAGTTATAGTACTTTTGTATGAGTGATTCGGCCTATGTCGTTTCGGTAGCCACAATACTTCCGCCAGCCCATGGTGCACGACTGCTCTATCCATTTTCACCCATTGTTTATCTTGTGTACTGTCCCCTTCCTGAAGCCATTCTTCAATCACCCGTAACTGTGTAGTCTCGTAGTACTACTGGAAATTCGGTAGCGCCACCCTCCCTCCCGTCTCGTTGCCATCAATAAGCGCCCACTGATTCTCGCTCTCTTTCCCTCCCATATGAACTCTGTAAGTGATTTCAATCCGGCACTTCACCTAAAGTCAATTCCTAGCGTGTGATGCACAGCTGAAACCCTTAATTAATTATTTGTGTCTATAAGTTCTTTTATTTCTGAACGATGTACCACTTATATCACGCCCCTCTCTTTGAATCGCCCCACCCCTCTACCCCTCCCCCCGGTCACACTGAACCAGGAATCAGGCTGGTTTGCAAAGTTAAAAATATTTATTTATGGATTGCACAGTATATATATCACACTATTTTTAATGGTTATACAATGATCACCAGTGGGGTGACGTCACACTAGACAATCTCTTTAATCAGGAGGAGTAATGATGGGAAAAAATAATGCACCACAGAAATAATACTTTTGTGGGTTTGTTCAAATCAATAGCAATGTGGTTACTCTTTCCCCCTGCACACTCTTCAATCCCCCCAATATGCAATACAAAGAGAAAGAGAACAGGTTTCAGGAATGCAGAACGCAAGCAAATATATCAATCCCAATCCCCCCCCCCCTCCCAGCAAACACAGAGAGAGAAACAGGAATGATTGCAAACTTGTCAAAAATGCTTTTAAAGTTGGCTGGGAATGAATAGGTAAAACACTGAAAATGGTTTCAATCACTGAAATTGTTGAAATTCTAATAGGAGCCACTTTGTATGGGTTCAGACAAACACTAGCAATGATTTGAGAGTAAGAAGCAAGTAGAAAACTTAATTTTGAGTACGGGTGCAATGAAAAGCTATTATACACATTATAGATTTGAGCCAAATGAAAGATTTGCGCCAAACCTTTCCGCGTGCGGTAAGCGCGATTGCGGGAAAACTATAAGGAGTTGCGGTTTTGGGTTCTTTAGAAAGCTTACGATGTTAGCTTCAAGAAGGCACTTATATTTTGTTTCTAGCATAAAGTATGAAGAAGTTATGGACGTTTTCGTGGAGGTCGTTTTTTTTCAGCAAGAGGCAAAATTGTAAAACAAGATGCGCTTTTAAAAATACAAACAAGGTTTTTTACACTAGAGATACAAACTACACGACAGCTCAGCCACCATATCAGGACGTGACCGATCAGGTTTTTGCCCACCGAGACGCTTGACTTTCTTCAGATAAAATATATCTGCGCAAAGATGATTTTCGCAATATTATTACAGAAAGACTATAGGATGAGAGAGTTCAGGCATGACCAAAAGGATTTCTAACAATACAGTTCTGGATATAAGATAGATTTTATTTGGATAGGGATGACTATGGATAGTACATAGGCTAATGACAATCCTATACTATGGATACTCACTACCAATGTTTTGAATGGAACCGTCTGGGATTCTGGTCAGGGATTTCTTTCTGGGACAGACTGCTGGGCACACTGGACTGGACGGGTCAGCGATCAGCAAGGCCCTCTGGACACTGCACGGCAGGACTGGGCTGGATCTGCAATGGCTCTCTGGTCTGCATAGCACAGCACAGCACGGACAGGGTTTAATCTACCCTTCTGGTTATGAAAAGGATTCTTTGGCAGACAAGCATTTACAGCACAGCCTGGCTGCTCTTTGGTTTCCCCTTTACGTTGAGGAATGGGTTCTAGAAGTTAGGCCCAGCTGAAAGTGGTTCAGCTATGCTTTGAGCCTTTCTGCTTGCAAAGTTTTTGGAGTCTGGAACAAGGAGTATGGATGGGTTTCCTGCAGAGTGCTTCGCCAAATCGGAATGGTGGCTGGATCAGTGTGTTTTCTAGGTCCTCAGCTGTCTCTATGTGTTTCATAAAGGGGTGGGTAAGCTGAATTATCCTAGGCGCACCCCCTAGGTAGTCCATTGGCTAAAGTCTGCTCTCTCCCTTGATTGGAGGGGGAAAACAGAGTGTCATCATGATGATGCAGTTTATGAGTCAGGGAAAACCTCCTCTTTGCTTTTTGCACATAAAATCTATTTTTGATATAATACATCTTTTCATGTGTAAAATCTTTATACCAATGACATACATAGATCAGATATTTGTTGGAGCACATATTCTTCCAAACCCCATAGCTGTGAGGTCTTGGGTCTGGATTTGACAATTTTTTGCACTTTTTATCCGGGATCCAACATCTGATTTGTCCACTATTATGTACATATGTGTGCATGATATCTGGGCATAACCGTATGAAGTTTCATGCTTCTGACATAAATACAATTGCTACAAAACCAGAATTTTCACTGCGTCTTCTCAGAACATCGCACAGAGTTCTGGGTCCTTTTAAAATGTGCACAAAAAAAATCCCATTAACAATATTGTAAATTTACATTTTTTACAAATTTGCACAGTCCTTTGTCAGTCTTTTCCAAAAATATGCTTTCTGTCCATTGAGAATCAACAATGTCTATCCCCGCCTCCAAAGGTTTCTTGTAGCTCAAGAGCAATCCCCGCCTTCTTCCTCTGGCAGAGGCCACTCTTCACACTTACAATCTGCATATCCTTTCAGCCAAGGAAGGTTCATTGTCTCTTCCAGGAACAGCAGCCCAAATCTCCTCCCCCCTTAATCAACACCTGAATGTGAGTTCCTGGCCTTTGATGGGAAGCAGGAGAGATGCTTTATGTTGGGGAAAGCTGGGGGGAACTGGTTTGATGACTCTGAGTTTCAGCTAAATCCACTGTCAAATTATAACATTTTTCTTACTTTAAAATAAAACTTGGCAATTTTTAATCAAGCAGCTAGAACTCTTGATTCCAGTCTCTAAATCATGGAGATTAAATAATTACAAACTATGTTCCTCTTAATGACAGATCACTTAGAATTAAGACATTAGATCTTAATGGTGAAACTTTGCAGTTTAAATGCAGGCTTTTGAAACAATCACAAGCGGCCGATGGTACTGCGCCCATATTTTGACAGATTTTCACAGGCAATCACACTTTTTACTGCGGATATTTTGCTGATAGATTCCACTTTTCCTGACATTGTGGGTTCATATTGATTCCTTAAACGAAGTGGCGGGTAACACCCAGCAAGGATATTGGGTGTTTTCTGATGTTTTGGACTGGTATTTTATATTTTCAGCACCCAAGAAAAAGGGATTTAAGAGCAATTTCTGGGTTTCTTGCAATAAAGCACTGCCTTTAATCAGTTTCCATTTTTACTCGGTAGGCAGCCCAGTGACAGGTTTCAGCAGTGAGGTCTCCTTCCACCACTGACAACAGGCAAATTAGATTTGGCAGCCATCTTTCTGTGTTTCAAAGCGCAATTTTCATAGGTTTTGCCACGCCTAGGGCTTTCACAGCCATTTTGCTGATTCTGGTGCCACCAGCACACAGGGATGTCGCAGGGCAGAGCAGAGTGGGTTAAAACATCCCACAACTCGTTGGTCAGGGCTTTTAGCTTCCTAAAGAAGCTTGCTGGTATTCCCTGTGGCATCACCTGGAAAAAATACAGTAATCGTGGGAGCGTGACCATTTTGACTGCCACTAGCTGTCCCAGCCATGAAACCCAGAGGTTCCTCCACCTGTGGAAATCCCTCTTGTTTTCCTTCAATAACGGGGGATAGTTGGCTGCGTACCAGCCTGTTAGTCACTGTGATTCTCCCTCCCAGATATTTGATACACCCCGGGCTCCATACAAAGGGGGTGGCTGTCCTCAACGCTTCCCGGTTCTCTGCCTTGAGTGTCAGATTCAAAATTTCAGATTTGCCTACCTTGATCTTCAGGCCCGAGGCTTCCCTGAATTCTTCCAGCAGTGTTCTGCTTGCCTGGATAGACTGTATTGGTGTTGTGAGGGTAAGCAACAGATCGTCAGCGAATGCTGCTACTTTCTGGAGGTCCCCCCGAACGGGATGCCCCGAATTCCCTCTGCCTCCCTTATGGCCTATAGGAGGGGCTCCAAATAAATTGCATAAAGCATTGGGGACAACGGGCATCCTTGTTTCGTGCCCCTAGTGAGCCTAAATGGTCTTGATATGACCCCATTGACCGCTACTCTTGTTGACGGTGTTTGGTAGTTAGCTTGAACCATTTTCAAGAATTCCCCTCCAATCCCCATTTTCTACATTACCCGAAACAGGAAGGACCACTCCACATGGTCAAACGCATTTTCTGCGTCGAGTGCCAGGAGGACCGCAGGAGTGTTTGTCTTCTGTTCCTTCTCCACCAGGTGAGCCACCCGCCATATGTTGTCCGCCGTCTGCCTACCTTTTATGAAACCCACCTCGTTCGGACTGATCAGACCCGGGAGGTAGGGCTCCAGCCTATTTGGCAAGATCTTTGTATAGATCTTGGCATCAATGTTTATCAATGCGATGGGCCCGTAGGATGTTATGTCCTCTGCGTCTTTATTGGGTTTGAGGATAAGGGTTAATCTTGCTTCCTCCATGGACGGAGATATTGTACCTGTTGTCCTAAATGTATTAAAAAGGAATGTCAGGTGCGGGATTAGTTTGTGGCGAACGTTTTATAGAAGGCTGCAGTGTAGCCTCCTCTGTGATCTCCCGGTTAAGATTTTTCTGCTTAATCTGCACCTTATCTAGAAATCCCATCTGTAGGTGAGCCTGGGGGCTCCATGAGGTATATAGGGATTCGTAGAACTCTGCCAATGTTTCCTGGATGTCCCCCGCTCGCATAACCCTTTCCCCTGCTTCTGTTCTCAGGGCTGTGATTGCGTTCTTTGACCTCGCCCCCCTCAGTAGTCACGCCGAGAGAGCGTCTGCCTTGTTTGCCTTGCCATAATACTTTTGGCGAACAGCAAGTAGCGCCCCTTCTGCTCTTTTTCTTTGGAGGATTTCTAATTGCCCTAATGCCTGTGTATAACTCCTTATCCAGGCCCTAGATGGCGTTGTGCTCACCCTTTGTCTTGCTGTCTCTACCTTCGCCTCGAGTTGTGCCTCTAGGACTTTCAGCTGCTTCCCCCTCTGCGCCGCTGCTGCTATCAATTCCCCTGTGATCGTAGCCTGGAAGGCGTCCCACCTTGTATCTTCTCTCGTATCCCCTCTCTTATTGTCCGCAAAGAAGCTCTTAATTTTCCCTTCCATTTCCTCTCTGAAATCTTGTGGTCCGCTATTCCGATGGGCCCCGTCTTGACTTCTTGGATCCGACCCATCAAACCCACTGAGACCCAAATATAGTCAATCCTCGATTGTGACCCATGGACTCCCGAATAGAAAGTGTATCCCCCCTCAGTTCCCGCCACACATCCTGCTCTCACGACCCTATCTCTTAATTCTGTTGACATCATCGCCCCTCACCAGGCGCCCCGATCTGTCTCGCTCCCTCTCCCAAGATGTTGAGGTCCCCCATCAGGATTATATGCCCCCTCGCTTGGTTCTCAAGAACCCCCAGGACCCACCGCAGAAACTGCTCCTGTCCAGAGTTTGGTGCGTACACCACGGTCATGGTGTACGGGAGTTCCTGATACATCCAAATAACTATAATATATCTACCCTCCTTATCCCGTATGGTCTCATTAATCTTGAAGCCAACCGTATCCTTGATAGATAAAGCTACTCCCCCTGTTTGCTTCTTCCCGGAAGCATGCAGAATCTGGTTAAACCCCCGCAGTTTCAGTCGCCCTTGGTCCTTGTGCAAAAGATGTGTTTCCTGGAGCCCCAGGACATCCGGCCCCTCCTTCCTCGTGAATTGTTCTAATTTTTTCCTCTTAAGGGGGGAGTTTAACCCCTAACGTTGTGAGTTATCCACTTAAATGGTCGTCACTCGGATCTTGCCCTTGTTTAGTCCTTAATACCCCTTCTTTAGCGACTTTGAGATTCTTCCTTGTCCCCGCCACCCTGTCCCCCCCTTTTGTTTCCCCTCTTGGCACGCCAAGCCCACTCTCTGGCCGAGTCACCCCCTCTCTGGCCGAGTCACCCCTCTTCCCCTCTCGCCTCCCCAACTGGATCCCCAACCCTCTCCGCTCCCTCCCTCCTTCCCCACCGGGTCTCATTGTCCTTTCTGATCCCAAGATGTTTTCGCCCCCCCCCCCTGCTCTGTATTCTTTCCCTTTTTGCCCACCACCCCTTTATCTGATGTCTGTTCATGGCTCCCCTCCGCCCATTGGCCCCCTCTCCTCACCATTCAGCTTTTCACCTCACTCCCTATATTGTGTGCTGCGTAACGTGGCCCTTCTCCTCCTTTTCTCTCCAACCGTGGATCACTCCCATGGCTTTGGTCTCATTCCATTCCCCTCTTCCGAAGCCCTCCCAGACCTGTCCTCCCTCTGCTCCTGGTCGAAGTCGAGGTGTAGCAGGTTTGCAACTTCTTGTAGAGTAGTTATGCTTTTTTGCCCCCCTGCCCACTTGAAGAGGAATCCAAAGGGGAATGTCCATTTGTATTTTATCCCTTTCCCCTTAAGTACTGTTAGGACCGGCCCCATCTGGCGCCGTTTAATCAGCATGCTGTTAGCCAGGTCCTGGTAGAGCTCTACTCGCTGGTCTTGATACATGATCGGTTCCTGTTGTCTTGCTGCTCTCAGAACTGCCTCTTTTTGTGTGTATCTTGTGAACGCTGCAAGCACATCCCTTGGCCTAGATTTTGCATCCCTATTGAGGCGTCCTACTTTATGGACTCTGTCCAGTTCCACACTGTTCAGGTCAGTTTCACCTAGAATGTCTGCGCAGATGCTTTGAATGGCCCCCTTCAAGTCCTTGTCCTGTACTGTTTCCGAGAGCAGTTTGAATCATATATTCACCCTCTGGGACCTATTGTTCATGTCCTCCATTTGGAGTTCAAGATTCCGGGTCGCTACATCCAATCTATCAATGGCTTCACAGTTCGTTCTTGCGTCTTCGTCCACTGTCTGCAGCCCCCCTCTCCAAAATGTCTGTTCTCTTGCCCAATTGGCTCAATTCCTGTTAAACCTCCCCCAAGGCCGCATTGAGGTCTGTTCGCAATAGCTGAAATTGCTCCGGAAATGTTTTGACCTGGTTAGACTGTAGGGACAGCATTTCTCAGTGGAAGTCCTGGCGTGTTATTGGTGCTGTTGGGTCTGCCTCCCATAGCCCATCGCCCCTTTCTGGGTACCCCTGGGAGCCTTGGTAGCTTCCCTGGGTGTCCACATTGTGGGTAATGTACCGGCATATCTCCTTGGTGGTGCACCCCTCTACTTGCTTTGCCTTTGTTTTTGTTGGACATATTGTAGTGTACGCCATATCGCCCTGTTGGCGAAAGCGACCTTTTGGTGTCGATCCCTCTCCCGGATTCACTCCTGCTTCGCCCGGTGCCTCTCAGACTCCTGGGGAGGTACTCCATGGCCGCTTCCTTCTCTCTTAGGTCCTCCTCTTATTTAGCACAGCTTATTGTGCCTGGGGTCGCTTCTGTCCTCTTCTTGTCACCCCTGACACCGGATGCTCTCTGTCCCCCTGCTGCTGTTCCTGGGGCCTACCGACAGTTCACTCAGCCCCCCCGCTGCTCCTCACAGCTTCATTGAGTTGGGGCCCTTTCTGTCCAACCGTCTAGGCTCTGTCTTCCATGATGGGTGCCATGGTCGCCTGTGCCTGATTTCAGTTCTCCTTGATGCGGGCCTCTCTGTGCACTTCCTTTATGCCCGGGGCCTGTAGGAGAGCAACTCTGGCATATGAGTGGGGGGAGGGGTCTGCCTCGCACAATTCTGTGGAAAGCAGCCCCCCCCCAGGGCCTCTAGTAAAGCCTTGTATGCGCTCGGGGTCGGGGGGCTGCTTCCTCCTGCTGAGCGGGTTGTTTTCCTCCCTCTGCCCGTTATCCTGCGAGTCCGGGGCGCTAGAACCCAACATGTGTGCTGTCAGGGCACCCGAGTCGCAGCCGTAGTGCTCCTTACCTTGGGGACGGCGGGGGGGCCACTGGTGTTCTCGCTCGGCCCTCCTCTCTCCGCCAGCCACGAGTCGGCCAGCTCCGTTGTGGTGCCTCTCTCCTTGCGGTAATCACAGCCCGCTCCATGCTCCTCCTTTCTCACCGCGGTGCCCGGGAATGAGGGGCCACACCGCTTGTCCTGCCCCCAAACGTGTCTTTGCCGTCCTTCCTCTGCTTGCCACGGTAAGGCAACTTCTGCGGGGTGGTGGGTCCAGCCGTAGTTGCGGGAAGTTTCTGGGAGTTCTGCCGGCACGTCTACCTAGTGTAGGCGGCCATCTTTGAATCTTTCAATTTATTTTTATTGGCATTTAAAGAAAAACAGGGAGCCGGTTAGCCAAAATTAAGGGGGAACATACCCCGTCACTTTCAGACTCTTTTAAGGGCTCCTTCATTAAACAACCCCCACCCATCCCCCACCTCCCTTCCCCCCTCTGTTGAACGGGCCGTCTCTGGTCGAACGAGTCTGGACGCATATATTGCTTAACACCACAGGGTGATAGTCGGGCGGGAGAGTCTCATGTGGTCTTTGACTTATTCCGAATAAAACTTCAGTATCTGAGTTCAATGTCTGATGAGACCGGGTCCGTGTGACCACCATTACTCTGCTTTTGAGTTTCTGTGGCGCAGAGTACGTTGAGAAATTGGGACCATTGAGATTCTACAGGTGTGGAGATACCTTGGATTGCAGCCTTGATTTTTTCCATGAGGTATATATCTTTGGCAGTCCCTGCCCATTTACTCACTGAGGGGAGATGCGTTCTCTTCCAATGTCTTGCCTGGCGGGCCCTCGCTGCCAGGAGCAAAAAGTGAGCCAGTGAGGGTCGCTTTATCCATTGTTCATCTCTCTTCTCCAGGCCAAAGAGCACTAGAATGGGGTCCAGGGTGAAGGACCCTCCTCCTGCCTCTCTGATCCATCCCAACATCTCTGTCCAGAGCACCTGTACCTTCCGGCATGACCCCCACATATGCCAATAGTTGTCTCTCTCCCCACACGCATGCCAGCAGTGGGGGTTGACCTCCGGGTACATCCTAACGAGGGACACTGGATCATACTGCCATCTGTGCAACAATTTCACGGCGTGCATCTTGTATTGGCAGGCAATCGAGGTCCTGAAAGCTCTCCCACACATCCGAGCCCAGTGTGTCACTCAAATCCCAGCGCAGGTCCCTCCCCCATTTTGCTCTGAGACTTTGAGTCGCCTCTCCTCCAAGTTCAAGTAGTGCCCCATAAAGTACTGAGATTAACCCCCTCATCTCAACGTGTGTCTCAAGGATTTTCTCGACTATGGTGAGTTCTCTCCGGATCAGGGGTTTCAGCTTTGTGGACATGAATATCCCCTTCATTCTGAGATAGAGAAGGGGAGACAGGGTACCAATGCCCAACGCCTCCTGAAAGGTCTTGAATGCCTATAAATGAGTTGCCTGTATCAGCTGGCCAATCCTAGCAATCCTAGCACATGGTCCTCAGGTAGCGATGTTCCCTAATTCGCCTCGTGAGCTTATTGACGTGGACCCAGAGCCATTCCCGAACCGTGACTGGGTGTAGGTGGTGGTTCTCAAGATAGACCCATTGCTTATCCTTAACCTTTCTACGGTGGGGTATTAGAGCCCGGAGTTATGCAGCCCTGTGATAAAATGGTAAATCTGGGAGGCCCACTCCACCCTTTTCCTTTGGAAGCGTGAGTATCTCGTAAGCTACCCTAGGTTTTCTATCCTGCCATAGGAATCTCATAACACAACGCTTAGTTTCATTTAGGTAGGCTTTCGGGGCCCCAATGGGGAGCATTTGGAAGAGGTAGAGCACACTAGGGAGGAGGTTCATTTTTATCGCGTTGAGTCTCCCCATCCACGATATCTGTCCATTACTCCATTTCTCCATTTCCGTGAACAATGTATCGAACAGTGGGGCGTAGTTGGCCTGGCCTATATCTCTATCCGGCCTTACTATGTTTACTCCCAGATATTTGATCTCCTCAGTTTGAATACAGAGTCCCAGGGGTTTCAATTCTTCCAGGTTCCTGGCTAGATCTGGGGCGAAGGGGAAGATCACAGACTTAGACACTTTTACCTTAAAGCCAGAAAAACGACCGAACTTCCCTATCACCTGTAGGCTGCTGGGACTGACTGAGCCAAATATTGCAGATGCAGCATTATGTCATCTGCATACAGGCCAATTTTAAATGTTCTACCCCCTACATCGATACCCCTCACTACTTCTTCTGCCAATATTTCCATAGTCATGGCAAAGGGGAGCGGGGACAGGGGGCAACCTTGTCTCGTCCCCCGTCGGAGCTAGAAGCTACGGGCGAGACGCCCATTGACCGTGAATCTGGCTGTCGGGACTTCATAAAGGGCACGGATAGCCTGCCGGAATCCCGCCCCAAGCCAAATTTTCCCAGTACCCTATGTAGGAAGCCCCAGTCTACCCGGTCGAAGGCCTTCCCTGCGTCTATGGCGCCCGGGACCGGGTTACTCCCTTTGTTAGCCGCCTCTCTCACAAGGTGTAGTGTCTTCCTCATAGTGTCTGCTCCTTGTCTCCCCTTTATGAAGCCGACCTGGTCTGAATGGATAAGCCTCGGCATCAGGTCTTCCAGCCTTGTAGCAATTATCCTAGTGAATAACTTTGCTTCAACATTCAAGAGGGAGATGGGTCTATAGGACCGGCAGTCTGTCGGGTCCTTCCCTTCCTTGGGGATTACAGTAATCAATGCCTTACCAAATGATGGGGGGGCCCTCCCTGTCTCCATAATGTGGGTAAATGGATCCGCCAGGAAGCCTGCCAGCAGTCCGGAGAAGACCTTATAGAAACCCGGCGTAAAACCATCTTCACCTGGGGCCTTCCCTATTTTCAGTCCCGTTATTGCTACCAGGTTCTCCTCGTTTGTAATCGGGGAGTCCAACTCTGAAAGCTCTCCGCTCCTGAGCGTAGGCAGGGTTAGCCTTTCCAAGTAGGCGTGCAACTCTTCACTCTCTAGTTGTCCCTCTTCCCCATATAGGGTTTCATAATAATTGGCAAATTCCCCTGCTACCGCCTCCGGTTTTGATTCCAACCCGCCTCCCTTCCCCAATACCTTATTGACCCACCCATCAGCCCGTTGGCCTCGAGCATTACATCCGCCTTATCCCCTTTCTCATAATCACGTCTCAGATACTGGAGGCCGGAGACCACCTTCCCATCTCTAACTCTTTTAGTTTGCGTTGTTTAGTTCTGGCCCTCTCTCTGTCTCTTCCCCCCTGTCCCTCCTCCTTTCCTTCTGTCTTCTCCAGGTGGCGTATCTCCCCCCTTAATTTCTGGACCATAAGGGTCCTTATTATTTTCTTTGCCCACACTTCCCTTCAAGACGCCCTTCCAGGTTGCTTTAGCTGCGTCCCACACCATCCCCCTCTCCACCTCTCCTATTGGGGCAGTAGAGCGTTGCCATGGTTACCCTGGTATTGATTAGGTTCCCCGAAAACACCAGTACCCTTCCATCCATTCTGCCCCATGCTGAGAGCTCAGAGAACCTATGTTTTCTATGCACCAAGATTCCGACTACCCCCCCCCCCTTTTTGGCGGGGCCGAATGCCCAGAATGACTGGTCTATGTGGGGTGACAAAGCAAAACAAAGAGGTGATGGCTGGAAGGTTTAGAATGAATCTTAACCACTGGCAATGCTCTGTGCAACCCTCCAGACCACCGTTCTTCGCCTGCCAAGCCATTACAGAAGGGGAAAGACCATATGCAAAATAGGCTTGGCCCAACCCCAAAAGGGGCAGTCCAGCCCGCACTGCTAGGCCACATCCCTTCTGCACGAGACCACAAGCATCCCCAAACATGTTTCGCCCTTGTTGGGGCTCATCAGTGAGGAGGCCTGGGAGACGTCTCTCCTCCCCCGCCACCAGCCTAGTTTCCTGGACAAAGAGGACGTCCAGGTCTGCATTTCGCATCTCTCTACCCAGCAAGGAGCGTTTCGTGGGCGAGTCGAGGCCCTTCACGTTCAGAGTCCCTACCCCAAGAATGTCGGCCTGGCCATCTTTCTCATATGTAGCCATCAAGAGGCACCTGATTGGTCATGCCACCTCCCGCCCTGGAATCCCCCTTCCCATCTGGTGCGTACAACGTCCCGTTCAAGCTTCCCATCCCCCCTCCTTCCCCATTCCCCCTTTTCCCAATCGAGACGCCTGTCCGTTGGCAGGCCACTGCAGGTCGTGAAGCGTTGGTCCTCCGTTGTCCTCACTAGCCTTCTCTTCCCGCCGGCAGGGGTCGAAATTTGCACATCGTGATTAGGTGAAACTCTGTGTCGTCTCATCGGTTCTCTTTAATCCATTCCCCCTTCGCTTGTCGAAGTGTTTGGTTTCCTGAACTTCCTCTTCCCCTTCATCTTTTTCTTGATGGCCCAGGGGCTTTCCGGAGCTCTGGGAGGATCGGGGGCAGGGTGTCCCCCTCTCCCCCACCTGGAAGGGACCCCTCCCCTTTTGGAACCTGGAGCACCTGTAGGGTTTCCTTTCCATTCGTCACATGATAATACACTCCATTTCTCTCGAAGGACAGGGCAAAAGGGTACGGCCACCTGTATCTGATCTCTTGTCCAGTGAGCCTCTCTGCTGTTACCCGAAGGATGCAGAGGTTGTTACGGCGTTCTCTATTTAGTGGGGTGGAGAACGAACGGCAAACGTGAGGTGCGGCTTGAATCAGTAGAGTGTAGCATGTAAGGTTCTTTTCTCGAACTCTCGTAGCTGCGCCCAGGGAGTAGTGGTCCGCGGATCGTAAGGATCTCCTGTTGACCCGGGGGGGGTTTAGCCAGGAGCTAGTCCAGGAGTCCAAGAGCTCAAGAAGAGCTCAAGAAGACGCTCAAGAGAGAGCACGGAGCCCCGGCGCCCATAATCGAGAACGTAAAAACGCAGAACGCAGGAGAACGGCACCTGGGGAGGAGCCGTTGAAGGCACAGAAGCGGAGTGCTTTGGGCGAGCTGCCTGAGTTGCCTGAGCTGCCGCCGATTTGCCTCTCGAGCTCCTAACCTTTTAGGTTAGGGAAGCAGAAAGCTATCTTGGAATCCGACACGTGTTGCCCGGCTAAAGCAAAGATCTCGCGGGCTAGTGTTGGCCTTCAGACAGATCCCTTGGATCAACAAGTAGTTCCACGTCAAACTTCATCTGCAGGAGTCATGAGCACCAAAAGTCCCACTGGGAGTGGAGAAGAGAATAGAGGTAAAAAAACAATCCTAACCTGTCCATCACTGAAAGGCCCACCTTGGGCCTCAATATTTTTGGGGAAGGAGAACAGAAGTCTTCCTAAAAAACTTCAGGGTTCAACAGAAGCAACGTTAAAAAGTGCACCAATTTTTCTAAAACGAGATGCCAAGAAAAACATAACCACATCACTGATGGACCAAGTCAAAAATGGTCAGGGTAAGACCAAGAAACTGACAGAAGTACCGAAGGAAAAAACAGAAGACCTCAAAATGATAGTTGACGTGGAGGTGAACTCCTATGAACAAGTCCTGGAAGAAGATCTAGAAATTCAAGAATAGGCCGTTCCAAAACTTTGGCGAAAAGCGTTAAATAAAATACCAAAACATACATCACTCTGTAGAAGTGCCATTCTGGACTATGTCAAAAGAGTTCCCAACCTCTACCTGTTTGGCTCGGGGGACCTAGAATATGTAAAGTTTCCGAGCAGACAGGTGATGAACATAGTAGAGGTGGGCTTCACATCACAAAAAGCATGGAAAGCCATAAAAAGTAATAAAAAAGAGTTGGAAAAAATCAGCCTGTTGATTCTTGAGAAGAACCCGGTGGAAGTGCAAATTGACAAAAACAGTGAGAAGTCTACCTCTGAAGGAGAAAGCGCAAAAGTTGTGCGAATCTTAAATCAGGAGCCAGAAGTACCCTCTCGGGGAAACATGGGAGAAAATAAGGCCAGCACCTTAGCGGTACTCCCAGAGATCCTCTCACAAGTACTACTGAAGCTGGGGTTGACTCAGCAGAGGCTTTAGGCTTAACGAAATTAATATTACAAGTTGGAACACCTGCGGACCAAAGACCTTTACCGCGAGTATCAGAAAGAAAGATCTCTTTTGAAATTCTGATGCTATTCTACTCCAGGAGACCTGGTGTACACACACCCAATAGAAATAGAAGGGTACACAATATTCACAACCCTGGCAAGCCAAAAACCCAAAGGATGACCGTCAGGGGGGGGGTTTGGGGGGAGGGAGGAGGATTGTTGCTTGGAATGAACAACTCATTTAGCAAAAATGTCACACTTTTGCATAATGGAAAGGAAGGCATCTTGGCATGTGAAGCCAAACTACAGTCCTCTCACGATCTTCCTTCCCACGTAGTAGTGAACATTTACTGGAATCCAGCGCAATGTAGCCTTGATCAATTCCATCGGTCGTTGTCAATGGTGTTGGAGAAAATTGCGTTGTTCCATGGAGATGTCAACGTGATCTTGGGAGGTGATCTGAATACCCAATGTATTATGAATCCAGACATGAAGAACTCATCAAAACGGGCAAAAATCTCCAAGACAGGGAGACAGTGGTCAGAGTTTCTAAATTCATGGGGCCTCTTCATGCTAAACGGCTCTGTTGAAGGTGACTGCCCTTTGAATCCAACATGGTCCCGTGGTAACGCCTTCTCCACATTGGATTTTGTTTTTGTCTCTGAAGACCTACAATTGAAGAAAACATCTATGGAAATAATCTGGGGAGAAGGGAGTGATCACGCTCGATTAAGAGTCAAAATTAAGAGCTCAATGCATGACAAGTTGGTTAAATATCCACAGGACTTACTACTGAGAAAAGGCAAAGCAGTCTTGGTTAAATACAAGAGAGAGGGACGAAATTTGAATGAGAAGTTAAATCTTATCTCATTAGAAGAACAAAAAGAGAATTGTGAACCATACTGCTTTCAGCCATTTATTTGGTTGGTGCACCGCCCGACAGCAGGAGCCTTGGCAAAAGAAACTCATCACCTACATTCCTTCGGTGAGGAGACATGGATTCAGAAAAGGTCCTTAAGGCGCAAAGTGAGATGGCTGAAGAATTCCATTACAAATCCATTTGAACTTCTTATAGAACATAAAAAGCTTATTAGGAACTATAAGCAATGGTCACGAGCAAGAAAGATCCTTCGTCACCAACAAGACAATGAACAGATGCTGGAGGCTCTTTGTGAAAATAGTACCCGCAATTTCTGGTCAATGATGAATAGTAAAGGAAAGAAATTAGCTAGTAACATCACCCAATGTAATCTGGTTCCAGAAAAGAGGTGGATAGACTACTTGACAACAAACTTTAAAAACTTGTCAGCTACCCTGGAAAATCAACAGGAGGTCGTCAAGTGGGAACTTAACTTTGATGTAAAATTAATAGAAGATATCATTATGAGCGCCTCTTCATCAAAGGCAGCAGGCCCAAATGGGCTAACCTATCAGGATTTGAAGTCCAATGTAAATACCAGGTCGACACTTCTTGATACCCTCTATAGGGAAATACTAGAGTCAAAATGCTTCCCTCCTTCTTGGAAACAAGCAGTTATAATACCATTCTACAAAGGGGGGGACAGATCACAGCCCGAAAATTATAGGCCAATTACCCTCTTAGACATCGAAAGCAAGATATTCATGCGGATACTCTTGATAGAGCTAGAGGATTGGGCCAAATCAAATAACATCATCTCCAAATTTCAAACAGGTTTCAGGCGAGGAATGTCTACAACATTAAATGGCATCACCCTGAGTCTCCTAGAAGAACACACAAGAACATTTGGAGAGGGTCCGCTTTTTGGAGCCTTGGTAGATCTTTCCAAAGCATTTGACCTAGTAAATAGGGAGAATTTGTGGGCAAAATTGAGGTGGGTTCTCCCAAACAAGCACTTGGCAATATTAATTGAGCTTCACAAAAAACACCTCGCTCATGGTAAGACTAGATGAGGCTGGTCATCTCTCCAATACAATCAGCGTGGAGCAAGGAGTGCGACAGGGGTGCATGGGAGCCCCCTTTTTCTTTAACCTGTACCTGTCAGATCTGGGAGACTTTCTTCAAACGTGGACTATGGCAAGTCCCAAACTTAATTCCATCAAGGTTTTTTGGCTCGCCTATGCAGATGACATCGTCCTGATCGACAGGACAGCAATAGGACTGCAGCACTTACTAAATGGATTAAGTGAATACACTAAACTAAATGGATTACAAGTAAACCCAAATAAGTCCAAGATTCTGGTGCTGAAACATCCAAAAAAGCAAATTAACTTTGGTAAATGGTTTTTTGAAGGAGAGGCAATTACAAGGGTAGACGAATTAGTCTATTTGGGTTATACGATGTTTGCCTCTCCATCAGTGAGTAAAGTGGAATTTGAAATCGGATCCATATTCGATAAAACAATATCTCAGATGAAAAAGATCTTCTTTGAGCTTTGCAAATTCTCAATTAAACCATTAATAAAGTTTTATAACGCCAAAGTAATCCCTGTGATATTGTATGGGTTGGAAGCCCAACCAAAGCTCTGGGACATAGACTGGCAAAAGGTGGAGGGTCGTATTTGGAAGAGCTTGTTGGGTCTGCATAGCTGTCTTCCTATTCAGTTCTTAAGGTTTGAGCTTGGCCTGAAATCATTGCAGCAACAGGTAGCTTGGAGATTATCTCTCTACAGGCTAATAATAATTCCACAAAAAGAATCTCTTTACGAAGACATCAAACACCATCTCCAAATGGACAGCTCCAAGATCCTCCAACAGCTGGACATAAAAGTTAAAAGAAATCTGGAAGGAGCCGATTCAATGGTAGCAACCCTGAAAGAGAATCCCTTGAAAGCAAAGAAAAAACTGGAAACAATGGACTGGATCAAAACAGGGTTGGAAATGAGGCTGGTAAAACCAAAGAATAGCTTTTTAGTAGTGGAAAAAAAACTGGGAGATGTGCCCAAATATCTACTAAAACATCCCAGCAGTGAATCAAGATATGTTTTTCTCAGGGCCTGCCTAAACTTAATTCATATAACGTTTTTTTTAACGTTATAATAATAGTTTTATTTGTAAACTCACAATAAAAAAGTACCTTTAAACAATTTTTAAAAGTTTAATTAACAATTGCCATTTCTTATGGTTAAATTATGAACACAAATAAGTTGCAACTAATCAATTTTGGTAAAAAATTGTTATTTAGACAAATTAACGTTACACATTTCCCTTAAAGCTTCCCTCATATCAGAGTTGCTTATGTTCTCTAAAAGACCAAATGTGCCTGTTGTGATCTAAGAATTCCCTTGGCTCGTTTATAATTGGCACCCACCAAGAAATGTCCACATATATCGCTATTACGGTGCTTTATAGGGGAATTTAATTCAGAGGTTTTTAGGATGAAAGCCCCCCTACCTTTTTAAGCTCTGTGAGGAGGGTTATATTTTAGGAGGTGGGTTGCTTGAACAATTTGAAAATGCTCTGTATTGCTGTTGGGCGTGGCAATGTATATTGATTTCACACCCACATCTTGAATGCCAAAGATGAACCTGCCCCAAGCATCACGCGTAAGGTTAATCTACGCCTGATCACAGACTCCAAAGTCACATGGAAAAGCATTTCACACATGCCCAACATGATAGCACCCAGAAGAAAAATATAAACACTTTGGGCCTGATTCACAGAGTGCCCTCCTATGGGATTGAGCCACGATAAAACGCTTCTCTGAAACAGGCCCTTTAAATGTAATTCTAAAAACTCTGATACACAATAAATGTAGAAAAAGTATTATTTTCAAATAGTGCTGTTTTTTCCATTTAAAGGCATTTGTCATGCTGCGCATTCTAGTTTAAAAAATATAAATTCTATATTCAAAAATACCCAAACTTACACTCCAAAATAGACCAATCTAAACCTTTACTTGGGTGCTTGAAAAATGTAAAGGCAATTTTAGAATGTTGTTCACGTTTCTGAAATCCTCAAATGAGACAAAATATATTTTTAACACATGAAACAAAGTGCTCACAGCGATAGTTTAAAACACTGGGGTCATACTGTATACTTTCAATAAACTGTGGGAATTATCAAACATACAATTTAAGATACATTTCCTGGCTTGTTCTATCATTTTGCAACAACCCTATTTCAAATGACCATTTAAAGGGTTGAATACTCATAGGCCTAAATGCCTTTTGAAACATAAACACTGAGGTCGAAAAGTGTCCACAAACTGTATTTCTTTTTTCTGTCACTAAATTTGATTGATAGCTGCTGCTTGACTTTAATCCAAGTGTGCGTGAAATACGCATGAGATCCTCTGGAGCTCTTTTCCACTTCAGAGCTTCTGCAAGACTGTGCAAAGGTTTTTGTAGAGTATATCCAGCCACTTTAGACACAAACCTACATCAAAGAAAATTGGTGACATAGATGTCTCATTCATAGTGTCCTGAGGAAGCCTCCATTGGTGAGAACCACATGTCGACTCTCAGTGATTCCCTTCCTCCCATTTTAGTTTTTGGAATTGTACAGCTATTACCATTCAAACTTGCAAAACATGTGTTCTGAGCAACTTTTTTTATAAGGCCATACATGGTTAAAACGGTTGTGCATGCCCTTCGTTATTGCTCTCTTTATTGATCAGCGATTCAATACAGGCATATGTATGAGTCCTTGTCACTTTGTTTGCACCAGAAAACAAAGACCATATTTGAGTGTAATTATTTTTCCAAGTTGCATTGCATCATTAAACCTAGTTATTGCACCTCAGAGGCTTTCATTGAAAGACTAATGCGTGTGAATTATTACACACATTGCTACATTTTAATTACCAGGTAACACTCACTATCTGGCTCTAACATCTAATTGGAATGGAAGTAATTTCCTCATGTTACATGTGACAATGAAAATGTCAACACCCACACATAGTCAATGATCAAATTTGGCCTGTTTTAAGACTTGCTGCTCGTTTATTGAAAGCGATTATTAAGTATTATACTTGATGCATAAAGGCTACTCTGGTTTATTATTACAATGTGAGATCCTAAGCATTAGAGGGCAAAGCCAGAATATAATACCGTTTTGTAAAATCTGTGCAACTCAAAATAAGCAGCACTTGCATCACTTACTCCTAGAATGTAAAGGAAATTGGGAGACTAGAGTTCTCTACCTTGGGAAATTTGTGCATAAAATGGAGTGCTTGCATTCAGAAAACCTTTGGAATCGCCTGATTTCAGGGCACAACACCGCCCTGACGATTGCAGTGGGTCAGGTCCTTGTAGAACTTGGCCTGACCCATTCAAGCGTTGGGCAGACTGGCACCAATGTTTCGCTAGATATTATGGCTTAACACAGCAGAATCGCCTTGGATTGTTCCCCCAGCCTCGAAATCAGGTCTGAGATGTGCTGACCTCAATTAGGAGTACGCTCTCCTCCTTTCGTGCCACAGTCCTGGTGCAGCGGTGTCTGAAGGGCTCATCCTGGGGCGTCCGAGTGGAGTGCTCCTCTGAATCTGGGGGCCCTTGGGATGGATGCCGTCTGTTGGCTGGGCTTTCACAGTACATGAGGTCTAGGAGGCCATGACCTCGAAAAAAATGGGTGACACCAGGATGTCAGGTCTGTTCCTTTCCTCCCAGTGCTGTGCCTTCCACTGGGGTCGGGTCGGATCCTATCTCAAAGCATGTGAAATGTGGGTGATGGCCAATGCTGTCTTTTCGCTACGTAGGCTATAGATATATCCCCATGCGTTGACGTGCATCGGCTCAGTTCCGGTGGAGCAGGAGCTACTGTGTTTCTATGGTAGGCTTGCAATGGTTTCCTCGTGGCGTCTGCACCTGGCCTGGCTGAAGCTATCCGGGCCTCTGCGGGCTGCGCGCCGCAGAGAGCTCTTCCGATGTTGCCACCTGTGTCTGAGTGGGTCCTTGCGCTATGAGGCTCTGCAATCGCTGTTTCTGCTCTTCCTCCTGCCTTATTATGTTCGCCCCCCTGGTATTATCCTGGGGCAGAGGAGTGAGGGACGCTCCGGCCTTGGCCCGGTCTGTGTCCAGTGAATTCGCTATCTATGGGCTAGTGTTTGGCGTCCCCGTTCCTCTTTATTACAGGGTTAGTTGTGCCCGGCCCCAACGCTGCCAGTTCCTGCGTCGTTCAGTGTTGCTTTTTATTTCGGGGCCTTAGTCATCTGGGTCCGTGGCAGGTCCCGGGGTCCATCGGGGCGTCCGCTTGCACGTCTGCTGGGGGGAGTAGGTGGCAGTCCCTGATGCCCTCTTCGAGCCACTGTGGGGCTGCACTTCACACAGTGGAGCGTCAAGGGCTAAATTATCATAAGCAGGCCCAGGAGGCCGCATCAAGGGTCCAGACGCGCCATTCTGCTGCGCTCTCCTGTGTGCGGGGCTCCACCGGGCCTCACCAAAAGACGCTGCTCCCGCAGCAGCCCCCCCGGATCCGATGTCCGCCTCGTTGCCGCCCACCTACGAGTCCTCCTTCGGCTAGAGGTGGTACGCGGTGCCTGATGATTCCACTCTAGTGGTGCACTGGGGCGTCAGTTCAGGATCGCCGAGTGATGGCAGCTCCAGAGCCGCCATTTTGCCAAGTCTCGTGCCGGTTCTTCTCGGGCCGCTTTCACAGGTCGGGCTTGGTGCCTCAGCAGGGTGGAAGACTGGTGGCTCTTCAGCGGGTGATTTTATTTCAAACTATGACGGGGGTACCCTTTCATATGGGCCTCGTGTTCCCTCCCGATGTCCTATCTGTTCTCCGATGGGGCGGCGGCCCGGGACCACCACTGGTGTTGCACTCCTCGGCGTATTTGTACATCCTGCTCCCACCTATATTGTCTCTCACGGCCATCAGGAACGGGGTTGCCTCTTTGGAATACTCCGGTAACTTCAGTCTCGAGTCCGGGGGGCTCCAGACGGCTCGTGTCGTAGGACCCCTGCTGGGGTATAACAAGCTTCACTAGGCCCGACGGAGGACGACTGAGCTCGAGGTTCACGCGTCCACCATCCTCTGCGCCCCCTAGTGGTTGCCTTAATTTATTTTTAAAACCAGTGGTACTATCTTACATAACTTGTTGCTTAACTGAATTAGCTAGCGATGGAATGAGGCAGTGACTTTATAAATGAATACATAAATGTGCAAAAGAGTCAATGCTGATATTATAATACGATGAGGTATAAGCAGGTATGTTCTCGTTGACCAAGAAAATCAAATGGACAATCCAAAGGAAACTCTAATTGTCTTTCTTAGTAGGCTAAGATAGCGTATTGATGCTTGCATTCTAAATATTGAATGTAGGGTTTGGTGCTATGATGACTCATTGAAAAAAAAGAAAAGAAAAAAATCTGTTAGTTACAAAGTGCCAATTTGTGTTAAGTTGCCTAATTTGTACGAGTGGCTCCCTTTACACTCTGGCTTTGTATGCATATCATTCTTTTTTTTGGTGTATTTTTACATTTAAACTTTAACAACATTTTATCAATAGGTAGAAAAAGAACGCTCAGTGTACAATCAATCTAAAATCAAGGCATTTGTCTCTGTCTGCATGCTTGTCTTTCAGGATTTCAAAATACATTCATACTCTGGAAAACCTTCCCAAACTTAACTGAATTGTAAATATATTCTCTCTTCTTTTATTTTACGCTGGCCGAAGGTGCATTATCTGGTGAGTATGTCGTACTTTGGTTAGATTTTAACAAATTACGGCGACCCTATTTCAGCATAAACAAGAGCAGAACTATTATCTGATAATTACAAACAAAATAGCATATTGTGTCTGAAATGGTGGGGTGATGCGAGACAAATGCAGCTGGTCATATACTGTCCCTACCAGACTTGTATATTTGTCTTTGTTATGTCAGAGAGACTGACAGTGTAACTTCTTGAGAAGCTTTTATTGTTAAGCTAAGTCTCAAAAGGACCCCCAGCACAGCCAGCAGTCAGGCTGCTGCTTTCCAACTGCTGCACCATAGAACCCCACACAAAAACAAACAGAACATTCTAAGAGCCATTACATACGCCATGTAGAATCATCACATTCCACTCAGCATAACACTATAACACTTCTCTCTACATTGACAACATTCCACCTTACACACCACCTCTCTTCACAACCGCAATTCTGTCTTTGTTCCACACCTGACCAACACTCACACTGACTGCTCCCTTTAACACAGCCACCACCTTGACAGGATCAGAGTACAAAGGTTCACCCTTCCTCCTAACTACACCCTTCTTTATTATCACAAAATCACCTCACTCAATCCTCAATTCCTTTGTACCCCTTCTCCTGTTCTCTCATCACCAACTCCTCCTTCTTCTTCCTCCACATCTTTCTCACCCCATCCACAACATAATCAGATTCTCTGCTTCTCCCTAACCACGGCGGGCTCACCCTAGTATTTGGTTTGCGCCCTCTCATCAGCTCAAAAGGACATATACCAGTTGTAGAATGAGGTGACATTCGCATGGCAAACAACCTTTCCTGGATAGACACCTTTTTATCATAACCACATGCATGAGCCATGCCTACACTCTCCATCACGCACCTATTCATGCATCCGCCATGCCATTGGTTTCAGGATGAAATAAAGCTGATATGTTTATGCTCTACCCCACATTCCTTAAGATACTTCACAAAATATCCTCCTGTAAATTGTGTGCCGTTATCCACGAGTATGCTTTCAGGCACAACTTCCCTCTCAAACACCTCCTGAATAACATTAACCATGCTTTCGCCAGAGACACTCTTAATAATACTAAACTCGCACCACCTAGAAAATGAATCTATGAGCAACACAATATACTTTCCTCTTCCATATCCAAGATCAAAGGTACCCAGGATATCCAACGCACTCCACACACTCTCCGGAACACTAAATTCCATAAGGGGCTGCTTGCTTGCCTTTAACCCCTTCCCTGACCTGACACAGAACTGACACTCCCTCAATCTTCTCTCAGTGTCTTTGTCGAATCCTGGCCACCAGTAATCATTTTTAAGAACACCTTTCGTCTTGGTAACACCAATATGCCCACAATGAGCCAAATCAGTCACTCTATTCCAGATGCCCTCTGGGAACACGGCACACTCCCATCTAAATACAACGCCATTGACCACACTCAATTAATCTTTCACATCCCAGAACTGCTTTTCGCATTGCTGTAAATCCCCCTTCCTGGGCCACACTGATGACTCAACATATGCCATTACCTTCACGAGTACCGCATCTTTACCTGCTTCTTCCATCCACTCTTCCCTGGATACAATACCCTCAGTGTTTCCCTGGATACAATACCCTCAGTGTTCACAAAGACCATCTCCATGTTCCGCCCTCTCCGCTCCACTGAAACCGTTCTTACCTCCGTCCTTAACTCCCTCCTTACTTACTGTCCTTATTCTCCTTGACCTTTCATCCACCTTTGACACCGTAGACCACTCCTTACTTCTTGACTCTCTCTCTTCCTTCGGCTTTAAAGGCTCTGTCCTTGACTGGTTCACTTCCTACCTATCCAACCGCACCTTTTCTGTTTCCTGGGGTGGCTGCACCTCCCCCTCTTACTTTCTCAACTATGGTGTCCCCCAAGGCTCCGTTCTTGGTCCTTTTCTCTTCTCGCTGTACACCTCCCTTCTTGCCCCATCATCTCTTCCTTTGGTGTATCTCACCACTTCTATGCTGACGACACTCAGCTATACCTCTCCTTTTCATCCTTCACTCCCGACATCCACCATCAGCTCTCACCCTGCCTCCCTGCTATCAAATCCTGGATGTCCTCCCACTTTCTTACCCTGAACACTGAGAAAAATGAAGTTCTATTCTTCCCTGCTAGCATCCACCCTCCCCTTCCCCCCTCCATTCTCTTCCCTCCCTCCCACCTCTCTTCTGCCCGCAGTCTTGGTCTCCACCTCGACACTAACCTCTCCATCTCTCTTACCTCCCGGTCCTGCTGCTTCCACCTATACAACATTCGCAAAATTCGTCCCTTCCTTACCTTCCTCGCCACTAAGCTTCTAATATCGCCCTTAATTTTCTCTCAACTTTTCTATTGTTCTGCTTTCCACTTTGGACTCCCTTCTTCACATTTAGCCCCTCTTAAATCCATCTACCATTCTGACATCCGTTCTCGCTGTCTTCTTTCCCTTCATGACTCCATCTCCTCATCCCTTTCCTCAATAGGCTGGCTCTCCTTTCACTCTCAACTCAAATTCAACTTCCTCTGCCTTGTCTTTAAATCCTTATATGCCCCTTGCCCCCCCTACCTCGCATCCCTCTTCTCCTTTTATACCCCTCTTGTTCTCTCTGCTCCGCTGATCTCTAACGACTTAATCTTCCTTCTGCCCCTTTCTCACAATCCCGTTTCCGCTCTTTCGAACTTCTTGCCCCACTTCACTGGAACCTTCTCCCTCTCTCTATTCGCTCCATCACCTCTTACTCCTCCTTCCGCACGTCTTTAAAATCCCACCTTCTACACTCATCAACCTGACAACCTGGCGAATTGTTCTCCATCTAACTCTGTTCAATTATATTATTGTCTGTTTCATAGTAAATCGTTTTGTATAATGTTCTCTGCTATATCATTCATGAAAGTTTTCACTTTGCTTCGTATTGTATTACCTGTTGTGCTATGTAAAGCACTTTGGCTAAAAACGCTATATAACCTCCAATAAAATACAAAATACATATTATTATCCTCCTTACCTGAACTAGTCACCACATTCAACCTTGATAGGCTATCTGCCAATATGTTTTCCCTTCCGGGAATAACTTCCATCTTGAAACGATAACACTGCATCCTCGTGATCCAGCCGGCCACCCTCCTGAAAACCTTATCCAACCCTTTACTCTCATAAATTATTTTTAGAGGCTTATGATCTGTTCTAATAATAAAGTATGTGCCCATAGGACATTTTTAAACCTCTCCACGGCCCAGTTGCATGCAAGCGCTTCCTTCTCAAGTACCGAATAATTTGCTTCTGCGCCTCTCAACCCCTGAGAGGCATGTGCAATAATTTCATCACTTCCACATCCACTCCAACCACTTTATCTTCACTGGACCAGGCGTGTGGCCATAAACATAGGTGGCCCTGCTACTCCCGGCATGTCAATCTTCGGCTTAGCCCTGAGTTTTCTTCAGAATACTCTTCCTTAGTATGACAATCACATGTGTTTTCGTTTTCTGTCTGCTGTTTTACATTTTCGTTGCCTTCAAGCTCTCTTTCTTCTACATTCCCTCTTCTGCTTGTACATATCTTCCTTGACTTGGAATTGTCTTTTCTGCTCTTAATCACTCACATCTGCTCTTTCAGCTCTCGCCGTCCTTTGCTGCTCTGTCACCTCTGAGTGCTGCTTTTTCAACGTGCTCTCTGTTTTATCCCTTTTTATCACCTAGCTGCTCTTTGCTCTGCTCCTTCCCCCTCCTTTCTTCTTGCCTTAAGTTGGCCCGCCATCTCTTGCCCCTATTTCTTCAGTTTAATTTCATTTGTATGCTCACCTTCTCTGCACTGCGTAGTAAACTTGGCAATAACTACACTTCTCTTCTATTTCATATGGATGGTAATCCCCTACTCCTGTGTGCGCCTCTATACCATGCATATACGTATATATATACACGTCAAAAGCTGTCATTCGATCTGGGCAACGTGTGCGAATCTTAGCAGTTAGATGAACTCCGAATGCAATGAGGGTGCTGTTCGGTGAGTTCCTTTTGAACTGCATGTTATCACAAACGCGTGCTGCTTATTGACAATATGTATACGCTGCAGCAGGCTGGAAGGGGCAGAGGGATGATACAAGCAACTAGCATTGGATTCTACGCCGACAATGGAGCTCCACTCTCCGAGAATTCCGCTGTCGTTGGCCTACGGCAGTGGATGATGAGGGCTTGGGGGCTTGGGGAACGCAGCGGGTGGATGGGATGGGATCAAACTGCGGCAGCACTTACTTGGTTGAAAAGAGCTGATCGTGCTATACTGATGCAGCAAATCCCTCGTTGGCCGCTGCTACATTGGGGAACGGAGCGGCAGTACTGTTGATGGCACGACAATACAAACTTCTTGCTGAGGGTCCCAGTTTATCCAAAATCCTTGTTGCCAATGTTATGTCACAGAGAGGGTGACACTGTAACTTTTTGAGAAGCTTTATTGTTAAGTCTCAAAAGGACCCCCAGCGCAGCCAAGCACAGCCAGCAATCAGGCTGCTGCTTTCCAACTGTTGCACCATAGAACACCACACAAAAACAAACCACATAACATTCCAACAACCATTACATATTATACACTCCATGTAGCATCGTCACATTCCACTCAACATAACACTATAACGGTCTTCTTATTTTGATTCCAGCTTTTTTAAGTGGGCTTTCTACCTTGCATTTCATACAAGGACTTTCTTTATGAATGGACTGCATAGAGACTATTAGAAAGCAGTAATGCATTGCACTCTTGTTTTTTTTCTATTGCTCATAGTATAGTGAAAGAATAGCGTTATTCTTTTTAATAATGCCTATCTTTTTCGTAGATAAAATGGCTCAATAGAGTCTGTCCTTCTTATGCTCCACAGTAGATGCCCTGCAATGGTAGCAGTCGGTTCCAACGCCTATAGATTATAGTCGGACTACCCTTGTCAGGTTCATGAAAAACTAGCTCATCCATCTCCCGTGTGACTCAGGGGGTCATTTGTCGGTATCTCCAGTGGTTCTATGTCGTCTTATGCAACATCCATGTCGTGTCCAGGTCTCGTGCCCTTCAACAACCAGTTGGTTGCTCTCCTTTCTCTCCATTTGCTGACTTTCTTGTCTGGCTTTGGTTGGGAATCTCGAGTTTGATCAGCCTTCCTCCAGGTCTTTCACTAGGTGGCTCTGATTGTTGCACTTGAATTGTATACACATTGGGTATATCCATCTATACCTAATACAATTCTGATTTTTAGGTAACCATCTCTTCTTCAGAGTCCTATAGGAGATGTCTCGAAATAGTTGTACCTTTGACCCTCTAAAGTCAATACAGCCTTTTTTTCTGGCCACAAAAAGCATTTTTTCCTTGGATGTGGTTTATGTCTCGTGGCCTTAACCTGTGTTGTGCAGGTTTAAGCAAGGCAACGCTGTGGGCTCTGCCAGTTGGCATCTAAACAGTTCTTCAGTATCACTGATGAATACCCCAGTCACTCTAATCGAGGCAAAAAAAACCTTCATAGATGTTTTCTACATTTACAGAGAAATGACTTTAATTACATACAGATACAAAGATAAATGATACAAATTAAAAATTCTTCAATGTGCAGTAATTTGCTGTTATCTTGTAAACATATACCTCAGACAAAAACAGTACTCTTCTCAATTATTCCAAAGGGAAGAGCAACCACAGATATTTTCAGCAATCTAATCATCACATGTAATGCATGAAACATATTACATTTGCATATAATATCGATAACAATTTCATGTTCAATCTGAGCAATACCACATCAGCAAAACATCAGTTTCCTTAATGGGATACTCCCATGTTGACACCACACTACGCGTTTCGGAAACCTCCGTCCCTTCATCAGGTGTAAATCGTTATCTATTCCAAAGATCTAATGAAAAATAAAAAAGAGAATACCCATACATTTCATCAGTTGATACACCCATCCCTATCAGATATTTATAATGGCTAGAATAGTAACCTGTCTATTCTTAGACTGGCAAAAAGAGCACCAATTGGAGAGCTATAGGTAATATAAATACAGTTTCTCACCATAAAGCAACCTCACAACTGTACATTTCACATATTTGCAACTCTAAACTAGAAATGAACGTTCCATCAACTGACCCATTTCCTGTTTTATGGACTTCCAATATGCTCAATCAGTTCCAAGCCAGACCATCAACCACAAGCCTGCTCCTCTTTTCCCTGTCAACTCTACCAAGACACAACCAAAGAATAGCCCATTCAATATTATGCTTGCACCAATACAACATACCTTACTGCTTCTGTCTACAACCATTTGTGACTATTCCAGCGTTTATTACCTTTACAGTAGTCCTTCAATGCCAGATACAGGAACACAGAGGGGGCTTTGAAAACAGCCTCCTGTCCTGTAATGGCATTTTAAGCTCAATCATTGCCGTCATGTGCGACGTCCCATGTGACTGCGCCGTTGGATCACTAGATTTCTGGCCCTCTATCACGGCCATATTGGAATGGTCATTGAACAGTATCTTTTACTGTAACCAAGTTAATCCATGTGTATTAACTCTTAACTCATCGAATATATTTGGAGGTCGTAACTCATTCGCTCAATATACAAAAACTATTCACATTTAGTCAAAGTGACTACGGGCGAAGCCCTGTTTCCACAATATTAATGCTCCACTACTGCCAATTTCCAGCCACCTGGTGTATCTTCTGGGCAGAGCAGAGTAAACAATTCATGCAGAAGATCTTCTAGGCTTTCTCCCTCCACTCCTTCTTTCAAAAATGTTCGCCGTATGTTGTTTTGCCTTAGTCTATTTTCGAGATCTTCACATTTGTTGTCTAGCGGTGCAATCTGTTGGCGGAGATCCACCACCTCGGCGGATGTCTGTGGCAATTGTGTTAATATTTCATCAACCGCCTGTTCCACTTCGTTCATTCTGCCGCCCATGCATCCCAATCGTTTTTCAACCCTTTCACACTCTTTGCCATTCTTTCCTTGAGCTCCACCATCATGCTCGCCAAATTATCTTGAAGTCTTTCTAGGCAGTCTTTAAGATCTTCCTTAGTGAAGGCTATGGGGGGTGCCCAGTGTTTGTGACCTTTCTCCGGATTCTCTAGCCACTGCCATGATTGGCAACCCTGTACCAGTTGTCCCATGGATACATTTGTCAAGGCGTCCTCTCTGCAGATTTGTAGGTGTCTTGGCAGCCTTTTTCATTCATGCGGGAAGTCTAGAATCCTGTCATTTTGGGTGCTACCTTAACCAGACACCAGCCGGAGGAGAACTGTATACCTGGACCTGCTAGCTGATTTAGAGGTTGTGTGCGCATGTTCTCCCCAGCTCTGTTTCTTGCTGTTCATTAGATTTGTAGCCACTACATTATGCCCAAACCACGGGAAGCAGCATCTAATAGTGCCTGTGGTTTCCACTATCTGCCCACTCATTGGGCATTTTGGCAGCTCCTCAGTCAACGTGGTCTTCATCCTTATTATCTGCCAATTTTCTCCTTCAGAGAGCCCCTCGGCTACCCACCTTAAGCATGTGGTCCATTCAGCCTGTTAGCCCCTTTTAATCAACAGTTCCCTGAGACTGTCCACGAAATAGCTGGACTGCCACTGGTCTCCATTACGCACCTCTATTACCAAGCTGCGTCACAATCTGCTCATCTCTCCCGATTCTCTGTGGGCAGGTCTTCTTAGTCAATTCAAGAATCCGGAGCTGAAGTGGGGAAGACTTCATCTCGTTAGCCCCTCTGCTTCCAGGGTGTTTGAGGTGCCCGAAAGGAGGCATTAGCAGTGCCACTGCATGCTTTTGTTGTGATCGCTGCACCGGCTCATCTCATTCGGGGGCAGAGTGGACCATGGCCTGTGCACAGCACCTCCATTATGCTGCTGACCTTCCACCAAAATGGTGCCCACGTGCCGGTGGCCCTATCTTCTAGGGCCGTTACTCACTTCATTGTCTGTGGCGCACAGATTATCCCCTGAGCTGCCTCAATTATTAGCTGCCCATTATACTGTGTAGATTTTGTCATTGACGCCCGTCATCTGGCCCGCTTAGTGCAAAGGGGTCTCCTGTCATGCGCCGCTTTCTCACCTGGCGTCTTTGGCCCCGCTGCCGCTTACGGACTTCCTGATTTCCGTCACGCTGACGCTACGTTCACTAAGCGGTCTAGTCTTTTTCCGCTAGGGTGACCGTAGCGTTATTTAACCACTCCTCTCCCTGGGTCCAGCGCGTTGCAACCTTCCACGGTCAGCTGCTTTTCCTCACGGCCGCGGTCTTGCTACACGCTGTTTTCCTCTTGCTCCTTGAGCCTTTCCTCTTTCACCTCTCTTACTCTTCCCGGTCCTTCTCCGGTCCCCGCCTTCTGTTCTCTCCCTCCTCCCTACTTTCCCTCCTTCGTGCCCGGCTTTCTGCCTTTGGTTTTGTTTACTTTCGCTTCCGGTGTTTGCTGGAGTTTACATATCCTGCTGGGTCCTGTTGCTGCCTTCTCCCATTGTTCATCTGCTTACACGCCCAGCTGCCATCAGGATACCTGCCGGTTCCAGGTTTTTTTTTGCCTATTCTGGCTTTTTTCCCCCTTTTTTGTCCCTCCCGGGAGTGGGACACGGTCAGGGCGCATTTACACGCTCTCACTGTGGCTTCCTCTTGTGGGAGACACGCTCAGCCTCGAAAAAAAAGAAAAGGACTACACGGCACATCGAGCGCTCAGCCCAGTTGAGGAGGATTTCGACTCCACAGGTGAGGAGGTTGAAGAGATAAAAAAGGGTACTACAACTGTATTAGAAGTTGGTGCTGACAGTTTGCAACGCCAACAAACAACAACCATGGCAACTCCTGAGCAAGTGCATGAACTAATTGCTGCAGTACAAAGCCTCTCTCTAGAAATGCAAAATATAAAAACCGAAAACAACCTGCTAAAACAAATGGTAGCAGTGAGGGAGCCCCCCAACACAGACCTGTCTCCTATGCCTTTGTCTTCGGGGAAGTACGATGGTTCCCCCAAGGCCCTAAAAGAATTTCTTGACGCTTGCAGGGTGTATTTTTCCTTCAGAACCCGCACCTACGCCTCTGATCATGCCAAGGTTGGATTCCTGGTGTCCAATATGACAGGGAACGCTCTTGCTTGGGCCACCCCTCTAGTCACTGGAAATGACCCTGTCCTACAGAATTTCGATGCCTTTATCGATTTTGTCAAACAAACCTTTGAAAGACCCGAAATCTCAATGGCAGCTGGTGAAGACTTGATGGACATTCGTCAAGGACAAGTTGATGTGCTGTCTTATATCTCCTCCTTTAAGAGATTGGCCATGGAGACGGGTTGGTCTGAGCAGTCCCAATTTATTCTGTTCCGCCGAGGTCTTAGGGAAGAATTAAAAGATGAAATGGCTCATTTTCCTCGGCCTACTTCCCTGCAGGCTTTGATGACGGCCGCCCTTCAGATGGAGTTCAGGATGCAAGAAAGACGCCTAGAAAGAAGAAAGACGCGTACCTCTTTATCAAGGACCTCCTCACCACCTTCAACAGCGCTCAAACCTCACGATGAGCCCATGCAAATCGGCACTACTCGCCGTTCTCTAACGCCTGAAGAAAGAAGGAGGAGAAGGGAACAGGGCCTATGTGCCTATTGTGCCTCTGATCGCCACACGGTGCATAATTGTACTGAACTAACCAAGAAACCGGCGGAAGACGCAAACCCTCGAACCTAGTTGGGACAGGTTATCGAGGGCAGTCTTCCAGTCCCTACGTTACTATGTCTATTGATTCCTCGAACCCTTCAGAAGAGTCCCGCCTGATGGTTATAACGGTTAAGGTTACTATCAATGGCAGCCCGGTAGAGACGCTGGCTCTCTTGGATTGCGGTGCCGCAGGGAACTTCGCTGACACCCTTTGGGTTGACAAAGTATGTGCTTCACGGATAGATCGCGGACACGGCCAGAAAGTAGAAGGAGTAGACGGCACACCTTTGAGCTCAGGACTCATTGTTCAAACTACCGAACCCCTTCCTCTAACTATATTTCAGCATTCAGAAGTCATTACTTTTGACATCATTCGAGCAGCCCATTTTCCCCTAATCTTGGGGATTACCTGGCTGCGACAACATAATCCCCATGTCGACTGGAAGTCTAATAGTTTGCATTTTAATTCCAGTTATTGCCAGACACACTGCTTTCAAGAAGCACATTACCAGGAGGTAAAAATATCTTCCACTGTTCTCCCCACGAGTATAGGGGTGCATTCCATTGACAAGGTATTGGAAGAATACCCAATGGTGTTTGCTGAATCCGCCCCCTGTCATGATCTCTGCTTCCAAAAGGTCAGGGTTTTCCCAACTCCCTTGGAAGCAGATCCATAACCCAGGTTCCGAGTGCCAACCAGTCCCAATTGGGACCTTTTGGACCCAGTCCTGGCGCCAGTGGCACCAGGCTCATAAATATGCCCAGTCCCAGCGCTGGAAGCGCCGGGCTCATAATGCTTGGGTGGACTTACCTGCAGCAGACCATGCTGCTTACTTGCCTGCCAGTTGAGCCTCTGATCCTCTTCTGTTTGGAACTACTTTTCCTGTTGGGTGGGGCAGGAGCCACTCCCTAGATTCAGAACACTGGAACTCTTCTGGAAAGCAGGAACTCTTTTCTTACCTAGGCGTGGCTGTGGAAGGAGACACCTAAGCACTACAGGAGGCTATTTAAACCACACCCGATGGATGAATCTTGCTTTGCGTTATTCTGCATCCTCTGCAGCAGAACGCTCATCGTGTCTTCTGCATCTGATCCTGGGCCTAAGGAAAAAGGCTTACCATCCTGAATCCAGTCTTCAGCAACACCTATAAAGACAAGAAAGAACAGGTTAGCATTACGGTCTTCAGTGACAGCTCTTCACTTACCTGGTCCATCGGCTGTCACCAACGCCTCGCGCTGCATTCCGGCATCTGAAAGACAAAGGCTTACCTACTCTTCGTGCGCTCCGGAGGCCTTCGGCGCTGCATCCCGCATCTGAAAGACAAAACAAGGTGCGTTTAAAGACATTGGGGAACTTTAAAACTCACGTGCCATTACTCCTTTCCACATCTAACCCAGTGGGTATTCCGGCACCCTGCAGCCGCTCCGAACTTGTACCTGCAAAATAAAAAGACAGTTAGAGCGCACCGTGAAGCAGGCAACAAGCGCTTACTTACGTGCTTCCAGGCGCTTCTATTCATCACACGGGCTCCATCTTCAACTCACTTCAGCCCGTCATCCGCCATCGCCGGAACCCTGCAAAACAAGAAACATCATTACTAAAGACTTTAAAGACATTAGAATTACTCGAAACTTACCGTTTGTGCAGTAAACGACGGACAGCAGTCCTCTGAAGTCAAGAGGCCTGCTCCCCTTATCCAGTGAAGAAACTGGTTACAGCACCCTGCCCCGAGGCAGATGGAGAGCACGGCGTTCACTTACCTAAGGTGAGAGCGTTAACCTTTGGGGTTCTACAGGAGAAGAGAAAGGGAAGAAGAGAGAGACATTCAATAACCCAGTTCCTTAATCCCATATTTTCTATCTGCAGACATCTTACCCTTCGAGTCAGACATACAGTGCACAGAGGTCCAGCCCAAAGAGCCAGCCGTGTGTTACACATCACCTTTGAAGATACGGTATACGCCCAGTCCAGACCGGCGCCTCTACGGGAATCAGGTGAGCGTTACACCCCCATGGCATTACCACCTCACAGACCGGAGGACTGCTCCATTGAGCTGATACCCAATGCCCTGGTGCCATTTGGCCGAATGTTTGCCTTATCCAAGACTGAAAAGGACGCTTTACGAAAGTATTTGGATGACAACTTGTGCAACGGTCTCATCAGACCCTCTAAATCCCCGACGGGTGCTCCCTTGTTTTTTATTCCAAAAAGGGATTCTAAGGACCTCAGGCCATGCATCGATTACAGGGGACTCAATAAGGTAACTTGCAAGGACAGATATCCCATGCCCCTCATTCCTGACATTTTGGAATCAGTACAGGGAGCGACAGTTTTCTCCAAATTGGATCTGCGCAATGCATATCACTTACTCAGAGTAAGTCCAGGAGATGAATGGAAGACGGCCTTCAGGGCACCATTTGGCCTGTACGAATACTACGTTATGCCCTTCGGACTGGTCAATGCTCCAGCAATTTTTCAAAGGTTCATAGACCGAATATTCTCAGATTTATTGTTTATTTCAGTGGTAGTTTACCTTGACGACATACTTGTTTTTTCACAGTCTATGTCGGAGCATCTACTGCATCTCACAGAGGTCCTGGAGCGCCTTAAGAAACATCATTTATTGGCCAAACGTGAAAAATGTGTATTTGGGGCATCTTCGGTCCCTTACTTGGGGTTTATCCTCTCACCACAAGGAGTACAAATGGATCAAAAGAAGGTTGAGGCTATTCTCCATTGGCAGGCTCCTTCCTCAGTCAAAGAGGTTCAGAGATTCCTGGGCCTGGCTAATTTTTATAGGCGTTTCGTGCTAGGTTTTTCCAACACTGTTCTACCAATTACCAACTTGTTGAAGAAGACATCTGTGCCTTTCATCTGGAGCCCTCAGGCTGAAGAGAGCTTTCAACTCTTGAAGAAGAGCTTCTGCAGCGCTCCCATCCTATGCCAGCCGGACCAAAACAAACCTTTTATCGTTGAGACAGATGCCTCTGCCGCAGCTATAGGAGCTGTTCTACTACAAGAGCATGACAACGCGGAACACCCAATAGCGTATCTGTCTAAGACTCTCACTACTAGTCAACGGAATTATTCCGTAATTGAACGTGAACTTCTGGCCATGAAAAGAGCCTGTGAAGTATGGAGACACCTCCTACAGGGGTGCAGCCACCCTTTTGTAATCCGGACCGACCATAAGAATTTACAAGTTCTACAGTCAATGGAGTGCATCAATTCCAGACAAGCCCGATGGGCGCATTTTTTCTCACAATATGACTTTACCATCACTTATATTCCTGGAAGCCAAAATACTTTGGCAGATGCCCTGTCCAGGAAGTCTTTCTCCTCCCATGTTGCCTCATCCTGCCTGGAGAAGTTGTTTCCCAGGAACCGCATTGTTGCCACTATCTCCTCCTTGTTTCAACGGATAAAAGAAGCCGTCTCCTTACATCCAGAACCCCGCGGCATGATTCAAAAGGATGGTTTGTTCCTGAAGAATCAGAGGATCTGGGTACCATCTAAACCTCTTCAGAAAGACATATTGTCCTGGTGCCATGATCATAAAACGGCAGGCCATAGGGGACAGGCGAGTACCTTGGACTTGATTAGTAGAGCCTTTTACTGGCCAAGTTTGTCTGAAGATGTTAAGCGTTACGTCAGGTCCTGCAGAGTCTGCTGTCAGAGTAAAAACAACACAAAAAAACCCATAGGTCTGCTGCAACAAGATTCCATCCCGGAGCGTCCGTGGAGTCATGTATCTACTGATTTCATTGTGGACTTACCTTTGTCTCAAGGATGTTCATGCATAATGGTGTCCATCGACTCCTTCACCAAGATGGCTCATTTCTCTCCACTCCCTGGTATACCAACTGCCGATGGTATGGCATTGGTTTTCATTAAAGATGTGTTTCGACTCCATGGTCTCCCAGACAAGATAGTATCAGACCGAGGGAGCCAATACGTCTCCAAATTCTGGAAGTCCTTATGCGCCGCTCTTAATATTCACCGCGCATTGTCATCAGGATATCATCCCCACACCAATGGGCAGACAGAGCGGTTAAACGCCACCTTGGAACAATATTTGCGCAGCTACACCAATCTGGAACAAGACAACTGGGTGGATATGCTGCCGACGGCGGAGTTCGCATATAATAATGCCAGTCATTCCGCAAGCAAGATGTCTCCCTTCTATTGCTCATATGGATTTCATCCCCGAGCCATCATTTCCCATTTTTCCTGCAAACCTGCACTTCCGGCGGTAGAGGAGGTACTAATCCGTATAAGGGACATCCAAGACAAAGCTAAGTTGAACCTCAGAGATAGTCTCCAGGCATACAAGAGGCAAGCCGACCGGCACCGGCAGGTAGTACCTGATTGGGAGGTTGGCTCCAAGGTGTGGTTATCCACCAAATACCTTCCTAGATGGTCTCGCCCGTCTAAGCTGTCCCCCAGGTTTATTGGTCCCTATCCCATTACTGCCAAGATCAATCCAGTGGCCTTCCGCCTAAAGCTGCCACATTCTCTTAGGCGAATTCACCCAGTGTTTCACGCATCTCTTTTGAAGAGTGCCGAACAGTCACTAAGGGCTCGCCCTTTCCCCATTCTCTCTCACTCACCTGATACACCTGAGTATGAAGTATCCAGGTTACTGGACTCCAGGTACCGCAAAGGGCGCCTGGAATACCTGGTGCATTGGAAGGGTTTTTCCCATGCTGAGGACTCTTGGGAACCAAATGCACACATCCACGCTCCTGTCCTTCTCCGGAAGTTTCACCGTTTACATCCCGGTAAACCGGGTGGCCTGGGCCTTGGCGGGGGGCATACTGTCATGCGCCGCTTTCTCACCTGGCGTCTTTGGCCCCGCTGCCGCTTACGGACTTCCTGATTTCCGTCACGCTGACGCTACGTTCACTAAGCGGTCTAGTCTTTTTCCGCTAGGGTGACCGTAGCGTTATTTAACCACTCCTCTCCCTGGGTCCAGCGCGTTGCAACCTTCCACGGTCAGCTGCTTTTCCTCGCGGCCGCGGTCTTGCTACACGCTGTTTTCCTCTTGCTCCTCGAGCCTTTCCTCTTTCACCTCTCTTACTCTTCCCGGTCCTTCTCCGGTCCCCGCCTTCTGTTCTCTCCCTCCTCCCTACTTTCCCTCCTTCGTGCCCGGCTTTCTGCCTTTGGTTTTGTTTACTTTCGCTTCCGGTGTTTGCTTGAGTTTACATATCCTGCTGGGTCCTGTTGCTGCCTTCTCCCATTGTTCATCTGCTTACACGCCCAGCTGCCATCAGGATACCTGCCGGTTCCAGGTTTTTTTTGCCTATTCTGGCTTTTTTCCCCCTTTTTAGTCCCTCCCGGGAGTGGGACACGGTCAGGGCGCATTTACACGCTCTCACTGTGGCTTCCTCTTGTGGGAGACACGCTCAGCCTCGAAAAAAAGAAAAGGACTACACGGCACATCGAGCGCTCAGCCCAGTTGAGGAGGATTTCGACTCCACAGGTGAGGAGGTTGAAGAGATAAAAAAGGGTACTACAACTGTATTAGAAGTTGGTGCTGACATCTCCCGTCAGCAGGCCACTAGCCGGTGTCTGTCACAGGGGCGCCTAGCTCGTTCGCTACCTTGGCTCCCCCCACCCCCATGAGAGTGCTTTGAGTGCTTTGGGTGTGGAAGGGTGTGGTCACTTTTTCTGCTTATTTTGTTTTAGCACAATAGACTAGGCAAGCTGTAATGCCTTCTGTCCATTTGTAGTGAAGGCTACTGGAAGGTGAGGCGAATACAGGTGGGCTGGTGTCACCCTTGTTCAGTATCTGTATAACTGCAAGATGGAAGTCTCAGTAAGACATTTGAAACCCATTTGGAGGACGTGATTAGAGATGTGGAAGAGTATTTTTCTTTTTTGTTTTTTTTTCTTTTGCTGCCTTCTGGATTAGTTTACCCAAAAAGGGAAGCTTGGAGACTGTTAGAGTTTGAAGGTCTGATAGGTCTAGCTTGAGATATTTTGTGATGGATTTCGCTTTAGAGCACAGGAAAGTAGCCTTAACATAATGTTGTGACCATTTTTAGAAAAAGGAGAGCAAATACTTAGTCACGTTATTTTATAATCTTTTTCTGAATTGCTTGTCTCTGTGTGTGATGAATCCCGGATGTCTTCCCTGCTTCCCTAGGGGGAGCCCTTTTCCATGAAACCAGGAAGTGAGGCAGCTACCCACTAGTTCCACTGGGGGTGGTACTCAGCGGGTGGATCTCATGGGGAGGGACCCCCCTTTGGGACTCGGGACAACTAGGTGGGAATAACTCATTACACTCAAAATATATCCACACCTCCCTCACTCTGCTACTCTTCTTGGGACCCTATAGCCCCACATATGTCCATATACTCTTGTTGGGTAGATGTCAAGCTAGCTGGAGCGCTGGAGCATACCTGATCTCAAAGTCAATTGAACGGGATCCGCCACAATGTTCTTCGGTACTGGAACCATGTAAGAGTAATGTAGAAGCATTACCCTGTACCTGCATACTATAATTTCCATTCTGGTGCACCTATATATCCAACTATTCCCACATAGGAAAATACTCATGTTTGCTTTGTTCATAATACCAGTAACTATACTATAACAAAGCATGTTTATGCTCGCTCTCCTAATACATGCCAGTATCCCCAAGACAAACTCAAGTGATCACAGTTCAAGGGTGTTTATTGAACTTCAATGGGTTGGTTGAACGCCTATCTAAACCCTAAATCTAAGGATGGAAGCAAGCTACAACCATCAAATAATAATACTGCAGTGCTAGTGGAGGCTTTGTCAAAATGAAATGGCCTATATTAATAAACCTATTGCCAATCCTTACTCCTAAATACAAATGGTGTGGGGCAACAATGTATGCAAAAAGAAAAGTGTTTAAGAAATGATATGTCATTCTTTCCAAATAAAAGGTCTCTTATTGTAGAGGACCTGATGTAACAGAACAAACACCAAAGTTCCTTTCTTGTCAGGATTTTCGCATTCACAATTGGTCTCCCTTGTTTGGGCTCGGACCCCTTCAACACAATGTTCACAATGGGTCTCCCTCATTCAGGCTCGGGCTTCTTTGTTTCAACAATCATAGACTTTCGATTGTGCGAAGTGTTTTGGTTAAACTGTCGCAGGACCACTTGGATTCACTTAATCCTCATTCTCGTTCTTTTACTTTCTTTGCTGCCACTTCTTGGCTGGATACCTCACAGAGACCTTGGATCGAGCACACTCGAGGTGCCGGACCACTCTGTTACTGGTATTGTAGCTTTCTTCATTCGAGTTGAAAAAACCATTAGCAATTAAGCTTTCCTCGCATCTTTCATCACATGGGTGACCAATCTTCGTACTTGCGCTCTTTACACAATGTTGCTGCTTGCAACATTGACTTCAACACAGACCAGTCTTGCATCGGTCTCCCCAACTCACCAGCTGTGTTGATCTCTTACCGCTGCTTTGTTCTTTGAGCATTGGACGGTACCACAGCAGCTGCTGCTCCTCCCCGACTCGATCAGCCATGTATGAGGGCTGAGGGTATCTCTGACACACAATGCTGTATTCTTCAGTCCAGTTTCCTGGCCTTACGCTCTTTAATCTGAAGGATATAGAAAAGTCTGTTTCTTGCCGGAAAGATCAAGGGTATCTCCCTCCTTGCGCACCCTTCTAGGTTTGCCGTCTTTCTCCCCTCGTTCAGCTGCCATCTGGAAAACGGTATCCTTCGTGTGCTCTGCCTTGCTCAGAGTGTGCTCTCGTGCTCTGCCTTTTATCCATGTGGAGAAGTTTAATGGAAGTCGGGTGCGGGTGGTTACCAGTGATTGCCTGACTTTGCCTGACCATAGTATTGGGACATGTCAGGTACAATGCTCGGGTGTGAGTCTTTTTTCTTCCAGAGTGGGCTGTCCGTGTGAAAGTAAGGGAAATGGGGGGTGTGGGGGTGGGGTAAAGATCCCCAAGTACTCTACCGGGTAGGATGGGGTAAAAGGTGTTACAGGGAAGGGGATACGCATCCTGCCATCAGTTGTCCTACTCCCACTCCCTGAAGACCCCTCACCCAGGTGATCCTCGCATACTAGTCCACCCCCAGGGTCTGGATCCAAAGGCGATGGCTGTGCCCTGGCCACCTGAGGGAGAGAGATCCCCGGGGACTAGCGGGTGAGACACCTTCTGGTTTCTTACAATACCAAGACCACAATACCCTGGTGGCAGGACACAGGGCAAGTCTTCTTGCACCACGGAAAGGTTTCCCCAGGATTAATGTGATGCAAAAAACGGTACTTGGCACTGAACAGGGAAATCCAGAAGGAAGGTCAAAAAAGGCAAGCAAAAAAGGCAGATGACTTTCTGGTCTATCGGCTTTAGTAATGTTGGCACACTTTTCTTGGAGACTATTTGTTTTCCCTTGGCTTTGTCATGATATGTCGCCCTTCTCAGAAACCTTTTGTAATCTCTTGTCTGTAAGGCTAAATGCAGCCATTCTCAGAAACAATGCTTAGTCTCTTGGAAGGATTGTGATGTCCTTTGACAGAGGCTCTCTCCAGCCTCTTGATTGGTCTCACCCAGCTGGAATGCAGAATCTACTCCTTACTCCAGAATCAGTCTCCCAGAGCCAGAAAGGAAAATGGCATTGGATAAGCCATGATCTCTGTCGCCAAATGAAATCCTCCTGACTCAGGTTAGCTTTTCATCTCTTAATGGCTTGTTGCCCTTCTTGTGCTCAACTTGCTTGGCTATGGTTGGCAAGGTCCTTGCCGCCTTCTGACTCGTTACCTAGTTGATGTCTTACTCTTGAAGCTCACCTCCCCTTCCCATAATACATCAGGTGTGTACCTTATCAGATGTAGGAGTGGTTTGAGGGGGAGGAGGGTCTAAAAATATTGTAAGTCCTTGACTGATATTTTGAATCTGCTTATTTGATATGAACATTTAAATGGATAGAAACATCACCATTAAAACAACTGAAACCCAAACCATTATCTCATCTTGATTTGCTTACTCTTTCGGCACCCAGTGGTGGCTCCTCCATAGTGTGGCAGGGTCCGAGCGCCTATTTAGGAGTAACTGAACACATAGAGGGAATTCAACTGCTAAGCCACACTCCTTTGGCTCTTCACTAATGCAGTCATTGTGTAACAAACATAGCAGAGGTGGCATGGGCAGACCTTTAGGGCCCAGAGAAGGCCTGCGGGACACTCAGGATCTGCTGATGAAAAATAACCCGGACTATACATGTATATTCTCCTTCAGTGGATCTAGACGAGGGACCAGGCAGAGCATTTATCGTTCCGATTCCTGGGTCCTGACTTGTGTGGCTACTGGGAGATTCCCCCTGCTAGGCCACTGCTGTCACTGATCAAGTTGGGTAAAAACGAAAGATGTGTTTGTGTGTGGGGGAGGGCATGTTGTCTGGGGAGTCAACTGATGGAATCACACTCCCCACAACCATATGCAAGCTAAAGAGAGAGACCCATAGACACTTTGAGGGGTATCTTTGAGGTTACCTTTCATGTGGCTGGCAAATGTCATTGCTGTGAGCATTTTCTGGAGCCAATGTGAAATTGGCAAAGTCTTTTTTTGGGGCAATGCAGAAACTGGTTTGGTAATATTCAGAGGGACATGGCATGAGGTGTTCAACTAGAGTAATGTGACATCACTTATGACATGTTTTTAGCTGAAGCAACGTTAAATTGTTTTGGCAGTGTGATTAGCAGCGCAATGTAGAATTTACAAGGTGATATATTGATCTGAACTCTGGTACGATTGGGAGCACCAAAGCATAATCTTGCACCAACTCGTAACAGGTCGTCACATCGAACATCAGGCTATTAGTAACAGTCTGGAATAATTGGTTGAAACATTGACAGCAACTTCGATTATTTGAGCAGACTTTAGTAGTAACCTGTGTCGCAAGAGGTGATGGACATCAGTTACCAGGCCCTAGACGGAAATAGAAGTCAAATCAGGTTTCTTTATTTTACAGGATTTAATACAGGGTGGTCAACACAACCAACACGGCACTGTTACAATAGTAAATGAGTCAGCTCGCATCCTCGGCTAAGAGAAATGTGGGTTTACAAGGGTTCCTGCATCATTCATCACCCTTGTCCTGAATAGTTACAGAAGGGAATTTCGTTGTAGCTTCCAGTCAGGCTTGGCTTCTCAGGGTTCCTTCACCGCTTTATTCTTAGTCTGTGCTTTCAGGGATGCTTGCACCCTTCTTCTTGGCTTCCTTGTTGTGCATCTCAGTCACGGTTTTAAAGGGATTCCTGTACTTTTTTTCTCAGATCTTTTCATAGTCTCCTAGATTTGGATCTTAATCCTGGATTTAAAGGGTTTCGTGCACCCTTGTTTTCTGGTGCCCGTGGTTAAATAGGTCAGTGGGGTAGAAACACTGCACTTATCGTAACATGCGGAGGAGCGATTATTTGCATTCTGTGCAGGGGCAGAGGAATGCCAACAATCAACCTATTGCAGAATGTTATACATCAAATAACGGGAACTACTGCTTTGTACATGAATGACAAGAGTTCATTGCTCAGAGGTGAAAGACATTATTCGCCTTTAATGTACATCCGAGATGTGCCACTGCAGTTGTAAAATCCCCAAATGGCAAATTGTCCTCACCTCACATTAATTAACTGCAGATCCTACAATGTGCATTTCTCTAGCATGGGGTCTGGCATGGATTCACATGCTCATGAATATTCCCCGTCGTCAGGCTGAGGAATCCTCGGTATAGAAAAAAATCAGTATCAGTTTCGTTTCTGATCTGTCTTTCGTAGTAGTAACCAATCACTGGTCTCTGGGTCATACTGCCCCCAGCCAATGACTGCCCTCTCCCTAAGCCCCGCCTCTGGCAGCCATCCTCAGATTTTTACCGCACGTTCAAGTGTTGGGAGTCCTCGTGCTGTAGCTCTCGAGCTTTTGCTGCGTTTTCGCGCTTTTTCAGGAGATATTTCTCATTATTCGGTTAAATAGAGCCTCGAGCTCCACCGTTTCTACATCCGATCAACAGGGATCCGTTTCAGAGTTTTCTACGCCCTTCAAGGGGGAAGATTTCGTCGAGTTACGCTTTTGGAGGATTCCAGAAGTTCCGAGGCCTACCCCGGACGTGGCCCAGGAGAAAGGAAGCTCGACGCCGGGAAGCTGTTCAGGACCTGCCCTGGATGCCAGCTTCAGAATATTTTCAAGAAGGACGAGCATTCGTTATGCCTCTACTGTCTCCATGAGGACAAGACAAGATGCACAAGGAGAAGGACTGTGCGTTTTGTGGGAACATGTCGGAGCGGACCATGAAGGATCGCCACCTCCGTCTCGCCAACTGGCTGGAAGGGAAGAGCCCGTCTAGCGAGAAGAAGAAAAAAAAGTCCCAGCGGTCTTCTAAGTCCTGTGAGGGCGCCCCGGCGACAGGGGCCCAACAAAAGGCTAAGCACTGCGAGTCCGCGGGCACCGGGTGCGCCGAACGGTCTGGCTCCTTGGCTGCCAGGCAGGGCGCATCCTCCCCGGCGCCATCAACCATGAGCCAACGCTCTGGCTTGGGTAAGAGGAAGTCCGAGAACCTGGCTAAGCTTCTGGAGAGGCCCCGGTCGATCTCGAAGATTCCGGCAGAGGGGGAGCGAGGCTCGGACCCTCCCCCCAAGGTGAAGCCCCCAGGCGTCCAGAAGGTGACGATGGCCTTAATTCACCCTGCTAAGACTTCGACTGAGGATGTCGCCGCGGCCCTGGCTCAGCCTGTGGAGGCTACACCAGTGGAGGCGCCCTCAGGACCCAGAGTCTCCCTGCCACCGCGGAGGGAGTCGTCTTTCAGGCCCATTGAGAAGACCCCCACAAAGTGCTCGTTGGACGCATCCTACGCCACCTCTCCCACCTCTGCGGCCTGCTCTGCCTTCCCCCAGGTCTACTACCCACGGGGATGATACAGGCACGGACACGGCTACGACAGGTACAGATGACGACGGAGGCGACGACGGGACGTGTCCCCCGTCGCCCCCTGCTCGGGCGTCCCCGCCCGACGAGATTGGATCCTTTCATGCCATGATTTCCAGGGCATCCGAGCTTTTTCAGCTCTGCCCAGAAGAAAAGAAGAAAGAAGGGTTCCTTTAGCAACGGCGCGAGGCTAAAAGGAAGACGGTCCTCTCCGTACCGCTTCTTGATGACATCTGGGATGAGGGGCTCGCCCTCCTCAAGAACCCTGCCACGGTGCCGGCAAAGAGGGACCGGTACGAGAAGAAGTACCGGGTCCCCGACGCTGCCCCCTTGTGCCTTCGGGCACAACCTACCCCGGATTCGGTCATCTCGGTGGCGGCAAAGAAGAAAGCTGGGGGGGCATCGGCCTCGACATCAACTTCCCCGCCGGACGGCAAGGGAAGGAAGTTGGACACGATGGGACGACGGATCATTTCATCCGCAGCGACGACTATTAAGGCGGCCAACGCCCTGGCTATCGTAGCCCGCTATGACAGGGAGTTGTGGTTCAAAATCGCCCCTCTGTTAGACTTCCTCCCCGACGCCAAAAGGGCTGAGGCCCTTGAAATCCTACAGGAGGGGGAGATTGCTTCGGACCACGCCATCACGGTGGCAACGGACATCGCCGACACCGGTTTCCATCATTTGGGCAACAGCGTTTGCTTGAGACGACGAGGATTGCTCAGGGCCACGGATTTCCGCCAGTACGTACAAACCAAGGTTTTGGACATGCCCTTCGACGGGAACAACCTGTTTGGGAAGGCGGTTGATGAGTCCCTTCAGGCCATCAAGTACCTTGAGTAAACTCCAGAGCCCCGAAGCCAGACACAGAGACTGCCCGGGCACTGGGAGTGCTCCAACAACGACAGCCGTCCTTTTGGAGCTCCGGAGGCAGACAAGGTGCCTCCAAGGGATCCTGCAGTGGCTCCTCCACTTACCGCCATGCGGCAAGATCTTCGTCCCAGGAAGCCTACAGGGGACGCGGCAAGTCAGGTGGTGCCCGTCATCGTCGACAAGGAGGTCAAGGAGGCAAGGCGGCCTCCAAACAAGATTGAACCGACCGTGGGGTCGGGCCCCCGCCGAAACACCCCGGTGGGAGGCCGGCTGGCGGGATTCGTCAGCGTGTGGGAGTCCATCTCCACCAACCGTTGGGTGCTGGACGCCCTGGCCCAAGGGCACGCCCTCGAGTTTCAGAAGAAGTGCCCTCGCGTTCCACGTGTGGCCAGGAAGGAAAATCACGTCCCTCGACTACTGTTGGAAGTAAGGGCGATGCTCAAGAAGGGGGCCATCGAGCTCGTCCCAAAGAGGCTTCGGGGCTCTGGAGTTTACTCAAGGTACTTCCTCATAAAAAAGAAGACAGGAGGATGGCGCCCCATCCTGGACCTACGACGACTGAACAAGTACATCAAGGCACAGAAGTTCCATATGGTCACCCTTCAGCCTGTGCTGGGACAGCTGGAGGAGGGCGATTTCCTGTCGTCGTTGGACTTGGAGGATGCCTACTTCCACATCACCATTCTGAAAAGACACCGAAAGTTCCTCAGGTTCGTGGTCCAAGGGCGGCACTACCAGTTGAAGGCCCTCCCGTTCGGATTGAAGTCGGCACCCAGGGTGTTCACCAAGTGCCTCGCACCGGTGGCGGCGCGGCTGCGCCTACAGGAGATCCACGTCTACCCCTACCTGGACGACTGGCTCATCCGGGCAAGGACAAAGGAGCTCGCCGTGGAGCACACTGCGAAGACCGTCCAGCTGCTCATGGACCTGGGATTCTCCATCAACTTTCCAAAATCCCACCTGGTTCCGTCGCAAGTCGCCCTGTTTCTGGGAGCCAAGCTCGACACAGTGGCGCGGCTGGCCTCGCCGTCGGAGGAAAGGACCAGGACCATTCTGGGCAAGGTGCAGCGCCTGCTGGCCACGGACATGGCCAGGGTAAGATCTATCAAGTCCCTCCTCGGGATGATGTCCTCCTGCATTTATCTGGTGCGCCTTTGCAGGCTTCGGATGAGACCCTTACAGGAGTTCCTCGACGCCCGCTGGATCCAGTCGACGGGCAGCTTCGAGGACAGGATCCCTCTCAACGAGACGTTCCGTCAGGCGATCCGGTGGTGGGGTACCCGCTCCCATCTGCCGGCGGGCACGGACTTTCAGACCCCAGCTCACCAGGTGACGGTGACGACGGACGCCTCCCTGGAAGGTTGGGGAGCGCACTCCGGAGATCTTCACGCGAGAGGCCTTTGGCTCCCGGAGGAGAAGTCTCTCCACATCAACATCTTGGAGCTCTGCGTGGTGTTCTGGGCCCTCAGGTCTTTTCTTCCGTCCCTCAAGGGCAAGGTGGTGAGGATCTTCACCGACAACACCACCACGATGTTCTACATCCGGAAGCAGGGCGGAACCAGGTCCCCGGCCCTATCCAAGGAAGCCCAAGATCTGTGGCATTGGGCCGTCACCCAAGGGATGTTTCTGGTGCCTCTTCATCTTGCAGGAATAAAAAACACGATCGCCGACTCACTCAGCAGGGAGCTGCGCTCGTGCCACGAGTGGGAACTACGCCAGGATCAAGTGGATCCACTCTTCTGACGATGGGGCGAACCCCAAATCGATCTCTTCGCGACGGCGACGAATTCCAAGTGCCGGAGGTTCGCCAGCAGGTTCCCCCAGCCGAGGAGCATGGGCGATGCTTTCTCGTTCCCCTGGGACGGCCTATTTCTTTATGCGTTCCCTCCGCTGCCGTTGCTGCTGCGGCTCATCAACTAGCTCAAGAGGTCCCGGTGCAGGATGATCCTTGTCGCACCGGCGTGGCCGAGACAGATCTGGTTCCTGGACCTTCTGGACTTGTCAAAGTCCCCACCAGTCAAGCTGCCGACGGACGCAGACCACCTCTCCAGAGAAGGAGGCGCCATTCTTCACCACAACCCGGAGTCGCTGAACTTGCAGGCCTGGCTCCTGCAGCGCTAGAGTTTGGAGGGTACGACATCCCGGCCGACTGCAGAGAGGTTCTTGCAAAGGCCAGGGCGTCCTCAACTCTCAAGTGCTACGGACATAAATGGAAGAGGTTCTCTGTCTGTTGCCGTGCACAGAAGATTGACCCTCTGCGGATTACGGCCCCTCAAGTACTGCCGTACCTACTGTTGCTGGCCAAAGCTGGACTGGCTCACGCCTCCATCAAAATACATCTGGCTGCAATCTCCCGATATACCAGGAAGACAGGACGGGCGTCCTTGTGGTCTCATAGCCTGGTGAAAGAATTCATGAAGGGACTATTCCGATCATTCCCGCCGGTGAAGGCTCCTGCCCCGGCGTGGGAGCTTAATGTGGTGCTGACCAAGCTCATGGGGGCCCCATTCGAGCCTATGCATTCGGCGCCTTTGAAGTTCCTGTCATGGAAGACCGTTTTCCTCGTGGCCATCACCTCCGCACGACGAGTGGGAGAGATCCAGGTCCTATCTTGCAAGCCTCCATACTTGACTTTTCCTGACACAAGGGTGGTGCTGAGGACACACCCATCCTTTATGCCCAAGGTGCTGTCGGACTTCCACCTCAACGAGCCCTTGGTGTTGCCAGTTTTCTTCCCGTCGCCTTCGTCGCCGGCCGAGAGGACTTTGCACTCGCTGGATGTAGCTAGAGCGCTGAAGTTCTACGTGGACCGCACGAAGAGTTTTCGGAAGACGTCACAGCTATTTGTGAACTTTGGGACTGTGAATCAGGGGAAGGCTCTCTCGAAGACTTCCATTTCCAGATGGCTCTCCGGCTGCATCATGCACTGTCACCGATTGGCAAACCGACAGCTGCCCGGCCGTCCGAGAGCCCATTCGACCAGAGCAATCGCTGCTACCACGGCGTTCCTGTCTGGTGTGCCCCTGCTGGACATCTGCAGGGCTGCGGCGTGGAGGTCGACGCACACCTTCACAAGATTCTACTGCGTCGATCGGGACTCCAGGGAGGAGTCCAGGGTCGGACAAGCAGTGCTGCGCAACCTGTTCGCCTAAGGTGAGCCTGGTCAGGAGGTAAGAGTTGCTTAATGTTGAGTTGTTGTATTGCTTAATGTTGAGCCTGTTGCCACCTCCCGTGGTTGTGCATGTGTGTACTGCTATGTATTCTCTTATTCATGAGCATGTGAATCCATGCCAGACCCCATGCTGGAGAAGGAACAAGTTACTTACCTGTAACTGTAGTTCTCCAGCATGGGTCTGGCATGGATTCACATGCGAACCCTCCCGCCTACCCCTCTGCGGCTCTTCACTTGGTCATACTGCCACTTTATGTGCTACCAAATCTGAGGATGGCTGCCAGAGGCGGGGCTTAGGGAGAGGGCAGTGATTGGCTGGGGTCAGTATGACCCAGAGACCAGTGATTGGTTACTACTAAGAAAGACAGATCAGAAACGAAACTGATACTGATTTTTTTCTGTACCGAGGATTCCTGTCATGATGCCTACCCCCGGAGCACCAGGCCAGGCCCAGCACCCCCGGGAGCATGCATCACGCCCCCAGGTAAAAGTCCAGCGGCCCTTTATAGGGGCTCTTTGGACTCTGTCCTGGCGCCGTTGGCCCCAGGCTCATGTTGGACATCAGTCCTGGCGCCATAGGCGCCAGGCTCATAAGGGGAAGTTTTTGGTGCACTTACCTGAAGCAGACCATGCTGCACACTCACCTGATGCAGACCATGCTGCATGAAGAACCAAGCCAAATGAGGCTTAGGAGGGACTATTTTTCTGAAGGAACTATTTTGTTACTTGGGTGGAGCTGTGGAAGAATACTCACCTGGAACTTCTTCCAAGGCTATTTAAGCCACGCCCGGACAGCCACACGTGCTTCGCATTGTTCTGCATCCCAGCAGCTGAACGCTCACTGTGTCTGCTCCTGCACCTGGACTCCAGCCACGCCCGCCTGGAACCTGGAACACCTGTAAGGGAATAAGAGAAGAGAAAGGTGAAAACCAAGAACTATTTCAACCTTCTTACCTGCATCCGGAATCTTCACGCCAGCATTCCTGAAGGAAGACTTCCATTTAAAAGCACCGCGTTGCTCGCTGCAGCGCCGCGCTTCACTCACCTGTTCCCGAGACGCCGCCCGGCTCCATCGCGGCTCTCAGTGCCGGTCGCCACATCTCTGCACTGCACCTAAGGGAGAGAAGAAGAGACAAAAGGTGAGCAAGGGAACACAAGAGGAAAGCCGAATTTTCAGCCATATTACTTACCGGCTATTCTTGGTGAACCATTCCACATCTCGGGTCGGCGCCACATCTCTGGCAGGTACCGCACCCCGGCCCCTATGGGGAAAGGACAAAAGACATTACTGGGGAATTATAAAGACATTTATAGGGGTCGCCCTCATCACTAACTCACCTGATTTTACCCCGGCAATTTAACCCCTCAACGCATCACCTTTGTTCTGCACCTGAAATAAAGGACAGAAAAAGACAACATAAAAGGAGGCTCACACTTGAACTTTTGCATCTTCATACTTACGGCGTATCGCTCAGTAAAGTCAAGTGGATTTGCCAGCGCCATTCTGAAAACCAGTGAAGTAACTGGACGAACGTGCGCCCCTGCACCAGAAGCAGGATGGAGAGTTCATCCTTCCAAACCATAAGGTGAGCTTAAACCGGGGGTTTTGGAGGAAGTCAGAGAAGAACAAAGGGGGAAAGGGGGGAGCAAGCACAATATTCAGCAGACAGTTAATCCCCTTTCTCATCTGCAGAAGGATATTCCTATGGGCCGGACAAGCAAGATTTGGGGGTCCTGTTCAATCGGTGGTCCGAATTCTGCGCATCACGCTTGAAGAGGCCACAGCAACCCAGACCAGACCAGCGCCTCCGTGGGAGCCAGGTGAGCGTTACAATTCCCGGCCTGACGACGGGGAATATTCATGAGCATGTGAATCCATGCCAGACCCATGCTGGAGAACAACAGTTACAGGTAAGTAACTTGTTCCTTATGTAAGCAGCCCTTTTATGCAGCATTTATATAAGTTTAAAAACGCAGTTTTTGGCACCAGAAGACTGGGTCCATGACTCCTCTGAACATGCATCCTGAAATAAGTTAGCCTAACACAGCTGTCACATATGCAAGATCTTCTGTTTTACGCACACAGTAACAATATACTGTTACCTTTCCTTACTCCCCTCTCGCTCCCACCACTCTTGCTGTCACTTCGAACTCTTTAAAGGCATGCAGGCACCGACCTCTCATTCCTCACAAGCTGTCACCTGCTGTTTCTTCCATATGCTGCCTGTCAACGCTTGCTCGTTCTTTGAGTCTTTCTTAAGCGCCACCTATAAGCTGAATATATTGCATAAAGTTCAGGTAGCGGGGAGATGACCTGTGAGGAGAGGCACACAGCGTGTGGGTGTTTGGTTGGTCATTTACCCACCCACTGACTGCCCATGGCCAGGCTAATCCTTATGGCAATATCCACCCACTAAATAAAAATAACCGAATGAAGAAGAATTTGGTATTATCAAGTTATATTGAATCTTAGAAACAAGTAATCAAATTCCTTTGTATTGTATTTACCACATATCAAGTGGTCCTTTCTTGCCTTCCTTTCTTTTACTCCTTGTCTCACTGTATTCATCTTTGCACTATTCTTGGTATCAGGAATATGTGTCAAGACTAAGGTTAATCACACCCTTAGGGTTTTAAATCTATGTTTTCTATCTATGCATACTTCCATCTAATTATCCAAGATACTGTCCTTGAGTACCATGTTATTTATTGTGTTCATTTATGTTGTCTCTGGGTACAATGTTATTTAATGCGTTTATGTTGTATGATATTTGTGTTATCTTCAGAGCTTGTAAATAAATATAGTGTTTATTCAAACTGGTCCTGGATTGTCTAAACTTAAAACATTTCTTGTTTTGTTTGCTCTTTGACACATCAGACCAGATAGGGTGAGAGGGATATCTGACCCTGATACCCAAGTGTATAGAATCAGATTAAGTCAATGAAAACAATTGAATGATCAATGATGCAACCTCTTTTGTTCTATTACCTTTTCCACCCACTACCCGTTCTTCCCTGCCCAAAACACACACCCCTGGGATTTCTTCAAGCTCCAAGGAGTAGCATCAAGCTTTAGTCTTTCAGTGTTTTTTCTAAGCAGTCTGCTGAGAGTTAATGGCTTAATTGCAGCTGTTAAAGGATACTGTTGTAATAATAATGTCTTAACCAAGTATGCATTCAGCCACTTGATTTATATCTCTTCCTTGCACTGAAGTCCTTTTATAAACGCACAGAGATAACCGTTTTGGCTTTAGGTATTAGATAGGCATTTGCCAGGTACTGGCATCATGTTATGTTACTCCGCTTTTATAACACTTAATTTCCAGCCTTTGGAATCTAATGGTCAGGCAGTACCTAGCAAATGCCTGTCCCATACCTACCCAAACGCCAAACGGTTTGCTTTACCGATGATGCCAGTGAAAATAATTCACATGAAACTCACTGTGTGCTGCAGTAACCTACCAAAACTGTGCACCTTCACCACACGAAGTACGACTTGTACACTCACACAGAGCAGGTGATAAAGCGTAGAGTGAAAGGATAACGGAACCAAGGACACACGTGAAAGGGTCACAGGAGACTAGCATACCGAAAAGTATCTAGAGCAGAAATGGATCAGGCGAGAGTGAGGGTGGGGAGATGGACAGAGAAATGGAGAAGGAAGATCTAGCTATATGCGTGCATGAGCACCTGGAGGTGTGAGTGAAGGGAGACCGACGATAGCGAGGAGGAAAGAGCAAAGGGAGCTCTGAGACAGAATGTAGTGAGTGAAGGAAGGAAGATAAACGAAGGGTGATGTATCATAGACTGATGAAGCAATTGGCAGTCATGAGATAGCCAAGCTGGAATGACTTTTGTAGCATGCACACTGTCTGGGTGCGTGCTCCCCTTTCCCCATCCGGAGTGGTGCAAGCAGATGTAACTGATGGAGTGTATGACTTGTTTCTATTGTCAGTCTCCTGGATTGAAAAGTGAGCGAGAAGCTTGCAGATACAGTTGCTCGAGTGCTGAGGGGTAGCAGATACCTCTGCCCAGCTTCCCTAGCACAAGACCCTGGCCTCAATAATTTCAAGGGACATCTGGCCCCAGCAATTGCGCATGATGCAAAGTGGTGTTTGCATGATGGGCCCCACCAAGACACTCCTTGCCAGGCTGAAAAGCACATGATTGTGATAGCTGTGCAGGGATCGAAATTGGGATTTGATCAGCAGGAGCAAAAAGCATCTGCTTGGGTGTGAGGCATAATCAGTTAGGCAGGAGCTACCTGTGGGGAACCAGGAGCTGTATGTAACATGCAGCAAATCTAACTTTGCGCAAGATTCCAATGCTGACTTTATAACCATTTTATATTATCCAATAATCTCTAAATGTCCCTTTGGTGAGTTCTCTGTATATATTCCCACACATACACATTTAATATCACCATAGTTAGGTTTGTATGTCACCACTTGCTGCCTGAGTCGAAAGGAGCTCGTGGTAGTTGTTGGCTTCAAGCTAACCAGGCTCCCCTTGGCTATAACCAGTAGCTAAACAGCTCCAAGCAATTTCGAACCCTGGCTGTGTATAATACTGCCTCCCTTTTCCCCTATGGTGACTTTATGAAGATGGAAATCACACTACAATTGATGCAGTGCTCTGCAACTGTCCTGACACTCCCCGTGATGGGCGCTTTTTAAACATATATACCTTCAAGCTCTACCATTGTGCAGTACACACGAGCCTCAGAAATGGAAAAGCAAGATAAGTATGCGCTAGGCATGCAAAGTATGACAGTCCCGAAGGTGTGTGTCACAAGCGAATTCCAATGTTTTATAGGAAACCGCCATGTCTGCATTGTATCTATTGTAATGATGCTAAATGTAAAATAAATGTACAGTATGCCTTTTCATAATTTTCTCAGTGCTGCTTCTTCCGCTTTTTCTTTCGGTAGAGGGTTATTGAGCACACAATAGCATTTATTATCTGGATACCATTAGAGTGGCAGGGAATTAACATTGCTCCTGTAGTTGCGAAGGCCAGCAGGTAGTGGACTATGCAACACGTTTCTAATAATTTAAATTGGATTGCTAATAATTTTTGTTTGTTTAGCAATGTCTTCTAATCAATGTTGCAAACTAATTTATGTCTGGGTGTAATATTTGATTGGGACCAAGCCTTCATACATCTGATCCTCAGTTATGGGAATCTATTCCCAACTGCTTGGCCACTCTAGGTTGTTGTTTCTTTAAGGTGTAGGTGCCATAGAGCCTGGGTGTATGGATCTCTGGAGTCTGCATTTCTGGTAAGGGAAAGCACAGCACTTTTAAATGTGGTGCCGTTTCTCTGCAAGCGTTCTGCACTCCTGAGAATTGAACTTTGGGTCCTGTGCGACTGCATTAAATATCAAGGCGCCTCTGTCATTTGTGCAGGCTCACAAAATTGCACCAATATGCCACGTCTCTGGTTTTTATTCTACACAGGCTAGCTGAGCGGGCTATCTATGAAAAATCACTTTGCTTCACCCCTGAGCGATCTGTTCGTCGCATAGACGTTCACAAAGCATCTTCAGTGTCTGAGCAGGGTTCTGCTCTGTGAAAAACCTGAAGGTGTTTTACAACTCTGTCCCCGGGGATCACTTATTCAGGTGGCCAGGGAAGTGCCATCATTATTGGATCACAACCCTGGGGGTGGACAAGCGAGGGAGGATCACCTGGGTAGTGGGTCCTCAGGGAGTGGGGAGGAGACACCGGAAGGGGAGACATGGTATCCCCTATTTCCTGACAGTTATTTATCCCACATTCCCTCTACTTTTATGGGATGCTACAACTCCCATAATTCCCCTCCATTCCTTAGCCCAAATACTGAGACGAGGAAGAGGAAGACTGATACAAGTAAGATTACCACTAGTAACATGCACTGGCCTTGTCCCACTAATAAGGTCAGGCACTCAGTCCCAATCTCACACACCTGAAACTCATGGACCGCTATCCACAGTATAAAAGGTGGAGCACAGAAAGATACGAGAGCAAGACAGGGGCCACGAAGGAAGGCAAGCTGGATGGTGAGAGGGAGGAACAGCTGAGAGAGAGCTATCGAGAACCAGGCCATGGAGAACGAGACACTATAATAGGCTGCAAATCAAGGCAGGAGAAAGCGTGGTGAGGTAGACGTGTCTCCAAGAAGCCCCGAGAGTTCTGAAAAGGGAGCTGAGGGGCCGGCTAATCCCTTTCCTTCATGCGTCAGCAAACTGCGTGTTTCCTCCCTGGGGCTGCGAGGTCGCCCGGGAGTGTCTGAGGGGATGGTTGGCAAGAACCTGACCTCGGCTGAAAACCGAAAGACGCGCGAAAACAATCACAGCCTGTGAGTTCAAAGACAGGGAGAGCCTGGTTTGTGATACGCGCGATTGTGGAAAGCTACAGTGTTGCACACAAGGCTACGCGTTGAAGGATAAAGACATTGAACTGAAAGCTTGAATATATATTAACTGGCGGGGGAGGCGATGAGAACCCAAATAACAGAGCATTGCCATGTGAGAAGGCACGTTGTTAAACGATTCTTGAAAGATAACAGAACAGTGAATAATGAAAGCGAAATGTGTTGGAAGCCATTGAAGGAAATGGCATGAGGGAAAGAGCGGCCAGAGATCCAGAGAAGCTAATGGGAAAGTGAATGGATATTTTGTGAAACGAGGAAAATAGTGGCCGTGAGCTCGTTCTACAAAACCGAGTGTAAGAGGCACGGACATTGAGAAATCAACCCTATCGTCAGAGTACCCACGCATAGGGATGACAATACTGTGTGGTTGCAAAGGTCTCAGACAAGTGAACATTGTGAACCCTATTGTTGGAGTGGTCATGCATGCATAGTGTCTCTGCGACTCAGGGGTACGCATTCTATTTTGTGCCATTTGATTTTATAACCAACCAACTAACCAAAATCTTCTGCCAATTATATTATTTTAGGAATGCTAAGAGCAGGGCTGTTGAGTGTGAATAAAATGTCATCTGCATAGAGTAGCAATTTACTCTGCATGCTTCCTAAATGTATGCCTTCAGTGTCTAGGTAGGATCTTATTCTGATAGCGAAGGACTCCAGGGCAATAACAAAAAGTATGGGGGACAGAGGGCACCCCTGCTGAGTTCCTTTTGTCAATGCAAAATATGGAGATCTTCTATTACTTGGATTCACTTGTGCTGTGGGGGTGTCCTACAGTGTTTTAACCCAAGAAACAAATGTTGGGGCCGGGGGTTGACAAAGTTTACTAAGAAAGTGCTTGAGAAAAGCCCATTCCACCTGCTCCAATCCCTTGTGAGCATCGATTGAAACTAGGGCATGGGAGCCCCCCAGAGATCCCACCATATTGGATCAAATGCATAATCCCACTGAGATGGTCCGAGGATAAACTCCCATTAATAAAGGTAACTTCACCTGTTTGCACTTTCTCAGATATGATCTTGGTAAGGATTTTGAGATCTGTGTTGAGAAGGGAAATGAGGCAGTAACTTCCACAGAATGAGGGATCTTTTCCTTGTTTCAAATTCAAAGAGATAAGTGCCTATCTGATAGAGCCTGGGAGGGGGCCTGATGCTTGGATTGCGCTTTAAGTTGTAACCAGTTGTGAAACTGTGAAACAAACAACTCTAAACCTTGTTTACAGTATTTTGCTTGAAACCCAGATGGTCCCGGTGCTTTATTTTTCAGGGGGGCTATACCATGTCTCACTTCCGTCTCTGAAATCAGGCTTATTATTTCACAAGCACTGTGTACAGAGATTGTAGGAAAAAGTTAAAACTTACATTTGTTGTTCATCGAATTTTGATTAGTAGTATTGTTAAATGTTGGACTGTTGTGAGGATTGTTTCGACAGAAGCCAAAAGGCAACAAGTTTTATAACTCTGATTATAGAAGCGACATTCTGCATTTGTATGCATAGATGGAGCCTTCTCTTTATAAATCGTATAAAGTTCATATTCAGAAGTGAGTTTTGTTGCAGGCTGTCCTAGGACTGGTTTGCATTGTTCGATTTTTCAAGTGAACTCACTGAGTTTTCAAGTGCCAACATGCGCTCTTGATCTTTCGTCTTCCAGAAAGAGCCCTTTCGTATTGTTATGTTATGTTATGAAAACTTTTACAGCGTGCGGCCACCCGAGTGTATTGACACTCCGTGCACTTCAGCTTTTGATGCTTCCCATGCTATCACAGTGAGACCATACCATTATCCTTAACTAGAAACTAGTTTTATAAGGTACTTTGCAATTCAAAGTGGTCCATGTCACGTGTAAGCATGGCCTTATTGTATTTCCAATCCCATGGCGTTCTAAGAGTGGCTTCAACTACATAAAACAATACTGGGAAGGATCTGAAAAGTCCCCAGCAAAACATTTTGAATTTGTGCCTGAGCTGTTCATAGTGAGGCTATCGAGATGTAATTAATCCCCCAAAAAATTGTTGCGTAGAAAAATATATTTTTTATGCTGTACCTTTGCCGGTCAGATGACTGTCAAACCCACCATCATCCCATGCGAGACCAACCCGCATTAATTCTCTTTATCAAAGGGAGATTTGTCTATCATGTATTATGAAGAGTGAGGAATGAGACTCTGACACAAGTTTGCCATGCTGTTGGTTAAAAACCTTTACTGACAACAAAAGGGTTGGGAAAAGGCCTCTCTGACCCTGCTATAAGTGGACTCTCCCCACCAAAAACTAAGACTCTGTCAGGATGTCAAAATCAAAACTGTCCTTGGGCCTCATTACGAATCCGGCGGTAACCGTGCCTGAAATTCCAGCAGGTTACCGCCGGACTCGTATTACCATTCCGCCTCAGTGATTCCCGGAATTACCGGGGGAAATTACGACCCCGGTGACCCGGGAATTCCGGAGGCAGAATCCGGTAAATCCCCATTCCCATTGAGTCCCATAGGACTCATTGGGAATGGGGAAGTGGAAACACTGGCACCATCTTGTGATGTTGCCGGTGTTTCCACGTCCGCCTGCAGGCGGATGGTGTTAAACCTACCAGGTGAGACCTGGCAGGAATGACACCTCCGCCTGCAGGACTTGAGATCACCCGGTATGGAAACAATGGCGGCGGCGGGTTTACCGCCACCGCTATTTCCATACCGGATGACTCGTAATGAGGCCCCTTGTGTCCAAAAGATCTATTCTGACCCTCACACTATAAACTAAACCATAGGGTGAACAGGGAAATGTCTTTAACTTTAGGTGATTGCACAAAGAGTTTGTAAAGGAAAATGAACAGCTCCAACGCAAACGTTCTCCAAGGTAAAAGAGCCCTGATTCCAGAGGGTTGCTCTCTTTCCCTGGATTCATCCCTATTATCCCTATTATAAATTAATCTTGGTCTAACAGTTCTTTGTGTCTTTCTTGGCTCACAACCATACTGTTATTTACAAAATTGCTTAGCCTTATAATTCCACTTCTTTCCAAAAAAAAGTTACTTCCTGTTTACTTTTATTGTGAGTGCCTCTTGGTATTTGCAACTGACTGGTATACTTCCCTGCCAGGACTTTTGTCATTCACACACACTTGTAACTGCCTGGTTTACTCTCCTGCCAGGACTTCTTATATCTAGACATATTTGTATGCCTTCTTGTAGATGTATAACTGCCTGATATACTCCCTTGCCAGGGCTTCTTGTATTCACATACACGTGTAACTGCCTGGTTTACTCGCCTGCCATGACTTTTTATATTCAGACGTGGTTCTTCTTTTACTTCCACAGTTGTGTATACCCCTTTTGGTATATTAGATTTCCTTGATACATCATTCGATTTGGGTTCCCCCAATATTTGCAGTCCATACTTTCATATATGGATGGGGTCCTTATTTGCAATATGTCTTTTTGGTTTTTCAATCAGTCTCTTTATTGTCTTTGTTTCTTTGGCTTTAATTGTTTTAGTTTGTACTTGGAATTTTACATATGCAAGGTCATCCCAGCCTTAAATGATGGTTTGGAGACAGTGGATACACCAGATGTAAAAGCAGTTGATATAAGGTTCCATTTGGAAAATAATGTTACATGTAACCCTTAGTTTACCAATTGCTATAATTAGAATAGAGCTGGTATTACAATCTATCGGTTCATGTGTAAGTGCTAGGAAATTGATGATTTTTCATAAGATTTTCAATCTCCCAGAATACCCTTTTTAATGACATTTTGTTACATATTTTTTAGTAAAGGTACATTGAATGTGCTTGTTAATGTTGCGGGTGAATGTAAGACACTAATAGAGGACATTGGTGTTAACTGTGATTTGTTAGCATCCCATCCAGATATAGGTAAAAGAAAATGTAGACAATGTGATTGGGTTACACACAACAATTTAGTGTGTTATTCTTTTTAAAGAATATAGAAATATTCAAAGACATTATTCTGCTCTTCCCAGGTACCTTTTTAATTTTTGTCCAGATAAAACATACAGATCTCAATGCAATTTAGGTTTAACCTGCTGTGCACTTTAGAAGTTTTGCGCACCTCGTAATGGGATACCCAAGGAAAATAGAATCTGTTGCTTATGTAAATGGCCCGCTGTAATGGAAACCATGAAACAGTAATAGAATGTGAGATCATGCAGTCGCTACGATGCAGAACCTTTAGCACATTTGTGTATGTACAAGAACATTTAAGCACAAGTGCGTTTTAGTATTGCCTTAATGGTAACCTGATGGCTGTTATGATTGTGTTGGTCCATTGTATTTGTTCTGTTTATGTCCTTTTAGGTTAGAAAATGTATGAATTATGGGGGGGGGGGATTAAGTCTGGATCATATACATGGTTTTTAATGGTATATTAAGTGTATGTATAGATGATTAAGTGTATGGAATGAACTTTTAGAGTATGGTATTGTGGAAGATTTCTTGAATTGTATTGTGAAGCATGTTTAAAACTTTGTATGCACCATATATACAATAACACATATTTAAAAAGAAATTGTGAAGTATGTCCCACATTTTCTTTAGTTTTGGCTATTAGGTAAGCCAAAACTATTGCATTATAGTACAGCTACTATTGCATTAGAGTACAGCTAGGGAGAAATGGCATATGAAGAGGAACACAAAGCTTGTAGGTAGGTTATTTACATTCTAGACTGTCTGAGATGCCACAGTATTTCGTGATGCTCATACAATCTTTTTTTATTCTAATTTATCACAGATTTCGCCTCATGTTTGTATTAAGAGAACTACTTTTTGTTTCCAATTTAAAAGAAGGGGGAGAAAATTGACTTCAGGTGTTATATAGGCACTTTTTGATTTGAAAACATTTGATTGAGATTTTGCAAAGAACTGTCATTTCATCATAAGCGCTGTCCCCTTCAAAAAACAGAGGAAGAATGCATAAGACCTGGTGAAATAACATATGGCTAGGCAGCTGGTAGACACGGGGTGACCCAATAACAGGATGTGTTGATATGAAACAAAACCTAGAAAACCTCTTGAGATAGAGAGTTTAAAATGTATAACAGTTGCATAATAAATGCTATGGGATCTGTATTTTATACAATTCCAGTAAGGCAACAAGATAAACTCTCCGCTAATTTACTGTATTTAACATGTGTATTGGGTATGGGTGGGTAAGCCCATTGTATGCCTTGTTCTTGTCTTGTTTAGAAACTGTTAGCTGTTTAGTTTGTGAAGAAAGGAAAGGGATGAATAAAAAGAGAAAGAGTAAAGAGAGTAGAGGGAACCTGTGGACGGCCGAGAGAGTCCTAAACGTTCTTTAGTGCCATTGAGGGTATCGCAAGTAGAATGACGTTTCAATGTGGGTATTGCATCATAGGAATCACAGTAGTGTGCTTCTCTCTTGAGGTTGTGGAGCATGTATCTGGTAGGGAGCCACATGGGTTGTACGAGTGAACACTTTATGGTCCCCATTTGGGGCTGTTGCAGCGAGACCCACAGGCAGCCCAGCCAAGCCAAATATGATCTTGAACATAGTTTACCATTTGTGCTTTATTTCAGAACAATCGGCGGTTATACTATCAATAATGACTAGGATGTTAGATTATGGGGGTTTGCGGACCTCCAGAATATTTTTTTATTGCTTGGGGCGTTGGGTTGGCTGTGGCTTGGCACATTTTCTAGAGGGTTCCAAATAGATGAAATGTTCGCTAGTGAGGTTGGATCTTCACATATGTTTTCTAGTCTCTCTCACAGGCAGATGGAGTCCACCATGCCCTGTGAGATGGGGGTTCTTGATTTTTCCATTGGAATGTTATACATTGGATGGTTTCAGCGCACTGCCTCACCTGAGGTTTGAGAGTTGTCCTTGTGTTGTAAAGAAAGGTCCTCTCTAGACACCAGGGCTATCTGGAAAAACTGAGCGCCAAGGCTGCCAGAAAGGCAAGGGCCAAGTTCAAGGAAAAATCCTCCTGTGGAGGGAAAAAACCTTGCAGCGTGTAGCACGCAAGACAGGAGAGCAGCTTCAGTGATGGAAGGTGCTAACATGAGCAATGACCAGAGCGGCACGAACTGTGAAGGTACAGATGAAAAAAGAGGAGGGGGACGGAGCGAACAGCAGGTCGCGAAGGGTGTCACAGAACGGGAGGGAAGAAAGAAAGGAAGAACAGAAAAGGACATAGCGCTAGTGCAACATAAAAAGATACATATGGCTAACCTGTTCTGTGCCGCTTTTGTTGTGAAGGAAGAGAAACCCCTCCTAGAAGAACGTGCCGTGACCTGCACAACCTCTCTGCCATCTTGTGGTTGGCAGAGGTGTATATGACATATGTCCCAGCTCTTGATTGGCTCACAATGGGGATAGCGTTTTCATCTCTCCCAGAAGGACCGTGGGCCGACACGCGATCTAACAGATGGCTGCTGTTTGTAATGTGTTTAGAAGCTTTATATGCCTGGGAGTGAGAATTCTATCCTTGTTATATTTGTTGAGAGGGTTGAGGCAAAATTCCTTTAGTGATATGTTTGAATTGACCTGTAGTATGTCTGTCTATGATTTTCTTTATCTCGCTCTAAAACTTGGGCAGGCTTGTGAATTAAAATAGCTTATGTTCTATTGAGCCTACTGCTTTTATATCTATACATCTAAAGCACATTGAGTTTGGTGTGATTTTGGCCTGGTGCATTCTGTCTGGTGACCAAAGAGCTCCGTGTAAGACAAAGAGTTTTGGATTTACTGGCAGATCTCAATGCTTTCCCAAATATTTTACAAATGTGTTAGTATTGGGTGGAATCTTGGTTAATGGCCAGGTTTTGTTCCCATTTCTTCATAGTTGTTGAACTGATTGTTGCTGTATTATGAATTAGTTCTTTCTTTATAGAATGCGTTGGCCTTGTGAAGTTTACTCCCCAGCAGAATGCCCTCTAGATTGTTCTATCCACTGGGTTGTCGTATGCCTTGAGTTTGTTTATTGACCTAATTAATTTCAGATGATTAACAAAATCATTGGAGGGGAGCCTGTATTTAACTTGAAGATCCGCAAAGGTGACGGGCGGATCTGTGCCCCAGAGTTGGCGTGTATAGAATATCTTACTTTCAATCCATGGGGCCCAATATGGTGTTTTATTGTTATTGTTGTTGTGCATTTGTATAGCGCCTCATACCATTGATATGATCTCAAAGCACCTGTGGATTTAATGCCCTGGGGGATCACAGTCCAGAGAGTTGATGTAGTCTATAATGCTTGGGTGCACTCTGTATGTGTGCAGCCAGGGTGGGTGGCACGTTGGTGGCCGCAGTCTAATTAAAGGTGCGCTATGGTGGTTGTGAGTGCTAATTGTGCTTCAAAGTGTAGCTTTGAATGCAGTGAAAGAAGGATAGCATAGGGTAAGACCACCCAGAGCAACAGAGGTTCAAATCCCTGATACGTACTTAGAAACCAAACTCAGGTACGGTATTAGGCACCTCATAAAAAAACAATGAAATAAATGAATAAAATCCCCAAATGTTTCCATGCTGGTGTGTTCTGTTATGTTAAAGGAGAAAAACTCCTGATAAAAGCCCACAATCTCCTTTGTAAATTCAGTATCTTGAATCAAGGATGTGTTAAACCGTTATCTTTTATTGTAGTTTGCGGTGCGGTTGTCACCTACCAAAAGTGACAAGGGTGTGCGGTCCAATGGGACAATCGGACCTAGCTTAGTATTCATTATGCTATTTCTTAGGAGGCTTTCGGTTAGAAAGTAATACATTTTCATGTATGATTGGTGGGTGTTGGAGTAGTACGTGTAGTCTAATTCCTCCGGGTTCCATTGTCTCCGGATGTGGGTTAAATGTAATTTCTTAACCATTTTTACCAGTGTTTTGTGGGCCTTCGCCTCCGAGAACCTCACTTTGGATTTTCTATTAAGGATCGGGTTAATTGGGAGGTTGCAATCTCCTCCTATAATTAGATTCCTATCGGCTAAAGGTTCGATCTTTTTACCTATAGAATTCCAGAAGCTTGTCTCCCTCTAGGTCGACGCATATATGTTCATTTTGTGGTTTTTGTTTTTGTTGATAACCAGTGAGCAAAGTAACCACCTTTGTTCCGAGTCAGTTTCCTTGTGAATGATATATGCCTTAATTGATGCTTTAATGAGTGCTATAACTACATTTTTCTGACCAATGGCCTGAGTGTATAGGCAGTGCTCATAGGACCTCTTTTGTAATTTGATAGCTTCAGCCTCAGATATGTGGGTTTCTTGGAAGAGAACAATGTCTGCTTTCAATTTCTTGACATGGCATATTATTGTTTGCCTCTAAATGGGGTTATTTAGTCCCCCGACGTTCCATTCATTATACTATAAGTAACATTCGGCGTTTTTTTAAAATGCCTGGATATGCCCGCTCTGGTCCCCGCTCCCCCTCGGAGACAGCTGCTGTTCAGGAGCATGAACCCCTTGTAGCCCCCTCACAGACTCTTATCACAAGATGTCCACTGGTTGTTTTCCTAGTACCACCTTAAGACAGGGGTATGTGAGTGGGAACCCGTGTGTGATGAGTAACGCTACTACGGTCCCGGTTACTCCGTTGCAATCTAATGCTACCCCATGATGTTCCTTCAATAGACAGTGATGAGATAAACCCCGGTTAACGTGTGGGTACGTTTAACGAGATGAGATGGGTTAGGAACGGGGAAGAAACTTGGAGAGAAACTGAAGAGTAAAAGATGTTCCCATTGATAGCCAAGCAGGGTATTGTGTACACATTTAGATAAGGGAGCATTAAAAGCTTGACGATGGAACGTTGAGTTGAGCAGCTCAACCTCAGACAGCTATCTAGGGCTGCTCCATCCACCATAAGTTAGGAGTACAGGAGAATGCATAACATAAAGCTGTATGTAAACATATTGCATTTTTCTCCATTCCATCTACCACTGATTTTTCATTGCTAGGTAATACATAATTACTTGATTACGCCACGTACTCATCACCTACCATCTCCTGCAGTGGTTGCACAACAGTTTGGTTTAATGTAAGAGACCAATGTAGAGGGGCTTTTTAGGGCATTTGGGACACGTTTTAATGATAAAAAATGTATGCCTTTCTTCGTTGTCATCATAGTGTGAATTCTGCGCCACGTTGAGGTTATATTGCAGCAGCTCTATAAAATACCCATCTATTAAGTAACAGGGAGCACCTATTGACAGGCGGTGTGTGTGTTATCTGTCAGAGTTTCCTTTCAAAGTAACAGCGTCCACGTGACCGAATTAACGCAGCTGGGTCGCGTGCCCCTAGGTGCAGCATGGTGGCTTTCATAACTGCATTCTTGCAGGCTTCACTTAAAAGTCGTTGGTGAAAGAAAATGAACGGGAAGCCGTTGGTGGCCTCTCTATAACCTTTCCCTTCGTTGATTAGCAAAGCGTTGGTATTTCAATACAGTTAATAATGCAGTTTATGTTGTGGTATACAAGCGCTTACAAAGTTAAGGAAGGAATCCGTACCTTGAATTTGGAACGTGCCTCGACGCTTATGTGCGGTGCAGAAAGAAATCTGTTGCACTCAACCATAGTATGTTATGCCAGGCATGCCCAACTCTGCCCAGCAACTTTCCGAGTCATTCAACGAACAGTTAAGAAACATAACCAGTTTTGCGAAGTTGAGACGACTCATCTGCTCCCCCTGCCCCTGAATTATGTGCGGTACAGGCAGGAATAAAAGCACCATTTTGCTTTGTTTTTGGAAATCCACCAGGACTACTGTGATTAAGGGGGCAGGCTCTGGTGCAGCTGTGCAAATTGCTCTCATGCACATGTTGGTAATTGCAAAAGAGGTGTCAGCAGCAACACAAGTGTAGTGATGGCCCAGTGTTTGCAGCCCACATATCTCGGGGGATTAAAAGGATTGAAATTGCAATGCCGTGTCAATCTGATTTGCTTCACAATTAGTGAATAGCATTTAAAAGAGACGAGTCTCTCTGAGAATAGCCTCTAAGGTTTGTAGAATAGTAACACAGAATTCCAAACTGAGATGGCATATCTATGTTACTGTTTGTGTCCGAGCGCTATCCGTTGGATGTTTTCCTTAAAAAGTAAGCTTTGTGGTTAAATGCTGTGAAGAAACGTTTTTGCCGATTTACTTTCCAGGTGGAATGCAATACCTAATTCCCCGCACTATCGTGAGTGGGGGTTTAGATTCTATTAAAGACAAGGAGGCGAGTATTATGCCAACAATCTTTACTACTGACATAAAATAGCAGCAAGAAAAAAAATGTTAACTTTTTCCATTATAACAAAAAAACACAAAATTCAAATAACACATTTGAAACTCCCAATCCAAGATGGGGTTAGCCCATAGTCCAACATCCAATCAGGATGAACCCACACCCACATATGTCCTTTCCTCTAACGGCAACTCCTCTTCTGAAGCTGCAATGACGCTTGAACAGCAAAACATAACACCACCAGGAACCAAAGAAACAGTCCAGTAAACATCCAGGTGTGGTTTCCAAATAACCGCAGCCGAAGAAGGCACAAAAGGTAATCAACCCGAAGCTGAAAAAAGGAGATAGATGTTAAAAACCTGGGTGGGAGGGCGGGATAATACTCGCCTCCTTGTCTTTAATAGAATCTAAACCCCCACTCACGATAGTGCGGGGGTTTAGGTATTCTATGGCACGACAAGGAGGCTCATATTATGCAAGTTTAAAGCCCTTGCATCACATTAAACATTACATGATCAATCCGTTTATGATAAAAAGTTTTAAAAGTAGATTCCCTGGACCAGTCAGCCGCCTTGAAAATTTGTTCCAAACCTCCCCCAAGGAGAACGGCCTTAGAGGCCATGGCTCCTCTAACTGAATGAGCCCCAAAACAGGAAATGTCAATACCAGATTCCTGCATTATCCACCTAACCCACCTCGCTAGGGAAGCAGAGGACACTGCCTTGTAAGGCTTACGATATGAAATAAGCAGCTGAGAGGTACCAGGGAAACCCAAATCCAGGTTTATCTTCAAAACATTTCAAACAATGAACTACACATAACTTGACATTTTCAGGAAATGCTGGATATGAAACAGAAGAAATCATATATTTTTTGTTCTCCTAGTAATAAAAAAGGTTACTCCCTGTGGCGAGAAAATCTTATTGTCCACATCCAGTGCTCTAATATCCGACACCCTCTTAATAGAGACCAGGCATGAGAGCATTGTTAACTTTGAAAAAAGCTGTTGTAGGGATAAATCTTGATTATGAGGCTATGATATAAACAAATCCAGGACCTTACTAACATCCCACAAAACTGAATACCAAGGTTTAGGGGGAACTTTAACCCTAATGGATTTAAGAGCCTTTCTGATGAGGAAATGTTTACCCGCTGGTTCTCCTTTTACCAAAACATGACCAGCGGAGATCGCTGACCGAAACCCATTAATTGTCCGATAGGCCTTACCCTCCTTAAACAATTCTACCAGAAAGTTTACTACTTCTACTGGAGGAGCAAAAACGGGATTGAGGTGCCTAACCAAACACCAGCTAACCCAGCGACCCCATGCTGATGAATAACCTGCCTTGGTGGAGGCTGCCCAGGAATCCCTGATGACCGCAATAGAGTCCTGCGAAAGACCTCGGAAGCACCAGGACGTGCTGAAATCTTCCAAACCATAAGGGAAAGATGTCCCTGCAGGACCAGGTTGTGAGGGAGACCCGCCGGGTCCGTCAGGAGGAGGGGATGAGATGTCAAGAGGCGAGGGAAATCCACCTACAGCTCTAGGAGAGCGGGAAACCAAACCTTAGAAGGCCAAAACGGGGTCACCATTACCAAGGAAGTTCGCTGTCTGCGTATTTGCACCAGAGCTCTGGCTATCATGGCGAAAGGACGGAAGGCATAGGAAAGATGGACCAACCAGTCTTGAAGGAATGCATAGGTGGCTAGGGCCCGAGGGTCTGGTCTCCAACTGTAGAATCTGGGAACCTGACAGTTGAGACGGGATGCAAAGAGGTCCATGTGAATGGGGCCCCAAAGAGATTGAATCAATGCAAACACCTGTCTGTCCAGCATCCAGTCGCTGCTGTCGTGCAGGTAACGGGAATTCCAATCCGCTAGAGCATTGCTCGACCCCAGAAGGTACTCTGCCTAGAGTATAATGTTTCTGTCTAGGCAATAGTGCCAGAATTCCCCTGCAAGATCCGCTAGAGCCTTCAAGCGGGTCCCCCCCAGATGGTTGATATATCGAACCGCTGAAACATTGTCCAACCGAAGGAGGACACAACAATTCCCCTGATCCTTTAGAAGGCTCTTGACTACAAAGGAACCCGCCAGTAATTCCAGGCAATTTATATGAAGTAGCGATTCCTGATTGGACCATTTCCCCCCGTGGAAATGTGACCTACTGTGGCCCCCCAGCCGGATCTGCTTGCGTCTGACTCGAGAACCACATCCTGAGAAGGCCCAAAAATCGCCCTGCCATTGCAGGCGTTCATATGATTGAGCCATCACATTAGTTCCAATCTGGCTTCCGGATCCAGTTTTACCCTCTGAGCATAAGATAGGCTTTTGCGCAGGTGTTTTCCCTTGAGGCGCTGAAGCGCCCTGTAATGCAGAGGTGCTGGGAAAATCGCCTGACTAGATGCTGACAACATCCCTACCACCCTTGCTAACTGACGAAGGGAAACCTCCCCCAGCTTGAGAATGAGGCGGATTTCTTTCTGAATCTTCAAAAGCCTGGAACCCGGGAGAAGAAGGATGCACTCTTTGGAATCGATATCGAAGCCCAGAAATTGGATGCATTGAGTAGGAGAGACAATGGACTTCTTTGCATTTAGAACAAACCCTAGATCTTGCAACAGGGAGATTGTGAGATCTAACTGGCCTGAAGAGCTTGGAGATCTTGAGCTAAGAGGAGAATATCGTCCAGATAAATGATGCTCCTGACCCCCTTCAACCTGAGAAAAGCCATCACCGGCTTCATTCATTTGGTGAAACACCACGGGGTTGATGATAGGCCAAACGGGAGAGAGGCGAATTGCCAAATGTGACCCCCCCCAGTGAAACTGAAGGAACTCCTGATGAGGGGGGAAACACAGGGACTACCAGATATGCGTCCTTGAGATCCAATTTTACCATCCAATCCCCAGGAAGCAGAGTATCTCTCAGAAGATGAATACCCTCCAATTTGAAATGATGGTAAACCACAAAGGCGTTGAGAGCCTTAAGGTTTATCACCGGACGGAAATCCTCGTCGGGCTTTGGGACCAGAAAAATCGTAATGATGAACTGGGAAGCTCTGAATGTGGCCGGGACCACTGCACCCTTGAAAATCAGATCCTGAACCTCCGCATCCACCAGTTTTTGCTTTTCCTGATTGAACACCAGGGGTGGAGGGGGAAAGAGCTGACACGGAGGGGAGTAGAACTCTATATGAAACCCCCGCACTGTCTGTAAGACCCAAGGATCTGCTGTAAGATTTTTCCAGTGCTGAAAGAATCGCCCCAACCTGCCCCCCAAACCTCTGTGGGAAGAAACTCTTACGAAACGATTCAATACCTGGAGCAGATCTTGCTCTACCGGAACCTCTGCCATTCCGACCTCTCCATTGATTTCCTCTTTGGGGGTAGAAGGTCTGCGCATCTCTAGCAGAGGAGGAATGATGGGCCCCTCTGGAGGCGTATTGCTGAGGTCTGGCAGAGCCCCTGAAGGAGGAACGGCCAGAGGAGTGGGCTCTTCCTCTTCCGGCCCTGTCAAAAATTCGGGGTGCAAAAACCTTTCTAATATTTGTCTGGGCCTTGTCCAAGGCCGCAAAAGTATGGACGTAATCTGACAATTCCTTTATAAACTTGTCTCCAAAGAGATTCCCTTGGGCTTTGGGACCAGCCTCCCCCTCCGCCATATCCTGGAGTTTGGGGTCAATACGTCTTAGTAGTGCCTTGCGCCTTTCCTTAGAAATGCATGAGTTAGCATTGCCGAGCAGGCAAATGGAACGCTGAACCCAGCCTCTGAGTGCTTCAATGTCAATTTGTGACTCATGAACAGCCGCTTCCTCTGCCAGTTCGAAAATTCGGGTCAAGGGTCCCAATACATCTAGAAGTTTATCCTGACAGGTTTTAAGGGCCCCATCCACCCCCTTTTTAGGATCCTTACCCCTTTGGGAAAGAAAGGCCAACATGGACTGGTCAATACTAGGGGTTATCGCCACCTTATCCGGGATGACGGGACGGGGACATTCTGAGCGCAGCTTACTCCTATCCTCATTGGGGAGAACCCTCCTAACCCAATGATGAAGGAAAGAGGATACAGCCTCTGATGGACGCCACTCCGCCAAGCGTGGATGTTGTATTAAAGAGGCGTCAAAGAACGGCACACCACTGCCATCTAACAGCTGTTCACTAACAGGTTGTGACACATCAGGAGCGGCTACCCTTCTTTTCCTCCTCTTAGGAGGGGAATCGGAATCCTCCGAGGACTCAGGAGATGACAACGGGGAAGCAACCACTCTAATAGGGGCAGAAGTCTGGGATACCCCTTCACTGAACTTACGTTTGAGGGTCCTAACCGGGGAACCCGGGGAAGAAGAGCTTTAAACCGGGCTGGATTGCCCTTGAAAATGCTTGGTTTTCGAAGTGCACTTTCTGGGGGCTATCGAGGGTCCCTGCGCAGGGCCCGGGTGGAAATCCCAAATTTTATTTATTAGCCTGTCAAAGGCTGAGGCAAGGGTAGAATTTAAATTCCCCAGAGCCAAATCCATAGAATCCCTTATTGCTCTAGAGACCGAAGGAGGAGGAGCTACTGTAGGGTCCCCGAACCCCCTCATAACCCCATCTTCACTGGGCTTGTCTGTTTTCTTCGAAGCAACTCTGAACTGGGCACACGCATCCCCATAAGGCACCCCTTCAGATCCCTTTGTAGACTGCATTATTGAAAAAGGGAAAAAAGTAAGAATATATATATATATATATATATATATATATATGTAAACCAACTTAATCACACCCCCAGTGCATTGTGACAAAAAGAAGGACCTAGCAGGTCTGACAGAAAAACTTCCACTTAATTAATGTGGAACACTAATGTGTACACACACATATGCCAACTACCAACTGGTGTTGGAGAAAACCTGTGTAAACAGGCACAAATCAAAGTGTAGGCAAAGCCACCCAAACACGCATGTGCAACGCTGTATGAAAATATCCACATCAAAGAGAAGCAACGCCGAGCAGGCGAACGCTTCCAGGAGAGCTTCTGACCAGAAGCGGGACTACGCCACGTGTTGCAGAAAAACGCTCGAAAACGAGCAGGGAGGAAGCACAGTATAAATTAATGTATACGCGCCGAGCAGGCGCGAACAAAGCCTTGAGCGCGAGCAGCGGTTGGCGGCACACCCCTCGCCGAGCAGGCGAGGTTGAATAAGGAATGTCGGGGAAGGAGGGGCGGGAGGCGGGTAGGCCGTACCAGGGGGCCGGCTCAAGGCGTAACAGAGGCGAACTAAAGCCTCATGCCGAACGGCTCCCGACAGGAAAGAAAAACGCTCAAGCGTTTATTTGCACACCCTTCGCCGGGAGGCTGAGAGGAATGACGGGGAAGGAGGGGCGGGAGGCGGGTAGGCCGTACAAGGGGCCGGCTCAAGGCGTAACAGAGGCGGGCTAAAGCCTCACGCCGAGCGGCTCCCGAATACAAAGAACGCTCGAACAAGCGAACGGGAAAGTACAATAGCACTGCACAATAGATACAAGTACACTGTAACAAAGTAACACGAACTCCCATTAAAGAAGGACGAGAGCGTGTCGAGGACTTATCTTGTTGCGTCAGCAGCAAAGAAAGAGGAGTGCCGTTAGAGGAAAGGACATATGGGTGTGGGTTCATCCTGATTGGATGTTGGACTATGGGCTAACCCCATCTTGGATTGGGAGTTTCAAATGTGTTATTTGAATTTTGTGTTTTTTTGTTATAATGGAAAAAGTTAACAAAATGTTTTCTTGCTGCTATTTTATGTCAGTAATAAAGATTGTTGGCATAATATGAGCCTCCTTGTCGTGCCATAGAATTCTGAGGTGACTCATCACAAAAATTAGCCAACTACACCCAGGCTTTTTGTTGTAAAATTGATCCAAATAATAATGTAAAGTATAGTTCTAATAGAGGCTTTCCTTGCTTTTTAGAATTCTGATTTCACAGTTATGTGAAGTGATGAAAAACCAAGTAGTGTGGCATGTGAGGCAAGCAGAAATGGCAATACAGGTCTCCTGACACCAAGGCCAGTGACCTAACCGCCAAAGTACGCTCTTGCCACCAAAAAAAAACACTAGACTAGACTGCACCTCTTCAACCATACCATCCCTATGCCACTAGTTAGCACCTCCTTAACCAGGTTGTACTGCTCCCATGGGAACAAACCATCTCCACAAGAATGCACCCACTTTATAACTACTATCTCAGACTACATTTCTTACCTCAGACCCAATCAGCGACCCCACCTAATGGCATTTACTCCACCATCTTCCTTCCCAAAATACCCAGAATATATCACCTCCTCCAAACCACAGCTACTATCTAGTGACTTCCTACTGTCTACCAAAATACATCTTGCCCGTTCCACCACACCTCCTCTACCCAACACCCTTCCTTCACCAGAGCCCGTGCTCTAGTTTTATCCATATAAATGTGTCGATGTTTGTGTGACTTTCAAGTGATCTCATTTACTACCATGATGGCAGACAGATAACACAATACGTGTTTTTATGTGTAACCTCTGACTGGATAACTCCCAATTCTAAGTCCTGTGATAACAAGTATTAAAACCAAATGTCACAACCTTAGCAGGATCAACTGCCAAAACGGCCCTGCTGAGGGATTCAGACTTTTGAAGGTCTCCCTGGCCTCTTATCTCAGGCAAGTGCTTAGCTTGTGAGCTTTTAACCCTACCCTAGTAAACGCAGGGATAGCACTTGTCTAATAACCTTTCATACCCAGAGGAGTTAATCATCCAGTGTTAGAAGGGTTCTATTTGACCCTTGGTCTGGAGAGATAACAGATAGTTGGGCAAAGTGTCACCATGCTATTCCCATCTTCATCTTGTATCCAGGCTTGCAAAATTATGTGTTACTACTGACTTCTGCAATTGTATTGTCTCTCCGCTCTTTTTGACTGCTTACTCTCTGTTCTCTCCTCCTCTCCCTTTTCTTATCTCCTCCCCTTACTTTCTTCTATGCACTTACTCTATCAGAATTGTCCCCGGACCTAGTATGATAGCAACCTCGTCTGTCTCCTCCCCCCCTCCCTCTGTCTCCTCCCCCCTTACTAGACTCTCTCCCCCCCACAACTCCAACCAACTCCAGCACTATCTGAAATGTCGTCAGGCCTAGTAAGATAGTTACTTGTTTTGTTCCTCTCCTCCCTTTCTGCACCCCTCCCTCATCTTTTGTATTTTCTGGCTCTACCAGAAATGTCGTCCGGCCTAGTACGGTAGTCGCCTGTCTGTTTCCATTTCCTTCCCACTCTCCCCCTCCCTTCCTTATATATGTCTTAGCTCTTGCACTATCTGAAATGTCGTCAGGCCGAGTACGAAAGTTAATTTCACATTCTTACTGTTCATGGTCTGTAAAAATGTCATTGTATTTTCCCTTGTTCCCTCCATTGCCTTGAAGCGCTTTGAAACACAATGTGTATAGGCGCTATATAAATAAACTATCATATCATTTAAAACTGGGAATAAGTCAGAGGCAAAAAAAAGAAATCTATCGGCTTTCTAGCAGGCAACGTTCGACATAAAAAACATCTTGAGCATGTATTGGTAACTAGACCTTGGAGTAACCTTTTTATATAGTAATGTGTTTTTATTGTTTGATTTAGTGAAACAAACAAGGCAACAAAGAATAGATGACAGTTGACCTGCATTTAATTGATTATGGTTTATTAATTAGCTTACGAACATAAACTACAAGAGAAAACAGCTGTTGGATTACAAAGGCGGGCTATCCCTCTCTTCCATTGCCATTGCCATTGTCAGTATTTGTTCTGTGGTGCTAGTGCAAGCTCTATGCATGAGCCATCCCCCTCTTCCCGGATGAGTTGTAAATCTTCTAGAGCAACCCTTTGGAAAAAAAAAAAAAAATATGTATACGTTTTATTTTAATGGATCTTCTTTACGTACATCATGCACAGGCATGTAAGAACTACAAGTTGCAGTTTACATTCCAATATCTGTTTTTCCATTCAACAAATCCCACCTACCTCCCCAAAAACAACTTTCGCAACGGTCTCTAAAATCATTATGAACACCAATTGTTCAAGCCTCTTAAGAGAAAAAAAAAAGAGGTAATAGTTGCCTGCACTTGCTTATACACTGGTTGCACCTCACAGGTTTCTAACAGACAAAGCTATGTGTGCTGACTCAAAAGATAATACAGTCTCCTGTGATCCCCCTCCTTTCCCTAATTCCATCTGCACTCGAAGGACAGGTTTTTCAGTAGTTGCGGCCTGTCCAGTATGGGTTCCCTAGTTTTCGTGATAGTCGCCCCTAACAATCTTATGCCCCCTGTGACCCACATAAATTGAGTAGTTCGCTTTGCCCGTGCAAGCCTTCCTCCACCAACGAATAGGTTTAGGATTTCAGATTTATTAATATTCACCTTCATCCCTGATTCCACCCCAAATGCTTCTACCGCACGAATTACCTCCGGGAGCGACTGCTCAGGCTTGGTTAACGTGAGGAGCATATCGTCCACTTATGCCATCAGCTTATGGTCTTCCCCCCCCCTTTTGAAGGTCGCATTTCTATAGCGCCTGATGTGCCCCAACAATCGGATCTTGTTTGAGGAAAGGTTCGAGATAGATCACATATAAGAGGCAGTTAAGGGGGGCAACCCTGTTTAGTACCTCTTCTCAATGGAACTGTCTCAGAGAATTGGCCATTTATCAACAGGCAGACCGTGGGGTTACTGCATTTGCTTGGATTTTACATCTGAACAATACCCCAAACCCCATAATTTCCATAGTACGGAACAGGAAAGACCACTTGACCCGATCAAATGCTTTCTCTTCATCCAATGAGAGAAACATCCCTGAGACGCTCTTTAGCGATTTATTTCTATGAGATGGCACGCCCGCCGTATATATTGTCAAATGTCTGCTGCCCTTTAATCAAACCTGGCTGGTCCGCATGTGCTATTTTCGGGAGGATATCCTGCAGGTGGTTTGCCAGGACCTTTGTGAAGATTTTGGCATCTATGCTTATGAGAGTGATGGGTCTATAGGATCCGCATAGGGACGGATCTTTGGCAGGTTTGGGGAAAAGGACCAGCTTCGCCTCCTCCATCGTGGCTGCGATATGGCCGAGGTTGCTAAATGAGTTGTATAAGTTGGGCGAATGTAGGGGCTAATAGTGCGTGGAAGGTCTTATAGAATATGGCCAAGAATCCGTCTGGTCCAGGAGATTTATTCAGTGGGAGGCCTCAGATTGCCCCCTGCACTTCCGCAGTGGTGATATTGGCTTCGAGCAGTTCCCGCTCTACTGGGGTTATCTTACTGAGTGGCACCGTGTGTAGGTATGTTTCTTGTAAGAAGTGATCGGGGCGGTCTGAGGCATACATGGAGGAATAAAAGGCTGTAAACTGTTCAGCGATCTCGGGGTAGTAGTCATTCTCAACCCTTTCCTGAGACGCTACTCTTTGCTTTAGCGGCTGCGCGAGCAGTTGGTCTGCCTTGACGTAGTATTTCTAGTAGCCCCTTCTGCGCCTTTTTCGTTTGAAGCAAATCTAGTTTACCCCTGAAGTTCCTATAGGCCTTGCGTAGTATTACCCCGGAATTATGCATAACATCCTGCTGATCCTGCTCTAGCTCTGCCTCCATGGCTCTTTGCTTCTGCCTTGATGCCTGCATCTCTATCAGATCCCCCTCAAGGTAGCCTTGAAGATGTCCCACAAGCATCATTCTGATATCTCCGGTAAGCATTGGATTGAAAATAATCCCTGATTTTGGCCTTCATTTTGGTGCGAAGCACAGCGTCAGCCAGCAACTCCACGGGTAATTCCCAGTTCCAATGTTCCCTCTATTCAAGCGGGAGGTCAGTGGTTAAAATTAGTGGGGCATGGGCGGGGGCGCTGTTGTTCACGACCAAGATGGCCGCTTGATGTGAGCGCTCTGACCCGACAGAAATCCTAACTACATTTGAATCCTGTTTCGGAGTCCCCAGCAGATAGTGGAGTCGAGCAGAGGGTGCACCTTGACCTAGTCCACACCCGATCGAAATCCTGAGAGCGACGGGCTAAAACTCACAGAGATATCGGCGTTGGCGTGGTGAGCGGGAGAAGGCCCGGGAGGTGGCCGCAGAGGACATCCGGCTGGTCTACTCCCCGCGCTGCTGACGCTCTAGCCTGAGAGACATAGAGAGGTGGGGCTCCTGTGCCGCGGTCGCGGTGTTGGGCTCGTGGACACTGCGGAGCGACTGGAGTGACCCCCCCCTGGGCCCCGTACGCGTGGCTGTGCAAGCATTGCTGGCTCGTGGGCCCTGCTCCGGACCGGAAACGAGGTTTTGACCGGGTGTGCCCGGTGGAACCCTGCCTTCGCAGTTACTGAGACCATCCTGTTGGGCGAGAGCTGGAGCTCCCTGCCGCGGGGCGGTGGGTGCTGGAAAGTGGGCCATCGTGGGACGGCGTGATACCCTCTGCTCCCCGACCGAGGTATCAACTGCATTTTTTGGCCGGCAGCTGGGGCGCGCCACGTGTGCTACATTCCCTGCAAGTTGGCGGGACGGTGCAGCTCTTTTCTACGCGTGAGGGGTCGAATTAGCAAACTACCGCTGATACCGGACCGTTGATGGCTCCATGAAACACTATTGTTGCGAGACCCATGCCTAAGCGAACCCGCTTGACAAACAATATCCTAAGCGGCACAGGCGGCCTGACTCCGCGGTAAAGTCACACAGATTCCGCTGCCCCCGTCGGGTTGTGGTGGCATACCGGCAGGTGTGGCGAACAAGGGCAACACACGGAAACAGGATAAGGCGGATGAAGGGGCGACTGGGAAAACGAAAGGTCCGATGGATTCGTACACCAGTAGCCAGGCAGCTGGCCACGAGCCGGATCCGTCGACGGTGTCAACGGCGGAGCCTGGCGTGGAGGGCGGCGGCAGGGTTGATCGCCTTACCACGATAGTGCAGAATGGCTTCCTATCCCTGAAAGTGAAACTAGACGACATTGTCAACACTATAGGAGCACTGAAAACCAGAGTTAACAAAGAGAGCCTTAGAATCACTGAGGCCGAAGACAGAATTGGTACAAGCGAAGACACTATTGCGCGACACGATCGCGACATAGCGCAGCTCAAGGCGGGCATGATCGATCGCACTGCAGAGTAAGTGCGAAGACCTAGAATCCAGATCCCGAAGGAACAATATTCGGATTGTGGGAGTTTCTGGAAAGTTCGGGAAAGGCGCTATGGAACAGCAAGTGGAAAACCTACTTAAGGCTCTTTTTGGAACAGAATCCTTTTCAAGCCAATTCCTGGTTGAGCGAGCGCATCGCACTCTGGCCCCCGCGCCGAAGCCTTGAGCTCCGCCGCGTACTATCATCGCCAGACTGTTGAATTACAGGGACAGAGATGCAATACTTAGGAAGGCCATAGAAATTGGGACACTACAATATGAGGAGAACCGCATACATGTCTATCCGAACTTTGCTGCGGGAGTACAGGCCAGCAGGAGATCATATGAGCCGGTCAAACGGCTACTGAGGGCGCGTTAGGTCCCGTATGCGCTGATATTCCCGGCTAAAATGCGAATCCAGTATGGAGGAAGAGCACACTTTTTTGAGACTCCGTCCGCCGCTCTGACATATGTGAAGCAAATATACCCCTACCACCTAGAGGCCGTGGACCGGACCAGAACGGAAGATCACCTCCGGGAGAGGGAGACCGGGGTGCTGTTGACTGAACTTGGTTGCGCACTTATCCTATGCAGCTGTTTTGTCGATGTTTAAAGGGATTCTGCTCCCACTGGGGGGCTCTGAGTAACCTTCGAAACGGGTCGTGAGCCCGCTCGGATGGCCTCGTGACGACAACGTGGCACCCACAGGAAAGTTCCAAAAAAGTTTAAGGGTACATCGTCAAGTTGGGGTGGATGATGTGGGTGGAGGGTGGGGTTGGGGAAGTCTGGAAGTTACAGATTGTTATTGCTGCCAGGGCATGTTTGGGACCTGGGATTTAGATTGGTTTAATTTCAGTTCCAGGTTGGTTGAAATCAGGTCTGGCGGGTGCACGATGCGGCTACAGCAGATAAACACTAGACATGGTGGAAGCAATGGCACGGCATGGATTCTATATATGGAGAAATGGTTAACGGGGTGAAAATAACTTTATTATCTTGGAATGTCCGAGGGCTAAACAACCCGATGAAAGCCAGAAAGGTAGGAAATGATGTCACCAGACACGGTCCTACAATCCTAATGCTCCAGGAGACACACGCCCAGGGAGCGGTTAACCGTAACATAATGGCTAAATGGGGCAAGCTACGTTATTATACAGAATATTCTTCACAATCCAGGGGGGTCATAACACTCATACATCCTGCGCTGGGATTCCGCACTGAGGGGCACGAGGCCGATCCAATGGGAAGATACGTGTTGGTGTGGGGGGAAATGGCCGGCAGACGCGTGACCCTGGTTAACACCTAAGGCCCTAACATAGATGACCCGGATTTCTATCTGAAAATGTTCGACACTCTCAACAAACACGACACAGAAATCATTATATGGGGCGGCGATTTCAATGTTGCACTCGACCCCATGTTGGATAGGTCAACCAGTGTAGTGAGGGCTCCCACTAAAACAGCGATAACCCTGAACCAACTCCTCCCACAATTGTCACTGATAGACGCTTGGCGGGTGCTGCACCCAGATGATAGGCAATATACATATTACTCAACAGTGCATGACAGTGAATCGCATATAGACTACTGGTTCATATCCTCTGACATCTCGAATATGCTGCGACACTGCACGATCCTTCCCCGCACACTGTCCGATCACTCTCTGGTCTTATTGAGCCTCGTTTTCCAAGAAGTTCCTACAGGCCAGGAGGTGGAGAATGCCGGGGGGACTGTTGGGAGATGCAAACGTGGCCGAATCACTACATGAAGAGATAACCAGCTTCTGGGGACGGTGGACCGGATATCCACGGTCTGGGAAACCTTTAAGGTTTGGGTTAGAGGGATCCTTATGTCCAAATCAACAGGACTCTTGAAGGGGGTGAGACGGGACCTTGAAGGGCTGGAACGGGAACTGAAAGAGATATATAGCTGCACCCATGATAGGGACACCCTTGCTGAAATTCATAGACTCCTTAGGACCTTCGACAATTTAGCCACAAGGGAGGTACGATACATTGCGGCCCCCATTCGGGCGCGTCGCTATGGGGAGGGGAATAAGACGGGGAAAATGCTGGCCAACCTGCTTCGAAATGAAACAAATAACGCCCCAATAGCCGCTATTCAAACAGCTCCAACTGTAATGGTCACAAGCGATAAAGGTATTAACAATGAATTTGTTGAATATTACAAAACACTCTACACGAATAGAGACCAGAAAACTCCCACTGAGACGAAAGAATACCTGGCCTCACTGGGTCTCCCGACACTCCCAGATGAAGATAGATTGGCTTTGGAGCTACCTGTCACAATAGAAGAGATCACTGAGGCCATCAAGGATCTCACGTCGGGTAAAGCTCCGGGTTCTGATGGACTGGGGGCCGAATTTTATAAGGAGTTCCATGAGGAGCTGGCCCCTATTCTCCTCAGAACCTGGGAGGAGGCCCTCGAACAGCACGAACTGCCCCCTACAATGAGGGAAGCTATTGTTACGGTGCTTATCAAGCCCAGACACCCACCCCAGGATATGTCCTCTTACAGGCCCCTCTCGCTCATAAATACCGACGCAAAAGTTTTCGCGAAGGTCATGGCCAATCGTATGTTACCCATGGTTCCAGCACTGGTTCATCCGGACCAAAATGGGTTCATTCCCAAAAGGTCTACAGCGCTAAACCTCCGTAGGCTGTTTGGAATCATGGCACAAATAGACCCGGGCAGGCAGGCGGTTGCGGTGTCCCTCGACGCCGAGAAGGCATTTGATTCAGTCGCATGGGAGTACCTCTTCTCGGTGATGGAGGCGTTCGGGGTGGGACCCAATTTTATCAAATATGTCCGCCTACTCTACACAAAGCCCGGGGCGAGAGTATACACTAACAGAACCATGTCTGACATGTTCGAACTGGGGAGGGGCACAAGACAGGGATGCCCATTCTCGCCAATCCTATTTGCTCTTACAATAGAGCCCATGGCTGCTGCAGTCAGATTGCGCCATAAAGATAAAGGCATAGTCATGAAGGGCTCTAATCAGCTGATTTCGCTTTATGCGGACGACACGCTGTTATATATCCGTGAACCCGACAAAAACCTGGCGCCCATAATGGCAGATATACACGAATTTGCTGATTACTCTGGTTACACTGTGAATAGTTCTAAGTCGGAAATCTTCCCACTCACCCCTTGTACTAAATGCCCGGAAACGACGGAGGGCCTTAAATGGACGGAGAGATATATTAGATACCTGGGCGTTCTGGTCTCCGGGAGCAGACAATCTCTATTTACTGATAACCACGAAGGGGCGCTACAGTCAATTAATGCGAAGCTTGCGATATGGAGGCACCTCCCTATCTCACTGCATGGCAGGATAGCAGTGCTAAAAATGACCGTCCTTCCTAAACTGCTGTACCTGTTTGTGAATATCCCGATATGGCCAGGCAGGGAATTCTTCTCCAGGCTGCGATCAATGGTGACCACATTTCTATGGAACGGGAAGACTGTTAGAATGGGATGGGAGAAAATGGTGAAACCATACAGTACCGGAGGCATAGCAGCCCCAGACTTTGAACTTTATTATTTAGTTGCCCAGGCGCAGTTCGCGAGATACTGGTATGAGACGGCAGAAGAAGCACCACATGCATGGGTGGAGACGCACACAGTTGCACCCTCGGATGTGAGATCAATTATCTTCGCCCCACGACATAGAGACGTGTGTGAATACGACCCGGCGAGCTGCACTGTCCGGGCTTGGGGGGCAATATGCCGGAGACTTAATATTGAAAGGCCCTATAACCCACAGATTCCCTTGTGGAACTTTCCCGGCATTCCTCCCACATTCGACACGGACATGCAGGAAGCATGGGACCCCAATAGGGAAATGGTGGTAGGGGATATGTTCATAGAGGGGAAATTTGTTAACTTAACAGATATTTTAAGGGCACTGGGGAGAGGACTGCTTCGAACGCTCCAATACTACCGAATGAGATCAGCATTCCAGGCTAGATGGCCCCTATTTCCTGATGAGCCACTCTCACACCCTTGTTTACAAATGATCACGACTCAGGGGGGTCTCGGAGTCTCCAAATTATATGCATCGGTGCAGGCCCACACCCGCACGATCAATAATGTGAAAACAAAATGGGAAGCAGATTTGAATGCAGCCATTCCTGATGAGAAATGGGTAAAGTATTGTACACTCACTAAAAGGGTTTCGCTCAATGCAGGGCTGTGCCAGATACAATTTAAAATTCTGAACAGACTGCACTATACACCGGCCGCAGTAGCGAGGTTTGTACCAGACTCCTCGAGCAAATGCCCCAAATGCGGCGCCCCACAAGCAGGGTCTTTCCACATGTATTGGGACTGCTGCAGCGGTTCGGGGGGGGGGGGTGCTGAGTTACTGGCGGAACTAACACAAATATCCCCATTCCTGTCTCCACAAAAATGCCTGTTTGGTCATATTGGGAAGTGCTCGGAGAGAACTAGAAGACTCTTTAATGTTTCTTGCGCAGTCGCTAAAAAATGCATCCTCCAGGCTTGGAAAAGCCCCACGCCTCTGAGCATGAACACCTTTTTACGAGAATTGACGTATGTGAATGAGAACGAGGAACAGTATGCACTGACTCAGCCGAGAATGAGCCGACCGAAAGATATCTGGGGCCGTTCAGGACATACTTATGTGAACTGCCGTCGGACAATGAAGACCCCATGTAAATATGTATCACTTGTGAAAATGCATAGTGCCACTGTATACTTTTTTCTTGTTATGATGTTGGGACGAGTTGTGAACCTGCCACTACCTCAATAAAAAGATGTTTAAATAAATTAATTAGTGGGGCATGTTCTGATAAGGTAATACTTCCAATTTCCACCTCCTTAATTCTGTCCAATAGTGCCTCTGACGACCATATGTAGGCCATGCAGATGAATGGTACACATGTGAATAATATGTGAATAATGTGTGAAGCCTTCCTCTGTCCCCTGAAGCGACATCCAGGAGTCTTTCAGGGCCAGATGCTCCATCTTGTCTACAAGGGCGTGAGACTGCCCACAATGGGAAATGGTGTTTCTATCCCTCTGCGGGTCTCACGCTAAATTGAAGTCTCCCATGAGAAGAACCTCGCCCTTCAAGAGTTGGTACAAGAACCCAAAGGAGGAGATTAGTTCCTTCAAGTCAGAGTCGCCCTGTCCGCAGTTTGGGCCTAGATGGCAGCTTGTGTTAGCGTAGTCAACGCTATTTGAATTGTGAGGAACAAATACCTCCCCGCCTTGTCCGCTTGCAAATCCAAAACCCAGGTTAATGGGCCCGCTCGTAGGGCTTTAAGGACCCCTGTGGGCCCCTGCCACTTTCCCCTGAGCATTTGCCAGAAAAATGTGGCGGTAGTTCTTCAGGTTGTGCTTGTGCCTATCTAGCTTCTGTATGTGGGTCTCCTATAGGGTTATTATGTCTGCTTGCGCATGATTAAGGAACCAGTCAACTTTCCTCCGCTTGGCTGGGTAATTTAGTCCACTCACATTAAATATAAGGCACTTGAAAACGGGTAAAGAAGGCGTGTGAAGAGTGCTGCAGCGGCTGCCATTGCTCCCCATGCCAGCATCCTTACTTCCCTGGTGAAATGCGTGTGTATTCCACCCAGCCCCCCCAAATCTCCTCCCTTTCCCTCAACTTTTCCAACTGTTCCCCCAACCCCTCTGGTGCGAGCCAATGTTCCTAGTGAACCTTTGGGCTGGCCGCCCTCAAGGTTGGCTCGCCGACACCTCCAGGGTGAACTAGCGGAATGTCCTTTAACACCTTGCACGATTCCACATTGGTTCCAGTGAGGCTGTCTGTTGCCTACAAAAGTCGTAGCGCAGTAGGTATCAGCGGCGCGGGCACCCGCCCATCAACCACTGCAAGCCCAGTAATTTTGAATCAGTTCGCCGGCCAGGCGTCTGTCCTGTGGGTCTGTACTCGGGCATCGATTCCTCCTCTGTGGCAGTGTCACCTGTGACCATTTCCACCATTTCCTCAGATGAGGTGCGCTTGTCCCTCCGGAGGTCTCAAGCCGTGCATCCCTGTCGCTGAGACACATAACCTGGAGACCTTCCTCACTTGTGATTCTGTGCTGGTGCCCCTCCCAGGTGAAGATCAGGCCAAAGGGGAAGGTCCACTTGTGTTTAATCTGCTTGACCTGTAGAGCTCTCACTACCGGCCCCATCTTCCTGCGCTTCTGGAAGGTGGACTGGGCTAGGTCCTGAAAAAGTTGATTTCCTGTCCCATTGTAGGCCGCCTGTCAGGCAGCTCGGAGGATGACCTCTTTCTGGGGGTAGCGTGCTAGTGCCACTAATGTATCCCTGGGCCATGCGCCAGGATCCTGCTTTTTAGGGCCAGTCCTGTGCACTCGGTCAGTTGGCACCTCTACCGCCTTTCCATCATCCAGGAGGTCTGGCAAGTTCCGAATGCTGATGTTGGGATCTTCGAGATCTATTTTCCAATTCCTTGCATTGGAGCTCCAAATTGTGGTAGATCCTGACCAAGTCTTCGAGGGTTTCCTCCATTTTCCAGTTGTCCTCCGCCATCTCCTGTAGTTCCCTCTCCGTGGTATCGGTCTGCTCTTCCAGTGTGGTTACATCCTTTTTCAATTCCTGAATCACCTGTTTTACTTCTGATGTGAGCATTGTAAACTGATTTTGAAAGGATGCAGTTGGCTTGTTTTGAAAATCATTGAAGCACACCTCCAGATCTTCCTTAGACAAAGCCATGGTATTGGTATTGCTACTCTGAGGTGTGCCCTGGCTCTTCTGGTTGATGCCAGCTGGGGATGGGCATCAGTGTCTCTAGCCTAGCATTGTCGGAGGGTACCTTGAAGTGGCACAGCAGGTGGGTGCCTCTTACCAGGTGTGCCCCTGGCCCTCCAGCATTGGGCAACTACTTTTGCGGCACTTGTGACCTCAAAGTGGTGAGAATATTTCAGTGGGTAGCTGGTCGTGGGCCGGGCGGTCTGTCAATGGGCACCCTAAGCAGACGTTGACCCCGGCTGCAGGTATCAGATTATTGGGGGTGGTATTAAAGGACCCCTTCTCCTTGGAGCCCCTGGTGGGGCCGCCCTAAGTATATCTTAGTAGTCGTTGATTCTGGTGGTATTGAGAGGAAGCCACACACTATTATATATCTAGCCCTGGTGCTCAATGCCTGCAGTGTTGCAAGATGGGTTTCCTTAATCATGCTATGTTGTTGTAGCGCTCACCCCTCTGTCCCCAGGTGGAGCGCTCCGCACTGGATTTATTGCTTTGGGGCCCCCAGCAGTTGTGCCCAACCCTGGGCGGCCCGTGCTTCCATGTACCAGCCGAGACGAATTATGATGGGCCAGGGGTTTAGCAGTCCATCGCCACCCTTCCCTCACCAGTTGGTAACGGGCTTCCCGGGACACTGCCGCCAGCAGCCAACACCCCTGCCGTGCCTGTTGCCGGGGTGGGAGGGCAGACTGGCCGGGCCCACCACACATCCTCCGGCTCTGCCAACCTATCCCTCAGCGGTGCTTGCCAGACCAGCACTTCCAGCAACCACAAAGCGCTTCTGCTAGCTTAGGGCCACCGCCGGCGCCGCAGAATAACTTCTGCGGTCACCAGCAGTGGGGACTGGTAGGATTTTATCTTGTTTTACCAAAATACGTTTATAGCCAAACCAAAAATATGCCACCTTTCCGTCAGTCTCCTACTTCTGCCCCCTTACAGGACATGCATAGATCAAGGACAATGAACATTGGACATTTTCAAGTGCAGGTAGGCGGTAGGGCCAGCTGTGTTCGGGATGTGGCTATGATGGGTGAAGTGATAGAGTGGAGGCAGAGGCAAGGGAAAAATATTAGCTAGCAGGCATATCAGAGGTAGGTTAAGAGGGAAACTCGGAGGAGAGTAGGTAGACTTTTAGTTTGGTTTTGAACAAATCTGTCTGCAATGTTTCTTGAATGTCCGGGGAAGAGAATTCCATGCAAGTGGAGCAAGAAGAGAGAAAGTACGGAAGCAAGAGGAAGCACAGGGAAAGCGAGCGGCCACAAGGGTTGTCGATGAGGCGGAGCAGAGATTACGAGAAATCTGGCCCTGTTATGCATTGTCAGTCATCCAGCCTGGTGATGGTACAAGGAATTAACTGTGAAGTGTGGGAGTTCAAAAGAGTCCTGATAGCGAAGTTAATGATCTTGTCGAGTGAACAGAAAGCATAATTTGGGAGTCCAAAGAGGATGATGGCACAGTAGTCTAGTTTAGAGAAGATCAAACTGATTAAGAAATGTTTGGCAGTGTCGAAAGGAAGGAGATGCCTGATTTTCCTAATATTCAGGAGTTTGAGGCGAGCTGCTGTTCAGGTTTTGGAGATGAAAGTACAGAAGGTGTGAGAAGTGAGTGTCAGTTAGCAACTGGATAGGCAGAGGATGAGATGAAAGAACACTTTTGGCAGGGAAGAAGAGCACCTCTGTTTTGGTGGAGTTTAACATCAGAAAGTGCAATGCCATCCACTATTTAATGGCAGAGGGACAGTTGGAAATGTTGATAGAGAGAGCAGAGGGGGGTTCAGGATAAGAGAAGATGATTTGGGTGTCATCCACGAAGAGTTGGTACAGAACCCAAGGGAGGAGATTAGTTCCCCAAGAGCATAGGTGTAGAGTGGACTCAAGACAGAGCCTTGTTGTACAACAACAGTTAGTGGAGTGAGTTGAGAGGTGTTGCTCCTGGAAACAGAAAATTGGTGAGGTGCAAGGTAGAATTCAATCCAGGCAATGGCTTGATCGCGAAGAAAGAGATCATTAAGGAGATCAGAGTGATCAGCGGTGTCAAAGACAGCAGACAGGTCAAGGAGAGTTAGGATAGAGGATAAGTTGAGTGCTCAGCAGAGACAATGAAGTAGGTCACTTTCATGAGTGCAGTTTCTGTGTAGTGACAGGAGTGGAAATCTGCTTTTAGGGGTCTCGAAGGTTGTTGATATCTGAGAAATTGGTAACACAGCCCTTTCAAGCAATAGGAAGAAAGGAGAGACAAAGGGGGAAAATGTGCCAGTAGGTTCGGGTCAGCCCCTTGATTTTATAAGAGAGGGATGACTGTGGCTGTTTTGAAATCGAGCAAAAGCATGCAGAGTTGAAGGACAGGTTGATGAGTTCAGTGAGGTGAGAGGCCTAAAGGAGCAATAGGCTTGACTAGCTGAGGAGAAAGAGGATTTGATGGGGCACAAGAGGCGTTAGCCTTCATCAGCAGAGAAGGCACTTTGTCAGTATTAGTGTGACTAAAGTGGAAGATGGAGGCAGAGGATGATGGTAGAGTAGGCAGAGTGTAAAATGTAGGTGGGGTAGTGTGAGGAAGGTCAGGAGAGAATCACTGATTGTTTGAAGCAACATTTTCAGCTACGTCATTAGCTGTGAGAGTTGAGTTGATAGTCATAGACTTAGGAGGAGTGAGTTTAGGGTGCCCTGTAGCCGGCGAGGATGGTTGGAGTGAGTCAATGAGGGTTAGGTAGAATAATTTTTTTGCTCCATCAAGAGTGGACTTGAGAGAGTTCAGGGCACAGTGGTAGAGTTGCAGGCCCTCATGTGAGTGGCTACACCTCCATCTGTGCAACAGCCAACGCATATCCGTGTGGAGAGAGTGCATAAAGGGGGTGACCCACGGTTGAGGATGCTGAGACTTTGGGGTGAAAGTAAGCACTGGAAAGTGAAAGGAGAATGAGTCATAAAGTAGGTATTTGATGCTGTAGAAGGCAGTGCTGGTGGAAAAGGCATTGGTGTGAAGTAGAGGAGTGAGAACTGTAGGTAGGAGAGAAAGGGGGGGAATTGGGAGAAGTTTTATATATCCTTTAAGTAATAGGTGAAGCAAGTGGTGAGGAGTGGTTAGAGGGTGGAACAGAGGAGTTGGTGGAAACAAATGAGTGATCAGATATGGATGGCGTGATAGTATTAGTGGCTGAGAGAGAGGTGGGGATTAATAAGAGATTCAAAGAGTTACCCTCTCTGTGGGTAGGTAGGTTATGGATGGAGTGGAGAGCGTGGCCACTAAGACTGAAGTTCAAATTTCTGAAAAGTGATTGGAGAGGGAAGGTTAGTCACCTAAGAGAATGAGGTGATGTTTAGTGGAAGGAGAATCAAGGAGTTGCCCAAGATCATCAAAGAATGGTCCAGTGGGACCAGGAGGGCGATAGATGGAGATAATGTGAACCGAGTGAGACAGAGCAATAGTAGAGATGGTGAGTTAAAAAGAGATAGGAAAGGACGTGGCATTGGAGATTTTCGAGGCATTGAGGCAGGAAGAGAGTAAGTGTCTGACACCTCCACCTCTGCCAGTCAGTCGAGAGTGAATGAAGGATAGTTTGGAGTCATGTAGGGCTGCCATAGAGGCAGTGTCAGATGGAGAAATCCAGGTTTCAGTGATAGCAAGAAGGTCTAGGGGACGAGAGTTGGAGTGAAAGTAGTCAGTGATAAAGGAAGTTTTGTTGCATACAGACTGAGCATTCCAGAGTGCAATGTTCATTTAATGAGGTAAGGAGGAGAGAAGTTGAGTCGCAGAGGAAGAGAGGCAAATTGAATAGCTATTAGAGGAGGTATGGTTAGCGCATCGGCTTTGTTTGTTGGAAAGAGGTGGAAGAGAGATGGAGTAGTGGGCATTTTGAGTTGCGAGTTTTATAATAAGGATAGGAAAGGAGGAAGTTGTAGCGTGATTGGAGAAAGCGTAGGGAGAGCTTAGTAAGAGGAGAAGCAGGAGTGAATGCACTATAGATGAGTAGCACAGTGTGGAGAGACAGTATAACTAGGATTTGATTTGATTTTGATTTTTTACATTTGTAAAGCGCACCAAACGAAATAAACCGTATGTCGGCGCAGATGACACAGCTGAAGGTAGCAACAAAGTTGAAAAGGATCCCAGATGAAATAGGGACAACTACCTAAAAAGGAAAGTCTGGTGAAATTGAAGAAGTGAGCTCATGGTTCTTAGGGATTGCGGCAATGAATTCCACAGCCTGGGACCAAAGACAGAGAATCTTCTGTCACCTCTGGTTCTAAAAGCCGAGTAAGGAATGGTTAAAAGATGTCTATCACAAGATCGCAGTTGTCTCATGGGTTGGTATGGCTGTATTAGCTCTTGTAAATACAGGGGAGCCAGGCCATTGACACATTTATAGACAATACAGGCTGTCTTAAATTTAATGCGATCTTCGACTGGTAGCCAATGCAACTTTTGGCGAAAAGGAAGCTTGGGGTACTCACAGGTGCAATAGGGAGAAAGGCAAAAGCAAAGTCTCGTAGGCGAAGAGGCTGGTCAATGGCGGGTCTTCACCCTTAACTGGTCCGACCTTAACTTGGACACCCCTTGGAAGTTCAGAAAGGATGACACACACTCTTGTCACGTGATTGCATTGTCCATCAGTGGTTGGTCTCTCTGATATTGCCCAGGTGTTGTCGGCATAAAGCGATTTCTTCCTGATTGGTGTTTCCAGAGGATCCTCTTGTGTCCTTTGTCTGAAGATGGGGTTGAGCGAAGATGGCCACAGGAAGTGCCATCACCAATCCAAGATAGCTGCTGGTAACTAATAAATAAAGAACGAAATACTTTGGAAGCCAAGATTGCAAGATCCTGCAAATGTTGCACAAAAGCCTGCAAATGTTGCACAATATTGCCATATCTCACCTCACAGGGGTGGACCAAGTCCTACATTTTCGGTTGATTTGTGGTGGGCAGAATATTACAGAGGAACAATTTGACTAATTTTGTTTGTGCCCACAGACTCTACTTGTGGCTAAGGCCAAGGAGGGCAGTTGCCAAGACTTGTTATTTATTGAACATATAATACTAGTGATTTCAAGTCTCGCTTGCTGGACGATTGTGGAAATAATCAGGCTGAAATTGAAAAATGAATGTCTGCCAAGCACATGCCTATTTGCTTTACCATCAGTGAACACACCATTAATAAAAACAAGCAATGAGCCCTCGGTTTGCCAATACTATCCAACTTATTACATTTTTACAGAGATAGGCATTCCAGGGAGTAAAAAACATTGTGCTGCCACTATTTACATAAACGCATTAAGAAGAGTTTCTGGGATCGAAAACATTTAGACTTTTCAGGACTTTTGAGAGAGAAGAGCGAACCATTGTGTGGTCAGCGGCAGCATGGTCAGTTATATTTGCCAATCTAGTGGGCTGCTGCATCAAGGTGTCGACTCAACCCCTTGCATGGTCAAGGCACTGAGCATTACCTGGCGAGAGCTTACCCAGCTAGAGATTGTCATGGAGAGGTTGTTGGGGCCACTGGACATAAGGACTTGGGGTATGAACCCTTTCCTTTGCCTCGCACAGGGCAGTGGGTAGAATCTTTGCTCTCAAACAATATAATATAGTCTGCTTTTGTTATTAATTAAATTACTAAACCAGTCATGTCTCTAGTTAGTTTTAAACATACAGGCTGTGTTGCCCTTATGACAGAGGCCCACACTACAGGAATAGCTTAAATAAATAAGGTAAAAAAGGGAACCAAAGGAGTGCACGAAGCAGAACTTCATCTGCTTCGTGAGCACACAGACCACACTCTGTCATTGTCTGCAGGGATACCGGAGCTTATCAGTCTTTTAAAAATGTATTTCTGCTTTGGAAATGTGTTCTCCTCTGTAAAAGTACGATGATGAATTGTTCTGTCAACCTTACAATGGGATATTGAGTGAGAGCAGGTAGACCCCGCTCTTACACTGTTACCCATCTAAATCTCTGATATGCCATCTTGAGAAGTCCCCTTGAAAATGTGTAGCGCTATCAGTGTGATAAGGCGAGACATCCATATTTGTATTTGGTGTGTTGGGCTACAAAGATATATGGTAGTGTTTTATACACGACCTCTGCTTTTCAGCTTTTTGCAGCTTTTTATTTGGAGGTTATTATTGATGATCTATCACTGGGTGGCAACTTCATGAAACCGGGGCGGAGGAATCCAATAAATATAGACGGACCTACTGCTGCACAAAACTCAATTGATGATATCCAGACAAAAGGATGGACTCCTGTGACTTAATAATGAGATTGCTTCGTGGATATACTGTCAGACTCGGCCAACATCTTATTGTGGTGGTGTTACATTTTCCTTGCCATAACTCGAAATTCGTACAAAGATCACATGCAACCCCCTTTCTATGTGTCCCCAATAGCAGCAGTCTGTCTTGGGCAGGTGTGCACTTTGTCTGCCAACATCATAACATATCCTCTAGTTTAGTGGCAGTCGTTTTGTATAAAACGGTCTGCAATCCACTGAGTTAATTGCAATTAAGGCCCCCACTTTTTATGTTTTTTCCTGTCAATTTCGTCTGTATTTTCCATATTTAGTTTTTGGCCATTTCATCTGTATCTACATTTATTTTGGTCATACAAAATAAATGTACAAGTATTTTTCTGCATCTATTCAAATGGGAAAAAATGCATTTATTAAAATTAAAACATGTTTTAAAAACATGCAAAGTCAAACAGGACACAAATGCAACGAGTTTTTACACATCAACGCCAGCTCCATTTTTATCATAATAGGAAATGGCTGCTCCTTTGATTGCTCTCTTCATATATATATGTTGTCAGAAATTAGAGGAACTTCAAAACTATTGTTACCCTTGCACTACTCATAGCAGGAAGCCTGAAGGGGTGACCAGCTTTGGGGTTGTGAAGAGGGGGTCTGAGTACCAAGAGGGTGTGGGTTAGGGATCATGTGGGTCGCCCCTTGAGCCGCTACATACAGGCCAGTGGGGAAGCGGGGTGAGGGGTATGAAGGGCGTGCCATGGAAGGGATGTAGGAGCGGTGTGAGGTTGGGGCAGGGAGGCAATTTTGCAGACTTCTGGGGGACGAGGCCAACGGAACTACAGCAGGAACAGGTCCTTAAAAGGCAGCCCAGAAAAAGGGGAGGATACCTGCCTACCTTCCTCTGTCATCCTGCTGGTCATCTGTCCCTTCGTCGCTTCGGGGAACATTTTCCCCACCTACTCTCCCAGTTTTTAGGTTTATTCAGGGTGGCTAGGCAGAGAATGGACTGTCAGGACTTAACTTTGCTCCTGCAAGGGGACGGGTGTTTGGAGGATGCACCGGTCGGGTGGTCCAACGGTACACTTTGGACTGTTTCGGGCCGGTAGGGGCTAAGGGGAGTGGGATGGTAGGGCACTAGCAGGGCCAGCCTTGGGGCAGGCTGGGCGACCGCCTGTGGCGCCATTAGCCCCCTGCCACGCCACCTCAGGGGAGTCTTTCAAGGACTCCCCCGAGCTGGCATAGTGGGAGAAGGCGCGGCAGGCGCCCTTTTGTTATTAAATGCACCCGCGGCTGCGGGGCACATTTAATAACAATAGGGTGCTGATGCTTTGCATCAGCACCCTATTAACATAATTACCACCCTGCTCCAGCTGGGGGCGAGGCGGTTTGCATTGGAATAGGGCGCTCAGGCTGCATTAGCAAGAGCGTCCTATTGCAGTGATTAACCACCCTGCGAGGCACCGAAGTGGGGAGGTAGAAAAAAGTGGAGCTTCCTTCCCACTGCCCCTGTTGACCAGGGGCGTGCGGGCAGGTGGGGGCGCCAATTCGCCTAGGGCACTGCTGCCGTTAAAGACGGCACTGGGCGCTAGGTACAGAAGCTGGGTCCGGGTCCCCCTAGTACCGCTCCCAAAGACTCAGAGGGATGGGGGATTGGGGTGAAGTGTGAATTTTGCGTGTCTACTGTAAATATTCTGGCTCTAATTCTTAATGTTTTTTTCCTAATTGTTGCATTTGTTGAAGTGTTGGAATAAATGCAGCCTAAACTCCACTGTGTGTGTTATACTTCCTGCGGCTTTCGCCCTTGCGCTACCCACAAACTATTTTCCCTTTTTTCATTTCTACAAACAAATACAGACAGAAAACAGATTTCTGTCTGCATTTATGTCTAAACATCAGTAAAAAGGAAAACGGCAGCCTTAATTACGGACTACACCCAATTTGTGAACATAAGTTAGGATTAAGGTGTCTGGACACACTGCAGGCAGAGTCGGGGTGAACATCAGCCTGCTATGAGTTGCAGCTGCAGTAATAGTTGTCCACGAGGCAAAACTGCAATCTGACATTATGCAGAGTTGCTGTCTTCCATCAGGGTAAGCTACAGTGCCCCAAAAAGCCACTCCTTGTTTTATTGTTTTTGAAACTATTTTGTTGGTGTACACATATTAGGGAGATGGGATGTGAGGATGAAGACGCTGGTTTGCCTCTTTACACACCCATTGACCGCCTGTGGCCATGCTGATTCCTGTGGCCATTACCCCCGCCCAGACTACCTGCCTTGCCCCACCCAAAATACATCCTCCTTAGATCTCTATGAGCTACCGCTGTCAAACATTAACAGCAAACTTTGTGCTTTGTGGGGCCTGCTAGGTTTATTTCTATCTAGTCTTCTGAGAATTAATATCCTAATTACCTTTGCAAATGAGCTCCTGATGTATTTAAAATGTCTTCACCAAGTTTGACTTCCGCTTCTTGATTATAAACAATGTGTCACCTTGTACCTGTTCCTTGCACTAAAGTTCTGTTAAAAACAAGCACTAGCAAAGCCAACTGTTTGGCTTGTGTATTGGTATTGGCCAGGCACTGACATCATAAATCCAGGTACTTGCACCAATTTGCAGCTGTTGCCATTTTATGGGCAGGTAGCAGCGTTATGGCAGTGCCCTGCATGTGCCAATCCCATCCCTCCCCAAAGCTTAAACGGTTAGCTTAGACCATGCTTATCTATTTTAATGTACCTACTCTTGCCTGCCAATCAACTGCTATACATAGTCATGTTGAGATGTAACCAAACATATGAATATGTAAATGCAGAGTTGGAGACGCAGGTGTAGCTCCGGAGGGTTATCATTTAGAATTTGTGTAGGTAAGTACAGTCTCGGGCATCGAGGGACTTGTTTTGGGAGGGTGAGAGCAGCATGTCCTAGCTTTGTCTTTTCACTTTTGGAGAATCATTGAACTTTGAAAACGTGACGGGGAGGGAAGTGAGCCTAGAAAGTGTTGATGGGAAGGGAGGACCGCCTTAAGCTCTTTTCTGAAGACAATATAATGCATTACATCCCATTGGAAACACTGGGAACCATCCTCCCACAGAGGAAACCAATTATTTGCGAAGATACACTTGAAATTACAAAGTTCTCATCTACTTGGAGTCCCTTCGAGAACTTCCTTAACAACTCCCATCACAATATCATATCCAAGAATCAACTTCCCGAACACCACATCCCCTGCTGCGTTCCAGCACATACATATACTAAAGAAGACCACTAAGTCTTGGGCACTTCTGGCTGGGCTACCCCTGATCCCCCCCCAGCTCCTCCAACCCCATATCACAATATCTTCTCACACTGTTACAAATGGCATACTAATTACATCATCTCACCTGTCCAACTCAAAATTGTAGCACGCAACTGCCACTTTCTCTCGTATTATATTACACAACTACTTTGTAAAGCTCCCCCCATAGGACACACATTGATGAATACATCACTTATCTTATTCCTGGTTCCCTCTAATATCTTTCTCTAGGATACCCTTTTTTTTCTCCTTCTCATTTTGCAATTTTCATTTGCTTTCTAAGTCTATTCTCATCTCTCTCTATCACAGGCATCATTACAGCTCACACTTACCAATTAAACCACTATCTCTAGGCATTCAAGACTCCACCTGCTCATAAACAAATGAGACAACTAAGAACACAGAATGTGAACCAATCTTGCTTCATCGGTTGTCCAAAGCAAAATGCTGCTCATTAAGCTCTAGGTCATGTAGCACAGAATACATCTCTATTAATTATTACTTTTTGGAAATAGTAACTAGCAAATACTCTGTTTAAATACATCAGTTTCAGAAATTGTGGCTCTTCATGTATACAAAGTGTGTAGCGTTTTACTTATGTAGCAGATCCAAAAGAACTATTCTTATATGAGATTATGTCACCCTCTGCGAGAGACTTGGTAAGGGTTGTAGTGTTCCTTGCTGTCTTAGAAAACATTTCAATACAACTTTTTAAACCCTGAAGGCAATATAAAATTGCAGTCACTCTGCTAGGAAGTGGATGAGTGTGCACTTGAAGTCCTATCTTTGTGTCTTTCCCCTGTTTTACACCTATAAGCGTCCCTAGGGAGGGGAACATTGGGGCAACTGCTCTCGGTAATTGCTGCTTTGCCCCCCCCCCCCAAATCCCCCATCCCCTAATTAGTTCGTTGATTCTTTTCAGTATTTTTTGAATTGCTCGTTTGACTAGCCAGCTATCATGTGTTTACAGTCATTGGGTTTGATTAGCCTGTCCTTTCAACTGGCCTGAAGCAAACACTGCAGGAAGATATGGGCCGTAAATATTTCTGGGGTGGGGTCCATCTGTGTTAAAAGCAGGCTTTACACATGCTGGGCACACAGTTTGCTGTATGCACTGCTTGCAAATGAACACGAAATACAAGGACATTTTCAAAGTGGAACACGTTACCTCGAGTTGAAGCGATTTTTGTGCCCCCCTCCTTTTAGTATTTAATCGCATGGTATAATTTCTAAAGTTGATATTGACTTGTCAGACTGCTCGATTGAAATTAAATGTTTCTAATATTCTGACAGTAGTTATTAGGCAGCTGAACAGCGGTTTCTCAGCTGCCAGTGTTTGATTTTTACCATGGGGCAACACCTTTGCCCCGAACATGAGAAATCAACCAGCCCAACTCCTTCCGTGGTCAAACAATGCTTTTTAAAGAGGATTTTTTTAAAACAATGAATTGCAAAAGCGATTGGATTTTCAGGCTGCTTTAACAACGTCTCAGCAGCACTCACTAATCCTCCTGAGCTACATAGGTCTCTTTCTGCTTTAGGACGTGTCAAAATCAGATGTGACTCCCTGTGCATAAATTCAGTGTTACTAGCCATGCAATTCACATATATGATGTGACATAAAAGTCAAAGCTTTCCATCTTCAGCCACACTGACGCTACGCACAGCCTCATTTAGAAGGTATAATGAAACTGAAAATGCAGAAATCTCTATGGGGCAGTGTGAGACTCAAGCCCCCTGCTAAAGAACTAAGATGGCAGTTGTCTTTTTGTCTGCCCCTAAGCTACGCCTCTCTTCTGTTAAATGGACTCAAATAATGATGACATGTTAGATGGAACACTGCTATGGATTACCTGCTAAAAGCCGCGATTGGGTGCGTTTGCAAGACCTTTGAGCTGTCATGTTGGACTTGTAATATGTATGTTTGGCTGAGGTGCAATTAAGGATGACCTTGAAGGTACTCGGTCAAGGGGAAGCATGGGGGTGATTGCACAATGCACATTTACTTTATGTATTTGTTCACTAATGCTACAGCAACAAAAGGTAGTAAAATGTGTTAAATGAAAAAAGCACTCTAAACACGTTTTATGAACAAGTGCCCTTAGAGGTTTTTTGGAGGGTCTATTTTCAACCGTTTAACCCAAGTTACCTTTTCAGGGTTTACATCAACTAGATGCAAACCGTTTATTTTGTTAGACCTACCCTGAACTCTCTTAATGACATTTTTAATAACTACAAACAACTTTGTGCGATATGGTTACTTAAACTGTTAAACAGTATGGCCTGTTCACCTTTGTTTGTGACATGCGCCCATGTTTTGTTTGTGACCCCTGGTTTGCCTGCTCCCCCCTTCCCATATTGATTCCTAGAGACAACAATGTATTAGGCCAGGGTATTTCCAATATGGCTTAGTCTTGACTCTGGGTGGACTGTACTGCTATGCATATTATTTAGAAAAGAGGATTGTGTTGATATTGAGCACCTTGAATAGAATGCACATGTGTTTGAAGCTCTAGAAGGAGCCAGTGAAGAGTGGCTAATATGTGTGTGCCTAATAATAATTGCAATGATGAGGGAAGCTGCAGCAAGTCGGTCTGCTTTCTAGAGGGTATAGCAACACCTCTTTGAGGTCAGTGAAGTATATGTCTGTCATCGGGTCGAGCGTCAGCCCGTGAGTGTGGAAATGCTGTGGTGTGTTGCCTGCCAGGTTGCTTTGCTGTCCGCTGAAGGATTAAACTGAGCCGCCTTGCTGCGGTGTGGCGGAAGCATCAGGTATAGACATGATATATATAGTTGGGTCATGCTGCAGCTTGAAATTAGGATCAGCACTGATTTGTGGTCAGGTAAACGTGCAATGCAATCTGCCATCAAGATGAATTTTCATACTGAGCTCTGGTTAACAACATGTGACTCTGAATCGCGCCCTCAGTTTATGCTGCACTTCGGTGCCAACCATTAATCAGGTCGTGATGCAGGATGCCATTGGCTGACAGCCTGTATGCTGTCAGGCTGAGCTGATGGCCGTTACCAGGTTAATGAAACCCTGCAGTTTCGTGGAGCTACCGTCTCTGGTTGGGTCTGCGATCTGCTGGAGCTACTACACTGTATTCCGTAGTTTAGTTTGTTTGCTGCCTGGAGGCTGGGTTTGAGGGTGCCATCAGATGGCACTTCCATAGGCGCCAAGTACAGGGGGAGGAGGCTTATTTCTGTAGCAGGAGCCACACTTTGCACCCATAGTGATGTTTTCACTTTTCAGCTCCCATATGAGACTGGGTGCATTGTCACTCCTGCAGGGGATAAAACATGATTGTCTTTTAAGCCATGCTCATGAACTGCAATGTTGCTTATGGAGTGCAGGTGAGAAGTATCAGGGATCCCTCTGCAATGTTGAATTATGTGAAGTTGAGCGACAATCTCCAAAGCAGAAAGGTAAACGTTAGCACAGCAGGTTGGGTCACTGTTGTCAGTGCTTTTAATGTAAAAAGAAAGTGCAGGTACTTACCAATCTAGGCTTTTAGTGAAGGACCCAGTAACTTCCAAACATTGCTCTCGTGCAGGGACCCTGTGAAATCTCCTCAACCCATTTCTATTAAATGTACCCGGTCTGCTTGTCCAGTAAAGTAGTTAGCCATTTGTCTCACTTTCTATGTGTGTCTTTCTCTTTGTGTCTCACCACTTGTGCCACTTCCTATTTGTGTCTCTCCTCATTACCCAGCTCCAATAATATCTTCACTCTTTCATCCTGTGTCCCATTTTTCTAAGCTTGTGCCTTGGGACCTTAGCACACTGAAATATTGCAATCACTGATTTCAACGGGTGTACTTTTAAGTCATTTGCTTGAAATTTGATTTTTGTCAGCCTAATGCAGTTCTATCAATGACGTCCATCAATCACAGACCGATTTAGCCTTTTTTTGCCATCACTATTGTGATGTATACAAATTGGCAGGCTTTGAAGGAAATGAGGGTCAGAAAGACAACTAATACTATAGGAATAACTATGATTCATGGTTAAACTAGAGTGCTTAAAGAGAAAATTCACCGATACTCTCCCGATCCCCATTGACACATGCTGAGGAACACAATGGTGGCTGCATAAATGAAACGATGAGCAGATGAGTGCACAACTAGGCTTCAAACCTGATCACTCGAATGAGTGGCTCTGTTTGAGTTGTGTGAATTAGCCTCAAACTGATTATCTGAAAGTTGCTTTGCAGATTTTACTGAGGGAGGGCAGCATACCATGCCCACTCTTTGGTTAGAAGGGGTCCTTTTCTTCCCTCTGCTGGTTGCTGAGCTGGGGGAGGTGTGCTTCTTTCCAATTTCGTGTTAGCAGTCCTCCCACGCACTTTCGATTGTTTGAAGTGTCTGCACTTCGTAGTGCAATCATAAATGCCACCATAAATGCCATCGTTAGGGCATAAATGTATTAGCATTGCATAAAGCATTTCCATGAATAAATATGGAATCTGCCAGCTTTTTAAAAGTGGCTAAAAGCTGGCGTATTCCATAGAAATGTAATTCACATTCCCCATTATCAAATCAGATGCTGGCAGATATGCATTCATTTTTTTAACAACTTTATTTAAATCGGTTGCAGCATAGTAGCCATACAGTGTTTGTACATAACCACAATGATTAGTGATAAATAGATGCCGAACCCGCCCCCTGTTGAACTACATTTCCATGAGGCCCCTTGAGAGGCAGAGACGTTCTGGAGCCACTATAGGGTGCACAGAAAGAGTCTTGCCAGGCGCTGTTGGAAAGCCAGCGCAGGGAAGGCCTGATCATACTCCGACAATGGGGCCCAAACGGTGAAACAGTGAAGTGCTCCCTCTTTGGCCACCGTGACCTTTTCCGCAGCTTGGAGATCCCCGACCATGACCCACCACAGAGGTAGTTGGAGGTCCTCCTGGGCTTTGCAAGGGCGAGCGATAATTTTCGCAGCTAGGATGAGCTGGGCGAGTAGCCTGGCAGTGGGTCCAGTCTTAGGGTAGTACTCCGGATGTGGGATCCCCAGTAGAATTACCTGTGGGTCCATTGCAACCTAATGTGAGTGATAGCCTCAATTGTATTGAGTGTTTCCTCCCAGAAGGCTTGCCGTCCTGGGCATTCCCACCACATATGGAGATAGGTTCCCAGGGCCCCACATTGTCTCCAGCATTTGGGATCCAGTGAATTCTTGATGTGATGTAAGCGTACGGGGGGATAGTACCAGCAATATAGTAGCTTTAGAGCACACTCCTTATTGGTGAGAAATCTGGTGGCTGTATTGTTCCTGGACCAACTATTTACCCACAATTGGTCATCTATAGGGTGACATAGGTCCGCCTCCCACTGGGTCATGTACGTGGGTCGTAGGGATAGCATATCTTCTTAGAGTAATGTATATAGTCTTGTGATGAGTCATTGTCGGGGGCCGTCTTGGAGCGTACGTTCTAAGGAGTTGAGCTCTCTTGCGTTCCCTCGTCAGCTGGGTGGCTGGGTGATCCAATGTCGGATCTGTGTGTAACAGAATCTATCCGATTCTGAGAGGGTGAAGCCGCTTTTGCATTTGTCGAAGGTGAGTGGGGAGCCTTCCTCAAAAAGTTGAGAAATTGTCTGCAGCACCCCCTCGCCTCCAAATCTTGAAATTGGCCGGTTCCAGTCCTGGGCTGAGGTCAGGGTTCCGAAAGACCTGCGAGCATGGGCTCATACCCTTGTGAGTCCCTTTTTTCTGTTAAGCCCAATTCCAGATTTGCAGGGTAGTTTTGGTGTATGAGAGAATGGATGGCCAATATTTACGTGCAGCCACTGATATGTGTAGCAGGGATTAGAGCAGGAGATGGCATTTGGCTTGTTCAATGATTACCCATTTCTGGGGGGTCTGCAGTGTCTGACCATGCAGGGATGTTTGCCAATTCTGCCGCCACATAATAGCTGCAGAGATTAGGACCGCCCATTCCACCCTACTTGGCAGCGCACATCATAACTTTTTGTGGGATCTGCGCTTTTCCCACTTTCCAAATGAACGGGGACACCTGTCTCTGGAGCTGAAGAAGGGGTTTTAGAGAGATTTCCACTGGGTGGGTCGAACACAAATATAGGAATCTAGGCAAAAGGTTCATCTTGCATGCCGTGACTCTTCCCATAAGTGAGATCTCCTGCGCTGCCCACCTCTTAAGATCTGCCTCCAGGTCACTGAAGAGGGGGACTTAGTTAGAGGCATATAGGCTTGTAGGGTTTGCCGCGATCTGTAGGGCCAGGTATTTTATTGTGTTGGTGCTCCATTCCAGTGGGAAAGTTAGTCGTAGGAGGTTGATGTGTCTCTTGACATCCCTACCCCCAGTGCCCCGATTTAGCATAGTTAATGGCAAAACCTGCAGCTTTTTCAAAGGAGTTGAGTTCTGCCAATGCCTTTGACAGCCATGATTGACTGTTAGAAAGTGAGATCATTACATCGTCTGCATAAAAAGATACTTTGTAATGATCGTGTTTTATTCGCACCCCTTAAATAGCGGTGTTGTTACAGATAGGTTGGGCAAACGGCTCCATAATTAGAGCAAAGATTAGCGGGGAAAGCAGACATCCCTGTCTTGTTCCCGCATGAGAGTGGGATGGGGCCCGACAGTTTCTGGTTTACCTTCAGGACTGTTTTCGGGGACCTGTAGTTAGCCAGAAGCATCTTGTGGAAAAAGGGGCCAAAAAGAAATGCTTCAAGGGCCAATAGCAAAAAAGTCCAATACACCCTGTCAAATGCTTTAGTTGCATCCAGGGTAAGTAAAGTCAGTTCCTGGTGTTCCGTTGTTGCCACCTCGATTAGATTGATGGCACGTTGAATTTCATCCCCAGTGCTTCGTCCTAATATAAAGCCTGTTTGATGGGCGTCAACAATTTTGGGGAGGACCTTCGACAGCCTGTTAGCCAGCACCTTTGAGTACATGTTTGCATCTATATTAAGAAACGAGATAGGCTTATATGAGGTGCATTCTGCTGGGTCTTTTCCTGACTTTAACAGCAGGATAGTGGTGGACTCTTACATGGCGGGGGTTGTGATGCCAGACTCCCAAAATGAATTCAGAAGGTCCGTCAGAGGGCCCGTGAGGGAGGCCCTAAAAAGTTTGTAGACTTTGGGGGAGAAACCATTGGGATTAGGGGCTCTGGCTTTCAATGATTTTATAACTGTCCCAACTTCCTCTGCCGTGATAGGTAGCTCCAGGGATTCCCTATCTATCTCTGAGAGGCTAGGGAGAGCAGCTTCCTTAATATATTGCTTCTGTTGAGATAAGGTTCTGGGGGTGGCTGACATAGTGTTGATTAAGTGTGATGTTGCTAGTTGTAGCTTGGCTCCTTCAGAATATTGGGTGGAACCATTGGAGTCTTTTAAGCCTATAATCAGGTCCCTCGTTCTGGCTTTTGTTAGCTTCCTGACCAGGTATTTATTGGCCTTATTGCCATGGTCATAATGGCTTAGCTTAGTTCTTATAAGAGTTTGGGCTGTCTCTTCTGCGTAATGGGCTTCCAGTTTGTTGTGCGCAATTCGCAGGGTTCAAGCTGGTTTGGGAGACCAACCCTTCTTATGATTCAGTTCAGCTGCCACTGATTCGTTTTCCAATAAATCTTTATTTTGGGCTCAGCGTTTTTTGTAAGCCACTGCCTGGGCAATCAATTCTGCTCTGATAACCGCATTCATTGCCTCTCACGTGGTGGCAACCGAAGTGGGTCCTACTGGGTTCTCTTTAAAGTAGTTATGAATGGCTTTGGTTAAAGCGTCGGAGTCCTCTTGCTTGAGCAGTATGCCTTCATTTCTCTCTTCCAGGGTCTGGAGTTTCCTACGTAGGTCCGTCAGCTGCGTTGCGTGGTCTAGAGCTTTGCGTGGGCTAGAGCCTGGTCTTGATTCACTGACTCTATGTTCCAGCCTCTCCATCCGACTGTCCAGGCGCTCCACCTTAGAGGACATTTCTGTCATGCAATTCCGGAATTCAACTTTTATATCTGACAAGAGATTGAATGTCATCTTTTGTAGCCCATTCCCCTGCCGGTCTCTCTGGAACGGCCAGTCTTCGTTTTATTTGCCCTTGTCATGCGGCTGTAACACAGTGGCTATATCCGCCGATTTGTGGGGTTTTTGATGCTTGGACATGGTGGAAGGAGCGAGTTTGACCCAGCAGGGTCAGGTGATTCAAGGGCCTCTGGAGCTATGATTTCGGCCTGTTCTCTTGTTGAGCGGCACTCTTCCTCCCTCCACCAGGATCTGGGCTTCCTGCATGTGGATGATCAGGGGGAGGCAGAGCGTGGTTAATTTCACCCCGCTGTGAGGGCTGAGATCCCGCTGTATATGTATCTTAGCCCGGGCCAGCAGCTGCTTCGATTCTCCTCCGGTTGCGGTTGTTCCCAGGTGCCTTTTGGCTTTACCTCCTGGGGGGGAGGAGTAAGGCTTTCCCAGTCAACGGCTGTGCTGCGGGGGAAGCGGGGGCGGGTAAGTCTTCCTTCTGAGGCTCCGACAGGGATGCTGCCCCATATTAGCCAGCCCCGAGCTCCTCCTAGCTCAGTCCACTCCGCACTTCTGGATATTAGCTGAGCCACCTTGCTGTTGTGAACGGGCGGGATGTCAGTCTCTGTCCTCCGTGACGTGCGTCACCTTGGAAGATGCTGGTGCGGGCTGGCTCCAACTCCCCTTAGCTGTACTGGGGTTTGAAGTCCCCGTTCCCCATCACAACTCTCCCCAAACAGTCTCTGGGCAATTCGATGCTGATTCCCCCAGCTAGCAGTGCAAACTCGGCTCCATATCGTAGTAACTTCACTGGATACTCTGACTCTACTCGGAGGCTGTCAATGAAGCGACCCCATTGCCAGGGCTTCAAGCCACGACCCCTGCATTCAATTTTAAGAAGGTGCAGCAGATTGCGGTGGTGGGCATGTACATTTTATTCTGTGACCCCACCTGAGCCAGTCAAAACCTCGACAATCTCCTGTAGTGGAGAAGGGCAACAATCATGCAGAAATCTTTTACACGTGGTTTTTACACTTCATTTACCACTCTGGGAGATTGGAAATTGACCCCTTAAATATGCCCTCTTGTTAGAGGGTATTTATTTTCTTCACAGGACTTCCAATTTTTGCAGATAATCCAGGATCACACCCAAGTGGTGAAACCAGGATTTGGGCCCCGTCGCCAATTTAAACACTTAGGCACACGTCTTCCCACCCATATTTAATATATATGTTATGGTTTGGATGAGAAAATATTAAATACTAGTTTTATATCAATACATTTAAAAGTACACAAATGATAGGGCACTAACCTGCCATTCTGTAAATCGTTTTAGAAAAATGTCAAGCCGAAATCTTGGCTGTAAAATTGTGAGTGTTTTTAAAACGTTTTTCACAGTGAAAGAAAAGACAAAGCAATGTGATGTCATCTGCTAGAGCCTTTATTTCACAATTCATGCAACGTTATGCTCCCATTCCATTTATTGTCGCCAACTACTCACACCACTAAATGGACAATATTCCTTCCCCAGCCCCCCTGTGCCTGCGCTACCAACCTCTAATCTCGTTTATTGCATTGCTTTGTTGACAATAAACAAAACCTCCGGGGGGAGCAGCTGTGTATCCCTGAGCTTGGAAGTTTCACAAAGCCCAGCTGGCAAAGCTGCAGCCAGCTGATGTGGTTGGGACTATGAAAAATTGGATCGTTGGCAACACTAATGAGTAACAGTACTCTCCTCAAGCTTGGCGATGTCCCGGCCCATAAAATGGCCAAAAAGTAAAAGTGCCGGTACTGAGGGACGGTTAGAGCCCACGCATTTCAAGCACTGACTGTGATGTTATATGTTTGGGTCAACAAACATCCTTTATTATTTTTTTCAAATTCTTTCTATGAAATGTGCCCTAAAATGCACAGTTTCACCTGGGAAGGGTTGGAGCTAGGTTGCTTGCTCATAATTATAGCGTTTGCGGGGTTGATAAAGGGGTACTTTTTACCACCTTACTGAAAATCAAAAGTAGTCAGCCATGCACCACCACAGGCCTTACATGCTGTCTAATGTAATAGCTTCCTGTCATCTCGCAAAAAAAAAAAGGTTTTAATCATGGACCCCATTATCCTTGCTCGAGTCATTGTCAGAAAGGCACAGGTGTACTCTAGTAGTAATCTTGCTCCTCTGTAATTGTCAGATTTACTTCGACCAGCACCTTTTTTAGCACAGGGTAGGACTAATGCTTGGCGCCCACAAGAGCAGTTCTGTTTAAGATTCAGGGCTAGAATAAGTGAACCCAGCTCCTTTACATCTCCTTTAAGGTTTATCCTTCATTTGGACAAAGGCAGATGACAGAAAATGCAAACAAATTCTAAAATCTTGGAAGCAAGTTTACTTCATCTCTAATGACCATCGCTGTCTGTGTTGGAATGGGCAAGGTAATGCGCCTAGCACACAGAGGTGGTTGGACAAGAAAGAACTATTTGACTAAAGTGGAGAGTACGTGCAGAAGGAGCTACAGCATTACCGGTATGATATGGGCGAATATAATGTAATATAGCATGTGTACAGCACCTATTCCCTTTGGTATGACCTCAAAGCACTGTGGGTTTATGTCCACGAGGGACCAGAGTTCAAGGTGTAGGAGATTTGTCAGAGCAGTTTAATATGCGCGTGTGTATTTTAGCCAAAACAAAGGTAGGTAGGGGTGGCCAAGTTCTTGTTATCGACCCATATCGAACTGGCTTGTGGACGAGTGCTGTGAGGTTATGGGGAGAGTATGCAAGTCCAGGAGTGGGACTTGGCTGCATTCTAGTGGCATAGGTGGTGTGCGATATGTCTTCAAGCAGCAAATGATTGCAGTGGAGTGCGGGAGGGTGGCCGTGTGTACGGCTAGCTTCCATTGACATGGAGTGTGATACGTGTCCCGGATGATTTCTAGTTTTGTTGACGTGTCGCTGATCCTATCCTTCGGTTTACAGTAGTCCTTTCTTTTCATGTTCTTTGGAGTCTCATTGCTGCTCCTACCTGTCTCACAATTGGTTACATTGAAACAAGGGTGGAATGAGTTTGTTAGGATGCATGGGGCAAGAGCCAGGTCCTGAGGGCCTTCCGGAAGGCACATGAAACCTCTAAGCGATGGATGCTAAGTGCATTCACGTTCCATATAGTGGGTGCATGGACGGAAAGGAGGATCCCCTATTCTAAGCAAGAGTGCTGTGCCTGACCACAGGTTTCTGGAGTGTTTATAAGGGGTCAGCTTGTGTTGTAGGTATTCTGAGCATGTCTTGTGCCGAGCACGGTGGGTGATGCACTTAGCTTTGAAAGGGGACTGTCTCCCGATACGACACTGAATACGATGTGATGTGTTCTCTGGGTCCATGGGCTAGAAGGAGCGAAGCTGATGTGTTCTGGACCCTTTATAGTTTACTGACTTGAGAAGCAGGGGGCCCAGGTATAGGAAGTTAGCGTAGTCTAGGCGAGAGAGGGCTAGAGTCATGATTGCTGCGACTTTGTGAGGGAAGGAGAGGTAGGGGAAGATATCATGATTTAGACACAGAGTTGATGTGGTGTGAAAGTGTCAGATCTGCGTCCATTGTACCTCCCAGGTTCTTTACTGAGTTGGATGTAGCAGGAGGAGGGCCTAGAGAGGACGACCACAGGGTCGGTTGGGGAAAGAGGGCAGTCTAACCATAGATCATGATTTTGGTATTTCCAGGGTTGATGAAAAGGTGATTTAGGCGTCATCCAGTGGTCGATTTCTGTGAAGCATGAGGTAAGGTCAGTGGGGAGGGATTGGAAGAGGTCTTAAGGATATTGAAGATGATCTGGGTGTCATCTACGTAATTGTAGCAGGTTAGGCCATGTGAGCGTATAAGAGCAGTGAGGGAGCTCATGAATTGACACATCTGTAACATGGCAACTCCAAAGTGCACTAATGCATACACACCAACATTATCCATTCCAATCGGGAGACACTGCATTTTTGCTGTCCTGGTTTTATCCAGGACTACAAACCCCAGAACACAAAGTTAAAATCAGTACTGGACGACTGTCTCCCAAATGGTATGGAAAATATTGGCTTGTGTACTGATGATACTGCATAGATCTTGTTTCGATGTAATACACAGTGGTCTGCACAAGTTTTGATGTACGTATTTCAAACCCTTCGTTTATAAATCAGTATCACATATGCAAACATTAAAAAGACGCATCTGGTTTCATCAAATCATTTCCACTATAAACTTTAAATGCTCTATTATTAAACGGCATCCGATTTTATGTAGCTAAAATGATCCAGCAAGCCTGTATGGGTTTAATGACTGCAAAAGGGCAATTTTATTACTTGTGTGTCAATAAAAACCAGAATGGTGTCATTTGTATTTCAAATACGAGATGGGTTGAACGCGCTCTTAAATACAATGTTTGCCGTGGGTCTGTTAATGTAAATGGTGAAATGGTCTTTAATGGTAGTCCCACAAATCCTGCAGTTTTGAAGAAGTGTGTTGTGAAATCCTAACCACGTTATAGTGATTTCACCTGGACAGATCGCTCTGTCCTCTCCAGCAGGGATGTACTCTTTATTTTTATTTGATTTATTGGGTATTTATAATGCATCTAAACACAAGGTGTTTCCAGGCGCAACACGACAGGAGGGTGGATGAAAAAACAGGGACGAAGAAAAACAAAAAACACTCCTACTAGCCCTTGTGACGTTCAGATTGTGCAAGTGCAGTAACAAGAAGTGCAGGGGAGACGGGAGGGGGGGGGAGTGCCGGTCAGGGCGGAAGGGCCTGTGTGTTAAGCAAGTGCAAGGGGAGGCCAGGTGGACAGTGCCAGGGGAATGCAGAGTGTGTGGGGGAAGAAGGTTCACGTTCTAAGTTCAAGGGATGAGGCTGGAAGGGCTCCAGGGGTGCAGACCAGCCAGGTTAGTGCAAGGGGAGGGAGCCCGGAAGGCAAGTGCAGGGAGTGGGGTGGTGGTCAGGGGACACCAAGTGCAGGGGTAGACTGGGCGAGGGGGACCTGGTGCCCTGTAGAATCTGAAGGAACCAGGTGGCTAGTCAAAGAGGCAGAGGGGGACATTAGCAAGCAGAGGAGGTAGAGAGTGAAGGACCGTTTTGAGAGGCTTCTGGAATTTAAGATATCTAGCTCAAGTCTGAGTGTGGCGGGGGGCCATTCCAGAGGAAGGCAACTGCGGAGGAGAGAGATCTACCCCACGCTCTCTGCCTGGAAAAGCATCTGATCTTGAGAGAGTTGGAGCTAGAAGACTGAAGGGCTCTAGGAGGGAGGTCGTTCGGGAGAGAGAGTTGGATGTAGCAGGGTCCTAGACCCCAGAAAGCCTTGTGGATGATTCAGAGGGTCTTGAACTTAATCCTCGCAGCAACCAGGAGGCAGTGGAAAGATTTTAGCCTGGAGAGAGATGCAGCCCCTGGGGTTGAGGTCAAGGATAAGTCTTGCAGTCCTATTCTGCGATAGTTGAAGGGGGCGAAGGGAGGAGTTGGGCAGATTGCGGAAGAGAATGTTGCAGTAGTTCAGCCTGAACAGGACCAGAACTCCGGAGACATTGCGATTCTGGGGGAAGATGAGGAAAGGGAGAATGCCTCCGAGGAGGTGCAGCTGAAAGTGGGCTTTCTTGGCAAGGTCTGTGATGTGTGGAGAGAAGGAGAGAGAGGAATCGAAGATGACATCAAGGTTTTCTGCTTCACAGGAAGGTGAGGGGAGGGGGCCCATGGAGGGCGGCCAGAGTGTAGGAGGGAGCTGGGGTCCTAATGAGAAGGATCTCAGTCTTACTGGCATTAAGGCAGAGATTGTTAGTAGTGCACCATGCCTGAATAGCAGACAGTCAGGAATGAGAGAGGAAGAGGAGAAGGCAGAGGACGGAAGCTTGAAAGAGATCTGCGTGTCGTCATGTAATTTCAGAGAGAAGGCATGGATCAGATGGACTAGAGGGGTAAGATAGATGTTGAAAAGCTAAGGTGAGAAGATAGAGCCCTGAGGGACACCACAGGTGGAGAGTGAGATAGGGGAGAGAACTGGTCCCAGTTGAACCTGGGAAGGTCCGTCAGGGAGGAATGCAGTCAACCAGTCCAGAGCCAGGTCTGTGATGCTAAGGGTATCACGGAGCCGATTTATAAGAGTGGCATGATTCACTGTATCAAAGGCAGAGGGAAGGTCAAGAAGGATGAGAATGGAAGGAGACTTGGACTAGAGATTAGAGAGCAAGTCTTCCTGGGTGTTCAGGAGTGCAGTTTCTGTGCCTCTGGCAGCTCTGAAACCAAACTGGTGGTCGTGGAGACAACCAACAGATGAAGTGTGGTGGATACGCTGGGAGACGGCCAGCTTCTCCAAGAGTTTACCCAGGAAGGGAGTAATGGAGATAGGGTGGTAGTTAGGCGGACAGGAGGGGTCGGCAGAAGGCTTTTTAAGGAGAGGGTGCACAAGGGGGTGCTTGAGGAGTAACAGGAAAGATCCAGTGGCAAAGGAGTGATTGCAGAAATCAGCCAAGGCGGGAGCAAGGGAGACAATGGTGTCCTTGATAGTTCTGTAGTCGCAGGGGAGAACCTATTTGGATAGAGTGGACTTGTCTAGAGACTGTCATGGTCACAGGCCCCAGAACACAAAAACCACACCATCTAGTGATGGGGGCAATGGGTGACTTGACTCCCTTATGTCCCTTTGGGACCCTTAAACACAGGGGCCGTGGCTGGACTCAGTCCTGGCGCCTTTGGCACCAGGCTCATATAGAGATGTGAGCAGGAACACTTTATTTCAGTGCAGGAGTGCTTTTACTTTATTTCATTGCAGGAGTGCTTTTATTTTACAAGAACTTTACAGGAGCTGGAAGCCTTTATTCCAGAGAACATCCCCATGTGCTGACTCATCGGGTGTGGCAGGCAGGCTCAACCTGGTGGGCGTGGCTTCAGAAGCTCAGCTATACAAGCTGCTCCATCCTTAAGACCGGTGCTTCGCGTTAATGTGCACTCGCGTGCAACGTGACTCTCACCGCTGCTTGGACCAGTTTACTTACCTTTGAAACCAGGCGTTGCCCTGCATACTCACCTCCAGGAAACCGGTGCTTCATCGCTTCATCTGCAGACTCATCTCCTGACATCCAGTGATCTTGATCCCGACGCCGCAGCACCGCACTCCGCACCCACAAACTCGGACTCTGTGAAGAAGAAGAAAGACACGGTTAGAACATCTGTCCTAGGGCCGTGCCGCATTTGAATCCCACGCCCCCCTCCCCTCGTTAACAACTTACCAGCTACTGTACCGCTGCAGCTTCGTTCCTCATTCCCTCCGGTTACCGCCTTGAGCTCCGCAGCTCCTGCCGGGCTGGCAACATCACCTGCAAGGGAAGAAAGCAAAAAAGCAAACATCAAAAGTGGAACGGACAGCAGTAGAAGACGGCAAACTTTACAATACAACAAAAACAGACGAGGAAAGACAAAGGCAAACAGAACACTTGCCTGAAGTATAGTGGCTTAGTCGCAGCAGGGCTGGACTACAACGTGCAATGACCAGTGAAGGAACTCGGTCCAGATCATACAAGCGCCCCTGCCAGAAGCAGCAGGACGGATTGCTTGCCAAAACTAATCAACAGGTGAGCTTTCCAGGGACAGCGATGCCACGGTACCACGGTTTGGGAGAAGGGCTGTGGAAGGGGATCAGGTGCACAAGCTGGCATATCCACGCCCAATATACTCCACGCAGGAGTAGTCCCGAGCAGCATCACCTATTACCACCAGTCACCACATAAGCGCAGAGGGCGAAGTCGGGCCCGAGCGACTTCACCCCCGGGAGGGCTGCAACCGTGCCCCAACACCTCTGCAGAGACCAGGTGAGCGTAACAGAACGCGAAGCCTCTTTGAATCTCTGCCTGGTCGTTATGGAAACTTCTGTAACGGACCAGTTGGCCCGATTCCTGGTAGAGTTATGGGCTGAAGTTCATGCCTCAAGACAGGAAACCAATGCCCTAAGGAGGGATCCAATTGTGAACCGGGAGCGGACAGATGAACTAGCAAGGCATGCTCCAGGCACAGGCAGGACAGGTCCCACTGCCGGGGTATGCCCCTCCTGCCGCGCCTCCACAGCCCACCCACGCCAGTACAGGTAGTTCTTCCAGGGGGGGTTCCCCCGGCCCTGCCAGAACGCTTCACAGGCAATCCAATTAAGTACGCCATCTTTATGAATAAATGTCGCCTACATTTCTTGTGCAGACCTGCGGCATTCCCCAACGATCAAGCGAGAGTGGCATTTGTACTCTCATATTTGGGAGGTAGTGCAGCGGACTGGTCAATACCCTTGGTAAACCAGGATGATCCTTTGCTTCGAGACTTTGGAGGTTTCCAGCGTGAAATGGAGAAACTATTTGCATGGCATACTCAAGGGCGGGCTCTGGACAATGAACTGTTATCACTGCGGCAGGATAATCAAGACTTACTAACATATATCACTTCCTTCAATCTTCTGATAACACAAACTAACTGGCCAGAGGAGAAAAGAACTACTCTCTTTTACCGAGGCTTGCAAGGAGAACTTAAGAACGTATTAGCCCAAGTAGTAAATCTCCTGGAAAGGTGTGCTGAATACATCGACCTGACAGTGCAGCTCGATCACAGGTTGCAGGATCGGAAGATGGATCAGGCCAAAGTCGAGGGGCGGTCGGTCTACGTGCGACCCCATGAGAATCAAACCAAATCACACGATCAGTTCAAGCCAATGCAAATCGGAGGCTTGCAGAGCCCACTCACCAGGGCAGAAAGGGGGAAAAAGAGACAGCAGCAGCTTTGTTTGTACTGTGGTAAGGCAGGTCACTATCTCTGAGAATGCCCGGTGAAACCACCCAGGAAAGCAGTTGGAGCAACTGACAAGGGTGAAGAAGAACAGGACTCGGGAAACTCCAACGCCCGGCAAGCGTAGGGGTCCACTAGTCGAGCGGTGAAAAAGAACCTATACAGACCTCACTTCTAGTCATTCCTGTGTTCCTGGTAAACCACGAGTCACCACGTAAGCACAGAGGGCGGTCGGACCCATGCAACCTCACCCCCGGGAGGGCTGCAACCGTGCCACAACGCCTCTGCAGAGACCAGGTGAATGTAACAGAGACCTCATCAGGTGATATGGGAGAGAAAGAGGAGAGTAGGATGGGGGATCGAGGGAGGGGCAAGGGAGGCCTGAGAGTGGGGGAGAGAGAAAGGAGTGGAGTAGAGGAGAGTGAAGACAGGATGTCCTGAATTGTATTAGTGAAGTGAGAGGCCAGTGCAGTGCTGTGAGCGAGTGAAGGCAGAGGAGAAATGGAGACTGCAGTAATATTGGTGAGTTTCTTGCAGATTGTTAAAAGTTCAGCCTTGTTGTTGGTGGACCCAGAGATGTGAGCTTGGACATAGGACCTTTTCTTCGAGCAGATGGAAAGTCTGTATTGCCTTTGGAGCAGGCGGCAGGCCATTTTGTCAGAGGATGGGCTCAAAGCCTGCCGCTCAGCAGCTCTGCACTTGCGTTTCAGAGAGGCCACATCGGAGTCATACCAGGTTTTGTGCTTGAGGCAGGCTTCATGCAGATCCTCATGACTGGGGCAATTATGCCCAGAGTGTTGGAGATGGAGAGTTGAAGTTTAGTAAGGGCTGTGTCAGAGTGAGAGTCAGTGGCAGGAGTGGGACGGGGAATGAAGGTGGCGGCAAAAGCAGCAACTGACAGTCACTTCATAGGTCAAATGACAGAGAAGGAGACTGCCAGTGCGGGTGGGGTCTTAGCCAGGAAACCCAGGAGGTAGCCATGAGACCCAGGAGGTCCAGGTGAGAGGATAGGAGAATATGATCAGACCAGGAGAGAGGAGTAGTGAGAGGTTTGGAGATGGGGATATTTGCTGAGATGAGTATCTGAGGTGTGTCCGACTGAGTCCATCGGACTGGAAGGAAGAATGGAGAGGGAAAGAGAGCCACAGGGGTTTGCTGTAGAGTCCAGAGGCCGCATCAGTGGAGTCAAGGTGAATATTGAAGTCTCTGAGGAGAAGCTTGGAGGTGGAGGCTAGAAGTGGAGAGGTGAGGTCAGACCACTCTGAGTGGAAGAATGAGATCGGGCCGGGGGGCCTGTAGATGGTGACCAGAGTCAGCGAGAGGATAGGAGAGACACCAAGCCTGCAGACGAGGCATTCGAAGGAGGAGTAGGACTGAGTGGGTATGATAGTAGCAGGGACCCATTCAGGGAAGATCAGGGCCACTCTGCCCCGGACCTGTTAGGCCTGTGCTTAGAGAGGATTTTGTAGTCCGCTGGGAGGAGAGTGTCAAAACTCATGACAGAGCTGGCCGTGAACCACATCTCAGTGAGAGCGAGGACGTTGAGGTCTTGAAGGAGGTGGTAGATCTCAGAGGAGTGTTAACTTTGTTTAAGTTCTTTCAAATTGATGTTTTTTATTGGACACATTTTGTAGTTTGTTTTAATATCACCTGGCCGTTGCGGAGTTAAATGCCATGCTAAATAAAATTGTATCTGCTCGTAGGCATGGCTGATAGTGTGGCTATTTGCGTCCTCGGGTGCCCAACCCGGCAGGCAGGTGTTTCGATAGGCACAGCGATTAAAAACATAATGGACTATTCTAACTTCCTATATATAGCGTGAACTAAACTGAAGAAAAAGAAAAGTGGCCAGATTTTTGAGTTTGACTTGAGTCTACCGAAGCATAGGAAATAAAATAAAAATTAAGGTGTCTTTGGAATGTCAAAGTAAAGGCATTAGCCTGGACTGGTAAGCACCCATAACTCAAATCGATTGCTCCTGTTCATCCCAATGTGCTGGCTTTGTAGTATGGTGCTACCGCCGAAACTACTAATAATGTACCAACTTCTAAATCTCATTTAGTGAATCCTAACTCATGTCTTATTATTGCACCCCAAGTAACTCGAAATCCAGAATTTCTAGTCTTTCCAACTCTATTCTGGCCTACTTTTTCATAAGCAACTATTTATTTGTATGCTGTGCTACTTTCAATTCTAGGAACTACATTTAAAGTGTGCACTGTCCTTGAACACATAGCAAAGACACTGAAGCTAACTTTGTTATTGGTTTGAGGCAGGGCGTTGTGGTGATATGGAATTACATCAAACACTTGCAATCGTTGTTCCCACAATTGATGATGTTGGCCCCTACGGCGGAACTATGGTTTAGGAGAGATTCTTTAGAGGACCTACATTTATGAAATTCTAATTGATGACATATTCAGGAGTCTTCTTACTCTGGAAAATCGCCATAGTGTGTGGATTGTCTGAAAAAAATTCTGTCAATTGGCATGCCCCTGTTGGATGCAGGCATCGAGGGGCTAATAGTTTAATAAATGTGTATAGAACAGAAAAGATTATTTCCTTTTTCAAACTATATCGAACTTGCATCCTGGATGTCTTTGCTGAAGTGACTCTAAAAGACAAATCCAGCTCATACTGAAATATCATATCTCATTTGTTCAAAAGCGCAATCTTAAAATTGTACTCCTCTTTGGACGGCCAGTATTTTAGACCCAATGCAAAAAGGGGTATTTCACATTATGTCACAGAGACTGCACCCTTGCCCTGTCAAGAGGGAGCAAAAGTCCTCCGCTGCCTGAAGCAGGGATAGGTGGGAGGAGTCCAATGTTACTCCTTCGCTTGGACCAGAGAAAGCCAATACATATTCCAGCGCTGCCCCTAACTCTCTTGGTGCCGAGGTGTGTCAGTGGGTTTCCTTAGGAGTGAAACGAAAACACTAGGTGGCCAACTTTGTGAGAGGGCCACCCTCTTAAGCCCAGCAGTGAAATTAAGCCGATGTGGAGCACCGGAGCAGAGATGCCAGAGAGGCATTGTTTTAGCCCAGCAATGAAATGGAGCATACCGAGTAGGAACAGGGAGATGGCACTGCTTCAACTATTCTGCATGGTCATAACCTATGCTCCGCATCCATATTCCAATCTACAACCCCACCAAATGATTGCGAGTTGGATAGACCACCGGGCACAGGGGTTGAGGGTCTCCGCTTCGTCTAAGGAGGAATTTACCAGAAAAGGGATGCATGTGGTGAAACCCCAGAGCAGCAGGGACCGTGCACAGCGTGAACCACTATTTTCACCCTAGAGGTCCAGAGCGGAGCAAAGGGGCAGTGCTTACCCAAAGGTGTAGCCATTCTGTGCAATATGGTTCCTCCCAGGCGGGGATTACGCAGTGAGATTGGTTAGGGGCAGATGCCCAATCCACACAGAGACAAGAGAATATTAGACTGACAGAGGAAAGAGGAAGGGTGGGTTCAAGTTAGGTAAGAGTTGGAGGTGGAGGATGTCCAGTAGACGGACAAGAGGAAAGATGGAGCATCACCTTTTGGAGGAGTTTTACTGAGAAGGACAGGTATTGGTGTAAGAGTGAAAGTAATACAGCAGGGGGAATTTGCATGTTTGCGAGGAAAGAACAGTGTAAAGAGTCAATAGGAATTTAATGTTATTGGGCGGAAGGAGAATAATGGTAGTAGTGGTAGGAGAGTAGTGGTAGCAGGAAATGGGGTGTATTAGTAGTAAGAGCAGTGGTAACAAGTTGAGTAAGGGTAGTGGTGTAAGAAGATTTAACATCAATGGGTGGTGGGTGGAGGCGGAGCAAGGAGGAGTGAAACGGAGGAGAGTCAGAAAAATGGTGGTGGAGTAAGGTGGAGGGTGAAATGGTACGAGGAAAGAGGGAAGTGTGGGTGTGAATAAACTAACCTGAACCCACTGATTGAGTGTACGACACTTCCCAACCCCTATAGAGCACTAACCTCTGGCTGGAGTACGAAAGGGTAGAACGTCTGTGAGAGAGTTTAGAGAGCAATCATTTGGGGAGACCATCTGTAGCCTAAGACAAGACGTTAGACAGTATTATCAAGAGAAGAGACTAAGACTGGAATAATGAGGTCTTAGTCGTAATTAGGATTTTGCAAGGGTTGTTCTTCTCTAGATGGCTAATTTGCATTGAGATCTCTTGCAGATAAATGGGTAAGAGTGAGGCCATCTAAACTCTTTGGATGTGTTGTCGATTTTACAAAGGCGTTGGACACAATTGATCGTAATCTTCTATGTAGGAAATTGGGGAATTCTCTCAGATACATTGCATATTATCATTCCATTACATCTTTATATATGGTGAAAAATGCATGTAGAAAGTAAAGTGGAATGCATTTAAGCCTGAAGCAGGGATGCCTCTTTGCTCCTTTACTTTGTAAAGGTCTGCAGATTTTTGTGGGTGTGAGCCCTTCTCCTTTGGTCGTCCCGAGCGTGATGTGGAAGCGTCATGAGAAGGGGAACCCGTGACCCTTCACTGCTCGACAGAGGCCTTTTCAGGGGTAATGAAAACGTACCTTTTCCTGACTGGAGGATGGCCTAGGCTCACCTGTCCTCTGTTTCTTAGTAAGTGGTTCTTCTGATCTTGACCGTTGGCACGATGGTGGCCGCCTTTCTGAAGGTTTGGCAGACCTGCCACCGCGTGAGAGCTAACGTCTGACGCTGGATAGTCTCCCTCGTTTAGCCAACAAATTAGGCGCCTGTTACTGTCCTTGAGGGTTTTTTGGGAGAACCCTTGACAGATATCGCAGGCTTCGGCCAAATGATTAGGGTACAAACAGTAAAGGCACACTGAATGCCTGTATCCCTTGTATACATTCTGGAGGCCGCAGGAACAAAGATTTCTTTGGAGCTGGGGATTCCATAACAGGACTGGAAAATATGCTTTCCTTTTGTCAAAAGACTGGAGAAAGCGAAAGCTGAAGTCAAGAAAAAGTTTTCTCACATAAATAGAATTCTCTCAGGAGAGAACGCAAGGTAATCCCAACGGTTTGGAAGACAGTTGAAATCTGAGGGGAAAATGCAGATGCAGAGCTATACCCTCGACGTCCTATTGCTGCTGCCCAAAGCACCCATAACAACATTGATGGGACACTCAAGGTGTCAAAGTTTTTCCATAGCCTGACGACAGGGAATATTCATAGCATGTGAATCCACAGCATGTGAATCCATGAAAGATACCAACGCTGGAGAAATGGAATTGCAGATAAGAAACTAGTCTCTTATTCATTCTTGCGAAAGGTGATTGGGTGTGTAGGAGTTGAAGTACTATGTAAACTTTGTTTGCAGCATCAATCATACTTTGACCTCTCTACCCAACATGCAGATAATCACAGATTGTAGAAACCTATTTCTGATCATGTTGATATTCCTACCTAACTAAAGGTTTCAGAATTACAGTGTTGCTGTGTAGGGTAACCGATGATTCACAATGCTAGGAGTTAAAGATTATCTCGTTACAGCGGTTGTATATTATGGATTTGTGAAGGACTTTCTGCATTAGCAGAGGAGAACCACAGCACATATTCATCCCTTCGATAGGCCTGACGCTCGCCAGAGGTAGATTGAATAATGTGTTTTACAAAAGCGGCTTAACAAATAGATATGATCTGTTCTTGTGTAAGCAATGCTGGAATGATGTGAACACGACTTCAGTTCTTTCTAATTAAAACCTTCCCAGAACAACTGTGTGCATGCTCCGAACAAGCCTTGAATACGGTATTTGGGATGGCACGCTGCACTGAAGATAGTAATAACTAAGTACGTCTTTGGCGTAATGCTATTATGTTGTTAGGACATGTTTGCAAATAATTTTCTAAAACAAAGTAGAATTTAGACTATAATTGGCTCTTTTCCTGAGTTCTTTGTGGCGACCACGGAACCCGGTTGCAACTGCAACTGAAAAAAAACAAGCACTTGGGCCGATGTTTTGTGCATGTTTTTCCTCCTCACTGTGTCTTTTAATCTTGCCCATTTTCAGCACCGATACATACCGACCCCCATGCACAGGTTCCATCTGCTGTTAGCAGCCCAAGTCTTGGGAATGGGTTCAGAGGTGTGGAGCTGGTGGCTTGTGGGACTGTAGAAGTTTGGATGAAAGGATGTCAGAGGCGCCAGGGTCAGGTAACCAAGCTTCCTTTAGTGAGAATGAACAACTGAGACTTGCTTTAATACCATAGCCTCTATCCATCTACCTCCATGCAGAAGCAGTAGAGAAGTCAAGGATGTCTGCTGCCTTCTTTCTCCGGGGAGAGGATGGGGTAAAGAGAGAAAGGGACCAAGCTCCTGGTTGTAAAAAAACAAGGGCGACAGAAGACGATTTAGGGACAGAGAAAGGGAGGCAGACCGCAGAGGCAAAATTTACTGGTGGGAGAAATTGAAAGAAAGAAAAGTGGAGGAGCCGGTGCGAGTAAAGTGCTGGAGGGTGGCAAGCTGAGGATGGTACCAGCGGAAGATAGGCTAAAGGATGTTGAAAGAGCCGGGGAAATGAGCCATAAGAGGAAAAGGAACAGCTAGTAGGAGAATGTTGTACGGTATGTGCGGGAGCATGGCCCTATAGAGTGGGCCACAAGAGGAAATAAGACTCTCTAGGGAGAGCACCTGTAGTTCAGAGAGGCTATTTGCAATCCTAAACTAAAAAAATAAAATGCCATACAAGTCTACAGAGATGTTTGCTCCTCCCCCATCCAGCACAGCCATAGCTTGAACCCTCCCTGCATGATGCACCAAGTGACCGCTCTAGAAGGGGAATGGGTGAACAGCCAAGTCAATATTGTATTTAATATTCATCTTAGGTTGTGTATTTGCATCCTATTAATTTGTTTCACTACAATGTACACGCAACACTTTTTGAAACCAAGTGAAAATATTTCAAGCTGGGACTTTGAGGCCATATCATTGACTATAGGGGATGTCCCAAGTCGACCATTCTCAGTTGAGATATTTATTGTTAGTGAATTATCCAATTTTATGATTTAGTTCCATATTTCTGTCTGAGCAAATATGTTGGGGTTAAATGAGTAATAGTACTGAAGAATAATATTTTTAATGGATTGTGTCCTCCCATGTATTGCTTGCAGCTTGCTTTGGAATTCTTTTTTCATAGGGTCAAGCGTCGTGCAGCGTCAAGTCTTGGTCTTCGATGGCCTCTTTAGCATCCCTCGTGACGTTGACGCTGGTATATGAGGCACACTCGCTGACTGTTACCTCAGGTCTGTTTTTTCCGCATTGCTGCGTGCTTCCAAGCGACTCGCCTCAGCAAAATTAGATTGTTGTTTCTACAGTCAAGTGAATTTCAATATTCTTCTAACATGTCCTCGACACCGAAGACTGCTTTCAAATGGTGTGCGGACTGTGGGGCAAAAATGTCCATCACAGACCCTCACTGTGTCTGTCTGTGGTACTTGGGGACAGGCCACAAGGTGGGCAGTGGCTCATGTCAATCTGACTGGGAAGGCCTTGATGGAAAGGAAGAGGAAATGCGATGCAGGTAAGCCCTCTCACAAATCCCCATCAATTACCCCACCCAAAAGAAAGTCTTCTGAATTGAGGGACGTTTCGAGGTCCAGCTGACAACGCTCGTCTTCTCACAAGAAGAGTAAGAAATGGCGTCACAGGTCCCAATGAAAACCTCGACACCTGCGGGAATGGGAACGCTTCTGCTTAAAAATGCTTGATCTTTTTCAGAGGCAAGCTCCTCCGAATGGGCCTCTCAAGGAGTCAGGGAAACTAAGCCACCCCTGGGTGTCTCACAAGACCAGTAGGGAGTCTCGTGTGTCGTTTTCTTGCACGACTCAGATCCCAGGAAGAGAGGCTCCTTGACGCAAAGTGAAGGAGTCTTCTTCGTCACATAAGAAAAAGACTGTGACGACCCCTTGGAGGCCTTCATCTCCAATATCGAAGCCGACGAATTTGTCGCACAAGCCTTCGAGGCATATTATCCACTTCAAGTCATCAAAGCATGTTAAACCGTCGGCTCATTCACTGACCGCTTCGTGGAAGTCGTCGAAACCCTCAACACCTTCGACACCATCTGGGCATTCAGTGCCTCTGAAGACTGAAAGGCCAATTGTCGAACTGACCAAGTCGTTCAAACCCCTGCCTCAACCTGCCTCAACCTGATTTCTTCAGGCAAATGGGGTCCATCTTCGATAAAGATGAAGAGGGGGATCAAACCCCTTTTGGCTATGAGTTTGGCACACCAAATGTTCCAGAAGAACATATTTCTCCAGAGTCCAAGATGCAGAATCTGGTGAAAACCCTTAAAGAAACCAGCAGCTGGCAAACATATCTAGAGACTGATTTTGGTAACACAGAGGTGGCTGGATATGCTGATACTTCATATAGATCTGTTATTGCAAAGTGGCTGAATATATGGAGTGGTCTAAACCCGCAGCTACCATAGAGACTGATAACCTTACTGATATCTTAGACAGTGGTCTAGTTAAGGAGGCTGTGCTACCTTTCTATACTGCCTTTAAAGTAAGTGTTAGGGAAAATTGTCTGAAGCCTGATTCCATTACCCTGGTAAACAAAGCTCTAACAAAAAATACAGAAGAGCTTCTGTGGACCTTCCTTTTCTGAATAGATATCCCACACCAGCGAGCCCAGTTGTTCAAGCGGCAACAATTTCTTCTAAGTCTGCAGCTTATCCTTCTACTCCGGCAGACAAAGAAAATGGAAAAGTCTAGTGCAGGGAGCATGGCATTCAAATCAGCCAATGCTAAAAGGGCATTAGTTAAATACACACACACTGTTTGGAGTGTAGCTGCCATTGCCATATTCCAGAAGGAGTGGAAAGGGAAGGCTTTTTAAGCCTTGTGCAATATGGAAAGGATGCTATGAGGCAGTCTTTACCGTCCAGCCTGGAGACAATGCATTCAGTAAGTAGGTCCATGGCTGCCAGCACTGTGATTAGGCGCATGTCATGGCTCAGAAAATCTGTGTTTTCTGCGCATGTCCAGGCATCTTTACTTGACATGACTTTTTTTGTTTTTTTTGGTTTTTTGAATCTTCAGTTTTTATTACATTTTCAGTAAGGACGACAGAGAAAGATTAGAACATAAATATCATCACAACCTACTTTACCCCACCTCCTGTCTCCACCCCTGCCTAGTCCCTCCCCCCGCCCTAACCCGCTCAATAGTGTAATGGCTCAACCAATTTCGCTTGAACCTCAAAAGTCCTCATTAGGGAGTCTCAGTCTCTATGATTAGTATGGGGTTCAGTTTGTGTGGTGTCCCCCTCGAGAAGCAGACCGTGCACCATTTTAGGTCATCTTATATACTCCCCATCCTGCTCCTCTAGCCCAAACAATATCAGCATCAGAGTTTTACATCTTGTGATCCCCTCTGTCCTTGATCCAGCTGAGGACTTCCTCCCAGTATGACTGGACCAATACACAACCCCACCACATATGCCAATAGTCAGCTCTCTTGCCACACCCATGCCAGCACCTAGGACTCACACTTTGGAACATTCTGGCCAGCTTGACAGGGTCGTACTGCCACCTGTGTATACATTTAATGGCATGGAGCTTGTACTGGCAGGAAATCGACACCTGTGAAGCTCCCCAGCACATTCTCTGCCATGTCTGGGGGGAAAGGACCACCCCAAGGCCTCCCTCCCATCTCTGTTTCAACTTGCTGGATGATCCCACTCTCATGTCCACTAACGCCCTGTACAGAGAACCAATTAATCCCCTCGAGTCTGTGGCAGTATTTAGAACCTTCTCAAAAGGCCCCAGGTCCCTTTGGACTTTTTCTCTCCAAGCCTCCCTTGTGAGGACACCCTTCAATTGCAGATACAAGATGAGCCTACCCAACCCAAGGGTCTCCTCCAACTCCTGAATTGTGATAAACCTGCCCTCCTTTCACAACTGCCCGACCCTTTCCAGTCCCACCTCATACCACAGTTGAAACCTCTTAGGGTTCAGAATGGCATCTCTTATCCTTGCGACCCAAAGATGTCCAAGGGATGAGGGCCATGTTGTGACACCACCCATTCCAGCTCCTTGGTGCCAGACCCACTATATAGTTCTCAAAATGGGATGCTCCCTAATTCTCTTCTGTGACTTACCCCTGGGGACCCACAACCATTTCCCCACAGTCGCCGCTCTTAAATGATAGTTATCCAGGCCCACCCATTGCAAATCATCTCTCCTTCAAAAGTGTGGGGTCAAAATCCTAAACTGGGAGGCCTTGTAACATAGTTGTAGGTCAGGGAGGCCCACTCCCCCCATATCCTTGGAGAGACCCAGTGTCATGCTAGAGACTCTCGGTTACTTCCCCTTCCAAAGGAACAATGTGAGAGTACCCTTGGTCATTCTTAAGAAGGTGTCCGGGATCTTTATCTGGAGCATTTGAAATAAAGGAACCCGGGGAGTACCACCATTTTAATTGCATTCAGCCTGCCCATCCACAATACCGTCAGCTTGTTGCACTTCGCTAGGTCTCTCTCCACTTTATTAGTCAGAGGGGGGAAATTGGCCTTGTAGAGGCTTTTTAGTTCTATTGACGTTAATCCCCAGGTATCTTAACGCTCACACGCTGACCTTCACACCCAGGGAGGAGAACCGCCCCACCTCGGTATCCCTATTACTATCTAACGGGAAGAGGACTGACTTACCAGTATTTATTTTGAACCCTGCCAAATAACCATACCCTTCAATCAGGTCCACAGCCGCTGGGACTGAGGTCAGTGGGTTCACTACGTGTAGTAGCATAATCCGCATAAAAACCCAGTTTGTAAGTCATGCCTCCCACCTTCAACCCCTCAATTTGTGGGTCCTGCCTCAGTCGCTGTGCCAGGGGCTCCAGGGATAGGACAAAGAGTGCTGGGGAAAGCAAGCAGCCCTGTCACATTCCCCTCCCCAACTGCAACCACCTCGAGTATCCTTCATTTACCGCCACACAGGCCTTTTTAAAGAATGTTATTATTTATTAACAACACTCCAAACATTACAAACAGTGAGGACATCCGTTTTACAGTTTCGCAACGTTAGATTACAAATTAAGCATTTCGGTCCTCTCCCCTCCCACCCCTTTAACTCAAGCCCCTCCTTCCATGTCATCTTCCTGCTTCTCTTCAGGCATATCTACTTCCATTATTCTGCTTATGTCATTATCACTATGGTCGGCCTGGGGGGCTCCCACCATCGAGGCCACCAATTGTCTCCATGCTATTAGGGGTCCCACCTCCTCCTCCCCACCCCCCTACTGACTGCTTCATACCAGGCAGCTGTTTCTGTTTCCGCCCACTTCATGAGGTCCGCCCACCACAAATCGATTCTAGGCCGTTGGGCTGCCAGGATGTAGGCCAGGTCCTTCAGCTTACTAATGTGCTTCAGGTTGCGTCTTCTGGTAAAACCCCCCAGCATGCATGCCCAAGCTGACTCCACCTCCAGCATAATCCCTTTTTCCGCCAAGCGTATCTTCACCTCTGTCCAAAACCTTCCCACCTCTGGGCAAGCCCAAATCATATGTAGCATCCCAGCGTTCTCCTCCCCACATCGAGGGCATTTCTGTGCCCCTGGGCCTCCGAACCTGGCTTTTCTGCCAGGGGTCATGTATGCTTTGTGAGTGATATACAACTGTATCTGCTGGAGCCTCGCGTTTCGGGACACTTTCTTGTGATACCTTTTGGTTCTATCCCATTGCCCCTCCGACATGGGTTCTCCCACCTCCTCTTCCCAGTCTCACCTCAGTTGCAGCAGCTCCTTTCCTACCCTAGTCCCCAGCAGCTCATATAGGCGAGAGATCTCGTGCCCACCCTCCGAGATATACTACATTGTCTCAATGGTTGCATCGGGTTGTTCCGCCAGCACTGCCTTAGGCCACCTTTGTCGCATCCGTTTGATAATTCTGGAGTAAGTGATGTATTGACTTTTGTGCACCCCAGTGTCCTCTATTAGCCTCTGAAAGTCCACTGCCACCCCCTCTTGCCATATATCGCCAAGGGTAGCCAGGCCCATTGGTTCCCAGTATCTACGGACCGCTTTCATCATTTGGGAGTCCTCTCCGCACAGCACCACTAGCGGTACCTGCAGGGAGAACGGGACTGGGTTTCCTACAATTTGCCATGCTCTGCGCCACATTTCCCAGCCAAGCAATAACAGTCTCGCCATTCCTAGTACCTTTTAGTTTAGGTAACCACACTATTTCCTGCAGAAAGTAGGGAGCAGGGTCCTTGCACAACAGCCTGGCTTCCGCCGTTTCCTTTTCAGACAACCACCTAGCCACGTATTGCAACTGTCCTGCCAAGTAGTATAACTCAAAATTCGGCAGGTTTATACCCCCCCTGCCACACGAGTTTTGTAGTTTCCAGAGGGCCACCCTGTTCCTGGAATTGTGCCATATGAACCCCCTGCACAGGCTGTGGAGTTTAACAAAAAAGCGTTTGGGGATCACATACGGGATGTTTGCAAAAAAGTGTAACAGTCTAGGCAGTACCACCATCTTAATCAGAGCCGCTCTACCCATCATGGCCAGGGGCAGTCTGGACCAAAATCCCATACTATTCTTGATACCTTCGATTGCCTTTTCCGTATTGTGTTTGTGTTCTTCTCCCGTCATGTGGTATATATCTATACCTAAGTATCGGAACATCTCGGTTCGCCAGGGTGTTGGCAAGACCGGTAGGCTTCCCGGTGGGGCACGTCGGTACCTCCCCAGGGGGAACATGCTAGATTTCTTGAGATTTACAGCTATGCCTGAAAGGGTGGCCTATCGGTCCGTCACCTCCAGGACATATTGTAAGTTTTAATCTGGGAAGGCAGATACAACAGTATGCCATCTGCATACAATGATGTGAGATGCGGGCCTCCCGCCGTGTGGATCTGTATTTCGCCATATTGTTGTCTGAGGCAAACTGCCAGTGGCTCCAACGCAAGGATATACAGCATGGGCGACCAGGGGCAACCCTGTCTAGTACCCCTGCTGAGTTGCCATTTATCTGAGATTATAGCGCCCATTTTGACCCTTGCAATTCGGGAACTATATAACATTTTGACCCACCTCAAATACCCTAGCCCAATCCCATATTCTCTCAGGGCCGCCAGCAACCATGGCCATCTCACTGAGTCGAAGGCCTTAATGGCATCCAGCGAGACAATTACCAGCTCGCCGGGGTCCCTCTCTGTTTGGTCGATGATATGGTGAAGTCTCCTATGATTATCGGTTATGTTCCTGCCAGGGACATAACCTGTTTGGTCGGGGTGTATTAGTTTACCGATGACTCGCTTAAGCCTGTTTGCCAGCACTGCTGTGAGGATTTTACTATCTTGATTAAGCATAGATAAGGGCCTGTATGACCCGCAGTCTGTGCTTGGCTTACCCGGTTTTAAGAGCGGAATGATTACCGCCTCCCGTAGGGACTCCGGCAATCTGCCGTGCTCAAACGCCTCATTAAGCATGGCCAACAGTGGGGGAATGTAGGGTATTTTGTGGAGATTTGGGGCCTGACGGTATTTTCTTACCGCCGAAAAATAACTTAGCAACAATCACTCCTTGTATTCAGATTGGGCCATGTACAACAATACTATAGTGGACATGCATTATTTCAGCACACAGACATGCGTATTTGGTATGCGTGGTTGGTGGTATTTTGGTGAGCATAATTCCCTTGTTTTATTTGTGGCCCCAATATCCAGAACCCCTTATTTTTGTTTAGATTTTTCGTGTAATCACTAGAGAGACCTCAGGCTTGCATTTCAGGAACACCACATTTTCATTTTTAGTGTGCCACCATGGGCAATTTCTCTCTGTTTTATCTACGGCAGCGAGCTATCATGTGGTATTTTCACTATCTTATATACGGTAGTGAACTATGTCCCGGGCCTCCCTTTTTGCCGACTCATAGACCTCCGACAAACTGCAACACACACAGTTAGTTACAATTGCTCATACTGAACTACATTGTGCACACGGCTGCAGCCAAATTTGATGTTTAGCTACCTTGAAAATGACAATTGCACTGTCTAAACATCTCCCCACATCATCAGCACTGTATTGGTAAATATAAAACACACCACCCGTCTGCTTTCAAATATTTTTGTGTATTATAAAAGTTGCATTTAAACACGATCTCACTCTTTACAGAAATAAATAAAATAGCACAGTAACAGCATTGTCTGTGATACACTGAAAAGAGAGTGGCGGAGACAAGAACTCAATTTGCAACATTAAACATGTGAGTAAAGCACAGGAATCTCCTTTCCTACACTGACTGAATATTCTCGTACACACTCAGCCCCCACACTTCTGTAATTACCTTATCTGTTCAGCATGAGTTTTCTCCAGCTGTTCTCTTTCTGAATTTGGCTCCCTTGAAGATTAACCCCAGTGAAAACAAGCGTCTTTCGTTCTCAAACCGGAGTTATTGCCTGGAATTCTCAGCTTTTGCAGCAGGAATGCTTCAGCCAGGAAACAGGTCCTTCTCCCAGCTCTGCCAAATCTCGATTGTCCTCCCCCTCTCCTCAAGCTCCCCCAGCAAAACTCTAATCACTGCCTCTAGCATGATACTTGCTATGACGCTGCTCCAATCAGAATCAATCATGCCATCTCCTCCCTCACTACACAATGGCTCATTTCTACAGTAACCATTTGTAACCAACTGATTTCCTGTTCCTTCGAGCCCTTTGCTTTCTGTAGTTATCTGGACAGAGCAGCAGAGAAAAAGAAAAAAAATCAATGTGCGTTTAAAAGTTCACTTTCAGAGTAGGCCTAATTCTGCAGTGGAGACACATTTTTATTAGTGGGTTATGTTAAATGCAGTTTTATTAGTCAGGTTAGTTATTAATAAGGTTAGTTATTAATTTTCAAATGTGTCTCTTGCACCATAGGCATTTCAGGTGAAAAATAGTGTGCATTTTTGAATGTGGACGTGTGCTTTTAACTGTAAAAATAGATTTGCATCTTATATGTTAAAATCGTTTTTGACTGAATAGCCTGTCTTTAATTATATGTCCATGTTAATCTGGCAACACATATAGCAATGCACCACACCCATGTGGTGGTGCTGCATCAAAAAAAATTGCGACCTGTGCAGTAGTGCTGTACTCTGTGCTGTAACACGCCAAATATCCTTACATATACCCTCCTTTTGTTTTTAGAACTTGGCTACGATCCAAGCCAATTCCTAAAAACAACTTGTTCTTTTTTTTTCTTTTAAAATGCATGTGTATTGGGATATCTTTCTCTTCCTGACGTAGCTAGTAAAATCAGTAACATTTTCATTTTTACTGATAGCACAGTCAACCATCCACCCATGATTAGCACCAGGACAGCCAAACCCACTATTGAGCGTTCCCCCCAGGTTCCCCAATTAAATCTTTCCACTTCTATTATCCCCAGATTACTAATTGTAATATTGTTTTTTCTCAAATTCATTTTTATAACATGTCTTTCTTTGTGATTCAATAAATATTCCACATCCGGATCTATTGGAAAAGTATCCCTTTGAAAAAAATCGATATTTTCCACTTGGCTTTCCCACACATCATTTGTTACATGAAACAATGTTAACCCCCCCAATTGACACAATTGTATCCTTTGGAACCTGTAAATAAAAAACATTATATTTCACCTGTTTAACCACGTATGTTCCATGGTTTAAATGTACTACCGTCATGTTCTTTAAACAGGTGCTGACCAACCATTTACCTCTGACCATTTTAGCCTGTGCCATTTCTTCACTCCCCATATTGCTAATAATCACTTCACATCCTTCTGATATACTTGGGTCAGATTTCAAACCACAAATAGCATCTGTGGCATCAGGAACAAACGGTTTACCTGGACACATATAATTTTGTTCTTTAAATTTTACACATGTTTCCAGGTTTGGTATTAAATAAACTTCAGGCTCCCATGACTGAAATGCCACCACTTCTGGAGTCTTAATCTTAATAAATTTGTCCTCTTGCCAAAATCCCACGTTGTGTACCCACTTCGTTTGATAAATACGTTCAGGGGCTACATATGGGATGCATAGCAAAAATCCGATCTCTAGTCTTTCCAAGTCCACATATAACGGCATTGCATTACCCATTTCGAATGCAATTTTTACCTGTATTATATCAATTTCCCTCCTGGTCAATCTTTCTATCATTTGACGAATAATATCCTGCGAAACAAAATACAAGGGGATATGTCCTTGAATCAATTGTGAAACTGCAGTTTGAACTTCTCTCATATAATTCGTTAATAGTCTATCAACAGGACTCATTATGTTCAATATTTCATTTAGAGTTCTATCATGCTTAAGTATTATTTTAGTCGCCCGTTGCATTACATCCGCTTGTTCATTTAGAATGATTGCAGTTTCATTTATGAATCTTACTTGTTCATCCAGTCCCCCTCTAATTCCATCTAATGTTTTTTGTATTATTTCTAGGTCAATACTCAGTTGTTGCGCTTTAGTACTCAGTGTTCCTACTGAAATAGAATTGGCTGTTGATATTGTGGTACCTATTATGGCTCCAACTATAGACATTACCAATGATATCGCGAGCATCACCGCACCTCTCTTTCCTCTCCTCTTCTTAATGTCTGCTGAATTCACAAATGTTTTTTCCAATTGCATTAATATATCTCTTATTGACTGCTTAGTGTCCTCTTTTCTTATTTCCAGCCACTCTTTAGTCTGTTCAATCTTAATTCCGGTATTGTTCAAGTGTTTTTCAACCAAAATCTCAGGATTCAATGGTATGTATATATTTTGGAAAATCATCCTTCTATCACTCATGATGAATCCTGGTGCCTCTTCCACCGCGATGCCAGATGCTGGTCCAGGTTCAATGACAACCTGTGCTTCTGAATTCTTGAAGATCCCTCCAAATATCATCATCATTAACCATATCATCGGTATCATCTTCAATGCTGATCGCTTTGCAGCCTTGGTCTTCACCCCTCTTTGGGGCTTTCCCGGAATCCGTCCACGTGGGCTCCAGGACTCCATCGTCTCCCGTGGGCTCTGATCCCGGAACCTCCGACCAAATAATGTTAATTTTCTAAATCAAATAGAAAATAAACAAATTAAGTACATAGCACAATACTAACTTCACCCTTTTGCCAAAAATAAAACATGCTTGGTAAAAATATTTCGTTTTTTTTTTTCTGAAATTAAACACAAGTTAAAAAGAAAACAAGCACATATAAAACAGCATTCAATATTTAATACATTTTCTCTCTGCACACCAACCATGAGCTTCCATTATATATATTTATTTATTTATTTTATATTATATATTTTTATATATATTACAGTGTTTATGTGCCATTATAACAATCAACTTTTTAACTTCTTTGTCACTGCCTCCTGATTGTACCCATTTATTTTCTCTTTTTGTGTTCAAGGGACTTTATCTGTTTCTACATGCTCAAGCTGCCTGATCTCATGTCTGGGATGGCATGGTTTGATTTGATTTACATGGACAAACTGCTCTATTGCCGTTTCACCTTCATTTTTCAAAATTTTATAAACTACAGGAGAGACCTTATCTATAATTCGAAATAGCCCCTGCCAGGCTGCTAGAAATTTATAATTTTTCTGTTTACTTTTTCCAAAATGAAACTTATACACCTGATCCCCTACACTGTATTCCTTTACTGATGTCTTTTTGTCATAATAAGACTTTGCACTGTCAGCAGCTCTTTCCAGATTTCTCTGCACAAAAGCAAATGCATGTTGCAAATGCCTCCTCAGTTCATCAATATATTCATGAACTGTGGATGCACTCACAAGTGTCTGCTCATGTGTTCTGTATAGTAGGTGTTGTGGTAACACCATTTTCCTACCTGTCAAGACCTCATGGGGGCTAACACCTGTTGCTTTTGCAGGAGTTGATCTGATTGCCATCAAAACCAATGGTAAACGTAAATCCCAGCTGGAACCTGCTTCTGCCACAAATTTCTTTAAAATATCCACAACAGACCTATTGCTTCTTTCAACTGTACCTGAAGACGCTGCCCGATATGCGATATGTAGTTTCCTTTTCACACCTAGTATTTGCCATACCTTACTCATTAGAGTACTTGTGAAATGACTTCCTCTGTCTGACTCAATTCTTTGTGGCAACCCAAACCGCACTACAATCTGGTGCAGGAATGCATTCAATCCACTTCGACATCAAACATACCACACTCAAAATATAACGGTTTCCCCTGCTCGACCTTTTTAAAGGACCTACATAGTCTATTTGCAAATCTGACCATGGGAGAGTTAGGCCTCTTTTCATCAATGGTGCTCTATGCATTGGTGAAGCAGGTTTAAATTGGGCGCATACTAGACATCCTCTAGTATATAATTCCACATCTTGGGACATATGTGGCCAGTAAGCATAATCTTTTAGTATTTCTAATGTTTTTTGTGAACCTCTATGGCCTGCAGTTATGGCATCATGTGCATGGTGTAGCATTAGCCCTCTGAATGAAAGGGGTACTACCCACTGTATTTGTCCTGTTATGGACTCTCTAATCATGAGTCCATCCTGTAATCTAATTCGTGTTTTGTTCTTTAATAGCACCCTCAACTCTTCTTTTCCCATACAATCATTTTCTGTTAAAGAATTTTGTTCAGGATCTATCAAATGATTATAATAGATTCCCAAAATTCGATCATTCTTTTGTGCCTCAATCAAATCTTGGTCTGGCGTGTCATGACTCCACTGCACCACCGGTTGATCTACCTCCTTTGGTGCTTTAGAACGTGTCACTGCATCAATTTGTATTTCACCCATTAAATAATCAATAGGTAGCAATTCTCCCATCACAGCCCCAATCTTAGCCAGGTTGTCTGCCTTATCATTTCCCTCCTTATCCTCTCCTGGTGTTTTTAAATGCCCACAAATTTTTCTCCAGTATATTGTTAAATTATTCTATGACACCAATTTGTCTATGGCTTGTATCATTTTTCCATGTTTAAGTGGCTTTTTGTTGTATGTAACCATGCCTCTTGCTTTCCAACCAGGCAAATACTCCACAAAGCTATTCCGTGCATAGTCGGAATCAGTCACCAGGACAATTTCACTGAACTTTTTATCAACTGCAGTAGCAATTGCTTTATAAATGGCTGCCAATTCCGCCACCTGACTGCTCCTATCTCCAATCCTCATCCCTATACTGGGGACGCCTTCACATTTCAACCAGACATTTCCTATTCCTGCCACTAATTGTTTATTACTGTCATTTTCAATGTGAAAAGCACAACCATCCACATATACAGTTGGCAAATCCTTGCATGTTTTTTCATCAAAAGCTTTGTGTGGTGATTGTTCAAATTCCTGCAAACTAGTTTCCACTTCCATTTCATTTGGTATTTGTTCAGCTGCACAGTCATGTATGTCAGCTAACCCTTGAGCAATTGGGTTCTTTTTATTTTGTCCATATCTCACTTCTACGGGAAAACCTTGTAATGCCAGCGTCCATGAAGTGATTCTGGATTGCGCTAGATTACCTGATCTAATTCTTTTACTCTCTAAAAATTGCAAAGGTTGATGATTTGTTTCAATAATCACCTTTTCTCCTTGAACAATGGGGCGGAAATGTTGTAGCGCCCACACAGTGGTTAATAGGGCCTTTTCACATTCATTAAATTTCATTTCAACTTGGGAAAATGCCTTACTTGCATATGCAATGGTTTTGTGATTCAAATCGTGTTTTTGTGATAACACTGCTGACATACAATGTTCAGAAAAACCTATTTCTATAAAGAAATCCCTGTCCTTTATGGGGTATGCTAAACATGGTGCCTTTACAAGACATTCCTTTAATTTAGCCACTGCATCAGACTGCTCTTTTTCCCATTTCCAGGGAGTATTCAGTTTAAGCAGTTTAGTCAATGGTTCAGTGATTTCTGCATAATTTTCAATGAACTTTCTGTTATAGCCTGTCATCCCTAATAAACGTTTTACTCCTTTCACATTTTTAGGATCTTTTAATCTTTGTATGGCCTCTATTTTCTTCTTTTGTGGGTTTAGCCCATGTTCAGTCACTTCATGCCCTAGAAAGTTCACTTTTTTCTTGCACCATTGTGCTTTTTGCAAAGATACTTTGGCGCCTGCTTTCTGCAATTGGCCAAGTACATGTCTTATTTCATCAAAATGGCTTTTCAGGCTTTCATTTTTTATCAGGACATCGTCCACATAAACTATTGTTCCTCTTTCCGCTGCATCCGGCATGGCCTTTCTCAAAAATATGCCAAATTCACTCCCACTATTGATGTACCCGAACGGAGCTCTAAACCAGGCATATTGAGTCCTGTCAAATGTAAAGGAAAATAAATGTTGTATCTCCTCTGCCAATGGCACACACCAATATCCAGAGGTGAGATCTAATGTGGTAAATACATTTGAACCATGTACCTGAGCTAGGCCCTGATCAATGAATGGCAGTGGCCATCTAGATACTGGTACTCTTTTATTTAACTCTCTCAAGTCTGCACATAGCCGCCATTGACCATTTGGCTTTAACACACCTAAAATAGGTGTATTGGATGTGCTATGAATGGGCCTGATGATTCCCCGCGATTCCAAATTTTTAATAATCTCTGCCAATGATTCTAAACATGCCAGCGGTAGTCTATACTGGCGTACAAACACTGGATTTCTGCTACACCCTTCTGGTAGTGTGGCCACATGTAAATCAGTTAAACCACAATCATAAGCATCTTTTGCAAATACATCCTTAAACTCCATAAATATCTCCCTCAGATTGTCCCTATCCTCATTGCTTTCACACGCATCCGCTAAGGAGATCTGCTCTTCTACCATTTTGGAAAATTCTGGAAAATCTTCTGGTAAGGGAATCTCGGCGCTTTCCTCTAACTGTGTGGCTCTGTCTTTTTGTAAAGCTGCCACTCTTAAATATTTTGGCATATCAGCTTCCACTTCAATGGGCTGATTTTCTGTTTCATTTTCATTTAAATTAAATATTGTGCAATCCTCTTGATGGCAGCACACTGTCTCATTTGAATCATAAGGATACACAGAATGAATTTTAAATATTCCTTTGGGCTGAGAGTCCAGGTGCTCTGGCAACTCACCCTTGGCATCTACATACTTTTCAGGAATATTTCCAATCACCATGTTATTTAAATCTGCCGTATAATGTGATTTTTGTATGGCCATTCCTAATGGGGAGTTTTCCTCTAAATGAATATCCTGACAACCTTTATTATTTACCATAATTTTTACAGATCCTTCACCAATATCTACCAATGGAATGTATTCATAATCCAGGCCTTGCTGTTTTATGGATTCATTCAGGCATACAAATGCATCAGAGCCTTTCATCTGCTGTCCATTTTTGCATTTCGGTGTTATTGTAAACTGTTTTGTAAATGCAGGAATAATAGTATCTTTCCTCATTTGTAATTCGATTGCATAAGGAACCAGTTGTGCACAATGATAAGCCCTTCTTTTGTCTTCAAATTCAGGTGCCGGACCACCTAGGCGTGACCATATTTTTTGATTAAGGAAATCTAACACCATACACATTCTGTGCATGATGTCATTACCCATGTAAAATTCATTTTGTGCTCCACTCACTATCCATACATTATGGTAAATTGTTTTCTGCCCAATGCTAATTTTAAGCATGCATCTGCCTGCAATTCGGTTTTCAAAGTCTGGACTGTCCAACCCAGAAACATATTGGTTTTTAATCCTAAATCTCGGGATTTCTTCCCTTTCCATTATTTTTTGCAACAATTTCTCATTAATGAAACTCCTTTCATGTCCAAGCGCTAAAGTGGCTTTTATTGTTTTAAAATAGTCATTTATACCAACATGAACCCATGGTTGCTCATCTTCCATGTGTATTTCTGCCAGAGTGGTAATGTGTTTTTCTGAATCTGTTTTAGGAGCAATATTCTGTTTGCATGTTTTCTCTTTTAAATAAAAACGTAATGTGTGCTCATCTATGGCAGTCTGGCAATTTTTCCTTGGGTCCAAGTATATTTGTACAGGTAGTTTTTCATTGTCGCTCTGCATTTTGTCTTGACACATTAATATAACAGTGACACTAGGTATGCAGCTATTCTGGAGATATACCTCCACAGCATCATTTGTTTTGGCAACGGTGTGACATTCATTTATATTGCTGTTTTGTGATTTTAGTTTCTTAGGCCTCAATGGTTTTTTGGTTAAGGACCACAGCACTCCATTCACCCCATCTATGAGAGGAGACAATCTTTTCAGGCAATCTGTCCCCATCAGAAATGGAATTTCACAAATAGATGTGATCAATACCTCTTGTTTCATTCTGTGCTTTCCTATTTTTATGTCAACCTCAGTTACACCTATGATGGGCACCTCCTCCCCATAAAAGTTATGCACTGGGCCTTGATTTTCCTTCACTGTGATCTGACTCTGTGGGGGTCTCCCTTCATTGATACTCTTTACCAGCTCCTTGGACATAATTGTGGCCTGTGCGCCAGTGTCAATCATAGCAAAGGTGTGGCATTTTTCTTCTACAGTGATGGGTGCATAATATCTGTCCTCAACTTCCTCTAATACACATAAGAAATGTGAATTCTTACTGATTTCAGGACTCACCTTTCTCAGGTCTTTTCCACTTTTGGCTAAACACATTGGTAAATGGAAAGACATTTTTCCCTCCTTTTTACCCATTTCTGCGCGAGAGACTTTATTCATTTCTCCATGATCAGAGGTTTTTTGGAGTGTGGCCACTGTTCGCCCATCCATCTGGGTAACATCAGAGACCACATTACAACCTTCCAACTGAACATGTGTAACAACATCATTCAGCAATTTGTCATTTTTTAATTCTGTGCATTTGTGATCATTTAGTGTGATACCAGCCCTTTCAGCCTCTTCAAAAATATGTGGCTCAAAGAATTCTTCAGGTGATTGACTTGTACCCTCCTTGTGAGTATTTCCTTTTTCTGTCTTTGTTTGGTCATTGTTTTGCTTGCCAAGGGAAGGAGCTATAGCATCCCCACTTACTCCCTGTCCTCTGGTATTCCCCATGCATGAGTCATTTTTCTTAAATCTGTCCCTGTTCTTTTGAAATTCCTAATGTTTCTTTTTCATTTGTACAAATCTTTACTGTTTTATTTAGCTCTAGGTTAAACCGTACCTCTTTTTTAGAAGTATTTGCACTTTCTGTCACAAGTTCATTTACTGGCACTTTCACATTTAATCCATTAGGCATCTCAGAGTCGTTATGCAAAATTATATCAGAGCAATCTGTCATTTTGGCACTGCAGTTATCATGAGTACTTAGTCACTTTTCGGAAGCCCCCCGGTCATTGCTATGGCCATCAGCCCCCTCTTTGGAAGGTTGTTTTTGCGCTGTACAGAGCTTTCCTAATTGCTCAGCTAACATTTTCACTTGGGCCTCAAGGCACTGTAACCTTTCCATCTCTCTAGGATCCTCTTTCTGTGGCCTAGGTCGATATTGGTTGTTTTCCCCCCGATTGGATCTATTCTGAGACCTCTCAGGTGATTGATGTCGGTTGGGATGGTTTCTGAACTCTTGATTCATTTTTGGAGGGGAGCGGGTTGCACCCATCCTTTGATTATAGTCCCCTGGTGGGGAATCCTTGTACTGACGTGGATTGTAGTTCACGTTTTGCCTCATGTCCTGTCTCTCAGATTGTGGGTACTGGCCCCTAGGTTGATTTCCATTATCAGTAAATCGATCCACATATCGGGGCCTATCCTGATTACCATATATCATGGTGTTGGGATCAAATCTGCTCTGTGTCCCCAACGACTGGTAGGGACCATCATTTCTTTGATCTTGATTTTGTCTCTGGTTATTGTTCATACCTGCCATATCAGGCCGATATCCTACCCAGGGTCTGTCCCCTAAATACCTAGGGCTGATGTAGCTCTCTCTATTACTAGGATTATGTGATTGGAACATTGGTACAGGAAATGGCGATCTTTGTTGATTACCCCTTTGTTCAGGTGTCACATTATTTTTACCTTGGCTTTGAGCAGACTCAAGGGACATTTTGGCTGACCTGATTTCCATTACTGTGGCTGAGGGTTCTTTAGATTTAGGTCTAGTATCTTTCATTTTATCACCTTCTCTACCCTGACAATAGAGTACCTCATATAGTTTTGTGCTTTGATGTACAATCCATTCAAGGGACTTGTCACTGTCAAATTCACGGACCAATTGGGATATGATGTCTTTCTGTAGCCCATAGAAGTATGCAGTTTTAAACTCATTGGAATTTGAGTCAAAAGATACATCAAAGCGAGAAAATGTTCTTTTTAAGTCTTGTAAAAATTGGCGAGGGGATGTATTAGGTCCAGCAGTAATTGTGTAAGCGACTTTCTTTGCCTCCTGCAATGACTGAAAAGGAGAAAAATGACGCCTAATTTCTTTTTCAAACTCCAACCAGGTCATATTCTGCTGTTCATTTAATCCCCTTATGATGCTGGCCGTCGGGACATCTAAAGTTAAATGAAAATATTGTCTGTACTGTTCCTTAGGTATCTGGAGTGCTTTAAAAATGTCATGCACCGCTTCTAAGTGATCCTCAATGCAGCATTCACCTCCCTTTTTAAATGGTTTGATCAGGGCTTTAATGGATTTCATTATTTTTATGGGGCTACTTGTTGCAATGCATGGAATTGCACTATTTTGTGATTCAATCCCGTTTTCAGGTGAATGAGATTGGTGGCTGCCCCCAATGGGAGTATCAAATCCCCCAAGGGCGCTGCAACCAAGTTCAGTCACCGGCCCAGTCACTGGAGCACTAGCTCTTTGGGCAGAGCTAGAATTCACCTCCACTCCATTGAATGTGGTACCCTGCCGCCTCTCCTGGGACCTGGGAATGCACATTTGCTGTTCTAAATCCTTACACTTTTTAAGGAGTCTGTTTGCTTCATTTTGCAAATAGTTGTTTTCATCACTCATCTTATTAATCTCCTCCTGCATGTCGCACATTTGCATTTGGCATTCATTGAACTCTTTATTTCTCTTGTCTCTTTCTTGAATCATTTTAATCATTTCTTGTTCTGCACTCTGGAGATCACATTCTTTTTCACAATGTTCTTTTTGTAAAATCTGCATTTCTGAAACAACCTCATCTTTATCCTGTCTAATGTGGTCCACTAAGGCTTTTAAGTGTACCAATTCTTGCTCACTATCCTCAAATTGTTTCTTGCTTTTGGATAACTGAGCATCAAAGTCTCTGCATTTTAATTGCATGTCTTTTTGGCATACATCCAATTCTGCTCTTAACATTTCCTGATTTTTACTTGCCCCATCTAATTCAGTCTTTAACCTGTTAATTAGCTGAGTATCATTCTCCTGCATTCGCAGGGACTTATTCAAAATAAACCATATTTTGCCGCATAGCCATATTAAACAGTCTTTCTCTGCACTTTTATCGGCTGCATTCAATAATCTTGTAAGGCAGACCTGAATTATGCTGCCTTCTGCAAAAATATTGTCTAGTTTTTCTTTCTGCACCTCACCCTGAATGCGTTCACGCCATTCTAACGTGCTATTCGACGACCAAGTCCCATGTGCAAACAACTTTGCCACTAAATATTGCACTAGGTCTGAGAATGTGGTTTCCCTTTGTGACATTCTGAAATTCGTTTTTAGTGGCACACTGCTATTATAAAATGGGTTCCCTTTAATGTGCAAATGGCAGTGTGAGACACGCTTGCCACGCCCAGTAGGTACTCTATGATCACTTTCCCGGCCTGCAACGCACCATAAATATGTAGGGTATTTTGTGGAGATTTGGGGCCTGACGGTATTTTCTTACCGCCGAAAAATAACTTAGCAACAATCACTCCTTGTATTCAGATTGGGCCATGTACAACAATACTATAGTGGACATGCATTATTTCAGCACACAGACATGCGTATTTGGTATGCGTGGTTGGTATGCGTGGTTGGTGGTATTTTGGTGAGCATAATTCCCTTGTTTTATTTGTGGCCCCAATATCCAGAACCCCTTATTTTTGTTTAGATTTTTCGTGTAATCACTAGAGAGACCTCAGGCTTGCATTTCAGGAACACAACATTTTAATTTTTAGTGTGCCACCATGGGCAATTTCTCTCTGTCTTATCTACGGCAGCGAGCTATCATGTGGTATTTTCACTATCTTATATACGGTAGTGAACTATGACCCGGGCCTCCCTTTTTGCCGACTCATAGACCTCCGACAAACTACAACACACACAGTTAGTTACAATTCCTCATACTGAACTACATTGTGCACACGGCTGCAGCCAAATTTGATGTTTAGCTACCTTGAAAATGACAATTGCACTACATCTCCCCACATCATCAGCACTGTATTGGTAGATATAAAACACACCACCCGTCTGCTTTCAAATATTTTTGTGTATTATAAAAGTTGCATTTAAACACGATCTCACTCTTTACAGAAATAAATAAAATAGCACAGTAACAGCATTGTCTGTGATACACTGAAAAGAGAGTGGCGGAGACAAGAACTCAATTTGCAACATTAAACATGTGAGTAAAGCACAGGAATCTCCTTTCCTACACTGACTGAATATTCTCGTACACACTCAGCCCCCACACTTCTGTAATTACCTTATCTGTTCAGCATGAGTTTTCTCCAGCTGTTCTCTTTCTGAATTTGGCTCCCTTGAAGATTAACCCCAGTGATAACAAGCGTCTTTCGTTCTCAAACCGGGGTTATTGCCTGGAATTTTCAGCTTTTGCAGCAGGAATGCTTCAGCCAGGAAACAGGTCCTTCTCCCAGCTCTGCCAAATCTCGATTGTCCTCCCCCTCTCCTCAAGCTCCCCCAGCAAAACTCTAATCACTGCCTCTAGCATGATACTTGCTATGACGCTGCTCCAATCAGAATCAATCATGCCATCTCCTCCCTCACTACACAATGGCTCATTTCTACAGTAACCATTTGTAACCAACTGATTTCCTGTTCCTTGGAGCCCTTTGCTTCCTGTAGTTATGTGGACAGAGCAGCAGAGAAAAAGAAAAAAAATGAATGTGCGTTTAAAAGTTCACTTTCAGAGTAGGCCTAATTCTGCAGTGGAGACACATTTTTATTAGTGGGTTATGTTAAATGCAGTTTTATTAGTCATGTTAGTTATTAATAAGGTTAGTTATTAATTTTCAAATGTGTCTCTTGCACCATAGGCATTTCAGGTGAAAAATAGTGTGCATTTTTGAATGTGCACGTGTGCTTTTAACTGTAAAAATAGATTTGCATCTTATATGTTAAAATCGTTTTTGACTGAATAGCCTGTCTTTACTTATATGTCCATGTTAATCTGGCAACACATATAGCAATGCACCACACCCATGTGGTGGTGCTGCATCAAAAAAAAATTGCTACCTGTGCAGTAGTGCTGTACTCTGTGCTGTAACACGCCAGAAGCAACTCTTGTTTGTATGCTTTATAGAATTTGCTGGGGAGCCCGTCCGACCACGGGGCTTTACATGTGGGAAGGTGCTGAATCACTATTTCTAATTCTTCTAGTGTAATTGGGGCATCCAGGTCTGCCCGCTCCTGATCATCTAATTTGGGCAAGCCTATATCCTCTAATGTTTTCTGAATCTCTTGGTCCATTTCGTCCCCGGCATCCCCATGAAGAGTCCTTAGGTACTACAAACGTCTTTATTTACTCTCTCCTGGGTGTCCCTGCTCTGGCCCCCATCCCTTCTAATTTCCCTGATAACTGGCTATGTTGTAACGTTTTTATATAACCAGGCCAGCAATCTGCCCGGCTTGTCTCCTCCCGCATGCTGCCTTGCGATATATTTCTTGTAACTCAGCTTACATAATCTATCCCAGTGATCACTGCTAGCTTGTTGTAGCTGCTTCATCCTTATCCCATCCTCCTGCGAGGTGCCCCCCTTATGCATTATGTCTTCCAGCTCCCTCTCCATTTCTTGCAACTCCCGTTCTATGCCCCCACGGAGCGCTTTAGATTTTGATATGGCTACGCCCCGCACTCTCCCACAAGTTTCCCACCGATTGGACACTTCCGGTGTTGGTATCAAAGTACTCAGTAATCGCCTCCCTCAGGTCCTCCCGGAATCCGGAATCCTGCAGGACCTCTGCTCTGAGCTTCCACGCCGGGATTCGCGCTCTAGGGGGCTGGTGTCGCCACTCCAGGACCAAGGGGGAATGGTCCCAGAGCACTCTAGCCTTATACTCCGCACAAATCACTTCTCCTACCAACTCAGCAGTGGCAAAGATATAATCCAGCCTCGTGTGCAGGTTATGTGGGGCCGCTTAATGTGAGTACTGCCTATCAGCTGGGTGTAGCTGCCTCCAAACATCTTTGAGTCCAAAACCTTCCAGCAGGGCCTGTAACGCCTTAGCAGCCGGAGTAGGTTTGTCTGGTCTGCCATCTGATCTATCCAATTTAGGATTTAATATACAGTTAAAGTCCCCTCCCCATAGGATCGCTCCGCCCACTAAGGGGCTAATTTTCCCATATAGGTGTCTTGATTGGGGGCGTATAAGTTTATAATGCTCACTTCCCTGTTCTCCAACATCCCCCGCACCATTACCATTCTGCCTTCTGGGTCCGTTGTAGACTGGATCAGCTGAAACGGTACATGCAGTGCTACCCATGTGATGACTCCCCTCGCGTAAGCTGAGTATGCAGCTCCCGTTGTGCACCCCCTCCATTTTTTCTTGACCACCTCCAGCTTCTTCCTTGTAAGGTGGGTCTCCAGCGTTATTGCTATGTCAATCCTCATCCTTCTTAGATACATCATTAATTTATTATGCTTCAAGTAGCTGTTGAGGCCCCTCACGTTCCAGGTGACCACTCTCAGGCTACCCGACGCCATCTGTGGGACGTCCCGCCTCCCCCCTCAGTTTCCCCTCCCGCCTGATTTGACACAAGATTTGGCTTGTTCCCCTCCCATTTCTAACAAAAACTCCCCAACTAACACCCCCTGCCCCCTTAACACACCTATAAGACACTGCACACAACCCCTTCCCGCCCCCCTCCCCAACCCAGCCCAACAAGTGCCCGGCTCCATCCCTGGATCTCAGGCTCCCCCGCGTTTGGACCTGCTTCGGGATGCCAAGGGCAGGGTCCCGACAGGGTGTCACCGGTCTACCGGTGACCCAACTAATCTCTTCACTGTGGGGGTATGAGGACTAGTTCCGTTCGGCTCGTACGCTAAATTGCCCGTGCATAAGGATCATGCCCGTATGTGTAGCCCTAGTGGCACGCCTTCTGTTGCCATATCCTGTACTATATTCAAGTCCCAATGTCGCGATCTCAAACACCCTGGGTACCACAGTCGCTTATTACTTATCTGCGCCGTCTTCCTTCTGGATGCCCGTTTCTTGGGGGCAGCTCAGCGAGTCGAGCCATTCCATAGCGTCCTCCGGAGTTTCAAATAACAATGTTCTGTTCTTGTGGAACACTTTCAGTTTTGCCGGGTAGATCAGCATGTATTTGTAGCCTGCCTCACGCAGCCTCCTTTTCACGGTCCCAAAGTTCATGCGTCGGTGTTGCACCTGCAGGGTGTAGTCCGGGTATGCAGTTATATTTGCTGACGCCCTTCGTATCGTTCCACCCTTTCGGAAATGCTCAAGGATCTTCTCATGATCACGATAATTCAGGATTTTAGCTATCACCGGCCTGGGGGGATTCCCGGTGGTGGCTTCCTCATCAAGGCTCTCTGCGCCCTTTCCACTGCAAACCCCTGGGTCAACACACCTCCGGTTATCTCCTGCAGCAGCATTGACTCGATGTACTCCGTAGGGTTGGGTCCCACCGCACCTTGAGGCAATCCCACTATATTTATGTTATTCCTTCGGGCGCGTCCTTCTGCCCCCTCGCCCTACTTTCCAAGTTGCCCACACGTTGTACTAGAGCATGAAGTTCAGATTTGTGGGCGGCGCACACCACCGTATTCGGGGCCACCTCTTTCTCTAGGTCCCCTGTGCGTTCTGCCAGTGCTCTAACGTCCTGCCGGAGGAGATTCACCTCCTCTTGTACTGCCCCAACCTTGAGCTCTAGTGCTGCCTTTAGTTCGTTCATGGCCAGTCCTAGCTTGGTTTCCCAAGCCACTTTTAGGTCAGCAATCGCGGCAAGGATCTCCTGATCTCTCCCCGTGGTGTCCGTGCCTCCAGCGAGGGATTTGTCTTTGCTTCTAGCCCCCTCATCCCCTGGTGGTGTCTTGGCGTATTTGTCGAGCGTGGGTTGTTTGCTTTTCATTCTGGGCAGTTTATTAGTCATCTTGGTGCTGTCTTTGGTGATCGGGCCCAGGTGGGCTGAGCCAAGGGAGCCCCCGAACTGCTAGATATGCTCCCCGAGTGGGCTGTGTCCTCCCACGTAGTTGTCTTTAGGCGCTTCAATCCGCACGAGCAGTGAGCACCTGCCTCCGCAGATCAGACTCCATGGGCCCACCCACCGGTTCTCATGTGTCTCCCAAACACAAGCACCGACCCGGTGTATGTCCGCCGTGAGCCTTGCCATGTGATTGCAGACCTCTCAGCCAGACGCCCCTCCCTGTGCTCCTCACTTTACCTCATGCAAGGACTAGGGGGTGTCTCTCTCCCTTTGCCTCTATGATCCCAATGTGCAACCCTTATGCATGGGGGGCCCCATCTGCAGTATTCCAATATCCACTATGTCAATCTGTTTCTTGTAGGCACATCACTGATGGATCCATGTCCAGTACACGACCAGTACTGATCCAAGCATGCCTGCAGGGCTGAACTTGTCTTTGTGTGTTGACTGCAGTTCCTGCTTCTAGGTGCGGGTCTCGGGCGTGTGCGCTCACCTCTGCCTCCAGGCGATCATGTGTGTCTGTGCCCACACGCCTCGCTGAATCCGCCTTGCTACAGTTGTAGCAGCATCTGCCCGATTCCCTGCCAATCGCGCACCTTCCAATATGCACTCGTGCCGGAGCCCGCGAACGGAGAAATGTAACCGTAGGAGCGGTCCCGGCATCTTCCTTATTTTTGCAGGTAGTGCCCTGCAGCAGGTGGTCTTCGCTTGGGTCCTGCCAGCACACTCCGGCACTGTGGGTCCTCCGATTTAGTTACTGCATGTCTGGGCCTGCGCGGGCCCCGGGCAGGACCCCAAGCCCTCCTCACATGCCCCGCGCACTGCACTCGCTCCGGCCCGGCTTCCTTTGTTATGTGGCACCCGTGCAACTTGCTGGGTCCGCCTTGCTACAATTGTAGCAGCGCTGCTTGATCTCCAGCCAATCGCGCACCTTCTGATGTGCTCTCGTGCCGGAGCCCGCCAACGGAGACAATGTAACACTCAGAGCGGGCCCAGCTCCTTCCTTATTTTCACAGGGGACCCCCTGCAGCAGGCGGACTTCGCTCGGCTCCTGCCAGCACATGCCGGCACTATGGGTCCTCTGATGCAATCACTGCGTGTCCGGGCCTGGCGTGGGCCCCCATGCGGGACCCCAGGCCCTCCTCACATACTCCACGCCCAGCACTCTCTCCGGCCCGACTTTTCCTTTGTTCTGCGGCACATCAAGCGGTGGCCATTTTCCCCTTATGTGTGCCGCGGGCACCCGCACCTCGTTCGTGGCTCCAGCTGCTACCTTCAAGCCGGCGGTCCACATCCGGTTTCACCAATGTGTGCTCCTCTGCTTCCCCTGCTTGGGCCTCCGCTCTGCGGGCCAAATGATCCAGTATTATGGCACGAAATCACAGGATTCTAGTCGGATCGCCACGAGCTCTGGCAGGACACGCCCCCCCACCCCCCAGGGAGGAATACATTGCCCTGATACCTTTCAAGAATCTCTTACCCAACCCTATTTTAATAAGTACTGCTTCCAGAAAGTTCCTCTCCACTCTGTCAAAGGCCTTTTCTGCATCGACTGACAGAAGTGTGGTGTCCTCCAGCATTGCCTTAGCTTCATTAATCAGATAGTGTTTTCCTCATAGCATCTGCCCCCTGATGCCCCACCACAAACTCCACCTGTTCCAAGTGTACCAAGTTCAGAAGATGCCCCTCAAGTCTGGCTGTAAAAACCCTAGCGAAGATCTCGGCGTCTATGTTTAGGAGTGAGATTGGGCGGTATGACGTGCAGGAACTGGGGTCCCTGCCTTCCTTAGTTATCACTGAAATAAGGGCCTGGGCAAGTGAGTCTGCCGCTCTCCCTGTATCTAGGATGTCTTTGAAAAGTAGTGTCAGAAAAGGGGTGAGGACCGTTGAGAAGGTCTTATAGAAATCCGGGGTAAACCCATCTTCCCCAGGTGCCTTTCCCAATTGGAGACGTACGATGGCACTCTGAATTTCAGATTCTGGCCTTCATGTTCCCTGAGGCAGTCCCGGACAGAGACTGGACGGAAGCTCCCTCAAAGTATGCGTCAATCTCACCCCTAGTGGCCTTCACTTCACTTTCGTATAGGGACTCCTAGAACTCCGCAAATGTCCCCTGTATCCCTTCAGCCGTACTCTCATTAAGCCCCCCCTTTCCTTTAACCTTAGCCACCCACCTGTCTGCCTGTTTTCCCCTTAGCCTTGCGGCGAGGAGGGCGTCCGCCTTATCTCTCTTCTCGTAAAATGTTTGCTTAAGGAACTGCAAGGTGCAAACCACCTTCCCCTCCTCAGCAATTTCAACTTTTCCCTCCGGCCCCTCGGCTCCTGAATATGGTCCTGCATCTGCGCAGGGGAAGACTGAGCACCTTTCTCAAGAGAGCCTTTTTTGTCCCGGAGTTCTTTCTCAGTTAGTGTACGTTCCATCTTCCTGCAAGCCCCTTCCCTAATCAGCAAACCCCTCCATGTGGCCTTAGCTGCTTCCCACACCGCCCCCTTTCTCACTTTGCCCGTGTCATTGATAGCAAAGAATTCCTTAATGCCCTTCTCAATGTCTTCTCCGAAGACGGGGTCCTTCACCCGTAAAACATTACACCTCCACTTGGAATTTCTCGGGTACAGCCCTCCCCAGTTAATGTCCACGGACACCATGTCGTGATCAGACCACAAAATCGGGTGAATCCCTCGACACCTCCCAGAGATCCCTGGAGATATACATAATAATAATAATAATATGTAATCTATCCTTGTTAGAGTGCCATGAGGTACCGAGTAGAAAGTGAAACCCCTCTCCTGTGGGCAAAGATGCCACCAAATGTCCCTTAACCCGTACAGTTCCATGGCCAATCTCACCTCTGGGTCTCCCTGTCTCTGCGGTTCTTTGACCCCTGATTGCCTGGTCTGTCTGTCCAGAATTGCGTCCATCCACACATTAAAGTCCCCTTCCAGAATGAGGTGTCCCTGGCTTTCACTCATTATTTTCTCTAACGTTCTCTGGAAAAATCTCTTCTGGCCTTGATTTGGGGCATAAATCGTTGCGAAGGAGACCATTATTCTATTAATCAAACCCAAAATCAACACATATCTCCCTTCCGCGTCAGACCAAACCTTCATTACTTCCTTTCATAGCCCTTTCCGAACCAAAATCCCTACCCCTCCCTTCCTAACAATCCCTGACCCCCCTGCCCAATGCTTGCCTCCAATTTGCCCCCCGGAATTGTCTGTTCGTCTCCTCAACGCCTCCTGAACATAATGTCATTGGCCGACCTTTTGAATGATATGATATGATAGGTTTTTTTATAACGCGCTTAATACCCAGAACCTGAGTTGCACCTTGTCGTCTTGCTTCCAAGGCAAGCACGTTGCCCCTGACCTATCCTCTCGAGACCCCCTGGCGACCAGCGACCTCTTAGTGGGGTAGTGGAGTCCCTTAACATTCAAAGTACACACACGCAAACTGTCCCCAATCCCTGTCCTATCTGTATCAGCCACATTCAAGTCCCATGTCCCGCTTATACCACAAAGCCAAAACGCACCCCCTCGTACGAGAGAACAAACTTCATTGGTGAACCTACCCTGCGCCATTATGTATAGACTAGTTTCCCTCAATCCCCTTTCCCCTTGGTCCCTCCCCCTCCCCCATGGCACCCAGCCCCCCTGGTTGTCATCACCATGTGAGACCGAACCACCAACCAAGCCCGCGACCCAGGCCTGTCCTAGAGATAACTCAAACTCGGTAGCCCCCACTCAGATCCACGATCCCCAGAAGACCCCTAAAAAGAATGAGAATAGAACATTTTAAACATTTCACATCCCACTTTGATCAGCTCCAGTGAACCAAACCATCCCCGCCTCGAGGCCCTGTCTCCTTCCGGGTAGCCCCTTAAACTCTCTGAGCCACCTCAGGGGTTATAATCAGGATGTGTTAGGAGGTGTCATGACTTCAGGAATTTCCTCGAGCCCGGGACCCTTTTTCTCCTCGGTCCCTTGATGTAGCAGCCCCTGTCACTGTAATTTTCTCCCTGTGGGCCCACGGCCGTTCCCTCATCCTCCAGCAGCTCCTTTGTGGCTGTGTGTATCTCCTCTTCAGTCCCGAGCATGTGTCTCTGCCCATCAAGCTCGAAGGAGATGGAGAACGGGAATCCCCATCGGTATCACACCGCCTTTCCAGTTAACCACTTTGTCAGGGCTAGGCACTGTCGCCTCTTCGAGATGGTCAGAGAGGACAGGTCCTGGAAGATGCTGATCCTTGCCATGCCCATCATCACAGCTCCCCTGCTTTTACCTTTGTGGAGAATTTTAAGCCTGTCTGGATAATTGTGAAATCTTGCCAGCACTGATTTCAGGCCTCCGGGCGGGCTGCGGGCTGCAGGCTCTGTGACCCCTCTCAATTTTTGTCTCATCAATGGAGAAGTCCTGAAACAGGAGTTTTGTGATCTCAGGTATGGCTCGTCTGAGATCCCTTTCTGCTCCCCCTTCTCTGGGATCCCGAAGAACCATAGGTTGTTCCTTCTTTCACGATTTTCGAAGTCATCCGTCTTCAGGACCATATCTGCCTCTCTCCTCTCCAGTTCGCTCATCCGTACGTCCATTTGGGTTTCGAGTGTGTCCAGGGAAGACTGATTATGTTCACCTTTTGAAGTCTTTCCTCCATATTGTCATGGCACCCGACAAACTGTCCGACGTCAGGTGAAGCAGTGGGGTGAGATGAGAATATATTTCGCCCTCGGGCAGGATCCCCGGGGCTTGCTCAAAATCAGGTCTGTCTGGCCAGAGGGCTCTCCTAATGTTTTTCCCCCGCCTGTGATGTTGGGGAGCCCTCTTCCTAAAGTCTGTCCATCCCTTGTCGTGGGGTCTGGGCAGACCGGCACACGCCCGAGCACAGGGGCCACACACCTACCCTCCAACCCTTGGTCAAGGTCAAGTTGTTCCTGGGGTTTCACTGAGTCCCAAGTATGCCTCCTCAGTCTCCTGCAATTAGCTGCAGGTTGAGCAACAAAGTAGATTCCTCATCCACAAGTCTGTGATAGGAGGCAGACTGTTAGACCATCTCTGGAGTTCCCTACTTCACATTTTCTTAAGAAGTCCATCTTGGACTTGAGATGCTTGAACAAGTTCCTCAGAATGGACGAGTTGAAGATGGTAACTCTTTCGCAGATCCTTCAGGCTCTTCGTCTCCGGGATTGGTTGGTGTCATTGGACCTTCAGAATTCTTACTTTTATGTGCCCATTCATCAGCAGCATAAGAGTACCTGAGGTTCGTGGTTGGCAGTTCTCATTATCAATTTCGGGTTCTGCTATTTGAGCTCATCTCAGCACAGAGGGTCTTCACCAAGCTTATGGCAGTGGTGGCAACAAGTTTAAGGAGGTAGGGCATTCACATCTACAACTACCTGTACGGCTGGTTGATCAGTTTGTTCTCCAAAACAATCCCAGATACATCTCAGTCACACCTGCCACTTCCTCCACAAGTTGGGCTGCTCCCTGAACTTCAAGAAGTCCCACTTTACACCTTCTCAGAAGCTACAATTTATTGGATCACTCCTGGACTCAGCCTCAGGAAAAGCTTCGCCCACTCGAGTAAAGGGCTCAGCATCTCTTGCAGATGGTCCAAAAATGTCAGAGTGCCCAACCTCTCCCAGTCTACGACTGCCTAAGGTTGCTCGGCCTCATGTATCCTGCATTCTTCCGGTGCCAGAAGCCCGTCTGAGAATGTAATCCCTTTAGTGTGCTCTCAGGATCCCACTGGTCTCAATTTCCCTGGGCAGAATGACAGACCTTCTCCAGGTCCCGACAAAGATCGCCCAGGATCTCCTCTTGTGGGCCAGCCGATAGGTTGTGATGAGAGGTGAACCCTAGGGCATCCATGGACAGAGATGACAGTTGTCACAGACGCCTCCCTCAAAGGATGGGGAGCGCACATGAGATCTTTCAGTAAATGGACACTGGCCTCAGTCGGAGTCCAGACTCCATATCAACCTTTTGGAGCTAAAGGCAATCAGACTAGCACTGATGGCCTTCCTGCCCTCAATGCAGGGGAAAAGTGTCCTGATAATGACGGGCAATACAGTGCCCATACATTACCTCAACAAAAGAGGAGGCGTAGGGTCACTTCCCCTGTGCAGAGAGGCAATACAGCTCTGGTTCTGGGCACTGAGAGAAGGGATCACTCTTCTGGCAGTTCATCTAGCCGGAGAGAAGAACAAGGCGGCAGACACTCTGAGCAGGCAGAGCATGATCTCCCATGAGTGGGAGCTTGCTCAGGAAGTCCTTCAAGAGATCTTCGCCCTTTGAGAAACCCCTCAAGTGGATCTGTCCGCGACCAGTGTCAACCGGAAGTGCAAGCTGTTCTGCTCTAGGAAATTCCTGCAAAGAGGAGCTCTAGGGGACACGTTCGTGGTGGACTGCGAGTTTCCACTGCTGTACGCGTTTCCACCAATCTCTGTCATTACTCACATGATAAGGACGTTCAGGAAAACCATGATCCTCATTGCCCCAGATTGGGCCAGGAGAACGTGGTATCAGGACCTTCTGGAAATGGTCATCTGCCCTCCAATTCGTCTTCCCCAAAGAGAAGACCTACTCTCGCAAGAGGGAGGCTGCATTCTTCACTGAGAGATCAGGACTCTCAACCTTCACGCCTGGTGTCTGAAAGGGTTAGATAAAAGGATTGGGACCTTCCGGAAGATAAAATGGAGGTGTTTTTTTCGGCTAGGAAGCCATCAACTAAATTCCTGTACCGCTGCCGTTGGAATACGTTTTGCAGCTGGTGCAGGCAGAAGAAACTTGATCCTTTCACATGTAAACTTCCCCATCTTTCTTGCTCCACCCAACCCATTCTAAGTTGCAAGTGGCTACGGTGAAGGGTTACTTAGCGGGCCAATTGTGGTACAATTTCTTAAAGGCTTAACACATTTGTTTCCGCCTATTCCCTTCATCATGCCACCATGGGTTTTAAATCTAGTACTAAGATGTCTTATGGGAGCTACATTTGAGCCCTTGCATTCATGTCGTTTAGGAATGCTCACCATGAAAACTGCTTTTTAGTAGCTATCACTCTGCTTGTAGGGTAAGTGAGCTATAGCCCCTGTCTTCCAAACCACCTTTAACATCCTTTTCCAAGGACAAAGTCCTAAGAGTTGGGTCATCTTTCCTTCCGAAAGTTGTGTCAGAGTTTCACCTTGCACAACGTATTGTGTTGGCAACTTTTTATCCACCTCCTCATCCATCAAAGGAGGAGGAGAGACTAAACGGTCTGTACCCTAAAAGGGTGCTAAGCTACTACATTACAAGACTGCCAAATGTTCGTCAAGATGATCAGCTCTTCATTGGTTACTCTGGTCAAAGATTAGGCTTGGCGGTCACAAAATAAACAATCTCTAGATGGATTGTCATGTGCATAACAGAATGCTACTTATTGGCAGGCAATGATTCGCCCATAGGTTTGAGGCCTCATTCCACTAGAAGCTGCTTCCTACGCTCTGCAAAGAGGTGTGCCAGTGCAGGACATTTTGAGAGCATCGACCTGGCTGGTCGTCCCTTCATACTTTCCGTAAATTCTACTGTGTAGATTCTTTATCAGGAGAGGAAGCCAAATTTGGCAAAGCCGTCCTTAATAATAATATAAACAAATAGGTAAATTCTTGACACCCACATCCTAAGTCATACTGCTATAGGAGTCTTATCAAAGATGAGGAATAGGTGGGAGGACACAATCCATTCGAAGAACAAGTTACTTACCCGTGGTAACGTTCTTTCGACTTGATGTTCCTCAAACGTATTCTTTATCGCCCTCCCATCCATCCACTCTTGCTTGACTAGAATTTCCGTGTCTTACGCCTTCCTTTCTCACAACGTCAAGATTGTCTACTCCTACGACACAGCATGCAATTTTATGGAGGGGAAAAAACTAGAACTGAGGTAACTGTCAGCATGTGTGCTTCATATACCAAAGTCAACGTCACGAGGGACTCAATGGAGGCCTTCAAAGACCAAGACTCAACCCAGCACGACGCTCGACCCTATGAAAAAAAAAGATCCGAAGCAAGTTGCAAGCAGACTTGGATATATCAAAGATGAGGAATACATGGGAGGAACATCCAGTCGAAAGAACATTACTACGGATAAGTATCTTGTTCTTTACAGTCAAATGTTTAATTTTACTGAACATTACCAGGTTCAATTCATTGATTTCGTATGGTATTCTAAATTGATATTTCGAAGGGATTGTGTCCTCCGACGTATTCCTTATCTTAGATCTCTCCTTCCAGCTCTGCTGGCCTCGGAAAATTTTTCTCTAGAGGGCGCTGCGCGTCGACGTCCTCCGAGTCGATGTCCCTCGACAGCCGCCGTGTCGACGTCATCCTGCCCATAAAGGCCGCGCGCAGCATCCGTTGCTCAGTTCCGTTTTTCCGCGCTTACTCAGTGCCTCGGAATACCGTTGCTCAGTTTTGTCAGGTTAATCCTATTTACCTCGAGTTATTCGATCCGTACTTGATGGCTTCTTCGTCGGAACCGACAACTCCTCGGTCCGGCTTCAAAAAATGCCGAGATTGTGGGAAAAAGATGTCGCTGACTGACCCTCACAGAGTTTGTTTGTGGTGTTTGGGAGCTGAACACCATTGTTCGGAGTGCGAGGACTGTATGTCCATGACGGCTAAGGCCCTGAAGGAGCGTAGGGGGAAGCTGGAGAAAGGTAAGACTTTTAAAGCTTCTTCTTCCTCGACGAAGTCGAGACATTCGTCTCCTCGTCACCATTCGCGCTCCAGGTCTCGGAGTGGGTCCCATCACTCCTCGAGATCGAAGCACTCGAAGAGGAGACGTCGAAGATCCCCTTCTCCGTCTTCCTCTTCCTCTGTTTCTCCAAAGAGAATCCCTTGCCCCACGAAACATAGTTCCTGGGCTGAATGGGAGGAATTCCGCAAAAATATGATGTGCGTCTTCGAGAAAGCGGCCTCGACCCCCTCGAAGACTGCAGAGAGCGATGCTCTGGTCAAAAGACCCAAAGGTCAAAAACGCCGCGAGTCGCAGTACCCGGCAAAGGAAACTTCTCGAGCGCGTCTCGAACCCTAGAGTAGGACTATGACCTCAAAACCTTCTTCGAAGGTTCCGTCGACGCCGTCGACGAAGGTTCCATCGACGCCGAGGTCGGTGTCTTCGACGCCGTTGTCGAAGGGACCTTCGACACACGGGTCTGTCGACTCAACGCCATCTTCGACACCGGCGTCGACGCCAAGAAAAGTCACGGTTACGACACACCCAGTGACTATCCCCAGGTCCTCGATGACGATGGCGTCGAGATTGTCGAGCAGAATCCCAATTCTGTCGAGGTCATCGAGGCCTCCGCCTTTGTTTTCGACACCACGCTCGAAGCCTTCGGCGTCGACGACATCGACGTTTTCGAGGCCGATTATGACAAGTTTGGCACCCTCTGCCTTGGAGATGGGGTTTACACCCTTTATGAGTTCAGAACAATTGAGAACTATGTCCTCAATTATGGAAGAGGGTGAATTGTCTGAACAGGAAGACACATTTGAATTGCAGGGACCTGTAACCCCAATTAGAGAGGAGTTTTCCTCTGAAGAACGCAGGGATCTTCATGATTCCTTACATGAGGCAAGTGGGTTAGACACTTCCCCTGAGGTGGAGTTTGCTAGGCCAGACCCGGGGGAGCATGCTGAAACCCCCTATAGAGCCTTAATGGCCAGGATCACAGAGTTTATGGGGTGGTCTGCACCTTCACAGTCTTTCCAACAAGATGACCTCACAGATATTCTTGACAAAGGCCCACAGGAGGATCCTGTGGTGCCCTTTCATAAAGCTCTTCAGAGGAAGATTATGACGAACTGGGAAACCCCAGATGTCGTCCCGGCAGTAAATAAAAAACTGTCTACAAAATACAGGGTATCTTCTACAGACCCGGAGTTTTTGTCAAAACACCCATCCCCAGAAAGTCTGGTGGTACAGGCAGCATCTTCTACTGATGTCAAGACTGCTTACCCTACCGTCCCACAAGACAGGGACGATAAAAAATATGATGCTATGGCAAAGAAAGTTTTTTCGGCATGTAGCATGGCGTTAAAATCTGTTAATGCTACTTGCACCCTTGCTAGATTCTGCCATACACTTTGGGAGTGTGCTTCTACAGCGGCTGACTGCATCCCGGAGGGAGAAGAAAGGGAGGCGTTCCTGAATATCATACAGGACGGTAAAGACGCTATGTGCGAATCCTTCCAGACGGGCATTGATTCAGCTGACAGTATCAGCAGAGCAATGGCGGCAAGTACAACAACCAGGAGATTCGCTTGGTTGAGAAAGTCTGGTTTTGCCCCAGATGTGCAAGCCAGGCTCTTGAACATGCCATTCGATGGCTTTTCTTTGTTCGGGAAAAAGGCGGATGACAGTTTAGAGAAACTGCAAACTTCAAAAGCAGCAGCAAAATCCCTAGGCGCTGCAATCCGTCAGACACCTTTTCGTCCCACAGGAACCTCTGCGAGGGGCAAGTCCTTTCGCTTCTACTTCGCATTCGGAAGAGGTAGAGGACGACCAGCTCAAAGGGGACAAAGAAGAACTACCCGAGGTGGATGGGGTAGATATTCAAAAGCCGCAGCAACAGCAGGTGCCTCTTTACCATCGGCATCTGCATCAGCCGCCCGAAAACCACTCTGAGGACTTCCCTCACAGGACACCTGTAGGAGGCAGGTTGACTCAACATCTGGCGGAATGGCAGGCTATCACGTCAGATGCTTGGGCATTGGAAACAGTTGCCCAAGGTTACTGCCTGTCTTTCCTACGCATACCTCAGAGTCATCCACCGGGGATCAGCTCTCAGAAAGCTCCAGATCCGCTCCTCTTGCAGGAAATTTTGGACCTGCTAGAGAAAGGTGCCATAGAACCGGTACCTGTAGCGGAGAGGAACAAGGGCTGGTACTCCCCTTACATTCTCATTCCAAAGAAAGACGGAGGACTGAGACCCATCTTGGACTTGCGAGAATTGAACAAATTCCTCAGGAAAGACAAATTCAAGATGGTCACTCTTTCTCAGATCCTCCAGGCCCTTCAGTTCCAGGACTGGTTGGTATCTCTGGACCTTCAGGACGCTTATTTCCATGTGCCTATCCATCTCAAACACAGGAAATACCTGAGGTTCGCAATTGGCAACTCTCATCATCAATTTCGAGTGCTGCCATTTGGGCTGACCTCCGCCCCGAGGGTCTTCACCAAGTTAATGTCGGTAGTGGCGGCAAGTCTAAGGAGGGAAGGGATTCACGTCTACCCCTACCTGGACGATTGGTTGATCAGGGCTGTATCTTCGGAACAAGCTCAGATCCAACTAAATCACGTGTGCCACTCCCTTCACAAACTGGGCTTCTCCCTCAATTTAAAGAAGTCACAAATGATGCCATCGCAGAGACTCCAGTTCATAGGAGCGATCCTGGACTCTTCCCTGGGAAAAGCCTCGCCACCAGAGGTGAGGGCTCAAGATATTCTACAGATGGTTACCAAGTTCCAAGATGCCCAACGTCTCCCAGCCTTCGACTTTTTGAGGTTGCTAGGCCTCATGGCATCCTGCATTTTCCTAGTGCCAGAGGCTCGCCTGAGAATGAGAGCCCTCCAGTGGACACTGAGGACTCAGTGGTCACAATTCTCAGGGAGAATGACAGATCTTCTTCAGGTTCCCGACAGGGTTGCTCGAGACCTTCAGTGGTGGGCCTGTCAGGAGAACATTCTGAAAGGAGAACAATTTTGGCAACCCTGGCCGGAGATAACAGTAGTCACGGATGCCTCACTCACGGGGTGGGGAGCCCACGCCAACGACTTGACCATCAGCGGTCGTTGGTCTCCATCGGAGTCCAGACTACATATCAACCTGTTAGAGCTGAGAGCCATCAGACTTGCCCTGAAGGCGTTCCTGCCAGCTGTACAAAGGAAAAATGTGATTGGGACCTCCCTGATGATGTTATGGAGGTGTTGCTTTCGGCAAGGAGGCCAGCAACAAAGTCTTTATACCGCTGCCGTTGGAACAGATTTTGCAGCTGGTGTAGAGAACAGAATATCGACCCCTTTTCATGTGGTACACCAATGGTTTTGTCCTTCCTACTATATTTGGCGAATTCAGGCCTTCAAGTTGGCACCATTAAGGGCTATCTCGCAGCGCTATCCATCTTTAAGCGCACTGCGGAAGAACCATCCTATTTCAAGTTACACTTGGTAATACAGTTTCTAAAGGGGTTAACCAATGTTTATCCCCCAAGACCATTCCAAGTTCCCCTATGGGATTTAAACTTAGTCCTAACTTTCCTGATGGGCACACCTTTCGAACCACTCCATTCTTGTTCGTTAAGATTTCTTACCCGTAAAACTGTTTTATTAATAGCACTTACATCTGCTAGAAGGGTGAGCGAATTACAAGCTCTTTCTTGTAAACCCCCTCATACAATCTTTCACAAAGACAAAGTTGTCCTGCAAGTGAAGCCTAATTTCCTCCCAAAGGTGGCTTCTGAATTCCATATCACTCAGAAGATTACCCTACCATCTTTCTATCCTCCTCCTCATCCGGGGAAAGAGGAAGAGAGGTTACACAGGCTAGACCCTAGAAGGGCTTTAAGTTTTTACATCAGTAGACTAGCCAGGATAAGACAGGCAGACCAGCTGTTTGTAGGTTACACAGGTCACAAGCTGGGGTTACCAATAACTAAGCAGACCATTTCCAGATGGATCATTCTAGCCATTCTGGAGTGTTATAAACTGGCAGGGAAAGAGCCCCCTCAAAACCTTAGGGCTCATTCGACCAGAGGTATTGCAGCTTCATCGGCCCTCAAAAGAGGTGTGCCGGTTAAAGACATCTGTGCGGCCGCTACATGGTCGTCTATCCATACCTTTACACGATTTTACAACTTGGATTCCTCCTCCAGTCAAGAGACTAGGTTTGGAAGGGCTGTACTGCACTCTATTCATCAATAGAAGACAGCGTGAAGTCAGTACTTCCTCCTCCAATAATAGAATACTGCTATGGGAACCTATCTAAGATAAGGAATACGTCGGAGGACACAATCCCTTCGAAGAACAAGTTACTTCTTACCTTGTAACATTCTTTCGACGGGATGTTCCTCCGACGTATTCCTTATCGACCCTCCCATCCATCCCCGCAGTTCTACTTCCCTTGTTGTTGCAGCTTACGCTCCTTCAGGGTGATTAGTCTAGTCCAGACAGAAATACTGTGGGCTACAAAACAGAACTGAGCAACGGACGCTGCGCGCGGCCTTTACGGGCAGGATGACGTCGACGTCGATACGGCGGCTGTCGAGGGACATCGACTCGGAGGACGTCGACGCGCAGCGCCCTCTAGAGAAAAAGTTTCCGAAGCCAGCAGAGCTGGAAGGAGATATCTAAGATAAGGAATACGTCGGAGGAACATCCCGTCGAAAGAACGTTACAAGGTAAGAAGTAACTTGTTCTTTGGGGCAAAATCCAGGTATTTATTGAATTTCAAAGCTGACATTGTGAAATTCCATATTGATGTTTTTTTAAAAACTTTATTCAAGGTTCTCATCACTTTCAAAGGATAAACATACAGTAGCGATATATATTCCAGCATAGGCTCTTCAGGTTTAATTTACATATCAGGCCTAAATACGTCACATCGTGGTCTAGACCATAGTAAACCTGTCACATAATAAGTAGTGCCACACCACCAACGGTGTCATTACTATTAGCGTAATTGATAAGCTAGAGGCTACATGTTTGTTTTTTGACAGTTGTGAATATTCTATTTTTATTCTAGGCTTGCCTATTTATTAAATTACTTAATAACTCAATGTTCCTATTTTCCACTAATTAGTAACAGGTTTTTGGAGAATTCAGTCTTTTTTGCTTTGTGAAAATATTAACGCGCGAGACCCCCATAAACCCTGTATGATTCGCAGTCTTTTTTTAACGTGGCATTCTGTACTTTCAAATTACACAATGTTAATGCATTTTAAATCAATCATTATTTGGAACACATAACTTAACAACAGACTTACATTCAGTTTTACTAAATCAATAATCTCGTCAAGGAGGGCCTCAACTAGATTTTGCTCCTTTTCTTTTTAAAATAAAATATCCGGGTCCATAATCAAAGCTGTATTGCTTCAAACCTCTCCCCGCCATTTCATGAATGAAACTGTTTTAAGGAAGATAAACTGCGACAAAATTAATTTTCAAAAACATGTTGCAGATTCAAAGAGACGCTTTGCATTCATTTTGCACAAAAGAAATTCATCAGTAGAGGCATGGACATCATTTGATGGATATTGATGGCTATCATAGTGATTGCTTAGCAACCCTTCCCAGTCTATTGATCTATTGAAATAAGAATGCCTTCAGTTCATGCTAATTTTAGTAATTCTGTGTTACTGCTATTTATCCATGTTTATTAACACCTTTTAGCATCATTTTTCAAAAATGATCTTTTAAAAATATAACACCCAATAATCTAAGTCAAAGATCAGGTGGCACCATGTATTACTATGTCATAGGAGTCAAAGGTGCCCCTTCTGCTACCCCTACGATTTTGGTGACCAATGCCACTGCATAGACCTGCAGAAAAAAAGTAAAAATCTGTCGACCACACAAATCTCTTCTGGAAAAATTGTAAAATCTGAATGTGCAACCAAGTGTGCAAAAAAAGCGATCTAAATGTGCATTATAATTTGTGGTGGGTCAGAAGGCTGAAACAGACCAGGGTTTACCATGTTTTAACTGTGTTTATTCAAAATAAGAAAAGGCCTAACATTCCCTTACCTAAGGGTAGCCCTACCTAACGCAGCTAAATCTAGGATGCTCGTCAGCCGTGTATACGTCTAAAACAAAAGTCTGTCCTCTGTCCATAAACAAACCTGTCCTAACCTTGCCAGTAGTTCTAGACCACCAAAGACCAGGAGACGAACTCCCTTCTCCTGCAGTTGGAAAGGTTACTTCGCAATGGAAGCATTCCACTCTAATATGTGTGAGGAACCGGAGTGCATCCTCCTATCTACTCCTTTGGATCTTACTCTCGGGTGGGCAGGGAAAGGCCATCACTCTTGGATCCCGACCCTGTGCGTGGAGAAGCGAGGGGAAGGGTCCTGGGGATTGTCCTGGGGGAAGGGTCCTTGGGGGAAGGGTCCTTGGGGATTGGGAACAGGTACGCAAAGCCAACCTAACCCTCCCCCGCCTTTATGGGTTATTGTACAACAGTCCCCATACATTTTCCTCATTCAACTACTCTAGTACTGGGACAAAGAAGAAGCGTCTAGGAGTAGTGAATACTAGTGACCTATTTCACCACTCTAGTACTGGGATGAAGAAAATGCCTAGAGAGTATTGTGAAAGTCAGGAATGTCATTGTAATTCTAATTGAAGACTCAATCCTGCAACCTGTCAAGGGGCTACAGGTGTATAAAAAGGGAGGTATTCAGCAACCCAGGGAGCAACAGGGAGGCCTGTGAGGGAGAGTTCAGCAGGGAGCCCAGCTTGGAAGCAGGCACCCGTGGCTGCAACTGAGGAGGAGCCAGGACACCGGCAGAAGACCCATAGCTCTCAACCATTTGTGTCACCAAGGCGGGTGAAAACACCCGATTTTAAACAAATGGGCGTGCTGGAGGCTTGGCGGGTGACACCCGCCAAAAGCGTGTGATTTGAGAGCTATGTTGTGATGCCCGGGAGACAGGCGTACTGTGAAGCAATTGCATATTTGGTTTCCTACGTGATCGTGCAGCAGTGCGGCCAGTACAGCGAGCAGATAAGAATAAAGAATGAAGCTGCCAGTTGCTGCGGAGCAGAGCAGAGACGACAGCGAGAACCGAAGAGCCAAGGAGAGAAAGCAGAGCTTGCGTGCCAAAGGAAATCAGCGAATAAGGCAGAATATGGGCAGCGCACCCGTCCGGAAGGAACGCGCAAGACCGGTGAGTGAAGAAAGCAAGTCCGTTGGACTGGGGCGCTGCTGGGGAATGAGAGGCAAGTGCCGAACAAGTGAAATCATATGAAAGTGATTAAACGAACCCGAGGCCGGGTTGGGTGAAATAGAAACGGCAAAAGCAAACAGAATAATATTGATTATCGCACTGAATGAAACTTTGGTGGGCAAAGTTATAACAAATGAGAAATGCATATGAATTACAACTTGTGTTTTGTGAAATCCAAGTATGCGGCAAGAAAGTAAGAATAGAAGATTGCGAGAGAGCATAACATCAAGGTGGTGAAGGATGGAAACAACCACTAAGTGAACTCTTGTTATTAAACACTGTGTGGCAAGGCCAAGGATTGGTCCAAGTTATGTAACACAGTGTGGCAAAGCTAAGTGACTGAGAAGGAGAGGCCAAGTGAGTGAGAGCATCCACATAGGAGTAAGAGTAGAAGAACCTCTGTGGGTGAAAAGTCCTAGGGTTCCTGGTTGCGCTGCCTTTGATGGGTGGTCCATGTGGTCTGACAACTGCGTCTAGACCAGCGGATCCTCAACTGTGGAAGCCAAAGGCCTTGTTTAAGTAAACCAGGAAAGAATAAGTTGAAAGAGTTGTTAAGCTTTTTCAAGAAGGTGAGAAAACCTTGTTTGAACACTGAGAGGTTGGCCAATTGAAGTCTTGGTGAAGTGTAAGGAACTCATGGTGGCAACAGCAAAGACAGACACAAGTGAGAAGGGAATCCTGAGACATGATGAACTTTAGTTGTCTTGAGGACAGAATCCTCAAGCCCTTTTCTATGAGACTCTGTTGCCTTGAACTTGGGGAAGGGAACCCCGAGTTATTGTGAAACTGTGTTGCTTTGAACTTGGGAAGGGAAACCCTAGCATCTGTGAAACGGTGTTGCCTTGTACTTGGGGAAGGGAACCCCAAGGATGCGTGGAACTGTTTTGAACTTAAGAACAGTAGTCTAGAGACTTGTGTGGAACTTTCATGAACTTGGGGAAGGGAATCTGAAAAGGAAGCTACAAGCTGGAAGAAGCTCAGAACTCTTGTTTTATCACCAGTACTTTCATTATTGACATCCCTACTCATTGTTTAGCTTTAGTTGTGAGGGCAAGGATATGTTTTGGAAACAGACGATCCTTTAAGTTGAACCTTTTGACTCAGACTTTCCTTAGATTGGTTCAGGTAGGGAAATCCCACCTTGGCATAGGGCAAGTTAGGCCTTCTACCATCCTGACATTTGAGTTAATTAACTATTTTATTTTGAAGAAAACAGTAAACAGAAAGCTCCACACTTAAAAAACTGCACCACATTGTAAATTAGGTGAAAATGTATGTATTTAATAGGTTGCCCTTTTCAAATAACACGTGTTTCGACACACAAGTGTCTTCTTCAAATCAGGGCTAGTCGAAACTGACATAATGAAATATCAAGTACTGACCAAAAAATATATAAATTATAAATTAAGAGCATTCACAGGCAAAAAGTGGTAACCAATAAACATCCAGAGGCACATTAAATATAAAACACAAAAAACTGGCATTTACTCAAACTGGATGAACACCTTACCGAATTTATCGATGAAGAACCCAAACTAATTTTCATAAAGGCTAAAACTTTGAAATCAAGCTCAAGTCCATCACTACTCCGAAAGTACCTACGCCAAGACCAATACTCTGGTTACCGAGTGTACCAAAAGGATTTAAGAAATGTGGATCTTGCAGCATGTGTAAACACGCGCACCCTGACACAGAGGCTTTCTCGGACTCAAGGGGAACGACTACTGTAATAAAAACACATTTTTAACTGTCGCAGAAAATACGTTGTATATGCCATCATATGTATATGCGAACGGATATACATTGGAAGCACAATACATGAGCTTAGATTCAGAATACGAGAACACTATCATGGTATTGGCAAACAGGATACAACTGTGCCACTGGCACAGCACTGGCAGACTAAACATCAATTGGATGATAAAATAAATATGAGATTCATTGGCCTCAACCAGGCTCTTCTGGGAGAAAGAGGAGGGAAAAGAGAAGTCCTCCTTCGCCAGTTGGAAGCCTGTCTTATTTGCAAGAGAGACTGAGTTTGGACTCAATCAAGAACATGAGATGGGACATTTTCTCTAATTAGGACCCTTACAGACTTAGAATATGTGTGTCTAATATTCTAAAACAATTTATAATGGAACTATATATGTGTGGGTACGCCAAACTATGTATTTTGGATGTATTTAATGTTTGTTATTGCTTTATGGACATATTTATGCCATTATTTGTAATGATAATTGAAACAAAAATTGTGCCTGACTAGGACACTAGATATGTGTTCGTGCTTTTCCCCACGTTATTGGCACTCTTTCGTGGTGATAACATACCTGAAATCGTACATAGCCCCCTCCTAGCACCTAGCTATACATTTACTACATAACACATACGCTTCACTCAACCTAACAGATGAATAATGTGCAGTGAAACTTGCTACTGAAAACTAATAATACAATGATGTAGGAAGCACATCGTTGTTTCATGTATCACCTATGCGGTCACATGTATTTACTCGTACAGATTAGGTTTTACTAATTGTAATGTACTGGCAAATGGGACCTTACGTTATAGTCCTTTACTATGTGCGACCTATAATGCAGGAAACAAAGCTCAAACATGGCGCCCACAGTGCTTAAACCAAGGAAGTAACTTTGATTAAAACAAAAGAAGGACTAGGGTTGCCACGGCAACTTATATGTACACCAGGCAGGACAGCCGGGGCAAGAACCAGACGGCAGGAGACTGTGCGTGACACTTAGGTAAGCTTAACCAATAATATATACAGGAACCGACAGACTTCGTGCTCATGCCATTATATGTTAACACAGGATCGCGGGCAGGGGTGCATCCGTGTGGGGTTTGCGCTACCGCGCCCGTAGTACCTTTTGGTGCCACGGTTGTGGCTGCGCCAGGGCTGTGTGGGTGTGCTCACTGAACGCGGACACGTTGAGATATTCCAACTACGATGACAAATATTATGCACACACCTACGGGGTGTCAAGATCGTGCATGTAGGGAAGTCTATAGGCTGTTTAATACTCCGCCTATCTGTGTACCGATAAGCATTAAGCATATGGTCTAAGTGGCTATACGAATAGGAATACAGTAGATTCTCCAACCCATTATCTATACTTCATTTATTTCTGTTAATTGAAGATTTTAAATGGTTAAATATGCCGGGTGTCTGACTACCATGAGGAAGCTCGTACAGTGCGTTAACTAGCATTTAACCCATGATTTGTAATCTGACTTTACATAGGGGTACAAAAACAGAAGAGAGCAGGGAAACTCTAAACTCTGGACCAGAGTATTATAGTGCCACAGGAATCCGGAAAAATTTGTCCAGAGAACAAAACTGTGTTACTTGCAGATTGTATCAGTTTTATTTAATCATGATACAGAAATTTAGAAAATAATCAATTAATGACACAGTACTTTAAGGAACATATTATTACATATCACAGCAATAGAGGTACATCTAAAACATGGCTAAAAATAGTCCATCAACCAAACCATTCATAGTGCAGCATTCAACCCATACAACATTCATCGTGACAATCATCCAAACAACAATAGCTAAAAAAAGAGACAAAATTACTTCATAATGGGGAGTGAGCACAATACATAGGGGTATTCATCCCGTGACATTTTGTGGCTCTATTTGAATTGAAAATCTAGATATGGAAGATAGGTAAGGTTCCCAAAACCACAATCACAAATAATTATATTTAACAAATGAAAGTCATGTCATACAAAAATGATACGTTCTTATAAATTTAACTAATTGCATGTGCTGTCTTTGTCCATTTGTTGTCTTCTCTCTCTCTCTTTTATCCCTTAAACCTCCACCCCCTTCACCCCTTCATTGATTCTCTGTGACTCGAAACTGTACCATGGCAATTGCTGACATCTCTTTTTTTGTGTTTTATATTTAATGTGCCTCTGGATGTTTATTGGTTACCACTTTTTGCCTGTGAATGCTCTTAATTTATAATTTATATTTTTTGGTCAATACTTGATATTTTATTATGTCAGTTTCGACTAGCCCTGATTTGAAGAAGACACTTGTGTGTCGAAACACGTGTTATCTGGAAAGGGCAACCTATTAAACACATATACTTTTCATCTAATTTACAATGTGACGCAGTTTTTAAAGTGTGGAGCTTTCTGTTTACTGTTTTCTCCAAGGGTTCGGGGTTTTGATCCCCTTTTTCTGCCCCAGACTGAACTGCGACGAAATGCAAATTTGTACTAGCAACCGGGTGCATGGGACTATAAGTTGGCACCAAAAAACCCCAGAACTTTTTTACAGTATTTTATTTTGAACTTTGAATCTGTTGTCTGTGTCTTGCTTAAAGATGCCTTCGCACAAGGGAAATTGTCCCTTCTCCCCAAGGAGAGCCCCCACCCCTGTGAGGCTAGGCAGCTGGGCCAGCTGCCCAATACCCTCCCTATGGTGGGGCAAGCAGGACCTCCCTGGGAGACACTCCCGCTTTGGGGACAAGGACTCCCTTTCCCGCGAGGAACCCCCTTAATGTCCTCCATGTGATGGCTTGTATGGACTTGACTGAACTATGTAAGGAATTCATGACAGCAACAGTAAAGACATACAGAAGTGATCACAGATTATTAAACTGTATAATGGGTGATAAAAACGCTTAATCCAAACCTAAATCTAAGATAGGAACAAGCTACGACCATCAAATAATAATAAGGCAGTCCTAGTGGTGTCTTGTCAAATAGAAATGCCCTATACTAAAAAGAAAACTATTGCCAATCCTTACAACTACATTGCAAAGTAGTGTGGGATAATGCTCACAAGAAAAGAAAGAAGTGTTCACCAAATGATAATTCAGGACGATAAGGCTGGTGTCTCCCTTCCCCACGTTTTTAGCACGGACAAGGCAGGACCTTTGAGCACAGCACCCTCCTGGGCCTTGCCAGCACGAGGTTACAGTTCCTTTCAACAATGCCAGGACCAATTCTCTTTCCTGCAAAGTCTCTTGCCTTGGAAGGCCTGCTGTACTTCAACAATAAACAAACAAAAGTTCCTTGGGTAATCTTTCACGTTGGACAATTGCGCTTCGCCCTTTTTGCTCCCCCTCAGCCGGGCTCTGATCCTTCTCACAATGTTAGCCTCACTCAATCGGGTTCACTCCGGCCTTTCACTCCAAACTCATCATTAAACAAGTTTCAATATCCTTTTGAACAACTGTCCATTGTGGACATTCCTCAGCTGGGTTCACACTTGTCACAGTGTTCATGGGTAATTCCCGGTTTACCCTCAATTCGCAGCCATCCCTCTGGTGGGTTCACATTTGCCAGTTTTAACTATTCATTGTGGGCATCCCTCGGCCAGTTTCACAGTTGTAGCCACAATGTTCATAGGTGTGTTAACACTGCAGAAATTCACTTCCCTTGGTTTTCCAACCCCCAGTCAGGCTTCACACATTCACAGTTCAATTAGTGTTCTCCAATGTGTTAAAGACTTTCGAGTGTACAGGGGCTTTTGCTCGACCCTCGTAGGACCGCTTTGACACTTCACACTGGCCTCTCCTAAGGCATCTTGGTTCTTGTAGTTTCAACAAACAACATAACCCACAAAGGCTTCAGTCAGAGTCCTTCGAAAGAGCGTCCCGTGATGCCTGACCCCTCTACTTCGGAACCTTCTATTAGGGTTTCTTTAAAGTTCAATTACACAAGTTCTTTGTTCAACAAGGTTGCCGCCGGTAACCTTGGGCCCAGCACAGTTCGGTTTTACTATCTGTCTTTTCCGACTCACCGGCTGTGCTGAACTGTTGGAGTTTCTTGTCTCAGGAGTCAATGCGGCAATCACTTACTCCCGCTTTAAGTACCAGCATGGGAGAGCCCTGTGTGACGTTGACACCTGTCACAACACGCGTCAGCTGGACATCCTGGTCTAATGATTTCCCTTTCGGAGACTTTGCGGATCTGAGTTGAAATGGGCAAGGGCAGTTCCCCCTTTGTCGTCCCTCCAGGTCTCGCCGCCTTTCTCCTCCTTTTTAACTGCTCTGCCTTTTATCCCTGTGGAGAAGGGAAAGGGCCCTCAGGTAGTGATGGTCAATTGCCTGACTCTTGTGTTGGGATATATCAGGTGAACAACTCTGGTGTTAGTCCGTTGTCTGTCACAGTGTAGGAAAGTGTTCTTGTTGGAAGGGGGGGAGAGGGTAGAACTTCTGAATACCCTCTGGGGTAGGATGAGGGAAAAGGTGTTAGAAGGTAGGTGGTACCGCGTCTCACCCGTTGGTGTCCCACTTCCACTCCCCGAAGACCCCCCCGTCCATGTGATCCTCCCGCACTGGTCCACCCCAGGAACTGGATCCAATAGCGATGGCAGTGTCCTGGCCACCTGGGTGACAGATGCCCGGTGACTAGCGGGTGAGGCGCCTTCAGGTTTCTCACAACTACCAGGAAATTATAAGTTCCATGATCTAAATAAGGATAAAGTGAACCAATTTAATTGTCAATATGAAATTGAAGCTATTCCTATAAATGAGAACTCGCAAGGGAATGTGCGAGGAGGTTGAAAAGGATCGGCTCACCACTGAGAAGGAGCACAGAGAGCCATGAGAAGCCCCCTGTGCATAATACAGTTGAAGGAGGCGAAGCTGGCATGGAGCCTGCGTAATTTGAAACGGCTCTGAGAAGACGGGTCAAGAGACACGTAGAGAAACGTTGGGAGGCTGGTGTGCGAGAAAAGGAGAAATCCAAGGGCCCACGAGTAGAGAGCTTGGGGTGGCATGACCATGCGAGAACCCTGAGGGCAGCCAGCCCGTACCACTACGCTGACACCAGCATTGTGATAAAGCAATTCCCAAACGGATCCGATGCGACACTGGAGATGACCGCATATGAAGCAGATGCCGCAGAGGGTGAACTGCAGAGCAACCAGGAAGGGGAGGAAGAAAGAAAACCCCTACAGGTACTGGAGACGTTAGCCCACAGTACAGAAGGCAATCAGGGGAATGGGTCTACCAGAACACAGAGAGAGAGAGAGAGAGAGAGAGAGAGAGAGAGAGAGTTATTATAAGTGGAGATAAACCCATCCCAGTACCCATGAGAGAAGAGTGGGAATCAAGTTGATAAGTTAAAACTGTGTCAACTGGATTGTGGGAAGTAGAGAGGCAGACAGCTGTTTTATGCAGAGTTCAGTCTAGATTTATTTTTCTTAACAAAAAGGGATCAAAGGAAACGGCTTGTTTTCAGCAACCCAAAAAGGAACAAAAGTCTTTATAGGAATTCTTAACAGTCCTGGAGTAGGGAGATCTCTGAACCGTTTTCCCCTTTAAATCTGGCTTCCAGTTTAATAGGCCTAACAGTATTCGATTCCCTCTGGTTCCTGGTCTGTGTCCTGCAGTTCAAAAGGTACAAAAGACACATTATGGCGTTTCTGCCCCCTTATATACTCTGTTCTTGCTCTATTACCCAATCAGCATGCACCTCCCCACCAGGTCCTATCAACTCTATTCTCTGTAAGCACCCGCCCCCATCCCTTTTGCATCATGATCGCAGGCCACCATGCTGCATTTTCCACTGCCTGAGTGCTTCTAGTTTTCTCTCCTCTTGGAGTATCATAGCCTATGCTGCTCTAAATTGCACTTTCTACTGATGAGTGAAGTGAAAATGTACATAATAGTTTACACCGATGTGGTTCGGTGCTGCTGTATCTTTTGCTGTGTCCGTATGTCGGCTTTAACACATCTGCTCTGTAGCGTCACCTCCTTCCGAACACTGCAGCCCGTTCGTAGTAAGCGTCCTCCTGTGAGGCTATTGTCAAGTTGGGCTAGGCATAGAAGTCATGCTTTGCTGTTGAGACTCGGTTGTCAGCGACCCGACTTCCTATCAGTTGCTTCGACACCGCCATGGTCTCCCGCTGTCCACGGCCTATTCAGATATGCAGCTCACCGCTGTCTCGGGGTTCAGTTATCCAACCCTCCACCCTCTACCGCTCGGAGACCGGCAAGGACTCCTGTGGCTCACTGCCCGCCTCCCGACCCACCGTCACCGCCTCACAGGGACACAGAGAAATATAAAAATCACAGAGTCAGAGAAATAGAACTGCAACTCTTACATTGGGAAAAGGGAAAGAGTAACCAATACCCAAGAAATAAGTAGGAGGAGATACCATAGAGACACATTTGGGAACCAAGACTCAGTGGGGTCAAAAGGACACATCGTACATATGTAAGAACACTTTGGGAAGAGGTGAATGATAAGTATTTAAGATTCAATCACCTATCAAGAGAGAAGGATAATATACCAGAGTAATGGAGTCCACTAATACTGAGGGAAGGAATCTTACTAGGACCAAGAAACCACCTAAGAGAGGACAAGGAGAAATGGACAATAACCTGAGAGGGTTACATAAATTAATTCAACAAGTTACATGAGACTATTAATGTGTGATATACAAAAGAGAACATTAAAATCCAGAAAGCATTTGGGCCCAGACGCAGCATTAAGTAGAAGGGAATCATTCTCCTGATCTTAATTGGTTATTATAGTAGTATGGTCAGCTAGGTTCCATTTGGACAATGGACTGATTTATTTGGACTATTACGACCGACAACTACCTAAGTTAGTAAAGTAGGCAGTAACACCCCATAGTGATAGGGAAACATGGGCTTTATTCTATTCTTTAATAAAACACTTGGTAAAATGTCCTTAAAAAGTCTGTGTCCTTCTTCTGACCTGCCACAACTCATAAGCACACACACTCAGTCTCGCACACAGGGCCGTTATGAGCGTAGGAGGCAACAGTGACAAACCACTCAATGCTTTGCACGAGCCCCTTTCCAGTGTTTTATATGATCCTATATCTAGACATGCACTTTATTACAGGGAAGAATCGTCCCATTTAACATCAGCAGAGCGCTTTAATTAGCACCTACATCTGAATGTTATGCATGCTTCAGCGTACACGTTACAGGGTAGCCTTGCTGTCACCATCATGCAGGTTTTGAGTCCTTGGCCATTCATACCTCTTTTCACTCTGCACCAGCAGCATAGCAGAGTGCAAGCTGGCTACAAAAGGAGCGGGACAGCAGCCCCCATTGTGCCCCTTTCTCTGCTGTGCTCTGCACACACAGCAATCCCCTCCCTACTACCTGAACTCTAAGGCTTCATTGTTCCTATCCGTGACATTTCCCACACCCACACACCAACTGCCTTATCCAGTTTTCAAGAGGTAGCGTGCCCAGAGGAATTATTTTGTAGTTATTTCTCATGTGGTTCAGGCCATCAAATGGCCTGGGCCGGCTGGAGGGTCCAGTAGTTCTATATGGGTGGCACTTACAGTTGCTGATAACATATGTGGTAGGATGCATTCATAATCCATTTTCATTTAGCTTTAGACATGCCAGTATAAAATAAGATGCACGCGTATCTCAAGGTTTTAAAGCAACACTAATGTTAAGAGTATTGCATTATTCAGAGCCTATGCTGGAATGTATTGATGCTTATACTCAGGCGTTTATAATACTCTATTAGTTATATAGTACTTTCGCCGAAGCACTTTACATAAAACACTCTTGCATAAAATTCTTACTCGGCAAACAAAATGAATACTCATTTGTCGACCTCAGGTATTGAAAGTGGACTATGATCTGCAGAGCACACACAGATTCCAGCAGTGATCACTTAACCCGCTGAAATATCTTTCTAGCTATTTCTCCTTAAATGTGCTGATCACAGCATATGGTAATACATTGGCTCTGTGGGGTTCTATTCCTTATGAACATAACACTGCTAGTGCTTAGAAGCAGAAGGAATGTCATGGCCCACTTGTAAAACTAATGATAGTAGTGTTATATTTTGTTTTCAAAGGGACAGTAGGCGACAGAAGAGGCTGATGAGTAGATAGCCCAATAATGGTTTCTTTTTAACGGCACAATTGATTAAACATACTGTGTTGCAAATAGATAGCTCAGTGAGCTAAAGCTCAACTCTGGCATGTGCCAGCCTGCACGCTCCAAGTTCTTATTTCTGCAGGACTAAATCAGTCGATCACTCATCTGAAGTTGATAAATTAAGTACTAGTACATTTCATAGTAATAACACCTATTTCGAATGGATTGTGTCCTCCAACGTATTCCTCATCTTATGATAATTATCCTTCCAGCTTCAGCTGCTTTGGATTTTTTTCTCGACAAGGGGCGCTGTGTGCCGTCTTGTCGAGTCGATGTCCCTTGAGGGCCTCCGTTCGACTGTCGAAGTCAGCAACAGTATAAATAGCGCATGCAGCGCCCGTTGGCTTCAGTTCTGTTTTTCAGAGCTAACGCTTCGAAGAATTACGGTGCGCTTCATTTCTTAAGTAAACTTCTTCAACAATTTTCTCACATCGAAAATGTCTTCCCTGTCTGCTCCATCGACGCCTAAAACGGGCTTCAAGAAGTGCCAAGACTGTTGATCGAAGATGTCGATCACCGACCGCCACCACATAGGTTTGTGGTGTCTTGGTACCGGTCACCTTACCTCAGACTGTAATTCCCGTCGGGCGATGACCGAAAAGGTTCTGAGGGAGCATAAAGGTAAATTTGTGGTGGGGAGGTTACCTTCGAAGTCTCCTTCGAAGAGCTCAAAAAGAAAGACTGATGAGTCGAGTGATTCTCCTCGATGGAAAAAATCTAAAAGGTCTTGATCGAGCCATTCTTCGTCTTCTTCGAAGAAGGCCAGGAAACAGCGACACAGGTCACCTTCGACCTCTAGTGATTCCTCGGCCGAGGTAATGAAATGTCCATCTAGGTTGGATTCCCCAGAAAAATGGTATGCGTTTCGTAAAGAAATACTTAAAATCTTTGAGAATGCACTCTCGACTCCCTCGAAGAACAAGCAGAAAGCCCATGCCCCTGTCGATCTGCACCAAGACGACAAAGGGAAGTCGAAACTTTGAAACCGAGGCATAAGCCGGTACAGCATTGACAAAAATCTCGATCTGACGATAAATCGTCAAGGACTTCGACAAGTCAGGAATCTAGTCCATCGAGGGTTCCTTTGAAAAAATATAAAAAATCGACAACGCTGACACCTTCACTAACACTGTCGGCGTCGGAGCCATCGACGCCAGTGTCAAAGGTGACTCTGACAAAATGAACTTCGACTTTGAAGTCGTTGTCGACGATTACTTTGAAGTTGTGGAATGATAACACACCACCATTTGGGTTACAATATGGCACCCCAAATGTGCCAGAGGGATTCATCTTAGTTGACTCAATGATATATGATATGATATGATGGGTTATTTATAACGCGCTTAATACCCAGAGGTTTCTAAGCGTGGACCCGGGGATCGAACCTGTGTTGCCTGTGTCGTCTTGCTGCCAAGGCGAGCACGTTGCCGCTGAGCTATCCTCCCGAGACACTCTAGGTTAAAAGATTATGATAATCTTCAGTAAGCCAGTAGTTTATATACCTCTACTGAATTAGTATTTAAGAAAGCAGATCCTATTGACCACGCTGACTCCTCATATAGGAAGCTAATGAGCAAGGTAATATAGATTTTAGGTTGGAGCAGGCCTACTCCTTCTTTTGAGCAGGATAACCTGACAGCTATTTTGGATCAGGGTCCCCAAAAAGATCCACTTTTACCTTTTCACATTGCGCTGCAATAAAGGGTTTCAGCAAATGGGGAGACACCAGAGACTGTGGCTGCAGTGAATACAAATTTTTCTAAGAAATATAAGCCATCCAGCAGTGGCCTAGGGCACTTAACAAAACATCAAACACCAGAAAGTTTGGTGGTTCAAGCTGCTACATCTACTAAGCGATCAGCATACCACTCTATCCCTACTGATAGGGACGATAAGAGAGTGGATGCCTGGCCAAGAGAAATATTCACTGCTGGTAGGATGGCATGAAAGTCAACTAACGCAACTTGTACCTTGTCAAGATTTAGGTTGACCGTGTGGGACTGCGTAGCTATGGCAGCTGGCCACATCCCGCAAGGTGAAGAAAGAAATGGTTTCCTCGCAATCATCAAGGATGGTAAGGAGGCAATAGGCGAATTCCTCCAGTCAGGGCTGGATACTGCAGACAGCATCAGCAGATCCATGGCAACTAGCACAGTGTTAAACAGATTTGTGTAGTTGAGGAAGTCCAGATTTGCAACAGGTGTGCAGTATAGACTCCTCAAATGCCCTTTGGCAGCAAGGCTGATGAGAGTTTGGAAAAGCTGCAGACCTCGAAAGCGGCGGCTAAATCCCTTAACGCTGCCATTAGACAGCCTCAACACTCCTACTCCGGTTCATCTTCTTGAAGGTGTAAGTCCTTTCGGTTCTACTCAGTTGGAAGAGGAAGAGGACAAGCCAGTCAAAGAGGTCAGAGAAGATTCCCTTGTGGTGGAAGAGAGAGAGGTACTAAGCCAACCCAGGCAGCAGTGGTTCTACCCTCAGCCGCCACTTCAGCTGCCTCGAAATTACTCTGGGGCCTTGACTCAAAAGACCCCGGTGGGAGGCAGACTTACCCAACATTTGAAAGAATGGCAGGGCATTACTTCCGATGCTTGGCTGTAACGCTCACCTGACTCCCACGGAGGCGCTGGCCTGGTTCGCGGTGCTGTGACCTCTTCTAAGGTGATGCGCAGGGTTCGGAAGACGGACTGGACCGGGCCCCCAAATCTGGCTTGTCTGACTCGCAGAAGTATCCTTCTGTAGGCGAAAATAGGGGATTAACTGTCTGCGGGGTAATGCAATCGGCCTCCCACTTTCCCCTCTCACCCTCCTCGAAACCCTTCTGTGATTCCTTGTAGCGTCTCACCTTAGGGTCTGGAAGGACGAGCTCTCCATCCTGCTTCTGATGCAGGGGCGCGTTGGTATCCATTTACTTCACTGGATTTTCGGATTGGTGAGAACCAAACTTGCTTGGCTTCCAGGTAAGTTTTTTTTTTGATAAGAGGTTCCCCTTGTGTTCATGCATTAATGTACTAATGCTAGTGTCTTTTTCCCCATAGGGGCCGGGGTACGGAATGCCGGGGAACAGGCACCGACCCGAGATGAGAGGTGAAATCCTTGTAGAAATCAGGTAAGTCTTTAATGAGTGTTTTTTGGTAATGTCTTTTCATTCGCTCATTAACGCTGATGTCTCTTTTTCCCCTTAGGGGCTGGGGTCCGGAAATGCCAGGATGCGGCGCGGACCCGAAATGAAGAGGGAATGAATCAACAGGTAAGTCTTAACATGGAGATTTAGCTTTCCTTATTCCCTTCTCTCTCTCACCTTTTGTTCTGATCTTTTTCTCCCTAGGCACTGGGGCATGACTGCGAATCCGGATGATCGCTGCAGAACATGAAGGCGCCCTGTAAAGGTGAGTGGAATGCGGCGCTGCAGCCATCGACGCGATGAGCTTTTAAATAAGTCTCCCTTTTCAGGATTGTCGGCGAGATGTCTCCGGGATGCGGATTTAGCAGGTAAGGATTTTTCCTTCTTCTGTTCTCTTCTTCGCTTCCTTTGCAGGTGATCCAGGATGCTGGCAGGTGTGGCAGAAGTCAGGATGCAGGAGCAGACACGGTGAGCGTCCAGCTGCTAGATGCAGAACAACGCGAAGCACGTGTGGCTGTTCGGGTGGGGTTTAAATAGCCTTGGAAGAAGTTCCAGGTATGTATCCTTCCTCCAATCAGGTATGTATCCTTCCCCGACCATGCCCGGATGGTAAATTAGTCCCACAGGTAAAGTAGTTCCTTTCAGGCCTCAAGGAGGCCGGGATCCTGCAGCATGGTCTGCATCAGGTAAGTGCACCGAAGCACTCCCATAATGAGCATGCCACCAGGACTGATGTCTTTTATGAGCCTGGCGCCATAGGCGCCAGGACACTGTCCAAAGGGCCCCTATATGGGGTTGCTGGGTCCTTCCTTGGGGACTGGATGTCCGCTTTCGGGGACGCAGGGCTTGAACCGGCTCCCCGGGAGCGGTCATCATGACATTGGCCACTGGTAACTGTAGCCCAAGGTTACTGCCATCCATTTAACAAAAGGCCTCAGGATCATACACCAGGGAACAACTCTTTCAAAGTTCTGCATCCGCTCCTTGTGCAGGAAATTTTGACACTGCTAGAGAAAGGTGCTATAGAACCAGTACCTGTGGCGGAAAGGAACAAGTGTTGGTACTCCCCGTACTTTCTAATTCACAAAAAGGACAGAGGATTGAGACCCATCTTGGACTTAAGAAATTTGAATAAGTTCCTCAGGAAGGACAAGTTCATGATGGCTACCCTTTCACAACTCCTTCAGGCTCTCAACTCCAAGACAGGATGGTGACATTGGACCTTCAGGATTCTTACTTTCATGTGCCTATCCATCACAAGCACAGAAAGTACCTGACGTTCGTGGCTGGCGGTTCTCATTAACAGTTGCGAGTTCTGCCTTTCGGGATGACCTCCACCCGAGGGTTTTCACCAAGTTGATGGCAGTGGTGGCAGCGAGTCTCAGGAGAGAGAGGATTCACGTCTACCCCTACCTGGACGATTGGCTGATCAGAGCACGTTCACCCGAACAAGCCCAGGAACATCTCAGTGTAACCTGCCACTCTCTCCACAGACTGGGGTTCTCCCTCAATTTAAGAAGTCCCACATGATACCATCTCAAAGACTACAATTTATTGGAGTAGTCCTGGATGCTTCCTCTGGGAAAGCCTCGCCACCTGAGGTGAGAGTTCAACATATTCTGCAGATGGTCACAAAATTCCAGATTACCCAGCATCTTCCAGCCTTCTATTTTTTGAGGTTGCTCAGTCCCATGGCATCCTGCATTTCTCTGATGCCAGAGACTTGCCTCAGAATGAGATCCCTCCAATGGGCACTCAGAACCCAATGGTCCCAATTCTCAGGCAAAATGTCAGATCACCGGAAATTTCCAAGCAGTATCTTGCAGGACCTTCTTTGGTGGGCTTGCAAGGACAACATTCTCTAGGAGAATCGCTATGGTAGCCATGGCTGGAGATAACTGTAGTGGGTGGGGAGCCCAGGCCAACGACCTGACAATCAGCGGTCGTTGGTCTCCATCGTAGTCCAAACTACACATCAAACTTTTGGAGCTCAGGGCAATCAGACTAGCGCTGAAGGCCTTCCTGCCCTCTGTATGGGGAAAGAATGTCCTGATAATGACGGACAATACAGTGGCCATGTACTACCTCAACAAGAAACGAGGCGTAGGGTCACTACCACCGTGCAGAGAAGCAATGCAGCCCTATTTCTGCCCAATTAAAGAAGGAATCTCTCTATAAGCAGTTCACCCAGCCAGAGAGGAGAACAGGGCAGCGGACGATCTGAGAAATCAGAGCGAAGTCTCCCACGAGTGGGAACTAGCTTAGGAAGTCCTTCAAGAGATCTTTACCCTTTGGGGAACCCCTTTATTGGATCTGTTTGTGTCCAGTGTCAACCGCAAGTGCAAACTGTTCTGCTCCAGGAAATTTCCCCCAAGAGGAGCTCTGGGTGACGCGTTCGTAGTGGACTGGGATTTTCCACTCATGTATACGTTTCCTCCTGTCACCCTCATTCCTCTTGTAATCGGGGGGTTGAGAAAGTTCGGGCAATACATGATCCCAATTGCCCCGGATTGGGCCAAGTGGACGTGGAACCCGGACCTTCTGGAAATGTCCATCTGCCATCCAATGCGTCTTCCACAAAGAGGACCTTCTCTCACGAGAGGAGGGTCGCGTTCTCCATCCAGAGATCAAGACTCTCGACCTTCACGTATGGTTTCTGAGAGGTTGAGATACAAGGATTATGACCTCCCAGATGACGTAATGGAGATCTTGCTTTCGGCCAGAAGGCCAGCAACAAAATCTTTGTACCGCTGCCGTTGGAACAAGTTCAGCAGCTGGTGCAGGGATAAGAATGTGGATCCCTTTCTATGTGACACACCTATGGTGCTTTCTTTTTTTGTTACATTTGGCGAATCTGGGGCTCCAGATTGGAACAATTAAAGCTTACCTGACAGCGCTATCAATTTTCAAGCGCTCTTCAGAGGAGGATTCATATTTTAATATCCCTCTTAATTGTTCAATTCCTAAAGGGTCTTACTAATGTATTTCCACCAGTTCCATTCAAAGTCCCTGTTTGGGATCTTAACCTGGTGTTAACATTTCTAACATGCATTCCTTTTGAGCCTATACACTCATTTCCATTTAGACCCTTGACTTTCAAAACTGTTTTTCTAATTGCAATAACGTCAGCCCGCAAAGTAAGCGAGTTGCGGGCACTTTCCTGTAAACCCCCCCATACTGTTTGCTATAAAGACAAGGTTGTTCTCCGGGTGAAACCTTATTTTCTACCTAAAGTAGTCTAGCTTCCACTTGTTGCAAAAGATCATTTTGACAACTTTCTATCCACCTCCTCATCCTGAAAGGAGAAGGAAAGATTACATAGACTGGACCCAAAAACGGCTCTCAGTTTTTATGTATCAAGAATGGCTAAATTTTGTCAAAATTACCAATTATTCGTGGCTATACAGGCCCTAAATTGGGTTTAGTTGTTACAAAACAGACACTATCCTGATGGATCATCCTGGTTATTGGGTAATGTTACAGGTTAGCGGGCAAAGACCCGCCGGAAGGTTTGAGAGCACATTCCACAAGGGGCATGGCATTCTCTGCTGCTCCTCAGAGAGTTGTCCCAATCAAAGACATTTGTTCAGCGGCCACTTGGTCGTCTATTCACACATTTGTGAAACATTACTGCATGGATGGATTTATCTTCCAGTCAGAATTTGCAAAAGCGTCCTTCATTCAGTCCATGACAACAGTTAAAACAAAATATAATTCGTACTCCCTCCCACAAAATTATTACTGCTTTGGCAGTCTTATAATAAAATGAGGGATACATGGGAGGACACAATCCATTCGATTAACAAATCAGACCCTCCAGGATTTTGCGACATGAAATGGCAAATTCTGCGGCATGAAATGCCAAATTTTGTGGCACAAAACTTTATTTATGGCCGTATTTTTGCAGCACAATTTCTATTGACTGGGGACTGCAAGATTGGTACATTGCATGAAAGAGGTCGTGTGCAAGGCTACAAGAGAGCCAGGGTGTCAACATATGTATCTTTTGTATCAAATAGGAAGAGTCCTAGATGTCTCTGGCTTGGCAGTCAGGGCTTGTTTTGGCTACATTTTTTGGTTTAATGTGCAGGCCTGTTTAATATTATTAACGTTATTAATTATTATCAGTTGTAATGCTGAACATGTTCGCCTTCTATGTTCCCCATTTCCGCAAACACCCACACACCTCTCTCACCTCACATGTCTCACCAATTCCCCATCACAACTTGTATTTTTGAACGTCACGCTCAGTCATACACATACTCAGATGCTCTGTCACACTGCCAAGTTACAATTTGTGCTCTCTAGTCCCTACCAAACTCCAAATCATACTCACAATGTACGCTCCCCAATTCCTCCCGCAGTATACAGTCCTTCATTCTTGCATGCTACGTCTGCATCTTTCATCCTTTCTCCCATTCTATCACACTCTTCCCTTATCCTTTCTCCCAATCTGTAGCTTACTGCCCCTTTCTGGCCAGCCCATCTCTGCTTTTGGCCCACTACTGCCCCTGAGCCCACGGTCCTTCCACTTTCTGTACCCCCGCTCTCTCTTTGATTTTTGGCCCCCTGGCCCCACTCCACCCACTCTTCTTTCTTGCCCACCGCTTCCCCTTTGACCCACTGGTCTCCCTCTGATCCCCCTTTGCTTTCTTGCCTAGCATGCCACAGCTCTCCCATCACTCACCCTCTCACTCCTTTCTCTCACATATTGTGACCATTTTTCAATTTTTGAAGAAAACTGTAGATTTTGACCTAAAAAATGGGGTATCTAAAAAAAGAGCAGAGCATGTGCTGTTTTTAGATAACCCTTTTTTGGAAATGAGCAGGCCACCTTAATCTCAAAAGGCGACCTGGCATTTCCACAGGGCTGAGCTGTAGCGCCAATGATGCAGTGGCCAGCTGCCTTGAATACGTTTGTGTTGGCAGCGCTCTCCCGACAATGGTCTACAGGCTCCCCGTGCATTTCACTGTGACTGGCCCTCAAGAGTCCTGCCACTATAAAATGTAACCCAAAAAAACACATTTCTATCCCATTTGGGGAACAGAAATGCAAGTAAGACAGCAGCTGTCACACTTAAAAATGTAAAAAAAAAAAAAAAAAGTTTTGCATGAGTCAGTAGGGTCAGTAAAGACAGTGTAAAGCAGTGTCACCACTCGTGCACGTATTTAAAGTGGGCACGTGGGCACATAGTGTCAGTCTAGAAAAATGGATACCTCTCATGATTGATGGCAAACGTATTTTGGTGGCCGTGGGCCAACCGTCTCATGCACGATACGATAGAAATACAGGTTTCCGAGGCTACCAATGAACGGCCATTTTGATGTAACAAGGATCGCCATTTTGTTTCCTAACAATTGCTCATTGCTTTCTGTTCTTATTGCTTCGCAGCACATTTTCTGCTTACACTGCTCGACTGTTAACATTGTTGTCTGAAACGTGAAAGGACAAGGCCGCAGGGCCGCGAGGCTAATAAGAGTTCGTTGAAACACAACGTAGGCAGCGCTAGGAAGGAATGCCCGGCTCCCTCCCGAATGTAGCCTTGAAGCAGAGCCGCAGAGCATTTAATCATTTCACAGCTGCCAGCCAGTCTCGTTATATGGTAGAATATGTTAGAATAAAGCAGCTAGAGGCTTGAATTATGCTCTTCTTACGGCCCCCATTTACCGAGCCCTGTAGAGCGTGTCGTCTCCCAGGACACGAATAGCACCTCATAGATAGCAAGGTCTGGAATGTGACTCTTCCCCCATATGTAGCTCGCTTCCAAGAACAGAAGCACTGTGTTCTGTTCAACAACTAAAAGATGCCTCCGCACTTGCAAATTGCATATTGTTACTAGAATAGATATTCGAAGGTGTCATAATTGTCGAAAGTGTCCATCATCACACCGAGTTCAAAGAAACCCAATAAAGGGGGGTGTTAAACATGTCATAGCTGATTATATGACATGCATTTTGTATATATGTAACTGATGTACGTAATTCACTCTCTTGCGTCCCTCGAGGTCTAGAGATACACGTCGCGGGGCGTGAGACCGAGTTGGCCAACTGAAACTATTTGCTTTGCAATAAACCCTAGCTTTGGGAATACAACCTTGTGTCTGGCGTATCTATCGTGTGTGGTGACTTGCCTTGTTTCCATAGACGTAAGGGACCCCTAGGAACCCCTTTCAATAGGGTGGCCTACAATTTCTGCACATTTAAAAGCACATCTTGCTTGTCAATTTGGGATCCGCTTTTAAATGCGCAGAAACGCTCTCTGATTTGCGCAAAGGGGTGAAAAAGGACATCTGAATGGGCGCATATAAGAAGCGTCCATTCAGATGTCCTTTTTGGATTGGACTGCTCTTTTTTTTTTTTTGCTCAAGCGATGAGATGTGCTTGCGCATTTCATTTCTTCAGTCCCAAAAAAAAAGATGAGAAACTTGCCCCCTGGAGTATTTTTTTTGCAAAAACGGTTATTTTTGTGGGTGTTTTTCACCGCATTTTGCGGGATCGCAAAATCGCTATAAACTAGAGGGTCTGACAAGTTACTTAACCCTGGTAACTTTCTTTCAAATGGATGTTCCTCTCACGTATTCCTCATCGCCCCTTCCAGCCTACCCTGCCGTAGAATTGACGTGTTCTAACACTTTATGCTTTCTTGGAGCCTAAGGTCTATGGTACTCCTGGTAATTTGTCTTCAGGAGGAGAAAAACAGTACTGAAGCCAAAGGGCGCAGCGGGCGCTATTTATACTGAGGATGACTTCGACAGTCGAAAAAGGCACTCGAGGGACTTCGACTCGACGAGACGGCACACAGCGCCCCCTGTCGAAAAATAATTCCGCTGAAGCTGGTAGCATAATTATAAGATGAGGAATATGTGGGAGGAACATCCAATCGAAAGAACGTTTATAGGGGTAAGTAACTTGTTAATTTCCAGTGCTTAGACGCAGGAGGTGTCAATAGTCCCACCTAAAGCACTATCCATAGAAATATGACCTAATACAAACTATTTTACCTGAATAAGGAAAATCTAGGCCAAAGTAACATTAAAACATGCAGTATTTTTGCAAAAAATTATAGGTCTCAGAAACCTAAAACAATCAAGTTCACTCTAAATGAGATGCTCTCAGCCTGGGATATCTAGTCTGCCTGGTTTTATGTGATACTCTAACTCCAGCGGCACCTTTGTGAATATAGCACATAAGAGTGACCAGAGCTTGCAGAGGCTGTACCAGAGGTCGCAGGGGAGTCACTAGGGGTCGCAGCTGCTACACCTAGCAACCCAAATTACGTCCATGTGGCCTGAATTACGGCCGAACTGGGGTTTGACAGTTACTCTGTCAGCACACTGAACAGCAAAGTGAGCAACTCTTCGGAGTTGTCATTACAAAAAAAAGAATTGGTACCTAATTTGGTGCCAGCCAAGCTGCTATAACCTATGTGGACACATGTCACTGCTACCTAGAAGTAGACTGGCTCTATGAGCTAAAGATCAAGGTAAGTCTTAGAAAAAGATTATTTGTTAATCATGCAACATAATGTTTTTCAAATCGCATAAGTGCTATAATACAAGTTGGTGCAATTACCATAAAAGGTGCTGCTTAGGAATTTTTAGAACGCACTACATCACGAAGTGAATCTGCTTATTTTCAAAACTTTTTGGGAACCCTTCACAAACCCCGTTTATTTTAATTGAAGGCTAAATTGCTAAACCTGTTTAAACACGCAGGCAGTCAGTCAAACCACTCCTACTCATCTAACAGATCTTTCGATCCGTTAGATGACTGTGTTTTCAAAGCTCTCCCAGTAATGTATTCTCTTAATTTATCTATGGCCCACGTTTTTCTGTGTCATTCAGATAGTATCACCATTTTTTAAAAACTACCTTGTCTCATAGGAAGCATCTCTATTAGTTTGTGTGCAGTGTTTTCACTAAACCATTGTATGTACAGGGATTTGCACACGTGGTTCGTTTTATTAACCCCAAGAGTATTATATTATGTATTAATATGGCTTTGTAGTGCTATATCATTCTGTATACACGATTGTAAGACGTTGCTTTGCATTCCGCAATAAATCATATTATTGCATACAATAAGCAGTTATAATAGTAGAAATGACCATACAGATCAAACATCAGTAATAAACATTTATGAATTACATGTCTGGTTGATGTGGGCTGTGAGCTGCCTATGTGTGGTTTGTAGTGGCTGAAGACATTAGGAATCGTATAATGAACACGGCCCAATCTGTGAAACGAGCGCCGCTGCTTTAAATGCGATGCATGCATGGGCACTGTTATGCTTCACTGCCGCTATGAGCTCTCATTAGCACTGAGCTTACAGAAGACCAGATGCTGTGGGCTTCAATTCCCATTGGCCCTAACTAGCATAGGTGTACGATTATGTTACTTGCAGTCCAAAACATCTGAAGGTCAACACATATAAATTGTGAACTCATGAAAATGTCCACATACCTTTGTTCCTTATCTCAATTTTCGATGAGATGCCTGGAGTGAACACGAGACCGAGATACACCACCCTAATGAGCCCCTGATAGTGAAGTATATTTATGAATTTTTAACATGTTTGATACATTCAGATAACAGTCACGTTGATGCTGTAATTTCTTTCTAGATCACCGAGCTCCTATACCGTTGGTTGCTCAGATTGTACATCAGGCCTTTGTTGTCAGGATTTACAACCCATTCAGCCTGAACCTTGGATCCCAGGCCCTTCCTCCCAATCAGTACCAGGACCCCATCACTGCACTTCCCTGTGGGCCCCTGTTTGGTGCCGCCACATCCCACCTTGAAAGTTACCTTTACCAGCACTTAGCCTGAGGTTCTCCTTCTTGGCTCCCCTTAGCACTTCCCTCCCTTCTGGGCCCTCCTCCAGCATTTGTCCACTCCTCTTCTCCCCCTTCCTCCCCATGCACTTCTCAGTGCACTTGCACTGCCAAATGCCACAAGGCATAGTAGGACCACAAGTCTGTATTACTGTTTTGCCATTGTTATTATTTCCCCTGTTCCCTTCCCATTTAGCCTTGTGGCGCTCAAAACACAATTCTGTTGTATAAAGTGCCTTACAAATGCTAAATAAAATAAATAAATAAAATAGAAAATACACCTTGGGTTTCAGGAATATTATTTTATGGTTTAAAAGCACTGACTTAGCTAGAGAGCAGCAGAACACTGTACAGAGTGTGGGTAGCTAGCAGTTTGGCTGGCATCTTCTAACAGTAGCGCAGTACTGTGAGTTGTGGATCTGTGCGTCGGAATGTGCATACATTTGATAGTTCATGCCCAAGTGTTCTTGGAAAAGTCAAGTTTTGAGTGATTTGGGAAATTGGAGAATTGTGGGAGCATTCCGTGCTGCGACCTGCATAGAGTTCCAGAGGATGGGTTTGTTTGTTTGTTTGTTTATTGATTTTATATGGCGCGCCAAACCCAAAGGTAACAGGGCGCTACAGAGAACAGGAAAACAAGATTACTTAAAAGCTTAGTTGCAGGCACAGTATAGTCATATACTGGAAATACATTATATACATTACATCAGTTACATGTCAGTGTCAAGTAAAAGCATATACTAGGCATCACAATAACAATAACTCAGCTGAATAATAAACATATGTACAGACAGGTTGGTAGGTATGGATTGGTCCATGGTTAGGCTTGGGGGTCATTGGAATGTAGCCATGCAAGTATATTCTGTCTAAAGCTGGAGTAGGATTGGTCTGTTCTGATGTCAAGTGGGAGGGCATTCCAATATTGGGCAGCCTGTTTTTTAAAATCTAAATTTAAGTATCTGAAGGCAGTAGGAGTTGGCAGTTCTGGTGGGGCGGGTAGAAGTTTTTCTCGCAATTCTTGCTGCTAGGAAAGGGGGGCTGCATTATTAAGACATTTGAAGGTGGGTGAAGCTGTCTTAAGTGAGATTCTGTCACAGATTTTGAGCCATTTGTGTTTTCTTCTAGTGTTAGAAATGTGTTCTTTAGAAGGTAGATTGAGGGCAGTTCTAAGGGCGTTATTTTGTAATGTTTGAATTTTGTCAATTATGTATTTGTTAGCTCCCAAATACAGAGCATTGCAACAGTCAAGTTTGGAGAGTATTAGGGCATTGTCAATAATGATGCAGCTGGCTTGGGTGAGGAAGGCTCTACTTGCCCTGATAAGCTTGCAGGCGTAAACTGTGGAGGATGCAAGGAAGTTAACTTGTTTCTTTAGTGTTAGGGCTGAGTCAAGGTGAAAGCCTAGTGTTTTTACTGTTTTGGAGACTGTAATTATATTGTCATCAATGTTAAATGCTGAATAGTCAGGGCTAAGTTTCTTTAGGTTGCCAGTGGATCCAAGGAGTAGGATTTCGGTTTTATCATCATTCAGGCATAGTCCATGTGTGGCCATCCATGCCTGAATGATGAGATATATTTTGTTTACTAAGGCTGTATCCATGTCGAAATTGCCCGAAAGGGGTATGAGGATCTGGGTGTCATCTGCATAATTAGTCTAGGTGACACCCAGTCTGTCCAATTTGTCAAATAAGGGCTTGGTATGGTATGATATGATATGGCATTTGTAACGCGCCTATACACAAGTGTTTCAAGGCGCGACGAGGCAGGGGGGGGAACAAGGGGAGACAGACAACGATCCTACTAGGCCAGGTGTCATTCAGATCGCGCAAGTGCAAGGGTAGAGGGGAAGGGAAAAGTGCATGGGGGAAAGGGAGAGGGGAAAGTGCAGTACAGGGTTATTAGCATACAGCATACAGGATAAATAACAAGGGCCAGCTGGTGGCAAGTGCGAGGTAAGTGCAGACAAGTGCTGGGAAGGGGGGCTGTAGGGATACAGACACAGTCCCGCAGTGCAGGGGAGAGTGGCTGGGCCAAGGACCGAGAACGGTGAGTGGCCCAGTTGCAGATTGCAGATTCAGTGCAGTTTCAGTAGTATTAGCAGGGGAGAGGGGGAGAGAAAGCGGAGGCAAAGAGGAAGGTTTTGAGGTGCTTCTGGAACCGGAGATGGTTCTCCTCAAGTTTCAGGGAGGCAGGATGGCTGTTCCAGAGGGAGGCCCCTGCAGCGGAGAGAGATCTGCCCCCAACTCGTTGTTTGGAGAAGCGGCTGACCCTGAGGGAGTTGGAGGCGGATGAGCGAAGAGCTCGAGAAGGAAGATATTTAGGAAGAGAGAGTTAAAGGTATTTTGGCCCAAGGCCCCAGACGGCCTTGTGGACAATGCAGAGGGTTTTGAACTTGATCCTCGCAGTCACTGGGAGCCAGTGTAGTGAGTTCAGTCCTGGAGAGATACAGTCCCTGGGCTTGAGGCCAAGGACAAGTCTCGCAGTCCTGTTCTGGATGAGTTGCAAAGGGCGGAGAGTAGAGGCGGGCAGATTTAGATAGAGGCTGTTACAGTAGTCCAGCTTCGAGAGAACCAGGGCTCTAGAGACAGTGAGCTTCTGGGGGAAGGAGAGGAAAGGAAGGATACCTCTGAGGAGGTGTAGCTGGTAGTGTGACTTCTTAGAGACGTCGGATATGTGAGGAGAGAAGGAGAGTGTGGAGTCGAAGATGACCCCAAGGTTTTTTGCCTTGCAGGTAGGAGCAGGAAGAGGGCCCAGAGAGGGCGGCCAGAGAGCTGCAGGGAAGGAGGGAATGGGAGTGCCGATGAGTAGAATCTCAGTCTTACTGGCATTAAGGCAGAGGTCGTTGGCGGCACACCATTCCTGGATAGCAGTCAGAGATGAGGGAAGGAGAAGAGGAGGCCGAGGGTAGCCTGAAAATGAGCTGGGTATCGTCCGCATAGCATTGAAAGTTGGGGCAGAGAGCAGCGATGCGGTGGGCGAGAAGTGCCAGATACTGGTTGAACAGCCAGGGAGAGAGGTTAGATCCCTGGGGGACACCTCAGGTAGAGAAAAAGATGTCAAAGAGGAAAGACCCCAGTTGGACCTGGGAGGGTCGATTCGAGAGGAAAGAGGTCAGCCACGCCAGAGCCTGACCAGTGATACCCAAGTTATCACGGAGACGGTTGAGCAGGATGGTATGGTTGACAGTATCAAAGGCAGAAGAGAGATCAAGCAAAATGAGGACACATGGAATGTTAGAGTCAAGGTTCGAGAGCAGGTCCTCACGGATGTTCAGGAGAGCAGTTTCCGTGCTTCTGGCAGCTCTGAAGCCAGACTGATGGTCATGAAGACTACCAACAGATTCAGCATGGAGATTAAACTGGGAGATGGCCAGTTTCTCCAGGAGCTTGCCCAGGAAGGGAGTGATAGAGATTGGGCGATAGTTAGCTGGGCAGGAAGGGTTGGAAGAGGGTTTCTTAAGAAGGGGGTGCACAAGGGAGTGCTGGAGAGGGGATGGGAAGGGAAGACTCCAGAGGCGAAGGAGTGATTGCAGAAGTCAGCAAGGGCAGGAGCCAAGGAGTCGATGTGGTCCTTGATAGTTTTGGAGGAACAGGGGTGGACCTGTTTTGACGAGACTTTCATAGATCGGACTTGTCTTGAAACCTCGTCAGCAGAAAAAGGGGAAAGGCAGAGAAGGAGAGAGGAGGGGTGGTTGCAGAAAGGCCAGAGGAAGGGCAGGGAATAGAGGGGGGGAGGTGATAGGAGGAGAGTGAGGACAGGATGTCCTGAGTTTTTTAAATGAAGTGAGAGGCCAGTGCTGTGCAGAGGGCCTGGGAGGGGACAGGAGAGGTAGAGACTGCAGCAGGGTTGGCCAGCTCCTTGCAGATTTTAAAGAGTTCAGCCGAATTGTTAGATGCCGCAGAGATGCAGGCTTGGATAAGGGCTCTCTTCTTGGTGAGAACGGAGAGCCGGTATTGCCTTTGGAGCAGGCGACCGGCCAGTTTGTCAGAGGATGAACATGAAGCACGCCATTTCCTCTCTGCCACCCTGCACTTGCGTTTAAGGGGACGAGATCCGAGTCATACCAGGAGTTATATTTGGCTTTGGGCTTCAGGCGGATTCTCGTGACAGGGGCAAGGATATCAAGAGTATCAGATATAGCAGAGTGGAGAGTGGAGAGGGCTGTGTCAGGGTGGGAGTCAGCCGAAGGGGGAGGAGGGGGCGAGAAGGTGGCAGCGAAAGCCTCAACTGACACGCGCTTCATGTGTGGGATGACCAAGAAGGAAGGTGTTAAACGAGTCTTCACGAGATCGCTGGTTACCTTTTCTTCCTGTAGACCGTGGAGTGGAGGTTGCCAGTATGTCGGTGTATCTATTGCCGATGAATGGGTAGCGCGAGAAATTAGCCCAATCCCCTCCTGACGATATATGACAGGATGGCACTGGACCAACTCCCAACGCCACGGGTGGCACTTCTCAGTATTTGCGTGACGTCGGGACAGTGTTTCCACTGGCTGAGAAGGCTTGATGAAGACACCGATGATAGCGGAAGCTGAACTCAGGAACATCCAAGGAGGCAGCAAGGCACAGGTACCGGCAGGGCACAAGACAGGCAAGGGAAAAAGGACTGCAAGGAGAAGCAGGACAGACAGAGAAATCCCACTTGAGAGTAAATCTAGGAACCCAGGCAGGACCTCCCCTACCCTAAACCAGGAGACAGGCAAAGACTCAACAGAACAGGGAAGCAAGGGTTAGGAGGACCAAGGAGCAAGAAGAGGACAATGAGAGGCAGGGTTAGGCAGGATAAAGCAAGGCAGGGAACTGGAGGGCTGAGGCAAGAGTGGCAGGACTCCAGCAGCGCATACACAGTAACAACCGCGTTGAGACGCGTTGTCCCTGTGTATGCGGTGCTCTTTTAAGGCCCGGGATCAAAGCGAGGCTCGGAATGCATGTTCCGACACTGCGCATGCGCGGGACGTCGAATACTGACGATCCGCGCATGCGCAGATCCTCGCAAGATGGCGGCGTCCATGGAGCCCATCCGGACCGCGGGTCGATGTGAGGAAGACGCCACCGCGGGTACAGCCTCCATGAAGGAGGAGACCGCTGCGGCCGTGGACCCGGGACTCCAGGACAGGTAAGTGGCGCCCGCGAGCGAGCATGCGGCGTGACACCATACCCCCTCCCGGACAACCCCGGAGCACCGGGTTTCCAAGGATAGCGGAGATAGAAGTCCCGAACCAGGCGTGGTGCATGCACGAAGGAGCGCGGTTCCCAAGTGCGGTCACAAGCAGGATAACCCTTCCAGCTAACCAGGAGCTGCAGAGCACCCCGCCAAATCCGTGAATCACAAATCTCCTGCACCTCAAATTCAGGGACCCCCCGAACAAAAACCGGGGCAGGACGGGAACAGGTACGACCCATAACATCGGGCACATAGGGCTTCAAAAGGGAGACGTGAAAGACAGGATGGATCCTCCAAGAACGAGGCAGAGACAAACGAAAGGCAACAGAAGAAATACGCCCAATGATGCGAAAGGGACCAAAAAAGCGGGGAGCCAGTTTCACAGGTAAATTGCGTACCGGTAGATTCTTGGAGGACAGCCACACCCTGTCCCCAACATGAAGGACAGGCTCAGGGCTCCGTCTCTTGTCAGCCTGTTCCTTCATACGTGCCTGTGCCACTGCCAAGGTACCGGCCGCCAGACGATGTTGATCGCGGATCAGGGACACCAGGGCATCTGCAGATGGTACGGCACTGGAAGATGCAGGACGAACTGGCAGCAGTCTGGGATGAAGACCGGTAGAGCAGAAAAAGGGGCTGAGTCCGGTAGCAGAATGAACAGCATTGTTGTAAGCCGCTTCCGCGGTGTCCAACCATTCCGACCAGTTGTCTTGGGTGGCATTGGCATAACAACGTAGGTATTGCTCAAGGGTCTGATTGGTGCGTTCCGTCTGCCCATTGGTCTGTGGATGATAGCCGGAACTCAGGGCCCGCTGAATGTCCAAATGCCGACACAGTTGGTCCCAAAAAGATGAGATGTATTGAGACCCCCGGTCTGATAGGATCTTCTCCGGAAGACCATGAAGACGATACACCTCGTGTAGAAAACGTTGTGCCATCTGGGAGGCAGTGGGCAGTTTAGGAAAGGGCAAGAAATGAGCAGTCTTGGTGAAACAGTCCACCACCACCATTATACACGTGAAACCACCAGATAGGGGTAGGTCAACGATGAAATCCGTGGCGATGGTATGCCAAGGGTACGGAGGCGTAGGCGTGGGTTTCAGGAGACCAATGGGCCTTTTGCGAGGAATCTTGGTCTGAGCACATACAGGGCAGGAATCCACGTAGTGCTTTACCAGTGTGGCCCATCCAGGCCACCAGTACTGCCGTGCGACCAGTTCTTGTGTTGTACGGACTCCCCGGTGACCACAAACGACGGAATCATGGCAATTTTGTAGAACGATCTTCTGGAGCTCCAAGGTGGGAACGTACAGACGATCCTTGAAGAACAACAAACCGTCACGTTCTCTGATGTCAGCGTGTTTTAGTATCTGTGATTTTGAGGGATCCCTTCGTGTGGCTTCTCTCAACTGTTGGAGCTGGGGAGTCACCATTGATAGAAAATGTTTTGACGCTATCAGAGGCTCCGGTTCCTTGGCACCTTCAACGTTGTTTTCCAGAGACCGAGACAGGGCGTCAGCCTTAGTATTCTGGGAACAAGGAATGTATGTGACGGTGAAATCAAACTGCGAAAAGAAAAAGGCCCAACGAGCATGACGTGAGGTCCTGCATTGCAAAGAGTGCAGGTACTGTAGATTACGGTGATCTGTACGAACCACCACCGGGTACCTCCCACCCAGCAAGTGATGTCGCCACTCCTCGAGAGCTGCTTTTATCGCCAGTAATTCCTTTTCTATCACCGCATAGTTTCTCTCGCTCACTGACAATTTCCTTGAATAGTAAGCCACCGGGTGCTCTGTTCCCGTGATTGCATCTTGCTGTAGTAAGACCGCACCAATTGCGTAGTCCGAAGCGTCTGTTTCAACCACAAACGGCTTTTCATCATCTGGATGTCTAAGAACAGGAGCCGACATGAAGGATCTTTTCAATTCCAGAAATGCCTCCTCGGCCTGCGTGTCCCAGAGAAACGGCACCTTGGTACTGGTCAGGCGGGTTAGACTGTTGGCAAGTTGAGAAAAGCGTGGAATGAAGCGTCGATAAAAGTTGGCGAAGCCCAAGAACCTTTGAAGTGACTTCACGCCATGTGGCGGTTTCCATTCTCGTATAGCTTGCAGTTTGGTGGGATCCATCTGCACTCCTGTGCTGCTGATCACATAGCCCAAAAATTCCATGCTTTCCCTATGAAATTGGCATTTTTCTACTTTGGCATACAGACCGTTATCTGTTAGTCTACGGAGAACTTCCTGAACATGCGCAACGTGTGCAGTACGAGTGTCAGAAAAAACCAGAATGTCATCAAGGTATACCCATACAGATATTCCAATAAGGTCCGAAAAAACATCGTCCATGAACCGCTGGAAGACGGCCGGGGCATTGCAGAGTCCAAATGGCATCACCCTGTACTCGTAGTGACCAATAGGTGTTTTAAAGGCAGTCTTCCACTCATCTCCCTTCTTAATCCGCACCAGGTGATAGGCCCCTCTTAGATCCAGCTTGGTGAAGATTTGTGCGGATTTCAGGGATTCGATGATGTCCCGGATGAGTGGTAAGGGGTACCTGTCTTTCCTCGTGATCTCATTTAGTTGACGATAGTCGATACAAGGGCGCAAAGTGCCCTCTTTCTTCTTGACGAAGAATAACGGGAATCCTGCGGGGGACTTGGACGGCACTATGTAGCCCTTGTTGAGGCAATCGGTAATGTACTCCTGTAGGACGCCTTTCTCGAGTTGAGTCAACGAATAGATCTTGCCGTGGGGAATGACCGCATCAGGCAGGATGTCAATGGAACAATCAAAATGCCGGTGTGGCGGTAATGGTATGTCCTCAGGCTTGGAGAACGCCTTGTGGTATCCGGCATATTCTTGAGGTATCAACTGAGTGGCACATAAACGGGCAGATACGTCAGCAGGATTGAGGGACTCTAAAATTGCAGGAAAGGTTTCGTGAAGTCCACAGTCCCGAGGACAACGTGTCGAAGAGAACACCAGGGAACGAGCGGTCCAGTCGACCTGAGGATTGTGATATAACAGCCAAGGTAAGCCCAGCACCACCGGAAAAGAAGGAGACTTGATGACATCCAATGAAATCCGTTCGAGATGCCCTTCCACAGAGAGCCACAGGGGATCGGACTGTTGGCAGACTGGACCAGAAGACAAAGCCGAACCATCGATCACCTCGACCACTGTTGGTCGTTCCTTGTAATGTAAACGGATCCCATTGGCAATCGCGAACGAGGCATCGATGTAGTTGCCGGATGCTCCACAATCCAGAAGGGCCCAGGTTTTCATACACTTCCCTAGCCAGGCAACACCGACTTTCAGGATCAACAAGGGTACCGGGTTCATAGGAGGAAGGTCAGATTCAGTAAGGTGGCCCGCTGCTGCCTTCGCCTTAAACAACGGGCCTGTTAGTTTTCCTGTTTCTTCAGAGGGCGTAGCGGACAAGTGCCCAGAAAATGGCCAGAACCACCGCAATACAAGCACAGGTTTTGCTGCCTTCTTCTTTTCTTTTCGGTCTCGGACAACGGGCCTCTGATGGCACCCAACTGCATGGGTTCTGGGCCCATGTCGGTAGGGACAGCTGGTCCGGGGTTCAGTACTGGAGGGACCGGTTGATACCTGTCAAATCTGCGACGTTCACTCCGTCGTTCAGCTAACTTGTGGTCAATGCGTAAGACTTGTTCCACCAAAGCAGGCAACGTTTCTGGCTCCGGGATGTGCAGCAATTCGTCTTTGTACTCTTCTCGAAGTCCCCGACGAAACAGGGTTTTTTGAGTGATTTCGGGCCATTGTGAATCGGTTGCTAATTGTCGAAACCGACTGATGTAGTGGATTATGTCACCTGACCCTTGTTTGATTTCCATTAATTGATTCTGGGCATTGTCTGCCAAATTGGGCGGTTTAAAGACGTCCAAAAAGGCTTTCTCGAAGGCAGCGAAATCACCCAACAAAGGACTGTTGGTAGAGACCAAAAGTGCGGCCCAAGCAAGTGCATTGCCGGTTAGGTTTCCAAGGATATACCCGATCTTGGCCTTGTCTTGAGCAAAATGATTTGACCTGAACTGGAAATGGATCCGACAGTGTGTACAGAACTCTGCCACTCGACGCGGGTCACCATCATACTTCATCGGAGTAGTGTAAGCCATGGAGTTCTCAGGTGGTGTAGCTGGTTGTGTGGGATTAGCCAAACTCCGGTCCAACGCTTGTCTAAGGGTGTTGTTCTCCTGGCGGAGGGTGGTCATTTCAAGACGCATGGCACGCATTTCTTCGCGAAGTTCCTGCATGTCGTCCATGTCGAGACTGGAGGAAAGGCGTCTCAATCTGTTAAACGAGTCTTCACGAGATCGCTGGTTACCTTTTCTTCCTGTAGACCGTGGAGTGGAGGTTGCCAGTATGTCGGTGTATCTATTGCCGATAAATGGGTAGCGCGAGAAATTAGCCCAATCCCCTCCTGACGATATATGACAGGATGGCACTGGACCAACTCCCAACGCCACGGGTGGCACTTCTCAGTATTTGCGTGACGTCGGAACAGTGTTTCCACTGGCTGAGAAGGCTTGATGAAGACACCGATGATAGCGGAAGCTGAACTCAGGAACATCCAAGTGGCAGCAAGGCACAGGTACCGGCAGGGCACAAGACAGGCAAGGGAAAAAGGACTGCAAGGAGAAGCAGGACAGACAGAGAAATCCCACTTGAGAGTAAATCTAGGAACCCAGACAGGACCTCCCCTACCCTAAACCAGGAGACAGGCAAAGACTCAACAGAACAGGGAAGCAAGGGTTAGGAGGACCAAGGAGCAAGAAGAGGACAATGAGAGGCAGGGTTAGGCAGGATAAAGCAAGGCAGGGAACTGGAGGGCTGAGGCAAGAGCGCCAGGACTCCAGCAGCGCATACACAGTAACAACCGCGTTGAGACGCGTTGACCCTGTGTATGCGGTGCTCTTTTAAGGCCCGGGATCAAAGCGAGGCTCGGAACGCATGTTCCGACACTGCGCATGCGCGGGATGTCGAATACTGACGATCCGCGCATGCGCAGATCCTCGCAAGATGGCAGCGTCCACGGAGCCCTTCTGGACCGCGGGTCGGCGTGAGGAAGACGCCACCGCGGGTACAGCCTCCATGAAGGAGGACACCGCTGCGGCCGTGGACCCGGGACTCCAGGACAGGTAAGTGGCGCCCGCGAGCGCGCGGCGTGACAGAAGGTGGCAGTGATGGGGGTGGCTTTGACTGTGGGGTAGGGAGGGTGATGTGGGAGGAGAGGAGAAAGTGATTACTCCAGGAGAGAGGTGTGGAGAGAGGGACAGAGAGGGGAAGGTCAGAGGAGATCAGGGCATCAAGAGTGTGCCCTTCAGAATGAGTCGGCCAAGATGGGAGCATAGAGAGTGAGAGAGCGAGTCGCAGAGGTCGCGAAAGAGTCCAGAGGGGGGACAGGAGGCATCCAGGTGGATGTTGAAGTCTCCAAGAAAGAGGAGTTGAGTGGTTGAGCCCAGGAGTGAGGAGGAGAGGTCCGCCCACTCGGAGAGGAAGGAGGAAATTTGACCAGGTGGCCGATAGATACAGGTAAAGATATTATATAGAGTTGGCAAAACGCAAGAACCCTGGGTTACACCGCAGGTTATTTTGATAGGGCCTGCTGATGCCAAAGTAGAGAAGACTCTCATTGTGCGGTTGTCCAAAAATGATTGGATCCAGGCTATAGCCTCATTTGAAAAGTGGGCAGCCGATGCCAGGTGATTGCATAACACTCCATGATCTACCAGGTCAAAGGCCGCCGACAGATCAAGGGGGAGTAGCATGGCGGTGTTTCCCTTGTCATTGAGTTCGTCAATCTGTACTTTAAGATCATTTAAGGCAGTTTCTGTGCCCTGCTGCGGTCTGAATCCTAATTGATGGGTGCCTAGGAGTTGGTTACGTTCAAGGTAGTGCTGGATTTGCAGGTATGCTACTCTGTCTGTTATCTTGAGGAGGAATGTTACCGTGGTGATGGGTCTATAGTTAGTGGGAATGGCGGGGTCTACGGTTTGCTTTTTGAGGGGTAGGACCCAGGACTCTTTTAGGTTACTTGGGATGGTGCTGGAGGAGAAGGAGGCATTGACCAGTTTGGTAATAAAGGGGGCTAAGTCTCTTGCGGCATCCTTAATTAGCTGGGCTGGGCAACTGTCTCCCATGCAGTTGGATGGTTTGAGGGAGGCAGTGATCTTTTCAGTTCCTAGGATGGATATCTTTTTGAATTTGAAGGGGTTGATGCCGGGTGAGTTAGTAGTCGTGGGGATGGTGATAGGTGATGTTTCATTGGGCGTTAGGGAGTCTTTTTTAAGGCAATTTTAGTTTGGAGTATCTTAATTTTATTTGCTTGGGCATTTTGGATGCTGCTGCACCATTTTTTGTCTTTGGCAATGTCGTCAGTTGGTGGTATGGGGATTCCAGTTCCCTTAGGATGGTAAATAGTTCTCTGGTGTTGGAGCTTGCGTTGCAAATTCTTTCATTAAAGATATTTTTTTTTGTGAGTAGGTTTTCTTTTTTGTATTTATTGGCGAAAAGTCTAAGTTGTAGTTTATTTTCTTCAGATGGGGTGTTGCGCCATTTAGACTCTAGTTTCCTTTTTTGCATTCTTAATTCTTTTAGCTGTGGGGTGAACCAAGCTTTTAGATGGGCTTGTTGTTTACTTTTTTGGAGTTTTAAAGGAGCAATGGTGTCTAATGTCATTTTCATAGCATTATTTTAGCTTTCTACTAGGAGCTCAGGATGCTGATTGTTTGGTAGAGCATTGATAGTGGGTAGTAGCAGTGGTAGGAGATTGTCTGGAGTTATGTTTTTTTTGGCTCTAGTGGGTAGGGGGTGCCATCATTTTCTCTTTCGTTTGTATATTCAGAGTTAAGGTAAAGTTGATGAGGTAGTGGTCTGTCCAGTGTTGAGGGGTGATTTTGGTGATAGTAGTATCACAATTCAGGGTAGTCACCCAATCCAGAGTCCTTCCTTTGTTGTGGGTTGAGGTGATAACTTTTTGGTTTAAGCCGTGTTCGGCTAGCATAGTGGCTATAGATTGGGCTGGTTTATCATCAGGGTCATTAAAACCTAGGTTAAGTTCGCCTAGTAATAGGATTTGTGATGAGACTTTTGTATTATTAGCTAGGAGACTGGATAGCTCGCCTTCGAAGGAGCCAATGGGGCCAGGTGGCCTGTATATTAGGTAGATGGTTAGTGTATGGCAGTTGGAGATGTGCAGTTTGGCTGTGAGGAGTTCGCAAGATTTGAGAGGAGATGAGGTTTGTAGTCTAATGGCGAGGTTAGTTTTAGCTATAATAGCTAAACCACCTCCTTTGCTGTTAGGTCTATCCATTCTAATTAGTTGGTAGTTTTCAGGGATAGCTAGGGAAAGTTCTGGACCTGCAGCTTCATGTCGCCATGATTCGGTGACTGCCAGAATGTCGAGGTTATCAGATGATAGAATGTCTGCTATTTCAGTGGCGTGGGCCACTAGGGACCTGGCATTGATCAATGCACTAGATAGTATAGTTACATTAGGTGTGTTTTGGATTTTTATTGGAATGAGTTTGGGCTGAGTGGTATTCTTGCAAGGTGTAGTTAGGTTGGGATATGGCTTGGTATAACTGTGAGGTGAGTTTATGATGGGGGTTAAAGGTCTTGTTGCTATGACATATGGGCTCATAAAGGCGGGATAGTCTTGCTCTAAGTCTGTTGTTTCTATCCATGGTGGGACAAGGAGCGTATTCATGGGAAGACATAATGATAGCAAAGCTGAGTGTCGTAAGGCACAACAGGGATGCTATCTTGGTTTTGTTAAGGCACATCGTGGTAGGTGGTGGTGGAGAGCAGGTATATTAGCGCAGGTAGGGTAAGGGGCAGAGGCTGGTATCAGATGTATTTAAGTTAAAAGCACAGCTCAATGTCTGGCAGTGGGCTGTGCCCAGAGGGCGCACAGGTCTAGCGGTTAGTTATATCAGGTAGGCAGATGTCATGGTGGCTGACATTAGGCATTGAGCAGTCTTGGGATCTGCAGTAGCTAGTAGAGGGCTGTGTCAGAGGGGCACATGGTGCTGGGAGGCTTCGCTGAGCCGAACAGGGCGTCTCAGGTGAGTAACAGAATGCAGTGTCAGCTAGTAGCACAATGGGTGCAGTGCAAGAGGCAATCTGGTAACACTGGTTAAAGTATGCAAACAGCACAATGGGTGCAGTTCAAAAGGCAGTCTGGTAACACTAGTTAAAATGTGCATACAGCACAGTAGGTGCAATACAACAAGTAGTCTAACACTGGTTAAAGTGTTGAAGCTGCACAATGGGTGCAAATCAAAGGCAATCTGGTAGCAATGGTTAAGATGTGCATATAGCACAATAGGTGCAATCAAAGGCAATCTGGTGACACTAGTTAAGATGTGCATACAGCACAATGGGTGCAAATCAAAGGCAATCTGGTAACATTAGTTAGGATGTGCATACAGCACAATGGGTGCAAATCAAAGGCAATCTGGTAACATTAGTTAGGATGTACATATAGCACTGTGAACGGAACACTGAAGGAGAGATACCACGCCGAGAAGGAGATCAAAGGAGAACAATAACTTACCTCGCAATGGAAGGAAGAAAGCATGGTTCGCTCGCCATAGCCCAAACGAAGGGGGTAGAACAACAATGTCAGGGGCATACACGGTCACAGGTGGCTAATGCCCACGAGTCTTTGGAAGGTGAGGTTATTGAAGACCTGAATAGAAGCCTCCCGGCCGTACCTGCTCCCCTCTACCCGGGAAATATACTCTCATGCAAGCAGGGTGACATTAATCAGGACATATATGCTCCCCAAAAGCCGGTGGATTACCATCGAGCGTTTCCGTTCCCATTGCAGCGGAAAGCCGCGACAGTGAAAAACGTGGGAGTACCGTATTATGGAGTTCCCCGCTAACGCTCACCTTTCATTTCTCATTGCAGCGGTCCAATGGCCGCAGCAGTGCCGGCTCGTGTGGAAACCAGCGTTCCTCTCAGTTACCTGGGCTTGGCGGACCAGGCAAGGAGGCAGCCTTCGTTACGAGAGGAAGGGGGCGGGGCTTATGGGAACATTTATAGACAACCTGAACAAGACCTCCCTGATTGGTTCACTACACTCCAGCCCCTATATAAGGTGGACACAAATGACGGACTGTGTGTGTGTCTTCTCCATTCCCTTGTAGGAACCCGAGAGAGAAGGAGCTACACCCGAGACGCTGTGGGCTTATGAGGACTAGCTACACCTTTGTGAAGCCTCATCCTTACTATAGAAGGAAGAAGAAACCTTTCTTAGAACCTTTGATTTGAATCAGTAATCTCTGTATCCTGAATAAAGGCATTTTTAGTTCAATCCTTGCTGCCAGGACTCTCATTTTACAAATTTGGTGGCAGCGATGGGATTGGTAGCATGCTATGGAGAACATAATTAAAACCCTGTCAGAAGGACAACAGCAACTCCAGCAAATTATACAAGTACAGTCCCACCAGGCACAGACAGACCGCCAAACCATCCAACAAGCCCTCCAGTTGCAGGCAGCCAATCAAGATGCGCTGAAAAAGGTCACAGAGGCGGTGGTAACCAGTTGAGGCAATCCTAGGGCTCCTACAGCTGTCTTACAAAAGTTCCAAACTGGTGAGGATCCGTGTTATTTCTTCACCAATTTTGAAAGAGTTGCTCGCAACGCCCAATGGCCCATTGAGAAGTGGGGACACTTCATAGACCCCTTGCTCACTGGTAGTATGCAAGGCGCTTATCAAGCACCCAATCCAGCAGGGGACACCGCATATGCGAAAATCAAGAGGTCCATCCTTGAGCGTATGGGCATGGACGAAGAGGCCTACCGGATCAGGCTCAGGGAGACAAAACTGAAAACTGGGGAAACACCTCGCCAATTGTACTATCGGATTCAAGATTTGACCGAAAAATGGCTAAAACCTTCCAGCAGCAGTATTCACGACATGGTGGACAAAGTAAAACTGGAGCAGTTCACAGAAGCTCTACCATCGCCGATGCAAAGATGGGTAAGGCAACACCACCGACCAACGCTGGCAGAAGCCATCGACATCGCCTCAGCCTTTCAAAAAGCGGGATCAGTCCGAGTACCCATGACTGATCCCTTTCCCCGAAGCACAACCTTGAAGACTCGGGGAACGGTAGAACAAAGGCAGTTACGAGGGGAATCCAAGCCCATGCCATGGCCAACTGTAAGCAGACAACCTCAATGTTTTGATTGTGGGGAATGGGGCCATATAGCGAGGTTCTGTCCAAAAAAAAACAAGCCTGCCGAGCCAATGTAAATGAGTTTTGTTCAAGGAAGAGAGTATCAGAGGAGCAGTGAGCCATACTTCCTAGATGTCCGTGTGGCTGGAACAACTCGACGGGCTCTTCTGGACAGCGGAAGTGAACAAACAGCAATCAGACCGGAAGTAAGTGGGAAGAAGGTTGGGTGGGAGGTCCCAATACCAATAAAGTGTGTGCATGGGGTCACTAAAGAATACCCTTCTAAAGAAGTTACCAGAGTGGTAAAGGGAGTAGAATCCAAAATGAAGGTTGCCATTATGCCTAGTCTGCCAACCCCAGTTCTTCTGGGGACCGACCTCCCTTCCTTCCAGGATTGTGTAAAAGAAACTGAATGGCTACAAACAGCCCTTTTTCATGAATGGATCTAAGACCAAGAAACGAAGTAAGAAGGGAGAAGATTAAGTGGGCAGAAGGACAGAAATTCACGGGGGTCATAGATTGGTTACCAGATGATAGACACCCTACTTTTCAAGGGGAGCTGGCCACAGATCCTACGCTGAAATCCGCATGGAACCAGGCCATTACTCATCCAGAAAAGAGTACAAGTTATCCATGGTTTAAATCCTCAAAAGGCCTGATATACTGCGTAACCAAAGACAGTGGTAACATGGAGGTAGAACAATTATTGGTACCCCAAGGTTTCAGGACAACTGTCTTGAAGCTTGCACATGATACGACAACAAGTAGACATTTGGCGAAGGGAAAAACACAGGAAATGGTGTTAAAAAGGTTCTATTGGCCAGGAGTGTTTCGGGATGTGACTAAGTACTGTGAAGAATGTGTTGTTTGCCAGAAAACCAACCCCCGAATACCTCCCAAAGCCCCTTTACAACCCTTGCCCCTGATAAAGGAACCGTTTTCCCAAAAAGTGATGGACATAGTGGGACCCTTAGAATCTAACAGCCATGGTTACCAATACATCTTGGTCATTGTAGATTATGCCACGCATTACCCCGAGGCCTTTCCCATGAAAGGAATAAATGCAACCCAGGTCTGTAATCTGTTGGTCCCATTTTTTTGTCGGGTGGGACTACCAGCCGAGATACTTACCGACCAAGGAAGACATTTCATATAAGGAGTGATGCGGAGAGTATGTCAACAACTGAACATAAGACAGATACGCACAACAATCTACCATCCACAGACAGATGGTCCGGTAGAATGATATAATAAGACAATCAAGCAAATGTTAAAGAAAGTAACTGAACCCATGGGCACTAATTGGGACTGAGCGCTACCCTGGGTACTTATGGTGTCAAGAGGCACCCCGCAGTCATCCACAGGGTTCTCCCCTTTTGAACTGTTGTTCGGGCATAAACCTCGAACCGTGTTGGACATAGCTCGCAGTGAGTGAGAAGAACAAGAGGAAGAAGCCCAACTCACAGACTATGTTATCAATCTTCGGGATAACCTAACAAAAATAAGAGAACTGGCTATGGAAAATCTGAAACGGTCGCAGTTGACTCAAGAGAACTATTACAACCGTAATACCAGAGTAAGGTTCTTCCACAAAGGAGACAAGGTTTTGGTACCGTTACCCACGTCATACAATAAAATGTTGGACCAGTGGAGGGGTCCATATACAGTGCTAAAGGTACTCAGCCCTGCAAATTACCTAATAGAGCAACCAGACAGAAGAGAAAAAACTAAGAACTATCACGTCAACCTCCTGAAGGCCTGGAAAGAATCAAGTCCGGCTCCAAAAGGAGTGAATATGGTGAGTCAAGAGTTATGGAAAAACGAAACTGAACTATCCGCACTACAGACTGTTCACTGGAGTCCTAACTTGACGGAAGAGGAAAAGAAAGAACTCCTGGAAGTTCTTAAACCTGTTAGTGATGTTTTCTCCTTTTTTCCGGGCAGAACGTCGTTGGTAGAGCATCAGATCGAGACACTACCAAACCAGTTTGTCAGAGTAAGACCCTATCGTCTTCCTGAAACCAAAAGGGTAGTGGTGCAGGCGGAAGTGGAAGAGATGCTAAAATTGGGGGTTATCGAAAAATCAACAAGTCACTGGTCTTCCCCGATAGTCTTGGTGCCCAAACCGGACAGAACGACTAGGTTTTGTATGGACTATCGAAAGCTTAATGAGATCTCCACCTACCAGGCTTATCCCATGCCTCGTATAGACTAGTTACTAGAACGACTCGGCTTATTGATAAGGGTTATTGACAGATTCCCTTAAGGAAAGAAGATAAGATTAAAACTGCCTTCTCCACTCCATCAGGATTGTATCAGTTTACGGGCCTGCCTTATGGGCTTCACGGGGCTCCCGCCACATTCCAGGCACTGATGAACCACCACATTCCAGGCACTGATGACCCAAGTCCTGACTCCGCATAGCAACTACTCTTCGGCGTACTTAGATGACATTGTAGTATTTCGCAATAGCTGTAAAGAACATCTTGAACAAGTCATATAAGAACTAGAGAAAGCCGGCTTGAAAATAAACCCAAAGAAGACGACCATTGGAGCCCAACAAACAAGGTATCTAGGATATCTAGTAGGTGGCGGAAAGATTCGACCACAACTGGACAAATTCGAAGCCATTCTGAAGCTACCCATGCCCAGCAACCGCAAACAAATCCGTGCTTTTTTGGGCTTTGTGGGTTATTACAGGAGGTTTATACCTCTATTTTCCTCAAAGTGCACCACAAAGGCACCACCCATCTGTTCCACTCACCAGGAGTCTTGATCGACCCGAACGGCTCGAGTGTTCGGGGGGGGTTTGTGAACGGAACACTGAGGGAGGGATTCCAGCAGCGGCACGCCGGGAAGGAGATCAAAGGAGAACAATAACTTACCGCACAATGGAAGGAAGACAGCATGGTTCGCTCGGCATAGCCCAAACGAAGGGGGTAGAACAACAATGTCAGGGGCATACACGGTCACAGGCGGCTGAAGGCCGTGAGTCCTCGGAAGGCGAGGTTATAGAAGACCTGAATAGAAGCCTCCCGGCCGTACCCGCTCCCCTCTACCCGGGAAATATACTCTCATGCAAGCAGGGTGACATTAATCAGGACAGATATGCTCCCCAACAGCCGGCGGATTACCAACGCTCACCTTTCATTTCTCATTGCAGCGGTCCAACGGCCGCGGCAGTGCCGGCTCGCGTGGAAACCAGTGTTCCTCTCAGTTACCTGGGCTTGGCGGACCAGGCAAGGAGGCAGCCTTCGTTACGAGAGGAAGGGGTGGGGCTTATGGGAACATTTATAGACAACCTGAACAAGACATCCCTGATTGGTTCGCTACACTCCAGCCCCTATATAAGGTGGACACAAATGACGGACTGTGTGTGTCTTCTCCATTCCCTTGTAGGAACCCGAGAGAGAAAGAGCTACACCCGAGACGCTGTGGGTTTATGAGGACTAGCTACACCTTCGTGAAGCCTCTGTCAAGGAGTTCCCCCCCTTCTCACCTGAGTTCGATCTTTGCTGGATTTCTTGATCGATGCCTTCTTGCGGACGGATCGAGTCTTGAATAAGGCTGCACGAGTCTCTTCCGACTCCAGCGTGCGTTCAAGTTCCGGGATGCAAAGATCCAGGAATCCGGGAAATTTACAGAGTGCGCGACTAGCACAGGAGTCCAGGAATCAAGAAAGGGACTAGGAATGGGGTTGGCTGGAAAGAAGCATGGAAAACAATACCGCGAGCTATGGAGCACACGTCTGGTCGCTACTTCGCAATAGGATTGAGACGTGCGGAGCCGCTGGAGGCATGGTCTATTAATAGAACACGCTACGTCCAAGGTGTAGAGCGAGGAAGGTTTTTCACAGTGGACGGCCATGTTGGGAGTGCAAGGGAGTGTAAGCCCCGTTGAGACAAGGACCAGGAAGTCCAAAAGGGGCTTGTTCTGTAGTTCATGACAGCCTCATCCTTACTATAGAAGGAAGAAATCTTTCTTAGAACCTTTGATTTGAATCAGTAATCACTGTATCCTGAATAAAGGCATTTTTAGTTCAACAATCCTTGCTGCCAGGACTCTCATTTTACAAGCACAATAGGTGCAAAGCAAAGGCAATCTGGTAACATTAGTTAGGATGTGCATATAGCACAATAGGTGCAAATCAAAGGCAATCTGGTAACATTAGTTAAGATGTGCATACAGCACAATGGGTGCAAATCAAAGGTAATCTGGTAACACTAGTTAAGATGTGCATACAGCACAGGGTGCAATACAAGAAGTAGTCTAAGAACACTTGTTAAAGTGTTCAATCAGTACAATGTGTGCAATTCAATAGGCATTCTAGGGTCACAGTATAGCAGTAGTTGAGATGCTAACTGATACGTGGCAGGTTCAACTTCTAAGCAATTGATGCATTGAAAATGTGGTGTTTAGTGCAAGCTATGCACGCTAGGTAGAAGGTGAATGCTGGCGCATTGGTAGTGCTATGGGACAGCAAGAATGACGTGTGTCACACAGATGGTGAAGGTTATGGGTAACGCCATACCAGGTAGGTGTATGAGCAACTAGAGTCACATAAAGATAGCAGAATGAAAAAGAATACAGTATTGTGTGTTGCAAACTAGTAGGGCAGCAAATAATTTGGGGGTCATATAGAGCAAGTTTAAGGTTGGGTAGCATTTGCTTGCATTTAGGACAACTGGTTGTTTGCGGCAAACAGAGTGTACCTGTGAAAGGTGCACGTTAAAGTTAATTGGCATGATAGATTGACAGTGAGGGGCCATTAATGGGACGTCTTGATGGCTCAAGAGTGGTTCCGTTGAAGGAGGTGGCTTACCAGTAGTCCAATGTCAGCGATGTAAGCGGAGGGCAGCAGGGAACAAACAGGCAGAGGTTCCAGCCCTGGTCACTGCCGTCACTCGACAGGCACTCGACAGGGTGCATGACAAGTGAAGGATAGTTTGCGGGTCCACCCTTTGCGCACACGTGAATCAAGCCGGTTAGACGATTAGCTCCACGAGGAGTGTGTGACACCAGATTTGTGTAGCTTAGCCGCCCAGTACGATGGTAACCTACTCGTGACTGCTTTGTAGAAGATGCATGTCGTTTTGTACCGTATTCTGGCCTGGGAAGGAAGCTAATGTAGTTTGCATAGGATGGGGGTGATTCAGTCAAATTTCTATGCACCTGTAATAAGGTGTGCTGCAACGTGGTGGACTGCATTTAGGGGAGCCAAGTTAACAGCCGGAAGCCCCGTCAGGGGGGGAATTTCCTCCATGGATGTGTGAGACCACAAGGGCCTTTACTACAGTACTTTTGAAAAGGGTAGTGATTCGGATGCAGGCTGCTGGGGCATTATTAGCTATGTATTTCTGGAAGGATAGTCTGATTGCTGTCAATGGTGAAGCCTAAGGATTTTGCTGAGTTATGGATCTAATTCTTCTAGGCGAATATGATTGACCAATTGTTGGACAAGTTGTTTAGCGGGCGGACCGATGAGAACAACTTCAGTCTTGGATGGGTTTAGTTTGTGGTAGGCAGTCGACATCCAGAATTGGATGATGGCCAGGTAATCGTGAGATTTATGATATCCTGCGCACTATTTACCTTCATGTACAACTGAGTATCATCCGCGTATTGATCGATGGCTATATTGGCATCTTTGAAGAGAGTGCCCAACGGCCCCATGTAAAGGTTAAAAAGGATTGCTGAGAGTGTGGTACCTTGGGGGACACCGCATGAGACAGAGAGTCGGTTAGACTGCAACAAATTCATCTGGTCAACCTGGTATTTGCCCGAGAGGTAGGAGGTAAACCAATTCAGAACAGTGCCCGAGAATCCCATTGTGTTGGCAAGGAGGGAGAGGAGGATGTGGTGGTCATTGTCGAATGCTGCCGAGAGGTGAAGGAGGACAAGGGACCATGAGTCGCCGGTGTCCATGATTTGGAGTGCATCCTTCACCACCTGGATTGTGGCTCTCTCAATGCTGCACTTGGGGCGGAACCCTGCCTGATGGCCATTAAAGAGGTGAATTTATTTGATTCTGACAAGGAGCTGTGTAGCAGCTTGTTTTCCAGGTCGCTTGAGGCCAGTCTTGAGTGTGTCCGGGAATGACCGTTCTGTGAGCGAGGCATTAATGATGCTGAGGAGCGCATTGAGAACTGGGCCTCTCAGTTGTTCAGTGATGAGGCCGGGATGATATTGTGAGAGTAACAAGTAGGTTTGAGGGAGACAGTCGTTTTTAGGAGATCTGGTGAGACTGGGTGACGAGTAGAGGGGCAGAGGAGAAAATAGCAGGCGGACCTAATGCTGTGGGAGGTTGATTTGATGGTCTATCAAAATTTGTTTGTAAATAATGTGTTGATTCTGTCGCATTTGTCCTGTGTTGCCGATACCTCAGGTCTGGTGAGGGTTTGGTACAATGCTTTACTACTTCAAAGTGGACTTTGCTCCTGTTAAAGGCTGCTACAATGGTGGGGGAGTAATAAGCAGCTTTAGTCTCTTCAAGGAACTCCTAGTGGCAATAGTAAAGACAGACACAAGTTATCACAATTTAAGGGTGTTTATTAAACTGTATAAGTAGGTTGGAAAAACTCCTATTTTAAACCGAAATCTAAAATGGGAGCAAGCTTCGACCATCAAACAATAATAAAGCAGTCCTAGTGGTGTCATTGTAAAACATTGATATGCAGGCCTATACTAAAAAACCTATTGCCTATCCTAATGCTAAATACGAAAAGAAGTGTGGGATAATGCTCTTAAGAAAGAAGTGTTCACAAATAATATGTCAGGATGCGTTACTTGGGGTCTTCCTTTGCTACGTTTTCAGCAGGGGACAAGGTAGCACTTTGGAGCAGATGCACACGCTCCAGCTTTCCCAGCACGAGCTAACAGTTCCGCTTTCTGCAATCAGGTCTTTCGGTGGTTAAGTCTCTCTTCTACCAAAAAGTCTCTTGCTACCATGGGCCTGATGTATTCAAATAATAAACAGAGTTCCTTTTCACATATACATTGAGTGATGCCTTTTCCACCCCTGAGTTGCCCTCTTCTGGGCTCAGACCCTTCTCAGTTGTTAGCCTCCCACTGCCGGGTTAACTATGGCTTTCGACACAATCTTCTTTGTGACATTCACAAATCTTAATGTCTTTTTAAACAGTTCACTGTGGACATCCTTCGGCCGGGTTCACTCTTGTTAACACACTGTATTTCGGGACTTTAGACTTCGCCCCCTCTTTATCGGCATCTCTCGTTCTGGTTCACTCTTGCCAATCTTGTCAATCGCGCCTTTTCATTCAACTCTTACGATGCGGGATTCACTTCCCTTAGCTTCACAATCATCTCTCGGTCAAAGACTTTCGACTGTATGGAGGATTTTACAAGACCCCTGTATGACCACTTTAACCCCCTTCTCGCCTTTCCCAAGGCCTTCTGGTTAGGGTAGTTTCAACAATCGGGTAATGGCCCAGAGTTTCCCGAGTGAGCACACACGTGGTGCCGGACTCCTCTGTTGCTGGTTTTCCCCCCTCTTAGCATCAATAGCTCTTTTAACCTTTCACTGTTCAATTAGCCATTGGCTACTTTTCGTTCAACATAGTTCGGTTTCTTATTGACTCTCCCCTTGTCTCACTGGCTGTGATGAACCGCTTGGCTTTCTTTCTGTTTTGGAGTCTAGGCTGCTACCACAGAGACAAGCGTCTCTCCCCAGCTTGGTTATCAGCAGAGGAGGGTCTTGTTTACGATTGACATCTGCTGCAACACACGCTGGCCATTGTTCGCGGTCTTACTATTTATTTTGCTGAGGTTTCACTGGTCTTGGTTGGAAAGAGCAAGGTTGTTTCTCTCCTCGTCACCCTCTCGGTATGCACTGTCTTTCACCTCTTGAACTGATGTGCTGAGTAAGCTCTCTCGACGTGCGGTCTGCCTTGCTCGTCTTGCGCTCCTGTGCTCCACCTTTTATCCCTGTGTGGAAGTGGAAGAGCCATCAGGTGTGTGCGGTTCTTGTCAATTGCCTGACTTTGCCTGGCCATGGTGTTGGGACAAGTCAGGTAAATGGCTCGAGTGTTAGTCCGTCGTCCTTCGTAATATGCGAAAGTGTTCCTGTTGGAAAAAGGGGGGGGGGGTAAAGTGTTTGTGTATCCTGCGTGGTATGTTGGGGAAAAGGTGTCATAAGAAGGGTGATACTGCGTCTCACCCGTCGCTGTCCCACTTCTACTCCCAGAGGACCCCCCCTCCCCCCATCCAGGTGATCCTCCCTCACTGGTCCACCCCCATGAACTGGACCCAATAGTAATGGCCGTGTCCTGGCCACCGGGATGACAGATCAGGAAGACCCCTTCAGGTTTCTCACACCTCTGTAATCTGAATCCTATGGTCGCCTCAGAGAGATTTGAGGCTGGCGAGATCACCAGGGCTAGCCTTTTTGTGCCACTGTTTCTCTAGGGCTCTGATTTAGCGTTTGTTGGAAGCGATCTAGGAGGTGTACCAAGGGATGGATGATTTGGTCTTAGCACGGCTGGTTTTTAGGGTGGCATGAGTGTCCACCAATTTCATAGTAGAGTTGTTGAATCATTTTAAGATGCCCGATTCACAACAGATCCCGTGTGAACCTTTGATGTCCAGCCTGTAAATTGGGTTTCAGGATTGACAGGTGTCCAGCCTGTACCTTGGGTTTCAGGATTGACAACAGGAGGCACCTAGACCTTATCTTTAATGCAGTGGAGTAACTTTGAAGAAAATGTTGGGGGACATGACATTTAAAGGAAAGGGTCCCCTGTCAAATGAGGGGACAAAATTACACCCATGCTTTAATGGGTCTTCCTCCCTCATTTAGGGTTTTTATAAGACAGCCTACATTGTTTTGCCCTCCTGCCAGGGGCCGGGGACCTCTACTTTCCTTCCCCCAGAGGTTGCTGGCGGAAACCCTCAGATTCTGGGTCTGCAGTTCCCTCAAGGACTGGAGAAGGGCTGGTAGGTGCTTCTGTTCAGCGGGCCTACTTCTCCAGGACTTCAAACACTTTGCAACTCTCACCTCTTCAAGGGTTGCCAGGCGTGTGCCTTCCTCTTAGCAGCAGTTCTCCCTGTCTTCCTCTCTCCAGCAGTTCCCCTTATAGCAAGTGAGCATGAACAGGTATGTTTGCTTCCTTGGGATCCAAAACACTGAATAAACCATCTCATCCCCTTTTATACTCACGAGGCTGTGTAGTATTTTGTTAGCTTGACTATGGTTCTTGGCTTCTCTTTCATCCCTTCCCAGGATTAGTTAGTCCTTTGACTACACTTAATTTCCCTTACTAAAGTTGCATTGGTTAATGTCAGTGATTGGTTCTTGGGTAATGGTTCCTGTTATGCTCACTCAGAACGCAAGTTTCCATAAGCCTCTGTAGTGTGCAATTCCCTAGATTGAGTTAGCCTTCTCTGTTGCTGGTGCAATGTTTCCTGTGATAGCAGCACTAGAGTACATGGTGCCCCAGTCCGTAGGTCAGTCTGCTTCCTTGTTTTGTATTCTGGGAAATAAAGCTCCTAGGTGTGAGAGTGCACCGGGCTGTTGTAGTTGCCAAGTTACTGCATCTCTGTGGGGACAGCAAGCCAGCAGGATTCCTCCTCTTCCACCCAATTGCTTGCTTATTTCAGGGAGCAGCCAGGTCAACCCGTCACTTGATTCTCGCTCCCATCATAAGGAAGTGTGAGTAGTTGCTCCAACTCGCCATGCATGGTATTTATACCACCAGTGATCATTTTCTATCCAGCTGATCCATGGCTCTCCTTTGGTCAAGATTCAGTAGGATTTATGCTGGCAGTAGATGTGTTTCTGTTCAGGGCTCTAGAATTTGGAATGCTCTTCCCGTCTTTCTGAGTCTAATTCAAGTGTTTTCACAAAAAAGTTCATTTTTTATTGTCATCTACTTTTTGTTATTGAATCTTGTTATTTAGAGGTTGCTTCCTACAGTGCTCTCATGCATTTCGAGTTGAGCACTATAAAAGCAACCTATACAGTAAAAAACTGGTATTCCCAAATCTCTTGGCTCAATATTTTAAGCTGGCGTACTTTTTACTCTTTTGGACTTGATTTTCGTTTTCCTTAGCAGTACACTGTATCAGACGCTATTTTTTTAAAACTTTATTTTAAATGTCACAAGTACAATCCATTGGAATCAGTAGACTGCTGTATCTTCATATGCAACATTTTGCTTGAAGAACAATCCCGCCACAGGTAGATCCATCCACCACCCAACTCCAGCTAATATACTGTAAATAACGAGTCCCTCCTTCAACAACAAAAATGTACCCAAACCGATAAAAAGATTAGCAAGAAGTTTCTAGTAGATCCTGTGTATTACATGGTAAATGTTACACCAGAAAACGCCCCTACCACTCGTACTGCGATGCAATAAATTGCTCATCTCCCTCATAACAGTACAGATGTCCCATTGACAGATTCTAGTATGTTTTCTATATCAAGGCGGCATCCCTCTGAAGGAAAATTAATAGAATCGGTTAAAGTGTGCCAAGCTGAGCTAACTGAGCTGCCACTGGTGTCTGGCCCGCTTGATTGCTGCTTGCTTGCTTCAGACATCTCTCTGTAGTTGACTACTTTGAGATCCTGAATCCACGGCGCTATTGTAGCCAGACTGGAGTCATTCTGCTTCATGGCAACAAGACACTTGGCTAATATCAGTCCTGGGGCGGTTTTCCGAGGAGGCATATCTTTGGCTCATTCTGAAGCCCCCATGTTAAGTGCATACCCGGATACCCTACCATCTGCTCCCAGAATGTTATTATGATAGTGCAGTCCCACCACATGTGAAAGAAAGTACTGTCCAGGCTGCTTTTAGGGCAGGCCGAATTAACCACTGGGCTGAACTTGTTAACAACACGCAGTCAGTTGCAAATTTGTGAACTGGTGTTGTGAGGTACCCCCTTTGCATAATAAGCACACATGGTCGACCGCATATTTTCGTCTATAGTAACCCTCCCGTTTTGCTTTTAATCTTTCCTTTGCCCTTCCAACTTTGGGCGTGCATGCCTTGAGTAAGGCAGAGATGCGCCCCCTGCGTGAGCCCCCACTGACTAAGGCAGCGTTTTCCGGGTGACCCAAGGACATTCTGAGAAATCTGTCAAGAACCAAGAACGCTCTGGCTTCGGATCCATTTTCTTTAATGTAGCAGAAAATAGTTTCTGCTGCCTCTTCATTATGCTCCTGTGTAAAGTGACTGAGGCATCTGAAGTGTATCCCTTCAAGACGGCCACAGTCACAAATGGCATATCATTACATGTGGTGACAAACTGTTTGAGTACCATTAGTACCGCCAAAGAAGGCAATGCTAAAATGTTCTGCAAACAGTGAACCTTAAAACACGTTTGGTCCGTGACATTGGTCAAAACTATACGCTGCACAGTTGTCAATGTGACCCATAAAAAATGGCCCAAGCTAGCATGTTGGGCCAGCCCTTCTGGCATTGCCCTATAGGCCAGTCTGAGACTGGGATGGGTCGGACTGTTTTGCTTTGCTTGCTCCTGTAACTGACTTGTATTGATGCTCTTGTGTTTCAAAATGCACTAGTTACCAGTGAGATACCCTAGCAAAGTACTGTAATATTCCAAAGAAACGCACTTTTGCATTGGAGAAACTTGCGAAAAGAAAGGGAGCACGGTACGCATGATGGTTGGTAAGGCCGTGCCTTATTTAAAACCTCGTAGAAAATATAAACGGTGGCTCAAACATGTGTTGCATCACCCTTAGAACACTTTTCACGTTTTTGAGCGCTAATATCTGAACATACGACTGGAAATGGAAATATTGTTTTCACGTGTGCCGATTTAGAATTCAACACGTCTGCCATAGAAACCCAATTATCACAACAACTAAGAACACGTCTTCCCCCTCTCTTTTGTAGAACAGTCAGTGGTCCACCTAATAGGCTGGACATGAACCCATGATATCACGAAGCATTCTTACCCCTCTACATCCTTTCTCCCTGTGTTTGTAGCATCTATTTCCTGCTTTTCCAACCTTTTATCTTCCCTTTGCTCATTTTCTTTCCTCCAGCAGACTACGGTCTAGATACCCCTGGCGGGCACAGTATGCCACTTCACGGATAAGCGCAGGCGCTCTACCTACTATGGTGGTGATTTGTTGCAGTATTACATCCTATTACCATAACATGCCTTAACATATATATCAGTAAACAAGGCAAGAGGTTATCCAATTAGTTCTTTTTGCCTGACAACGAACTAACTCCATGAACGCCTAATTGTGCAAGTCTCTGTAAGAGGAGGTGAGCAGCTCAAGGTTCTGTGGCAGCCATTAAGCTCCTGCCACAGTTCTCAGTATCCCATTTTGTAGAAAGGCGAAGGGTCACAGCTGGGACATCTCTGTAAAACCTCCACGCCCCAGCTATTTCTAGAGCTGAGCCGTTGGATCCCATTACTGTAACACTACTTGACCTACACTGATTGCAATGCTATACTTGAGTTCTGTTCTTAACTATTAAAACTCCAGAGCAGCCCTATGCTGTTAATAAAGGTCACGGGGGTGTAACAGAAATACTAAGTGTCTGAGACATCACCCCAATTACAGCTCTCCCTAATTAAATGTATCAAAGTAACACTCTAAAAAAAACTTTCAAACAAGTCAACTATTGAACCATTTTATGTCAAATCACAGGGACTGCAAAATAACGAGCTGGCATTTGACCTGGCTGATCTTACCAAAGGCTTCAAAGCCACCACTAAACTAAGTAATTTAGAACCAAAAAAAGGAATTTAACTAGTTCAAAGAATATGCTGTCTTTGAAGAGATTTTTTTAAAATAACATATATTGAACAAATGTAATTGCAATATTTGACACTTGCCTTCACTGCGATATGTTAGCTCTGTATTGCATGTACAGACCTCCCATGTTTCCCGTGGTTGTGTTGAGAAGACCATCCAGTCCTGTGTTCAGCGCCACATATAGGCCAAAATGTTTGCATCAGAGTACAGATAGGAGAAAATGGCATATGAGGAGGGACACAAAGCTTGTAGGTGTTGTTTGGTTATTTGCCCACCCATTGACTGGCCGTGGCCTTGCTAATCCCTTTTGCCATCCCCACCTACACACTGTCCTTCCCGTCCAAAACACCTCTTCATGGGAACTCTTTGAACTCGCTTTAATCATTCCTTACCATCAAACCTTGAGCTTGAAGTGCCTGTCATTGTTTTCTTTACCAGTCTTCTGAGAGTTAATGACTTAAATGGAGTTGTAAGCATGCTACTAGTGTAATAAAAAGGTCCAAACCATTTCTGCCTTCAGCAACTCTATAGCACAATGTGTGTCTATGAGATCCCCAGGTACTTGCACCATTTTGCAACTGCTAACACCATTAGTCGGTGAATATCGCTACGGCAGTGCCTACCAAGTGCCTTTCCCATGCCTACACAAAAGCCCAAAATGTTGGCATTGCCACTACTTGTTTTTTTGTGTTTCTCATTTGACATTCATGACAATTACAATCTCTGACTTCAAAGCATAAACAGTACTGGATGGCCTTCTCACGCATTTCCACTAGAAATGTGAGAGCTCTGCAAGCAGACTGACTTTACACCCGAATTAGTGTGAATTCCTGCGTTATACAATCCGGAATTATAAAAGGGTTCCATGTGACATTCTCGAATAATAAAGTGTGCACACAAAAAAAGACCAATTCTTTTCGGCAGATTTGGTGCGGCCTTTAATATTAAAAATATAACTCTTTTTGCCTCTCTCCCCCACCCCTGAAATCGGGGGTTTCAGGCGCCTAGCCCCTTATTACCTGCACCTTCTCCTCGCCATCCCATCCCTACCGAAACCCCCACACATACAAATACACACAAACACACACCTTCTGCCCAACCCACTACCCCACACCATACAGTCACGCAAACAGACAAACATTGACCTCACATCCAAATTCTGTCTTCCCCTGCCCGCCCCTGTCAGCCCCTGCATGCATTTGTGTGCGGCAGGGCAATGCCAGAGTTAGAAAAACTGCTCTGAGCGGTCTTTCTAAATCAGTCTTTTTATTCTTCCAGGAAAATAAAGACTTTTTCACTTAATAACTTAATACATTATAAAAGCTCCACTGGAACCCGGGCTGAGGTGAACTGTGATGTCTGCAGCATTTTAGTGCAACAGAATGTTTGGAGGTGGATTATGAGGCAGGGCATTTGAGTTCCTGGGATGGGAAAAACAATGGCAGATTTTCCTCCATCTAGCATTTGGTCTTTTCCATTTCTGTGATGGCTTGACAGGCGAAGAACGATGGTCTAAACTAAAGGGTTGCCCCGATCGGTGCCCGAAGTTGAGATTCATTTTAAACCTTCCAGCCATCACCTTTTTGTTGTTGCTACATTATTTTTCTCCCTACGTGCCCACATTTTCATTATGCCTACAAATGTATTTTTTTAAGGTATGAAAAAAAGTAGAAAATCTTTTAAAAGTAACAGCAACATAATTGCCATCTACGTTCATGCTCGGCTATGCCCATTACATGCTACCAAAAATCAAGCATGTATTGAATTTACCAGATACATTAATTGCAGAGGTAGAAAAAACACACAAGAGGCCGAGACAATGCTAAGAGTGGTCTATTCAAAATGTTTTATTTAATAAGTACGTCTAGAATCACTAATTGGCGAATGACAAAATAATTGCCATTTGCACTGTTCATTTTGCAATTCATCTAGCACTGTGGAGAAAATGTCACCCAAATGTATTAGAAATAGATTTCGATCTCGTCACTCATTAAAGTTCAGAGTTTGAACCTGGGAGATCTGCTCGACAAACACAAATAAGGCAGGGGGTGCAAACAACCAGCACATGTGGTATAAAACTGGCTAATGTAATCACTACCCAGAGTTGTTGAGATACATCAGAAGTGTGATTCGCTCCAGAAGATAGTCAAGCTCTCTAGTTTAGTCTCCAATAATAGGAACAGGTAAGAGTCTTAGTGCCAGCAGATAGGATCCGTGGAAACATAACATTGTATATGGTCAAGCGAGACTGGAACGCAAAGCAACAAGAACTGAGTAAACTGTTGCCAAAGGTGATGTCTCTTGATGGCCTTCAATGTATAAATCTTGTGAGAAGAAATAGGATGGACTGAGGGTCGGGGCTTCACACATTTAAGGTTTCTTAGATACCTGCGCACTGACTGGTTCTGTTCCTTTTTACCTGCATGAGAAAAAACCTCTTTGGTTATTGGTGATTCGTCTTTGACTCTAGTACTATGCTTTCGCATTGGACACCCAAGGCCCCATTGTACAGACAACACTTCAGTCTTTCCATTTCTATAGGCCCCTTCAACAACCTCTATTGCGGCTGCAGTACTTCCGTCCAAGTTTTTCACACCAGTTGCAGTGCTTCTAGTGAAGGATTGCACACCTGCTAGGCGTGCTGCTGCGATAGAGTAGAAATTCATGTCTATGGACCACTGGTGGGCAGCCACAAAGTGTCGGAGAGTTAAGGAGATTGACTCACTGACAGGAACAGCGTATCTGGATCATGCTAGAGCAAACAAAAGAAACTTCAATATCACAGATCGTTATTTTCAATGCTGTATAAGGCAAAATGCAGAAATTGCTTAAACGTAGTATCTTCACAACAGCGAACATAAAGAACTACACATTGATCTCTATTTTCAAAAGCACCCTATAGCATTTTGATCTTTTAAGTGTGTATACAAAAAAAGAAAATGTTATTGAAAACAAAAGAGCCCGAGTGACTCATTCTTCTGTCTTGTGCAGAGCAGGCAGAAAAGCAACAAAAGTTGACATAAAATTGATTCTTTACTGATTGAAGAACAAGATCAGGAGTAAAGAGGCCACAGAATTTGTAAAAAGGAGATTATGTTATGCCACTTTTTGCTGTGGCAATTTCCTATCCCTAAACACCAATGTCACGCAGTTTCTCAATGAAGAGCAGTTTGGTTTTTTAAGAAATTATTTTATCAACAATTGTTTGTCCTCTATTTTTCTTAACACAGTTCATGTTGTTTTGATGCAAGTGATGGATCCAACTTCTGTTGGTCTCCCATTGATTCATAATGTGCTCTTCCAGGGGTGTTTCTCCAAGATCACCTGAGGTCTTCCGTGGTCTCCCTGTTACTGTCTCTCATTCTTTAAAGCCGCATTGTTGAATTAATTGACCATGCTTTTCCGACCTCCAACCCAAATGACTTTTTAACTGAAAAAGACTAGGGGGGGGGGCTGCTAAGACCATTTGTAGATAAACACTGTATTGTCCTAGACAATCCTGTTCTCGTACACGTGTCTGGCGCCTAGTGCAAGCTGATCGGGATCGAAATCTGTGTCCACTGTGAGTTGACATCTATTCGGAACTACCCCTGACACTACCTGTAGGTCCGATAATTTCCTGTGGGCAAATGCCTAATAAACTAGAATGAGTTTCTGTTCCTATGAGTGACTCATTGATCAGGATACTTGCATCTCCTGCTCTGTTCGTTATCCTCTGCTGCCCTTACCCCTCTCTGCATATGCTATGCTGATCTCTGTTGTCAGTCAGTGTGGCCATCATGCAGGGGCATAGACTGGGTAGGACCAAGACCTGCACAAAAACTTTCAATGCCTGCTCTATAGTGGAGCACCAGTGACAGCAGCAAGATGTTAGAGCTCCGACTCTAATGTGTATGTCAGGAACCAGGACGTTATCCCTGCTTCCTGTCTTTGTGGAGTGCAGGAGCTGAAGGACTGGAAAGGAGTAGTCTGGAGCTGGTCGGGAAATAGGTACGCATTTTTTTAAAATGTCTGTATGCGTGTGTGCAAGGGTATCTGCTATGTATGTATGCGTGTGTCTGTGGGTGTGTCTGTTTAAGCACATGTCTGAATGAATGAGAGTGGAGTGTGAATGATATGTATGTATGTATGTAGGTGCGTGCGTGCGTGAATGAGAAAGCCATGCAAATGTTCTGGCTGTGGGTGTGAATAATTGAGAGGGAAGCTGTATCAGTGAGATATTGGTGGGTGAATAGGTATGAATGTTTGTGTGCGTGCACGTGTGAGGCTCATTGGAGCCATGTACATGTCCTTACAGTGACATGGAATGTTTAGCTTCTATTTTTGGGAAACAATGACATGAGTGCACCTTAACACAAGACAGTACAAACAAATGAAGCACAGGACATAACATAAAATGGATCTCATTGAAAAGTTAATTTAGATCAAGGCCAATAGGGTAAAAAAGATCATACTCAAGTAATGTTTGGAGCCGATATAAAAAACAATAGGTATAATTCTTATCATTGTTCCATACTTGGCACACACTATCAAAAACTACCTTAATCTTGGATACAAAAGAACTCTGCAGAGTCTCGCAGTGGCTCAGAAAGGCAGGCAGATTACTGAGTCCACAACCTACAACAATACAATCACCATTGTCCTCTGTGGACCAGTCCTTAACTTGAGTCCTCCATAGGAAGCTAAGGTACTGCATTCTAATACACCCAGGCCCTGTTCTTGCTCGCAGCCAGTGGAAAACCTTTTTTTAGAGACTATCTAGATTCCCACTGCTCAACTTTATTTACATTAGTTAATACCAAGTTCCTCCTAGCCATAATACAACTTCTCAAATTTGAGTCCAGAATATCGGGCATACTCTGCTTCTTAAGGTGAGAGTCCTTCCTCACTGGAGGAACCATAGGTTTACCAGTGGAGTTTCCAGCACTTATTTATAAACCATGGTTTCCCTGCACACACAGAATTTGACAAGGCTGTAGAAACAACGTCCATTACAACTTTTTGGGGAGCACTATCTTTGCGACCTCCACCCTGCCCCCCAGCGGAGGCTACCAAATCCACCACATTTGTTTGGCAGGCTGTGCTCACCATATGAGGAGGACAGATCAGACCAGTGTTCACATCAGTTTGGCATTCGTTATCTTTCCTGGCAGGAGATGTTTGCAACATGGCTATATGAAAGGATTCTATCCCGCAGGAAAAATCAGTACTATTGTGACATTGATTAAGGTCAGTAATTATTTTCTCCTTAATGAGTTGCCAATTCTCCCTATATCTTCCATCATTAGCTATTCTTAATCGGGCGAATCTGTAAACCAACTTCTGAAATAGCATTTTCCAAACTGTTGATGGAATATAGTTTCCCAGGGACCCACCTTCATATTTCTCCTTAAGCAAGTTCACATCCTCTTTCTGACAAATAACGTCTTTTTCTGATTCCGAACTAGTTCTAGCCACAACCATTGTATCTGTACCCATTGGTTTTACTTTGTCTTTCTGAAGGCGCGGCCTTCGCCTGGAACTCCTCGCAAGAACTACGGACAGTCGACTCAGGCTTACACTCCCATCTGCAGTACCAGAGTCTAGAGGGGCCAGACCCCCAAACCCTGGGCTAAGCTGGATTGTGGAGGCCATACAGATGGTTCTGCATCAGTCCCCTTACCTTGAAAGGTAGGGTCCCTTAGGTATTGTGGGTGCCCCCTTTAAGGCGCGCACTTTAGTAGTTGACATAGTGGGCAAGAAGGAGAAAAAGCACACCGCACATGAAAGACTGCAAATCCCGTAGTCCGCACTGCTGGTACGTGCAGCAGTGCCGACTACAGATCACAGCGCCAGCCACAGACAGTAACTCAGGGTACAGACAGCAACATAGGGCCTACGAAGGCTCACAGCTGCTCCAGTAGAGCGCTGACAGGATGCCGACAGACCCCTGAACAGCCCCAGCAGCTCGGCGGCAACACTAGAGCAAAGGATCCTCTCACGCACTCCTCAGTCAGGTTTGGTGATCAGCGTCAAGCTGCACCAGTCTCCCGGCCGCTTCCGACGCAGTGAAAGCATCAAGAAAATGCTTCTATGTACTGTTGTTGAATCTACTGGATTTCATGTATTCCGCTAAAAACTGATTGTAAACTGTGACTTTTAATCATAATTCCACAGAAAGTGTGCTTTAAAATGCACCATTTTAACCCATTATTTAAAAACGATTCTCACAGGGAGAACATCTCGAACCTTCCCTGGTAGGGTTGGGCTCCCTTACTACCCTCGCTTGTTCCCACATATTCAACCCAGAACAAATCCCCTTCCCTCTTCCCTCTGCTGTTTCCATTAGCTTCAGGCCCCATTTGTAAAACAATCCTGACTATGCCTCTGCCATCAAGGTTATTTTACGCATATTGCCTTCTGTTGCATTCCATTGCATGTAATAAAGATAGACTCTGTTTCTGCCCCCTGCATCTTGATAGTCTGCTGCCAACTTTATCCGATTCCTGTTTTTGTCTGCTCTGCCCCAACCAGACTTGGTAATTTCCTGTGTCATGGCTACATTCAGCCCATTACATGTGTTCCTTCTACTTCCCCAATAATCCATACCTTGCACCCTCCTTTGCCATCCCAATTATTTTGGTCTCACACTAACTGGTATCGCAGAGTGCTCATCCATTTCTCTTTCCCTCTTTCTCTGGACTCGTCAGACAGTTCCTCTTTCTGGATTGGACAGAACCCGGATATCCAACCTCTCTCAGCTTCCTTCTCTTCTTTCGTCCTCCTTGCCCTGGGATTTGCCCCGCATCTTTTTGGACTGCATGGACTAATGCACTGTGTTGGATATCCCTGTGTTATTGTGTTCATGGACTAACATTTTGTTCCCTCTCCATGTTGCCTACATGTAGACTAGGCCCTTGATCTTCTAGGCCCTGTGGTAGTGCTAGATATAGGCTCCCTTCATCTACCAGACATATAGATTTTCCTCCTTTGTTTTATACACGTTTCTATTACCTATGTTTTGATTTACTGTTAATCAGTTGTTTGCTTCAGTTTTTTCTTGCAGCACAAGGTTGGAAATTGCATTATTTTTTCTAACTCACATTTGTTGTCCCGCCTGGCTATCCTACCAGAAAGAAAATCTGCAGTGTTTGTGTGGGTTATTGTCAAGAAAAAACAGACAAATTACTGCCCATATTGGGGTTTTGTACCACACGTCCCAGCATGCAGTTCGAGTGACTTTTCACTCTCAATCTTTCTAACATTGTTGCTGGGCTGTTGACCTGCACTGGTCAACATGTACAGTACATGAGTTCTCATTCGCTCTTAAGATTGTTGCTAAATCTTGGGATCGTATTTCTTAGCATGTAGTTCTAATGGTTTCTCTTTCTTTCAGAGTCTTGTAGGTTATTTGGACAGCCTTTTGATAGAAATTATGCTCTAATCATTCAGTGCTCCTTAGAATAACCTGGGTCTTTGGATAGTATTACCCTGCATGCAGCGTCACTGTGGCTTGGGACCATATTTCCCAGCAGGTAACCCAAGTGATTTCTCCACTCTTTAAGCCCTTTTTAGATTCATTTGAATGATTCTTCACATTTTTCTCGTAGCTTGACGCTGGGTCTTTAGGCCATTTTGTCTAGGATTCACCACAGCTAACTCCTCACTCCCTCTTTTGGTGGATTTCTTGTTTCCCTCCTTATGTCTTAGGTCACTCCCTTCATTGTGTCCACTCTGTGCATACCTCCCTTCAAGCCCTTGATCACTGTTCGCCCTTTCTCTCTTGGCTTTGTCCCAGTAGAACTTCTCTCTTCTCTTGCGCATCACAACCACTGTGATTTCAGACAGTTTCCGAGCCTGCCCCCCACCCCGTGGATCCTTCTCCTGACTTAGTTGATGGTCATTGTTCTACCTCCTCTGGCCTACTCCTTTTAAGTTGTCTTTTGAGCATGTGTCCACTTCAGTTGCAAGCCCTGGAACCTTAGCGACTTTACCACTGGTGGTAGCTGCCCTGACAACGTCTCTCTGCCTGATATAGCAAGTCTGTAACTGTTGACAATGTTAAGTACTCCATTTTATTCCTGAATTCTCTCATTCAAACTATCAGAAGCCCTGGTTACATGATCAGAAGGATTATAGGCTTCATCTGTTGTGATGATGTCCACGCTTCACCACAGTGCTTTTTAGTAGGCAATCGTACTTGCAACCTCTTTCATAAATAACTGGTCCCTGGAGTTCTCCTGGGTTGTGTTTACCAAGAACGTCTCCCAGCAAAAGGAGTATGGATCAGTTAGCATCATTGTGTTACCTGTAGACAGCTTTGGAATTCTCTTGTCATGATATGTGATTGGCATAGGGGGCTTTCTAAATTAAAATGTGGAAAGTTTAGCCAAGTCAGAAATAGACCCGGAAGGCCGGTTTGTAATGCTATGGGGACACATCGAGCAGGAAGCAATATGCATTATGAACTCTTACCTCCCTAACAATAATATATCAACATACCTGAATTCACTGTACCCCAGAATCGCACAACACAGGAACGGCCTGTTCATATGGGGAGGAGATTTTAATTGTGTGCGCAACCCGGTGCTGGATAGGTCCATACCCCAACCAAAAGGCCCATCGGCTGCGACGACAGCCCTGGCCGCTATGTTGAACAGGCTGGACCTAGCGGATACATGGTGTGAAACGCACCCAGAAACGCGAGGATACTCATACTACTCGTCCCCGCATAACCTACACACGAGGTTAGATTATATCCTCATAGGCAGGGAACACTTATCCCAGGTGGATGGAGCACAATATTTGGGGAGGACCATCTCTGACCACTCCCCACTCTTGATGACATGGAACCACAAGGGCCCCAGACCCTTGATCCCCATGTGGAAAATGCCTGTGGAAGCCCTGAAGGACCCAGCCTTCAGGGAGGAATTACGAGATTCTATTGATACCTACCTGGGCAGTGTAGAACACATAAGCACAGTGTGGGATGTCCTAAAAGTAGTGGCCAGGGGAGAAATCATTGCAAAAGCAGGTGGCATTAGGAGGTTACTCAGAAAAGAATTAGATCAGGTGGAACGGGAAATTGAAAGAATAGAAGCCACTCCCGTCAACACCCAACAGGGGGAAACGGAACTTAAGAAGCTTAGAGAGAGGAACACAAATGCGTGGAGCAGGCTGGAAAAGTTCGACTACACTGCCAAAACAAATAGAGCACATGTAGAGGCAGACAGACCGGGCAGGTTACTGGCCTGGCTCTGCCAAAAGGAGCACCCCAGACACTCTACCACCACATTACAGGACGAAGACGGGAACACACACTACACACAGCAGAGCATACATGATACCTTCAAACGCTTCTACGTATACTCCCACGAGAAACAGGTTCCCCAAGAACAGTTAATGCACACACTGGAGGAGATGGGGCTCCCCAGATTGTCCCCTGAACAAGCTGATACCCTCGAAGCAGAAATCACACCCGAAGATATAACCGAAGCCATCAGATCCCTGGCCACATGTAAGGCACCTGGCAATGATGGGCTAACGTCAGAGTTCTTTAAAACGTACGAACCCTCCCTGACCCCTCTGCTACACGCTGTCTATCAAGAGGCGTACAAAGAAGGGATATTACCCGAAAGCATGAGAGAGACGCTTGTGGTCCCGATTCTTAAGCCCAACAAACCGGCAGACCAATGTGACTCCTATCGCCCACTTGCGATGCTTAATTATGACATGAAAATCTTAACCACAATTTTAGCTAAGCGACTGTCCAGAATAATAGGAGACATAGTACGCACTGACCAAAGCGGTTTTGTGCCGGGCCGCAATACATCCATGAACTTAAGCAGGCCGCAAAATGGTGTAGCACAAACTGACAACGACAAGGACTCCTACGCACTGCTGTCCCTGCACGCAGTAAAGGCGTTTGATTCCATTTATTGGGTGTGGCTGATGGCTGCACACAGGGAATTCGGCTTCGGACCTGGGTTTATTAGATGGATCAAAATACTGTACACTAAGCCTAGAGCAAGGGTGAAATCTGGGAGGCATGAGTCGGAGGCCTGGGACATATGTAGAGGGACTAGACAGGGCTGTCCATTATCCCCAATGTTGTACATATTAGGACTGGAACCCATAGCCATATACTTTAGGAAGCAATTTTTTGACGCAGGCATAAGGCTGGGAGACGTAGACCATATCATTTCACTCTATGCAGATGATGTTTTCATATATGTCAAAAACCCACACCTAAATGTGCCAACCATGCTCGAGGTTTTGGACAATTACTCTAAGGTCTCTGGAATACAATTTAGCAAGCTGAAATCCTGCCTGTTCCCCCTAGCGGCCCTGAAAAACATGGACACGGAGACACTCCCTGCAGTGGGGATCAAATGGCGGACTGCATCATTCCGATACCTCGGAGTTCACATAATGCGCATCCCTGCACTAATACATGTGCACAACACAAAAGCAGCTCTTCCAGCTCTGCGTAAATCAATGACTTTCTGGCCGAAACTCCCCCTATCGATGATGGGCAGGGCCTCGATAGTCAAAATGATCGTCCTCCCACGGTTCCTCTACGGGTTCCAGAATGTACACTACTATATCAACAAGTCCTTTTTTCGATTGCTTGAGACGATAGTGCGAGAGTTTTTATGGGGGAAAAGCAAACACAGGATAGCGCTATCGTCGCTAGTTCTACCATACAAGCAAGGTGGAATCCAACTTCCAAACCTGGAAAAATACTATCTGGCAGCACAACTTAGCTTTGTGACCAAATGGTTGGCTGATGAACCCATATCAGAAACGCCACTGCTGCAAGCCATGATCCCTCTGTTCCGACTGAAAGAACTGATCTGGGCACCTCCACAACTACTGAGAAACATACCCTTCCTAGCCGTCCTGGGGAGACAAATCTGGCACAGAGTGAAAATGCTTACCCATTTACGGAGTCCCTATGCTCCAGAAATACCACTGATCGCAGAACTATGCACAACAAACTCAGACTTGAAACAAATCAGGCTATGGGAAAGTGAGGGGATCTACACCTGGGGAGACCTGTACGAGGAGGGCGCCTTCAGAGATTTGCCTCACTACAGGAGAAGGAAGGCATCCACACCGGCCAATTTCTGTGGTATCAAAAACTCCGAACCACGGCTCGGCACAAATGGGACACATGGCCTGAAGAACCAGACACAGACCCATTCTTGGCGCTGCTGTATAATTTGGGAGAGGGCTGCAGACCAATATCCCAAATATATGGCCACCTGAGCGATACATCCAATCCCCGAAGCATGGAAATGAAAAACAAATGGGAGGCGGACATAGGCAGAGAAACAACAAAGGGGGAGTGGAATAGAGCACTTACATTCCCCAAAGAGGTGTCCAGGAATCACAGATTCCAACAGATTCAACTAAATGTACTGCACAGAACTTACCTGACCCCATGCCGAATAGCTAAATTCAACAAGCAGGCACAACCAACCTGCACCTGGTGCATGGGGGAAAAAGCTGACTTGATCCATATGCTGTGGGAATGCCCTAAAACAAGGTCTCTGTGGGACAAAGTAAAACAACAGTGCAAACAAGCAGGATTGAACAAATACAAATGGACACCTGAGGAGTGCCTCCTGGGAACTTACCCTAGACTAACCAAGTTCAAACATGCAGTAAGACTCATGGACATATCGTGTGTTCTGGCCAAAAGAACCATCGCAATGGCTTGGAAGAAACCTGCAGGACCGCAGTACAAGCTATGGCGCAATGAGACGGAGCGATGAGTGCTAGCGGAGACCAAGCATGGGAGGAATGCATGGCCAGGTGTACAGATGACTCCAGCATGGCGCTTGAGGCATGGAAGGAACTCACTAGACACATGTTTCATCCCTCTGATGATAAGCCCCCCTGAACCAAAGGACTCAAGCTAAGCTCACACACAATTTAGCCAAGCCCAATTAAAGTGGAGAAACTGTGGAGGATGCAAGCCCCTCAGGAACCCCCCCCCCCCCCGATGATGTTGGATAGCCCCCCCCCAACCCTCTGGGACAAGAGACATTGTAAAACGTGAACTAAATAAGGAGACAGTTACTGTTGTTTGTTATAATGTTAATGTTAAGTTTATAAATGCATTGTTATTGCCATATGTGAAAGGCATACTAGAACATCATGCATCTGACAATAATGAAAATGCCAATAAACAAATTTAAAAATAAAATTCAGTCTCCCGCCGCTGCGCTTCATAGCTCGCTCTATTGCACTTGCTGGATGGTTTTTTGCTGTGATTCTGGCACGCTACTGCTGCTCAACCCAATTATAAAATACTTTCTTCCGTTCTATTGTGGGTGAGTACAGACGCCAGTGGGGTCCAGGTGGGTTTTTGATGCAGGTCTCGTAAGATGTCTTCTGTATTGGAAATGTGCTGTTCCACTTCCCCTGTGCGTGCGGACAGCTTCTGTAGGTCGTGACGGAGGAGGTAAACATCCATGCTTATCCCATCCATTTTCTGTTCCATGGAGGAACAAGAATCCGTTATCGCAGCCATTACATCTCTCAGAGACAGCAAGTGTTCGGCCTCATTGGTCGTAGCCAACTGGCACTGCGAGTCGTGTGTGTGCATCGTGGGCGTTGTGTATTGGTCAATTTTGTTTTGCATTGATGGTTTCCTTGTTTTATCTTTGCCCATGTCTGTTGCCAGCTGCCCACTCCCAAAGGACAAGGTTGGACGGACACCACACAGGTGGGCACTGTTCCTTGACGGTTCTTGCTGCGGAACTCTTAGTGCTCAGTTTGTTTGACTCTATGCTGGCGTTTACTGTCTCTGGGATTATCGGGTCATGGGAAGGCTTCTGAGTACTCCACTGGGCGGCGTGGCTCTCCTATTTCAGCAGGTACGAGTAGCGATTGGTTTTGGTACGCACAGCTCGGTGCCTGTCACCCCTGTACCATCGGTTAGGCGGCAGTTGAATATTACCCTAATTGTGCTTAGAGTTCTGTTTCGTCCCGGTTCTGCTGGCTTGCACAACGTTGCAGTGTCTCCTCCACCGGGTTCCTTCCCACCCTGTGTTTAGGCCTGTGGTGTTTGGATGGGTAGGGGTGCTAGCAGCTACAATTGGATCAAGTAGTGGAGTGTTCCTCCGTTGTTGTTTGCCCCAGAGCGGCGAGCCCAGGTCGTAGCACCATGGGTGGCAGTACGGCGACTGGCAGGAGCAGCGATGCAAGGTGGGATGGGGGGGTCCAACAGAGTGGTGTGGTGGGATCAGGCTGGCCAGTTAGCTTCTGGGCTTTTTGTATGTCCCCGGCGTGTCATTATCAACTGTGGTTGGGGATGGTGGTGTGTATCCAGTGCAGGACAACCCTTCAAACCCGGCCCTCCTCCGCTCTGGGGTTCTCTCGTGGACTTGCAGGGGGGACAAACAGGGGCTTGATATCCTTGATCTCAATGATGGTACCTTGCTTACAGGAGTTTCCTATTTCAGTCTTCCGCCGCTGCGCTTCGTAGCTCGCTCTATTGCACTTGCTGGATGGTTTTTTGCTGTGATTCTGGCACGCTACTGCTGCTCAACCCAATTATAAAATACTTTCTTCTGTTCTAGTGTGGGTGAGTACAGGCACCAGTGGGGTCCAGGTGGGCTGCAAAGGACACCGCCTCAGTAGGCGGTGTACCTGGGGTTCAAGGGCCACACAGTCAGCGGGGGAGGTCAGCGGTGCTGCGCTTGTGTGCAGCTTTTGTTCTTTTACGCTTATGCAAATGTCCCACAGCACCAGTATGTTGTTAGGTCCGTTGTACTGTGCAATACCCCAAGTTCTGCACTGTAGGTGGTAGTACCGCCAGTGAGGCCAGTTTTGTACAAGTATTAGGTGTTATGCTGGCAATGCGTGTTTTTAAGCATGCTGTAGGGCCTGGGCTTGTGGCTCCTCTGTGCCCTTAGTTGCTCTGAGCAAGCTTATCAGGCAGTGACTTTCCCCAGCGTATGCGGCGAGATAGCACCAGCACCAGAGTAAGTGGACTCGCTGAAGGGACATGGGGGCTCAGGTTTACGAGCGGAGAGCCACTCGCCTCCTGCGGGGGGTGGGTGCCGTGCCCCGTGGGTGCCCTGCAGCGGCGTGTCACTGCGCACCCAGGGCACTGCCGCCACTCACCGTCGTCGTGGGTCCTTCCCGCTGGGTGTTTCCCAGCGCCGCCCGATCCACTGCAGCTTCAATTCTCCCCGCCGGTCACACAGCCTCACTCGGATGGTATCCGGCGGCGTATCCCAGTGTGTAGCCCAGTGCGCACCGCAGGAGCGTACAGTCTGGGGGACCCACAGTACACAACACACACAGTTCTGCTTGGGGAGCGCTGCGGCTGGGTCCTGGAGTATCCACGGGTCGTGATGGCGCTCTCGCAGCGACCTCCAGCACAGTGATGTTGGCTCCGTGTTTCGTCGGCCTCAGTGCGTGGCCATCTTGCTCCCGGGGTTGGCGTTAATGATTTGGTCCGAACTCCATCTGGGGACTCCGATTTTGCCCAATCTTCCTCACGCTGTTGCTGGAGGGAGTGTTCTACCAGTGGGGATCTTTGGTGCACTCAGGATTTCAAAATGCAGGCTGTACATGCAGGATATAATCAGCGGCCACAAGAGCAGAGGGAGCTCACGTCCGCATCGCTGTGCTGTTAGCCACGCCCCCAAGATTGCACTATTCTTAAGTAAGTGTCCCTTTGTAACGATCACCCCCCTATACTTAGGTTATCATATATTTTTTAAAACTGCTTTTCATCCATACACTTGGTTTCCTATGACAACATAATTTGTTGATACAATGCTTGTTTGCCATAAGACCATTCAAAACTAGTTACAGGTCAACGTAATTGAAATAGAGCTTCTGGTGCTAGATCTCACACTAACCCCATTGGATCAGCTCTCCCCCACCAACTACCCAAATTAATTTTTCCTACGTTTCCATTCAGTGCCATAAGATTATAGTTGCCATACTAGATCCCCTTACATTGCTTCTATCTGGTCTGCAATGGAATCTGTACTCCCAGACCTCTTTTTGTTGCATCATGCCCTTCCACCCCCTGATGCCAAACGCAGATGCTGTAAGCCCTGTAGTCAATAGAGATGCTTGACGGTGCTAAATTCTTAGTTATTTTGTCCATGGACTTCCCTTATTCTAATACCAACAGCGGGGGTTCATTCTGAGGAAAGCAAGAGCATGCCTCTGCCTTTCACAGATCTCTCCACTGGTTACAGGTAGCTTTAGGAATTATAAAACGGGTTTGGTTTGGAAGGTTACTTGCGCCTAGCCTATTACATTTGCTTCTCAAAATAAAATCAAAGCGATCATCTATTCATTGATTTTCATTAAATATCAGAGGTATTCTTTTTAGGTAAAGAGGTGGCAACATACTCCATTTGGAGGCACATGCATTTGTTTTGCCCTTACCCTGGCTTTTTCAAGGCACAGTTGTGAGTGGGTGTGTAAGGCTGCGTGTTCTGTCATATCAGTATATTTCCGTACATGTTTTGTATGATGTATACATTTCACACATATATAAATACAATCACATAGTTTTTAAACATGGATGATTCATGATAATACAGTTTGTTTTGTAAATCACAGCAATTGAGTGTTCAGTGGACAAGCTTAATGGCTCTGTAGTGAGATAAGAAAGAAAGGAAGGGTAGATATCTAATCAAAGAATCAGTAACAAGTTTTATACTGATCGATCTCACCTATGCATTTTGGCTTACAGACTATTCAAATTTCTGGGGTTGCGTTCCTTAATCCTCATGTAGTTCATTATATTCATCTGCTCGCTGTGACATTCATTGTATCCCAATGAATTCAAGTGTCTGACTCTGAATTCTATGGAAGTGAAAGGGAAAAATGTGTTGATTGGATAAAGGATTATATGGAAATGCATATAATTACTTAATGCACATATTGGTTGGTTCTGTGGTGCTCCCAGTTTTACCTTATTAAATTTCCAGGTCAGGATTTTTCAAATTGTTAAGCTCTGACTACAAATCTTCCTTTGTATGGTTAATCTATATGTGGGAAAGAGCCATATCACTAAAACGTATATGGTTAAATTAAGTTGGGTCAAGCATCTAAGTCCTGCACACACTATCAGTCTCTTACCTTAGGATGGTAAGTAGCCTTCTTTCTGGTTCATTTCTTTCAACTTATCCAATTGTAAGCGAACAGTGTCTGAAAAATATCAGACTCGAAATTATGAAATGTTATCCATTTGGATCCCCAATATAATCTATGTCAAGCCTCCCATAATTATTTTGTTCTGAAATTACCTGTAAGAGCAAGCGCTTCCACTTCTGGTGCTAGATTCTTTCAGGATGGTGGCATTCCGTGTGTGTCACGCTCGCCGCCATCCTGAAAGTGAGTAATTAATGGCTGAGATCGTGGCTCCGCCCTCCGCAAGCGTGATGACGTCATCCATGCTGGCCGGGATTATCAGTCCTGCACAATTGCAACCACATTTTTGTGATTTACAAATGCAATTGCAGTTGGGCTAATAAGCTTCTTGCTGGTCATGAACACAATTATCATTAAGACATTATTTTAGGAAGAGAATAGTGTCAATTTGTAATAATTAGTTCAGTATGTATATGGTGGCTTACTGTTCTTAATTTGAAATTGAAGGTGGCATAGTCCATTATGCCCATGGTTAGATCATTTGAGCTTAACGTGTGTGCATTATCATGGGGCTATACATTTGAATCGTATCACCATAAAGTTGTTAGTTGGTCACGTTTTATCCAGTTCCCATGCTACCATTTCTTAATGGTCATGCCGTCAGTTTTCAGTTTGCAAATTCCAATAGTTATACATAATAAGTCACGGTTCATGCGATTGCATGATTGGGAGTGGATTAGTCCATCTTCTTTATATGTTGTTACTTTGCAACAGCTTTATTGGACATTCTGTTTTCTCTTGTGCTAAAGTAGTTGGATGGTCAGAGTGAGCCAATATTTTTTAAGTTTGCATAAATATCATAAAGCGTTAATTCCTCCCTCAATAGCCTGAAGTTTCTTTTTAGGAATCTACTAAGAACTCATGGAATACTTTGAATAGTGTGGTGTGTTTTTCAGACTGATTACTTAATTGTTGAAAGCCAAGGCCCTCTGTGTTCATTTTTGGGGATACTAGTCCAGTTGTTAGCCAAGAATTGCTTGCACCCAATAATGTTGTCATTAAACAAGATTCCTATAGTTTGTTAGGCATATCAGACAGTACCAGTATGCTTGCCGACTGAACATTCATGTCTTGGCTTTTGCAGAAAATAATGCTCTCATTATCAGTGTTGAGGCCCTTTGTGATTGATCTTAAGTTACATATTCATGTTGGTGGTTGTTGGTGCAAAGCTTTCTCTTGGTCACCCAATCTTGCATCCAGACTTATATGTTTTGCTCTGAAGAATTTGATGTCCTCCTTTCTGTCTTTGGAGTGCCCCTTCAGCCAATGTTCTGCTAGGGCAAATTTGCATCCTGGTGTTGTCAAGCTCCCAAGGTGTTCCTTGATTCTTGTTCTCATTTTACGCATTGTGCTGCCCACATATATTTTATTACATACACATATAATCACGTAAATCACAACCGTTGTTTTGCAATTTATGAATTCCTGTATCTTAATTGTTCGGCCATTGACAGTTTTATATGTCTACATATTGTTTAGCGCATGTGTGCACATGCTGCATTTGTAAATTTCCTTGATTGGGTTCCCTGTTAAGATTTTAGTTTGGTGTTTTTGTTTAGTTGTGTCCATGAATCTGGGGCTGAATTTAGTCCTTAAATGTTGGCACTTTAGTGTTGATCATGTCTGGTCTTAAAGAAATATTTCCTAAATCAGGGTCCAGTTGTCGCAGATGCCAGTTTTTTTGAAGATCTTTTGTACTGTTTGGTTGTCCCTAGAGTATTGGGTGATCAATCTCCCTATAGCTTTTCCTCAGTCCCGTCCTTGTTTCGTGGTTTAAGGTATTCCAACCGTTGCTTATTGTTGACTTTGGATCTTGCTTTCTTGATGAATTCTCTAGGGTAGCCTTGTGCAAGGAATCTGTCCTCAGTGAGTTTACATTCTGTCTCGTATGTGGTGTCCTTGCTTAGGAATTAAGTTTCCCCTCCCCCATCTGGACCATGAAGCTTTGCGGGAAAAAAGTTATTTTTCTACTCGTAATAATATATATCTCCTTCTCCTGCAAAACACTTGCACTAAGGAAACCTTGCATCCCACTCATTAATTTGGAACACACAAGGAAACACTAGTTTCTGTTTACACTTTGTAAAATTCAATGACAATTTGCATCAGAATAGAAAATCGTCTGCATTGATTCTGGAAAAGGTTTAAACATTTTAGTCTTGAACCTTTCGGTTCATCTCCAGTTTTTCTTGCAATGTTAAGTGGTGTCACGACGGCTAACCGTAACGAGTGTTGCAAGTCCGCTTTGTGCACTACCATGAGTAAAGCCCGTTTTGCCTCGCCTACTGTACAGAAGGGATGTGTTAAGCGCAAGAGCAGCAATCTATTTAATTGCAATTTGAAACGCGAAAGGAATTGTGAAGAGCTGAATTAATATAGATTTCAAATACGTGCCTCGCAGTATTATGTTAATGTTGAAACAAGCTGGATACTTTTTGCAATATTAATTGAGAACAAAATTGCCTGTTTGTACATGAAAAGGCAATCTGTTGTATTCATAATCCAGTTTTCGAGCTGCAAGATGGAGTACAAAACCGAACATATGAAATGGGATTTAATTTCTTTATGTATGTACTAACATGAGCCTTGTCATTTTGAATTGTGAAAGCTTCCTGCTGTAGGATCCTAAGGTCCATGTGAATTACTAGGGATAATTATACAGCTAAATCAGTTGTCCAATTAAAATCCCATTGCTGGTGTTATGCTGTGAAATAGAAGCACATTATATTGGTTAGCTGCACTACTTATAATTGTCATACACTGTATTATTAGCTGTGCTCTGCATAAAACATCGGGCTGTTGCGTTGCTGAACAAAATTGCTCTTCTGTTCTACTGCGAAACCGGTGCCCCAGCAGCAATCATCCTGAATCAAGTGTCAAGTCTATCTATAACGCCCCCTCTCCTACAGCTTTCTTGACTCTCCCTCCCCTGGCTCCCACGCCAGTCTTACATCACTGGGTAGCAAGCTGTCGAGGGTATCTTGCATAAGGACCCCTTCAATTTAGGTACAATACTAATATCCATGAAAACTAAAGAATACCAGCTATATTTCTTTTAATGTGTTCTGTCCAGGTTTCCTGCGGGGAACATTATACGATAGACCTGGGGTCTTCAACCCTTGGCCCTCCAGATGTTTTGGACTACAAATCCCCTCATCCCTAGCCATAATAATCAATAGTGAAGGATCATGGGAATTGTAGTTTAAAACATCTGGAGAGCTATGCTATAGAGAGATGCATTACATTTTTAGGTTGAAATGCCACATCAAGTGCAGTAGCTGTTCCCTGAGCATAGAGCAGTTTCCGAGCCTCGTTAGATCAGGACTCTTTGACGTGCCTCAGAGTTTTAGGATCGCCTTTCCTCTTAGGCTGCATTATCCATGGGCATTGGTTTATCTGAACACACGTGATTTTGGGGTCAGAACTAGCGAATGTTTTATGTTTCATGGAAGGTCGGCTATAATCCAAATTTTTTCACATATGATGCAATACATATGTGCCAAAGGGCTGAAAACATGCAAAGGGGCAGATTGGAGGTAGGCTAAAGAGGTTCTCAATGTCGCTGGTGCCAATGCTGCTTTTAGCTCTAATATTGGAATTTTACACCAGCTGGCCTCAGGGAATCAACTTGACCCTTTCTTTTAGTCATAATGTCCAGTACATGAAGTCTAGCTCTGTGCTTCATCCTCGAAAGGACATTTTCTGTAAACATTAGCAGTGGCTAAGAAAATGGAAACAATAATTCCATTGGGGATAATTTTGGAAGGAATCACCTGGCAACTATTTAGTCTGAACATTACTTTCAAAATCATTTTGACTGGTATAAACGGCAATGAGTACAATCTTGTGTCTGTGTGGAAGTTAGGGAGATCATTGGATGTAAGCATGGATTTTGTGCTATTTACAAAATAAGGAATGCAGAGAAACGAATCTTGACTCACTTTTAGAATGTTCCGTATAATGGCTGATTTGTGGACAATCTTATGTGTTCTATTACTCCGCAACCAACCAGAGCATTGCATGAATGTTGTTCGAGGCTTTCAGGCTGCTGTTCACAGAACACTGAACAGAAAGCTGCAGGGACTCAGCCAATCACTCGAAGGACGATTGTCAATGCAGACAGATTAAAACCCACAAGAAGCAATAGATCACACAGAATGTGTTGAAACGTAGTACGAGGAAGAGATATCATACGATAAGGAGAGAGTATTGTTTTCTGATTGCATTGTACTGGTTATGTGAAGTTAGCACAATGGCAGTTATAAACTTTGTCAGTTGTTCGCTAGGCCTACAGTGCGACCAGTAAGGTGGACGGGCGAAGGGTTTGCCATATTGGTCCTCAAGGTATCAATGATGGCCCTATTGCAAGGGAGGGATTTCATCTTGCTCTTTTTTCCTCGACACAACAAGCATTTCCACTGAGGGAAAAAGAACGATGTGTGCAAATGTTGCTCTTAAGTACTGTAAGGTATGTTAGATGCAGCACGATGACCGAACGCCACTTGCATGGAGTATAACTTGGTAGCTGAAATATTCGACTTGAAGTCAATCAAAAAATGAATCTCCACTACAATAATAAAAAAAATCTCTAGAGTGGTCCAACAGCTCTTTCTAGAGAAATAGAAAGTCTTAGAGTAACATGGGCTAACCCTCAGTAAATATAGTGTTGCATATCAGTGAAGGTTTTGGCTACAATGCTATACATGGAAAAAATGCAGTTGAACCTTGTGATATGTTTAAGAAAAATGTGTGTTGTGTGAAAATCTAAATGCCTCCCACCTTTATGGTATTTGAGTATTTGCATTTTTTTTTTTTTTTACAAGTCTTGATGGTAGAGAAGACTCAGCAGCCACCGGATACCAAATAAGTTTCTTAGTTACAGGTTTCAGATCAAGTCACAATATAGGTACATAGTTGGTGGAGGCTGATCCTGAGGGAGGGAGGGAGCCGGTGCGTGTGCGCCCCAGACGCAAATGGAACTTTAAGGTGACCCTGGCTCTGACATTCCATGGATGACACCATACCAGCAGGGCAAGGGAGAAGTCAGCCACAACAATATTCTGTATCTTTGCAGCATAGTTTAGCATTATTGACAATGTTTTGAACTCCAAATAAATATTGAATGTACATGGATTAAATCTAAGCCCAGTTTTGGGAATGAAGAGCATTTGATCGCAGCACTGCGCTCTCTCGTGCAGAGGCTGATTCATGAACATTATTTGTGTGCTGCTAAAAGTGCTAGTATGGCACCGTTGCAGACATGCAGAAGGTTCACGTAGTTTACATTCCCAGCACATATATAGCAGACATACTAATTCCACTGATTTGTTGAATCTGCTGTAACAATGTTTGCTTTCTTTAATAGGCATCTCTTACTCTTGCGACTTCTCTGATAGTCCGTAATCTAGAGCCACCATGGTTCGCATTATTAGTTTACATAGAAGATTGCTCTCAGACCCCTATCCTCATTGGGCACATACAATCCCACATCTACACATCTCCAGTGTGAATTCATATTTTATTATTGTTTGGTAATAATAAACACTGGAAAGTGATTATACATTGTTGAGCATATTTTATGAGAAACTAGTGCAAATGTTTAGTATAGATGCACATTTTTAATGTATTTGTAGTCTACTGATTACATATTTTAAGTGTCTTTTGGGCAGATTCCACAGGTGGTCCCTCACAGGTGTGCAATGAGAACAGACTGTTTTTCAGTTGTGCCGGAAAGATAAGTTACTGACGAGTCTTCTGGGAGGTGGTTCCAGTGGCAGGGATCGATTTTAGAAAATCGTCTGTACCCCTGTGTCCTGCACACAGATTTCAGGCTAAGCTAGTGGTGTGCCTATGCACAGCGCAGATCTATGTTCGTTTGGTTTCATGAGCTCTTGTCTTCTAGGTAAAATGAGGTGGAGCCTTCCAGCCTTTTGCTTGTATGACAGGCAAAGGATTATGAAGGAGATCCTGGCCTACACGGGAATCCAAAATATGCTTTCGAGCTGGTTGGTGATCCATCAGCTTTTCTATTAGCTAAAAATGTGCCTACTTGCAGTGTTTTTGACTTTTTGTGACCTTCTGATTTGTTCCGAAGGAAGATCACAAAAAAGGGCTTAGCATTAGTCCAGCCTTGAGTTTACAAGTACTCCTACCAACATCTGGTTGTTTTATGTTGCTGTGTATAGTAGAATATTTGTTTTGGTGTGTCATTGCAGGAATGCAGATTTGGCCCCTAAGCCTGCCTGTTGATTCATGCTGCAGTGTGCATTCCAGATGAAGGTTATGTTGCTCACCTTAGATTTTCATGGATTTACTCCAAAGATAGTGGGAGGGGAGGGAAGGGAGGACATTTCTTTGACTAGGTCAGGAAGTCCATGGACTAGGTGTTCAGTGTTAGCACTGTTGCGCTTGAGGTTGTTTTTCCCTGTCTGCTTCTCTATGGGTTTGAGTCTTTGTAAAACCATGCTGATTGGGGACTCTGACTCCTTTCTTTCTCCTGGTCTCGGCACCTGGCCCACCACTGTTTGCTAGCGGTTGCGCCACCACGTAAGATGGTTTGCTTCCTGTACCTGATTGGAGCCTCTTGCTTGGTGAGCACACCTGCCTCGTAGCCTCCTCCTAGTGGGACCTGCTTCAGCTACGCCACAGCTAGCTCCGCCTCTCCAGGATGTGTCCACAGAGGCTTGCCTCTGCGTATTGTGGATTCTTCTCCCTCTGTTGGAGTTTCACACTCCATAGGCGGTCTCTTTCCATTCACAGTTCTTACTGTGTTTAAATACCTAATCACAATCTGAAAAGTTGTGTCCTCCTTCCTTGACTGCAGCGTTCAGTGGAAACTCAGCATTAACTGAAGCCAACACGGTGGAAGCATTAACCAGTGACCAGGAGCTACGACTGGGGAACAAGGAAGAATGCACAGTGTTCCACAATTCTAACTTTCAAATGAGATGCTCAGATATGATTTTGTTCATTATTTATGACCATTTATGCTTCAAATGTTATTTAGATACCTCCTGATGTTTATTTATAGATTTTCCCAAACGTAGAGAGGTACATTCACGTAGGTGTGTTTGTTCGACATCTGTTGGCATGGGGAACCAAAAGTAGCCCCTGGTAGATGCCAGTAATTAGCTAACCAGGCTCTTATAGACAACACGCAGGAGCTAAAATAACTCCCAGCTCCCCTCGATTTCGTCGGGGGGGGGGGATAGCTTTGAGCAGCCCACCAGGGCACAGTGTTGCATTATAATGCTGAGCTTAATGTGCGGGGCTGCATGAGCTGAGGGATCAGTATGACCTGTAAGGCATGGCAGCCAGCCCTGGGTCATATGTGGCAGACGCGGCACAGCACTGTGCACCCCCCTGCCCAGGAAGTGAGGACCTGGGTGGTGACGCAAGGCCTGCCAAAGCTTGGGTCCTGGGCCATATCAGTATTGCTGCGTGTGTGATGGGAAAGTCTCAAGCCCTGGGTCATGTGCATAAGGATGCCTGGGCAGAAGTGGTTGCCTGAGATGGGAATCAGCCTGCGCCATGGCCAGACAGAGTGGGCTTAACTGTAGAATTTAGTGTTATCTTAGTGGTCCCGTCTGGGTGAAGGTCAGCAACAAGGAGTGGACCGCAGAGCTTACTAACTGCCCTGGGTCCAGATTGGGCAAGCTGGGCTATCAAATTCATGGGCCACGTCATTGTACTAGCCTGGCCGAGGAGCACGGCAGGTGATGTGACCCTGATGCATGTCTGCTCCCCTTCTGTAACAGAGAAGAGCAGTGAGGCAGCTGGAACACTACACAGTAGCGTGGCTGAGATAGAGGTAGATCCCACCCCTGCATCAGTGCTGTGAGGGTGTAGAAGAAGACTGACAAGAAGGGATCATGTTTGGGCTACAAACCTTTATTATGAAATAATAAACCTGTCTCTCCCTACTTCTAAAGGGGCTTGCCCTGCCTCAACCTAGTAAAGTTAAGTGAACTGCCAGAATGCCCATCCAAAAAAATATATTCTCTGTCTATAACCAAAGTAAAGTTCCTTCACCAGGAGAATGACTCCCTTCTCCTGGTGTCTTGTTCAGTCTTTCATGATATTAGTTCCTTTCAGTGTCCCTTCCAAACAGGGCCAGTGGAATGGCTCCCTTCCCCTGGTTTCTTAATTACATTTCTCCACAGCGGTTCTTATGCACTTTTACAGAAAGTGTGTATCAATCCTTTTAACTCTGTCCATGAAGTTGAACATTTCACATCCTTATTTGGCATCCCTTTCACGTCTGGATGATAAATATATTTTCCAAGGTTCTCTATATCTTTCTTGTAAACCCTTCCTAAGTCTACTTCAACAGTGGTTGGGCACTGTGACGAGGGAGATGCAGGGTTTGGAATTGAGGGGAGCTGGGAGCAATCTAGCTCATGCTTGTAGGCTAGAAGATCCTGGTTAACTGTGACCTAACAGGTGCCAGCAGCTACGTTTTGCTCTCTAGGCCAACTGATGCCAAGCAAACACATTTAGCTCTGTGCATTTAGGACAATCTTTAAATAAACATCAGGACACAGATATACAATATTTAAAGCATACAGTTAATAAATAATGGACAGAATTATATATTTACATCTTATTTGGAAGTTAGAGTTGTGGAACACCATATACTAGCTCCTGTTCCCTGGTGGTTGCTCTTGGGCACTAGCTAATGCTGGACACCCAGGAGCTGCTTTTACCTCCTGCTTATCCAATCCTAATTTCGATCCCTGCAGATAGATGCCTGCCAAGGTTCTCTGCTCGAGCAGTGGTATGGGTTTGGCGACTGCAACAGTGGAGATGGATCCCGATGCACTCTGTGTGAGTTGGGCCTCTTCTCCGACCCGACCCGGTCTTCCCACCGTTCCCATTATATATGGTGCCTTCGGGACACAGCTCCAGTTCTTCCTGGGGTCGCGTGGGCCTTTCCTCTTCCTTCTCCTTCCCTGCGTGGCTCCGCGACAGACTTGTGGTCTCTGCGTACTTTTCTGGAGCCGGCGGTCCACCTTCCAGTGGTCATGCCCACCACCAAGTGAGTCGGCTCCCTACTGGCTCTCAGGACACTCCGACAACATCCTACCCTTCTTCTTTCGCTCCCAGAGAGGCGTAATTGCTCCAGCTGCAGCATTCCACCATTGAACTTCCCTGGCTTTGTTTGTGTTCTCCTGGATTCCGCGATCAGATCTCCTTTGTCCATTCTCATTTTCCAGTTTATACTGTTGACGCCGCCCTCGCGTAACATCAACACCTTCTGTGAACGTTTCTTTGGCACTCTTATACATCCAGTGAGCTACCTCGTTACAGTACTTGGTTGACTTTGCGTATGGTCACTCCATATGCTTCTTGTGCTCTTCTCCATCTCAGTGGGACTTATACTTGTCACAGTCATGGGTCTACAATAGCACAAAGTTCTACAATCAATGGTAGATGAAGATGATGACCATGAGGGTAGGGGTATATGTGCTGTGGTGGTGGTATGGAGGCTTTACCCCAGGTAGACGTCCTTATCCCCAGGAGGGGGGTCCCTCCCTATGAGGTCCTTCTGCTTTTTATCACCCCTAGGGGGACTATTGGTTAGCATCCTCACCTCTTTAGCCTCTTAGGAAAGGGAGAAATGACGAGCTATGGTGAACCGTCACAGTGCCCACTCACAGTGAAGTGGTTGTCGCCGGGATAGTGCGGCTGGTGATGGTATTGGTGGTGCCCGACTCATACAAGGGGTGTGTAAAACTGTACTTGCCCAGGTTTGTGACAGTGGTTGCATCCATCAAATAGCATGGGGAGAGCACAGAGAATACAAGTGTTAATCATGGGAGCCAGTGTGAAAAGGAAAAAGAAGGTCTGTTGAGTGAGGAGGGAGAATTACTCGAGCCGGGGCTCTCCTGGGGGCTGTGCGGAACCAAAGTGAATGGAAAGGCGTGTGCCTGATGAAACCAACTCGAAACCACGGGTTGGGAATAAATTAAGAACAATATAAAGTGCACGCCGCTAAGTAAGAAATAACATATATTGAATACTGAGTCAAATGAATGCAAAGTGAGAGCCATATGAAATACAGAACTCTGCAAGTATATGGAAGTGTGAAAGAATCTGAAAGCAAAGTGGTGGGGAAACCAAACCAAAGTGAAGAGAACTATACACAGAAGTACAGTGTGGCAATGCCAAAGACTGGCAAAGGAGAGGTGACACATTGTGGCAAAGCCAGAAGTAGACGCCAAGTGAATGTTGTTAGGAAAGATTCCCCTTTATGTGAAGTTTTCCATCCAGTTGTGTACACCCCAACGTTTTGCTTTGTTATTCCTTTTTTCCATGTTCCGGTGGTGACATGTTCCTGTTTACTTTATTCGGCAATTTGTTCTTGGTAATGTATACCCTATGTGTTGTTTTTATTCCTGTTTTTATTTTCAGATATTTTTCTTGCTATTCTGTATATTTTGCCCTGTAATCTATTTCCTTGTTCATGTTTTGGGTTTGCAATATGGATTGTGTTTAACACTATGCATTTGCATGTTTTGCTATCACTTATTTTGAGCAGAGCGTTGCCTTGAAAAAGACCTTGGAGGTCGAAACACGTGTTGTCATACAACACTGGCAAACAAATCTGACTCCTGAATATGGACATAATTAAACATTGAAATACAATTTTGAGATTTCTATGAGTAGCATCCTTGAGGACTTGTTTCATTGGCAACATTGAACTGTATTATTTAAGGTTTTGAACTCTTGTGGTGCTAGCAGCGCATCCACTTGGTGGAACAATTACTGTTTCTACTCTCATATGTTCATATTCTTTTCCATTTGAGTATTGGGCCTTTGCCCGCCTTTCATTCACCACTTCACATGCTTGGCCGGTTCCCCCAGCTCCCCTGCTCAGGTTCTCCCAGTCTTCCAAATTACTTTCAGTTGGCGTGCATTGAATGACTCAAAGCGCACCAGTGCCCAAATCTCCCTGTGTGGGCTCACCGGCTTCTCCTGGCTGATTCAGCTTTCTATGTGGTCTGCGCATCGCTCAGCGCTAAGCTTTGTCTTCTGGCTAGGGTTGCGTAGGCTCCCCAGTCCTTGCACTGCCGCGGCTCTCCCAGTAGAGCATCTCTTGTTCCTTAATTCCGTGCAGTGTACCTCCGCTCTCGGAGCCTTCTCTTCCTTCTCTTGCTACACTGCCACAATCTCGCCTTCTCGTCATCCCTCTGGTTTCCCAACCAGCCTTGGGTATGGTGTATCTCCATCTTCTCGGCTTGTCTGGTGTTTTAAAGTTCCGGGCATTGGTCAGCTGTTTGAAACAACCAGCCTGCACTGTGTGGTTCCAGGCAGGCTTGATCTTCATTACTCAGGCCCTCTTACTCGTCCAAGTAGGCCCTTAGGAAGTATGGGTTTGTCTATGGTTTTTAACAGAAAGTTCCAGATTACAATATGCCATACACAGCTGGAAATGTAATGACTGTTGACTATTATCCCTCACAAGGGGGTGTGACAGGTCTTCCAGTGAGCCATCCCCATCCCACATCCCACCAAGGTTGGTCTCCCCCACCATGTGGTTCTCCTGCAGAAAGCCACCCCCAGGGCTGGAGTCAGGAAGTGTCTGCACTTCCCTGGCCACATGGGCTAAGACCTTCCCTGGGAAGTTAGTGACGACTTCACTATAACAGTCACAGTAGTTACACAGCTGTACATCCAACAGGGAGGAATGGCGAAGAAGGGATCTAGTTGAGGTTCTACAACGTATACGAGTATTTAGTGCAGTGTGTTATAGCGGGTAAAATAACCAGTAAAGGGCGGTGTAATGGATACTTCTGAGATGACAAGCCAGAAAGCTAAATGTATTCCCCAGAGAGGCTATTTTCTAGCCCAAGATGTAGGGTTGATTGTGGAGAGAGGCAAAGAAATGGAGCGGCACAGGAGAAATTTGAGTATGGCTATATAGCGATACAGAATATTTCCATGTGGCTGAATTGGTTTAAGTAAATAGAGTTCCCCTGTTTACACTAAACAGTATCTGTGTCTTTGATGTGTTATTTGGGAATACCCCAATTCCATTGGTAGTATTCAGTCTGTGTAATGCAGGTTGCTTAACACCTTCTTCCTTTTTAGCTAGTCTGCCGAGCAGGCTGATAGTAATAGAGGTCCCACTCCCTCCTGGTGGGCAAGGATCTGCACCAGCAGGTCAGGGCAATTAGACCTCTGGTTCATTTGCAATTAGTAATCTGTTAAGGTGGACCTGAGCCAAAAGAGAGATCTCACACAATCATTTTTCAGATTTGTCTAAAAGCCAGAGAGGACATGGCCAGGTGGAAATAAATATTTTTCCCAATATTTATGTATTGTGCAGTCAAAGAAGTGAGCAGTTGTGTTTGAATGGTAACCTGTAACAAAAGACTGACAACATTGTTTATGCTGTTTCTTAAGTAAACCTTTATGTATAAAGTATTTGTAGACATCTCAGATCTGTACCACTTTTTTTGTACATGGTTTTATGATTTTTTTCTTTTTCTCTTTTAGGCTCAGTTTATGAACCTCTCAAAAGTATAGATTTTCCTAGGCCCGATGGGGAAAATCTTTGGGAAAAATTGGATCGATATTACAGAATCGGTAAGCTAATTAGGGAAAATGCTGTATTATTTAGTAAAACCATTTTATAGTATAATGTGTAACATCTGGTAAAATGATGAAGAGAAGAAGGAATAGCAGTTTGGTCAGATCGTTTTCCTGTGCATGATCATGATTTAGAAAATATAATTTAAAGGAGCAAAAATTCCACTGAGGTGATTTGGGTATAGGTTTTATAAGTATTGTTTCAATGGATCTCTTGAATTTTATTTTTGAAGACACTACTACTAACTAGCCTGTAGGCTTCTACAGTCACATAGCCAAGCCCAATGATTAAGTTCAACCGTTAACCTTCAGCAAATCACATACACATTTGTCTATTACCTGTGGTGTTCTGGCGATTGTGCTGTTCACTATCAAAGGTTGGTTTTCATAAATATCAAAAGCTACGGTTGTTGTTTCTTTTTCCATATTTAAGTAATAATGCTGCGTTTCGATCGCATTTCTGGGCTTTCAATGGGGCCTGTGGGGTGTTTCCATCTAGTAATGTCCTGCAGAGGTGGGGGTTTTACTACTATTAGAACATTCCACCCAATGAGGGACAAGGAAAGACAAATGAGAAACTTTGGATTGTTGATATAGAAATTTGTAGCACTATTGCCCTATGCCACTGAAACATGGTACTAATGGAATATATCTTATTCTTGACTGACCACATTTTAAAAGCCTCCAAAGACCAGATGGTCCATTTAAAAAAAACGTTCATAGGGTCCTGGTATGATGAAAGGTGCCATTTAAAGCTTGGGAATCTCAGTAAACCTTTGTGCAAATTCAGAACCTCTTACATTAGAAGAATATAAATCTAAATTCTATCTATGAGAGAAAGAATGCTTCGAGGGGATTGGGTCCTCCAAAGTATTCCATATCTATGACAGTAATCACCACAGCTGTGCTGCTTCTGAAAATCTTTCAGCCGTCCTCGAGGGCCTCCGTCGAGCCGTCGTCACTGGATGTTATAAGTAGGACGCACAACGCCCGTAGCCTCCGCGAATGTGTTCGCTTCGGAGATCTCGGCGCGCCTCGATTCTACTGAATCCTGTTCTTTCGGTTCTTCGAACCTGTTTCTTCATTGCTATCGAATATGATATCTTCGGCTTCTTCCACCCCACGGTCTGGGTTTAAGAAGTGTCCGATGTGCGTGTCTAAGATGTCCCTGACGGACACGCACGACGCTTGCCTCTGGTGCCTCGGGGGGACCATGATACGGACGACTGTGTCGACTGCCAATCGCTCACTTCGAAGGCCTTGCGGGAGCGTAAGAAGAAGCTGTCGGTCGAGAAGGTGGCCAAGCCCCGGAAGTCGCGTTCCACTGGTCTTTTGACGGACGATTCAAGGGGCGACTCTCTGCATCGTCGTCGTGAGTCTGGGGGTTCTCAGTCTGGGAGTCGGTCCCGCCATTCCTCTGCCTCTTCGAGGCACTCCAGGAAGCGCCGTCACAGGTCGCCTTCCCCGTCCTCTTCCGAGGACTCTGCCCGTCGGCGGGTAGCTTGTCCCAACAAGCATTCCACTCAGGAGGAATGGGATTCGTTCCGAAAGGAGATGTTGGCGATTTTTCAATCGCATGGCTCCGGTCCGGCCGCGCCGTCTGAGGACGCCGGTCGATGCCGCGCTAGAGACACCGCTAGTCCACCTTCGGGCTCGACCACCGGGCGCCTTCGAGGTCCCGGTCGGACAAGGATGGTCGCTCTAGGCATGCCCGTTCCAGGTCCCGGTCCTCGACGCCATCGAGACCGCGAGACTCTGTGAAGTCTTTGAAGAAGACATCGACGCCGGCGGCGCCAAGGTTGTCGAGAAACACGCTCGGGGCTCCGCCCTCGAGGCCTGTGTCGACGCCCATTCCGTCGACGCCCTCGACGCCTTTCAAGGCAGCCTTGTCGGAGGTACCCCGTGGTACGGTGACACCCCCAAGAAAGGCGATGGCTAAGGCTAAACATGTCTTTGTGCCTTTTTCTGTACCTTCTTTCCAGCCTCTAGATTATATTTCTGAGGTGGATGATGACATTGTTTCTGGTCACAGTCAACTTGAAGACCTGCGTCAGTCGCTGCACGACACCAGTGGTCTAGACACCTCTCCGGAGGTGGAGTTTGGTAGGCCGGAGCATGGCACCCATGCCGAATCTTCATATCGGCGCCTCATGTCGAGGGTCACTGAATGCCTGGGTTGGTCTGCCCCCCCTGGGGATTTCCAGCAGGATGACCTGACTGATATCTTGGACCAAGGTCCTCCAACTGACCCGGTGCTGCCATTCCATATGGCCTTGCAGAGAAGGGTAGCTGCGGCTTGGACTTCTCCGGAGAGTCTCCCGGCAGTGAGCAAGTCCTTGCCGAAGAAATATCGCCCAGCCAGTGGCGACCCCTGCTACTTGACAACGCACCCTACGCCAGAGAGTTTGGTGGTGCAGGCGGCTACGGCCCACCCAAAGCAGGCGTCGTACCCTACCATCCCTCCTGATAGGGACGACAAACGTTTTGACGGCTGGGCGAAGAAGGTATTTTCTTCTGGGGGTATGGCGCTTCAGGCTGCCAACTCTGTTTGTGCCTTGTCTCGTTTCACGCACACTCTGTGGAACTGTATGTCCTTAGCGGCTGATCATATTCCCGAAGGGGAGGAACGGAATGATTTCCTTGCTATCGTGCAGGATGGCAAGGACGCCATGTGTGAATCCGTTCAGTCAGGTCTGGACATGGTTGATTGCGCCAGCCGGTCCATGGCTGCGAGCACCGTAATGCGCAAGTTTGCGTGGTTGCGGAAGTCGGGTTTTGCTCCGGATGTGCAAGCCTGGCTCCTCAACATGCCCTTTGATGGTGAACATCTTTTTGGCAGCAAGGCTGACGAGAGTCTTGAGAGGTTGCAGACCTCGAACCTGCAGCAAAGTCGTTGGGCGCTGCAGTCCGCAGACCTCTGCCTTTTCGTCCTAGGGGACAGCAATGGAGGGGAGGTTCCTTTCATTATTACTCATCCTTTGGTAAATCGAGAGGAGCTGCAAGTCAAATGGGCAACCGTAGGAGTCCCAGCGGTGGAAAACAAGGTACTCGAGGTGCCAAGGCCGCACATGCAGTTGCTTCTTTGCCCTCAGGCAAAGCAGCAGCTGCTTCAGCTCAGTCATGAGGCCCATGCTTCTCCGGTTGGGGGAAGGCTGGCACAGCATCTGGTAGAATGGCGTGCCATTACTTCAGATGTGTGGGTTCTGGAGATCATAGCCCACGTCTACTCTCTTCCTTTCCGGCAGAGGCCTCACGACAATCCACCAGGGAACCTCTCTTTGAAGAGTCCGGATCCGCTCCTTGCGCAGGAAATTCAATCCCTGCTGGAGAAAGGCGCCATAGAACTGGTGCCTGTAGCGGAGAGGAACAAGGGATGGTATTCCCCTTATTTTTTGATTTCGAAGAAAGACGGAGGATTGAGACCCATCATGGACTTGCGTGGTTTGAACAAGCTCCTCAGGAAGGTCAAGTTCAAGATGGCTACTCTTTCTCAAGTCCTCCAGGCACTTCATCTTCAGGACTGGTTGGTGTCTCTCGACCTCAAGGATGCTTATTTTCATGTGCCGATCCATCCAAAGCACAAGAAGTACCTGAGGTTCGCGGTTGGCGACTCGCACTTTCAGTTTTGGGTCCTGCCGTTCGGATTGACCTCCGCCCCGAGGGTTATCACCAAGCTCATGGTGGTGGTGGCAGCGCATCTCAGGAAAGGGGGGATTTACGTCTACCCCTACCTGGACGATTGGTTGATCAGGGCGCGCTCTCCCGAGCAAGTCCTGGATCATCTGTCCGTCACCTGCCACTCCCTTCACAAGCTGGGCTTCTCCCTCAACTTAAAGGAGTCTCACTTGATGCCAACTCAGCGGCTCCAGTACATCGGAGCAGTGCTCGACACGTCCCCGGGGCAGTGTTTTCCTCCCCAGCTGAGGGCTCTTCACATTAAGCAGATGGTACACAAGTTTTGACATGCCCAGAGTCTCCCGGCGTTCGAGTTCTTGAGGCTGCTCGGCCTCATGGCATCCTGCATTCTTCTGGTGCCAGAGGTCCGACTGCGGATGAGATTTTTGCAGTGGGCTCTCAAGATGCAGTGGTCACAGTCCTCCGGCAGGATGTCGGACCCCGTTCAGGTGCCACCCTCGGTCGCTCAGGACCTTCTGTGGTGGGCCGATGAAGGCAATCTGATGAGGGGGGCTCCATTTTGGCTGCCCTGGCCGGAGGTGACGTTCGTGACGGACGCATCCCTCACGGGATGGGGAGCTCATGCCAACGAGCTGGCAGTCAGCGGTCGTTGGTCTCCGTCGGATTCCAGACTCCATATCAATCTGTTGGAGCTGAGGGCCGTCAGGCTTGCCCTGAAGGCTTTTCTGCTGACTGTGCGAGGAAAGAATGTCCTGATCCTAACGGGCAACACAGTGGCCATGCACTACCTCAACAAAAAGGTGGGGGCAGGGTCACTTCCTCTGTGCAGGGAGGCGATGCAGCTCTGGTTCTGGGCCATCCAGCAGGAAATTTCGATCTCGGCAGTTCATCTGGCTGGAGACGAAATCGAGACGGCGGACGCTCTGAGCAGGCAGAGCGCAATCTCTTACGAGTGGTAGTTGGCTCAGGAGATTCTCCTGGAGATCTTTGCCCTTTGGGGGACCCCTCAAGTGGATCTCTTTGCCTCCAGTGTCAACCGGAAGTGCGAAAGGTTCTGCTCGCAGGAATTTCCTCCAAGAGGAGCCTTAGGAGACGTGTTCGTGGTGGAGTGGTGCTTCCCACTGCTGTATGCGTTTCCTCCAGTCCCCGTCATCCCGCAGGTGCTGCGGAGGTTACGGAGGTTCGGTTCCCGGATGATCCTCATTTCTCCGGCTTGGGCCAGGAGGGCGTGGTACCCGGACCTTCTGAAAGGTTGAGGTATAAGGTTTGGGACCTCCCTAAAGACGTGATGGAGGTGTTGCTTTCGGCCAGACGGCCGGCAACAAAGTCCCTGTAGCATTGCCGTTGGAGAAAGTTCTTCGACTGGTGCAGGGTTAAGAATGTCCATCCTTTTTCATGTGACATTCCTGTAGTTCTGTCTTTTTTTGCTTTCTTTAGCCCACAGGGGCTTGCAAGTGGGTACCATTAAAGGTTACCTGGCGGCGCTGTCCATATTTAAGCGCTCGTCTGAGGAGTGTTCTTATTTTAAAATTCCTTTAATTTCTCAGTTTCTGAAAAGGCTCACTAATGTGTTCCCTCCTTCACCTTTCCAGGTGCCCGGTTGGGATTTGAACCTTGTTCTCTCAAGTTTCTAATGGGTGCTCCGTTTGAGCCTTTGCATTATTGTCCTTTGAGACTGTTAACCCTTAAAACTGTATTTTTAGTTGCGGTCACTTCCGCTCGCAGAGTGAGTGAGTTACAGGCACTTTCAGTTAAGCCACCCTTCACTGTGTTTCATAAGGACAGGATTGTCCTTCGAGTTCGTCCTTCCTTTCTTCCGAAGGTGGTGTCGGAATTTCATTTGAGCCAGAAGGTTGTTCTTCTGGCATTTTATCCTCCTCCGCATCCTGGTAAGTACGAGGAGAGGCTCCATAGGTTAGATCGTAGGAGAGCGTTAAGTTTCTACATTTCACACATGTCCCGGGTCAGAGTGGACGATCAGCTCTTTATTGGTTACGCTGGAAGGCGTTTGGGATAACCTGTGACTAAGCAGACTTTGTCCTGATGGGTTATCTTGGCAATTTCTGAATGTTACCGCCTGGCGGGTAAGGATCCTCCTGTAGGCTTATGGGCCCATTCGACTAGGGGTATGCCTGCCTCTACTGCCCTGTAGATGGGTGTTCCTATTCGTAACATCTCTGATGCAGCCACTTGGGCTTCGGTCCATACTTTTGTACGTCATTACTCCCTTGATTCTATTCATGGGCAGGATCTGGCCTTTGGCAAGGCGGTCCTTTACTCTGCAATTTGATTGCGCATTCTAAATTTGTATACTCCAAATTCTTTTCCCACCTCCTTACGTTGGTACTGCTTTGGGAGTCTGTCATAGATATGGAATGCGTAGGAGGACCCAATCCCCTCGAAGAACAAGTTACTCTCTTACCTGGTAACGTTCTTTCGATGGGATGGTCTGACGACGTATTCCATATTGCTCCCTCCCTGCCTTCCCCGCTACAGAATTTCTTATGCGATTGCAGCTTACATTTCCGCAAGGCTTTCTTTGGTCATATTGGCAGTAGATTGATACCACACGTTCTGGGAAAAAACTACAACTGAGGCTACGGGTGTCGTGTGTCTTACTTATAACATCCAGTGACGTCGGCTCGACGGAGGCCCTCGAGGACAGCGTATCAATGTCATCGACTCAGGACGCAGACGCCGAAAGATTTTCCGAAGCAGCACAGCTGTGGTGATTACTGTCATAGATATGGAATACGTCGTCGTACCATCCCATCAAAAGAACGTTACCAGGTAAGAGAGTAACTTGTTCTTTTGCTACATACAAATTCATCATTGGATCTCAAATGGAGAGAAGGGATGAGGGTACGAGGGAACCTAGAGGCTTAGAATTAAGCTTCTCCCAGGAAGTATCTAAAAATGCATCAAACTGTTACAGACTCCGAGATCCGACAGACCCCTTAGCGTATATGCAAAAATGGGAAGACGACTTGAGAGTGGAGATCCGATCAGCGTCATGGGCTCATATTTGGTAAAGGGCACACAAGGCTTCTCGTTGCATGAGTCTCAAGGAATGTGCATAAAGAGTTCGGCAGACGAGTTTGGCAGTCACTTCAGTCGTAACTGCGTCTGTCTTCACTGTTTTTGCTGGAGGTGTGCCCTGGAGGTGTGCACTGGCTATAACAGCTGAACCATAGCGCGGAGTACAGCAAGCAGAGTTTGGCAGTCACTGCAGTCTGTGCAGGCTGCAAGGCTGAAAGAATACCAACCAACGAAGGAAGGGCTCCAGGCAACTCCATCGTAGCTCTAAGGTATAACATGCCCCCGTGCCGGCACTGCACCGTATTCAGCATTAAAGCAGACTTGAATTACAGTGCAGGAACATTAACATGACTATCTGGTGTGACCGTGAGACTTTGATTGTGGTCACATTCTTCGAGGGAAGGTCCCAATTCAATCTTATCAGATCTCCCAGACAAGGCTTGCTCCTGTGCTTAACTGTTTGTGGTGCAGAGTCTGGCAACAGTCTCCGGCAGCGATGGCGGCGAGGCGTGACACTGAAGAAGAGGGGCGTCGGCTACGAAGTCAGTGTTCGCGAGGACAAGACAGTGGGCTCGAGCACAGAAGCCCTTTGAAGCCATCGCCTGCAACTCAACGAGAAAGGTAAGGTGCCCGATGGAGAAAAGACTCCCATAAGTACGCTTCCAAATCCCCAGAACCCTCAAAGTTCTGAAATTAACACAAACATGCCCCCTCCCCGCCTGTACCCCCCACAATACACTTGCCACGCGAGCCTCCCGCTCAAACCTAAAAATCCAACAAAAAACGTACTTACCCAATTTGTGGTCCTAGCGGCTGAGGACGCGGGAGGGGACGGTGGTGATCTGGAGGTGGGAGGGGAGGGTGAAGTGCTTTTGTTGGGGAGTGCGGAGGAGGCAGATTCCGACATGGATCTCTGCGGATTGGAGGTGGCTTGCAGAGAGTCCGGGACTTGCTTGTTACCGCCTGTTTGTGCAGTTCGTGCCTACCCCGCCGACGACGGGACTGGGAATGTTTCCTTTCCAGCACACGAGGAAGCCTTCCTGGAGGCAGCGATTGCCCAGTCCGGGCTCGCCCCACGGAGGAACTCCCACAGGAATAACAATTTAAAATGTGCACTAACGGAACCCTCACAGTCGCCAGCACCGGACCCAGGGACTCATGAAGAGTCGGATAAAGCAGCACCACCCGAAAGTGGGGAGTGCAGTTCTAACACCGACGTCAACACTTCATAGAAGGGAGAACAAACGAAAGAGCTAAACATTCACAAAGTCATGGTGGAAATTGTTATCCACACAACACCTAACACTGATAACTTTCAGATTCCAACTACATCAGTAAATGGATTTGAGATGTTGAGTGAAGAAATTACAGAGATCTTAGAAAAAACAAAATGGAAAATCCAATGAACTCAACTGATGTAGATGGCAAATTTCCAAAATTGACAAACAAAACATAACTTAAAAATGTAAGTAAAAAATACTCATTCAAAAGAAACAAAATGTAAAACAACAATCGTGGAAACCAGGAAAACCACGAGGACAACAAACAATAACTCAAAGAACTATATCTCAAAAATTAACTTCAAAAGAAGACAAAACAAAAAGAATTTTCATAAAGATAACTACGAATAGGCCAGTTAGCCCGACTCCGGCAAGACCCGTAGCCTTCAAAGAAACCACACCTTTTTGCAATTATGTCGGCAGTCATTATAGCCTTAGCGCCATTCTCGAAATTGTACAAGGCGCCAAACGACACTCTAAAGGACCATACTACACTATCAGCTATGATGCATACAAAGCTGATTTATCTGGAAGGCTAAAGTATTGCCCTTGAAGAATCAAAAGAACCCGCGGACACCAATAACAAAGAAAGACAAATCGATAATCTGATAGAAGTTAGAGAAAAAACAGTGAAGCAAAAAAAGTGAAATCTCTACACGCAGTACACAGACAACTTTTCAAACTGAGAAACAAGGGAAAACAACCATGGCAACCTCAGCTCAAACTGACGATGACGATCTTGGGAACAAGTCCCAAACCTTGATCCCTCAGAATAGATATCCCTCTTTGCAAGCATTCAAACCTGGAGATCAAGGAAAAAACAAGACAGAAAAAAATGTTTGAGACAATTTACCTCCACTATTTACCTCCACTAAAAGTGTCCCAAAATGGATGTGAACGCCAGAAAGACGCGCCCGCACTTGAAAAATCATCTATAAAATCACTGCCAAATAGTCTCCTCCAAAGCCGATGAAGTATACCCGCTGTTTTCCCAGAAGCCGTGTACAAAATCTTCAGCTGTAAGATGTGTGACAATTGTAAATGATCAGAAGCCGAAATCTACACCTGCTGGAGAACACGATAATCAAAAAGACCAAAGGCGAGTCCCAGTAACCGCACCCAGGAAAACCCTTCAGACAGTGTGTCAGAATGGGTCCTTAAATTCCGTAGACACCCCGGCCGCTGAACATCAAAACAACATGCGTATAGTGATAGATGAATCATCCAAGAGTATAGATCTCATGGACATATCACAGTATTCTGTGGAGGAGTCCGAATCAAAGTTACCAAGACAACTGTCAGATGATGACCAGAAAATAACCAAACTGACACATGTTGAGCAAATGTGGAAGAAGATCTTCAAAAAACATCAACCTTCATGACTCTCGCATGTAGAAATTAGACAAAGAACGACTCTGAATACTGACCCGCTCGCCCCAACAACTAACTGGGACTCAATCAATTGAATTGAATGAGGCAATAAGTCCCCAAACCCCGATAAGTATACGTAGCACCTCCCGATATAATACGCAATATGGCAAAAGAATTAGGGAAAGACGATCACAGTAAAACAACAAGGCGCGACTCGAAAACATCAACAAATAGAGCACGCCATCAAGATGGATGGGATTTGGGGAGGAAGAACGAAGATCGCAAGTAGGAGAAAAAACAAGAAAGGGAGCAAGAGTCACTTACAGTGAAAAAATTAAGTGTCAGAAACTTCTAGCTTGAACAAATTAGAACGATACAAGACGGCACAGTTTTAAACAGAAAAAATATAATGACTCTTCTTCACTGCATCCCAAGTCTAAGACAGATCAGAACGGACGACAGAAAATTCATAGAATTTGGAACCAGGTGGAAACTGGATTGTGTATATCTTCATGTTCCTTCTCCAGTGGTGAGATCGATGATATCTTTAGCATCGGAAAACCTCCTAATGTTGGATTTCGACCTTACCGACTGTTCCGGTGAAACAAACAAGGTTTCGTCCTCGAGACACGAAAGGAAATCCCCGAAAAAAAACGAATCGATCGTCTGAGACAACAAAGACAAAAACACAAAATGAACACTGAGTGCAGGCAGGAACGGAGCATTAACACAATGAAGACCGACAGTCGAAACTTGTAGAAAGCAATCTCAGGAAACGGGGAGAAAAGATCTTTTGTGAAAAGACTCCACAATATGACACCCGGCATGAACCCAAGAAGAAGACGGCTGGAACAGAGCCCTTAAAATGTCTCAAAGATCCTTTAGAGACAAGAGATTTACACATGGGTCTGTTGCAAAGACTCACGATAACCTTTTCGCCTGACGAAATTCCCATTTCGGACTTAGAAGGAAACAGTCCCCTGGATGAAACTACCATAAATCAGAGTCATCAGAAATGGACTTGGATCTTGCAAGCCTTGGCCTCGTCAACTCGAAGATAGCCATCCATACGAGCAGCTCTTGACCAGGAGGATCCAAAAGAAGATCTTGAGACACCAGGCTATATAACTCTAGGTTCATGGAATACGAGAGGTTTTACCCATTTACTCTCACCCAGCAATATAAATCTAGGAGACTTTGATAATCTCTGTCTCCAAGAGACCTGGTTACCAGATAAACCTCACATGGATGGATACGAGACCTACCTATCTCCACAAGTGAAAGGCTCCTACGGACGTCCTTCGTCCGGTTTATTGACCTTGATTCACTCAAACAGCGAACTTAACTTCGTGCAAACACTGGTGACAACCTTAGTTATCCAAGCTTTGCTCGTGAACTGGAAGGGAAAAAACTCCAGACTGTAAGAACAAGGACGACGTTCTAATTATAATGAATATATATTGGAACCCCCAGGCAATGAGCAAGGAACAGTTTCTGGAACTTGCAAGTACCACCTTAGATAAAATCTATACTGACCATCAACCGAAATATCTAATTCTATGTGGAGATTTGAATTTGATCCATCCTAAAATTCTCCCAGAAAAGATCACAGACAAAACTAAATTACCAACAGTGCTGAGAGGTATGAGAGTGGCTAAACCTATTAGCTCCAGAGACTTATATAATCTGCACACACTGCGGGGAAAGGACAAGGAAATTGTTCCAACCTGGGAGAGAGACAGAAACTCCGCTACAATAGATCATATCTTTGTATCTAGAGAATTTCTTCCGTATATTGTCCATTTCAAAACATTGCGAACCAAACACAGTGACCACAACCTTCTTCTGGTAAAATGGGAAATGAAACAGGAAACCAGAAAGAAAATGAGAACAAAGGTAGAAGACTGTAGTGGTGGACATAGACTAAGACTAACAGCAACTGCTGTCAAAAACGTAACCTCCAATTACATCACTAACTCAGTAAGTGGTAAACATCAAGTATGAACAGCTCTTGACCATCTATCGAAGCAAGAGAAATGGAAATAAAAATACACAAAGTGAAAACCGTCATTGTTATGACAAAAAACTGGTTGAAGAAAGAAGAAAAGTGAGAGCAGCAAAGCGTTGTGCAACAAAAACTAAAAATATGACAGATATAGAAAGAGCCAACAGTGTGAGGAAAAAATACAAAAATTGGCTAAGATCCTATAAAGAAATTCTATATCTATCTGAAGCAGATTAAATGTTAATAATAACGGCCGAAAATCTAGAGAATTCTGAACACTAATAAAAACAACGGCAAGGGATTCCAACAACCAAATTCAAAATAACATCAGAGAAGATGCTTGGATAAAGCACTTCACAGCACTCTTTCAAAAACCTGCTCATACTTGCCCACACAAACAGCAAATTGGTGAAACAGTGTGGGATTTGCCTCACGATACTGAAACAATTGAACAGCTCAAGAGCCCCCCCGGACGGCCTGACCAACGCCCACCTGAAACAGGCACCGAAAGAATGGGCCACCTTTATTCGCAAGGTGATCAAAAAAAATATTTTCACAAAATCTATACCATCAACTTGGACAACATCAATTGTAGTCCCAATCTACAAAAGTGGACCAAGTGAAAGTGCTAAGAACTATAGACCAATAGAATTATTGGATGTCATCGGAAAGCTATAAGGTTCATTGCTATTGGACCACTTCCAAAATTGGATGAAGGAGGCTGATGTTGGCGACCCATTTCAATCGGGCTTTGTGAAGAAAGCAGGAACCTCAGTGAACATTCTCTTGATGAGCACATTAAAAGGCAGGATAAAAGAAGGCAGTCCCAGAATCTTCATGGCCTTCGTTGACCTGGTGCAGGCCTTTGACCAGGTCAACCGTGAACTCCTATGGGGAAAGCTCGAGAAATATTTTGGAACCTATCCAGGCCCCACATGAAAACACCTCAATGACAGTTCGACTAAATCAACAAGGGACCTTGTCAAAATCCATCTCCACGGCAAGAGGTTTGTAACAGGGGTGCCCTCTGGCTCCCACCCTCTTTAACTCCTACCTCTCCAATTACAAGGACACAGAATCTGACGTGCAGTCTTTTCCACCGGCTCTGGGGGAAACCACAATATCCCGCCTCTTGTACGTGGATGATCTGATCCACTTAGATCAGACCCCCCTTGGCCTTCAGCGGCAGCTAGACAACCTAGGCACATATATTGGAAAGAATAATCTGGAAATAAATAAAACCAAAACAAAAGTAATGATCTTAGAAAAAACATCAACGAAAAATGACAAACTCAAATGGCACTTGGACGGTGTAAGAATTCAGACCGTGACAGAATTAAAATACTTGGGAGTCATTTTGAGCAACAGTCCAAGAGAAATAAATATGCAGGTAAGCGTTTTGGACAAAGTTAAAAAACTAACAACGCATGCGAAGGCTATAGACAGAAAATTCTGCCATTTCTCAATGACACCAATTCTCCAATTCTACAAATCAAAGGTCGTGCCTTCTTTGAGCGATGGAGCGGACGCTATGGCGAAAATTCTGGATGAAACTTGGCTGAAGTTAGGAAGCTACTTCTGGTGTCGCGTACTTACATTGCCAACATCGAAACCAATGGCTCTGATCAGAAGGGAGTTGTGCATGCTCTCACTTCAGGCTACAGTGGATAGAAACCGTCTGATGCTATACAGAAAAGTAATACTTCCAGACCGTCCAAACCAAAAATCTTTGACATTCTGTATATGGAAATACAAGGGACAAAAAGTAAAACCCTCACAGAATGGGTAAGAAGAAACCAGAAAAAACTCGACGAAATAGAATCAACAGAATTAAAAAATAACCTGAATAAGGTAAAAACTAAATTAGAAAGATGTGATTGGATTGCATTAGACAAAGGATATAAATTGGTATCCCACCTTCCATCAGCAAGTAGAAGACTCAACGAGACAAGGCCGTACATGGGAAAATTCCCCAATAAAGCGTTACGAAACATATTCATGAGAGCTTGTCTTAATCTTTTGATAACCAACGAAATAAGGGCTGTCAGAGGAATTTCGCAAATCAATACTTATCGCTTCTGTGAATCACCAAACCAAATTGAAACTGTCAGGCACCTACTTCTATCATGTAAGGGAAAACCAAAGAAAGAAACATTCATATGGGCCACTTGTTCAAAGACTTATCATCATCCCATAACGAAGAGGATTGCTGGAACCGCTTGATATAAGGAGAAAGAACAAAGAGATGTGATTGCTGTGACACAGTTTCTGCAAAAACTTGATTTCCAGAAATAAGAGAATAATCGACAGGAATGACAAAAAGGGACAGTAAGAGAGAGGTCCAAATGCCCTACACTGTAAGACAACAAATATGAGCTTTTGGAATTTGTAAGGACTTTGAATGATTAGGAATAAGATGTATTTTATGGATGAGAAATTGTAAATATTGCCTATGCAATTAAATCAATAAAAAAAGAATGTGCATACAAAATTCTTTGCCGCTGGTATATGTCACCAACTAGACTCTATGGTATGAACACAGGAATCCCTGATTCCTGTTGGAGGGGGTGCAGGGAAAAGGCACATTATTGGAAAGAAATCCTCTCACATTTTAAAGACCTCACCAGGGTTGTGCTGACATGGGATCCAAGTGTGGCGATAGTAGGTGACACGGATGAAGAGGGGCATTACCTCATGGGATGATCAAGAGCGAGGGTTGTTACCCAGCTTCTACTAGAAGCAAGAGTCACCTTAGCGGCTGCTTGGAAGCGATTAGAAGGCCCATTTTGTGGCTAAATGATGGTTGGGAATTTGGTTGCTAGTAGCTAGGAACACATTACTACTATTCTGAATGGCACCTTTCCAGCCTTTTACCTGGCCTGGCTCCCTGTTAATGATTACTTAACAGACCACTACATCTAACCCACAAACGCCAGATGTTTAGAAACTATGACCTGTTGTGAACCTGACATTGGGCCTCATTAGTAGTCTGGCAGTATCCCTGTGGTAATACTGCTGGGATACCGCCAGTGAAAATAGCGCTACCGCTACTCGGTCCGGCGCTGTTAGTGCCGGATCATGAGTAGTGGTACAGCTGTAGTTTCCACTCCCCATTGGGTCCAATAGTGCTGAAAACAACCAAAAACAGCCGAAAAGGAGCGGTACAGGGACATTTTTACATCCAGCAAAAAGCTGGAGGTAAAACTCCAACTTACCGCCCAACTCATGATTGGGCTGACCCTTAAATGCAGCAGTAATAGCGTTACTGCTGCATTTAAGGGCTACAGCCCAACTCATAATGAGGCCCATTGTCCGTTTTCTTTTTTTTACCATGCTGTGACAGTGTTTTCTTTTGTTTCTTTTATGTTACTTTTTGTCAATGCTTCATTTGCTGTTAACCTCTTATTATTGGCTATTGTGATTATAAATGAAGAAAATGCTAAATAAAACATGAGTAAAAGATACGTTCGTAGCATTCTTCTTTTGAAAATGTGGAATTTAGTAACGCATGTGAGAGTTAAATGAACTTTTATACATACAAAAGCAGAGATAATTGGTTCACCACCACTGATGGAAAATCTTCAAAAATTCTGATAATTGTATAAACCGTTATGCAAGTTTAGCCAAGTTCTATTTCAATAAACTGCTTTATTCCTTCATTACACAATCACATCAGTCTGGCACAGTAATTTCTCAGACATTTCCCTGAGTTACGGCTTTGTCATTGGGAATCAAGAGAAGGAAAGCAAACCATAGTTCCGTACACTTTTTGCAGGGGAAATGGCAAATTCATACATATGCTGTTAATAATGGTGACTAAAAAGGAAAAGGGGGTTAAGCAGTAGGCCAAAGCATAAACATGGACAAGTCGAGTCCGACAAACCGCCTCCCAGCCTCCTCTCACTTGTGCCATATTCTCTGGAATTTAGTCGGGCATCTCCGTGCATTATAAATTCTTCTTTCGTAGGACATACAAACGTCCATATCCGATACCCATTTGCTATACCTGGGCACATCCATCTTACCCCACAACATAGCTATTTTGCTCTTGGCTAGGATGGCTGCAGTACATATCAACAACTTGTCAAAGCGGCCGTAGGAGGGAGCCCCCCAGATTCCCAGCAACATCATCTTAGGTTCAACGGGCACCGGCTCCGACACCGCCCTTGTCAACTTTTCCAGAACCCTTTCCCAAACGCGATATATCATCGGACATTCCCAACTAGTATGTAAAAATAAAAGTGCCATCTGCTCTGTAGCATCTCGGGCACTGCTTATGGGCCTCCCAGCCTCCTTTAAACAGGAGCGTACGCGAGTAATAGTTCTAAGTAATATTTAGAGTTGAATCAAACGATATCGGGAGGAAATTATCATCTCCCTCGGAGACATCAGGACCTCTGTCCAGTCTTCAGGGTCCATGACACCCACCTATGCTGTAGTCCAGTCATGTCTCCAGACGAAAAGGAGGGTATGCACTGGTACATGGTCGAGGTGACCTTCCTGTGTATTCGCTTTGCCACGATGTTGGCTTTATGAGAAACCTGAAGGTGTCTCACCCGCTAGTCCCTGGTGATTTGTCATCCAGGTGGCCAGGACACGGCCATCACTTTTGGATCCAGTTCCTGGGGGTGAACAAGTGCGGGAAGATCACATAGGTGAGGGGTCTTCAGGGAGTAGGAGTGGGAGACACTGGATGGTGAGACGCGGTATCCCCTTCCCTGTAACACCTCTTTCGAGGGGATTGGGTCCTCTGACGTATTCCATATCTATGACAGTAATCACCACAGCTGTGCTGCTTCGGAAAATCTTCGGTGTCTGCGTCCTGCGTCGATGACGTCGATACGCCGCCCTCGAGGACCTCCACCGAGGGCCGACGTCACTGGATGTTATAAGTAGGACGCACGACACCCGTAGCCTCAGTTCCGTTTTTTCCACGAACGTGTTCGCTTTGGGAATCTCGGCACGCCTCGACTCTTTTGAGTTTCTGTTGTTTCTCGGTTCTTCGAACCTGTTTGGTGTTTGTGTAGTATTTCTTCATGAAGATGTCTACCTCGTCTTCCACACCACGTCAGGGCTTTAAGAAGTGCGGGGACTGTGGGTCCAAGATGTCAGTTACGGACTTGCACGACGCCTGCCTCTGGTGCCTCGGGGAGGCCCATGACATGGACGACTGTGTCGACTGCCAGTCGCTCACGTCGAAAGCCTTGCGGGAGTGCAAGAAGAAGTTATCGGTAGGTAAGGTGTCCAAGCCCCGGAAGTCGAGGACTGCGGGGCTTTCGACGGACGACTCGAGGGGCGACTCTCGGCGTCGTCGTCGGAAGTCCAGGGGGTCTCGGTCCCGGAGTCGGTCTCGCCACTCCTCTGCCTCTTCGAGGCACTCCCGGAAGCGCCGTCAACGGTCGCCTTCCCCGTCCTCATCCGAGGACTCCGCCCGTCGGCGGGTCGCTTACCCCACTAAGCATGCGACACCGGAGGAATGGGCTTCCTTCGGGAAGAAAATGTTGGCGATTCTCTAATCGCAGGGCACTGGTCCGTCCGCGCCTCCGAGTGGGGTCGGTCGTGATCAGCCGAGAGACACCGCTCGCACGCCTTCAGGCTCGGGTGGACGTCACAATTCGCAGTAAAGGTCCCGCTCGGACAAGGGGAACCGTTCTCGGCATGCCCGGTCCAGGTCCCGGTCCTCGACACGCTCGAGACCGTGTGAACCTGTGGTGTCGACTGACTCTTTCGAGAGCTTGCCTTCGAAGAAGTCGTCGACACCATCGGCGTCCCGGCCGTCGAGGGACACGCTCGTGGCCCCAGCCTCGAGGACTGTGTTGGCGCCGTCGATGCTGTCGACGCCGATTCATTCGACGCCTTTCGAGGCTGTGTCGACGGGGGTACCCTGTGGCTCCGGGGAACCACCTAGAAAGGCTCTGGCCAAGGTCACGCATGGCTTTGGTTCAAGTTGTGTGCCTTCTTACCGCCATCTGGAGTTCATTTCAGAGGTGGATGAGGGCTCTGATGATGGCATGGTGCCTGACACGGTGCCAGACGAGATTCTCTCGGGCCATAGCCAGTTTGAGGACCTGAGGCCGTCCCTGCATGATGCTAGTGGGCTGGACACCTCTCCAGAGGTGGAGTTTTGTAGGCCTGAGCCTGGCACTCATGCCGATTCTTCGTACCAGCGCCTTATGGCAAGGGTCACCGAGTACTTAGGATGGTCTGCTCCCCCGGTGGAGTTTGTTCAGGATGACCTCACGGATATCCTTAACATTGGTCCACCAACTGACCCGGTACTGCCCTTTCATATGGCTCTACAGAGGAGGGTGGAGGCGGCTTGGACTGCTCCGGACAGTCTCCCGGCAGTGGGCAAGTCTTTGCTGTGAAAATACCGCCCAGCCAGTAGTGACCCCTGCTACTTGACAATGCACCCTACTCCGGAGAGTTTGGTGGTGCAGGCGGCTTTGGCCCCGGCAAAGCAGGCGTCGTACCCTACCATCCCTCCTGAGAGAGACGACAAGCGTTTTGACGGCTGGGCGAAGAAAGTGTTTTCTGCAGGGGGTATGGAGCTTCAGGTGGCCAACTCCATATGTGCCTTGTCACATTTTACGCACATTCTGTGGAACTGTGTTTCCTTGGCGGCTGAACATATTCCCGAAGGGGACGAACGGGATGGTTTCCTTGCCATGGTTCAGCATGGCAAGGATGCCATGTGTGAGGCCGTTCAGCCGGGTTTGGACATGGCAGATTGCGTCAGCCGGTCCATGGCGGCGAGCACCATGATAGGCAGGTTTGCGTGGTTGCGGAAGTCGGGGTTTGCTCCTGATGTGCGGGCCCGTCTCCTCGCCATGCCCTTTGACGGGGAACATCTTTTTGGCAGCAAGGCTGACGAGAGCCTTGAGAGGTTGCAGACGAAGTCGTTGGGCGCTGCAGTTTGACAACCTCTGCCTTTTCGTCCTAGGGGACAGCACTGGAGCGGAGGTTCCTTTCGTTATTACTCATCCTTTGGTAAAGCGAGAGGAGCTGCCAGTCAAAGGGGCCACCGTAGGAGTGCCAGAGGTGGAAAACAAGGTACTCGAGGTGCCAAGGCTGCTCGAGCTGTTGCCTCTTTGCCATCAGGCAACGCCGCAGCCGCTTCAGCTCAGTCATGAGGCCATGTCCCATGGTTCGCCGGCTGGGGGAAGGCTGGCGCAGCATCTTGCAGAGTGGCGCGCCAATACTTCAAATGTGTGGGTTCTGGAGATCATAACCCACGGCTACTGTCTTCCTTTCCGGCAGAGGCCTCAAGACAATCCACCAGGGAATCTCTCTTTGAAGAGTCCGGATCCGCTCCTTGCGCAGGTAATTCAATCCCTGCTGGAGAAAGGCGCCATAGAACTGGTGCCTGTAGCAGAGAGGAACAAGGGATGGTATTCCCCTTATTTTTTTGATTTCCAATAAAGCCGGGGGATTGAGACCCATCATGGACTTGCGCGGTTTGAACAAACTCTTCAGGAAGGACAAGTTCAAGATGGTTACTCTCTCTCAAGTCCTCCAGGCCCTTCAACTTTAGGACTGGTTGGTGTCTCTCGACCTCAAGGACGCTTATTTTCATGTGCCGATCCATCCAAAGCACAAGAAGTACCTGAGATTCGCGGTTGGCGACTCGCACTTTCAGTTTCGGGTCCTGCCGTTCTGATTGACCTCCGCCCCAAGGGTCTTCACCAAGCTCATGGTAGTGGTGGCAGCGCACCTCAGGAAAGGGGGGATTCACGTCTACCCCTACCTGGACGATTGGCTGATCAGGGCGCGCTCTCCCGAGCAGGTCCTGGATCATCTGTCTGTCACCTGCCACTCCCTCCACAAGCTGGGCTTCTCCCTCAACTTAAAGAAGTCCCATTTGACGCCAACATCCCTTGGGCAGTGTTTTTCTCCCCAGGTGAGGGCTCATCACATTCAGCAGATGGTGCACAAGTTTCAACTTGCCCAGACTCTCCCAACATTGCAGTTCTCGAGACTGCTCAGCCCCATGGCATCCTGCATTCTTCTGGTGCCAGAGGCCAGGTTGCGGATGAGATCTTTGCAATGGGCACTCAAGCTCCAGTGGTCTCAGTCCTCCGGCAGGATGTCGGACCCTGTTCAGGTGCCATCTTCAGTCGCCCAGGACCTTCTGTGGTGGGCCGACGAAGGCAATCTGATGCGGGGGGCTCCATTTTGGCTGCCCTGGCCGGAGGTGACGATCGTGACGGACGCATCCCTCACGGGAGGGGGAGCTCATGCCAACAAGTTGACAGTCAGCGGTCGTTGGTCTCCGTCGGAGTCCAGACTCCATATCAATCTGATGGAACTGAGGGCCGTCAGGCTAGCCATGAAGGCTTTTCTGCCGACTGTGCGAGGAAAGAATGTCCTGATCCTGACGGGCAACACGGTGGCCATGCACTATCTCAACAAAAAGGGGGGGCAGGGTCACTTCCTCTGTGCAGGGAGGGGATGCAGCTCTGGTTCTGGGCAATCCAGCAGGAAGGTTCGATCTCGGCAGTTCATCTGGCAGGAAACGAAAGCGAGACGGCGGACGCTCTGAGCAGGCAGAGCGCGATCTCTCACTAGTGGGAGTTGGCTCAGGAGATTCTCCTGGAGATCTTTGCCCTTTGGGGGACCCTTCAAGTGGATCTCTTCGCCTCCAGTGTCAACCGGAAGTGCGAGAGGTTCTGCTCGTGGGAATTTCCTCCAAACGGAGCCTTAGGAGATGCGTTCGTGGTGGAGTGGTCATTCCCACTACTGTACGCATTTCCTCCAGTCCCCGTCATCCCGCAAGTACTGCAGAGGTTGCGGAGGTCCGGTTCCCGGATGATCCTCATTGCTCCGGCGTGGGCCCGGAGGACGTGGTACCTGGACCTTCTCGACTTGTCCATCTGCCCTCCGCGTTGTCTTCCCTACCGAGACGATCTGCTCTCACGGGAGGGGGGTCAGGTTCTCCATCCAGAGGTCAGGTCCCTCAACCTTCACGCTTGGTTTCTGAAAGGTCGAGGTATAAGGATTGGGACCTCCCTGAAGACGTGATGGAGGTGTTGCTTTCGGCCAGAAGGCCCGCAACAAAGTCCCTGTACCGTTGCCATTGGAGAAAGTTCTGCGATTGGTGCAGGGTTAAGAATGTGGATCCTTTTTCATGTGAAATTCCCATTGTTCTGTCTTTTTTTCTTTCTTTGGCCCACAGGGGCCTTCAAGTGGGTACCATTAAAGGTTCCCTGGCGGAGCTGTCCATATTTAAGCGCTCGTCTGAAGAGTGTTTTAAAGTTCCTTTAATTTCTCAGTTTTTGAAGGGGCTCACTAATGTGTTCCCTCTGTCGCCTTTCCAGGTGCCCGGTTGGGATTTGAACCTTGTTCTCAAGTTTCTGATGGGTACTCCGTTTGACCCTTTGCATTCATGCCCTTTGAGACTGTTAACTCTTAAAACTGTATTTTTAGTTGCGGTCACTTCTGCTCGCAGAGTGAGTGAGTTACAGGCACTTTCAGTTAAGCCACCCTTCATTGTGTTTCATAAGGACTGTGTTTCTTTTCTTCCGAAGGTGGTGTCGGAATTTCATTTAGGCCAGAAGGTTGTTCTTCCGGCATTTTATCCTCCTCCACATCCTGGTAAGGAAGCGAAGAGGCTCCATAGGCTTGATCCTAGCAGAGCGTTAAGCTTTTATATTTCACGCATGTCCCGGGTCAGAGTGGACGATCAGCTCTTCATTGGTTACACTGGAAAGCGTTTGGGACAGGCTGTGACGAAACAGACTTTGTCTCGCTGGATTATTTTGGCTATCTCTGATTGTTACCGCTTGGCGGGTATGGACCCACCGGTCGGCTTATGGGCCCATTCTACCAGGGGTATGGCTGCCTCTACTGCCCTGCAGAGGGGTGTTCCTATTCGTATCATCTGTGATGCAGCCACCTGGGCTTCGGTACATACTTTTGTACATCACTATTCCCTCGATTCCATCCGGGGGCAGGATTTAGCCTTTGGCAAGGCGGTCCTTTACTCCGCAATTTGATTGGGCATGCTAAATTTCTGTTTTCTAAATACTTTTCCCAACTCCTTGTATTGGTACTGCTTTGGGAGTCTGTCATAGATATGGAATACGTCGGAGGACCCAATCCCCTCGAAGAACAAGTTACTCTCTTACCTGGTAACGTTCTTTCGATGGGATGGTCCGATGACGTATTCCATATCGCTCCCTCCCTACCTTTCCCGCTACAGAATTTCTTATGCGATTGCAGCTTACGTTTCCGCAAGGCTTTGTGTGTCAGACTGGCAGAAGACTGGTGGCACACGTTCTGGGGAAAAAACTACAACTGAGGCTACGGGCGTCGTGCGTCCTACTTATAACATCCAGTGATGTCGGCCGTCGGAGGAGGTCCTCGAGGGCGGCGTATCGACGTCATCGACGCAGGACGCAGACCCCGAAGATTTTCCGAAGCAGCACAGCTCTGGTGATTACGATCATAGATATGGAATACGTCGTCGGACCATCCCATCGAAAGAACATTACCAGGTAAGAGAGTAACTTGTTCATCCCATCCTACCAGGTAGGATACTTAGGAACTCAGCCCCTCCAATCCCACTATTACAACACAATCACTTTCTCACGGACAACTCTCTATGAGAGAAAATGGACTAACAGCTGAGCCGTGTACCTGACATATCCCAATACAATGGTCAAGCAGGGTCAGGCAATTACTGACCATTACACACTCCAGACTTGCATTACACTTCCCCGCATGGATAAAAGGCGGAGCAGAAGAGCACACTCTGAGTGAGGCAAAACACACGAGGAAGCAGCAGTTCCAAGATGGAAGTTTAGCACTAGGAGAAATACGGCAAAACAGAAGGGGATTGCAAGGAGGGAAGTGCCCTTGACCTTTTCGATGAGGAACAGTTACTTTCACGAACACTCAAGAATAGAAAGCGTAAGACCAGGAAACCAGCCTGAGGTATCCTGTATTGTGTGTCGGAGGTACCCGGGGCCCTCCTGCGTCAATAATCAAGGTGAGAACAAGCGCCTGCCGCTGTGGTACTGTGGTTGGCTCCTATAAAAAAGCAGTGCCAGAGAAATCAACACAGCCGGTGAATTGGGGAGACTGATACCAGACCGGTCTGTGCTGAAGCCAAGGTTGCAAGCAGCAACATTGTATGGTGAGCGCTGAAGCGAACAGTGTGTTAAAACGCATGTGATAACCAACGCGAGTGAAGTTGAACAGCACATGAGTGATTGAACTTTGAAACCAAGATACAATACCTTCGATCGAGTAGTTCGGCACAGCGTGCATGCTTATTCGAAGGTCTCTGTAAGGTATCCAGCTAAGAGTGGAGAAAGGTGAAAGAGTGCATCAAAGTGGTCCTGTGACGGGTGAAGCAAAATCCTGTGCACTATCGAAAGTCTTTGACGTTGACACTACCAATCGAATTGATGACAAAATAGAGAAAGTTGGTCTGAGCCCGAACAAGGGAGATCATTTGAAAGCTTTTGGGATAAAATAAGCTTTGTGTTAAAGAGAATTAAATTGGTCCAAGTCCGGCAGAGGGAAACTGATTGAACATGGTGTTAAAGGGTATCAGAGCCCGGCTGAGGGGGATCGGAGGTGAATAATGAATCCCGTGATAAGCTGAGTATGTGTGAAATTCTCAGAGGATATGAACGTATTGTTTGTTTGTCGTCTCAGGCCCTCTAAAAGAAGAGACTTTGAAAGGCAAAGAGACTTGGGCACAGAAGCCCCTGATGTTAAAGTTTGAACTGCACCCTCATGCCATAGAAGCCAGAGACTGTTCTAAGCTGAAGTGTACCACCTTGTCCCGTGCTGAAAATGTGGGGAACGGAGGCCAACAGCCTGAACATCCTAACATATGATTTTCTTGAACACTTTTCTTTTGCATAACATTGCTTGCCACACTATTTGGTTTTAGAGGGAAGGATTGGCAATAGGTTTATTAGTATAGGCCCTTTTATTTTAGACAAGATACCACTAGGACTGTGTAATTATTATTTGATGGTCGTAGCTTGCTCCCATCTTCAGATTTAGGACTAAATAGGCGTTTTTCAAACCCAATTGAAGTTCAATAAACACCCTAACACCCTTCAACTGTGGTCACGTGTGTCTGTCTTACTGTTGATACCATACCTTCCTTACAGCTTCTGGAGGTGAACAGGTGGGGACGGCTGTAAAGACCGGAGGGGGGTGTCTGTACTTCTGCTCTCTATATGGTAGAGGAGAGGCAGAGAGGACCCCAGCCAAGATTCTCTATTATTGGTGCGTGGTCGAGCAATCAAGACATAGCTTCTCAGGAGGTGATGCGGTCTGGTTCTTAAGTACAGTGTAGTCCCCAAGCACCCACAAAGGAATGTCTGTGCACTGTATCTGTTAAAACAGTCTTTATATAATTAACATTCAAGGTTATGTACAATATCACTATAACTCACTTTGTACTCGGTTATCTAAAATGGCAAATATACAGTTCTACGTGGTACCACAATTACTATTAGATCTCTTTAAAGTGCATCAATGGTACGGTTAAGTGGCACACAAATCAGTTCGTAATGGTGTGCAGTCATAATCTCGAAAAAATAATAGCGAATTGCAAAAATGTCTAAACAATAATGTCGAAAAAAAATGTACATTTTCTTTTTTTTTATTTACATTTCGAAGAAAAAACAAAAAAAAAAGCGACTTTTTTTTCTGACTTTTTGTTTTAGACATTATGACTTTCGATATTATTGCATTCGACTTTATGACTATAAACCGTTCATAACGGAAACCAACAATAGAGGTAAGAGGAAAGCAGTTGGTGAGAACAATTGGCAGAATACTGGCTCTGTTACCGAGACACAGTTCTGTGTGGAGACCCCCCCCTTGCCTGGGCAACCGGTAGAATAAAGATATATTACAAGCTCAGACCATATATTGTTCACAAGAGACTTCCCAATAGTTCTGCAACCCCAAAGTACCTGGCATTTTAGCGTTCCTCGTAGGGGAATCAACGGCCCTTCTTGAGTGTCCTCCCTTTAAGGCAGGAGTCACGGGTAGTCGAATGTCCGACGGAGAACAGGGTGAGCTACGACGGTGAAGTGGCAGCTTCGTTCCTAGCGGTACTCGTTGACGGGGAAGCGTAAACGTCCTGCAAAGAAGAGGTGTGCGGGGCACCTCGGTGTCCATAGTTCTGGAACGCAAAGAGTTTGAAGAACTGTGGCCCAGCCAGGGCGTCGAGTCGTCGGCGTCTCTGTGGTCTTTGGGTGGCGGGAAACCCACCGGCGGAGGCTCTTCGGCGCGTCGACGGTCAGGCCTTCTCCAGCGGGATAAAGCAGCGGCGATGCGACGAGAGCGTCCTTGTATCTGAAAGTTCTTAGGCAAACGGGAGCATGGCGGCTCCGGTCGGCGACGGCAGTCGTCGACAGTGGCGGCCAATAGTCCGGGCGCTTCACTTTGGGATTCCGCGGCAGTCCCCGTCTCGGGTCGGCAGCCTGTCGAGGGTCTGTCTACCAGGGAGCTTTGGTAAAGATCAGCTGGTGCACGATGGTCCCTCGTAGTTCGGGACGAGGGCGCCTTACCAGATCCTCTCTGTGTCCGTCCTTAAAGACACAACAGCTTTCTGATTGATGAAGAAGGGCAACAGCAATTCTTCTCTTCCAGCAGGGCTTCAAGGTCAAGCCTCAGTTTCACTCCAGTTACTCTTCAGCTTCTGAACACGAATTCTAGCAGTGAGAGGCCCCCAGATATACTAGTTGGTCTCCCATTCATTCGGCTGGGTCACACTCAGGCAACCAATCGGTCAAAAGGGCATGCATGCATGCAGGCAGGCAGCCAATCAGGTGCATCTGCATTCAGGCCATTCACTTCTCTCCAGACACTCACAACAAGTTTTGTGTATTGGGACAAGTACCCAGCCATTCAACCCTCCACACTGCATTCATACCAGTTTCGGGCAGGGCTGTCTCAGCCATTGTGTCAAACACCAGATACTAGACATCCACAACACAGAATGCGTATTTGTCACACACTCCATTCACCCAGGTCCCACCCACAGGCATACCCACAACATACGGTCGTTGGGAAGGCTCCAGCCAGTCTGGTCAGCACTTCCACACACTACCATGTATGGAACTTTCACCCAACAGCCAGTAGTCAGGGGGAAGGGACAGAGTCAGGGCTTACCGGGACTTGGGGAAGATCAAGGTAACAGGCGATGGAAGGCAAGAGGCCACGGGGGCCATCTTGTCTCCATCAGGAATCGACCGATTCCAATGACAGGGCCTGGGCATCCCAAAATGGAGGACGCTCAGGGCACCAGTCAATTCAGCACGGAGCTGCCACCAGCCCATAACCTGCTCTGGGGGCCACCCACAGGTGCCCAAAAACATACACTAGGGGCACAAGGTTGTACCTCTACCCATGGGTGCCATAAGGGTATCCCATGGGTCCGTTCACCAAAACCAAAGGAGAGAGCTGCACCGCCAGGAGTCCCACATGAACTCCTGCGCGGAAAACACGTCAGAACACACGATAAAAAGCAGTAAAGGACAAGGATACGGAGGCTCTGTCCTTCTGATGCTGTCACGATCCGGACTCCATGGAGACTGTGGGAGCATTGGAGGAGGAGATGAGTTACTCGCGATCATCGCGATGTCGGCGTAACGGTCCAGTGTTGCGGCCGACTTCGCGATGTGCGCAATGACGTGTTTAAATATGCGTCAATTCTTTCACTCGGCGCGTTGCAACCCTGCTCTTCCGGTTGGGTCTAAGCGCTGTTCGAGTGTTTTCGCCTGTGCCTTCCTCCGCTGTGTTTTTCCTTCGCTGCCCCTCCTAAGCATCAACCTTCAGGGCCTGTTTCTCCCCTTCTCCTTCTGTGACGCTTCATTCTGTTTCTCCAGCCGTTTTGTTACCGCTTGTCCTGTTACCTGCATTTCTTCCCACTCCTAGTCTTCCACCCATTGTTCTTGAGTTTCCGTCCCTCCCGGTCCTTCTATATTTCCTTGCTGTACCTTCCTGTGCATCACCCTGCTACTCCCAGTGCATTCTGGGACTTGGAGTTTCCTCATTCCGAATTACACCATCTTGGATCAGAAGACCAACATCAGGGTTTTTTCAGCCTGTGCTTTTTCCCTGAAGTGGGGTGGTCTCCCTGGGAGCCCCTACTGCCGACTTCTTGTCATTAGGCAGTGTGGCTTCCAGAGGAGCTCACCCTAAACCCAACAAAGAAAAGCCTAACGACTCTTGGCGTGAAAGAAGACAAATCCCCTCGGAAGATTCATCCTGCGACGAATCCACAGGTGAGGAGACGGAGGAGGAGGTGAAGTCAGTGGGTGAATCTTTGTTTACTGTCAAACCTAAGAGATGCATTTCCAGCATCACAGTCGCCCCCCGACCCCAGACTGAGGTTAGGGTGCTTAATCTCCCACGAGATAGACACCCTCATCCAGACGGTCAACATACCTTCTGGAAAGGCCATCTGCATTATCGTGACTCTTCCCTGGTCTATGCTCTATGGTGAAGTCTAGCCCCTGCAGGCTAATGGACCACCTGAGCAGTTTTGGGTTTTCACCCTTCATCTGCATAAGCCACTTCAGGGGCTTATGATCTGTTTGGACCTTGAAGGTAAACCCGGTAAGGTAGGGCCTAAAACACCTAAGGCTCCAAACTATACTAAAACATTCCTTTTCAACAGTAGCCCACCTAAGTTCTCTACCCTTGAGTTGTCTACTGATGAATATGATAGGATGTTCCCTTCCTTTGTCATCTAACTGGGACAAGACAGCTCCAATTCCGGTGTTGCAGGCGCCAGTTTGAACGATAACGGGCTTGCTGGAATCGGGCACACAACACAGGTGCCCTACACAGACTTTCTTTCAAGCCATCAAAGGCCCTCTGACAGTCTTCAGTCCAATTAACCTTCCTAGGCTGTTTGGGTGAAGTCAGAGCTGTCAGGGGTGTAGCTATGGTTCCATAGTCTGCCATGAAATCGCGATAATACCCAGTGAGACCCAAAAAGGCTCTCACCTGGGTTTGAGTTGTGAGAGTCTCCCAGTCATGTACATCCTGTACTTTAATGGGGAGAGGTTGGATTTGACCCCCTCCTACCTCATGACCAAGATATGTGACTTTCGCCTGAGCTATCTGGCACTTGGTGGCCTTGATAGTGGGGTTGCCCTTTTCAAGGCCTGCAACACCCTATTCAGATGAGTCAAATGCTCTTCCCAGGTGGAACTGTAGACGGCAATGTCGTCTAAGTAGGCCACACAAAAGGCCTCCAGCCCACTGCGCGCATGATTGACCAATCTCTGAAAGGTGGCAGGGGCATTCTTCAACCCAAAAGGCATGACCCTAAACTGGTAGAGTCCCTCAGGTGTTGAGAACGCTGTCTTTTCCTTGGCATGGCCCGTCAGAGCTATTTGCCAATAGCCCGAGGTAAGGTCAAAGGTGCTCACAAATTTGGCAGCACCTATGGTGTCCACAAGCTCATCAGACCGGGGCAACGGGTGCGCGTCAGTTTTGGTGACGGCATTGACTTCTCGGTAGTCCACACAGAACCTCCAATCCTTGGTACCTGCCTGGGAACTTGCCTTGGGGACAAGGACCACTGGACTGGACCAGGGACTGGTTGAGGGTTCAATAACACCCAGATCCAACATCTTAGCGACCTCAGCCTGGATGTGGTTCTTAACTGTATCTGACATATGGTAGCACCTGCTTTTGACAGGCACACTGTCACCAGTGTCAATCTCGTGCCTACACCATGGTGTAAGGCCTGGTGTCAGTGAAAACAGAGAGGCATACTGCCAGAGCAAAGACCTGCAGGCCCTCTGCTGCTCTGTCATCAGATCGGGAGAGAGATGGACTCCCTCCACGGAGCCATCCTGTGGGTTGCTATGCAGAAAATGCTCTGAAGCTAGCAAGAGACATGAGACTTCGGCTCACCTGTTGAAAGGCTTGAGCCTGTTAACATGGAATACCTGAGGGGCTACCCCAGAGGCTCCCATGTCAACCAGATAATTGACCATCTTGGAGATTATCCTGAAGGGTCCAGTCCATTTATCTGCCAAAGCCCGAGGCTTGGTAGGCTCCATCAAGAGGACCTTCTGTCCCAGAGTCCAGTCCACTTGCGATGCTTTAAGGTCATGCCAGTACTTATTCAATTCCTGGCTGGCCTTGGGATTCGCTGTCGCCTGACCCATCATCTGTGTCATCCTGCATCTGAGGCCTAACACATAGTCCCCCACTTGCTTGGCGGGACCTGGAGGGGTGGCCTCCAAACCTTCTCTGATTAAGGCAAGGGGCCCCCTCACGGGATGTCTAAAGAGTAACTTAAAGGGGCTGAAACCAACACCCTCTTGAGGTACCTCTCTGTAAGCAAACAGCAGGCATGGCAGGAGAAGATCCCACTTCTTCCTTAGGGGCTCTTCCTAAACGCCTAGCATGCCCTTGAGAGTTTTATTAAATCTCTCGACCAGACCGTTGGTCTGGGGGGTGGTAAGAGGTGGAGAACTTATGGGTTACCCAGCACTCTTTCCACATGGTTTTCATGTAACTCGACATGAAGTTGGATCCTCGGTCAGAGACAACCTCCTTCGGGAATCCAACACGGGTGAAAATGCCCAGGAGAGCCCGGGCAACCACCTTGGCAGTAACAGTCCGAAGGGGTATAGCCTCAGAGTACCTGGTGGCATGATCGACCAAGACCAGGATGAACTGATGTACACCTGACGTGGGAGGGTTAAGGGGACCGACGATGTCGATGCCCACCCTCTCAAACGGTGTGCCAACCACTGGCAATGGCTGCAGTGGGGCAATGACACTGCCTCCAGTCTTGCCAGACAACTGACAAGTTGGGCAGGTCCTGCAGTGGGACTCCACTTCTACTCCCATCTGAGGCCAGTAGAAATGGGCAAAGAGCCTCTGCTTAGTCTTCTTGGTCCCAACATGACCAGCTAAGGGCACCTCATGCGCCAACTGCAGTAGGAAGGGCCTGTAAACCTGGGGTACCACCAACCTCTTGAGGGCAACAGGTTTAGGCTTAGTGGGCTCACTAACAAGGAGCTCACCCTCCCAATAAATCCGGACTGTCCTAGGCACTTCTCCTTGTGCCTGGGACAGGGCCTGCTCCTCAGGCCCTCAAGAGAGTGGCACTCTCTCTGTCCCTTACAGAAGTCCGCCCCGGGAGGGTCCCCATTCAGCTAACAAGCATTGAAGGTTGGGGTGGTCCTCCGGGTTGAGTACCTCTCCCACAGGAAAGTCTTCTGGCTCTTCTCCCACAGGAGTTGAGACAGGGGTTCACCACTGGACCCAGCCAGTGCGGAGCCTGGATCCCAATGGGTGCTGTCGGAACAGCAGGAAGAGCAGGGTGTCCCTCCACCGAGGTGGCCTTCTTACTCTTCCGTTTCTTTAGTGCCTTGGGTTTCCCCGTTGGCAAGGGTGCCGGGCTCGCAGCCGGACCCTGTGTGACCTACGATCGGGTGACCGCCACAGCAGCCATGGGTAGACCATTCGTGATCATCCCCAACTCGACCAAATCGTTACCTAACAACATGTTCGCAGGCATGTTGTCCTGAACCAGGACCGCAAGCTTCTCCAATCGTAATTGACTAAGGCTACAGGCGATAATTTGGGAGGCCCATCAGCTAACCTGGTGGTTCTCAGAGGAGCACCGACAAAGTCCTCTGGCTTGAGCAGGGTCCTGTCCACCACTGTCATGCTTGCCCAGTGTCTCTCAAACCAGTAGAAGGCTGGCCATTCAAGAGGACACTTCTCAAAAACCTACGAGTGGTCTGTGGGATAGTCGCCAGTACTTCTGCATACTAGTCCCAGGGCCCAAGGGACACTAAGGAAATCTCTACGGGAGTACCGAAGGTGATCCCAGTAGAGGAGGGGAGGACAGTGGCCTCCACCTCAGGTACAGAGTAGGGGTAGGTTAGGCTGACAGCCTGGACTCCAAGTGCCTTATCTTACACTTGGGGTCACCCCTTCGGTGATCCAGAGCCCCACAATTCCAACAAATGCCGGGAGTGCAGGGTATGATACTGGAACCACTGGGACCCTGCTTTGCAGCAGGTGGACCACTACTCTTACTCCCACCCACAACCGACTTATCCCCACTAAGTTTTTGGGTCTTAGGAGAGGAAGGTTTTGGTTTACCCGACTGTGATTGCTTCTGGGACTCCTCAGCTTTCTGAGAGGTCCCCTTTTCTTTGTCCTTGTCCTTCCCACTGGAGTCCCTAGGGGACACCCGGTGGGAGACCCATTTGTCAGCGAACCTAGCCAGCTTAAAGGGGTCCAAAATGTTCTGGTCAGCAACATACTGACGGAGCTCTGGTGAACAGGCTTCCGAAAAATGCTCAAAAAACATAAGGTGGGACAATTCAACAAACGTTTTCACTTTGTAACCATCAATCCACCCTATCATGTTCATGTGCGCAGCCCTCACCTAGTCAATCCAAGACACATTCTCTCATTTCTTAAATTCCTTGAACCTTTTAAGGTTTTGGGTAGGTGTCTTGCCAAACTTGGCAATCAAAGCAGACTTCATGCACTCATACTGACCCCTTTCTTCCACACTCAGTTTCAGAACAGTCATATCCAGTCTGAGGCACTCTGCTTAACAATCTCTCTCTCAACATCATGAATTGCACAAGCCATCTCGAACGCTTCAATCCATTGGAGGATATCAGAACCCTCCGCATACACACCAACCAAATCTTTCATAAACTTGGTTGCTGGGGACCTGACACACTCAACTAGTTTAGCTGAAGTCTCCACTCATGCTTTCTCTACCTGGATTCGCTGACATTCAGTGTCCCAGTTCTTGAGTTCAATGTCCTTATCTTTGAGTTCAAGATCCCGATTCTTGAGCTCCACTTGCTGTGCAAACTCCTCTTTCTTAAGCTCAGCATCTATTTCCAACTTGCGATATTCAAATCCTTAATAACTCAAGCTTCAACGAAGTGCTGGTGTTTGGAATAGAGGCAGCAGGAATGGTGGCATTCCCAGAATCCGATTCGGCGACAGCCCTCGGCGTAGACTCCTCATTGGTTGCATCCGCCCCTTCAAGAGTTTCACAATCAGTCTGGTAGTCCACCAGGGCAGCTATCAGCTCAGCCCTAGACTTGCCCACAAAGTCTAACTCCCTGGCTTCACAAGCACTCTGGAGAGCCTCTAAGCTCCTCCGAGTCAATTTATCATTTGCAATAGATTCCATTGCTTGTAATGCAGTTATCTTGTACACAACTAAACCTTAATTCGAGGGGATTGTGTCCTCTGACGTATTCCACATCTTTGACAGTGATTACCACAGCTGTGCTGCTTCAGAAAACTTTTCCGGCGTCCTGCATCGATGACGTCGATACGCTCCCTCAAGGACCTCCTCCGACGACCGTCGCCACTAGATGTTATATGTAGGACGCAAGATGCCCGTACCCTCAGTTCCATTTTTTCCGCGAACATGTTCGCTTCGAAATCTCAGCGCGCCTCAGTTCTTTTGTATCGGTTCTTCCGAATATTGTTGTAAGTTCTACGAGAAAATGTCTTTGTTTTCTGCTACCCTGAAGTCGGACTTCAAGAAGTGTCGGGACTGTGCTTCCAAGATGTCTCTGACGGACCCGCGCGACGTCTGCCTCTGGTGCCTGGGTGAGAGCCACGCCACTGATGACTGCGACGAATGCCAGTCTTTGACATCGAAGGCCTTGCGGGAGTGGAAGAAGAAGCTGTTGGTGGTTAGGGTTTCCAAACCCTGTAAGTCGAAGTCTGCTGGACTTTCGACCGACGATTCGAGGGGCGACTCTCCACGTCGGCGTAAGTCCAGAGGGTCTCGTTCCAGGAGTGGGTCCCGCCATTCATCGGCTTCTTCGAGGCATGCAAGGAAGCGCCGTCATCAGTCGCCTTCCCCATCCTTGTCTGAGGACTCCGCTAGACGGCGGGTTGCTTGTCCCACCAAACATTAATCTCCAGAGGAATGGGAGGCCTTCCATAAGGAGATGTTGGCAATTTTTAAATCGCAGGGCACCGTTCCAGCCGCGACTTGGAACGCTCAGAGCCACCGCTCGCACGCCTTTGGGCTCGGGAGGTCGGCGCGATCACCGAGAACCTTCGAGGTCTCGGTTGGACAAGGAGGATCGCCGCCGTCTAGACCATTGGAGCCTGTGAGGCCTTCGAAGAAGGCATCGACGCCATCGGCGCCATGTCCGTCAAGGGTATTTCTCAAGGCTCCGCTTCCGAGGAAGCCATCAACACCTTCAGCGCCGAGGCCTTCGAAGGACACGTTCGGGGCTCCGGCCTTGAAATCGACGTCGACGCCACTCCCATCGGCGCCCTCAACGCCTTTGAGGAATGTTTGCCGGGGGTACCCCGGAGAGCTGTGGAGGATCCTAGGAAGGCGCTCAGCAAGTCTGTGCAGCCTGTTTTCGACCCATACTCTCTTCCTCCTCCCAGGGTGGAATTGTTCCAACCCTTGGAGTACATTTCTGAGCTTGAGGAAAGGTCTGAGGAAGAGGTGCCTCTTGAGGTTCTTGATAACCTGTTGTCAGGGCATTGCCAGCTGGAAGACCTGCGTCAGTCGTTGCACGACGCCAGTGGTCTGGATACCTCCCGGGAGGTTGAGTTTGGCAGACCTGAGCCTGGTACGCATGCTGACTCATCATACAGGCACCTCATGTCGAGGGTGACGGAATATCTGGATTGGTCGGCTCCACCTGTGGATTTTCTGCAGGATGACCTCACAGATATTTTGGACCATGGTCTACCCACTGACCCGGTGTTGCCATTTCACATGGCCTTACAAAGAAGGGTGGCGGCGGCTTGGACTGCTCCGGAGAGTGTCCCGGCAGTGAACAAGTCTTTGCCGAAAAAATACCATCCAGCCAGTGGTGACCCCTGCTACTTGTCTACACACCCTACTCCGGAGAGTTTGGTGGTGCAGGTGTCTACGGCCCCAGCAAAGCAGGCAGAGTACCCTACAATCCCTCCTGATAGGGACGACAAACGCTTTGACCGCTGGGCGGAGAAAGTATTTTCTTTTGGGGGTATGGCTTTAAAGGCAGCCAACTCCGTTTGTGCCCTTGCAAGATTCACGCACACTCTGTGGAATTGTGTCTCTTTGGCGGCTGAACATATTCCCGAAGGGGAGGAACGGGATGGTTTTCTTGCCCTCGTTCAGGATGGCAAGGATGCCATGTGTGAGTCCGTTCAGTCGGGTTTGGACGTGGCAGACTGTGTCAGCCGGTCCATTGCGGCGAGCACCGTGATGTGCAGGTTTGCGTGGTTGCGTAAGTCGGGGTTTGCTCCTGATGTGCAGTCCCTGCTTCTCAGCATGCCGTTTGATGATGTCCATCTTTTTGGCAGCAAGGCTGACGAGAGCCTTGAGAGGTTGCAGACCTCCAAAGCTGCAGCGAAGTCCTTGAGCGCTGCAGTGCGTCAACCTCCGCCTTTTCGGCCTAGGGGACAGCAATGGAGGGGGGAGGCTCCTTTCGATATTACTCTTCCTTTGGTAGATCGAGGGGAGCTGCCATTCAAAGGGGCCAACGTAGGAGTACCAGAGGTGGAGTGGAAAACAAGGTACTCTAGGTGCCAAAGCCGCTCGGGCAGTTGCCTCTTTGCCCTCAGGCACTGCCGCAGCCGCTTCCGCTCAGTCATGGTTAGCCAGTTGGGGGAAGGCTGGCGCAGCATTTTGTAGATTGGCGTGCCATTACTTCAGATGTGTGGGTTCTGGAAATCATAGCCCACGTCTACTCTCTTCCTTTCCGGCAGAGGCCTCACGACAATCCACCAGGGAACCTCTCTTTGAAGAGTCCGGATCCGCTCCTTGCGCAGGAAATTCAATCCCTGCTGGAGAAAGGCGCCATAGAACTGGTGCCTGTAGCGGAGAGGAACAAGGGATGGTATTCCCCATATTTTTTGATCCCGAAAAAAGACTGGGGATTGAGACCCATCATGGACTGGACTTGCGTGGTTTGAACAAGCTCCTCAGGAAGGACAAGTTCAAGATGGTTACTCTCTCTCAAGTCCTCCAGACCCTTCAACTTCAGGACTGGTGGGTGTCTCTCGACCTCAAGGATGCTTACTTTCATGTGCCGATTCATCCCAAGCACAGGAAGTACCTGAGGTTCGCAGTTGGCGACTCCCATTTTCCGCACCCGAGTCGTGCCGTTCGGATTGACCTCCGCCCGAGGGTCTTCACCAAGCTCATAGTGGTGGTGGCAGCGTATCTCAGGAAAGGGGGGGGGGATTCACGTCTACCCCTACCTGGATGATTGGTTGATCAGAGCGCGCTCTCCCGAGCTAGTCCTGGATCATCTGTCGGTCACCTGCCACTCCCTTCACATGCTGGGCTTCTCCATCAACTTAAAGAAGTCCCATTTGACCCCTACCCAGCGGCTCCAGTACATTGGAGCAGTGCTCGACACATCCCTGGGGCAGTGTTCGCCTCCCCAGGTGAGGGCTCACCACATTCTGCAGAGTGTGGACAAATTTCAACGTGCCCAGAGTCTCCCGGCGTTCGAATTCTTGAGATTGCTCGGCCTCATGGCATCCTGCATTCTACTGGTGCCAGAAGCCAGGCTGCGGATGAGATCTCTACAGTGGGCACTCAAGATGCAGTGGTCAGTTTTCCGGCAGGATGTCGGACCCCGTTCAGATTCCGCCCTCGGTCGCCCAGGAGCTTCTGTGGTGGGCCGTCGAAGGAAATCTGTTCTGAGGGGCTCCGTTTTGGCATCCATTGCCGGAAGTGACGATTGTGACGGATGCATCCCTCACGGGTTGGAGAGCTCATGCCAACGAGCTGACGGTCAGCGATCGATGGTCTCCGTCGGAGTCCAGACTCCACATCAATCGTTTACAGCTGCGGACTGTCAGGCTAGCACTGAAGACTTTTCTGCCGTCTGTACGGGGGAAGAATGTCCTGATTATGATGGACAATACAGTGGCCTGCACTACCTCAACAAATAGGGGGGGCATGGTCACTCCAACTGTGCAGAGAGGCGATGCAGCTCTGGTTCTGGGCCATCCAGCATGAAATTTTGATCTCGGCAGTTCATCTAGCCAGAGACGAAAACGTGGCGGTGGACGCTCTGAGCAGGCAGAGCAGTCTCTCACGAGTGGGAGCTGGCTCAGGAAGTTTTTTTGGAGATCTTCGCCCTTTGGGGGACCCAGCAAGTGGATCTCTTCGCCACCATTGTCAACCCGAAGTGCGAAAGATTCTGCTCGCAGGAATTTCCTCCAAGAGGAGCCTTAGGGGACGCGTTCGTAGTGGAGTGGTCCTTCCCACTACGCGTTTCCTCCAGTCCCCATCATTCCGCAAGTGTTGCGGAGGTTACGAAGGTTTGGTTCCCGAATGATCCTCATTGCTCCGGCATGGGCCAGGAGAGTGTGGTATCCGGACCTTCTAGACATGTCCATCTGCCCTCCACGCCGTCTTCCCTACCGAGACGATCTGCTCTCATGGGAGGGGGGTCGAGTTTTCCATCCAGAGGTCAAGTCTCTCAGCCTTCATGCTTGGTATCTGAAAGGCTGAGATATAAGGATTGGGACCTCCCTGAAGACGTGATGGAGGTGTTGCTTTCGGCCAGAAGGCCCGCAGCGAAATCCCTGTACCGTTGCCGTTGGAAGAAGTTCTGCTACTGGTGAAGGGTACAGAATGTGGATACTTTCCAATGTTCCATTCCTTTGGTTTTGTCTTTTTTGCTTTCTTTAGCCCACAAGGGCCTGCAAGTAGGTACCATTAAGGGTTATCTGGCGGCGCTGTCCATGTTTAAGCACTCGTCTGAGGAATGTTCATATTTTAAAATCCCTTTGATATCTCAGTTTCTAAAAGGGCTAACTAATGTGTTTCCACCGTCGCCTTTCCAGGTGCCGGGATGGGATTTGAATTTGGTTTTAAAGTTCCTGTTGGGAGCTCCGTTTGAGCCCTTACACTCTTGTCCATTGAGACTGTTGTCCTTTAAAACTGTATTTTTAGTTGCGGTTACTTCCGCACGCAGAGTGAGTTGCAGGCACTTTCCTCCAAACCACCCTTCACTGTGTTCCATAAGGACAGGGTTGTCCTTGGGGTACGGCCTTCCTTTCTTCCGAAGGTTGTGTCGGAATTCCATCTGAGCTAGAAGGTAATTCTTCCGGCATTCTATCCTCCTCCATATCCTGGTAAGGCAGAGGAGAAGCTCCATAGGTTGGATCCTAGGAGAGCTTTGAGTTTCTATCTCTCACAGATGTCCCGGGTCAGAGTGTACAATCAGCTCTTTATTGGTTATGCTGGAAGGCGTTTAGGTCAGACTGTTTCTAAGCAGACCTTGTCTAGATGGAAAATTTTGACAATCTCTCAATGTTATCGTTTGCCGGGAAAGGGCCATCCTGTAGGTTTACGGGCCCATTCTACTAGGGGTATGGCTGCCTCCACTGCACTACAGAGGGGTTTTCCGATTCGCAATATTTGCGAAGCGGCCACATAGGCCTCTGTTCATACTTTTGTGAAACATTATTCTCTGGACTCTATCCATGGGCAAGATTTGGCCTTTGGCAAGGCAGTCCTCTGTTCTGCATTTGATTGGGCATTCTAAAATCTCTAAATTATTTTCCCACCTCCTTGTGTTGGTACTGCTTTGTCTGTCAAAGATGTGGAATACGTCGTAGGACATAATCCCCTCGAAGAACAAGTTACTTTCTTACCTGGTAACGTTCTTTTGATGGGATGTTCCTCTGACGTATTCCACATCGTACCCTCCCTACCTGCCCCGCTACAGAATTTCTTTTGCGATTGCATCTTCCGTTTCCGCAAGGCTTTCTGTGGTAAGGCTGGCAGAGGATTGGTGCCACACGTTCTGGGGGAAAAAACTACAACTGAGGCTACGGGCGTCGTGCGTCCTACATATAACATCAGGTGACGTCGGCCGTCGGAGGAGGTCCTCGAGGGAGCATATCGACGTCATCGACGCAGGACGCCTACGCTGAAAAAGTTTTCCGAAGCAGCATAGCTGTGGTAATCACTTTCAAAGATGTGCAATACGTTGGAGGAGCATCCCATCGAAAGAACGTTACCAGGTAAGAAAGTAACTTGTTCTTTAACAAAGTGCAGATATCCTTGTAAGTGGCACGGTTATACACTGATTCTTAAAACCATAAGCATCCCACCGCTGCCACCAGTGTAAAGACCAGAAGGGGGTGTCTGTGCTTCTGCTCTCTATATGGTAGAGGAGAGGCACAGAGGACCCCAGCCAAGATTCTCTATTATTGGTACGTGGTCGAGCAATCAAGGCCTAGCTTCTCAGGAGGTGATGCGGGCTGGTTCTTAAGTACAGTGTAGTCCCCAAGCACCCACAAAGGAATGTCCGCGCACTGTATCGGTTAAAACAGTGTTTATATAATTAACATTCAAGGTTATGTACAATATCACGATAACTCACTTTGTACTTGGTTATCTAAAATGGCAAATATACAGTTCTACGTGGTACCACAATTACCATTAGATCTCTTTAAAGTGCATCAACGGTACGGTTAAATGGGACACAAATCAATGTGTAAAGGAAACCAACAATAGAGGTAAGAGGAAAGCAGTTGATGAGAACAATTGGCAGAATACTGGCCCTGTGTTAGGCAGAAACCTGTGCAGTTCCCTTAGGGGCCACTGCAAAAGGCTTAAGACTACAGGTGCTGGCAGTAAACCCAATTGGTAGCAGTCTGTACCACCCAGATTTACCTGGTAGCTGTGGCTGAGCAGACAGACTTCTCTCAAGAAGAGTTAGACAGTATATAGAGTATACAAGATAGGTACCAAAATACAGTAGTACAAGCAAACCCTGACCAGAGCTTGGGTATAAAAGTATATACTTATTTATTTAAAAACACACTTTGTAAAATACACTAACACTAATATGGCAAGCAAGTTCAAACACAGTCACTATTAAAATATATACATCCCTGATCACTTATTGAACAAGTCTTAGTTAAAACACCACTTATTTTCAGACAGAGGTGAGCGCTTAACCTAAGATGGCACTCCAATAAGTTAATTAAAAAGGGAGGGGAAAAGGCAGAATTAGGAACATACACAATACCAACACTTTAGGAGAACCAGAGCAAGTCAGAAAAGGCAGAATCTACTGTGGAGCAAGAAAGTCATAGGCCAGGCCCACTCTTGAAGAGAGCAAGGCGGAATGTGTCCAAGATCACACAGTTGAATAGTACTTTTAAAGAGTTGTTGCAAAGAGTTCAAAAAGGGTTGGCTCAAGTCAGGAAAAGTTAGTTAGTAGGTCCCAAGTCACCCCAGGATAGAAAGTCAAGGATTTATGGGACACCTTGAACAGTCTGTTGCAAGGAGAACAGGGGGGACTCAGTACCTGAAATGGTGAGAAAGCTCCAGCGAGGGCAATTGTTCCTGGCAGCGGGTGCAAGTCGGTGCTTCGTCCAGGGGAAAAGAAGATCTCGACGTGGAGGAAAGCTGGAGGTCGTTGCACTGCCAGGGAAGAAACCAGCCGCGGAGTTTCCTGGTTAAAAGGTACTACCCTTTTATTCGCAGTAGTGGTGAAGCGTGGCTATCTGGCCGCCGGGGTGCTTGGCACGGCCGATTTGACCACGAGACGATCCAGGAAGGCGAAAAAGAGGGCTAACTGGTTATCCCCACCAGCTCAGAGGAAGAAGACTCTCCGGGATGAAGATCTTCTCTGTCGTCAGGAAGTGGTGAGACGGTTCAGCAGGGCTCCACCGGTGGTGTCGTCGTTGCAGGTCGGCTCAGCTTCTCCCTCTTCGGATTCTTTGGTCCTGTGGCGACTTCTGAAGTTCCAGTCCCCAAAGCCCTACTTTTATGCAGAAAACCCCTATTCATCAGTCCTAGCTGTCACTCAAACATGCTAAGTGGTGAGCCGGGCAGCTCACCACTGGGCCAATCACACAAGAGTGCGACTTGAGTTGCTGAGGCAACTCAGTCCAGGGTGCCTAAACCCTCCCCCCACACATCATGTAGACCCAGACAGAGTGGCACCACTTTTGGAGGCTTCTGTGGAGAAGCCCGCCAAAAAGTGGAACAAAGGGCTCGACTTGGGTTGGAGTTACAGAGGCGAACACAAACGCCATTTTAAAACCGAGTCCTGGCAAAAAGACCCAACCGGGGAATACATATTAAATAAATAACCCGGCGGTATCTTTAACATTGCACCAAAAAGTGGTGCGTTTAAAATGAATGGGAAAATCCCTTAGGAATGTTCCGGTGGAATATTTCGCGTGGTAACCACTGCCACCAGCCAGAAACTCGACGAGGGGGGACTGCACAGTGCCCCCTCGAAAAACGGACCCAGGGGCAATCTAATTACCCCTACCAGTACTTCCACAATATGATGGTCTGTACTGGTTCTGTTCCCAATTTAAGACTAGTAAAGTCAATGGTGACTTTACATGCCCTGGGAGACAGTAGTCAGTCCCAGGGTATGGAGTCTATGTTTGGGGATCACTATGATACCCCTGTGTTACTGCACTGAGGGTGCTGTGAAACACACTTACCAAAAATACATGAAACCCTATGGAGTAAAAGACCCCATAGCCCATTAAACACCTTACAAAGTCAAAGGATATCTCAAATCATCAAATCATGTCTAAGAGTGGGAGAAAAAGAGTCTCACTCTTAGCAGGAGAAAAAAATAAACCCCAAAAATCCAGCAAAGCTGCTGGGGGACTCACTAGGTTTGGGAAATTAGCCTTAACAGAGAATTCTCCCTAACACCCTGCTACCGAGACACAGTTCTGTGCGGAGATCCCCCCACCTGGGCAACCTGTAGAATAAAGATATATCACAAGCCCAGTCCATATATTGTTCACAAGAGACTTCCCAATAGTTCTGCAACCCCAAAGTACCTGGCATTGTAGCGTTCCTCGTCGGGGAATCGACGGCCCTTCTTGAGTGTCCTCCCTTTAAGGCAGGAGTCACGGGTCGTCGAACATCCGACGGAGAACAGGTTGAGCTACGACGGTGAAGTGGCAGCTTCGTTCCTAGCGGTACTCGTTGACGGGGAAGAGTAAACTTCCTGCAAGGAAGAGGCGTGCGGGGCACCTCGGTGTCGATAGTTCTGGACCACAAAGAGTTTGAAGAACTGTGGCCCAGCAAGGGCGTCGAGTCATCAGCATCTCTGTGGTCTTTGGGTGGCGGGAAACCCATTGGCGGAGGCTCCACAGCGTGTCAACCGTCAGGCCTTCTCCAGCGGGATAAAGCGGCGGCGATGCAGACGAGAGCGTCCTTGGATCTGAAAGTTCTTAGGCAAACGGGAGCACGGCGCTTCTCTTTGGGATTACGTGGCAGTCACCTGCCGAAGGTCTGTCTACCAGGGAGCTTTGGCAAAGATCAGCTGGTGCACGATGGTCCCTCGTAGCTCAGGAAGAGGGCGCCTTACCAGGTCCTCTCTGGGTCAGTCCTTGGAGACACAGCAGCTTTTTGATTGATGAAGAAGGGCAACAGCAATTCTTCTCTTCCAGCAGGGCTTAAAGGTCAAGCTTCAGTTTCACTCCAGTTACTCTTCAGCTTCTGAACACGAATTCTAGCAGTGAGAGGCCCCCAGATATACTAGTTGGTCTCCCATTCATTCTGCTGGGTCACACTCAGGCAACCAATCGGTCAGAAGGGCATTCATGCAGGCAGGCAGCCAATCAGGTGCATCTGCATTCAGGCCATTCACTTCTCTCCAGACACTCGCAACACGTTATGTGTATTGGGACAAGTACCCAGCCATTCAACCCTCCACACTGCATTCATACCAGTTTCGGGCAGGGCTGTCTCAGCCATTGTGTCAGACACCAGATACCAGACATCCACAACACAGAATGCGTATTCGTCACACACTCCATTCACCCAGGTCCCACCCACAGGCGTACCCACAACATACGGTCGTTGGGAAGGCTCCATTCAGTCTGGTCAGCACTTCCCCACACTACCATATATGGAACTTTCACCCAACAGCTAGTCAGGGGGAAGGGACAGAGTCAGGGCTTCCCGAGACTTCGGGAAGATCAGGTAACAGGCGATGGAAGTCAAGAGGCCACGGGGGTCATCTTGTCTCCATCAGGAATCGACCGATTCTAATGACAGGGCCTGGGCATCCCAAAATGGAGGACGCTCAGGGCACCAGTCAATTCAGCACAGAGCTGCCACCAGCCAGAGCTTCCCTGCTCTGGGGGCCACCCACAGGTGCCCAAAAACGTACACTAGGGGCACAGGGTTGTACCCCTACCCATGGGTTCCATAAGGGTATCCCATGTGTCCGTTCACCAAAACCAAAGGAGAGAGCTGCACCGCCAGGAGTCCCACATGAACTCCTGCGCTGAAAATACATCAGAACACATGATAAAAAGCAGTAAAGGACAAGGATACGGAGGCCCTGTCCCTCTGATGCATTTCCAGCATCACAACGGCCTGCGCATTCGAAAGCTGGGTGTATAGTGCGTGGGTGAATTGCATACAGTTTTAACTTTCCACCGCCGGAAGCCCATAGGTGTGTTGTAAGTCTGGGACGGAGATGACACCCCCCTCGTGCATTACATGTTGTAGCGTGAGAATACCACAACGGGTCCAAGCCCTGAACACTCCAATCTTGTTGATTTCGGGCAGTAGCGAGTTTCGCCATAGAGGCTGGGCAAGCATCAGTTTCCCACCCGAGGCAATGCCCCGATGTGCAGCCTCTCATATCTTAACAATGTGACGAGTAACCTGTGGTAGAGCTAGGTTACTTCCACCTCCGTACAACAATTGGAGCGGCGTGACTTCCCCATCCAAGCCCTCTCCGCCTTAAAGTGTTGTGGGTGCGGGTCGCTGTGTAATTAATCATTGACCCATGCCACTTGAGAGGCTCAATAGTAGTTCTCTATATTTGGTAGCCCTATGCCCCGCTCCCATATTGAGCGTTGCAATGTCGACAAAGCAATCCTAGGTGGCTTCCCACTCCACAGCAGGTGCCTGAAGGGAGAATCCACTCTAGTGAACTCCTTCCGCTGCACCGGAAGGAGGGGTTTTTGAAGGACACATAGGTACCAAGGTAACATGAGCATCTTGGACAGTGCCGCCCTGCTTAGCAGTATTATTGGGAGGGTTTGTTAATGTCTTACATCTGGCAGAAACCATTCCGTCACGGTGTATAAGTTGCTAGAGGGAAAGTAGAATGGATCCAGACCCATGTGAACCCCTAAGTATTTGAAACCCATCTGTGAAACCTGATGAGGCCAATCCGGTGGAACCGCGAGGCCACCTCACTTCACCGGGAACAGGACTGATTTGTGCCAATTGACCCTGAGCCCTTTGACCGCATCACTGTCTCGTAGAAATGCCGTTACCACGGGACAGGAGACCCCCGGATTACCCAAAAATATTAACAAGTTATCCACGGGCCTCGTTTCCCATGGCCCAGCAGAAAACCCCCCACAACAAATCTGTGAGGAGCTGTATCGCCAGCGATTCGACAGCAATTGTAAACGAGGGTGGAGAACGGGCAGCCCTGCCGGGTCCCCCTCTCCAAAAGAAAGGTCTGCAATTTTATCCCGTTTACCCTAACCGCAGCCACAAGAGTTTAGTATAGGAGCTTGACCCAGCGAATGAACTGCTCCCCGAAACCCATCTTTGCCAACACCTCCCACAAGTGTTCCCACAATTCGTAGTTAAATGCTAAATCTATGGCAAGAAGTGCCAGGGGTTCTGTGAGAATCGAAACACGGTCCATCGCCAGGTGTAGACGCCTGAGATTCATACGAGTGGTTTTATCACTCTATTTCCGGCTGCACTCAGCCACCTCCTCCCCCTCTCTCATCTCTGACTGCCTTATTGCCATTCAAGATTGGTGTGCCGCCAAAGTTCTTTGTCTGAATGCCAGCAAGACTGAGATCCTCCTCATCGGCACACCATCTCCATCCTTTTCCCCTCACTCTCTGGCCCCCCTCCTACTCCTACCTGCGAGGCTAAGAACCTCAGGGTCATCTTTGACTTCACACTTTCCTCCTCCGCCCATATCTCGGAGGTCTCTAAAAAGTCAAACTTCCTACTGCACCTCGTCAGAGGTACTTTGCCTTTAATCTCCTTCCCTCAGAAGCTCACTGTCTCTCAAGCTCTGGTTCTCTCTAGGTTGGACTATTGTAACAGCTTTTTTCTAAATCTACCTGCCTCTACTCTCTGCCCTCTGCAACTTATCCAGAACAGGACTGCGAGACTTGTCCTTGTCCTCAAGCCCTGGGATCGTATCTCTCCAGCTCTGAAATCTCTCCATTGGCTCCCAGTGGATGCCGGGATTAAATTCAAAACCCTCTGAATTGTCCACAAGACTTTCTAGGGCCTGGGCCCAAAATGCCTTTAGCTATCCCTCTGCAAATACCTCCCCTCTCGAGCTCTTCGCTCCTCTACCTCTAACTCCCTCCGGGTTAATCGTTTTTCAAAGAAACAAGCTGGGGGTAGATCTCTATCTTCGGCTGGGGCCTCCCTCTGGAACAGCCTCCCTGCCACTCTAAAACTTGAGGAGAACCATCCCGTTCCGGAAGCACCTCAAGACCTTCCTCTTTACTTCTGCCTTCTCTCCCCCTCTCCCCTGCTGACCCGCTCTCTCTTGGAAATATGCACCTGGCAACCCTCTTTCCCCTGGGTCCAGGTACCTGCTCACCCTGCCGCCCTCCTGCACTGCCTCCTGGCCACCCCTTGCACTGGTGGACTGTATCTGTACCCATACAGGCCCCCCCCCATTTTCTTCTTTTCTGCACTTATCAGACTTAACCAGTCTGCACTTGCCACCTGCTGGCTGCACTACTAATGTTTATTGCCTCCATTCTATTTATTATTATTTATTTGCTCTCCTCTGCGCTTTCCACTCTCCCCCTTCCATGCACTTTCTCCCTTTTCCCCTTCCCATGCACTTGCGCGTTCTCAATGTCACTGGGCCTAGTAAAACCGTTTTTGTTTTGTGTTCTCCCCTGTTTCCCCTCCCTTGCCTAGTCGCGCTCTGAAACACCTGCGTATGAGAGCGATATAAAAAAAATATCATATCAGGCAGGAAGCCACACTGATCTGGATGTATCAATGTCTTGATCACCTGTAGCACTCTGTTGTCGAGCACCTTAGCCAGTATATTGGCCTTCCCATTTATAAGAGATATAGGATGATAGGAGGAACACCTCTTGGTGGTTTGTCCTTTTTCGGAATGACCACTATAGTGGGCTGCCGATGATCGAACGGCAGAGTGCCCACCTCTCTGCTGTACAGAATAAAATTGAGCAAGTGTGGGATCGTCCGGTTGCCCAGCCTTTTCCACACTTGCACAGGGAACCCTTTGGGGCCCCTGGTCTTTCCCAGATTGAAGTTGAGAGATGGCCTCCTTAATCTCCTCCTCAGTAATCTCTGCCTCTAGACCTAATGACTGTTCCTTGGAGAGGCGAGGGAGCACAACATCCTGGAGAGGGCTGTGTTCAATATGTCCGTCTCGCATACGGCAGCAATATTATGTTTCTGAAATAGCAGACCGCTTCGTCAATATTACGAGTCCTCCGTATGGAATTGTCCAGTCTCATCCAGTATTTCCCTAACTTGTCTGCTCCCCTCATCGTCCTGCTTCCTGCTCCAGCCAGGCTAACATTTTCCCAGCCTTGTCCCCAGCATCGTAAATTCTACTCAACCACCCCCCGTGCGCTTGCCTGGCGTTATCCATTTGGATTTTCTGCAGTGTTTCTCTAGTTGCCACGAGTTAGTTACCTATGGGTGGCTGGGGAGTTTGTTTGGAGACAATATTCCTCCAGGTGCTCTGCAGTTATTTTGGACTCCTGTACCTGTTGCGACTAGGCTTTTTGTTTAGTCAAGACCAGGGATATTATCGCTCCCCTTAGCACTGCCTTATATCCCCCCCAGAGCCTCGTCACACTGTCCACGACCCAGTGTTAAGAGACAAGTATTCTTCAGTTTTGGACATGATCCCAACTCTGATTTCCCAGAAGCTAACGTAGTAGGTGTTGAAGCACCCCCCTGTCTGGCACCTCGGTCTGCCACTGTTCTGTAAGAAGTGGTCTGAGATCCCTCTCTCCAGGAACCTGGCCAACTTGATCAAATGTCTCTTCAGTTGGGGAAGGAAAAAGTAGTCTATTCTAGACATGGAGGCGTACGCCCCCGAGTGGAAGGAGTTACCCGTGGCCTGTCCGTTGACTGTCCTCTAGATGTGACATAAGTCGAGCGCAGTCACAAAAGTACACAATTTAGTGGGCATAGCGGATTCCCTGCCCTGAAGGTGTGCACGGTCAAAGGTCTGGTCCATGACATCATTAAAATCACCTCCACAATTTAAGGTGATGGGAGAGCATCAGACCCTGGATGGTGTCCATCAGGTCCATGGATAACCGGAGGGGGGGGCATAGACAGCCAGGATACCAACAGTGGTCCCCCACAACTCCCCTAGTAGCTGGTTAAATCCACCCCAGGTGCCTGTTTGGGTAGAGAGAACCCTAAAAAAGGCAACTGTTTGTTAATAAGCACCAACACCCCTCACGAGCCCGCAAAGAAGCAATAGTGTGCCTAAAGAAAGTGCAGTCAGAGCCCACCAGGTGCGTTTCAAGGAGAACTAAGCCTCGTTTAGTTTGAGAGCACAATCCGTTCACGTTCCAGGACATTAGCTTAAGCTTCCTGCTCATGTCATCGGTCCCTGTCACATCCGCAAAGTAGAGATATACTCGGAGTGAACCCCACGCCCCAAATACACCCGGGACACCCCTTCCCTCGTGTTATTACATTATAGGTGTGTTCTGTGTGAAAAACATTTCGACCCCCAACGTCCCAACCACCGCCCACCCCATACTGCTCCCCAACTCGAAGTACCTGTTGCCCAAACATGTGACTAAATAGTCACCACCCTAACAATAAGAAAAGTAATACTATCTCCCAAAAAAGTCCACCCCCCAGAACTGAAAAGAGGAAAAGAACTGGTGGAAGGAAAGAAGGAAAAGAGAGAAAAGGAACAGAAAGTGTTAGTCGGCTCCTTCACAGCCCATGTGACCATGTTGCTACCAAGCCAGTAAGCCACAGCTGCGAGCTGCTCTCCTTCCCGTCCCTAGGGAGAATGATGCTCTGTGGGTCAGATAGTCTCAGTCAGCATCCCACGATGATTGTGGAGAGTCCACCAGGGGCGGGTGGGACCGACGGGGATCACAGCATATTGGGCGGGCACATCTATCGAACACTGCATATTGGTCCATTTTGCTCTGTGTACCTCCCCTCTTGGTTTTATCCTTGACCATGGCGTAGGCCTGGGAGTGCGATCAGGGCGCTCCCAGGAGTATGAAACACTGACAGCGAGCTGGAGAATCGGTGGCCTCTGTGTATTGTTGAGGCCCCAGATGGCTTTGTGTGGGCTGACCTGCACTGTCCAGCAAGCCACCGGGATCGGGCACCAGAGGATTTTGTTGTTTCAGGCAAAGAATCAGAGACCGGACAAGGTCCTTCCTCACCGGGGTGCAGCATGATCCCAGTCGTGGGCCCAGGTGTGGTAAGCACCCCCAGTGATTTGGGTGTGGGTCACCACAAACAGGGATGGCCTGGGTAGCACAGCCAGCAAGGCACCCTCGCCGCATCAGATACAGCCCGCCCCCCCCTCTGTTGCACCAAGCTGCCGGCACCCAGGGAGGGGGGGTGAAGACCAATTCCAGGGGGCGGCAGATGAGGGAAGCAGAGTCCCAAGCACACTGCAGAGGCTCCCCGGTTTTGGTAGGATGTAGGTTGTGATAGAGAATTTTTAGTAGGGTGCAGGGGTCTTGCATCACATCTCACAGGGCAGTAGAAGCCAGTACCATACGTTGCGTCACCAACCAGAATCGGGTGCCACCAGAGTAGGTCCTATGGAGAGGGCCAGTGGATTCCTCTGGAGGCCCACCACCACCTGCTGCCACCAAACATGATCCGGACTGCTTCCCCACTCCACCTCTCACTATCCCTAATCTAGGAGGACAATTCCCTACCTTATCCAAAACAAATGGGTCTGTCCAGTGTCAAGATGTCGAACAGAAGGGGGGGCGCTGTTGCGCTCGAAGCAAGATGGCCGCCTGATTCATCGCTCCGTCCCGTGCGGCAACCTCACGCTGAAAATCTCCTGATTGCCCCGGCACAACGCGAAGCTGGTCCCCGGCGCGGGTCATTAACCGGACGGGGAATCTACTGTGCGAGTTTCGATCTCCGGACCTTCTCCATTGCGGAGTTTTGGACCTCTACGTGCTGGGCGGGGCCGCCGGCCTGCTGATCCCCATAACCGGCTCCAGGGCCCTTCACTCGAGCCCCGCGGCGTGCGGCCTACTGTGTGGGGGAGGGGCGCCCCGCGCTCGGCGTGCGGCTCCCTCTCCGGACTCCTGAGCGTGCCGCTCCGCTGCCCCATCCAGGGCGGTGTGCTGTCTGCTATCCGACCTTCAGCGCCTTATACTGAGTCCCATCGACTACGCATAGGGCGGCCCCCCTTCAACCGTAACGCGGTTTTTCAGCCGAATCCTTCCCGCCGGCCACCTTGATCTCGCACGGGCCGATACACCCGTTGCTCGGCGCGACCTGGGCCTACCCCTGCATCGGCGACATGTCGACACGGACCGGCAAGAAGCAATCCTCCATCAACATGTTCGCTAAACCCCCGACCCCCCTTGCAGGGGAGACATCTACACAAGACGCCTCACTCACCCCGGTACCACCCGATTCCCAGAAAATGTTGGAGTTTATCCGCGAAGGGTTTACCACTATACACAGTAAGCTCGACGATATGAATGGCACGATATCCTCCATCAAGGCGCACATGGAGAGAACCGATGGTCGAGTGACCGAGATTGAGGAGCGGGTGAGCACTGCCGAGGACGGCCTGGGTTCTCTCCGCGCAGAGGTGTCTACGCTATCCACCCGAGTTGCCGAAGTGGAGAAGAAAAATGAAGACTTGGAGTCTCGCTCGAGACGCAACAACCTCCGCATTGTCGGGGTTCCGGAGGATGGTCTGCAAGGACCTATGGAGGACTATGTGGAGAGTATGCTGCTTCAACTCCTCGACTCCCCGAAACTCTCCCCGCAGTTTGCGATCGAGAGGGCCCATCGCTCTCTCGCGGCGAAACCAAAACCTGGAGCGCCTCCACGCCCGATAATTGCTAGGCTTTTAAACTTTCGAGATCGGGACACTCTCCTCAGGGCGGCGAGGGCCAAGGGAGATCTCCTCCTGGGTGGTGCCAGGATCCATCTTTATCCGGACTTTTCGATAGCAGTACAACGGGAGCGCAGGACTTTCCTTGCAGTGAAGAAGAGATTACGCGACCTCCAGGTGAAATACTCTATGCTGTATCCCGCTAAGTTACGTGTTGAACACGCCAGTCGTGTTTATTTTTTTACGTTGCCTGAGGAAGCCTCTAGGTTCATAGACGAACGCTTTCCTGGTTGAAACAATCTGCTAGCGAACACTATCACTGGCACACTATTGTTTTAGAACATTCGATCAGCGGATACCTCTCTATCCTACTTCGGCACTGCTTTGGCCCATCAGCACTTTGTCATTGTCCTATGGTATCCCGACGAGAACACTTGACTGCACCTAATTAAGCCAGTTGCTTTCTTGTTGTGTTTCTTTTGCCTATGTTGTCTGCTGCACATTGTTTTATGCTACGTAGTCGGCTTTCCCCGATAGATTGATTTACATTGTGTTTGCCATAACTGCCCCCGCCCTCACGGGACCTCCTTTAGAGGGATATGGACACTAAGAACGGGCATATACAGCTATCCGTTCACTGCCTCACGGTTCGGAGCATCACCGCCAGGCCACCTCACAGGCCCCCCAGGCGTTGATGCCGCTGTTTTTGTTTTTCCTGTTGGGGTATAGGGCGGTCATCCCTCCGTTTGGGGGAGGAATGTGGGAGGGGGAGGGGGGAATGGGGTTTTATGTTAAAAAAAGCTTGGTGTTCACAGGGAAGGTTGAGTACGAACTACTATGCCCCCAGTGGCAATACAGATTTGCGCGCACTGGGAGACGTCCATGGGGTGCATACTTTCATACACCCGTGTTTTTCGATGGCTACTGATGGAGGGATTGGTGAGGATCCTTTGACGTTCATGAGTTGGAATGTAAGGGGGTTGGGAAACCACAAAAAGATGAGGTTGTTACAACTTCAGGCCGAACGACACCGGGCTAAAGTTCTGTTCCTTCAGGAAACGCATGCACGCACAGAGTTTTGTGATAAGTTCGCAAGATCATGGGGCCCACAGAGGTACTTCACTACATACTCCACCCAGAGCCGCGGGGTCATGACCCTCATTCATAGGAGCCTTAGATTTATCCCCACTACTACCCTAATCGACCCCCAGGGCAGGTACGTTCTTCTCCATGGTGTTCTACAAAACAGAGAGATTGTATTGCTCAATATATATGGCCCTAACATTGATGATCCCGACTTTTATACTGATCTCATAAATCTCCTAGCAGGTTTCCCCCTGATCCCGATACTCTGGGGAGGTGACTTCAATACGATATTTGATGTCGATCTTGATAGATCCGGTTCCAGACCTCGTCAACTCTCTAGAGCAGCATACACCGCACTCTCCTCACTTCCTCGTCTATCCTTGTTTGATGCCTGGAGGTTCCTATACCCAGACTCCCGCTCCTATTCTTTTTACTCCTCGGTTCACGATTCCTTCTCCCGGATTGATAGATGGTTGTTATCTGGCGACCTACTTAAGACCGTGACTAATATGGCGATTCTTCCTAGGACCCTATCGGACCACTCCCCGGTGACTGTCACCCTGTGCTGGGGCCTCGATCGGGATCGGGCCAGGTACTGGAGGATGAAACCCCTCTCTCTCCTCGACCCGGTCTTTTGCTCGGAGATGGAGTCGGCAATTGAGGAGTTCTTCAGGATCAACACTGATTCAGTTTCCTCGCAAGCCATACTATGGGAGGCCTTCAAGGTCTATATCAGAGGCATTGCCCTCTCCAAGGAGAACGGTATCCTTAAGACTATCCGGAGGGAAATCGCTGGGAGTGAGGCCACACTATCTAGGTTGGAAACCCAGTACACCTCGGACCCGAATCCGGAAATCCTTGCGTTAATTGGCACGGAGCTGGACACCTTTCGCTCGCTCGCTGACCGCGAGCTGAAGTTCCTGGACAGCCCCGGTCAGGCAAGAAGATACGGAGAGGGTGAGCGCCCCAGCCGGCTCTTGGCTAGACTGCTTCGCCGAGAATTCGGCCCCACATCCATTCCCGGGATTGAGAGACCGGATGGGTCGCTGGCCACTTCCTCTGGAGAGGTCAATGCTGAATTCCTCTCCTTTTATCAATCCCTGTACGCTCACTCCGACGTTGCCACTACGGCCGAAATTGATGCTTACCTTGACAAACTTCCCCTCTCGGCCCTCTCTCCCGCCACTATTGGAGCCCTCGAGAGCTCGCTCACCCCTCAGGAGTTCTCGGAGGCCATGGACTCCCTGGCTTCAGGCAAATCCCCAGGCTCGGATGGTATACCCATCGAGTTCTATAAACGCTTTAAATCGCTCCTGCTCCCCCATCTGACGGCACTCTGGGAGGAGTCTGTGGAAATGGGTCGGTTTCCCCCCTCACTCCGTGAAGCTACTATCACAGTTCTGCTCAAACCTAACAAACCCTCTACCCAATGCGGCTCTTACCGCCCGCTTTCATTGATTAACTGTGATGTCAAGATATATGCTAAGGCACTCGCTCTGCGGCTTATCTCCCTTATGCCACACATCATCCACCCAGACCAGTCGGGTTTTATCCCGAACCGTTCCACCTCCTTGAACTTGAGACGTCTATTTAGCATTATAAGTAGAGTAAGCCCTGATGTACATGCGGTGACCGCGGCCCTAGATATGCAAAAGGCCTTTGACTCGGTCTCATGGAACTACTTGTGGCGGGTACTTGACAGGTGCAAATTCGGCCCCACATTTGTGTCTTGGATAAAACTACTCTACTCCGATCCAGTGGCCAGAGTCCGCACCGAGGGCCGCTGTTCCCCTCTTTTCCACGTTGCCAGGGGCACTAGACAGGGTTGTCCCCTTTCGCCCTTAATCTTTGCTTTAGCGATGGAGCCGTTCGCCGACATGCTGCGCCAGAACCATTCCCACAGGGGCCTGCGCACAGCCGGCTCCTCGGATATAGTCTCTCTGTATGCTGATGACGCCCTCCTTTATATCCGTTCCCCTGAGATTAACCTGGCCCCTATACTGGAGGATGTTGCCCTATTCGGTCGTATCTCTGGTCTCACGGTAAACTGCTCCAAATCAACCCTTTTCCCGCTCACTCCTAGCACTCTTCCGCCTCCTGATACCATGGGATTCGCATGGGCCCAATCTAAGTTCACTTACTTGGGCGTGGTGGTGTCCAGGCATGCCGAACGGGTCCTACAGGAAAACTACCAGTCATACCTAGTGAACCTTGCAGTTAAAATACAGGGCTGGGATAAACTTCCGATCTCATTGGCGGGTAGGATAGGAGTTCTGAAGATGGTGGTACTTCCACAGCTACTGTATAAGTTTGCCAACATCCCCCAGTGGCCGGGAACAGATTACTTCCAGATGTTGTCTCGCACCCTGAACTCATTCCTTTGGCATTCTGGTGCAGTCCGCCTAAAACTTGAGACGCTTTCTGCTCCGATGGAAACTGGTGGATTTGGTGCACCGGACTTCTTTAGGTATTGGTTGGCTGCACAACTCCAACACACTGCGCATTGGTTCGCTATCCCAGACTCCCCTCCTCATGTTAGGCTGGAGAGACTGTCAGTCAGCGACCGCGACATTCGATCTCTTGTGATCTCACCCATCCCAATGGTACCGGGCTCCATGGACCCTGCGACGTGCACATCGCTGGCCTTGTCCAAACTGTGGCGGATACTAGGTGTTACTCACCCCTTTCATGGCAATCTCCCGATCTGGAACTTTTACCCTGAGGTCCCACGGGTTCCTCCTTCCGTGGTTCGTTGCTGGGCCGACGCCGGGTATGAACTACTCCGTGACCTCTTTGATCAAGGCATTTTTATTGAGTGGCCTGACCTCCCGGCTTCTCTCAGACAGAGACCTTCTATTTGGCTTCAATATTCTTCACTCCGTAGGGTACTCAAACACAAGTACACATGCTTCCCGGCGTTACCTCCTGACGAACCTGCAGTTGCTGAATTAACCTCTCCCGTCCCCCTGAGGGGCAAAATCTCGAGATTATACTCTCTCCTCCAAACTAGGTCGCCCCCCACATTCTCTAAACTCCGGCACTATTGGGAGATCGACCTTGGACTCGAGATGACTGACGAACGCTGGGCCCACATGTGCTCACGCACCCGGGATGTCTCTTTCAACTCCCGGTTTAAATTAATCCAATTCAAGGTACTTCATAGATACCACTACACTCCGGCCAGACTGCATCGCATTTCAAACGACTCCCCCCCTGGGTGCCCCAGATGCGCATGCGAGAATGCAGACTATCTTCACATGCTGTGGTCTTGCCCCCGGCTTGCCCAATTCTGGACCTCGGTGTGCTCTACCATGTCCTCTATCCTTGATTCCCACATCCCCTTGTCCCCAATGACATGTTTGTTCCATGACTTCCCCGACCTCCACCGTGACTCCAGAAAACTTGCTGGACTGTGCATGCTACTTGCTGTGCGCACAATTCTGCTTTGTTGGCTTCGGCCTTACACCCCCACCCACGCACAATGGCTTAGGGCAGTGACATGGGCCTCTGATACGGAGGAGGTCTGGGCGGCACAGCAGCCCACTCATTCCAGGCCTAGGGATATATGGCTGCAGTTTCGTTTATTTATGTCCTCCATTGAATCTGACTCGGATCCGGGGTCTTCTCCTACCTCTGCTTGACCCACCCCCCATACTGTTTTCAAGATTCCCCGTTGAATTATCTCCCTCATGTATGGGTGGTCCGACCTCCCATGGGCCCTCACGTGCGTATGCACCCAACTCCTTTCTTTTTGGCCGTTTTTTTTTTTTTTTTTTTTTCTTCTGATGCTTTGCTTGTATAAATTATGCGTATTCATATTGTTTGATTACTGTTTACCCTGTATGGTTTATGTTGACTCACCTGTACTTGTGTCACCGAGCTGAATAAATAAAAGTTAAAAAAAAAAAAAGATGTCGAACAGAAAGTATGTCCCGTGTCCGTAATCCTATTCTGCCCCCCCCCCCTACTATAACTAAGCTCTAAAGTGTAAAGGATATTGGGCCTCATTACACGGTAGGCGAAGAACCATGGCGCTATAAGCGCCATGGTTCATGCCGGCAAAATACCGGCACCGCCTTGGTGGAAAGGGGAATTACCGCCCCATTCCAAGGTTGGCGGGGCGGTAATTCCCCCTTCCACCATTGCCCTTCCCCATTCCCATTTTTGCCCCATAGGGCATAATGGAAATGGGGAAGGCACTAATTACGGCACCGCAAATTGCGGTACCGTAATTAGCTCCCTGGGTCCCTTTGCGGGTTGGTTTTTATCACCTGCAAAAAGCAGGCGTTAAATTCCCCAACCTGCAAAGGGACCTCGTAGTAAGGCGGTAAGGATTTACCGGTACCGGTAAAATACAGGTACCGGTAAACCCTTACCGCCTACCGTGTAATGAGGCCCATTGTCTCTTGATTTTCACAAGTGCCCAAATGTTCAAGTTCACCACATTACCAATCCAACGAAAAGTGTTCCAATGAACAATGTTCAAAGTTCCAGAGAATAACTTCCTTCCCTAGATTCCTTGTTCCAATGCTATAAATTCAAAAGAAAATCAGGCTCCAAGAAGATTACTCACTTCCCTTGGTATCTTTGCTTCCTTGGGGAACAGTTCCCTTCCCAAGGTTTTGTCTTCACCTTCTTTAACATGTTTCACATCTTGAGGGTATGTCTCTTCTTAAGGACTTTCCTTTACTTATATACTTTCACAACAGTTCATAATCCTAAGGGCATGATCCTCCTTGAGTTTGTTTATTACATATTTCTCTAAACATCTTCAGCTGGTATCTTCTCTTGCAAGGCCTTGTTACACAAACACGTAGGTTCCCCTGGTACACCTTCCTGCAGGACTTTGTCACACAAATACTTCATTTTTAAGGTTGGGTTTCACTAACGCATTCATAACTTGCTTTACAAATCCTTTTATTTCTATCACGGTTTTGCTTTTGGCCTCTCATTGCCTTTTCAAGAAGCTATTAACTTTATTAGGCCATCCGGTAACCCTCTTGCGTGCTTTGGGTTCACTGGTAGCCTCGGGCCTCACCTCGGTTCTCTTACGATTGCGGTACATTTATGGAGCGGCACATGTTCGCTGGCAACCCGGTAACCCTTTTATTTTCTCAGGGCTTACCGTTGCCTCCAGCGTTTCCTCACTCCCATCTACGTCAGCGTATTGGCTTTGTGTGCGTCCGGTTAAACGCTGTAACTTTTGCCATCTCTCTTTCTGTAGTGCGTGAGTCCTTCTGCTCTTTCTCTCTCAGCAGTGAGCCGCCTGCACCCAGGCTTCTCCTCTCCTCCTTCAGATTCGCTTTCACGTCGCCTGCCACAGCGTGCTCTCACCCAGCCTGGTACTCAATGTTCTTTTGGATTGTGCTGCCGTTCAGCGTCTTCAGCTCTCCTCTCTCCTTCTCCTTCTCGCTGTCTGGTGTAGCCGAACCACATTTGAATCTTCGAACAACTAGATTGCTGCGTCGGTTTCCCGGGCCTCATAATCTTCATTACTCTGTGATTCTTTCTCGCATCAGTGATCATGGGATCATTTCCCAAACAGTCTCGAGGGAGTGGATACCGAACTTCATTAGAAGTAATCTTCACTACTCCCTGCTTCTTCTTTCTCGTCCCAGTTGTCCATACACTATTCCTCATGGGAGTTTGGGGAGTAACAGAAACAGACTTATATGATGCTTGGGGAGGAGTGTGACAGTTTGCCATTATATATAAACATCCCTGGAAGGGAAGGTGGGGCATGCGACTTTCCTCAATGATGTCACCTGTTCTCCCCAGGAGTCATCTCCCCCCAGGTGGTCCTCCCTCATATAGCCACCCCCAGGGTCAGGATCAGGTAGCGGCTGCCGTCCCCTGGCCACACAGGGGAGGCTATCTCAGGGAAAGGAGTGATGACACCATTGGATTCATCACAGTATTCAAATGACTAAGGCCAACTCTAGCAAAGTTTTTCCAGAGCACTCAAGAAGTGAAATTGGTTGATAATTGGTAGGGTATTCACGTCCTTTCTTTTTTATGCAAAAGGACAATTTCAGCAGAGGACCAGGACTTGGCTGCCATATTACATCATTACACAGTCGTAGATAAGTTGTCCAGATTTTCAATTCAGATTTAATAGATCAGCAGGTAGCTTGTCAGGTACAGCGGCTTTGCTAATTTTTTGGTTACTATAGTCTTTGTGACTTCCTTAAGTGTAAAGCCCAGTGGCGTAGAAGCTGGTAATTCAAGGTATCAAACATTAATTAGTTGAAAGTAGGAGTACCATATATTTTCGGGAATATTCCCCTGGATTAGTCTGCCTGAGTCTTGATTGGTTGCCACCATTAATTTCCAAATCGATATAGACAGAGAGCCAGAACCTCTCAGCAGCTGAATCAATAGATGCATTTCGTTATCAAAAAACTACTTCAAAATATCTGCATTTCATTCACCTGCTCACAGGCATTTGTACTTTCTCCCCCATGGGTAGCCCCATCTTGGAGGCTAGGGAGGTGAGCCCGCTGCGCAAGACCCTCCCTGGTGGTCTAGGCAAGTGGGACCTCACCGGGAGAGACTCCCCCTTTGGCGCCAAGGACTCCCGTTCCTGTGAGGACCTCCATAGGCCATCTACCCTAGTCGCATACCTGATGGAACGAATAATGTGGCATCTTTAATATTGGCTGTAGGCAATACAAAAGAAACCATTTGTAAAAGAAAAGGAAGATGTCCCTTAACTAGAGACCTATATTTATCTGGGATGCGAAGGAGGAGAGCCTTGTGTGCAAGGGAAGCCCCCTGACATCCTTATGACTTGTGGAGGTGGAAAGAAGGCAAGTCGCGGCCCCTGCAACTTTCAAAGAGGCAGAGCACGCAAGCATGGACATATTTACAACAAGACCGACTAGGCCCAGGCCTAGGACGACAGACTACCAGAGGAGCTGCATTTTATTGCAGCTTATTTCCAATGTATTGGTTGTTATTGTTTAAATATAAAGCCAATTTGGTTTCTCTGAGTTTGGCTATATATGCTTTATATTTGCAAAAGCTTTATTGTTAGTGTGATTTTTGTTTAAAAAGAATAATAACCATGTTTGCGTACCAAACTCAGCGTGCTTTAGGTATTGAGTGATTGTCATACAACTCTCACAGACATATATGACAGATATAAAGCTTATCTTCCCAAAATGCTCTTTAATATGCAAAACGACCAAAACCTCATTGGTTTTATTGGTGCCACCTCACGTTATCTTTGGAGTTCTTTCTAATCAATACACACATACACTGTGTTGAGCAATCACTTTTATATTTCAAATACATGACATGCATTTTTTAAACTGTTGAAAAATTAGGGTTTGCCCTTCAGAAAAGTAAAGGTTAAAAATTATACATCATTAGAAGTTAAACACAGAGTTCCCATAGGTGGCACTAACATGATGTTCAGAAGCAAGCACTAATTTCCCTTCCCATCCCCACATTTCAGAGATCTATGCCTGCCCAAAAGGTGCAAGCATGAAATAGATCACAGAGAAGTCAAAATGGCAAAGAGTACATCTGAATGTGCAAGTGCATCAAGAAACCTGTGAAAGGATACCCAAAGCCATAGAAGGGTGAGAACAAAATCTGTGCCAAAGGTACACACTGTTTCACAGCTGTAAAGGTGTCCTGTAAAGATATCCATTTAGCCATCTTTACACAAGCTGCTCTGTGCTAAACCGGCAAATGGTATCCCTACTGGGTTTATCATGAGTCTTTGATGACATTCTGCTGCATGCTCAGTACTACCACAAGAACCAACTGTAAAGTATGTCACACAATGCATAAGCAATCCTTACATTAATTATATGTTAAATACAAGGTATGTCACCCTTATGCATTGCTCCACCTTGAGAATGCACAGTCACGGATTCTAGGAATCCTCTCCAACTGTCTTTACTCTACTGAGGTAATGATGCCCAGGCAGAGTTTACAAATTTCACTTGTGAATTTGCCCTTTTATAATAGTGGTCCAGCCTAAGGGATTGGATTTACGTCGGCTGCAGCAAGTAACTTGCCTTATTTCCATTTTGCCCCTTAGTAACACCAGATCTGTAACCATGAGAAGGGGGTTGAGTTCTTTTTATTCATCATTTTTATAAGATGTGCCTGCACCACTTCCATATATTTCATATGTAAACTTTGCCATTTCACAAGACCGGATGTAGAGATGTTATTTCGCATTAAAATTACAGGCCATTCTAGGTACTGCTCATAGAGTGACAGCAGGCAATTTGTGAGAGAAGCCAGAAATTAGTTTTGAAACCAAAATTCCTCATTCCAACCTTCTCTTGTGTCCTGTTGGCACACATCTTACGCTCTTGACTTCCTATAAAAGATTGTTTCGGACTTAACCGAAAGTAGACAATTGACCGTAACAATAACCTCTAGTGCACTCAACTGTAGGACACACTGCCTTCTTGAAATCTTGGTCAGCAGAGATCTGAAAACACTATTTCTTTTTTTTTTTTCCAACATTGTTTTTATTATTTTTGGCATAACAAGCATTACAAATATTCAAATGTTACAATCTTTTCACACTTGTTATGGCACTTAAGAGAAGAAAACAGCGATGAGCATAACTGAATATAGCGAATTATGGATTTTCTTCAAGAACCAAATCAATAATAACTGGAGGGGTGGGGGAGGGAGGAGGAAGGGCACCATGTACATAGTAGGAACAGAAGACTGCTTCATTCACAGTTGGCGTGTTATCAAACTATCGGTATGTCTCTGTGTATGGGCTTAGAATGGGTTCCTTCGGCAGAGACCTTTCCAGGTCAGTGTCTCTAGCTTGCTCAGCTTTTAACGGCTCGGGTGTAAGCAGGAGCCTTTCCGTGCATCGACCCTATGTTATGTCCCTTTCTTTTCAGTCCTGGGTTTCCATCCAACACAGCGCCGGGGGCTGTCTTGCCATGCTAGGGAACTGCTGCACGTAGTCCAGGAAGGGGGCCCAGGTACGCTCAAATTTGGACCTATTGCCGAGTCTGATGGCAGTGACTTTCTCGGCTGCTACGATTTCCCAACATTTGGACCACCACATTTGCGTAGACGGACCCTCCGGATTTTTCCATAGTCTGGCGATGGAGATTTTGGCTGCTGTAAGGAGGAGGGAGCAGAGGTCCGCCAGGCAGCCTGTTAAGGGGAATTGACCATCTCCTGTTGCCCCCAGCAGCACAATTCCCAGGTCCCAGGGGATAGTGAGCCCAGTGATTGATTTGATTTGTTCCAAGGTATTCTTCCAGAATTGGGTGGCTTTCGGGCAGGTCCAAAAAAGGTGGAACAGGGTTCCTCGGTCTGGGCATCCCATCCAACACTGAGCAGGGATGGCTGAGTTGCACTTGTTTAGGATTTCGGGGGTACGGTACCATCTATAGCAAACTTTGAACGCACCTTCTTTGTTCGTCACTCATTTTGAGCTTTTTTGCGCTCGGGTCCAGATGTGATACCATTCCTCTAGTTCAATCGGTCTTCCGATGTCATCTTCCCATTTTAGCATATATGGCTCTTTTTTAGCGGGGTCTGTTCTGTCCAGTATTTTGTACAACGTGGAGATTTTCCCCCTCGGGGGGTTTGCGGTGATGGTGTGTTCTAATACCGTCAGCTCTCCGCTGCCATGTTTCTTGACCTGCTCGTTCGACAGCCAATACCTCAGTTGCGTGTAGCGAAACCTTTCGGTCTCCGGGATCTTAAATTTAGTTTTGCACTCCTCGAAATTTAGTGGGCGGCCACTCTCAAAGAAGTTTGCCATGGTCTCTAAGCCCTCGGCTCTCCACTTCTCAAAATTATTTGGTGCGATTACCGGGGAGAAGTCTGAGTTGTCACAGATTGGTGTGAGGGGTCCCACTGTACTTCTGCATTTCCATAGGCAGGCTGCCTTTTTCCAGCTAGCCACTGTGTTCCTCGTTGAGGGTAGAGGGCCCGGGTCTTGGGTCCCCTTGGGTTCTTTGCAGTGGGGTAGCGTCTCGATCTTCTTCCATTTGTAGCCACCGGGGGCGGTTGACGAGAAGCTTCCAAGCGAAGGCTGGGGCTAGTTGAGCTGCAAGTCAGTACCTAGCCACGTCCGGGATACCTAGGCCACCCATTGCGGCACTCCGCAGCATGATGCGTTTCGGGATACATGACTTCTTTCCTTCCCAGACTAGGTTCAATATGTTCCCCTGCAGCTTTTATAGGGACTTTTCCCGGCTCGCCACTGGAAGGGCCTGTGCGAAGTACAGTAGCCGTGGGGTTAAATTCATTTTTATCGCCGTGATCTGACCAAACCATGAGATTTCTTGTTTTCTCCAGCGTCCAATGTCTTTTTTCAATTCTCTGAAAAGTGCCGGGAAGTTTGTCTTGTACAACTTCTCGGTTTTGTTGGGTTATTGAACTCCTAGATAGCTGATGCTACTTTTTGCCCATGGGATCTGGAGCTCAGCCTCCAGTCCAGTCTTGACCTTTCTTGGGACATTGATGCCCATCGCCACAGATTTGGAGACATTTATTGTGAACCCTGAGGCTGTTCGGAACTCTTTGAGGGTTTGCCATAGGGCTCCTATGGATTCTGTTGTGTGGGTGAGTATGAGCAGCACATCGTCCGCATATAGGGCTATTTTGTAGGATTCCCTTTTGATTGTGAGCCCGTGTATTGATGAGTTCAGGCGGACCCTATCCGCGAATGGCTCCAGAGATAGGGCGAAGATGATTGGGGAGAGGGGGCATCCCTGTCTCGTACCTCTGGTTATGTTGATTTTGCCGGATTTGGCCCCATTTAAGCGCAGTCTCGTGGAGGGACTTGGGTAGTTGGCTAGGACCCATTTTACGAAATTCGGACCAAAGCCAAAATGCAGTAGGGTTTTCTTCATGTAACCCCAGTCAAGCATATCAAATGCCTTATCCAGGGAGAGGACTGTCAGCTTCGAGCCCATCCTGTTTGCCGAGTCTATAATGTTGATGCTTCTGCAGATATTGTCCTGAGTGCCCCGCCCCGGAATGAAGCCTGCTTGATCCGGATGGATGATCTCTGGGAGGAGCGGGGCAAGCCTGTTTGCCAATAATTTAGCGAATATTTTCGGATCCTTATTTAGAAGAGTTATAGGCCTATATAATGCGCATTGTGTCTGGTCTTTCCCAGGTTTTGGGATCAGCACTGTTAAAGATTCGTTCATGGACGCCGTAGTGGAGCCTGTAGAGAGAAATGAGTTGTATCCGTTTGCCAGAAGGGGTGCTAGCAGGTGAGCAAACTTCTTGTAGAATTTTGAGGTCAGCCCGTCCGGCCCGGGAGTGGTATTTTTCAGAAGGCGGATCGTCTCGCTTACTTCATCCACTGAGATTGGGCGCTCCAGGTCAGGCATTAGGGGATGTGGCTGCTTCTTTGAGATTGGGGCCAGGAATTGTGCAATGGCCGGGCCTGTTGTCGGAGGTCCTGCCACGATTTCCACGTGATGCTGAACCATTATCTCGAGCTTTTCTGGGACCAGGTGGTGTAGGGAGCCATTTTTGTCGACTAGGGCTTGGATGTGATTCCTGGTTTGGAGCTTTTTCAACTTGTCTGCTAGGAGCCGATTCGCTTTACTATTGAGGTAGTAGAATTGCTTAGTATAAGTTCATGCTCTGGCGGCCTGATCTGCTAGGTGCATTTCCAGCTCTCTTTTTGCTCTTTTTAGTTCACGGCTCGTAGTTTTCGTGTAGCGCTGTTTGAGCTTGTTTTCCAGTTCTACTAGCCTTTCCTCCAGCTTTCGTTGCTTCAGCAGATTTTGACGCTTGAGTCTAGCCGTTGTGTCCATTGCAACCCCTCGGATTACCGGTTTCATAGCGTCCCACACAGTTGCCCTTGAAGAGTCTGGGGTTGTGTTCTCGGTGAAGTAATTCTGAAGCGCCTCAGCGAGGTCCGAGCTGGCGGCTGCGTCGGCCAGGATATGATCTTGCATTTCCCATTGCCGTTGGGTAGGTTCTGCAACTCTGCGTAGAAGCAGCGTTATCGTGACCGGCACGTGATCTGAGGTTGCTATATGCCCAATTTGGATTTCCTCCACATAGGGGGCCATTGTGTTTGCGGCAAGCAAGAGGTCGATCCGCGAGTACCCACTGTGGGCATGCGAGAAGGAGGTATAGTCCCTTTCTCCCTGGTTGTGCAGTCTCCATATGTCAATAGTCTCAGTTTCCTGTAGGAATTCGGCCATGGCCAGGGCTTTGCTGAAGTTTTCCCTTGAGGGGTTGTACGTTATTTCGCCGAATGATTTTACATCGTGGGACTTTTCATCGCCACCCTTTCATCGCCCAAAACTCCTTTTTTTTTTTTTTAATTTTTTATTTATGGGCGGGCTTCGCCCCCACAAACCCCCCCTTACTTAAATAATCATACCCCAAACTGCACCAAACACCCCCTCATAAAAAAAAAATTTAAAAAAAGTTTTTGGCGATGAAAGGATGAAGACTACAGGTGTTGGCAGTAAACCCAATTGGTAGCAGTCTGTACCACCCAGATTTACCTGGTAGCTGTGGCTGAGCAGCCAGACTTCTCTCAAGAAGAGTTAGACAGTATATAGAGTATAAAAGATAGGTACCAAAATACAGTAGCACAAGCAAATACTGACCAGAGCTTGGGTATATAAGTATATCATTATTTATTTAAAAACACACTTTGTGCGGACGGCCACCAGGGGGAGCGCGGATGAACACCACCTCTGCGTGAGCTCCAGCACCCATGGTCCCTGAGGCGACCTGAGCCCCCGTCTCATGACCCCCCCACCAGTTGAGAAGTGCTGAGGAGCTGTATGAGGGCCCCCCCTCACCTGGGAACAAACGCGATCAAAATCAGACCGGTAGAAGTGGAGATATCACCGTGTGAACATCTAAGCCCGAAGGCGGCCCAGCAGCCACAGTGAAACCGCGCCCTCGCGTTGCGGCAATCCGGCGGAAGACATCCTGAGTCGTGTGGGCGGCGCTTGGAAGACGAATTTCTCAGCCCCCGCTGAATGTGGATGGATGTGCCCCTCGGGTACGGAACGTAGTAGGTAAGGAGAGTCCAGCCTTGTATCAGTGTATGAGCGCCCCCGGAACTAACTCGCCTGTGCCACACTGGGGCGTGTGCCTCCTCTCACCCCGGACCCACTCCCCGATCGGTAAGCCCGAAAATCTACGGCACTATACTACCATCGTGCCTTAGACCCCCGAACCCAGAGACTACTAGGCCCCGCATCGAATACGCGCTTGGAGCGCCCTTACGCTTGAGTCAACGGCCTTAAACCGGAAGAGGGACCGCGGCCTTGTGATACGCAGAACCCAACCCGGGGTAGGCCGGCACAGCCTCGGCGCTCACGACTTGATGCCCCTCGGCATCCCCACTGAAGTCCACCCCGATATCACCAGCGAAGCACTCGAGTTTGTCCTGTTTTTAGGACCCCACGCGACCCCGCAGAGGGTAAGGCCCCCGATCCAGGGGTATGTGCCTCCTCTGACTGTGGGCCCATTTTATGAACGTGCGACATAGACTTTCCAGATTCGCATACACCCCATCCTCTCCGACTGCTCGACACATCTCCACCATGTCGGTGGAGGCCTCGGAGGTGGGAGCCGCGGCCACTAGGGGGGACATTGCGGCACTACTAAGTGAGATCAAAAGCATGGGCTCCAACCTTGGTGGCAAAATCGATAAGATCACCCAGAGAATGGACAGCTTCAAAGAGAGATTAGAGGGTGTCGAAAACAATCAGACGTCGATCGATACACTTGAGATACAAATGGACATGAGGATACAGAACATTGAGAAAAAGGAAGTAGAGATGCGCCTTAAAATGGACGATTTGGAAAATAGGGAAAGAAGGAATAACCTTCGCTTTTTTGGAACCCCGGAACGTGAAGGGGAAACCGAAAAGGACCTCAAGGACACGATCCATGATATTATAAAAATTCTAACGGCCGATGAAGAAATCGATGAGCCCAAAACTGAAAGAATACACTGAGCTGGTGGACCCCCCAGTGGTCCCCGCTTGGTCCTGGCCAAATTCCATAGATACCAGGACAAGACTTGGATTCTTGAGAAGGCCAGAGCCGGAGGCCCACTCACGATGGGAGGGGCTCAAATTACGATCTTTTGAGGACCTATCTGCGCTTACGTTAGCGCTTAGACGCCTTTGCAGTCCCCTGACAAAATGGCTCAAGGAACTGGGCACACGATACAGATAGGGCTACCCGTTCTCACTAACCTTTGAACTTGGAAGTAGGAAAATCGTCCTTAGATCAGAGGATGACATAAAAGAATGCATCGCCGACCTTCTGAGTACAGGCCCGAAAGACAACGAAAATGAGGATAACGGACGAGACGGAATGCAATGGGAACAACAGGGACCTAGGCGCAAAAGAGTAAAAGGATCCAGAAAATACCGACGCCCCAATAACACACCCGATAACAGAAAATGAGGATGTTCCTCCTGAATGCCATGACCAGAAGCACTGGTACCCATGGTTGAAGCACGGGACGCTGGTCATATGGAGACCGAGACCTTGGACGTCAAGTGCTGGGGGGACGACGGAAGTAGAACATCCCTCTGAAGTAAGAGGGGGTAGGAACCCGAGTGAGACGACCCTGGGAATGCACGTAATGTTATATTGTTATATCTTTGTATGATTATTGTTGTTACCACTGTTGTATTACATGAAGTGAGTGGGGGGTGGAAGTGGGACAGGGGCTCACCCTTATGTTGAGATGGAAAATTTGACTGGGACCGTGAGGTAACGGTCCGACAATGGATGGAACACTGTCACCAAGTCCGTTTCGGACGCTGCCAAAAGCTGCTAATGCAGCACCCTCAGTTACTGGGCTTCCTTGAGCCTCAGCAACTTCTGAGGGAAAGGGATGTGGGAATATTGAAAGCACCATTTGAATTTGTTTGCAACACCAACGTTGATATGGGCCTTGAGAAGCGAGCAATTGTCTGGCTGACAGTCTTGAAAGACACCTCAGAGACATTCGAAGATGGCGTCCCTTGATAGCCCAAAAAAGAAAGACTCACTCAGAGTGGCGTCCTTCAATGTAAAAGGGCTGAACTCTCCAACTAAGAGGTCATTAGTAGCACGGGAATACCGCAGATCCAACATTGACATTATGCTCGTGCAAGAGACCAAGTTTGCCAAAGGGGAAGAAAGAAGCATCATCGGGAAGCGGGGGGGTCTGGAATTCTGGGGCTCAGGCCCGCTGAGAAAGGGTGGGGTTGGCATCCTGCTCAAGAGGGGCATCCAATTTGAGGTAGAAAAGACATGGTCTGATGTGGCAGGTCGGGCCCTCCTGATCACGGGGAAAATAGCCAGAGTAAAAGTAACTATTGCCACTGTATATGCACCAAACATTGGTCAGACTGCATTCCGCCAGAGAGTAATCCCAAAAATAATGATGGAGGCAACGGGGCATGTAATCCTGGGGGGTGACTTCAACCAATGGGCTGACCCAGGTATTGACTGGAAACCGGGGAATCCAGGCACAAGGAATCCGATTAAAGAGGGACGTACCGACCTTGTCGAGATAACAGATCTGTACAACATGAGTGACATATAGAGAATAATGCATCCCGGTTTAGCTGGATACACCTTCTATTCAAATCCCCACCACACTTTTACGCGCATTGACTATATATACATGTCGAACGACCTCATACCAACTACACAACACTCTGATATTATTTCAATAACCTGGTCGGACCACAACATGGTTCTGGCTGACATTTCTTGGGCGGACCTACCCACCATGGGAGGGAAATGGCGGTGCAACAAAACCCTCTGGAAGGACCCGGTTTTCAAGACAACTATGGAGACCGAAATCGAAGAGTACTTTAAAATTAATGACGAAGGGGAGGTTGCGATAGAAGGGATCTGACTAGGCCCGTTGGAATATAAAATAGCGCTATATGCGGATGACATTCTTACATTTGACCAATCCCGCAGAGTCAATTCCCCAAGTCCTTAGACTAATGGACGAGTATGGCCAATTCTCCGGCTTTAGAGTAAACAAGGCAAAATCCATTCTATACCCCTTCAGGGAACTAGGACAGAAAATGACCTTAAGTTTTTTCCACTAGGTCTTAAGCTGGAACACCTCACACTACAATACCTGGGCATACAGCTTACTAGGAACCTGAATGACTTATTCGAAGCTAACTTCCCTCCACTCCTCCAGCGGTTTACTGCGGACCTCAAGAAATGGGGTAAACTTACATTCGAGGGGATTGGGTCCTCCGATGTATTCCATATCTATGACAGGTAATATCCATAGCTGTGCTGCTTCGGAAAATCTTTGGCGTCTGCGTCCTGCGTCGATGCGCCATCCCCGAGGACCTCCTCCGACGGCCGACGTCACCCGATGTGATAAGTAGGACGCACGACGCCCATAGCCTCAGTTCCGTTTTTTCCGCGAACGTTTTCGCTTCGTGAATCTCGGTATGCCTCGACTCGTTGGAGTTGCTGTTTTCTTTCTCGGTTTGTTGAACCTGTTCTGTTGGTGTGAAGACCTGTTCGTGGCGATGTCTTTCTCATCTTCGACCCCGCGTCCAGGCTTCAAGAACTGCTGTGACTGTGGGTCCAAGATGTCGGTCACGGACTCGCATGACGCCTGCCTCTGGTGCCTCGGGGAGGCCCACGATACGGACGACTGTGTCGACTGCCAGTCGGTCACTGCGAAGGTCTTTCGAGAACGCAAGAAGAAACTGTCGGTAGGTCGGGTGTCTAAGCCCCGGAAGTCGAGGTCTGCGGGGCTTTCGACCGATGACTCGAGGGGTGACTCTCCGTGTCGTCGTCGGAAGTCCGGTGGGTCTCCTTCCAGGAGTCGGTCTCGCCACTCCTCCGCCTCTTCTAGGCATTCCAGGAAGCGCCGGCATAGGTCGCCTTCCCCGTCCTCTTCCGAAGACTCCGCCCGTCGGCGGGTCGCTTATCCCTCCATGCAAGCGACACCGGAGGAATGGGCTTCCTTTGGGAAGCAGATGCTAGCGATTCTGGAAACGCAGGGCACCGGTCCGTCTGCGCCTCCTAATGGGGTCGGTCGGCACCAGTCGAGAGACACCGCCCGTACGCCTTCGGGCTCGGGTGGTCGGCACGGCTCGCGGGAGAGGTCCTGCTCGGACAAGGGTAGCCGTTCTCGCCATGCCCGTTCCAGGTCCCGGTCCTCGACGCGCTCGAGACCGCGTGATCCTGTGCCGTCTTCGAAGAAGACGTCGACGCCTGTGGCGCCGAGGTCGTCAATGATTTCTCTCGAGGTTCCGTCTTTCGAGGGGGTCGTCGACGCCGTCGGCGCCCAGGTTGTCGAGAGACTCGCTCGGAGCTCCGGCTTCGAGGACTGTGTTGACGCCGAAGATGCTGGAGGCGTTGCAGCTGACGTCGACACCTTTTCTGTCGACGCCGGCGCCGACTCGCTCGGCGCCCTCGACGCCTTTTCTGTCGACGCCGGAGCCGACTTGCTCTGCGCCCTTGACGCCTTTCGAGGCGGTGGTGCCGGAGGGGCCCCGTGGCACAGGGTTTGCCCCTAAAAAGGCTATGGCTAAGGTCCGGCACTGCTTTGGTCCGCAGACGTCTTCCTCTCCCCGCCTGGAGTACATTTCAGAGGGTGATGAATACTCTGATGGCGGCCTGGTTCCGGTTCCGGATGACCTTATCTCGGGCCATAGTAAGTTTGATGACCTGAGGCAGTCACTGCATGATGCCAGTGGACTGGACACCTCTCTGGAGGTGGAGTTTTGTCGGCCGGAGCCTGGCACTCATGCCGATTCGTCATATCGGCGCCTTATGTCTCGGGTTACTGAGTACTTGGGTTGGTCAGCTCCCCCAGTGGAGTTCGTTCAGGATGATTTCACGGACATCCTTGATCTCGGTCCACCCACTGACCCGGTTTTGCCTTTTCATATGGCTTTGCAGAGAAGGGTGGTGGCGGCTTGGACTGCTCCGGAGAGTCTCCTGGCAGTGGGCAAGTCTTTGTCGCGAAAATACCGTCCAGCCAGTAGCGACCCCTGCTACTTGTCTAGGCACCCCACCCCGGAGAGTTTGGTGGTGCAGGCGGCTACGGTCCCGGCAAAGCAGGCGTCGTATCCTACCATCCCTCCGGATAGGGACGACAAACGTTTTAATGGCTGGGCGAAGAAAGTGTTTTCTTCTGGGGGTATGGAGCTTCAGGCGGCCAACTCCATATGTGCCTTGTCTCGTTTCACACACACACTGTGGAACTGTGTTGCATTAGCGGCTGATCATATTCCCAAAGGGGACGAACGGGATGGTTTCCTTGCTATGGTTCAGGATGGCAAGGATGCCATGTGTGAGGCCGTTCAGTCGGGTTTGGACTTGGCGGATTGTGTCAGCCGGTCCATGGCGGCGAGCACCGTAATGCGCATTTTTGCGTGGTTGAGGAAGTCTGGGTTCGCTCCTGATGTGCAGTCCCGGCTCCTCAACATGCCCTTTGACGGTGAACACCTTTTTGGCAGCAAGGCTGACGAGAGCCTTGAGAAGTTGCAGACCTCCAAAGCTGCAGCGAAGTTGTTGGGCGCTGCAGTTCGCCAACCTCCACCTTTTCGTCCTAGGGGACAGCAATGGATGGGAGGTTCCTTTCGCTATTACTCGTCCTTCAGTAAAGCGAGAGGAGCTAGCAGTCAAAGAGGCCATCGTAAGAGTGCCAGAGGTGGAAACAAATGTACTCGAGGTGCCAAGGCCGCTCTGGCAGTTGCCTCTTTGCCCTCAGGCAACACCGCAGCCGCTACCACTCAGTCATGAGGCCAGGTCCCATGGTTCACCGGTTGGGGGAAGGCTGGCGCAGCATCTTGTAGAGTGGCAAGCCATTACTTCGGATGTGTGGGTTCTGGAGATCATAACCCACGGCTACTGTCTTCCTTTTCAGCAGAGGCCTCACGACAATCCACCAGGGAACCTCTCTTTGAAGAGTCCGGATCCGCTCCTTGCGCAGGAAATTCAAGCCCTGCTGGAGAAAGGCGCCATAGAACTGGTGCCTGTAGCGGAGAGGAACAAGGGATGGTATTCCCCTTATTTTTTTATTTCAAAGAAAGACGGGGGATTGAGACCCATCATGGACTTGCGCGGTTTGAACAAACTCCTCAGGAAGGACAAGTTCAAGATGGTGACTCTTTCTCAAGTCCTCCAGGCTCTTCAACTTCAGGACTGGTTGGTGTCTCTCGACCTCAAGGATGCTTACTTCCATGTGCTGATCCATCCCAAGCACAAGAAGTACCTGAGGTTCGCGGTTGGTGACTTGCACTTTCAGTTTCGGGTCCTGCCGTTCGGATTGACCTCCGCCCCGAGGGTTTTGACCAAGCTCATGGTGGTGGTGGCAGCGCATCTCAGGAAAGGGGGGATTCACGTCTACCCCTACCTGGACGATTGGTTGATCAGGGGGAGCTCTCTCGAGCAAGTCCTGGATCATCTGTCCGTCACCTGCCACTCCCTTCACAGGCTGGGCTTCTCCCTCAATTTAAAGAAGTCCCATTTGACACCAACACAGCGGCTCCAGTACATCGGAGCAGTGCTCGACACGCCCCTGGGGCAGTGTTTTCCTCCTCAGGTGAGGGCTCTTCACATTCAGCAGATGGTGCACAAGTTTCAGTTTGCCCAGACTCTCCCAGCGTCCCAGTTCTTGAGACTGCTCCGCCTCATGGCATCCTGCATTCTTCTGGTGCCAGAGGCTCGTCTGCGGATGAGATCTTTGCAGTGGGCACTCAAGCTCCAGTGGTCTCAGTCCTCCGGCAGGCTGTCGAACCCTGTTCAGGTGCCGCCCTCGGTATCCCGGGACCTTCTGTGGTGGGCCGTCGAGGGCAATCTGATGAAGGGTGCCCCATTTTGGCTGCCCTGGCCGGAGGTGACGATCGTGACGGACGCATCCCTCACGGGATGGGGAGCTCATGCCAACAAGCTGACAGTCAGCGGTCGTTGGTCTCCGTCGGAGTCCAGACTCCATATCAATCTGTTGGAGCTGAGGGCCGTCAGGCTTGCTCTGAAGGCTTTTCTGCCGACTGTGCGCGGGAAGAGAGTCCTGATTCTGATGGACAACACGGTGGCCATGCACTACCTCAACAAAAAGGGGGGGGCAGGGTCACTTCCGCTGTGCAGGGAGGCGATGCAGCTCGAGTTCTGGGCCATCCTGCAGGAAGTTTCGATCTCGGCAGTTCATCTGGCCGGAGACGACAACGTGACGGCGGACGCTCTGAGCAGGCAGAGCACGATCTCTCACGAGTGGGAGCTGGCTCAGGAGATTCTCCTGGAGATCTTCGCCCTTTGGGGGACACCTCAAGTGGATCTCTTTGCCTCCAGTGTCAACCGGAAGTGCGAAAGGTTTTGCTCGTGGGAATTTCCTCCAAAAGGAGCCTTAGGAGACGCATTCGTGGTGGAGTGGTCATTTCCACTGCTGTATGCGTTTCCTCCAGTCCCCGTCATCCCGCAAGTGTTGCGGAGGTTACGGAGGTTCGGTTCCCGGATGATCCTCATTGCTCCGGCGTGGGCCCGGAGGACGTGGTACCGGGACCTTCTAGACTTGTCCATCTGCCCTCCACATCATCTTCCCTACCGAGACGATCTGCTCTCACGGGAGGGGGGTCAGGTTCTCCATCCAGAGGTCAGATCCCTCAACCTTCACGCTTGGCTTCTGAAAGGTTGAGGTATAAGGATTGGGACCTCCCTGAAGACGTGATGGAGGTGTTGCTCTCGGCCAGGCGGCCGGCAACAAAGTCTCTGTACCGTTGCCGTTGGAGAAAGTTCTGCGACTGGTGCAGAGTTCAGAATGTGGATCCTTTTGAATGCGACATTCCCATGGTTTTGTCTTTTTTGCTTTCTTTGGCCCAAAGGGGCTTGCAAGTGGGGACCATTAAAGGTTACCTGGCGGCGCTGTCCATATTTAAACGCTCGTCTGAAGAGTGTTCCTATTTTAGGATTCCTTTAATTTCGCAGTTTTTGAAAGGGCTCACTAATGTGTTCCCTCCGTCACCTTTTTTGGTGCCAGGTTGGGATTTGAACCTTGTTCTTACGTTTCTTATGGGTGCTCTGTTTGAGCCTTTACATTCTTGCCCTTTGAGGCTGTTAACTCTGAAAACTGTGTTTTTAGTTGCCGTTACTTCCGCTCGCAGAGTGAGTGAGTTACAGGCACTTTCAGTTAAGCCACCCTTCACTGTATTTCACAAGGACAGGGTTGTCCTTAGAGTTCGTCCTTCTTTTCTTTCGAAGGTGGTTTCGGAATTTCATTTGAGCCAGAAGGTTGTTCTTCCGGCATTCTAACCTCCTCCACATCCTGGTAAGGAAGAGGAGAGGCTCCATAGGCTTGATCCTAGGAGAGCGTCGAGCTTTTATATTTCGCGCATGTCCCGGGTCAGAATGGACGATCAACTTTTCATTGGTTACGCTGGAAAGCGTTTGGGGCAAGCTGTGACGAAACAGACTTTGTCTTGTTGGATTATATTAGCTATCTCCGAGTGTTTACGCTTGGCGGGTAAGGACCCTCCGGCTGGCTTGCGGGCCCATTCTACCAGAGGAGTGGCTGCGTCTACTGCCCTGCAGAGGGGAGTTCCTATTTGTCACATCTGTGATGCAGCCACCTGGGCTTCAGTACATACTTTTGTACATCACTATTCCCTCGATTCCATCAGAGGGCAAGATCTGGCCTTTGGCAAGGCAGTTCTCTATTCCGCAATTTGATTGGGCATGCTAAATTTGTATTCTAAATTCTTTCCCACCTCCTTGCTTGGTACTGCTTTGGGAGTCTGTCATAGATATGGAATACGTTGGAGGACCCAATCCCCTCGAAGAACAAGTTACTTTCTTACCTGGTAATGTTCTTTCGATGGGATGGTCCGACGACGTATTCCATATCGCTCCCTCCCTGCCTTTCCCGCTGCAGAATTTCTTTTGCGATTGCAGCTTGCGTTCCGCAAGGCCTTTTGTGTCTGACTGGCAGAAAACTGGTGGCACACGTTCTGGGAAAAAGCTATGACTGAGGCTATGGGCGTCGTGCGTCCTACTTATCACATCGGGTGACGTCTGTCGTCGGAGGAGGTCCTCGGGGACGGCGCATCGACGCAGGACGCAGACGCCAAAGATTTTCCGAAGCAGCACAGCTGTGGACATTACCTGTCATAGATATGGAATACGTCGTCGGACCATCCCATCGAAAGAACGTTACCAGGTAAGAAAGTAACTTGTTCATCTTTTGGCTTGGCCGCATCAACGTGGTTAAGATGACATGCCTCCCACGCTTTCTGTACCCATTCCAAATGCTGCCAATCGAAATACCCAAAGCGTTCTTCAGTGAAGCTAAAAAGATCTTGATGAGATTTATATGGCAGGATAAGAAACCTCGAATTGCATACACCACATTGATACTCCCCAAGGACAGAGGAGGGGTTGGGCTCCCGGACTTGGGATCATATTACATTGCCTCCCAATTACGAGTCATGATTCCCCACCTCAGAGAACACCATGACCATCAATGGGTCCAAATGGACAACCATTACTTTGCACCGGCCACAGTATCAGAATGGCTATGGACCCCGCACAAAAGGGTACTACGGAAAATCAAGGGCCACCCTATACTGAGCACGATCTGGAGTGTATGGCGTGCAAATCGGGAGATGCGCGGGATCACCACCTGGCCATCCCCGCTCAGCCATCTATGGTCTCCTGGCATGAACGATCGCATACCAGAGGTGGGCAGATACCAATCCTGGTATGAGGCTGGCTTGGAGAGAGTGGGCCATCTCCAGAGGAAGGACTCCTATATCACTCTTCCGGAACGGACGGATGCATTGGGCATAGGCCCACTATCCACATTTCAGTACATCCAACTGAAAGGGGTCCTGACGAAGGCAGAATGGAAGGACAAACTGAGCAGAGAATTGACCCCATTCGAGAAAATATTGTTCGAGGGGATTGGGTCCTCCGACGTATTCCATATCTATGACATGTAATCACCACAGCTGTGCTGCTTCGGAAACTTTTTTCCTGGCGTCTGCGTCCTGCGTCAATGACGTCGATGCGCCGTCGTCGAGGACCTCCTCCGACGTCATCCGATGTGATAAGTAGGACGCACGACGCCCGTAGCCTCAGTTCCGTTTTTTCCGCGAACGTGTTGCTTCGTGTTTCTCGGTTAAACGCCTCGACTCTTTGGAGTTCGGTTCTTCTCGGTTCTTCGAACCTGTTCGTTTTGTGAAAATCCTTCGTGTGAAGATGTCTTCTACTTCGTCTTCGACCCCGCGTCCGGGCTTCAAGAAGTGCGGGGAGTGTGGGTCCAAGATGTCGGTGACGGACTCGCACGACGCCTGCCTCTGGTGCCTCGGGGAGGCCCACGACACGGATGACTGTATCGACTGCCAGTCGCTCACGTCCAAAGCCTTACGCGAACGTAAGAAGAAGTTGTCGGTAGGTCGGGTGTCCAAGCCCCGGAAGTCGAAGTCTGCGGGGCTTTCGACGGATGATTCGAGGGGTGACTCTCCGCGTCATCGTCGGAAGTCTCGTGGGTCTCCTTCTAGGAGTCGGTCTCGCCACTCCTCAGCCTCTTCGAGGCATTCTCGGAAGTGCCGACACCGGTCGTCTTCCAGGTCCTCTTTGGAGGACTCTGCCCGGCACGTCGCTTACCCCACCAGCCGTGCGACGCCGTAGGAATGGGCTTCCTTCGGGAAGAAAATGCTGGCGATTCTTGAGTCGCAGGGTACTAAGCCTTCCGCACCCCCGAGTGGGGTCGGCCGTGAGAGGTCGAGAGACACTGCTCGCAAGAGTGGTCGGCACGAGTCACGGGAGAGGTCCCGTTCAGACAAGGAGACTCGTTCTCGACGTACCCGTTCCAGGTCCCGGTCCTCGACATGTTCGAGACTGTGTGCACCTGTGAGGTCTTCGAGGAAGACATCGAAGTCTGAGGCGTCGAGGGCGTCGACAGGCTTTCTCGAGGCTCCGGCTCCGAGGAAGTCGTCGAAGCCGTCGACGCTCAGGTCGTCGAGGGACAGGCTCGGGGCTCCGGCTTCGAGGGCTGTGTCGACGCCGCCGATGCTGGATGCGCTGCATCTGACGTCGACGCCGATTTCCTCGACGCCGATGCCGATCCTCTCGGCGCCGATGCCGGTTCTCTCGGCGCCGATTCGCTCGACGCCATCGACGCCTTTCGTGTCGGAGGTACCCCGTGACACGGGAGAACCCCCTAGGAAGGCTCTGGTTAAGAGCAAGCACTCTCGGGTGCCTTCTTTTCGCCACCTGGAGTATATTTCAGAGGCGGATGAGGATTCTGATGGCCTGGTTCCTAGTCAGGTTCCAGATGAAATTGTCTCGGGCCATAGTCAGTTTGACGATTTGAGGCAGTCACTGCATGATGCCAGTGGACTGGACACCTCTCCGGAGGTGGAGTTTTGTAGGCCTGAGCCTGGCTCTCATGCCGATTCCTCGTACCGGCGCCTTATGCCTAGGGTTTCTGAGTACTTGGGATGGTCTGCTCCCCCAGGGGAGTGTGTGCAGGATGGTCTGACGGACATCCTTGATGTTGGTCCCCCAACTGACCCGGTACTGCCGTTCCATATGGCTTTACAGAGAAGGGTGGAGCGGGTTGGACTGCTCCGGAGAGTCTCCCGGCGGTGGGCAGATCCTTGTCGCGAAAATACCGTCCAGCCAGTAGCGACCCCTGCTACTTGACCAGGCACCCCACTCCGGAGAGTTTGGTGGTGCAGGCGGCCACGGCCCCGGCAAAGCAGGCGTCGTACCCTACCATCCCTCCTGATAGGGACGACAAACGTTTTGATGGCTGGGCGAAGAAAGTGTTTTCTTCTGGTGGTATGGCGCTTCAGGCGGCCAACTCCATTTGTGCCTTGTCTCGTTTCACGCACACTCTGTGGAACTGTGTTGCGTTAGCGGCTGAACATATTCCCGAAGGGGACGAACGGGATGGTTTCCTTGCTATGGTCCAGGATGGTAAGGATGCCATGTGTGAGCCCGTTCAGTCGGGTTTGGACTTAGCTGAATGCGTCAGTAGGTCCATGGCGGCGAGCACCGTGATACGCAGGTTTGCGTGGTTGCGGAAGTCGGGGTTTGCTCCTGATGTGCAGTCCCGGCTCCTCAACATGCCCTTTGACGGTGAACACCTTTTTGGCAGCAAGGCTGACGAGAGCCTTGAGAGGTTGCAGACCTCAAAAGCTGCAGCGAAGTCGTTGGCCGCTGCAGTTCGCCAACCTCCACCTTTTCGTCCTAGGGGACAGCAGTGGAGGGGTGGTTCCTTTCGCTATTACTCGTCCTTCAGTAAAGCGAGAGGAGCTGGCAGTCAAAGGGGCCTACGCAGGGGTACCAGAGGTGGACGACAGGGTACCCGTGGTGCCAAGGCCGCTCGGGCAGTTGCCTCTTTGCCCTCAGGTAACGCCGCAGCCGCTCCCACTCAGTCATGAGGCCATGTCCCATGGTTCGCCGGTTGGGGGAAGGCTGGTGCAGCATCTTGTAGAGTGGCAAGCCATTACTTCAGATGTGTGGGTTCTGGAGATCATAACCCACGGCTACTGTCTTCCTTTTCGGCACAGGCCTTGCGACAATCCACCGGGGAACCTCTCTTTGCAGAGTCCGGATCCGCTCCTTGCGCAGGAAATTCAAGCCCTGCTGGAGAAAGGCGCCATAGAACTGGTGCCTGTAGCGGAGAGGAACAAGGGATGGTATTCCCCTTATTTTTTTGATTTCGAAGAAAGACGGGGGATTGAGACCCATCATGGACTTGCGCGGTTTGAACAAACTCCTCAGGAAGGACAAGTTCAAGATGGTTACTCTCTCTCAAGTCCTCCAGGCCCTTCAGATTCAGGACTGGTTGGTGTCTCTCGACCTCAAGGATGCTTACTTCCATGTGCCGATCCATCCCAAGCACAAGAAGTACCTGAGGTTCGCGGTTGGCGACTTGCACTTTCAGTTTCGGGTCCTGCCGTTCGGATTGACCTCCGCCCCGAGGGTTTTCACCAAGCTCATGGTGGTGGTGGCAGTGCATCTCAGGCAAGGGGGGATTCACGTCTACCCCTACCTGGACGATTGGTTGATCAGGGGGAGCTCTCCCGAGCAAGTCCTGGATCATCTGTCCGTCACCTGCCACTCCCTTCACAGGCTGGGCTTCTCCCTCAATTTAAAGAAGTCCCAATTGACGCCAACACAGCGGCTCCAGTACATCGGAGCAGTGCTCGACACTTCCCTGGGGCAGTGTTTTCCTCCCCAGGTGAGGGCTCTTCACATTCAGCAGATGGTGCACAAGTTTCAGCATGCCCAGACGCTCCCAGCGTTCGAGTTCTTGAGGTTGCTCGGCCTCATGGCATCCTGCATTCTTCTGGTGCCAGAGGCTCGCCTGCAGATGAGATCTTTGCAGTGGGCACTCAAGACGCAATGGTCGCAGTCCTCCGGCAGGATGTCGGACTCGGTTCAGGTGCCGCCCTCGGTCGCCCGGGACCTTCTGTGGTGGGCCGTCGAAGGCAACTTGATGAAGGGGGCTCCATTTTGGCTTTCCTGGCCGGAGGTGACGATCGTGACGGATGCATCCCTCACGGGATGGGGAGCTCATGCCAACGGGCTGACAGTCAGCGGTCGTTGGTCTCCGTCGGAGTCCAGACTCCATATCATTCTGTTGGAGCTGAGGGCCGTCAGGCTAGCCCTGAAGGCTTTTCTGCCGACTGTGCGAGGAAAGAATGTCCTGATCCTGACGGACAACACAGTGGCCATGCACTACCTCAACAAAAAGGGGGGGGCAGGGTCACTTCCTCTGTGCAGGGAGGCGTGACGGCGGACGCTCTGAGCAGGCAGAGCGCGATCTCTCACGAGTGGGAGTTGGCTCTTGAGATTCTCCTGGAGATCTTCGCCCTTTGGGGGACCCCTCAAGTGGATCTCTTCGCCTCCAGTGTCAACCGAAAGTGCGAAAGCTTTTGCTCGCGGGCATTTCCTCCAAAAGGAGCCTTAGGAGACGCGTTCGTGGTGGAGTGGTCATTCCCGCTGCTGTACGTGTTTCCTCCAGTCCCCGTCACCCCGCAAGTGCTGCGTAGGTTACGGAAGTTCGGTTCCCGGATGATCCTCATTGCTCCGGCGTGGGCTCGGAGGACGTGGTACCCGGACCTTCTCGACTTGTCCATCTGCCCTCCACGTCGTCTTTCCTACCGAGACGATCTGCTCTCACGGGACGGGGGTCAGGTTCTCCATCCAGAGGTCAGATCCCTCAACCTTCACGCTTGGCTTCTGAAAGGTTGAGGTATAAGGATTGGGACCTCCCTGAAGACGTGATGGAGGTGTTGCTTTCGGCCCGAAGGCCAGCAACAAAGTCTCTGTACCGTTGCCGTTGGCGTACGTTTTGCGACTGGTGCAGGGTTCAGAATGTGGATCCTTTTGCATGTGACATCCCCATGGTTCTGTCCTTTTTACTTTCTTTGGCCCACAGGGGCTTGCAAGTGGGTACCATTAAAGGTTACCTGGCGGCGCTGTCCATCTTTAAGCGCTCGTCTGAAGAGTGTTCTTACTTTAAAATCCCTTTAATTTCACAGTTTCTGAAAGGGCTCACTAATGTGTTCCCTCCGTCACCTTTCCTGGTGCCCGGTTGGGATTTAAACCTTGTTCTTAAGTTTCTTATGGGTGCTCCATTTGAGCCTTTACATTCTTGCCCTTTGAGGCTGTTAACTCTGAAAACTGTGTTTTTAGTTGCGGTTACTTCCGCTCGCAGAGTGAGTGAGTTACAGGCACTTTCAGTTAAGCCACCCTTCACTGTATTTCACAAGGACAGGGTTGTCCTTAGAGTTCGTCCTTCTTTTCTTCCGAAGGTAGTGACGGAATTTCATTTGGCCCAGAAGGTTGTTCTTCCGGCATTCTATCCTCCTCCGCATCCTGGTAAGGAAGAGGAGAGGCTCCATAGGCTTGATCCTAGGAGAGCTTTAAGCTTTTATGTTTCACGCATGTCCCGGGTCAGAGTGGACGATCAACTCTTTATTGGTTACGCTGGAAAGCGTTTGGGGCAAGCTGTGACGAAACAGACTTTGTCTCGCTGGATTATTTTAGCCATCTCGGAGTGTTACCGCTTGGCGGGTAGGGACCCACCGGCTGGCTTGCGGGCCCCTTCTACCAGGGGTGTGGCTGCATCTACTGCCCTGCAGAGGGGTGTTCCTATTCGCAACATCTGTGATGCAGCCACCTGGGCTTCAGTACATACATTTGTAGGTCACTATTCCCTCGATTCCATCCGAGGGCAGGATCTGGCCTTTGGCAAGGCGGTCCTTTGCTTTGCTATTTGATTGGCTATTCTAAATTTTGATTCTAAATTCTTTCCCTCCTCCTTGCTCTGGTACTGCTTTGGGAGTCTGTCATAGATATGGAATACGTCGGAGGACCCAATCCCCTCGAAGAACAAGTTACTTTCTTACCTGGTAACGTTCTTTCGATGGGATGGTCCGACGACGTATTCCATATCGCTCCCACCCTGCCTTCCCCGCTGCAGAATTTCTTTTGCGATTGCAGCTTACGTTCCGCAAGGCTTTGTGTCTGACTGGCAGTTGACTAATGTCACACGTTCTGGGGGAAAAAACTACAACTGAGGCTACGGGCTTCGTGCGTCCTACTTATCACATCGGATGACGTCGGACGTCGGAGGAGGTCCTCGACGACGGCGCATCGACGTCATCGACGCAGGACGCAGACGCCAGGAAAAAAGTTTCCGAAGCAGCACAGCTGTGGTGATTACATGTCATAGATATGGAATACGTCGTCGGACCATCCCATCGAAAGAACGTTACCAGGTAAGAAAGTAACTTGTTCGACTCTAGAGTGGAGAGGAAAGGTCTCATATCAATAATGTACCAGGAACTAATAGCAGCGGGAGACGGCTCCACGGAGCCTCTGAGGTCTAGGTGGGAAAAGGACTTTGGGGAAGAAATAGACCCCGAGCAATGGAACCTAATGTGCAGTGCCGCCTTTAGAACATCGCTATTGTGTCAGTACAAATTGCATGCCATCAAACTCCTGCATAGGTGGCAAAACGACCCCCTCAGACTATCCAAAATGTCTCAGTCAATGAGCCCGACATGCTGGAGGAGATGTGGTCAAACGGCTAACTACTGGCATATGTGTTGGGGTTGCCCGCACATCAAAGTATTCTGGAACGAAGTACTGGGGTGGATCAAGGAAATTGATGGTATTCAGAGAGATGCTGACCCCTATCTGGTGCTCTTTGCCTTAGAGAGAGACGCGGACGAGTGGAACAGAGTGAAAGGCTTGACCCCCTATCTACTCCTTGCCGCCAGGGCCCTCCTGGCGATGAAATGGAAATCCGGTACAGTCCCTAGGAGGAGTGAATGGATTGCCCTAGCCACCAACATCTATCTGATGGAAACCATAACGGCCGCTCTGCACGGAAGGGCAGCCCAATGTGAAATCCTATGGATGGACTTTAAAAGTCGACACCTAACGCCAGATAATGAGTCCCTATCAGACGAACCCGAGGAGACCTAATGGAAATGCAATTCTCAGGTAGCAGTGACTGGAAAAAAAAAAGAAAAAATCTCTTGATACAAGCGAGCACTGTGTGATCAGACACTGGAGTCAGAAACATTGCCCTATCAACGTTTCGGCGCTCTAATTGCGAAAAACGGACTGGTGCCAAGTTAAATAAGAGGGGAGGGTGGGAAAGGGGAGTTGTGTTTTCTTTTTCTTTTTGAGTATCAGGAAATGCACCTTCATTGAGAACTGAGATAACTGTATGACACTGTGAACGAATTGTGTCAACCGGTGCATTATTTTGTATGTATCTTGATTTTTCTTTGTTCTTTCTTGTTTCTTTTTTTTTGTTGTTTATGATAAAACCAATAAAAGCAAATTTTTAAAAAAAAAAACACACTTTGTAAAATACACTAACACTAATATGGCAAGCAAGTTCAAACACAGTCACTATTAATATATATACATCCCTGATCACTTATTGAACAAGTCTTAGTTAAAACACCACTTATTTTCAGACAGAGTTGAGCGCTTAACTTAAGATGGCACTCCAATAAGTTAATTAAAAAGGGAGGGGAAAAGGCAGAATTAGGAACATACACAATATCAACACTTCGGGAGCACCAGAGTAAGTCAGAAAAGGCAGAATCCACTGAGAAGCAAGAAAGTCATAGGCCAGGCCCCCTATTGAAGAGAGCAAGGCGGAATGTGTCCAAGATCACACAGTTGAATAGTACTTTTAAAGAGTCGTTGCAAAGAGTTCAAAAAGGGTTGGCTCAAGTCAGGAAAAGTTAGTTAGTAGGTCCCAAGTCACCCCAGGATAGAAAGTCAAGGATTTACGGGACACCTTGAACAGTCTGTTGCAAGGGAGACCAGGCGGGACTCAGTACCTGAAATGGTGAGAAAGCTCCAGCGGGGGCAGTTGTTCCTGGCAGCGGGTGCAAGTCAGTGCTTCGTCCAGGGGAAGAGGAGATCTTACATGGAGGAAAGCTGGAGGTCGTTGCACTGCCAGGGAAGAAACCAGCCGCAGAGTTTTCCGGTTAAAAGGTACTACCATTTTATTCGCGGTAGTGGTGAAGCGTGGCTATCCGGCCGCCGGGGTGCTTGGCACAGGCGATTCGACCACGAGACGATCCAGGAAGGCGAAAAAGAGGGCGAACTGGTTATCCTCACCAGCTCAGAGGAAGAAGACACTCCGGGATGAAGATCTTCTCTCTCGTTGAGAACTGGTGAGACGGTTCAGCAGGGCTCCACCGGTGGTGTCATAGTTGCAGGTCGGCTCAGCTTCTCCCTCTTCGGATTCTTTGGTCCCGTGGTGACTTCTGAAGTTCCAGTCCCCAAAGCCCTGCTTTTATGCAGAAAACCCCCATTCATCAGTCCTAGCTGTCACTCAAACATGCTAAGTGGTGAGCCGGGCGGCTCACCACTGGGCCAATCACACAAGAGTGCGACTTGAGTTGCCGAGGCAACTCAGTCCAGGGTGCCTAAACCCCCCCTCCCACACATCCTGTAGACCCAGACAGAGTGGCACCACTTTTGGAGGCTTCTGTCGAGAAGCCCGTCAAACAGTGGAACAAAGGGCTCGACTTGGGTTGGAGTTACAGAGGCGAACACAAACGCCATTTTAAAACTGAGTCCTGGCAAAAAGACCCAACCGGGGAATAAATATTAAATAAATAACCCGGTGGTATCTTTAACATTGCACCAAAAAGTGGTGTGTTTAAAATGAATGGGAAAATCCCATAGGAAATATTCCGGTGGAATATTTTGCGTGGTAACCACTGCCACCAGCCAGAAACTCGACGAGCGGGGCTGCACAGTGCCCCCTCGAAAAACAGACCCAGGGGCAATCTAATTACCCCTATCAGTACTTCCACAATATGAGGGTTTGTACTGGTTCTGTTCCCAATTTAAGACTAGTAAAGTAAATGGTGACTTTACATGCCCTGGGAGACAGTAGTCAGTCCCAGGGTATGGAGTCTATGTTTGAGGGTCACTATGAGACCCCTGTGTTACTGCACTGAGGGTGTTGTGTAACACACTTACCAAAAATACATGAAACCCTATGGAGTAAAAGACCCCATAGCCCATTAAACACATTACAAAGTCAAAGGATATCTCAAAACATGTCTAGGAGTGGGAGAAAAAGAGTCTCACTCTTAGCAGGAGAAAAAAATAAACCCCAAAAATCCAGCAAAGCTGCTGGGGGACTCACTAGGTTTGGGAAATTAGCCTTAACAGAAAATTCTCCCTAACATGGAGAAGGGGCATAGTTTGGACAATGCAGACAGAGTTTGTTGAAGGGGCGGAATCAGGTGAAAGTGCAGAGTATGGCCGAGGTGGAGTAATTTGGGGAGGTGGGGCGCATGCACTTATTTGGGCCTATGACAGCAGATAACCTAAATACGCCATTTAACAAGAAGCAAGAAAAGCATGGTGAGGAAGGATCAAGCTATCCGGTGGTGGCGGGAACACAAATGAAGCATGGTGGGCAGGAGGCCCAAACAACGACACAGAGATCACTGGTACAGGAACCATGGATAGCTTCCGACCGCCAGCACGAGTGTAGAACAGTAACCTGACTAGAAACATGGAATGGTAAGCTGAAGAGAGAGAGAGTGAGAAGAACGAGAAAGCACAACCGAGCGAGAGCCAAGCCCTGCCACCGTCCCCGGCAGAGCGAGAAAGGTACAGGGGGGAACTGGGATAAGTGAGAGGCTGTCGGTGCACCATTACAGATCCAAAGAAAATATTACTAGTCATAAGAAACTTTGTAATTGGACTTATACAGAAGTAACAAATAGCCCAGTCAGAGAAGAGGGTTATTGTATGAGAAGAGAAACTCGCCCCAGTTGTAAGGACATGATATCATAAAAGAAACACATTAAGAAGAGGGATTTAAGCCACCTAGGTGGGGAACAATCTGAGACTAGAACCAAGTTCCCTTGGCCTATTTAAGTAAATTAAATATAGTAGTAGGGTCAGATAGTTCTTTTGGATGGAGGACATTGTTACTGTGGACTTCCTGAATGCTGACAAGCCCCTTTAGTTTCTTTAGATAGGTAGAATATTCCCTTTAGTAATAGGGAAAGTTGGGCATTGTACTTATAATTTAATAAAATATATTTAATCATGTTCTTAGCATGTTTGAATCCTTCTTCCGATCTGCCACACCCCATTAAGGCAATCAGTTTATTGTAGCTGGGGATCACAAAGTATCAGCTGCATGTTCAGACAATAGAAAAAGCTTTGCAAACAAAAACATACGTATTTTAAAGCCCTCCACCTGCATAGGGATATGTGAGTTATAACCTGTACAGAGAAAACATTATGAAAAGCATACTCGATCAGCATTGAGATTAAGTCCAATGTCTGACCTTGGGGACCAACAGTGGGGAGGTTAAATGGGTCAGAAATCAACCCAAGCTAGAGGATGTTGGGCCAGGAGAAGGTACACTCAGAATCCTGAGACCACCCTCACTGGTTCCAGTTACGATTCACCAGGTTTGGTCACTTGTCCTCACACAGGAGGCCTCTCTTATGAGACTGCTAACCAATAGTCCCCTTATGGGTGGTAATATGCGGGAGAAACTCCCCTCCTTGGGATAAGGACATCCACCTGTGGAAAAGCCTCCCTAAAGCCTTGTCACATAACCCTCTACGCTCGTGGTGACCATTTTCTCACACCATTGATTGTGGTACCATGTGTTATTGTAAAGCCATTACTGTGACAAATGTAAAACATACTGGGACGAAGAAAAATATGAGAAGCATATGGAATAACCACATGCAAAGTCTGCCAAGTTCTGTAATGAGGTGACCCACGGGAGGCATGAAGAATACTAAAGAGACTTTAGTGAATGGTGTTGACGTTAAGCAAGGGCGAAATCAACCAATCAAGCAGAAAGCAAGAAAACAGCTAGAGTCTCATCACGTAAGCCTGCAGTATGCAAACCAAACCCAGGATGTTGAAGCTGAGAAGACCGAAGGTGGAGCACACACAGAAGCATCTTGCCAGAATCTCAAGATGCTCCTGAATTGTCCTGGGAGCCGACAGGGAGCCGACTCCACTTGGTGGCGGCGTGATCGCAGAGAGTTAGACCGTCTGATCCGGAAATGATTCTGAGACCACTAGCCTGCCGCATGGCTGCACAGGATGCAGGAAGAAGGAAGCGAGGCGCCCGCAAACTCAAGAAGAACCGGAGCCGTGTTTCAAGTATCCGCAGGTAACAGGAACGGTGGCAAGACCGGGTGTCATCCGGGAAGTGGCCCAAATAGAACCGATTGCAGTGGGGAGTCATCTCCATCGTCACAGTGGGACAACAAATACCACTGAAAAAGCAGAGTGCATCAGTAGCCATCTCCCTCAACGCAGTGGTCCATCTAATACCACTAATAAGACTGAGTGTAATGGGAACCCTCTCCCTGGTGGTACTGGTACATCAAATACAACTGGAAAGCAAGAGTTCTTCGGAAGACCTCTCCCTAATCAAGATACTACTTTTGTGGGGGAAACCATTATGGAGACATATGGGATAAATACAGAGATCCCTGGGAATAGTATCCTTTATCGCAAAGTCAAGTGTATGCCAAATAAGGCTGTGAGCTTCTATACTACCTGGAAGGAATTAAAGAGACTAATTCAACTTTTCGAGGGGATTGGGTCCTCTGACGTATTCCATATCTATGACAGTAATCACCACAGCTGTGCTGCTTCGGAAAATCTTTCGTGTCTGCGTCGATGACGTCGATACGCCGCCCTCCAGGACCTCCCCCGACGGCCGACGTCACTGGATGTTATAAGTAAGACGCACGACTCCCGTAGCCTCAGTTCTGTTTTTTCCGCTAACGTGTTCGCTTCGGAGATCTCGGCGCGCCTCGACTCTTTTGAGTTTTCTGTTCTTTCAGTTCTTCGAACCTGTTCGTTTGTGAAGTTTATCGGGATGTCTTCCTCTTCTTCCACCCCGCGTCCGGGCTTCAAGAAGTGTGGGGACTGCGGGTCCAAGATGTCGGTGACGGACCCGCACGACGCCTGCCTCTGGTGCCTCGGGGAGGCCCACGACACGGATGATTGTGTCGACTGCCAGTCGCTTACGTCCAAAGCCTTGCGGGAGCGTAAGAAAAAGCTGTCGGTCGGTAAGGTGTCCAAGCCCCGGAAGTCAAGGTCCACTGGGCTTTCGACGGACGATTCGAGGGGCGACTCTCTGCATCGTCCCACCACTCCTCTGCCTCTTCGAGGCACTCCCGGAAGCGCTGTCATCGGTTGCCTTCCCCATCCTCGTCCGAGGACTCCGCTGTCGGCGGGTTGCTTATCCCACCAAGCATGCAACTCCGGAGGAATGGGCTTCCTTCGGTAAGAAAATGTTGGCAATTCTTGAATCGGAGGGCACAGGTCCGTCCGCGCCTCCGAGTAGGGTCAGCGTGACCGTACTAGAAACACCGCTCGTACGCCTTCGGGCTCGGGTGGTCGGCACGATTCGTGGGAAAGGTCCCGCTCGGACAAGGGGAATCGTTCTAGTCATGCCCGTTCCAGGTCCCGGTCCTTGACGCGCTGGAGCCCGTGTGCACCTGTGAAGTCTTCGAAGAAGACGTCGACGCCTGTGGCGCCGAGGTTGTCGACGGACTCTCTTGAGGCTCCACCTCCGAGGAAGTCGTTGACGCCCTCGGCACCCAGGCTGTCGAAGGACACGCTCGGGGCTCCGCCCTCGAGGCCTGTGTCGAAGCCGTCGATGCTGTTGGCGCCGATTCACTCGACGTCGACGCCGTTTCGCTCGATGCCCTTAATGCCTTTTGAGGCTGTTTCGATGGGGGTACCCCAGGGTACGGTGGAACCCCCTAGAAAGGCTCTGGCCAAGGCCAAGCATGGCTTTGTTCCCCATTCTGTGCTCACTTTTCACCATCTTGATTACATTTCGGAGGTGGATGAGGGCTCTGATGATGGCATTCTTCCTGATACGGTGCCAGATGAGATTCTCTCAGGACATAGATTGAGGACCTGCGTCAGTCACTGCATGACGCCCGTGGTCTGAACACCTCTCCAGAGGTGGAGTTTTGTAGACCTGAGCCTGGCACCCAGGCCGACTTCTCGTACCGGCACCTTATGTCAAGGGTCACCGAGTACTTGGGGTGGTCTGCTCCCCCAGGGGATTTTCTTCAGGATGACCTCACGGATATCCTCGACCAAGGTCCACCAACTGACCCGGTACTGCCATTCCATATGGCTTTACAACGAAGGGTGGCAGCGGCTTGGACTGCTCCGGAGAGTCTCCCGTCAGTGCGCAAGTCGTTGCAGCGAAAATACCGCCCAACCAGTAGTGACCCCTGCTACTTGACCACGCACCCCACTCCAGAGAGTTTGGTGGTGCATGCGGCTTTGGCCCCAGTAAAGCAGGCGTCGTATCCTACCATCCCTCCTGATAGGGTCGACAAGCGTTTTGATGGTTGGGTGAAGAAAGTGTTTTCTTCAGGGGGTATGGCTCTTCAGGCTGCCAACTCCGCATGTGCTTTGTCACGTTTCATGCACACTCTGTGGAACTGTGTTTCCTTAGCGGCTGAACATATTCCCGAAGGGGACGAACGGGATGGTTTTCTTGCTATGGTCCAGGATGGCAAGGATGCCATGTGTGAGGCCGTTCATTCGGGTTTGGACATGGCAGATTGCGTCAGCCGGTCCATGGCGGCGAGCACCATAATACGCAGGTTTGTGTGGTTGCGGAAGTCGGGGTTTGCTCCTGATGTGCAAGCCCGGCTCCTCAACATGCCCTTTGATGGTGAACATATTTTTGGCAGCAAGGCTGACGAGAGCCTTGAGAGGTTACAGACCTCCAAAGCTGCAGCAAAGTCATTGAGCGCTGCAGTTCGCCAACCTCCGCCTTTTCGTCATAGGGGACAGCAATGGAGGGGAGGTTCCTTTCGATATTACTCATCCTTTAGTAAATCGAGATGAGCTGCAAGTCAAAGGGGCCACCGTAGGAGTGCCAGAGGTGGAAAACAGGGTACTCGAGGTGCCACAGTTGCCTCTTTGCCCTCGGGCACTGCCGCAGCCGCTTCAGCTCAGTCATGAGGCCATGTCCCATGGTTCGCCGGTTGGGGGAAGGCTGGCGCAGCATCTTGTAGAGTGGCATGCCATTACTTCAGATGTGTGGGTTCTGGAGATCATAGCCCACGGCTACTGTCTTCCTTTCCGGCAGAGGCCTCACAACAATCCACCAGGGAATCTGTATTTGAAGAGTCTGGATCCGCTCCTTGCGCAGGAAATTCAATCCCTGCTGGAGAAAGGCGCCATAGAACTGGTGCCCGTAGTGGAGAGGAACAAGGGATGGTATTCCCCTTATTTTTTGATTTCGAAGAAAGACTGGGAATTGAGACTCATCATGGACTTGCACGGTTTGAACAAGCTCCTCAGGAGGGATAAGTTCAAGATGGTTACTCTTTCTCAAGTCCTCCAGGCCCTTCAACTTCAGGACTGGTTGGTGTCACTCGACCTCAAGGACGCTTATTTTCATGTGCTGATCCATCCAAAGCACAAGGTACCTGAGGTTCGCGGTTGGCGACTCGCACTTTGTTCCGGGTCCTGCCGTTCGGATTGACCTCCGGCCCGAGAGTCTTCACTAAGCTCATGGTGGTGGTGGCAGCATATCTCAGGAAAGGGGGGATTCACGTCTATCCCTACCTGGACGATTGGTTGATCAGAGCACGCTATCCCAGCAAGTCCTGGATCATCTCTCTGTCACCTGCCACTCCCTCCACAAGCTGGGCTTCTCCCTCAACTTAAAGAAGTCCCACTTGACGCCAACTCAGAGGCTCCAGTACATCGGAGCAGTGCTCGACACGTCCCTGGGGCAGTGTTTTCCTCACCAGGTGAGGGCTCATCACATTCAGCAGATGGTGCAAAAGTTCCAACATGCCCAGAGTCTCCCTGCGTTCGAGTTCTTGAGATTGCCCGGCCTCATGGCATCCTGCATTCTTCTGGTGCCAGAGGCCAGTTTGCGGATGAGATCTTTGCAATGGGCACTAAAGCTCCAGTGGTCTCAGTCCTCTGGCATGATGTCGGACCCCGTTCAGGTGCCGCCCTCGGTCGCTCAGGACCTTCTGTGGTGGGCCGTCGAAGGCAATCTGATGAAGGGGGCTCCATTTTGGCTACCCTGGCCGGAGGTGACGATCGTGACGGACGCATCCCTCACGGGATGGGGAGCTCATGCCAACGAGTTGACAGTCAGCGGTCGTTGGTCTCCGTCGGAGTCCAGACTCCATATCAATCTGTTGGAGCTGAGGGCCGTCAGGCTTGCCCTGAAGGCTTTTCTGCCGACTGTGCGAGGAAAGAATGTCCTGATTCTGACAGACAACACAGTGGCCATGCACTACCTCAACAAAAAGGGGGGGGGCAGGGTCACTTCCTCTGTGCAGGGAGGTGATGCAGCTCTGGTTCTGGGCAATCCAGCAGGAAATTTCGGTCTCGGCAGTTCATCTGGCCGGAGAAGAAAACAAGACGGCAGACGCTCTGAGCAGGCAGAGCGCGATCTCTTACGAGTGGGAGTTGGCTCAGAAGATTCTCCTGGAGATCTTCGCCCTTTGGGGGACCCCTCAAGTGGATCTCTTCGCCTCCAGTGTCAACCGGAAGTGCGAAAGGTTTTGCTCGCGGGAATTTCCTGCAAGAGGAGCCTTAGAAGATGCGTTTGTGGTGGAGTGGTTATTCCCACTGCTGTACGCGTTTCCTCCAGTCCCCGTCATTCGGCAAGTGCTGCGGAGGTTATGGAGGTTCGGTTCCCGGATGATCCTAATTGCTCCAGCATGGGCCCTGAGGACATGGTACCCGGACCTTCTCGACTTGTCCATCTGCCCTCCACGTCGTCTTCCCTACCGAGACTATCTGCTCTCACGGGAGGGGGGGGTCAGGTTCTCCATCGAGAGGTCAGATCCCTCAACCTTCACGCTTGACTTCTGAAAGGTTGAGGTATAAGGATTGGGACCTCCCTGAAGACGTGATGGAGGTGTTGCTTTCGGCCAGACGGCCGGCAACAAAGTCACAGGGTTAAGAATGTGGATCCTTTTTGGGGGGCGCTGTTGCGCATGGCTAAGATGGCCGCCTAGGTGAAGAGCTCCGGCTCGATCGAAATCCTTTAACTTCTAAATCCTTCCAGGCTTGCGCTGGCCGTCGTGCTACCACAGAATAGTGCAGGGGAAGGACCTCGGAAGACACCCTGCGAAGGCGGTGCGCGAAGACCCCGGGACGGCGGAGATATCATCGCCTACATCCGCAGCGCCTGGCGTGCCGTGACGCGGCCGCCTGCGGGCTCCAGGTGATTCTCACTCAAGCCCGAGGCTCGTAACGACGGATCGGCCTGGTGGGGGAGGTGCAGCCTGCCGAAACACAAGCACTGCCAGTGGGCGGCGACATCCCGCTTCCTCTCCTTTAGCCTGCACGGACGAAGGAGTGCAGATCTCCCCACACGGGACCTTGGGCGGCAGGAGACGCCCGACGGAGCCGCGTCGAGAAGACAACGCTTGCCCCATTGGATCTTGGTCCCCCCCCCCGTGGCTGAGCCCAGCTAGGCCTGAGATGATGAAGTAAGTGGGCCGACCGGGGTGGCGGAGACACCGAGGGTCGACACTGTACACTGCTACGGAAGTGGGGGCGAGCGGTGCGGATTTGGGGGCGAGACCTCACTATAGACCCTAATATAAAAGCACTCTCGATGAGGAATCCTACTCTTAAGACCTCCCGGGAACAAACACTGGTTGTCACTGCAATGTGCTAACAACGTACAGTAATACCGCTGCGGGCAGTCGTCGACAGCCAGCAACACATACACGTGGGTAAGCACAGTCCATCCTGGAACTCGCGGCGTCGCCTAATGGGCCGCACTGAGAGGAAAACTGCAGGGGTAAGAAAGACCGGCCCAATGGACTCCTACACAAGCTCCCAACAACAGGAGACACCAGGGGGTGCAACCCAAACTCCCGAAGGCTCAAATGAAGACCCCCTGGACCGCTTGGCAACAATTGTGCAAAATGGGTTCATGGCCGTCAACGTGAAACTAGACGACATAGTGGCGACAATTGGCTCCTTGAAAGCGCGAGTGGAAAAGGAAAGTGCGCGCATCTCGGAAGCAGAGAATAGGATAGGAGTGAACGAGGACGTGCTTACACAACACGGTCGTGATATAGCCCTAATCCAGACGGAGCTCCGTAAGACGCAAAATAAATGCGAGGAACTTGAATCCAGGTCCCGCAGGAATAACATCCGGATTGTTGGTATGGCGGAGTCGTTTGGCAAGGGCTGCATGGAAAGGAGTGTGGAAGATTTATTGAAATCCGTCTTGGGGGACGACTCCCTGTCAGACCACTTCCTCGTAGAAAGGGCCCATCGTATCCTGGCACCAACCCCCAAACCGGGCGCTCCACCTCGTACCATCATTGCACGTCTCCTGAACTATAGGGACAGAGACACGATCCTTCGACTAGCAAGAGAAAAAGGGACATGACAACATGAAGATAGCAGGATACACATTTATCCGGACTTCTCTGCAAATGTACAAGCACAGCGCAGATCCTACGAGCTGGTCAAAAAACAGCTACGGCTCCGCAATACCCCCTACGCCTTGATTTTTCCTGCGAAAATGAGAATCCAGCATGGGGGCAGAGCCCACTTTTTTGAAAACCATGCTGAGGCGATGGCATATATTGAGGCCTCTATTCCGCTGCCCCCTAGAGATTGTGCAAGAGACCCAAATGCGAGACCCTGCCCAGGTGAAGGCAGAGGAGATCCATCGGACGGATGATGCACCCCCCCTGCTGGCTGAAACATGTCGTCTCTGCTAAACAGTCGACACAGCCGGACTGGACCAAAACCCGGTATAATCGAGCTGTAGAGTCTCCCTCCCAGACGGCTAGGCATTGCTCTGCGACGAAGCTCCCTCAGGAAAGTTCCAATCAGTTACTTGGGTTCATCGTCAAGTTGGGGCAGATGATGTGGGTGGAGGGCGGGAAGGGGCAAAAGGGGACGTTTTCTTGTTGCGATTACCTCCCTGTCGAGTTTGGGGCTGAGAGGAATGTTTGCATAGTTGATGATTGCAGGTTTGTTGGAAAAAGGTTTCACAGATGCAGGCAACTATTCAGCTCTAATTGCACATACATCTATGGTTGTCACAACACAACACAATACAATGCGTACACGTAGGAAATGGGTGAAGGGTTAAAGGTTAAACTGATGACTTGGAATGTCCGAGGCCTGAACAATCTAATGAAAGCCAGAAAAGTGGGTAACTATGTTAGCAGGCACGGGCCCCAAATCTTAATGCTACAGGAAACACATGCGCAGGGCACCATCAATGATCAAATGCTGGCAAAATGGGGCAAGCAGCGCTATTACACGAATTACTCCTCACAATCCAGGGGGGGTAAGCATTTTGATTCACAAATCGTTGGGGTTCATCGAGAAAGGCCACCTGGTGGACTCGACGGGCAGATATGTGATGGTCTGGGGGGAAATTGCTGGAGAACAGATAACCCTGGTAAATACTTATGGTCCCAATCTTGAAGACCCAGACTTTTACTTACACTTATTTGAAATCCTTGTTAAATATGAAGCGACAACCACACTATGGGGGGGGGACTTTAATGTTGTACTGGACCAGACCTTGGACAGGTCCGCCAAGACGCCCAGGCCGCCGTCTAGGACGGCACTCGCCTTGAAACAGATAATACAGCAGCTGTCCCTGCTAGATGCTTGGAGAGTGCTCCACCCAACAAGCAAGCGCTACACGTTCTATTCCTCCGTACATGACAGTGAATCACGCATTGATTATTGGTTTGTCCCCTCAAACATGACACATGCCCTACAGAGTTGCGAAATCCTCCCCCGTACGTTATTGGATCACTCTCCCGTGACCATGGAAATTACCCTCGGGCACGTCCCCAGGCAGGCTAGAAGGTGGAGAATGCCCATTGGTATATTAAAAGACCCAAACGTGGCGGAAGGCCTGCATACAGACATCGCCAATTTCTTCACAGACAACATAGGGTCTGTTGATCATGTCTCGACAGTCTGGGAGACTTTTAAGGTGTGGGTAAGAGGGGTCCTAATGTCCAAAATAACTGGTCTCCTGAGGGAGGTACGCCGAGACATGATGAGGGTGGAGGGGGATCTAAACGTACTGGAGGAAACATATGGTCGGACACATGAAGGACACACCCTTGCTGAAATACACAAATCCCTCAGGGAATTTGACAAACTGGCGATGAGGGAAGTACATTATATAGCAGCCCCCTCAAGAGCTCGGAGATACGGAGAGGGGAACAAGGCAGGGAAATTACTGGCCAACCTGGTTAAGCAGGAATATCATGCGGCCCCAATTGCATCGATACACACAGCTGCAAATGGGTTGGTAACAAGCGAACAGGGAATCAACGATGAATTTGTAGAATTCTACAAAACATTATATGCAAATAAAGATAGGAAATCCCCTGACGAGATCAAAGCTTATTTGGCCACCTTGGAGCTTCCCAGACTTACGGAAGAAAATAGGCTAATGTTGGAGCAACCTGTCACGGCAGAGGAGCTTACCGAGGCGATCAAAGGGCTCGCGTCCGGTAAGGCGCCGGGCTCGGACGGCCTGAGAGTGGAATTCTACAAGGAATTCCGGGATGAACTGATCCCTGTTTTGCTGAAGGTATGGGGGGAGGCCCTGGGTAAACGAACACTACCGCAAACAATGCGCGAGGCCATAATCACGGTGTTGCCCAAACCTCGACGTCCACCGCAAGATATGTCATCCTACAGACCCCTGTCCCTGATAAAGTGCTGGCAAATCGTATGCTACCCATCACGCCACTGCTAGTACATACAGATCAAAGCGGATTCATTCCCCAAAGGTCCACCGCCCTAAATTTGCGTAGACTATTCTGCATAATGTCACAGATCAATCCGAACAAACAAGCAGTGGCAATCTCCCTCGACGCTGAGAAAGTGTTTGATTCGGTTTCCTGGGAGTATTTGTTCTTGGTATTGGAGGCTTTTGGGGTTGGCCCATATTTCATTCAATACGTTAAATTGCTTTATACTGCTCCGTGTGCGAAAGTATACACGAATAGAACTATGTCTCAAGGGTTTGAACTGGGCAGAGGCACCAGGCAGGGGTGCCCCTTCTCCCCTATCCTTTTTGCTTTGACGATTGAACCCATGGCAGCGGCGATACGGTCGAGACATGGCAACAAGGGCATATCACTGAAGGGAGCTACCCAAATAATATCACTATATGCGGATGATACACTACTCTATGTCCGAGAACCCGAAAAAAACATTGTCCCCATCATGACAGACATCAACGAGTTTGCAGAATACTCGGGATACACGGTCAGTAGCTCCAAATCAGAAGTGTTCCCGCTCACCCCCTCCACAAAATGCCCAGCTCGCATGTGTGGCCTTAAATGGGCTGAACAACACATCAGGTACCTTGGGGTGCTGGTCTCTCGTAACAAACAAACATTATATATTGACAACTATGACCAGGCGCTGCATAAACTTAACATCAAATTGCAGGTCTGGAGACGTCTCCCAATCTCACTACACGGTAGAATTGCCATTCTTAAAATGATTGTACTTCCGAAACTATTATACCTTTTTGTAAATATCCCTATATGGCAGGGAGGGAATTCTTCTCTAGACTTCGCTCTATGGCGGTGTCCTTTTTGTGGAACGGGAAGACGGCCAGAATCAGCTGGGAGAGGATGACAGAGCTGTATGAGAAGGGGGGGAATAGCTGCACCAGATTTAGAGCTCTATTACACTGTATCACAAGCACAATTTGCAAAGCACTGGTACGATGATTGTGACAACTCCCCTCATACGCAAATAGAAGAATGCACCACCGGGCCCACGAACATTAGGTCAATGATTTTTAACACTGGGCACAAAGACTCTTGCGAATTTGACCCTGTGAGTTGTACGGTGAAAGCCTGGGGAGCAATACGCAAAAGACTGAAAATAGAGACCCCGTATAACCCCGATGCACCCCTGTGGAAATACCATGGCCTCCCCCCCACGTTTGATACCGATATACAGGAAACTTGGGACCCGGGCATGGAGATGAAAATAGGTGACATGTACATAGAGGGGAAGTTTGCGACCCTTGCGGAGTTCACTAGAGGCGTGGGAGGTGGGCAGCTCAAGACATTGCAGTATTACCGTATAAGATCTGCATATCAAAGGCGTTGGCCGTCATTCTCAGACGAACCCCCTGCTCACCCGTGCTTGCGGCTGGCCACTACACAGGGCGGGCTGGGAATTTCCAAACTCTACAGGGCAATACAGACGCACTCTGTTGTGGTAAACCAGGTGAAGGAGAAATGGGAAGCCGACATGAAAATGTCAATACCTGAAGAAAAGTGGGCAAGATACTGTGCGCTCACGAAAAGAGTCTCCCTCAATGCCGGGCTACGGCAAATGCAGTTTAAAATTCTAAACAGGCTGCACTATACCCCTGCTAGGATAGCCACATTCACAACCGACGACCCAGGCAAGTGTCCCAAGTGTGGGTCCCTGGCAGCGGGATCCTACCATATGTACTGGGAGTGTCCAGCCGTGGCGCGGTTCTGGGAGGGGGTTGCGAATATGCCAAATGAAATCATACAGATCCCCCCGCACTTGACCCCACAAAAATACTTGTTCGGAGATATTGGCAAATGTTCCGAAAAGCTCAGAAGGCTATTTAATGTGTCATGTGTCATAGCTAAGCGATGCATATTGAAGGCATGGAAAAGCCCGGCTGCCCCTACATTGGAGACCTTCCTACAGGAGTTAACCTACATAAATGAATGCGAGGAACATTATGTACTGACCCAACCGAGCATGAGCAGACCAAAAGACATATGGAGCCCATTCAGGGCGTACCTCTGTGATATGCTCTCAGACACTGAAACGAATATTTGAATGACAACTGTTAATCATTTAGCGAAGGCATTGTTATGTATGTGATTGTATACTGTGTTTACTGTGTACCAATGCAACTGTTGAACCGTTAATAAAAACATGTTTAAAAAAAAAGAATGTGGATCCTTTTTCATGTGACATTCCTGTGGTTTTGTCTTTTTTGCTTTCTTTGGCCCACAAGGGCCTGCAACAAGTGGGTACCGTTGAAGGTTACCTGGCGGTGCTGTCCATATTTAAGCGCTCATCTGAAGCGTGTTCTTATTTTAAATTTCCTTTAATTTCTCATTTTCTAAAAGGGCTCACTAATTAGTTCCCTCCTTCACCTTTCCAGGTGCCCGGTTGGGATTTGAACCTTGTTCTCAAGTTTCTAATGGGTGCTCCTTTTGACCCTTTGCATTCCTGCCCTTTGAGACTCTTAAAACTGTATTTTTAGTTGCGGTCACTTCCGCTCTCAGAGTGAGTGAGTTACAGGCACTTTCAGTTAAACCACCCTTCACTGTGTTTCACAAGGACAGGGTTGTCCTTCGAGTGGGGCACATGCATGGCATATCACAACCCTTATTTTCTTGCATGATGAACCAAGTGATGGGTGCCCTCTTGAAGCACTCAAGCAACTACATATCCCAACCACGGACTGCCCAGGAGATCTTTGACACAAAAGTTGGCTTCCATGCACTGGCAGGCATGCCAAATTGTATTGGTGCACTTGACTCCACCCATGTTGAATTGGTGGTCCTGCATACCACGGAGGTGGTGTACCGCAATCGTAAGCTATATCACTCCATCAATGTACAGATTGTATGTGACTCCAGCAAGATCATCACACATTGTTTGTGCCCGAATCCCCCGATCAACTCATGACTCACTGGTCCTGCGGAACTCCACGCTACATTGAGCGACATGCAGGACGCCGTGCCTGGCTGCTTGGTAAGTCGCATGACAGGCACATGGCAATTTAATGGGGGGAGAGATGCACACACCACCCTGGCGTCATTGTTGTGGTGACAGTACAATGTCCACATAGCAAAACACTGTGCCCCAAAGCATCCCAAACTGAACACGACCACCAATCCCAATAGTAATGACAGAAGCTGCACACCAATTACAACATGCCTATCTTTCAACCAGCCCACATCCCACAACACGTCCACCACTTATCATCAGACCTCACACTCCGTAACACAATCCAGCAACATGCTGTGAGTATGCACAATGTACATGCCTGCAGCAAATCACAACACCGGACAAGCATCCATGAGAGTGCACAAATCAATCCCATCAAGGGAATACACTGCTTGTCACAGGGCCACCACCACAGTAGCGCTGCATTTCACTGTGGGAATAATAAGCACAGAATGATAAATCATGCTGACACTTGTGCCAACACTGTCAGTAATAAAATCATACTAATCACTACACATCATATTATGATACCAAACACAGCGGTATGTATCCACAGTGCATGAACACCAGCAAGGGCGTGGACACCCTGTATCATCTGGAAGACGCAACCCACACCATTAGACCATGGCACAGCGCACATTGTGGCAAGGTAAAATGTGTGCATACATCCAGGGACATGTGCACAACAAATATCTGCAGGCATGTCTGATAAGTGCAGGTGTCTACCAGGAATTGAATTACACATACCTTATTATGCACCCATGCAGGTGATAGTGGCTATCCCTTGAAGATGTGGCTCCTCACCCCTGTCCGGAACCTGCAGAACAGGCACGAAGAGGACTACAATCATGCCCATACCTCTACCCGTGTGGTGATCGAGCAGACCTTTGGCCTGTTGAAGGCACGTTTTCACTGACTTAGCCGGTCGGGTGGGGCACTCCTGTACAGGCATAAGAAGGTGGCCAAGATCATCATGGCATGTGTCATGCTGCACAACATTTGCATCTGACGGAACGTGCCTTTGCCCCCTGACACTGAACAGCAACCACCAGGTGAGGATGAAGAAGATGAACAAGATGGGGTTGTACATCATCCCGGTGGGGATGCACAGGAGGGACATGCTGTGTGTCCGTCTGTGATAGGCCAATATTTCTAACACACATGGATGCAGAGGGTGCCATGAATGTGGGACTCAGGGAACTGGGTGTGGGGGGTATATGCACACTATGCACTGTAAACCAATAAATTACACATACACAATAAGGAATGTCCAGTCAAGTGTTTTTTGGTACACAACGGGTGTATTTAACAGGAAACAATAAAAAGTGCTCAGACCCTCCAACTCACACACACCCCATCCACCCTCCCCCACAACTCCCCCACACACCCACTCCTGCCTCCCCCCACAACTCCCCCACATACCCCCTCCCCCCACAACTACCCCAAACACCCCCTGCCCCATAACTCCCCCACACAAACCCTCCCCCCACAACTCCCCCACGCGCACCCTCCCCCATAAGTCCCCCACACACACCCTCCCCCCTCCCCCCACAACTCCCCCACACATGGCGTGCAATGTTATGCCACTCGAGTCTGCATAGGTCTGCACATGCAGGCTGAGCCTGCTACTAATGTCCTCTGTGGGTGTGGCATGTTGGGGCACCGCATGGTGCGCACAGACCTGCAAAGGGGGTTTGTCTTTGTGGAGCTTGCCGAAGACCCAGTGGGCGCATGCTCTACTGTCGGGGCAGTACGCAGAGCCTTCATGGCATCCGCAATCCTGGCATGGACCTGCCTCACTGCCGACAGCTCCTCACAGATCTTTGAGGTGCTCGACTCTATGGCCCCTTTCATGGCCGCAGTGTTGTCTCGGACCTCCCTCCTCGTCACATCACCATCAGAGACATATTGTTTCACTAGGCCGGTCAGCTCCTGCTGGCGCGCCTCCATCTGTGACATCCTGAACTCCCCATCCCGGACCCCTGAGGAGGTGGATGGCATGTGTGGCAAGGGGCCCAATTTTGGTGGGTCCTGTGTGGGGCTCCAGGCCTCTGCTTCTGCCTCTCCTCCAGACTGGACATGCAAAGTGCCATCGGGTGAGCTAATGGGTGTGTACTGGTGTGCTTGGGTGGGGCTGGGTGTGCCACCAAATTCTATGGAGCGGTTGTCCTCCTCAGGGACACAGACCTTGCCTTGGGAAAGTACATCATCGCTACTCTGTGGCGCAGTGGCAGCTGCCTCCCCAACCAAACTGGCAGTTGCAGACAGGGTCCCATCTGCCACCGGCCCTACAGCTGCGGATTCCACAGGTGTTGGAACTGTTGGAGTAGTGGCTGACCTATGACGTCCCTGTTCCCTGCCATCCAGTGGTGCCTTTGTCCTCGATTGCTGATGTGCCTTGCCAGTGCCCTTGGACGTGGAAGCCCTGTTAGTGTCTTCCCTGGACCTGGCCCTCTTCGTAGGAGTGGTGGCCTGTGCGGCAGAGTCCTCTGCATCGTTGTCGGTATCGCGGCCTGTGGGGGACCAAAAGAGGGACGGCATCACTGATGGTTGTACATGCATACAATGGTATTAGTGCAGTTGTACACATTTGATGACTTGCTGTCCTACTGTTGTGGCATACAGGTCGTCTGCCATATGGTTGGGTTGTTCAGGCATACGTTAGGTTCACACATGTGTGAGGTGGTGTCTGCTGTGTGACATGCCTTTGTGTTGTGGACTGCATGCAGTGTGACACATGCCATTTCCCCATTTGTGGTGTGTGTCTCAGGTATGGCATTGGCATGCTGCATGCATGTGGATGTATCCGTGCTGGGGACGGCATCTAGGCAGGGATGTGTCCATGTGTGTGTAATGGCCCATGCATTGCCTCATGGCATAGTCTCATTGGTGGACTATCATCATACTTTGCATTACAGTTTTTTCTTTGGACACTCACCTCCATCTACCGATGACGAGGCTCCACGTTCCATTTCTCCCACTCCTTCTATGGACTCCATACCGATGGTGCTGGTGCAGGTTTCTTCCCAGCGGCTGAGTTTGATCGGTGAGTTTGAGCCACCGCCAGTAGCCAGGCCCTGGCTCCGGTTGGCAGACAAGATATTGCGCACTCAGAGGGGCAGGTAGTCCCAGCGTTTTTTGACGTCCTTTACAGTGCGGGAGATGTTGCCAACCACACTGACTTTCTGGGCCACTAACTCCCATATCTCTTTCTTTTTGAGCTGTGCTGCTCTCTTCAGGTCTGAGGCAAAGACCACCTCTGCATTCTCAGCCAGAGTGTCAGCGAGCATGTTAAGTTCATCCTTGCAGAACCGCTCCTTCCGCTGCCGGGATGCCCCTTTCTTTGTTGCCTTTGGCATAGTGCTGGTGGTGTAGATGCTGATCTGAGTGTTGATTTGACGATCCAGGTCCTGTATATCGAGGATGGCTATGGATTGTGTTTTTAAAGATGGCTGCCGTGCCATTTCCCGTTCCGGCGCGATGACGTTACTTCCGGTTCCGGTATTAGCGGGCCCGCTAATGCCGACCCCGTTATTTAGGGGTGGACGGAGGCGGAAGGGGTGTCAGCGCTTTCCATGATGCCGCTAAGGGATGTTTTTGGGACTTTTGCGGCAAGCCGGTACTGTCGATACCGGCATGCCGCTAAGCGTGTGCACGCATACTCGTAATCAGCTGCTGTTAGCGGCGTCAGTGCTACCCGGACCCGGTATTGCCTCCATGCAGGTAAAAACTGTTTTTTACCGCAATTCTCGGAATTACCCCCACAGTGACAGAAACAAGAGACTAGAAGGTTACAGGCAAGGATGAAAGGGGGTGGGGAGGAGACTCCACATACAAGCATGCCCTCATTAAATTTCAAGATAGCAGCAGGGCCTTATGTAGTCTGAGGCCAGACCTCTTTCAAACCACATGGTCCAATCACAAGAAAGCACAACTGTGTATACACTAGTGTTTTTAATGTCCTGAGACTCCACCCAAAGTGCAAAAGTAACACCAATATAAGAAGCAGGCAGTTCAGTCTGGTAATGTGGGGAGTTTGAATATAAGTAGGTGGAAGGAGTTTGGTGGAGAGTGGCAAAAGAGAAAAGTACTGTGAGCAAAGCAGAAGGAGAGAGATGAAGGAAGTCAGACGAAGAAAGAGCTGCTATAAGAGGAGAATAGATTTTTAAGGAGTGCTTTATCCACAAAAATACCACCTACAGCAGGGTCTGCCTTGCTCGTCGTGTGCTCTCGTGCTCCACCTTTTATCCCCGTGGGGAAGGGAAAGGTCTGTCAGGTGTGTGTGGTTCTGGTCAATTGCCTGACTGCCTGACCCTTGTGTTGTGACATGTCAGGTAAATGGCTCGAGTGTTAGTCCGTTGTGTTTCGTGGTGTAAGAAAGTGTTCATGTCTGAAAAGTGGGGGGTAGAATGTCTGAGTATCCTACGTGGTAGGCTAGGGAAAAGGTGTTGTAAGAAGAGGGATACCACGTCTCCCCCGTCAGTGTCCAATTTCCACTCCCCAAGGACCACTCATCCAGGTAATCCTCCCTCACTGGTCCAGCCCCAGGAACTGGGTCCAATAGCGATGGCTGTGTCCTGGCCACCTGGATGACAGATCCCCGGGGACTAGCCAGGGAGACACGTTCAGGTTTCTCACAGATAGAATTTAGTTATTGAGTAGTATTCCCAGCAAGATCATTTCTATAATTTGACAAAAATATCCTATTGTCATTAGATTGCAATAATTGAAAACGGTAGCTCCAATTTGCACTATTCAAAGAGTACACATGTTGTGTGAGCCAATTTGTATATCTAGTTGCTTATGATGAAATTAAGGCAGCTCGATCAGTCTTGGTCAAGTCGGTCGTCTTCTTAATTATTGCTTTGGCTCTGCGGTATACCTTTTTCTTTTGATGAATAGCAACGTCAAAGAGACCCCTCTCGCTGCACCCCTTGCAATCCCTTGCACTACGTAATTTCAAATGGGGAATAAGTACCAGCATGGTCTCACGCGGTCCCAATTATAATAACACAGCCAGTTCTACAATGATCTATAATCAGAGGAGATAAGATCATTCATTTTCTCTATGTTATATGTCTTATTGTTTAATGTTTTGTTAGTCCAAATATCCCGATTGCCCTTCCTGTTAACACTAACGTTAGAACTGATTTGCTTATAGGTGGATTTACGTATTGTGCCTGCCCAGCAAGTCCAGATAATTGGTTAATAGTTGCTTATTGTAGTTGGAACAAAAGGGAAAAGAAATTTAAGGCAGCTTCAAAGGATCAGGTTGTGAGTGCGGTATTTGAAGAGTTGTCATATTGCACAGTGAATTGTGTGAAGGAGCCAGTTAGGGAGAGCCAACGTTCACTCACTTGACAAATGTAGGTCACCTCTTCGTTTGGACTCCATGAATCAGATGGGCAAGTGGTTGGTAGGGTGGGCCAAAAGTCAGAGCATAGCCCTACATTGTCCCATGACATGTCGGAGTAATTCATCAAGTTCTTGTTTTCTTGTTCTATATATTTTCCTGGTAGCTTGTACTGGAGCAAAGCTGTGTGGCACCCTGGAACGTTCCGCAAGCATGCTGCGTGCTATATATAGCAGACAAATAAATGGTGCAGAATTGTATTCCTGCTATATGCTTTTTAATTTAGATTTTTTCCTGTGCGATTTTGACCCACTGTATCAGGCACTGCTTCAGTGATGTGGCACAAATGCATAGATTGGTGCCCTGCACATCCACAGTTTCCATCAGGCGCACTGCTTTCTGATTTGCTGCACAGAAATGACATTGTGCACTGGGGCAGACCTGACATCTGATGGATGTAATAGCTCTACTAACTGGAAGGGCAGAGGATTCTTATCTTCTTCAGAAAAATGTGGCGTGAAAGGCACTGTTTTTGTCCCATGTTCTTATGGGGCAAACCCTAGGAAGCCTTCTTAGAGCCAGAAGGAGGGATCATAAATGACGTGGGTATTTACACCACACTGATTTGAAAGTTGACCAGCCGCCACTGATGATCACAGTGTGTTTGAACCCTACCGCATTTGATGAAGGGCCCTGTCGGCTGCCCTTTTCCCGTGGACTGCCCGGTGCTCGACTTTACCACACTGCATCATGCATAAAAAGACACATGAGCAGCACCATTAGCAATCTTTATTAAAGCTCGCCTGCTTCATACTGACTTCCCCTTTTTCTCCCCGTCACTTCCTTTCCATCCCTGCTCCCCCAGGTTCACCCCCACCCAAACACTAGACCTCCCAACTCCTGATGCCACAGGCCCCCAAAGATTTTAACCCAGCCTGTTACTTGATGCCCTGTTCGTCTCACAAACCTAGGTTACCTGCAGCATCAATCCATGTTTCCCCTATAAAGGTCCAGAGGCTTTCTGCAGTCTCTGATTATGGAGGAGTTGTAGGGCCTCATCACGAGTAATACCGGTGGGATACCGCCAGCGCAAATAGTGCTACCGCTACTCAGTCTGGCGCTATTAGCGCCGGATCACGAGTAGCAGTTGGGCGGTTATTTCCCATTGGACCCAATGGAGTTTTCATGGCGCTATTAGCGCCGGTGGAAATGGTGCCGAAAACGGGTGGAAAGCTGGATTTTTACCTGCAGCAAAAAGCTGGAGGTAAAACTCCAAACTTTCCACCCAACCCATAATAGGGCCGGCCGTTGAATGCAGCAGTAATAGCATTACCACCGCATTTAAGGACTACCACCCAACTCGTGATGAGGCCCAAAGTCAAATGTTTTTATTAGTCTGTAGTTCTCTCCCCTGAAACTTCCCTCAGATCTTTTTGAATAAAAAAATGTTCTTGATGCCATGGAGAAGAGGCGCCTTTACAAAAACTGTAGCCTCTTTCAGTTGAGCCTTCCAGATAGGTATTGCGGTGGGTGCTGCTTTAGTGCTGGTCATGTCAGGGGAATGGTATTGAAACTGATTGGGTTGGTGCTGCTCAGTTTCTTTTCACTCCCCTGACATGACTAGCATTTGAGTGTGCAGTAACTACTTCATTATTAACCCTTTGCCTGACATTAGGAAGTATACTGTATGTACATCCAGAAAATAATTATCTTGTTTTAGCAATCAACATGAATATATCTAGTTATGGTTAAGTTGCTCAACTCATAGAGCGCTTTTTGGGTGGCTTATAACTTTGCCCCCCCCCCCACTCCCACCTGGACGAATCCTCACCAAACTTTGAAAAAGAATGTTTATGGCCCCCTCGGAATGATTTTGCGAAGTTTGGTGCGGTTTCGTCCAGGGAGAAAGTTATAGTGGAGTCCCAAAATTTGTGGAAATCCTCAATGGCTCAATGGGGAAAATAAATTGCTCACAACAGATTTTTACCAAATTGTGCCAGGAGCCGTGGCTTGGTCCTGAAAGCGTGCTTTTGTACATTTGGTGTAAATCCGTCCAGTAGTTACTTTTTAAAATGGCCAAAAAGAAGGCAAAAAAAAGGTCTGATATCTTGGTTCAGTCTGCAGACTAATTTCCTGGTTCGGAGTCTGCTGACACTTCTGGACCAATCACACAGCAGCGTGATGTTCGCGGACATCATATGTGCTCGCTGATTGATAAATTAAAAATGTGAGGTGTGTCAAAACCTTTGAAACTGATGCTTTGTTGGATTCGCGAACAGCACCCGTAGTCTGCTAACATCGTGGTAAAAACATTAAAAAACACAACATTGCACTTGTCAAACTAATTAATCTCTGGGGAGGTGAGGGGTGATGAGGATGGAATATGGCTATAAAAAGCCAGAAAGTTGGTATTTTTTCTTCTACGAAGTCCACAAACATCTCAGGGGACATTACTGTGATGTTGGCAAACATCTCAGATCTTCGGGGGCATCCATGCATATTTCTGCATTACTGTGTCGGTAAAAAGCAGTTTTAGGATGGCTTATAACTTTGGCGGCACTCAATGATATTGCATGAAATGTTGCAATATGATTTTAGACGTGACCTTGAATGAGTCTGCAAAGTTTGGTGCTGTTTTGGCAAGAGGGGGACATATTAGAGGGGGGGTCCCAAAATATTTGAAAGGCTTATACATTTGGTGCCGTTTGACGGGTCTGCACAAAAGTTTGCAAAAATGTTTAAGACCCATATTTGAATGTGTTAGCAAGGTTTGGTGGGATTTTGTCAAAAGGGGTCAACATTAAAGGGGCGTCTCAACATTTTTAGATGTCTTATAGCTTTGTTGATAGCTTTGTTGCTTTTTGACGAATCTGCACACAGTGTCCAGGAAGATTATAGACCCAACCTTGAATGATTGTGCAAGGTCTGAATGGATTATGTCAAGTGGGGGATAAGTTATATAACTATTTCTTGTACGTACATTTTGACACATTTCAAAAAATAAAACATTAACGGATTTGCAGCAAACTTGTGCAAGGAGCATTGGCAAGGACCCGAAGCATGGTTTTGAAAATGTGTCCGTGTATATGCAAAGTGTCATAATCTAGGTACAGAAAATAGTGATATATGTTTGGTGACTGAGGTACAATCTGGCTACTGGCTATGACCACAAGGGACCCGCAATGGGGTTAAAGTGGGAATGGCCACCGGGGAGCGGCTGTGTGGTAAAGTTTTTCAAAATCTAGATAAGTTTGAATGGGAGAAGACATTCTGCTTGTGGCTTAGCCTGAAGTGCTGGACAGGATTGCATTAAACATTTGCAAGGTGCATCAACAAGAACCTCAAAGCATGGTTTTGCAAATCTGCCCTGTTTTATTTTTTCTAAAGTGTCAAAATGTAAGTACAAAAACTGGTGATATAACTTTGGTGCCTGGGCAATCGGCCTGGCCTGAGCAAAGACAAATGTCTACTCTGATTTGCTTATTGGGGCGTGCAGCATTGAATGCCCTAGGTTTGAATGGGAAAAAATATTCTGCGTGCGGCTACAGCCTGGGGTGCTGGGCTAGATTACAACAAACCTGAACGAGAAGCATCAACAAGAACCTGAAAGCATGATATGATACGTCATTTATAACGCACCTGTACACAAGTGTTTCTAGGTGCGACAAGACCAGGAAGGGGAGACAAAGGGAGGACAAAACAAACAATCTTACAAGGCCTTGTGTCATTTAGATCGTGCAAGTGCAGGAGGAAGAGATTGGAGAAGTGCCCGGGGGGAAAAAAAGAGGGAAAGTGTAATAGGGTAAAGCTCGAGTAAAGGGCCGCTGGGGTGGCCATCTCTGAGTAAGTGCTAGGAGGCTACTGGATATGCGCGATAAGCTCGGAGGTAGTGCAAGGGGACTACTGGATGTGTAGGAGCCTGGTGCCCCTTAAGGTTCAGAGGATGGCAAGGTAACCAGTTAGCGCAGCAGACAAGTACATCAGCAGGGGAGAAAGAGAGAGAGAAAGCAAGGTCTTGAGTGGCTTCCAGAACCTTAGGTGGTCCTGCTCAAGTTTGAGAGAGGCAGGTTAGGCTGTTCCACAGGGAGGCAGCAGCAGAGGAGAGAGATCTACCCCCCACTCTCTGCCTGGAGAAGCATCTGGCCCTTGAGAGAAAAGACAATTGGGAGAAGGCAGACATTCTTCTGACCTTAATTTTGTTAGAATTGTGGTGGTGTCAGTTAGGATTCGTTTTTGGACAGCAGACCTTTTTTGTGACTTCCTGACGACTGACTATCAGCATATTTATTTATGTAGGCAAGGAACACCCAAATAGCAATTGGGAAAGTTAGGCCTTTTCTCATCATTTAATAAACATCCAAATAGAAATGTCAGGACTGTGTCCACGTCCTTTATTCTGATCCTCCACGCTATATAGAATTAAATGGCGACATGATATATTTTTGCTGTAGAAATGATACCATTCCTTAACCATATTTTAAAAATAAATGGCACTGAAAAACAAAGGCGAATAATACATATTTCAATAAATAGAATTAAATAAATGATTAAAATATTTATTATTCCCCTTTGTTTTTCAGTTCCATAAATTTAAAATGAAACATTCAAAAAAGAATTGGCCAGTAACCTAATCAAACAATCTTATGCAAGTACTTTTGTTTCTAGTAATCCCAATAACCATATAATGGTTGAATCACTTTTACAACAATAATAAATATGCTGAACATGCCCATTTTCTGCGCCTCCTGCGAGCACAACTCGCCTGGCCTTTGAGCTCTCTAGGCCGGTTTCTACCCGGCTAAGCAGCCGCCTCGATCCCAGCTTGCCGCCTTTGTTTTTCCAGCGACGTCCGTACTCTCTCGGCGTCCCTCTTCCTCCATTCGTTCCCCCAGACCATCTCCCAGCCCCACTCCCGCCCACCCCACCCCTGATTGCCCCTTCTCTCCAGGAAGCAGCTTTACGCGTCAACGCTGCTCGGGAAGCTTTCTTTGCGCCTCCTGCTCCACAACTCGCCTGGCCTTCCAGCTCCCTTGGCCAGATTACACCGTGGTAAACAGCCACTTCAAACTCATCTTGATGTTCTTTGTTTTTCTAGCACCACCCGTGCTCTTTCAGCACCCCTCTTCCTCCCTTTCCCCCAGACCATCTCCACGCCCCACTCCTATCCACTCATCCCTGATTAGCCCACGGCAAAGGGCACCTCCACCTCTAGCGCCTGTTTGTCTGTTCAACCCTGGGAGCCCTGCCAGGGCATCTCATGTTTACTGCAATAGTCAGGTAAGGTGGGAAGAGTTGGGAGCACAGCTAATGCTGTACTTCTGAAACCTTGCCACTACTTTAATACAGCACCTAGAATGTTGCCACTGTTTAAATCTAGGTGTGCCCCAAAGTTTGCCACTGTTTTTCTACTACCCTCTGAATATTGCTGTTGAAACGGTATGCAGTAATAAAATCGTGGCAAAAAAGTTGCCTGCACAAAAAATCGCGGGAAAAAGGCTGTGGTTTGACCCGGTAAAGGTGTACCCCATTATACAATTTAACGGTTGCAGGGGTGTCCCCTGCTCCCCTTAAATGGTATAATGGGTCCGGCGGTTGTGGGGGTGTCCCCCGCATCCATTACATGGATTGCGGCGGCAAAACCACAGCCTTTGTGCTGCAATTGTTTGTGTAAACTGCAATTCTTGCCACAATTTTAATATATAGAACCGTTGAAACTGTATGCCCTCTGAAGTTTGCCACTGCTTTAACCCCTGCTGCCTTTTGAACTCTGCCATTGTCTTGAAGCTATCTGCATTCTGAGGCTGCACTGTTTTTGGGTCCTGCTGCCCTGTGAAGATTTACACTGTGTTGAATGCTGGTGCCCCTGTGAATTTTGCCAATGTGTTGAATCTAGCCACCATTTGAAACTTTTCACTGTGTTGAATTTAGCTGTCATCTGAAGCTGCCTCTGCTTTAAATCCTGCTGCCCTTGAATTTTGCCACATTGTTGAATCTAGCCGTCCTTTGAAGTTTGCCAATGTGTTAAGTTTGGCTGAGCTCTGACGTTTCCCGCTGCGTTTAGTTTAGCTGAGCTCTGAAGCTGCCACTGTTTTGAATCCTGCTAGCCTTGTATTTTGTCAGTGTATTGAGTCTAGCCACCCTTTGAAGTTTGCCTCTGAGTTGAGTTTGGCTGCCTTCTGAGGCTGCCACTGTTTTGAATCCTGCTAGCCTTGTATTTTGCCAGTGTATTGAGTCTAGCCACCCTTTGAAGTTTGCCACTGAGTTGAGTTTGGCTCCGCTCTGAGGCTGCCACTGTTTTGGGTCCTGCTGCCCAGTGAAGCTTGCCAATGCTTAAAATCTGGTTGCCCTCTGAATTTTGCCACTGTGCTGAATTTATCTGCATTAGGAGAGTAGCCTCTGCGTAGAATCTAGCTTCCTATGTAGTTTGCTACGGTTTTAGACCCTTCTGCCCTTTGAATTTTGCCAATGTGTTCAATCTCGCTGACCTTTGAACTTTGCCACTGTGTTGGATCCAGCTGCGTTCTGAAGTTTACAACTGTCTGAATCCGGCTGCCCTTTGAATTTAGTCACACTAAAATTGCACTGAATTAGGCAATGCTGCCGTTGAATTTAGCCACTCCAGAACCGTAATTGAGCTAAAAACACTGCTATGGAAGTTAGCCGCCCTAGAATTAATCTGAATCAGATACAACTGCTTTTGAATTCAGTCAAACTAGAATCGTACTGACTCAGGCAACACCTGTTGTTAAATGTAACAACTGTAGTAGGAACAAATTACTTACCTGTAACTTCTGTTCTCCAGAACAGCATTGGTATCTTACATGGATTCACATGCTTATGAATATTCCCCAATCCTCAGGCTGGGATTCATCAGTAATATTAAAGCAGTTTTGCTTTAAAGCTTCAAATGTTTGTCACTTATATAGCACATTGCTATTACTTTGGGTCATACTGACCCAACCAATGATGTTCGTACTCCTTAGCTCCAACCCTGGTAACCTTCTTCAGATTTTAAAGTGCACAATATTGTGGCAGTAGGAACCAATGAAGAGCCCTAGAAGGGTGGGAGTGAGGGTTGCATGTGAATCCACATAAGATAGCAATGCTGGAGAACCAGAGTTACAGGTAAGTAACTTGTTCCTCCTCCAGCATTGGTTCTTGCATGGATTCACATGCTTATGATTGCGTTTAACTAGCAGGACAAACCAACACCACCATGGCAGGCACCGTACAGCTCAAAAGGAAGCAAGGATAACTCCTCTCTGGAACACTCGCCTCAAGCAAAAAGGGTTGCGCAGCACTGCCTTTCCGACACGAGAATTCTCCCTGGAATCCCTGTTGAGGTAATGGAATCTTGTGAAGGTGTTGATAGACTTCCACGTAGCACCCCTGCAGATCTCTAACAGGAGAACACCAGACAGGAACACTGTAGTAGCGGCCACACCCCCTAGCGGAATGTGCCCTTGATCAAACCAGTGACAATGAGAAATGCAGCCAGATAGCCACCTGGAGATGGAAGCCTTAGACAAAGCCTTGCCTCAGCAGTCCCCAAAGCAAAAATGAGTGCAAAGTCTTGCGAAAGTCTTACGTGCGTGCCACGTAAAACTTATGTGGTTCTATGTTCTTAAATCACCCGTTTCTTTTGCGATCAGTAAAGTCACATAATGCCTAATATTGGGAAGGTTTCTGATGCAAGGGAATGCCTTGAATGCTAATGCTGTAGAAACGCTAAAAGGATTGGTGAGGAAACTAAAATAACCAAGCCTTTAAAGTCATGAATATCGTTTTCTTGCAAGGCTGATAGTGTGTTCTACAGTTATGATGATCTGTGCGGCGCACAATACAAAAGCAATAGGCGAAAACAAATGTAAATATTCATATTTCTGATTTATGCATCTTCTTTTCTTTATTTTTGCAGTTAAATCAACGGTGTTGAACTTCCAGAGCCCCACAACAGGACTTTTTCCCACTGAAACAGTTGGCGACTGTAAAAAAGCAAAGGTTCAAGACAGCCTCTATTGCGCTGCCAGCGCCTGGGCTTTAGCCCTAGCTTACAGGTAAAGGAATTATGTTGTTTTATACATTTGTAAAAATGGCTGTATATACTTGTTATTGCGCATATGAACTATTATCTATTTGTTTATCATCAAGTCTCCAAATTTCAAGGTTGATGGCAGCACGATGTATGTGCATTGTTACTCCATTCTCTGTGTCTAGGACTGCTGCTTTATCCTATGTAAAAACGAAAGTATTCTGCGAAGGAGCCCTGCAGTAATCAATTCCCTTTTCAAGCTGACCTTCAGATGTGCCTTGACATAAGTCAGAGTAAGTGGAGGGCTGCAGGCCGTGGGTATTGATCCACCCTTTTTTAATGATCCTGGGAATGCTGGTTTAATTAACCCAGAGTTCCTGCTTTCCCCTAAGATCCGCAGAACATCAAATCAAGTTGAAAGGGTCAGGCTCCAGAGTGTATAAGCCTAGATCATTTTTGTAATGTCAGATGCACATTGTAACTGCGTATGGGGTAGTATGACATTTAACTCATAGAGAAGGTTACGCACGTTATGCTGGGACTCAAATTAGTTTGGATTTTACTCATTAGTCAAGGCCATCAGTCACTTCATCATCATCTGTTACTTTCATTTGTTTGTACTGAAGGTCGACTTAGAAGTAGGTTTCAAAAGAAACCATTTTCGAACAGAAAGGTGCATCTTGCAGTATTTCAGATTATATATTGTTGAACAAAATGATATCCATAACAGTTTGCCAGGTAATATATATATATATGCTCAAATACTGCTGCAAAGCAGTAGTAAAATGAGTTGCACTCTAAGAAATCCTGTGAGCTGAAGCATCAGGTCCGAGTCCAGTGATTCAAAAAAGCAGTCTTTATTAGTGCATCAAACACTAGTTAAAAGCCGTACAAATGCGGCATTTTCCCAAAAGGAAAAATCAAATCGGAATGATCGGCAGCTTCATAACGCGTTTCGCGACAGCCACGTCGCCTGTTCACATGAGCAGCCTATGTGAGTCACGGTATACATGTAGGAGTTGTTCAGGGTCAGAGTACAATGTTAGCAACACAAAGAAAAGACAAATACCGTATACGCTTTCAAACTTACTGTGTTTTCCACGCTTTCAGACAAGTTGTGCTTTCCATGTTGCATAGATGCAAATGCACATTGAAACACATTGTATCCTTCAAACAGTATGTCATCAAGCGTATAAATGCCATAACTCACAATAACATGATTAGTGGTAAAAGCAATAATATGCACAATGTAATAAAATAAAATGCAACACGACACTGAATTTTTTATTTCATGTGCGATGACACAACTGCATGTTGCTGAGGGACAACAAAACAAAGGGTAATGCGCTGCTCAGTCTGACACTGGGTACAAAATAGCAATTAAAGTGCAATATGCATGGGAACAATATAGGACCTGAAATAGGTGCTGAGTGCTGTGCATACTTGCAAGAGAAAATGCACAGGCACAGTGACCAAGATATACATGACATCAGGACTAATGACGTCCGCACCTATGCCTTATTATGATGAGGTGCACAAAATCTTAGTTATAATGATGATACAATATGGGCATCACTAAACCAATTAAAAGTGCTTAATGCTGTGCAAATGGGCAAGATAAAGTGCTAATGCTAGATAATTTTATTTTTTATAAGGTGCTGATGCAGAGTGCAAAAACGGTCCATATCACTATATATTGGTGCCGAATGCAGTGCACCATAGGATGGCAAAGTGCTAGTGCACGGTAAGCAAGATGCCCATATAATGTAAACTAAGTATTGTACATCATCTAAAATAATGCATGGTAAAATTAGTAAAACATTCCCTGAATAAGCCTTAATATAAGAGCAAGTGCAGGGCTGCAATGTATCTCAAATTCAGCCACTGCCTAACTGTTCCAATAATCGATGTCTACATCAAGAAATTATCTGGATTCAACACAGATGTTCTTTAGCTTTAGTAGACCATAACAACTGTAACTATATATACCCAAGATTAGTGAAGATAGAAAAAAAGAGAAGTGATAAGAAAAATAAATGAAAAACAACTGATATTGAAAAACACTACCACCAAAACATAAAAGTGAACAATCTAATTGATGATATAAAACCTTACAATGAGACCTATTACCCTAACCATAAACGAAGAAGGAGAGAATAGAGACGAAAAAGAGGAAAAGAAACCATCAACAAATACTCAAATATTCAACCAAATGTATATCAGAGCAAAAACAACGATCATCGTCATCAGAAGTACAATTAAGGCAAAGACAGAAACAGAACATTTCACAAAGAATAGTTCACCACACTGTAGGAAATCGAACAGTAGTTAGTTAGAACACTAAGAAGAGGAAAGGGAAACATCCAGACAATACAATGAGGGAGCCCTAAAGTCCAAATTATAAAAATGTCTTAATGAGCAATCGGAATGATTGTCCCAAAAATGTATAGAGCTCCTCATCTATATTGTGCCCTTTAGGATTTTTAGTCTCCAGATCCAAAATGCAACATGTTTCCTGTTGTCCAAGGGATTTTTCTCTATCACCACCTCTTGGCCCAGCTGCAATTCTATGTATAGCAAAGAAGTCGAAAGCCTCCAAAGTTCCTTGATGAACGTCAGCAAAGTGTTTAGCCATAGGGTAGTTCATGTCCTTAGTAACAATGGCTCTGACGTGACGGCTCTGACGTGTTGTTGAAGGCAAACTTTTAGTTTGCACTTGGTGCTTCCAACATACCATTTCTTACAAGTGCATTGCAAGACGTATACAACATAGTCGGACTCGCATGTTATTTTGTCATATATGGGGATACAACCCCAAAAATATATATTACACGGCCCGCGGTAGCGGCTGTGTAGTTATGGGTAAGTTGCTAAACTCATAGGAAGAGCACTTTTTCGGCGGCTTATAACTTCGCTCCCCCTGGAGGAATCCTCACTAAACTGCAAAAAAAAGTATATGGCCGGCTCTGAATTATTTCACCAAGTTGGGTGAGGTTTCGTGCAGGGGGGGGTTTTCATAGACTGAATGGGAAAAACTTTGCGCACGGCTACAGGCCGAATGGCTGCATGGATTTTCACCAAATTTGCGGCAGGAACAGGGGCTTGGGCCAGAAAGCGTGCTTTTGCGTGTTTGGTGGAAATCCGACAAGTACTTTTGTTGCAAAGAACTGAAATGCACGTCCAAAAAAATTTGGGATATCTGGGTCCGCTCCGCAGACCCATTTCCCTGTTCGCTCCACGGACAGAATTGTCATTGGCGTGCGGTATGGTGTGCTGTTGGAGAAGTTTGGACGCGGCTGGTGTTTGGCTGGAGGGATGTGTGGTGTGCGTCAACATTATTTGGGAAAGCGGCCATGTTGTATCCGAGGAGAGTGTGGCGGCGGAAGGTTCTGGAAAATGTACTGTATGGAATGTGTTGGTGGCAATAAGGGAGGGAACGGGTGGGGGAGTGAGAAGTGGTTCATATGACATATGTAGGCGAGTACTTTGTGTGGTGATTGGAGGCAGCTGTCGAACGGGCTGTTTGCAGTGACCTCTTTTCGTGGTGAGTGGTGACAGGTCATTTGCAGAAGGGGAGTGAATTGCACATGACATAGGTTGGGTGGGAGCGCGGGTGGCTATGCGCTGCGGATGGAATACAGTAGTTGGGCACATGGTGGCATGCATGGGTGAATGAAGGTGTGGTGGGTCTGTGGCTGAGTCTGCGACGTGGTTATCACATTTTCTGAGCAACCCCATTGATGCTATAGTCCCGCTGCAGTCCGCCCGTGTCTTCTGTGGTTTCTGTGTCTTTAAAGACGTTGCTCTTTGTTTTATTGTTTACTCCACGTATGTAGTCTGGTTCTATCACCTCAGTATATCCCAGGTTTTCACATATGTGTTATGTACATGTAAGTTAAATGAGTAATCGTTTTCTTAGGAGTGCTACACCCTCCATGCATCAAAAAGACCTAATTCCTCTATCCGTTACCAACATTTCTTCAACATTGCCCCTGTCACATGCCCCCAATTCCACCTGATCATTCCCAACTTGCATCAAATGCCAGATTGAAGTACCCTGCAACCACCCACTCACCTTCCCCCAAACTTCTCAGACTCCCGCAAACAGTTCCCCAGGAACTGTTTTTGCCCCTGATTAGGCGCCTATAGTGAAACCAGTGTGTATTTCTGTCCTACTATTCTCCCACTCACCATAACATATCTCCCCTCTGGGGCCCGCCTAACTATACCGGCCTTACTATACCCGCCTTCCAGTTTAAGAGACTTATGTAGTACGATAGCCACCCCTGCTTGTTTATTTTTTGCTTTTGATTGGTACTGCGTGGGGGGTATTCCTTGCTCCTTAACTGCAGTGCGTCTTCTTTCTTGAGGTGCATTTCCTGTAAGCATACATTTTGTGCCCCACTTTTCCGAATCTCACTCAGTACGGTCAACCTCTTGGTCAGGCTATTTAGCCCTCTCACATTCCATTATTCTAAGATAATCATTGCCCTGTTTGAAAAATTGTGCCCTTATTGTCCCAATTCCCATCATACTTCTCTTTGGATCCCCTATCTTTACCTGGTCAGTCAACAAAACATTTATATCCTTTTTTCAATAGACCTGTTCCCTCCTGCATTACTTGAAAAATCCTTCAGACCTCCATTCAAGTTCTATTTGTGGGCACTGTCAGCTATGACCCCCCTCCTCCCCTCTTGCTCATTCAGCAGAAATCTCCCGTCTGTCCATGACACCCAAGCCCCTGCCCCCTCTTTGCCCCTCTCCTACCATTCGTTGCAGGTTAGGGCACACTCCTTCTTACTGGAGCCCCCTCCTTTCCACTCCCCCTGCAACCCACACTATTCATTTGAAATCATTGTTCTATTTTTTAGGGACCACAACCCTTGACCCGCCGTCGAGCCCCTCCAGTTGGTTTCACCAGCAGCTTTTCCTTGGTCAGACAGTCTCCTTTCAAAAATCCACACTCATTCTTCTACACTGGAAATGATCTTCTCTTCATTCACCATCTTGAATTGTAATTTTGTCGGAAATAGCCTTCAGTACCTCAGATTCCTTCTGTTGAGCTCCTCTGTAATAAACTTGAACGCTCTTCTTTTAGCAAGTGTCACCATCAAAGAGTTGGACTTCACCTCCACTGAATTTCATCTTCTCTCGTTGTCTGGCAATACTCATGATCTTTGTCCTTAAAGCTATGCATTTTCACTAGTACTTCTCACGGCCCAGCTTCGGTTTCATTCCTTCTTCTGCTCATGCAGAGTACCATCTCGATCTGCATCCACTGGTCTTCCTCATTCTCCCTCATACCGCAAAGAGTTCAATCATGCACTCTTCTAGATCTGTGCCTTCCATGCCTTCTTTTAAATCCTTTATCCTGATGTTATCCCTCCTTGATCTATTTTCCAAGCCCTCACACTTCTCCTCCAGCATAGTCACCTTCTCTTCCGCCCTTTGCACCTGCTGTGTCACATTCAGGACCATCTCAGTGATCCCTGTTAACTGCTCTTCCAAACCTGCCACTCTGTCCCCCAAGTCCTCAGTGTCTCGTCTATTCGTCGCAATTGCCTGGGACTGTTCTTCCTTGATGCTTGTGACCTCTGCTTTAACTGTCTTGGTGATGTCACTTTTGAATTCGTAAACTGCATTTCTCCAGCATGGGTTCTGGCATGGATTCACATGAATATTCCCCGTCGTCAGGCTGGGAATCCTCAGTGAAAGAAAAAACAGTTTCAGTTTCATTTCTAAACTGTCTTTCTCCTATAAACCAATCACTGAGCTCTGGGTCATGCTGCCCCCAGCCAATGACTACCCTCTACCTCGTCTGGATGCCATCTTCAGATTTTTACTGCACGTTCAAGTTTTGGGAGTCCTCGTGCTTCCCTCTTCAAGCATGTTGCTGTGTTGTTCACTTTTTGAGAGTTAAACTCTATTTTTCGGTCAATCGAGCCTGGGTGCTCCATCGATCATACTTCCGATAACGAGTACCCATTTTCTGGGTTTTTTCAGCACCCCTCAAGGGCTGTTTTCATCAAGGTTCTTCTTGGAGGCTTCCAGATGATTCTTCAGGCCTCCACTGCGTAGATCATGTCGGACGAGAAGAAGTACGGCGCTTCCCTCTTCAAGCTCTACCCCGACTGCGGTTTGCAGAATGTGTACATGGACGACAAGCATTCCCAGTGTCTGTACTGCCTACACCCGACACATAAGGAGGAAGATTGTGTGATTTGCCGTGGCTTCACAAACCGCATGTTGAAGGATCAACATCAACGGTTGTAATCGTGGCTGCAGTCCAAGGCCCCTGCACCGAGCGGTACCCAGGGTCATGCCTCTCCCGGATCCGAAAAACCTGAGCGGGCTTCTAAGTCCTTTGAGGGTGCCCCACCTGTGGGGGCCCAACACAAGGCCAAGAACCGCGAGTCCACCTCCGCCGGGGTCGATGCTGCTGCGGGTCCCGCGACAGTCAGGGCGCGATCGTCATCCCCATCTGCATCAATCTCCAGCCACCACTCCGGATCGTCGTCCAAGAGGAAGTCAGCTACCCCGGGGAAGCTGAGAGAGAATCCGAGAAGGTCCATCAGGAGAAGGCCAGGTAGGGTGCGGTGGCTGACCCACCCGCAATGGAGAAGGCTAAGTTAGACAAAGGATCCGACAACGCCCCGAAGAAGAAGGCCAAGTAGGACAAGGTGTCCGACACGGCCAGGAAGGAAAAGGCCAAACCGGACAGGGGATCCAGCCTTTCCGTGAAGGCCCAGCCGGACCAGGCGAAGTAGTCACCCTCCCTCGAGGTGGTGGTGGTGTCGCTTTCAAAGGCCTTAGGGACAGACCCGCAGGGTACCCCGGCGACGGCCAGGGTGTCTCTTCCTCCCAGGAGGGAAGCTTCAAACAAGCCAATTGAGAAGACTCCAGAGAAGAGGATGCCGGACCTCAGCCAGAGACTGACCCCTCTGGACCCGAAGAAAGGGGGTGCAGGCGTCGAAAGCCTTTAGGGAACAGACATTTATTTGACCGATGTGGATGAGCTCATTTCCATCCATACTGCCCTGGAGGACGATTACGAGGTAAACGCTGGGGATTGGCCCCACGACAGGGGTGACAATGATGGCGACGACAACAGGGTTACCTTCTCTGGGGGTGATGACGAGGGTCCCCAGGACGATGAGGGCCCGGACCCTAGCTAGCCCCCCTACACCCCAGATACCGCCTAGAGACCTTTTGCTGGACATCCTCACGACCCTCCACACGCTGGTGTCGAGATACAGAGGAGGATGCCGGCAACCCCACCGCCCGCTCCCCCCGCGGCACCAGTATCAGCCGCCCAATTGACACTGGGGGAACCGCTGGCCAAGAAAAGGAGTAAGTACCCTACGCCTCCATGCCACCCATCGCCCCCTCTCCAACGCCCTGCCCCCAAGGGAGATGGAGTCGGACACGGCGACAAAGGACGCAAATGATGACGACGGCGGGATGGGGGACCTCCCGTCACCTCCTCCCAGAGCCTCTCCTCCATGCGAGGTAGAATCTTTTCATGCAATGATCGCCAGAGCATCAGAGCTTTTCCAGCTCACGCCGGAGGAAAAGAAGAAGGAAGGCTTCTTATATCAGCGCCGGGAGGCGAAGAGGAAGACCACTCTTTCAGTCCCGCTCCTGGACGATGTTTGGGATGAATGGCTGGCTCTGTTGAAGAAACCCTCTTCAGCCCCAGCAAAGAGAGACTGGCTGGAAAAGAAGTACAGTGTGCCGCACTCTGCACCCAAGTGCTTGCAGTCTCACTTGTGTCACTGGACTTGGTGGTCTCGGCGGCCGCCAGGAAGAAATTGTCGAGTTCGGCATCTTCTTCCGGACAACGAGGAGAAGAAATTGGATTTCATGGGTAGAAAGGTTATCTACTTGGCGGCGACGACGGTAAAGGCTGCCAATGCCCTTGCTATCGTGGCCAGATACGACCGGGAGCTGTGGTTTAAGCTGGCTCCTCTCCTGGACTTCCTCCCCGATGAAAAGCGGATAGAGGTTTATGGAAATCCTTCAAGAAGGCGAGGTGGCGCTGGATCATGCCATCATAGTGCCCATGGACATTGCGGACATGGGTTCCGCCAGATGGGAAACTGCGTCTGCCTTCGCAGTCGTGGCTGGTTCAAGGCCACCAACTTTAGGCTGGAGGTCCAGACAAGGGTTCTGGACATGCCCTTTGACGGGGATAACCTCTGGGTGAATCCCTCCAGACCATCAAGACAGACACGTAGACAGCACGTGCCCTAGGCACGCTACAGCAACAACGGCCATCCTTTCGTTCCTCAGGAGGGAAGTCCAGCCGGTCTTCGAGAGGTTTTGGCGGGGGCTCCTCCTCTTATTGCCAGGCCTCCCACTCCTCGACCCAGGAAGTCAGCAGGGGTCGCTCCAAGGACTTCGAGCACGGATGCCGCCATCGTCAAGGACTGCAAGGCGGCACGTCGACCTCTAAGCAAGATTGAATCGACCAGGACGTCTGGCCACCACCCGTGCACCCCGGTGGGAGGCCGGCTGACAAACTTAGTCAGCGTGTGGAAGACCATCTCCACCGACTGTTGGGTGCTGGACGCTCTCGCCCACGGACACACACTAGAGTTCCAACGAAAGTGTCCTAAATTTTCACCGGTGGCCCGACAGGAAAACCACATCCCCCCAGCTGCTGCTGGAGGTTCAGGCCATGTTAAAGAAAGGGGTGATAGAGCTGGTTGCAAAGCGGCTGCAGGGCTGCAGAGTTTACTCAAGGTACTTCCTCGTATGAAAGAAGACCGGGTGATGAAGGCCAATTCTCGACCTGCGACGACTGAACAAATATGTAAAGTGACAGAAGTTCAGGATGGTCACGCTGCAGCACATGCTCGGCCAGCTGGAGGAGGGAGACTTTCTGTCGTCGTTGGACCTAGAGGATGATTACTTCCACATCCCCAAAGTACACCGTAAGTTTCTGCGCTTCGTCGTTCAAAGGGAGGCATTACCATTTCAAGGCTCTTTCCTGCCCACTAAAGTCAGCACCCAGAGTCTTCACCAATTGCCTTCTACGACTGCAAGGGATCCACGTGTACCCTTACCTGGACGACTGGCTCATCCAAGCCAGATCAAGGGACGTTGCCGTCGACCACACGGTAAAGACCGTCCGCCTACTGAAAGAACTGCCTTGGTCACCATTGGAGGAGAGGATATCGGCCATCCCAGGCAAAGTGCAACGGCTGTTGGCACTGAGGGTCGCCACGGTGAGGACCATCAAGTTTCTACTCAGCATGATGTCATGCATATACCTGATCCGGCTCTGCAGGTTGTGGATGCGCCCTCTACTGGAGTTCCTCGACACCCGTTGGGTCCAGGTGTCCGGAGGCTTCCAGGACAGGATCACACTCGCCAGACCCATGCTGGAGAACAACAGTTACAAGTAAGCAAATTAGACTAAGCTACGAGGAATGCGACCGACTGTAAACCCACGTGAGACTAGACGCCCACCTGGAATTCTTCTAAACAACAATGACAATTGCCCGCCCCACTGGTCCAAGAGAGGATATCCCGATAGACAAGTGGAGGTGTATAAAGACCTGATTCCGGCAAACAAGAATTTTGAGGCATCCAAACTGAATACACACCAATTGGAACCTCTTTGCAAGGCAGCCAAAGGCACCTGAATATTAGTCCCTGAATGTACAGTTGTCTAATCCGTATTTCTCAACGTCCCTAACTCAGCGGTTTGGATGTCAGATAGAAATTGAAGACTCACAAAATAGGGGATGAATTGGCTTCTTAGAAAAATTATGATGTCCTGAAGATAGCCTGAGAACGAAGTTGACTGACAGCACTTGAGATTGTGCAGTACAAGTTTCATAGGCCGAAATATATGTCGACGTGAAAGGAAGCATTCATTTGCTTGTTTTCCTATCTCAATTGCAACTTAAAAAACATTGGTTGTAACCATTGTATTATGTTTTTGACCAGTACTAGACAATAGAACAGAAAGCATAGGGAGGATAGGAAAGGCTACAAACTATTCTAATCCCTCTTGCAGTAATTTAACAAATGTGATATTGCAAATGCCTATTGGTCAAATCATGTGCCCCTGAAGAGGTTTTCTTATGAAGTCATCTCAAATGTGTTGAAAATGTTGGTTGAACGTGATAACCTGTCTGTATAACAGAGCAGCAAGCGTTTTGTTTCATGGTATATCTATATGTCAACAAGATGTAATTAATAAAAATGTATAGTTTTGATATATATGAGTTGTCTCTTTGAAAAGAGCTGGTTTATCTACAGAATGACTAAGTAGATACACAAGTTTCTGCCTGGTATTCACTGGGGGACATTAGAGAGGGGTAGTAGATCTGAGTTTTCCCTCTTTTATGTTTAAATATTCTCCCTGATGTTTCAAGATCGACCCCCCGATAACAAAAAATAGGGAGTACCCAATTGTATAAGTCTGGTTACTAACCCAGTCACAACTTATAAAGATTAGGCATTACTTTGAGTTGAGCTATTGGGAGAATCAGAACCCGAGGACCACTTAGCTCATTATACCATGCGGTCATTGTTTTATATAGCAGTCAACCTTCAGTTTTAAAGTAGCCCCTAGTTGTTTTAGGCATTTGTCCAAATCAAATTAAATCCTAATTAACTTAACACTGCATAATGATCTATTGAACTGGAATCTTCGGTGTCAAGTATATCATTGCCTCGAATTATCCACAACTTAAAGGATAGTTCCGGGACTTTTTTTTAATTGTCCCTACGGTTCGGCCATGTGTTTTTAAGCATAACTCGGTAGATCGTAGAAAACTTTCCTATGGACCTTACCCGACTTTTCGTCCAATAACGCACTCGAAATCAGCCGCCATTTTCTGATAATCCTATCATTTCCCCCCATCGCCCTGGCTTACCTGCTTTTGCGGCACTAAATCAAATCCCCCGCCCCTGAAACAGACTTTATCAAAACATTCATATTCCCCGCCTCTATCCGTGACGTGACTGTGCTGCGTAGGCAAACGCGCCCAGGCGTCTTCTACGCGACTCCACACAGAACCCGGAAACCAACACAGATCAGCTCACAACACAGCGCGCCACAATTCGCAATATGAAACTGTACTTTTAAATCAAACCGCAAGATTGTAAATTTGGTAAAGTACATTTATTTGACATCAAATGTTTAGAGAATATTCAGCGATTTTCATTTTTATTTGCTCACGTTCCAAAAAGTTCGTTTTGAGGCACGCGATGTTCCTTTGCTGTACACAGGGTCTTAGATCATCTCACAATACAGCGCCACAATTCGGAATATGAAACTGTGGTTTAAAAGCAAACTGCAAGATTGTACATTTGGCAAAGTACATTTATTGGACATCAAATGTTTAGAGAATATTCAGCGATTTTCATTTTTCTTTGCTCTCGATCCAAAATAGTTCGTCTTGAGGCAAGCGATGTTCGTGTGCAGTACACAGGGTGTTGGTTTACGATAACATAAGCTCTTCGGTCGCACTGATAATCGCATGGCTGTTCCAACAACGAGGCACTAGGCCACCACAACGGTCTGTATGTTGCATCTAGCCGTTAGTACCGCGTAAGGGCATACTTGTACTTGGCGATCGTCCCATAAAATGGTCAGGGTGGTAACGTTGTTCACGCGGAGAAGCAACTGGCGGTTATAAAAGCCATCCGCCGGTGTCTGGTACTCGTGACACAGACAATAATGGGTGAAGTACCTGTTTGAAAAACATAAAAAATGAAATTAGTCTCACCATCAGATCTTTATTAAAATTATTCATTTTATATATTCGGTCGGTAAATTATTTCATAGCTAGGACAGTGCAACTGGGTTTTAAACGTCAAGGGGGGGCTGTAGGATACTGAGACAGTCCCCCAGTGCAGGGGTTGACAGGGAGTGCAGGTGGAGAGTGGAAGGGCCCAGGACCGAGATCGCAGACAGTGGAACAGTTGTAGCAGGGGAGAGGGAGAGAGAAAGCAGAAGCAAAGAGGAAGGTTTTGAGGTGCTTCCGTAAAAGGAGACGGTTCTCCCCAAGATAGTGCGCGGTACAAAACAATATGCCACATAGAACGAACAAGTCCAACTTAACCCGTCTTTAAAGCTACTGTATAGTAATTAAATTGCGGTATAAACTCATCTAAAGAGTTACTTACATTATATTTGCATTTTCCATTGTGTCTGTGCGTAGGGCAGCCCCGAAATACCACTCCTTCTATGCAGACGTTATTTCTTCTAATGAACGAACATGAAATGGCTTTCGTTTCTGAAATTATATTCATTATCGTTTCTTACGTGGTCCCGGCCTGTCAAGGTCAAATAACAATAGAACCTTATACTGAGTCGTGGGCCATTCTGGCACCCTAGAAAAAATCAAAGCAGCTGACCTTCACTTTGAACGAGCACACATTCCTAGTTAGCTACATTCAGTGTAAGGCCGTCTCACAGGACTTGAAATTTACACTCCATCTTTGCATTTTGTCTGCGTGCTTTGCAGCCCCACAGAACCATAAATACGGAGACATTCTATATTTTTTGAAAAATGATTTATATTACTGTTTGGTTTAATTTAATGCGCAAATGAACAAGGGTGGAGAGACACATTGCATGTACACTGAGCAATCACTTTTATTTACACAATACATAGCTACACATATTCAATGGGCCTGCGACATGAGGAGACTCCAGAGCAAAGTCACAGGTGACACCCGGGTGGTTCGCACTACTGCACGGTGAAGGGAGGGGCAAGGGTGGAGAGACACATTGCATGTACACTGAGCAATCACTTTTATTTACACAATACATAGCTACACATATTCAATGGGCCTGCGACATGAGGAGACTCCAGAGCAAAGTCACAGGTGACACCCGGGTGGTTCGCACTACTGCACGGTGAAGGGAGGGGCAAGGGTGGAGAGACACATTGCATGTACACTGAGCAATCACTTTTATTTACACAATACATAGCTACACATATTCAATGGGCCTGCGACATGAGGAGACTCGAGAGAACAGACAATCAAATTACAATCATTTAAACCGTGATGTGTATTTCTCAATGAGTTCTTCTTTAGGTGGACATGGAACAGAGGCAATGTTGGGTGGCAATGCAGTTGTCCCCTGCACAGGTTCGTTCACAACTCCATTTATGTGCCTATCTAGGACGTCAACAATAAGTTTCTCAATAAACTCATATTGCATATCCTCAAACACTGGTTTGATCACCCATTGTTTACTTCTTTTAGTGAAGGCCTTATTGTAGCGAAGCGTCCCTAAAGTTCCGGTCGTCCTACTTTGTTGACGGCCAACATTATGGTTATGTGCCAAGACCGCTAAAAGAGTCCGATTTATCATGCCCTCCATGCCAAAATGCAATCGTTTTGGCCTGTACTTTAGGCACATATTGTGGAACACCTCCAAATCTCCTGTGTGGCAGAATTCCGTGAGTCCCCTCAAAGCTTTTGTTATAGTTTTATCAAATACAATCTTTTCAATGGCTTTGTGAGTGGGTGATGAAGGAATCAACCACTTCTTCTTCCGTGCCTCCTCTGTGGACAAATGGCCATGTTCACAATTGTGGAAATGTTGGTTCGTGTTCCATCGGTGAACGTTTGTACAGTGTGGCATTACTGACCGCCATTTTTCCAGTAGAATTTCCAACGACCCTCCACATGTTTTTGAGCTCCACCAAAGATGGTTGCTGATTGACTTGGACCACTGTGAAATACCTTGCAATTCTTTTTTTTTACCTGCAGCCGACAATTTTTTATTGATTGATTTTGCAAGATGCCAAACGTCAAATTGGTGATTTATATTTTTGTACTGTTCTCTCATTGTCTTGGCAATTGAAACGTGTCTGTCCGTGGATATCAGGTCGATCACCATTCCCCGCGATTGTAGTTCTTGCAATGATGCTACAAAGCCAACTTTCTCCATGGCCACTGAGGATGTACTTTGTGACACCTGCACGACCACCGAACTCACAATTTTCTTACTTTCCATGTCCTGAAAGTGGTAGGTGCAGTACTTGGCTGAAAATCCTGGGCTGTCGCACTGTCCATCACCGGCTAGCCTGAACCGTTTGCCCGCGAATGTACTATCAATAGACATTTTTTCCATTCTCCAAGCTTCGCTAATGGCTGGAAATAGATAATCGGTTTGGTATTTGTAGAACTGAGTTTTCGCAATGAAATGGATTCCCACAAACTGAAAGAAAGACTCTAATATTTTAAAACTTGAACCACTAAAAAGTGCAGCCGCTGCACAAAGTAGATTGCCTGCTGGCAGTTGTCCCAGCATAGGTTGTGCAGACCATGTGAACGGATGATGTTTTGTACAGGTGGCATGTATTTTAAGGTTAGTGCCTCGAATTGCACGAGTCACATTAATCAATGGCTCCCCACATACTTCCCCACCAACCGAATGCCCACATTTCATCCGAATAATAAGATCAATCAAACAACTATCGAATACAATGAATTTGGCCTCTTTCCTTATACTGTCACTCTGCATCCCAGCTGGTTCGGCCTGTAACGTTGAGGACATGTCACTCACATGAAAGGTAGAATCTCTGATATCGTCTTCCGCTATGTTCAGTGATATTGATGGTGTTTCATTGTCGTCCACTTCATTCTCTTCCATTGCAACATCTGTTCCTTCTCCGGCGATGGGTGAATAAAACAATTTCTTCAACTTTCTCGCGGTCTTAGTTTTTGCGGGTGTGGATTCTGTGAATTGATCTCCGACTGCATCCGAACTACCAGGAGGACATTCACTATCAATGGCTGGTGGTGGTATAGCTCCGTTGTCAATCACTTCATATTCTTCCCATTGGCACGATGCATCTCCAGTCTCAAGTCCCTGCCAAAAGGTTTGACAAGCAACATCTCTCGTTCGCTTCACTGTCTGTGTAGATCTAGTTCGTACACCCACTCGCAACTAGAGGACAGATTGGAAAAGGGATGTTCAGTTTAAACACAACTTACAGTATTGAACTATTAACAGTGAAAAACAACATAATATAGTGACCAGGACACTAACCTTCTTTTGCTTTCTTTTCTTTGAAACTTTCTTGCCTCGAACTTCAACATCAGGACGCTGTTGCTCCGACTCGTGTGTGCATGTCTCCACTTCCTCTTGCGCTGCAACGACTATGTTTTCCTGATAAGCACATCCATCACGCGCTGACGCTCCATCGACTCCCTGAAACATAGAACTTTCATTAGTATGTATAATAATATCGAAAACACAAAATGTACTTGGGGACCAATACCCACGTACATCTCAATAGCAAAACACGAATGAACGCTTTGTGTAGAACATTCAAACAACAATTATTCACGCATTGTTGATCTAGTTAGATGGAACTGTCAAGATCCATACCTCGGGCTCCTCATAGACTTCCATTGATGATATTATTGAAGATGATGCTTCAGTGACTCCCTGAAACACAGTAATTGCATTAGTATGGTTTTCTATTTTGATAAAAAGAACAGAAACTTTGTGCAGGCGTGAACGGCTCATCTAAATAGACCTGCACAAATGATCAGTTGTCTAAAATAAATAATGGATATGTAAATATGATTCGATTTGCTCGATCGTTGGAAGTGTCACCACCCAGAGATCTGCATCAACTACTAGGGGTGATGTTCTTGTAGAAGAAGCTCCGTCATCTCCCTGAAACATAGTACTTGCGTTAATAAAGAAGGAAGTATAGCGGATGTAATCACGTCATATGATTTCGCTTGATTGAACTGTCAGTATCCATACCTCGAAATGCATAAGAACATCAAGGGACGATGTAACTGCGGTGCACACTTCTGCAAGCTGTTGCGCCGACCCGTAACTGCACGCTCCCCCTTCTTCTTGGACTAATGCTCCATCGACTCCCTGAAACATAGGACTTTCATTAGTAATGAACACAATATTGAAAAAAGAAGACACATAGGAGGGCGACGACAGAAGGACATATCAATGGCTAAAAACGAAAGAAACATTGTGTGTAACAATCACGCTACAAGAATGCAAGATCTGATGATCTCCATCGATGGAACTGTCCTGAAACGTACCTCGAGCATCTGAGTGACATCAACGGTAGTCGTCAATACGTTGGACTCCTCAGCATCTCCCTGAAAGACAGTACTTGAATTATTTTGGATAACAATAATTATAACTGAAAACAAAGACTAGAGGACGAGTACAAGGGTGTACCATTAGGTAAAATAATTACACGATAAATTAAAACTATTGATTTACATGCCTAAAACAAGTCAGTGGCAGAATAGCCAAGTAAGATTACCCGATAGGCGCTTGAAGTGGCTGATGACTGCAATAACGACACGGATGGAGAATCTTCCGCCTTCATATTGAGTGGATACATAAATGGGGAAATTATTGTTAGCTAATGCTACACACTACCGCAAGGCCGAGAGATAAATACGTAAACTTGACTCACCAGTGGAGGGATGTGGACGAATAGAGTGGGAATAGCGGTTGAGAGCAATTTTCGCCTCGCTCGCGGTGTGTTCTTCTTTATTAGCAATGATGTGGAGTACATGTCAGAGGTAAAGTGCCTGCTGCAGATGCGGTATCGATCACCCCTCTTGTCCGCAAAGACTTCTAGGACTCTACTTTCAAGCTCAGAGGGTGGATATCCGCAATATCGGACCCATTCTCTTATCTGATCTATTGTCTTAGGGAAAACATGCATTATAGTACCTTCAGATTTATTATGGGTCTTCGAAGGGCAACCGCCAATGGAACAGGCAGGCATTGTGGAAAGTTCTGAAAAGTAAAGATCAACAATTCTCTATGAATATCAATGTGTTAAAAAATTAAATGACACATAAAAGGTTCAATGCAAGGTATGTTTTGGTTCTTGGAACTATACACGTTATTCACATGCGGATAAGTATTTGAATAACTTTAAAAAAATAGAAAAATAATTTGACTAAACTCAGAACATGTGACTAGTTCCTTGCATGTACTGTCTTGAACGAAAAGAAATTGGACGCAAAATGAGTATGGTACATGGCCTTACCTTGACGAGCAAACAGTTAGATGCAGGGATCAGAGTAGTTTCTTGTCCTAGAACAGGGAGCAGTTCACAGGTTGCAAACTGACAAGTTTCCTCGAAGTGGTCACGGAAGTTCACAGAGACGAAGAGCAGATAACCAGCACCTTCACGGGTTGACTAGCAAAGTGCAAAGAAGTTCTCATTAGAAATATGAAGTGGGTTATAAAGAATTCGAAACAGGGGTGTGTTTGTGAATGAATGACGTGTATATGTCGTGGCATTATGCGGTTTGCAGGGGGCCGTCCAGCGTGAGGGGGGATGCTTGGCAGGAGACACGGGGTCTGGCGGTAGACATGGGAACAACAACCCATGCTCTATAGACCACTTTGAAGTGTACATGGTCTTTGGCACCTCTTGGCCTTTATCGCTCCCTGACAGCTCCACTTGCCAGCACAAGTACCCCGGTGCGAACTGCCTTTGATAGGGCGGGGGGGTGGATTGGGGCGGTGGTCGTGCAGACAAGACACAGGAAGACTCGTGAATGGAGACACACTTATGTGGATTGCAGGGGGCCGTCCAGCGTGAGGGGGGATGCTTGGCAGGAGACACGGGGTCTGGCGGTAGACATGGGAACAACAACCCATGCTCTATAGACCACTTTGAAGTGTACATGGTCTTTGGCACCTCTTGGCCTTTATCGCTCCCTGACAGCTCCACTTGCCAGCACAAGTACCCCGGTGCGAACTGCCTTTGATAGGGCGGGGGGGTGGATTGGGGCGGTGGTCGTGCAGACAAGACTCGTTTGCCGCAGGGCCTCACCAAGGAGAGGCCATCTAACTGCATGTAAGAGGCAGGCTGCAGGATCTAGTACATGGAAGGCAGGGGGGTGAGTTTATAAATACCTCACCCTCCCAGGAGAATATATGGGTGCAGTTCACCCTGGAGACCCTGGATGCCTAGGCAGTTAGTCAGCAGCAGGCTGGCCTGTGGTGGCAAGGCAGCACGGGCCAGAGGGGGTCATCTCTGTACCCGGTGCCCAAAAGGATGATTTATTATGATCAACCATATTGATTATTTACCTATAACCATGTTTTGTATCAATAAAATCCAACGGCCTTCCTTTTATTGCCAACGCTTGAACAAAGTGGTGTGGTAAGTATTTTTGGGGTCGGAGGCAAGGCCGGGAGGCTTGATGCCAACCCGCAAAATAACATATGTATGTCTGCTGCATATGGGTTCAACGGTTATGTGGATTGAAGGTGGGCGGCCAGCGTGAGGGAGGATGCTGGCCGGAGACATGTGGTGTGACAAGACAAGGCACAGGAAGACTATTCAATGGAGACACACTAGATTCATTTAAAAAATCAAAACAACCATTGTTAAAATATATGTTGGGTTTTATTTTAGATCTTAATTTCAATTGAACATAAATAATAAACATTACACATTGTAAAGTTGCGGTTGCAGCACATCCAGGGAAAATCCGCGGTATTGTCCACTGTCGCTGGGGAAATGTTGTCTAATGGCAAGTACCGCACAGGCAGGTATTACTCTCCGAACGCGGTGTCCGAGCCTCCCGTGAAGCCACCAAGTGAAGCAACGATAGGCCACCAGCCTGTACCACCTGTGAAAATGAAAGATGCAAACTGTATTAAAATGACAACTTTCTTATCACTGTCGATTCAGGTAAAAAATGTCATTCTGCTTTGAAAAAAATTCTATCTAGAAAATGCACAACATGGAACCAATTTACATGCATTCGAATGATGAGACGACCATGAAATAGTAGTGGCATCACTGACATCACAACCAGAGTATACTTACTCGTTACTCGGATTACGCGGACGAACAGTGCCGCGAAGTTCGTGCATAAGCACCATCATCATCCTCAACACGGTCCGTGAGAGGCAGGCTTCCCTGAACTCTGGCAGCTCGGTGATGCATTGCGGACTTGGCTCGCCTTCCGAAATGTAGGCCAAGCACCCGGAATTTTCACGGCAGCAGCAGTTCTCCTCCTCAGTTGGCATTAGCTCGCACCGATTGCACGTGCACCAGGTGGAGACGCCGTCCATGCGACATGGTCCAGGCTCTTCATCCGTTGACTGGTCCTCCCAACTGCCGTCCGAATCCCCATCGTTTTCGCGTGCTTGCCTTTCCAGTAGTTCTTCCTCGGTGTACTCGGGCTCGTACATATACGGCATTATTGTAGCCATTGTGTGGTAAAGAAAGTAAAATAATTTATAGCGGTGGTACTGGTATCTGTTCACACGGGCTACAATCAATGAAGGTAGCTGACCAGAGCACAGAAACGAGTCACAGAATACTCAAAAAAACACAGAGAGAGTAATGGAATCGAAAATCTGCTGCTGTGTGTTGTGAAACGGTGTGTTTATACTTATTGAGGAAAGAGGCGTCCTGCCATTTCCATGGCGACACGTCATTAGCTGAGGCGCAGCGATTGTTGACACGAAACGTGCTTTGGCGTTGGGAAATGGGCGGTACGCGTCTGCTGATGTCAGGCTCAGGGGCGGGGGATTTGATTTAGTGCCGCAAAAGCAGGTGAGCCAGGGCGATGGGGGGAAATGATAGGATTATCAGAAAATGGCGGCTGATTTCGAGTGCGTTAATGGACGAAAAGTCGGGTAAGGTCCATAGGAAAGTTTTCTACGATCTACCGAGTTATGCTTAAAAACACATGGCCGAACCGTAGGGACAATAAAAAAAAAAGTCCCGGAACTATCCTTTAAACTAAGAGCGGCAACAGAATAATAATAAAGACATCTAGGATGGGGATAAACAGGGTCATTTTGATGCTTTGGACCCAGTCACTGAGGTGCACATTTTTCCACCTTTTGGTGTCATGTGCGCATTTTGTTAATGTGCGTCTCATATTAACCGCCAGAAGTCTATTAGTGCAAATGTTTGATCCCTCATTAGATAAGCTTGTTTGCTGCCCTTTTTATGCCAATGCCCAAAACAGGGGTGTGTTGAGTGCAAGAGTAATCAGGAATACTTCCAACTTTGATTTGTTGTCCTTAAAGTCAGAGATTGTCAAATCTATCAAGCAATGCAAACAAGTTGTGCACAGAGTTCTCTGGATTAGAACAGCACCAGGAGATCATCTGCATAAAGTAGAATTTATGGCACAGGAACATTGTAGGTGAGTTTAACGATACCCTTATGTCGATGAAGTTACTGTCGGTAGATCCATGGCAGGCGCAAAGGCAAGATTGCAAAGTCAGGTGGGACAGGGAGTAGCCTTCCGGGTACCCACCAGGTAAGTGGAATTCATCAGAGTGTATCCCATTTGGAATGATTCAGGCCTATCAGTATGCATGCAGTACTTTGAGTAGGGTTCCGGAACATGTCAAAGGACCTCTTTTTGCTCATGCTTTGTAAGCCACAATGCTATAAACTTAACTGCCCTTTCATCATGCTCCCAGTGTGCTAGGCTTTATGTTGTGGGATGGGCATCACAGGCCAGTTCAGGTCTTAGAGACATGTCTAAATGTTTTATTCTTAGCAGAATACCTAATAGTCAACCAACATATTTCTGCTTTTATTGAGTCCCAGAGGACAGACCACAGTGTTCTATATATAGCTTGAGTGCCTTCTCGGTTGCATCCACATACTTGTGATAAGAGAGCATGAAAAAATTAAATCTCTGTCACTTTACTGCTCTCAACCGGGGTCAATTATAGGTCCGAGCAGACATGGGCATGATCAGAGATAGCTATTTCCCCAAACCAAGTGCTGCTCACTGCTTCTAGCAATAAATGACAGCATCAGTGAACGCTCTATATGGGAGTTGGAGTTAGGTGGTGAGGAAAAGTAGAGTAACATTCTTCAGTGCTGGTTTGTAGAGACTTCACAGGTACTTCAGTGCAATTGCATGCCCAAATGCAGCAAGGGAGATAGTATTTTGCAATGGCGCAGTTGCACTTCCTTTACTTGTCCAGCAAAGCATCCTGCACAAAATTGAAACCACCATCCAAGATGATTCAGGTTATCCATGATCAAGTCTAAAAAGACATAAATGCCTGAATTTGGATCATAAATATTGCCCAATATTAGAGTGTACCGTGAATAACTACTCCCACCAGCATACCTCTTCCCGCTATCAACAAAGGAGGGCCCCCGCTATATCCAAGGTTTTTGTTGAATAGAATTTTTACTCCAGGAGATGGGTCTCTTGCAGCAATAGCAAATCATTTTTACATTTATTCATGTGCTCTAGGACCTTCTTATATTTTGAAGGACTGTTAAGCCCCTTAATTTTCCAAGAATGGATTCTACTGCTGTACCCATTGTCTGGTTTGCAGGTAGATAGGTGCTTAATATCTGAGTGACTCTAACCGCCATCTCAGGTTGTCAAAAAAGGGATATCCCTACATATTATCCCCACCAAAAATATCGCCGTAGATATGGTAGTATTTTTGGGGGGGGGATAATTTGTGGGAGCGGGGGTTGCACATTTAAAAATAATGCAGGGGTTGCGTGGGTGTCCCCCGCAGGGTCCATGGCTCATTATCGCCGCAAAAATACAGTGATATTTTTGTATCACTATATTTTTGCGGGATATTAACACATGGAACTCAAAAAAGGTGGGTAGATGTGTAATGCAAGGTCAAAGAAATCACAATAGTAGACCACAAAAAGATAGAACAAAGATTGTTTTCATTAGAATGTTCAGGGACTCGTGGGTGTGCACTGAAATAAAATATATTTTTGTATGTTCAAGTGTAGAGACTGATTCATATACTGTAAGTAAAAGAGCCTACACAGGTTTACTGAAAAATTGCAGGGAAAATTTGAAAACGAAATGCAACCACTTTGCTCCGAAAACGAAAGTCATGCCTAAATTCCATCTTTTGATTACCAAAAGAACCAGGTATTTTTCCCATCCAAAATCAATTGAGATTTTTGTGCAATGGGAGGTCCTTGCTGCTTACCTCAACCTCCCTAGCTCAGGCTTCCCTATTCCACTGCAATGCTTCTTCAATCTCTGTAACGACTACAAGGTGAACCCTATTGCCTTTGTCTATCCCTTACACTAGGGGGAGGAGCCAAAAGGCTGCAGCCTTCTTGAACTCTCTCCACCAGGGGCTTCCCAAGGGGCGTCACAGGTTTTGCTTGATGATTCTGTCTCATTCATTTTAAATGTTTAACTCCACAGATGTTGCTCTTTTTCTCCCTTCCTCCCAATCACTCTGTCTCACTCTCTCTCCACAATCCTTCCACTGATCTTACTGGTCCCTCACCTATCTTCACCCTTTAACTGATCCCCCTCTCCCTATACTCTGCTTCCCGTCTCTCCCTCGATCCTTCTCTCCACACTTCTTCCCCTATTTGTACCACTCCCTCTCCTGCTCTCTGTCCCCCTCTCCTGTCTGTGCCCTCCAACTCCCACCTGCTCTCCTGTCGCTCCAGCACTCCTTGCTCCCACCTCTACACCTTCCTCTGCTTTTCTTACTGTCATGCCTCTCACTTCCCTCCCTCTCTCACCCACAAACACAGCATCTCTATAAAAACCCTCCCCCTTGCTATACTCTCAACATCCCCCCTTTCTACTCCCCACTTTCAATTCAGTCTCTCTCACACACACCCACCCACCCAATTGGTTCTGCTCTCTCAGATAAGCACCTTACCATCACTATATGTACTCCAGCAGTCTACGCCACCTCCTCATCTTCCTGGTACACCTTTCTCACTGATCTCTTAGTCCACCTCCTCTTCCACTGACCTCAAATGAACACCCTGCTCTTGCTTGTCTATTATAGCTAGGTCTTCCCTGCCCGTGGAGTTCCTACCCGCGTCCATTGGCCCTCCATGTCTCATGCTCCCCATGGCCAAATTCTTCCATATCTATTCCCCTGGCGGTTCAGAGTTCCCTATGAAATTTTAAAATGGCTTCTAGCCCCACCCCCTTTTAAATTTCCATGTATGTGGTGGCAGCCGTGTGCTCTGGCTGTGCGTTTTCCTTGTGGATCTCCAAAAGTGCTGGTGAGTTTTCTTTTAAATTGGATTTGGGGAGAATTTCTGTGTCTCCTGTGAAGAATCTGAGGATGTCGACGCTTTTCCTCTATGAGGAGACCTTCCCCATCGGGCCAGAGAGTAAAATGTATCATGCATATGGTTTTAAAACTAGTACTGTGAAGAAGATGACTGTAAGTTCAAGGATCAATCTAGAGAACCAGAGTGAGCGGTCTAGTTTCTTGAAGCAAATGATTGGCCCAAAGTAGTACAACAATCCCATGAAGAAGTTTGCAAGAGATTCAGCTGGGATGCAGGAGAAAGAGAGTGAGCCTCTGAGGAGGAACTCCAGAAGCCATGCACCGAAGCAGTAGGCACAAGCCAAAAGGGAAGCCATGACTAGAGGAAAAGGGGAACCTGAATGTTGTCCAGGGCGGAAGGACTACTCTGGCTGCTGCCGAGTGTATCCTCTGGGCGCCTCAGACCCTGGCGAAGCTCGAGAGACGGGGGGGAACAGTCAGACATCTGCAGAGCCGCTGCAGATACCCGCTGGATACCCAAACGCTACCGGAGCCTCGAGAAGGGAGGCAGCTGATTGGGAAATGCTGGTACCTGCCTGGAAGAAACAAACAGATACGCAGGTTACCAGAGAGGTGCTAGAGGTCTGGGGAAGCAACAGGGTGAACACAGAAGTTGGAAGGAGAGAGTTTGGGACTCTGAGGCATATGAAAGTCAAAGTATGAGAGGTTCTGGCACCCTGAGAATAAGTAACCTAAAGACCCAGGTATCGTATGTTTGGCAGGAGAGTGAACCAAATAAATATGATAACGAATTGCGAGTCTGGGACACGCACCCATATACGAAGTTGAAAACAAGAGGGCCTGGGACCCTGATGATGAAATAAGCAAACAAGGAAGATTTGTATGCTTGGTAAGGGAGTAAAACAAGCGGACACAACGCTATACTACAAGTCCGGGACCCACACCCATATGAGAAACCAAAGTATAAAGTGATGAAGTATAAGAGGGTCTTGGACTCTTTGAGAGAAAGTGAGACAGTCCACGAGAGGACAGTTCCTTGGCAGGGGAGTGAACCAAGCCTTTGTAATATTGCAAGTCTGGGACCCACATCCACATGAGTGGTTGAGAATAAGAGGGTCAAGAGCCCTGGAACTGACAAAATAAATACTACTCTGGGTAGCGAATTGTGCCAAGTTGGTAGGACAAAGGACTTTGAATCCAAGAAGTACATCTTTTTGAATTGCCTAGTGACATTTTACCTTACTGGATAAAGGGGCTCAGGAACCATAAAGGAACAAACGTAAGATAAGAAGTAGTCTAAGGGAAAGGACCAGGACCCTAACGTTGAGTCTTATATTTCTAAACATTGTTTATTTTTCACCACTTTTGATTACCAGAGTGACTGGGAACTTTTCTGTTGGTTGAAGCTATCACAAACACTTTTTACTTTGAGAAGAGATCATCCTTACACAGTTGTTTTAGGTTATTAGTGTTAGGAACAGGGGTAGGCTTTGCGACACAACAGTGATAGACTTTTTAGTTTTGGACATCCTGACAATAACACTAGCTTTCTTTGAGGTAGGGAGTTTAGGGATGGAGAGGCATTTTTACAACCCTTTCTTGATTAATAAAAGTCTATGCGCAAAAAATATGCCACCATTGTGTCCAAGCCTTACTTCTGCACCCTTACACTCCCCTCTAGTCTCTTTTCACTGTCAACCCATTTTCTGTTGTTCCACCATTCTCTGGGAGTCCGTTTGCAGTTGAGGGGCCGGGTGTTGACTGTCTCATCACTTTTGGGCATTGAAAATACCTGGGGCATTCCATTTCTGGTCTTGATTCCATTATCCTGATTCTAGACTGTTGTTGTCATGGTTGCACCCAGGTGCATTGTGTGTTTTGTGGTTCACAAAAAGAGACCTGGTCAGGACAGAGGCTGATTGATATTGCGGCAGGGACAGTGGTACCAATATCCCTGCACATATTGAAGCATTTTGGGGGGTTAGGGTATAGGTTCTCTCTCACCCCCTTCTTTTGGCCTGGTCACATCCCTGACCATGTCACGCTAGTCATTACTCCCCATTCCATTTCTCACCCACAAAAGATGGGCGGGCATGGGGTCATTGCACACATGATGCCACACTATATAATTTCCCCATTAAGGAAGCTTGTGGCGAAAGTGACGGTTGAAATGTGTGGTGTAGGAGGGAGAATAACTCTTAGCCCACTAGTCACAGTGACAAGGGAAGAAGCAGTGCATCATTCACAAATAGAAATATCAGTAAAAAAGTCTGTGATATGTGGCAATCCAATGCCCTCCTTTCCCTCCGCATGGAGACGTTTGTCATCCTCTACGTTTTGGAGGACGGATGTGGGACCAGAGGGGGGTTCGCTTGCAAGCAATCTTCTCTGTCTGGAGGGGACAGGGAGTGTGCCACCATATTACATCTCTTAAGCATATGGTTGGTCAGTCTAATTAGTTGTTATTCTAAAGAATCCTAAAGGATTCTGTCCGAAGGCCAGGAGCACAATATCTCCCTTGCAGATTCCAGGCCGAAAAGGCTGCACCCGCAAGGGATCCCCCAGATATCCCCACTGCAGCTCCCCCGATCATCTCGCTGCCCCCCAACCGCTTACCTGCTGCGGGCTCCGGCTGCCTCCGTTTGCGGTCTGCAGGCCCTGAACCTGAAAGCCAGATGCCCAGCACATCAAACTTCTGTGACTCAACCTTTTGTGCCTGAGGCTTCCTGGTTCACAGTCTACAGACTGCGAACAGACTTTAAAGACAAACCTTTTGCTTTTTTCGGATGAAAGATCATCCAAATGGCTCCCACCGCACTGCTCTGTGGGTCCAAGTCTCTGGCACTACACATTTCTTATGTAGGGATCTTGTTCTGCTGTAGGTGCAGCTTCTTGGTGTTCATCGCCCCCACACCCGCACCACAAGCAGCACCTCACACCTATTTTTGACGTGTATTTATCTTCTGAGGGCATGTGGTCCAGTTGAACTGCACCCTGTGATGAATTGATGGAATTCGTCCCTTCTCCAAAAGGGGGAGCCCCCCCCCTGTGAGGCTAGGGAGGTGAACCCACTCTGCAAGACCCTCCGTAGGAGTAGAGGCAAGTGGGACCTCACCGGGAGATACTCTCCCCTTAGGGGACAAGGACTCCCGTTCCCGTGAGGCACTCCTTCAAGTGGTGCATAGTATGGCCTGTATGGGATGTTTTACAATATCAGACCCTGTGAAATACCAAGACTGGGACAAAGAAACTCCTAATAGATACTGTTCTCTTATGAAAAAGGGTCATGTCCCTTTAAAACAGAATGCCCAACCCACTAGACGGGTACATGGATAAACATGCATTCAGAGAGAGACGAAAGAGCAGGAGAGAGAAAACCGTGTATGTCAGCTGGGGATGCCCCCAAGCTGTGTAGACATTGACCGGGAAAGGAACCCGGAAGCCTGTGACTTTCAAACTTGCTTAGCTTTGCAGTACGGTATGCTAGAGCTACGGTGAACCCAAAGCACCAGAGAACGTAAGGGCAGGAGCTGAGTAGAAGGTGGTGGCAGGACCACGGACCGGAATCCTTGATGGACTGAAGGTCCAGGCAACATCGCCAATACCACCGATGCTAGAAGGCTGCTGGGTGTACAGTCGCGCAACAAGAGACCGGAACACCATGAAGAGAGGAAACCACAAGGAGAAGATAAGGCGTCGGTGTTCCGTGAACCAAAAAAGGGTCTCCAAAGAAGAAGGCTCCCGAAGACGTTCTCCTAACACAACAAAGTAAACTGGGAGAACGGGAAGCCTTCGAGGATCCAAGGGAATCATTATACTGCACAGCTAACTCTTCCCATTAGAAATTCTGAAACAGAGTTATACTTGAAACAAAGGAAGTACAAGTGTTACGTTAAAAAAATAACTATTGAGCAGCTAATGAATGAGAGAAGAGAGGAACAGATAAAAATAGCCTTGCAAAATGGGAAAGCAATTCAACATCCTGTACAAAATCAATATAAGCTTGAAGAGATATGATATGGCATTTGTAACGCGCCTATACACAAGTGTTTCAAGGCGTAACAAGGCAAGGAAGGGGGAAACAGAGGGAGGACAGAGACAACAATCTTACTAGGCCTAATTGCGCAAGTGCAGGGGACGGGGGAGGGGAAAAGTGTCAGAGGAAAGGGTATAGGGCAGTGCTGTACATGGGATCAAAACAATAACAAGAAGTGCAGCCAGCAGGTGGCAGGTGCCAGGGTAAGTGCAGTCAGCAGGTGTCCAAAAGTGCATGTAGGGGGACTGTAGGCTTACAGATACAGACCCAAGTGCAGGGGTTGCCGGGAGGTAGTGTGATGTGCAATTGGGCGGGTAGGGACCTGGTCCCAGAATCAGAGGGTAGCAGTATCAGACAGGAAATCAGCTGGGGAGAGGAAGAGAGAAGGCTGAAGCAAAGAGGAAGGTCTTGAGGTGCTTCCGGAACCGGAGATTGTTCTTGAGTTTCAGAGAGGCAGGGAGGCTGTTCCAGAGGGAGACCCCAGCCGAAGAAAGAGATCTACCACCAACTTGTTGCATGGAGAAGCGACTGACTCTGAGGGAGTTGGAGGTGAAGGAGCGAAGAGCTTGAGTAGGAAGGTATTTACGAAGAGAGAGTTGGAGGTATTAGGACCCAGGCCCAGAAGGCCTTGTGGTCAATGCAGAGGGTCTTGAACCTTAATCCTTGCAGCCACTTGGAGCAAATGCAGAGATGTCAGTGCTGGAGAGATACGATCCCTGGGCTTGAGGCAGAGGACAAGTCTTGCAGTCCTGTTCTGGATAAGTTGCAGAGGACAGAGAGTAGAAGCAGGAAGATTTAGAAAGAGGATGTTGCAGTAGTTCAGCCTAGAGAGAAACAGAGCTCTAGAGACAGTGAGCTTCTGGGGGAAGGCGAGAAAAGGAAGAATACCTCTCAGGAGGTGCAGTTGGTAGTTTGACTTCTTAGAGATGTCAGAGATGTGAGGAGAAAAGGAGAGTGTGGAGTCGAAGATGACCCTAGGTTCTTAGCCTCACAGTTGGGAGAAGGAAGAGGGCCAAGCGAGGCCGGCCAGAGAGTGACAGGAAAGGAGGGTTCAGGTGTGCCGATGAGGAGAATCTCTGTCTTACTGGCATTGAGGCAGAGATCGTTGGCAGCACACCACTCCTGGATAGCAGACAGACAGTCAGAGATGAGAGAAGGAGAAGAGGTGGCAGAGAGGAGCCTGCAAACGAGATGAGTGTCATTTGCATAGCACTTACAGTTGGCGCAGAGAGCGGCAATGCAGTGGCCGAGAGGTGCCAGGTATTGGTTGAACAGCCAGGGAGAGAGGTTAGACCCCTGGGGAACTCCAAAGCTAGGGAGGGAGATAGAGGAAAGGAAGGATCCAAGTTAGACCTGGGAGGGTCGATCATAGAGGAACGAGGTCAGTCAGGCCAGGAAGCAAGATATGAAAAGAAAACGTAGACAAAGCAGGCTGTTGTACCAAATATCAAATAGAAAACAACAACGCTCAGTTAACTTCGAAGGAGACTCTGAGAATTACAGGCAAGAATGGAGAACTAATATGAGAATCCCAAGAGGGACACTCAAAGAGAAGAGAAAGGTGAATAACCCAATTAAGGAACTGAAGAGTTTGATCCATGAAGTCACAACAAGAGACTATTTGCGGATTACGTACTAAAAAGATTGGTGCTATAAGTACCCACAGGAGAAGGTCATTCTCCCAAGTTAGTCTTACATAGTAGTAGGGTCAGTAAGGGTAGTTTTTGGACAGCAGATCTATTTCTTTTGGACATGGACTACTGACTGACAAGCACCTTAGTTAATAACATAGGCAGGGACCACCCATAGTGATAGAGAAAGATAGGCTTTATCCTTTTACTTTAATAAAAATATTATACACCATGTCCTCAGGGAGTCTGCCCTTCTTCTGACTCACCACACCCCACACTACGATGCACTGAAACAGCTCCTTATTTCAACCTCCGCCTGCATGATTGAGTTGTTGACGGGTTCAGATGCATGGCGGACGCCATGGCACCATCACGAGGGCAGTGAGAGGTAGACCACAGCGCTTGATAATGTACCATGCTCTACTTCAAGCTTACATTGGGGAACTAATGTGACCACACCTGCTTGATACATTTGAGGGGGGCTCCAGATAACTTTGAAGGGGAGTATTTTACTCCCTGTGTTTGGAAGTTCGGGGTAAAATGATCTTTTAGCTGTCAAAAGTCATTCACATTCCCAATGGAGGATTATGTTTTAGGAAATACTTTTTTGTAATACATAAGATTGCACCTATTAATTCATACAAAATAAAGGATCCATTTGACCTTACAGTTCCTCTTTAGATCAGGGAATTGCATCATTGTAGCTCCTCTCATTGCCCCTACCCTGTTTGCTCTCCTTGCACTCTATTTTTGGGTTTGGGAGTATTAGCTTGTTTTTAGGGAGTAGAGATTGCTGGTATGCTGCTAATCTGTAGGGCTGCATATTACCAAGCCCAGAGGAACAATAAATGTTGAATGAAGGTATCTTGATCAGCATCCTGTGCATGCGGACTGGCTAAGTGTAATCCGAGTCACCCTGTCCATCTCTTAGCCAACATGTAACCTGCCTTAAAGTCTCTCTTATTATCTCTTATCAGTGAATTGAAATGGGACGTTTTCACTTTGTAAAATAGCAGGTCCCTTTGTCATAGTCTCGTCTGAGGATCAGAATTGTGTGGGAAACTGCTAATGCTCATGGTCAGACAGACACAAATGTACCTCCTGTAAATAGCATCTAAGTCTTCATCTCTTAGAAATAATGTACTACTTTATACTTCTTCATTCAGTGTGTCAATGACCCTCATGTTGAGCAAGACAATGTTACTCTTGCTCAATGCTGAACTAGCTTTAAGTTCTCTACCGTGAATCCCTTTTGGCATTACAGCAGATAGCCGTATGAACCTCTACACCTGTCGTCCTCCCTTGGCATAGACCATAAAGACTACTGGGGTAGTAAATCACATTTTTGCCACAGACCTATTCAAGGGAAGGCTTGCACAGGTCAGGGAGTACTCAAAATATACAAGGACACCTGGAAATGCCTGGTAATGGGATCAGGGCCCATCGAACTATGCTCATCTGCTCAGCAATGTCACACAGGATCCCTCTTTCCACATAGAGCCTACGATAGACCTTCAAATGCATGTCTAAAATCCAGTAATGGCTATCAGTCCTAATAACACTTCAGTCCAATCACTTTGGGCTCATGTAACCCAAAATGTCTGCCTAGGGGAAGGGGGACCAACAGGGAATGGAAGGGGCATTGTTGGAGCAGGAACTTGGAGCGAGCCAGTGGTGCTTAGAGAAAGGAGACAGATAGAGTTTGGATGAGAAACTGGAGCTGAATGGACAAGGTGCAAGATCATTGTCAAGTAAGCAGAGTTTACAGAGGAGGTTGGTGGAGAGATTGGAGACCAGAGGGTGAGAATACATGTGAAAGCTGAGGGTAAGAACAAGGTTATTAAACTGGGGCCGGGGGAAGACACTTTTTTGAGACCAGAAGGGAAGACAAAGGCAGAAGTACAGGTTGTGTGATGGTAGGTGAACTCCAAAGGGCGGGCTGGTAGGAACCTTGCCTTTGTCCTGTACTGGAAGGCACCACTAATGGAGGCAAGATAATGTATTTGCCATCCCATTTAAAATGTCCTTGCCATCCCATTGTTCACAATGCTCCTTTAAGCATAATTGGATTTAAGGTGTTGGTACACTCCATGCTGAAAATAAGAAAATGGTGTGCCTGGCTCAAATGGTATGTTCTCTGAAGGCCGACCTCCCCTACCCTCAGAAATCCAAGCTTTAGCTCCTGGCACTCAATTTCAGTGGTTGCCACATGCATACATCAAAGCTCGCCCATCAGAACACAGGTAGATTGCAGACCTGGCCTCTCATGTTATTTATCACAAATGTGGAACTCTACATCCCATCTTTCTACAGGTGTCCCAACCCATTTCTTACCGACATTGATATTATGTAGTGGTGAACCTGACATTGACACCACTACGAAGGTCGAGGAGTGATACTAGAGAGAACATGTTTCTGAGTTGAAGAGATCGGAGTATTTGTAGTTAAATGTCTGGATTGGGAATGCCCATACAGAAACTAGGGGAATGACCTAGAAAGTAATGAGGGGTGCATTTGTAAAACAGTGTTAAGATTTTGCCAGCACAAAGCGGGGTTTTCCAGTTTGATCCCAGCAGTGTAGGATATTCATTCCATTAAACATACAGACTTCACATAATCTTACAAGTCTCCATCACTACACAGATGTTCTAGTCTATCAAAGCAAAGTCATAAAAGTCAACACAAACTTAAAAACTACTCATAGCAAGTCCCTTAGCCTCCTGACTAACCCTAAGCTTCAAAAATAAATATTCCTACTACTTGGCCAACAGAAAGTTCCATAAACCTAACCTTTCAATTTCCAACCCTAGTATGAAAATAAACACAATCAGTGGTTCGCCTGGTACACCTCTTCCAGGAATTGCTCACAATTCTGACCTCTCCACAGCCTTTCAGCTTCTTCTTCAGACCTCCATTTTTGTTTTTCTCTTCACTAGACCTCTCTGCGGTCTGCCTCTTCTCTGGGCTGCTCCACATTGTCTTCTCAAAGGCCAGGATACTTGCTCCTTCAGGCTTGCAAAAGTGGGTTCCTTTCCCTACATTTATAAAGCGCCAAAAGCCCAGAAGCATCAGGGCGCTTACAAAAACACGGAGGACCAGTGGAGACGGGACAGAACATAAACATTGCATGGAAATATTACCAAGGGGCCGGCTGGTGAACAGAGGACACAGCAAGGGAGGAGGATTTATTCAAATAGGAAGGTTTTTAAATGTTTCCTAAATGCCACATAACGTGGTTCTAGACCTAGGTCCATAGGCAGCCTGTTCCAAGCTTGTGCTGCCATGACGGGGAAAAGTTTGCCCGAGCCTCTAGCTCTTTTGATGTTTACTGGTGTATGCAAGAGTCGATATGGAATTCCAGAGTGAAATGGGAAGTTTGACCAGTTTGTGTGTTTTCTTATGAGCGAGTGGGGGAGCTTTACTCACTACATTTAAATCCTGTATTTTGTGGCTGTGACACACTAATTGGTGTGCAGTGCCTTTCCTCCAGATTTAACTTACTTTAATTGCCTCTGTTACTAGGATCTGGTAATCTGTTGTCCAGAGAAGTACAATTCCCGGCAACAAAAACACATTGGCGGCGCATTAGCGCTAGCGCATTCGCAGAGCCCGGTTTTTGCCGGTTCTCGTACGGATCGAGTCAGTGCGACGAATCCCTGCTAGAGACATGGTGCACAGGTGAAAGCTTATCACAGACACAGGTACTTGTGTCCTAGGCAGTGTAGTAATTTATGATAATAGGAGTCTACAAAAAATTATCACGCTGACATATTAACACGAATACAGAGGCAAATGCCACGATCCTGGTTTTCTCTTTTTTGTGTCTGCTGATAAATACAAGGTCACTGATCAAGCATGCAACCGACATAGCGGACTACTTGCTTGCTAAGAACCTTGACCTATGTGCAATTACATAGACCTGGCTGCATGTGGCAGCAGGTCCCTGTCTGACACTTGCTATACCCAGCGGCTGTTATATCCTCACATCGGATCGCTCTATGGGTCACGGGAGGAGGTGAGGGGGGGGGGAGTTGCGTTAATATACCAGGACTGTTTCAAAGTACACACTGTACAACTGGAAGTGAAGAATGAATGTGAAATGTTGACATGCCATGGTATTAGTGAATCCTAATACAACCATTGATGTTATTGTGGTCTACTGACCGCCCATTCCTATGGCAGACTTTCCTGTGCAAATGGCTGACATTTTAGCCACATGTTTACGATCCTCTTCTAAGATGGTGATCTTGGGGGACTTCATCTTGGGACTAAATGATGAATCAGACCGTCTGGCAGCCAGCACAGAAGCATCCCTCGCCAGCTTGGGATTTCAACAACATGTCCTGGACGCAACCCGTATTAAGGGTAGAAAGTTGGACTGGGTGGCTGGTCTTAATGTTAATAACACAGATGCAATCCCCTGCCCCTGGTCAGACCATTTGCTGGTACATTTCAAATCAAATTGAGTTGCAATACAGAGTACAAGAAACTAAAATCAGAAAGAACGACTATTACTTTTAGGAACACTCGCCCTCGCCGGCTTACTACCTTAGCAGTAGCCCCTTTTCCCTAAGCCACTTCAAATGAGCTACCCAAATTGCTCACTGCCTGCACAATAGCTGATGCTAATCACATCACATTTGAGAATGCTGTTAACATTGTGGCACCAGAAAAATCACGGCATGTGGCCAAAAGGGAGCACAAAATCTAGTACTCCACCAAAATTCAAAACTTAAGTGGCCAAGCGCAAAATGTTTGAATGCTGGAAAACCAAACATTCAGAAATAGAGTGAAGTACATGGCGGCAGCCAAAGAACATAGAGAGGCCGTTTTAAAGGCAAATAAATCTGCCTATGAGCAGAGAATAAAAAGCACAGAATCTGACACCAAGGTGCTTTTCAAGGTCTTGAGAGAGTTTGAGAACCCGGGTACCCCGAAGTCAGCTATCACCAAAGATAAAAAATGGTGTACCTGTGTGCAGGATGTTATGAATGATAAAATCAAAAAAATACAGGAAAACATTAAAGCAAAATGAGAAAGTCAGGGTAGGGCGGTATATCTTGTTTGCCAGTCTAATTTTAATAAAAGCACCCTTCCAGCTGAATTTCCACCATTTGAATTCTCCCCACTAACAGAACCTGAGTTACTTACCTTGTTGGACAGGCTTAAACCAACATTCTGCAAAGGTGACGTATGTCCCTTAAACATGGTTAAAGCGTGTGCTAGGCAGGTGTCCTTGATGGTCACAAAACTGATTCTTCTTTCATGGAATGTGTGGTTCCAACCAGCATAAAGCAACCTTGGCTATCTCTGTTAATAAAGAAACCCTCTCTTGACCCCAATGTGCTATCTAACTACAGGCCAATCTCTAATGTGCTGTTTTTGCTTAAAATGTGGGACAGAGCAGCATATTTTCAGGTACAAAGTTTTCTGGATAGTCATGAGATCCTGGGGCAGAGGCAGTCTGGCTTTCGTAAAGCTCACAGTACAGAATCTGCCCTATTGGACTTTAAGGTGACTATGCTAGACATTTTTGAGAAAGGAGGCACAGCTCTCCAGATGCTTGTTGATCTCTCAGCGGCTTTACGATCGGGTAGATCACTCTAAGTTGATCGTCAGGCTTGTGCAATCTGCTCACTTTCATGTTCATCCGCAAGCTGGGTGAAATCCTTTTTGACAGAACGTACAGCCAGAGTTTTCGCCGATGCTCACAAGGTGGATGATTTTGTGGTGTCTTGTGGAGTCCCACAGGGCTTGTGTCTGTTGCCCATTTTGTTCAATACATTTACCATGTCACTTTTCGAACTGCTAGATGGTAAAGGAGTGCTATATACAAACTATGTTGACGATACTCAATGCCTCATCCCACTCTCAGGAGACTACATCAGAGACACTGAGGCCATCAACTCCGTCTACTCCATCATACAAACTTGGATGATGGAGAACGATTTGGCACTTACTGACGCTAAAACAGAGTTGATGATCGTTGACACAGCAGCATGATTAAAGAAACTTAGCCGGACTACCATATGATTCAAATGGCAGGCTGTAGTATTGCAACCCTCCCTAAAGTTAAGACATTTGGGCTAGTAATTGATAAGGAGTTGAGCATGAGGCCTCACGTGAGTAGCCTGGTGGCAACCACATCATACTATCTTAAGCTTTTGGTAGAGTTGAGGCCGTTTCTGTCACAAGAGAACTGCGGTACTATCGCTAGGGCAGTTGTTGGTGCCAAATTGGACTATGGCTCCAGCCTGTTAACAACAGAGAAATAATGTGCTTGCAAATTGTCCAAAACAATGCTGTCAGTGTGGTGGAAGGCCTTCGAAGAAAGGACCATGTCTCAGAGCCACTGCACACATTGCATTGGCTCCCTGTCGCTAGCAGGATCTCCTTTCACACTCTGTGCTTGACGCACACGTGCTTACACAGCATTAGCCCAGGATACCTGGCAAACCGTCCGTGGTTGCCGGTACGCAGGACACTGAGATCCAACAATGCTGGACTCCTACAGATCCCACCAGCTAACCTCAAAATGGTGGTACAGGGGTCTTTCAGATATGCTGCTCTGAAACCCTGGAATGCCCTGTCCCCTGACTTGAGATTATGCCGCTCCCTCCATAACTTTAGACAAACCCTGAATATACTTCTATTTTTCGGATTCGCTGGCAATCCTTTCCATTACTGATTTGATACCTTTATGATGTTGTTTTATGTTTGTCATGTCGGCGCTACTATGCCTACGGGCCTGTCTTTCATGTGCAATATAAATAAATTGTACATCTTAGGACACTTAGGTATCCACAATTACTTGAGCGGAATGATCTTATGGGGGAGTATAGGATTGCCCGTTCCTTTATGGATCAAAGAAAGAGCCTTAAAATAATGTATTCTTGCTGACAAATTCAGCCAATGGAGGTTCCTTCTAGCGTGGGAGATATGCTCCCCTTCCCTCCACCCCCCTGGAATGTCACAGATGATTCGGACGGCTTCATTTTGAATTATTTGAAGTTTGTTTATGGAGTTTTTTCTAGCCCCAAACAAAAGTGCATTACAATAATCCAAGCATGGCAGGCATGACAATGGCTCTGTCCAGAGTATGCTGGTTTGTAGAAGTCAAGAGTAGTTTGGCCTGCCTGACCACTTTTAGGTGGTACATTGTGCCACTGACCACTCCATCCACAAGTGCATCAGAGCCAGGAGACGCCTCTGCATACACCCCCAGTGTCTTACCATTATCCGTGATGTTGATGCAGTTACCTTCAATGTACATACGGGTGTACACCGAACCCAACTTGGCTCTGCCCTTCGTAGATCCAAAGATCATCAGCTCCGTCTTGATGCTGTTCAAACACATCCGATTACTGGACATCCAGCTTTTTATCAGGCCATAGATGTAAGCAAGTCTGATTGAGTCACCCTTGTAGTCTCCACTCAACTGCATCCAGAGTTCAGTGTCGTTGGCATAGTTTGTAAAATGGACATCCTGGTTAGATAGAAGATTGCATAGGGGCTTTATGTAGAGATTGAACAAAGTGGATGACAAACAAGCCCCCTGCGGAACACTGCAATATGTTGACATAGTTTCAGAAAAAGCATCACCCCAGCATACCTGCAAGTTCCTATAACTCAGGAAGGAACTGATCCAGTTTCTGGCCCCTTCCGAGCACTCACTGATAGTACTCAAGGAGTCCAGTAAGCCACTATGGTCGAGCAGGTCGAAGGTGGCCCGCAGATCTAAAAGAATCAGCAGCCCAGACCTGCTCTCTTCTAGCACCTCAAACATGAGCGTCTGGAGGTCTAATAAGGCAGTCTCTGTTCAGTAGCTCAGAAACAAGATTGTTTGGGATGGAAAATGTGTAAAATGTGTTTCCTACTTGTGTAAAGAGTATCCCCCCTCAATCATCATTACCCGCCTGCCAAGTATGCTTCTTCAGTTCAGAATTCTCTTAGTATGTCCCAATCCTTCGGCCCTCCCATTTATTTTTAGTTGTTTCTTTGGTAGAACCTTGCTGTGTGTGCCACCTCCATCACACTGCTGTTCCAGGAGGCTTGCTCTCTGCGTTCTATCTGGCAGAACTTTGGCTGGATAATTGTCAGCCAGGTAGCAGTCTCCCTATATCCCCAGGGAGTGGCGAGTAGCACATCTGCTTCCGCCCAGTCTGCGCCCTAGATTGCTTTTCTACAGCCCCTCTTATACGCCTGGGTTGGTGGTTATCTTTTTAAACTGCTCGTTGCTAGGTCTTCCCTTGAGCGGTCCGTCTTAGGTCTCCTGATTCTCCCCTTCTGAATTCAGTTCTTAATTGTGTCTTGATACTATTATTAATATTCTCTTCAGATTGGGTATGAGGTAGATTGGCTTCATTATTCTTAATTGTTGGCTGTGTCTTTAAATATGCACTGAGCCATCCCCGCCATACTGGGTGAGCAGTTTCCTGGGCCCGAATGACAGAGGATGTCCAGGTGCACGGTGCCGAGAGAGAGCAGCAAGGGAGAAGAGGGGCAAAGGCAGACGTGAAGAGGGAAGGTCTTGAGGTGCTTCCGGAACCAGAGATGGTTCTCCTCAAGTTTCAGGGTGGCCGGGAGGCTGTTCCAGAGGGAGGCACCAGCCGAAGACAGAGATCTGCCCCCAGCTCGTTCCTTTGAAAAACGAATGACCCTGAGGGAGTTAGAAGTAAACTAGCGAAGGGCTCGAGAGGGGAGGTATTTGCGGAGGGATAGTTGAAGGTATTTTGGATCCAGGCCCCAGAAAGCCTTGTGGACAACGCAGAGGGTTTTAAATTTAATCCTTGCATCCGCTGGTGGCCAATGCAGGGATTTCAGAGCTGGAGAGATACGATCCCAAGGCTTGAGGCCAAGGACAAGTCTTGCAGTTCTGTTCTGGATTAGTTGTTGAGGGCAGAGAGTGGAGGCAGGTAGATTTAGAAAGAGGCTGTTACAGTGGTCCAACCTAGAGAGAACCAGAGCTTGGGAGACAGTGAGCTTCTATGTGAAGGAGAGGAAAGGCAGGGTAACTCTAAGTAGGTGCAGTAAGAAGTTTGTCTTTTTAGAGATGATGAGTGCGAAGAAGGAAAGTGTGGAGTCAAAGATGATCCCAAGATTCTTAGCCTCGCAGGTAGGGGGGTAGGAGGAGGGCCAAGGGAGGCTGGTCAGAGAGTGAGGGGGAAAAGATGGTCAAGGTGTACAAATGAGGAGGATCTCAGTCTTATTGGCATTTAGACGGAGATCGTTGGCAGCACACCAATTTTGAATGGCGATTAAGCAATCAGAGATGAGGGAAGGAGAGGAGGTCTCCATAACAGAGAAGAATCTTTATTCTTCTCTGGTATGCATGTATGTAGCCTCTGATAAACTCTTGCAGTTATGGAATACGTTTTCTTTGAGAACTCTCCCGGTCAGTGTTTTGTAGTCCTGCGGTGCTGATTGAGATTCTGGCGTTTTCTGAACGAGAAACCTAATACCTCATCCTGGAGAGGGTGACAAACCCAGAGAATGCCACTCCATACACCCTCTAGAAGATGCAGATGGGAGTGGGTGGACTTTGCAGTCCTGTGTGGCGAGGCTCCCCCATAGCAGAGGGTGGGGGGAGTGCCTCTAATTCACCACATTTTGAAATCCAGAAAATGAATCATTGGAAAGAAGCCCTTAACTCTGCAATCTCTCGAGCGTTGGTGCTCTTGATCCTTTATCCAACTGTGAGCCTTTTCCTCCTACATTAGATGCGTTTTCAATATTTCATAATTTGCATGTGGCAGGATATCAATGCTCCAGCAATTTGAATCCTTCTATTGCTGTATTCAGCTGGTGCGACCCTTTGAATTCTCATTATCATATTTTGATGCATTAGATGCCACTTTATCATTAACGCTTGTCCTTCTTAACCGTATTTCGCACATTTCTGTAGATCGCGCGAAAGCATTTGTGAAACAAGCAAATACTGCATGAATTCAATTCAGTGCACTTCTGTCCCATCTACATTTTCTGTTGGGGTACAAATGTGCCATTGGAAGAAAGAATAATGATGTATTCTTCAACACACGCAGTAAAACAAAATCCGCAAGAAAATCATTAGCCTGGCGGGATTTGTTACCTTAGCAATGACAGGTTTAAGTGCTGCAAAGACAGAGCGCTATAAAAATATGATGAAAGATGCATGATTTCTTGTTAATATTTATAAACATGTAGAAAAGCTGATGTGCAAAAAAGATTGATCACCCTCATTATGCCAGTAAATCACATATGGCCTTACCATTGGGAGTACTCCACTTTCTCCATCAGCAGTATAAGATGAATAATATTTTTTACCCTATGTTGTATGCTTTCCTTTGTGTCCGATTTAGCCTAAAATAATATCATGGCTATTTTTTAAGTATAAGCTAGGCTAAACTTGTGAAGGTGCGTTTCAGCTTGCTTGAGGTTTATAAGTCTTATGCATTTGTTATATTTAGAATCTTCAGAATTCATTCAGGGCTATAGCCAAATAAATTCAATATTGTGTACGTCGATCATTTAGTATTTTGGTGTAGAAACTGCCTCACGTTCTGCTGAGACCTTAGAAAACTAACACTACCTTTACATTAACTCATTATTTTGAGTTTTTGTTCTAATTGAAGATGAACGAGGAGTGTGCCCCAATGAAAATTTGCAAAACCACAACTGTTGCCAGAAACTCTTCCCAGGATTCAGAGATAGAAACGCCTGATAAAAAGCAGCAGAGGGGGGTGGTTATTGTATGTAGATGTTTGTTGGGAACATTTCTTGAGTAGTTTGAAATATTTAATGGGCAAAACATGCTTTCGTTTTTTTCCAGCGGAAACAGCCTTTAAAGTCACCATCAATTAATGCCTGTGACTCGATTTATCTGAGGTGGCATGCGCAGAGTATCCACCAGCTGCAGAATGGCAAAAACGCTAGACCTCAATGGTTTCCCATGCGAGCTATGGAAGGCTGTCGTGATTTGACTGGCCTATAGGTCACTGCCTGAACTGCATGCTTAACTTGTTGGTCTGGGCCAATATTTTTTGGGGTTAAGTGGTCCAGTTGGATAAGTTGCTTGAATGTGCAGAGTCTTTTTTGGCCAGTTGAACTGAGCAACTATTCTTTAAAATCCACCTGATCTACCGACCTCCTGTACCAATCACCACCTTTGCTGACGATATTACCACCATCATCTCAGACAAAACTAAAACTAATTCCCAACTCATCTTACTCGGCGATTTCAACCTTGGCTTCCAAGACCCCAATGACACCACAGCCTTGGACATTGCTAACACCCTGTCAAATGTAGGCTTCTCGCACCACATTCAGGAACCCACATACATTAAGGGAAGAACCTTTGACTGGCTTACGGATTTAAACTGCAAGATCAACGTACAATCTAACGCGCCCTAATCACCTACAACATTAAAGCCAATGCACATCCCCCCAAACAAGATCCTGCACCTGCTATTCACACTAGAAATAAAAGGGATATTACATTAGACAAACTTCTACCTCTCATCCTACCAATTCTAAATAATGTATCTGCGGCCTGCTCCGATCCCACAACATTAGTCGATACCTACAACCAGGCTATGCTCCAAGCCTTGAACACCATTGCTCCTCTCAAACTAAGGAATCCCAAACCAAGTACTCATCTCAACTCGTGGTTCACACCACAACTGAGATTACTGCGAAAAGGGAAGCGATCCGCAGAAGCTCGCTGGAAAAGCCGCCCTACTGATTCCAATAAGGCCAATCTCACATTAGCATCCCTCAACTACAAGGAAGCCATCTTCCGAGCAAAAAAAGACACATGTAACAAACGTATCACACAAGCTGAGTCTAACACTAAAGAGCTCTTCGAGATTCTTTAGGAACTTGAGACTCCTGTCACTCCCCCGGATGTCTGTATTAAAGACAGCACTTGGTGTGCTAACATTCAAAAGGCGCACCTAGGCAAAATCACCACACTTCAAACTAAAATCAATGCTAAACAAAGTTGCCTCCAACCCAACTTCCTGCCCAAACTGCCCACCCACACTACCACATCCCCGCCCCATTTGCTAACTCCCTTCGCCTTCTCCCCTCTAACGATCACTGAGGTTGAAAACATAATCAACAAACTTAAACCCTCTAACTGCCAAGGAGACTCTTGCCCAGCACCCACTATCAAGAAGGCTTCTCACGAACTAGCCCCATTTATCACTGCTTTCATTAACTCATCATTCCAAACATGTACTGTTCCAGACAATCTCAAGGATGCATGGGTCATGCCCCTCCTCAAACAATCCACTTTTGATCCAAGTATACCGACCAACTACAGGCCTATCACAACAGTACCATTTCTGCTTAAAATACTTGACCAGGCTGCCTACTTACAAATCCAGGACTACTTAGAAACCAACAAACTCCTTGGCCTTCAGCAATCTGGCTTCCGCCCCAAACACGGTACTGAAACTGCCCTCATTGATTTAAAAACACAAATTGAAGACTTGAAAGATCAAGGGAAACTATCACTCTTATTACTATTAGATTTATCTGCAGCCTTCGATCTGGTGAATCACCAAATCCTCTGCCAGCATCTAAAATCAGCCGCCTACTTCTCCGACTCGGCCACCCTTTGGATCAAGTCCTTCCTTAATAGCAGATCCATGAGGGTCTTCTCTCCCACAGCATCCACTGAACTATTACCTGTTCTATGCAGCGTCCCCCAAGGCTCTTGTGTATCTCCTACAGTATATAATGTGTTTACTAAACCATTATTCGATATTCTTGATTATCTGGGTGTCACCTATACCAACTATGCGGATGACACCCAGATACTCATCCCCATCACAGGAGACTATTTGGCCGACTCTAACGCTCTGAACAAGGTTTATCTGGTTATTCAGGCGTGGATTACACAGCACGCGTTATGCCTTAACGACGATAAAACCGATCTACTCATCTTGGGTTCCCAACATCGACTTAAGAAACTTGATCATGCTTTTAAAAACTTCACCATCAACGGCAATATTATCAAGGTCTCAAATGACACTAAAACGCTCGGCATCTACTTGGACTCCACTCTATCACTCATAAGGCAAACCAATGCGGTTAGCTCTGCCTCTACCTACATATGTAAACTTATCACTGCCTGCCGCCCCTTCCTCACTACAGCAAATTGCAACACTTTAGCAAGAACCCTCTTCAGGTCCAAGATCGATTATTGTAATGCACTCTACTTAGGGATAAGTCAACATAATCTAAAGAAAAAATCCAGGTCATACAAAATAATGCCATCAGGGCAGCTCTCAACTTTCCCAGGGGCCTGCATATCTCATACACCAGATGCAATTTACGTTGGCTTTCGGTTTGCCAAAGAATCTTGTTGAAAGCACTGGCCCTCACACACAAATGCCTAAATAACCAGACGCCCAGCTATTTGTCTGGCCGTTTCACGCCCCACATTTCACACCGACCGCTCAGATCGGCAAAAACAAATTGCCTTGTTTTGCCTAGATTCAAACTACAGAAAACGGGTGGGTCCAGTTTCCCCACACTAGCCTCTAAACTTTGGAACAGCTTGTCCAACCATCTGAACCCTCATTCCACTCCTTTAAATTCAACACCAAATCGTGGCTAGCAGCGCCTGCCAACCCCCTGACTGCTTAGTTTCCTCCGCTTACCACCACACCCACGACAACTTGCTCCTGCTTATACTCTGTGTACTATCCTGGACATTAATTTATGCATATTCCTCATTCTCTTCAGTTACCTTACTGTATATTCTGTAATTTTCTATATCATTCAGTATTATAATTGTGCACTGTAAATATAAAATGTAAAATGTACCACATGCCCTATCTACCTCATTGTATATTTTGTAATTTTTATTAGCTTTATGTATTATATCCTTGTACCTTAACTGTATCACATGCCTGTAACCTAAAACAAAGCGCCGAGTTACCTCTGGGCCCGGCACGCTCTACAAGTAAAGAAATACAAATACTAATACAATTTGTAGCAAGCTTTACCAAAACCTCCTCCTTGGGTACTACTCAAACAGACTGTCCTTTCACGAAAGGAACTGATCAGCAGTTGCCACTGTGTGCCACTTCATTAGTGTCTGAGCCAATATAATGCCCTGGTTCGACCCTGAAGGCAATACAGGAGGCCATGAGTGAGTACCTTCTTAATATGTTCAAGAACAGTAAATAGAAAGGAATCCCCCCAGGATTTACATTATGCAGTGATTGTGGTGACACTTAAGAGCTAAGCAAGACACCTGCAAGTTGTACAATATATAGCCCTGTATTAATCCTAAATGGAGAAACAAAGATTTTCACACACATTATGGCAAACAGGCTACATGGCATGAATGTAAATCTGGTTCATCTGGACAACTGTGTCTTCATGACGAGCAGACCCACATGTATGAATTCAAGAACACTGTTTGGCCTTTTGGAGTTATCTGGGGATTTGTAGACCCTCCTCTGGTCGCATTGCCATTGGATTCACAGATGGCTTTTGATTATTTTGAATGGACCTTTGTATGGGCGGCAATGATCAGGTTTGGCCAGCTTCCATGTGTTGGCTGAGACTATTGCATACTGCCCCATTAGCAACGCTCTTATTGAATGGGTTAATCTCATTGTAATTCTCTATGACTTGAGGTACAAGGCAACAGTGTCTCCTCTCCTCCCCCTACTTTTTGTCTCGATAGGGCACTTGAAGGAATGTGTGAGTAGAATCCAGTGGTGTCAGGATTTCGATAGCAAATGTGTACTGAAGGTAAGGTGTTCTTGTGCACTGCCCACCTTATGCCATGGTGGAGCAATCTGGCAAGGTCCATGCCGGGGGAGAAGGATACTGTTAGATAATTGTGCTACCATAGTGATCTCTAGATACATTGGATCCAATCGGTGTGTTTCACTGTGAGGGTAAGGGAACCTGTTGACATCCGCACCTTTTCATAGAGGTACTTCTCTTCTTTAGGTATCTTGGGGCTGACGAGGGATTGGGCAGTTTTTCTTCAGCTGAATTGGTAACGGGTGCTTAATCAGTTCATAGCTGATGGTAAGTGCTTATCATTGCTGCCTCTTTCTTTGATGGGTAGTTGTGCTTTTTAAGATGATTTCTTTCCATAAATTATGCTTATTAGTTAGTTTGTACAATAGAGTATTTAAAAGGTGGAATTTAATAAGTTAGGGATTGGTATCCGTACACTGAAATGGGGATCGGATTCTGAGAGTGGTGATTGAAACGGTACTTCTAATGCTGTATGGAGGTGGCATGGGCCTGCCAGACCTGCAAAAGTATTATTGAGCTTCACATATGGTGGTTGCTAACAATTAGCTATTTGTAGAAAAGTGCAGACTGGAAATCAGACTAGAAAGAGAAAGAATCGGTTGGCATTCACGGGTTCAGGTTCTCTCTAGCAAACCAAACCTATGTAGAGAGGCACAGCTTCACCTCACTGATGAGGCCCAACAAGGCTGAAACACGCGTATGGGGTTGCTGTTGGTACTCTTGTTCAGAGAGGAATTGCCATAGCATTTCGGTGCTGGACTGCCCATGTGGGCGGGACAAAGACTGATATGCAAATGGTTATTTCCCATCTGTGAAAGGTACAGTGAGCAAAAAGCATGTGCTGCAAACTCTCATCTCAGAACAGGTTATCATGCCATGTTCTTTCTGGAGAGGAGCGCCTGCTACCTTTTTTGAAATATTTGCAAGGAACTTGGGGTTGGTCACCCTGAGTTACCTGGGGGCAACCAGACGTGGACTCCCTGCTCACTGTGCTCAGAGAGGCACAGCTTCACCTCACTGATGAGGCTCAACAAGGCTGAAACATGTGTATGGGGTTGCTGTTGGTACTCTTGTTCAGAGAGGAATTGCCATAGCATGTCGGTGCTGGACTGCCCATGTGGACGGGACAAAGACTGATATGCAAATGGATATTTCCCATCTGTGAAAGGTACAGTGAGCAAAAAGCGTGTGCTGCAAACTCTCATCTCAGAACAGGTTATCATGCCATGTTCTTTCTGGAGAGGAGCGCCTGCTTCCTTTTTTGAAATACAAACCTATGTATACTACCCCTTGATGGTAGATTGATAGTACAAACATGGAAGCAATTGGCATGCAAGACAGGTTGGAGACACAAGTACACAATTTTTGTTTCTTGTGATGACACACTGGCCTTGGAAGGGAACCAGAAGAAGGACTCTGAGAAATAGTTAATTCACAAGAATTTGTATTAAAATAAAAGAATCAAAATGCCTAACTAGCCCTTTCGCTATGAGGAAAGTTACCTGCCTAACAAAACAAAAGCTAATGGTGCAGAAGAAGGACTCTGACACAAGGGTGGCATGTTTGGGGCTAAAGACATTTATCCAGTAGTAAGCAAGAGAACCCTATATTTCCCTATTTCCAAGAGGGGTTCCCCTGCCTCAACTAAAAATCTAAGGTGTCTGCCAGGATGTCTGTTAAAGTAAAAATGTCCACCGTCCTGTGTCAACAATGTCCTACTTCTAGCCCTTACACTATAGCCTAAAGAATAAAGCAGCAGTGTTTTGATCCCAGGTGAATTGCCTCCCTTCTGCTGGGTTATGCTCCAAGTCTCCAGACCATGGGCCTCATTATGAGTCTGGCGGTAACCGAGCTGGAAAAACCGTCAGGTTACTGCTGGACCCGTATTACCATTCCGCCTCCTTGATTCCTGGAATCACTGGGGCATTACGACCCCAGTGACCCGGGAATTCCGGAGGCGGAATTGTGTAAGTCCCCATTCCCATGGAGCCCCATAGGACTCCATGGGGATGGGGACAATGGAAACACCGGTTCCGTCTATGACAGAGCCGGTGTTTCCATGTCCGCCTGCAGGCGGGTGGTGTTAAACCCGCCAGGTCAGACCTGGCAGGAGTGACACCTCCCGCCTGCAGGACTCTTAATCGGCTGGTCCGGCAAGAACGGTGGCGGCAGTTCTACCACCACCGTTCTTTCCGGACCGGCAGGGTCGTAATGAGGCCCCATGTGTCCTTGATGGGCCAGGAAAATGTCTCCCTTCTTCTTGCGTTCAGTCTCAGACTGGGGCAATGACTTCCTTCCCCTGGTCACAAAGTTCCAAAAAGAATATCAAACAATGTTCACTTTCTCGGTAGGCCAGGAGCAGGTCTCTCTTCTCCTGGCATTTGATCTCAGTCTCAAAAAGACCCGGGGGAATGACTCCCTTCTCTAGGCCTGTTGGACCTTTCTCCTGGTCCAAGTTACAAGGAGAATGCCTCCCTTCTCCTGGTATATGTAAAGCAATCTCTTATAACCAGGGGAAATGACTCCCTTACCCTGGTCTTTGCCTCAATAAGTTTCACACTTGCAACACCCAACTCTGAGTGTTGAGGTCCAGCGACCCTGGCTTCTCTCTTCTTCTTTGGTATGGTCCACTTGGCCCACTTCCCTGCCAAGTACTCCCACGAGGAAAATGACTGTTATCATTATTTTGGTTAGGGCCATCAACCCTTGTTTCTGTTCCCCTCTCTCTGTTGCCTTGACTGCCTTCCTTATAATTACTGACACGAGGAAGATAGACCTGCTTGTTATATTGATACAGGGTTTTTGCCTACTGTATTTTCACACTCCTAGTGGTTCCTGTGCCTCTCCCATTAACTTCCTCATTTCTGGGATGTGCAGCTGGTTCTTCCTGGGCTCTCTCATTTACTCTGCGTGCTGTGCTGGCATCTCTGTGTGTCAGTACCTTCACCTTGCAGATCTCCTCCTCCTGCCTCTTGGAGAAACGGTTTGGATGCTGCCTCTTGCGTTTGTGTCACCGTCAGCCAGCCTTGCATGTCTGGAAACTACTGTCCTCTTGACTCGGTGAGCAGACTGCTCTCAGCTCCATCCTGGCCTCCTTCGCGTCTCCTTCATGCTTCCCAGGCTTCATGTTCTCTCGTCCTGGTTGGCTGTGTCTCGTGACCGGTAATCCTTCTTCCGTTTTTATGGCGTAAAAAAAACATCTTCCTTCTTGGTGTTCCTCTTCATTGTTCTTGTGTCCCACCTTGTCCTGTGACTTGGATTACGTATGTTTCTGATGCTCTTTTTTTCGTTTCATGACCTTGAGGTAGTCTACTTTTCAACAGTACATAGGTCTCCTGTCTACAAAGAGGTTAGCAGAAGAGCCAGAGGTTAGCATATGTGGGGGGCTGATGTTCTTAATAGGGTTGTACCCCAGATAGCTCTTGGAGGGCTGGGGAAGTCCCTCCCCAGGACATCCTACCTCATTATTCTGCCCCCCAGGGGGGCTGTCTGGTAGTGGCCTGACTGGTCTCATGGGAAAGTGCCCTCCCCACCATCCCCACAGGGAGAAGTGACAACATCCATTGATTTGTCACAGTGTGCTTTAGAGTGCAAAATCAAGTTCTTCAGTCCTAATCCTATCCAACAAAATGGTCCTACCAGTTTAGGAAAAAACATCTAACTAAAAGGGAAATGGGAGGATTTGAACAATAGCCTCAACAGGGCATCTGCCTGGCCCAATTTATTTTAGTTTTGTTTTGTTTTTGAGTTTCAAAGGTTCACCACGTGATATTCTTCCCAGTCTTTGTATCCGGTTAAGGGTTTCACTTTCTCCTCTTAACAATGAAAACAAAGAAAACAGTCTCTTGTTGTGGACATTTCCATTCCTCCAGAGTATCTTGTAAACAAACAAAAATAATCACTTCCTCCTTCAAGGCATTGGGTTTTTCCCCAAAGTCTTGTGATCCTCATAAGGTTTCTTTCTTCTACTCAAGATGTTTCAGAGAGGGTGACGGTCCACCCTGTCCTAACGGATTTCTGTACTTTCTGTTGCTTTTATTCAAAGTGTTCATATATCTTTCTCAATTCCCCTTTCAAAGGGTAGTTGCACACTCGGGTTTCTGAGGCTTCAGTAACCTGGATAGCTTTCACAGCCGTTCATTATAATGTTTTTATTTTGATCACTCAACCTTTCATAGGGCATTTGCACACTCAGGTTTCTCAGGCTCCTGTAACCTTGATAGTTTTCAAAGCTGTTAATTACTTTGTTCATAGCTTATAATGGTAGACTCTTCATCGTGTTTCTCGTCTGTTTTCCCTGCTGCTACTTGTCTCTGTTGCTATGGTCTGATGTGTGTGGAGCTCAGAGAATAGGCTCCCTCTTTCGATCTGGTCTCAGCATCTGTTACCGGCCCACCACTGCTTGTTCATGGTCGTGCCACCAGATGAGATGCGGGTCTTCCAGTCTCTACTTCCTCTCCGACCTTGGTTCCTTGGTCGGGTGGAACACTGACCCTCAGGCGATCAGCTTGCCCCTTGTTCCCCCTCCTTGCTATCACTGGCTCTGCGGTCCGTTCGTGGCACTGCCCCTCCAGGATGCCAATGATGCAGAGGCTTGCCTCTTTGTAGCGGTTCCCTTTCGTCCTTAGGAGATTCCTTTCTTATACAAGCGTTCAGCGTTGCCTTTAGCCAATAAATGAGAAGAAGGCTCTTTTTGAAATGCTGTGTTTGCAGGACATGTACAAGTCTTTTCCATATATATATTTCTGAGGCTTGTGGAATCTGCTTAGATCACATGCTGTGCATAGGCCGACATCTAGTGGAAGCTGCGGAGTGTTAGTTTGTTTTTTCGAAACTCATAAATGGGCGTCGACACAGGGCGTGCCAGTAATACTATCCCTAGTGTGACGTCCACTGTACCCAAGATCCCTCACGCGTCTAGGATCCTCAGATTGTTTTTTTCCACCATACTGGTCGGAAGCATTTTGCGGAGTCCCCTGGCCTTAGCCATACATTTGCTAAAATATTAATTTATTTACATCCTTCCCCATCCCAACTTCGACACTCGACGCCGGCTGGAGAAGAAATCGACCGTCGGCTGCTGCACGACGGATTTGGGCCTCGGAAGGCCTCTGGCCTCGGCCCGGGCCTTGGAAAGCCTCTGGCCTCGGCCCTGCAAGTAGGGAGAGTGGGGGGTTGGACATACTCTACACTCTTGGTATATAGGTACACCTTATACATTTCCTACACTTAACAGCCCGCTGCCTCAAGGTGCGTATGGAGGGTACCCCTTTTCAATTCTGCCCCAAGTGCAATCGCAAATACCCTTGGGTCGACAGGCACGCCACGTGCAATCTCTGCTTGCCGAGGGACCACCCCGAAGCGAACTGCAGAGCGTGGAGTAGGTTTAAACCTAAGACACAAGCGGCCATGGCAGCGGAGGGCGCCTTCAGCGACTCCGTACTTTCGGACGGCGAGGGCATTACGGCGTCAAAAGACAGCCGAGCGCAAGTCCCCGATCTCGGAAGGTCGTGCGGCAGGGCGGCTATGGGGAAGACCCCCGGTGACAAAAGCCCTTCACACACCACACACACTAAACACACAAAGTCCAACCGAGACTCGACGACGTCGAGTTCTCGGAAAGAGGCACAAACAGAACGGTCCGATTCGGTGTCCTCTGGGCGTTCTCGATCGAGATCGCCGCATGACTCCAGGCAATCATCCACTCTTGCCAAGAGTGCCTCGCTCCCTAGGCTAACAGAAGTTCTATCGTCGGAGGACGAAGACGACTTCCACCCCCAGGCCGCGCTCCAGGAGTCGGAGCCCGCAGACAAAATCAGCGAGGCCCCACGCTCGAAGGACAGGGACCCTACCCCCGATCCCCGACGCCAGGCGTCGAAAACCTCTGGAGCCACAAAAGGACAGGGAAAACATTTTTCCACTCACGGGGAGGGGGGAAAACAGCAGAAGAAGCAGCCTTTGCACTCTTCCACACATGTGAAACACACCACTCCCCCTAAACAGACAGACAAGACCAGGTCTGCTGATATGTCTAAAACCAGCAAATCTACTCAAGACAAATCCCCGAGACTTGCTGAGAGAGTCATTCCCAGTTCCAAAAAATGGTCCAGTGAAGACATAGATAGGGTCATGTCAAGGATGTCTTCTTTGGCTGATTTTTACGATAAAAATCCAGACCATTTCCTTTCGTATGATCCACAAGGGGCGACACCCTCAGGCTCTAATGATCATACCCCCCCCCCCCCGAGTAAGAAGCCCCGGTTTGAAACACCGATGAGGTCTACAGACCCCTTCGAGGTACAACCATACTCAAGACCATACTCACTGTATCAAGGAGAGGCTTCCTTTGGTGAGGAGCAAGAATTTGGCATGGTAGAAGAGCAAACCGGGACGGGATACTATGGGGATGATGAGGACCAGGAAGAGGAAGACCCTGAAACCTACAGAGTAGATTCCCCAGTAGAAAACGAAGCCCCGGTTACCGACTCCCCTGTCGATAACCAACCCCTCCTAAACGAGGTTCTCGCACGTGCAGCAGAACATTTCCATATTGACACCCACGGTGTCCAGGAGGAGAGGGACTTCGCAGAGGAGTTAGTGGGAGAAAGGAGGTCTGTTGCCCAGACCATCCCGATCCTTAAGTCCATTCAGCGAAGAATAGACCTGTCCCTGGTGAACCCGAACCTCACCAGAGCAGTCAATCCCAGGGTTGAAAAACTTTTCAGGGCAGCCCAGTCTGACCCTCTCTATATAAGAGGACATCTGAAGCCAGACTCCCTAGTTGTCACTAACACTCGTAAGAGGGCTGGAACACCCTTGTCATCGTCCGAAGCTCCTCCCGACAAGGAGAGCAAAAAACTATATGGTTTCGGCAGGAAAGTAGCCTCTACGTCCGCCTATCAAGCAAGGATTGCAAACTCCACCACCCTGTTGGCCAGCTACAACTGCCATCAGTGGGAAGAAGTCGTGGCACTCATAGCCTCTGCTCCTGAACCTTTAAAGGGCCAGTTAGCTCGGATTTCCGCAGAGGGTAGAGCCGTGTGCGGATTGATAGCAGAAGGCACTGTTATCAGGAGACATGCGTGGTTACGGCAGTCTGGTTTTAAGGCAGAAACCCAGGCATCATTGTTGGACAAACCGGTGGAAGCCTATCTGTTGTTTGGTAAGGCGGTCGAAGACGCACTGAAGAATGCCAAGGACGAATACGAGACACTCAAGTCCCTTGGCCAGTTAACCAATAAACCCCCTAACCAGAGAGGGAATAGTAATTTTCGTCGCCCACGCGGCCAAAATTCCCAGAGAGGATCTAACTATTCCCAGGGGCAGGGTACACAGTGGAACAACAGCCAACAGTCTACCCAGGGTTACGGCAGGGGTAATAGGAGAGGTCGTGGTAAAGGCAGAGGCAGCCCCAGCAAGGGAGGCGGCACGCCTCCACCAAAGCAGTGACGCTCAGTTCAGGGTCCCTTCTCACGCAACCCCAGTAGGGGGACGCATTTCCAACTTCACCCAGGCTTGGGAAGGGATCACATCAGACAGATGGGTGCTGTCAACAGTATCCGCAGGGTACTGTATAGAACTACTGCAGCGTCCCCGGAACCATCCTCCACGACAAAGAGTACACTCTTTAGAACATCAGAAGATTCTCCTCGAGGAGATACCCATTCTGCTAGAAAAGGACGCGATAGAACTCGTCCCGGGACACCAGGTAAATAAGGGTATTTATTCAACTTACTTCCTTGTGCCAAAAAAAGATTTGACAATGCGCCCAGTATTGGACTTACGGCCTGCCAACAAGTATGTCAAGCCCCAAAAGTTTCGTATGACTACGCTACAAGAGGTAATCCCCCTCCTAAAAAAGGGGGATTACATGGCAACCTTGGATATGAAAGATGCTTATTTTCATATTTCCATGTTCCCAGCGCACAGACGGTACTTGCGCTTCAAGGTGGACAGTCGACACTACCAATTCAAGGTACTGCCCTTCGGGATAGCTTCAGCACCAAGGGTATTCACCAAGGTACTGGCGGTGGCGGCTGCACACCTACGCAGGGAGGCAATCCCGGTGTACCCTTATCTGGACGACTGGCTCATAACGGGGGAAACCCCAGTAATTTGCAGGACAAACATTCACAGGACTATCGACCTCCTCCACGAGTTAGGCTTCTCAATCAACGAGAAAAAGTCAAGCCTGGTGCCAAGCACTTCCAAACAGTTCCTAGGAGCAATCCTAGATACTCAAGAGGGGTTGACCTTTCCTTCAGAGGAAAGAATTTGGAATATACTACTGCAAATTCCGCATTATCAGTCCGGTCGCCAAATAACGGTACGCAAAGCAATGCGTTTACTGGGCATGATGGCGTCATGTATTTACCTGGTCCCCCACGCGCGCCTGCGCATGCGTCCCATGCAGGAATGGTTGGCGAAACAGTGGTCTCAGGCAAGTGGTCAGTGGGACGATCTAGTGGCATAGGCCGACATCTAGTGGAAGCTGCGGAGTATTACAGTTTGTTTTTCGAAACTCAAAAATGGGCGTCGAACAGGGCGTGCCAGTAATACTATCCCTAGTGTACACGCGTCTAGGATCCTCAGATTGTATTTTTTCTGACATGAGGTAGCATGAGTACAGATAATCCAAGCAGATAGATAGAAAGGTAAGACTACAAGCAACCATGCGCCTTCTCTCAGAGGGGAGGAAGGGTGGGTTGCATGTGAATCTAAGCAGATACAAGCATCAGAAATACGATTACGGTGAGTAATGTATGCCATATGTATATATATTTCTGAGGCTTGTGGAATCTGCTTAAATCACATGCTATGCATAGGCCGCTGCAGAGTATTACAGTTGTTGTTTTTGAAACTTGAAAAGGGGCGTCGACAGGGCATGCCAGTAATACTATCCCTAGTGTGACATCCACTGTACCCATGGTCCTTCACGCATCGAGGTCCCTCAGATAATTGTTTTCCACCATCGTGAGCAGACGCTTATCGCAGAGTTCAATTTTGGCTAACGCCATTTGCTTATGGAACAAAATTAAAAATAGTTTACTCTTTCTGTCCTTTTCCTTCCGACTTCGACAAACTCATCGATGCGGTGGAAAAGATAGCTGTCGTACGAATTCTAGATTCGACTGACCCTTTCGGCCTTCGAATGCCGCCCCGGGCCTAGGCCCTTACAGTAGGGAGAGTGGGGGGGGCGGACATTGAAGAATGTATTTTCCCACATATTCCCTTTCTCGCCTGGCTGCCTTTCCCAAACATGGAAAGAACAGCATTTAAATGCTGTCCCACGTGCAATAAAAAATTCCAGTGGATAGACAAACACCGAATGTGTAACTTGTGTCTGCACCGCGACCACGGCGAGGGGCATTGTCGAGCCTGCAAGCTCTTCTAACTTAAGACTCTTAAAGACCGAAGAACCAAGCGCTGTGCCCAGCACACAATGCAGGCTGAGGATGCCATTGACAGGGAGCGAGCTTCCAGTGATGGCTGCGTGCCCGTCTTTTTGGACAGCGAGGGCACGGGGGACAGCAAAGTTCCCAAGTGCAGGCCAGCGGCTGTGTTACGGGGGCGACACCTGGCGGCAAAAGCACTTCCGCTACCCCCGCCACTAAACACACATCCCGAGGCGATGAGTTGACGTCGACAAAACGCCCAAGTACGGCATCGAGGTCTATTGAATCCCTGTCTTCTAGGCACTCGAGGTCCCGATCGCCCCATGACAGGGCCCGGAAAAAAAGATGCCGTCCCTAAAACTCCATCGACCGAACGTCAGCTGACGAGGCGGAGGACGGTCCCACTACTGTGCGTCGACATCATACGTTGAAATCGGCTATTGGGTTGAAAAAGACTGGTTTATCACACCTATGTCCCTGAGAGCCTGCTAAAGGCTACCTACTCCAAGAAACCCTCTTCCACGAGTGCTAATCATAAAGATAAGTCTCATAAGGACAAATCTAAACCCACTAGGGAAACACTCTCTGCTCCACAAGAGGAGGGTTATTTGGCTGAAGCCTTACAGAAAAAAGGCCTACCCACACCCCAGGGCCTTCCTACATCCTTAGGACAAGTCCCTACCCCTCAGTACCCTGGTGTCATTCCCAGTTCAGCCCAATGGACTGCGGAAGACATAGACATGGTCATGAGAAGAATGACCTTTTTTGCCAATGTCTTTCATAAAAACCCTCAGGCTAATCAGGACGTTCAGGTTAACCTCCTACTACGGAGGCTACAAGCTCCCAGCTTGCGGCTTCCGACTCCCAGCGCCCAGCTAAAAGAGCTCGTCCTGAGTTTCTACCAGTCCAACCAGTACTAGGTGACCTGTATGACGTCCATACAGACACCAAAGGTGATAATGAGGATTATCAACAATCCGCTCATTATTATGATGGTGATGATGAAGAAGAGGCAGAGGTATATACCCTGCCCTCACCAATTCAACAGGACTCCCCAGTGGCCAGTTTGCCAGTGGATAATCAGCCCCTCCATAACAACATGCTAATAAAAGCGGCTGAACACTTTGGTATTCAGACACAGGAAACACAGCTAGACAAAGACTTTGTGGAGGATATTCTGGGAAACAAGAAGGCTGCCACCTAATACATCCCAATGTTACAGTCAGTCCAGAGGAGGATCCTACCCTCACTAGAGACACCTAACCAGACCAGGGCAGTTAATCCCCAAATGGAGAAACCTTTCCGCCCAGCGCCATCTGACCCGCTCTATATCAGGGGTCAGCTTAAGCTGGATTTACTAGTGGTGGCAACGACCCGTAAAAGAGGAGGGACACCACTAGCCTCTTCAGAGGCACCACCAGATAAGGAGAGCAAGAAGCTCTATACCATTGGGAGGAAAGTTGCAACCTCAGCGGCTTTCCAGACTAGAATCGCCAACAATTCAACACTGTTGGCAAATTATAATGGCCACACATGGGATGAAATAACTGCATTAATAGCTTCTGCGCCCGAACCTTTAAAATCATAACTAGCCCTGATGGCGGCTAATGGCAAGGCTACTTCCAGCTGCATCTTAAAAAATAACCTTCATGCCGCAGATAATATGGGCAGGATTATCGCTGAGGGGACTATAATCAAGGGCCACGCTTGGCTGTGCCAATCCGGCTTTAACTTTGGGACCCAGGCTACATTACTTAACATGCCAGTGGAACCTTCAGTCTTATTCAGTAAAGCAGTGGGGGATGCCTTGAAGTCCGCCAAAGAGGAATACGACACCTTGAAGTCTCTAAGCTAGTTGACGAATAAACCACCAGGGCAGAGGGGTGGAAACAATTTTCGCCGTTTTTGTGGCCAAAATTCCCAACGAGGCTTTGGTTACGGACAGGGTCAAAATTCTTCATGTAACAACAACCAAGTTCAAGCCTCAAAAAGACTACCAAAGAGGCCAGCGCAGATCCAGCGGCCGGGGAAGATCCTCCACATCTAGAGGTGGAGGAACACCTCCCAATCAATGACAGCCCGCTACAGGTCCCCTCCCCAGTAGGGGGACGTATTTCACTCTTCACCCACGCATGGGAGGGAATATCCACGGACAAGTGGGTGTTATCGACAGTAGCAGGGGGTTATTGCGTGGAACTTAACTAAAAGCCATCAAACCATCCCCCGCACCAGAAAAAGACAACAAAGGAAGAACAGCTCATCCTTTTCAAAGAGATCAACGCGCTGCTTCTCAAGGACACCATAGTGATTGTGCCGTACAAGGAGGTAAATAAGGGTATTTATTCAACCTACTTCCTCGTGCCAAAAGAGATCTATCTATGCGCCCAGTTTTACACTTATGCCCTGCAAACACTTATGTAAAGCCACAAAAAGTCTGCATGACAACGCTACGGGAGGTCATTTCTGCATTGATGCATGCACGCCCGTATGTCCTCCACAAGTGGGCCTCCACAGTAAGATGTAAATGTTCAAATGCCACAGGCACATGTTCACAGTGCACATTGGCAAGACATCTTCCTTCGCTCGTTATTTCAATGTTGTCTAACACCGGCACATAAACCTTTGGTCTGTTGCTATCTGCAGCAACTTATCATGATTCCTACTTTCCAGCTAGGTTAGACTGCATTTATGTCATTTATTTATTGGTTATTTTAAAGCACCTATACAATAAATTGTGTTCTAAGGAGCCACAAGACAGAAAAGGGGAGGGGGGCAGGGAAGAGAAAACCAATAACGGTCCTACTAGGCTTTTTGTCATTCGGATCATGGAAATCAGTAACAAGAAGTGCAGGGCGTAGAGAGTGGGGAGGGGGCAGGTGTAGATCTGGGCAGAAGGGAAAATGCTAGGGTGGGAGGGAGGTGCAGGGCAAGAGGAGTTATATAAGTGCAGGGGGGCAGGAGAAGGTTGAAGAAGAGGGCCAGTGGGGCTAAGCAAGTGTTAAGGGGAGGCCTGGTGGGCAAGTGCCAGGGGAAGCAGGGAGTGAGGTCCACATGTGAAGCGCAAGGACGGGGGTGGACCAGGCTCGGTAGGGATGCACACCTCGCCAGACTTATCAGGGGAAAGGGGCCCGGAAGAGCAAGTGCAGGTTGTAGGAGGAGGGCAGGAAGACTGGGTGCTGGGGTATACTGGGTGAGGAGGGCCTGCTGGCATGTGGAGCTCAGATGGCACCAGGCAGCCAGTCAGTGCAACAGTGGGGGTTCTGGGGGAGGTGGGGGAATGAAGAAGAGAAAATGTGGGTCTTTAGAATCTTCCAGAACTTAAGGAGATCAGGCAGATGCCTGAGGGGGGCAAGTAGGCCATTACAAACAAATGCACCTGCCGGGGAAAGAGATCTACCCCACACTCGCTGCTCGAAATAGCGTTGGATCTGCAGAGAATTGCAGCTAAATAACCGAAGTTCTCTAAGAGGGAGGTATTTAGGGAAAGTTGAAGATAGTGGGGTCCATGGCCCCAGAAAGCCTTGTGGATGATGCAGAGGGTCTTGAATTTGATCCTTGCAGCCACAGGGAGCAAGTGGAGAGATTTTAGGGCTTGAGAGATGCGGTCCCTGGACTTGAGGCCAATGATAAGTCTTGCAGCCCTTTTATGGATTAGCTGGAGGGGGCGAAGGGAGGAAAGAGGGAGATTGAGAGAAAGGATGTTGCAGTAGCCCAGCCTAGAGAGGCCCAGAGCGCTGGAGACATTGAACTTCTGGGTGAAGGTGAGAAAAGGAAGACTGCCTCCGAGGGGGTGGAGCTGGAAGTGGGACTTCTTGGTAAGGTCCATGATGTGAGGGGTGAAGGAGAGAGTGGAATCGAAAATGACCTCAAGGTTTTTGGCCTCACAAGATGGCGGGGGTAGAGGGACCAAATAGGGTGGCCAGAGGGTAGGAGGAAAAGAGGGCACAGGTGTCCCGATGAGGGGGATGTCAGTCTTACTGGCATTGAGACAGAGAGCATTTGCTTCAAACCATGCCAGACAGTCTGGGATGAGAGGAGGAAGAGGGGGAAGTAGAGTGAAGTTAGAAGGAGAGCTGTGTGTCATCAGCATAACACTGGAAATGAGGAGAGTAGGAGATCAGGTGAGCAAGAGGGGCAAGAAGGATATTGAAGAGCCTTGGTGATAGGATAGGGCCCTAGGGGGCGCCACAGGTAGAGAGGGTGGTGGCGGTGGAGGAGAAAGAGTCCAGTTGCAGCTGGGAAGGGGGATTAGTGAGAAAAGAGGTCAGCCAATCCAGTGCCCGGTCAGTGATGTTGAGGGTGTTACAGAGTTCGAGGATGGAATGGTTGACCGTGTCAAAGGCAGAGGAGGGATTGAGGAGAATGAGAACAGCAGGAGAGTTGGAGTCGAGATTTGTAAGCATGGTTTCACGTTGTTCAGGAGAGCAGTTTCCATATCTCTGGATGCCCAGAATCCAGATTGATGGTCATGAAGGCAACCAACAAGATCAGTGTGGGGGGTGATAGTTAGCCGGGCAGGAGGGGTCAGCAGACGGCTTTTTTAAGAGAGGGTGCACAAGGGAGTGCTTGAGGATAGAGGGAAAGAGCAAGTGGCGAAGGAATGGTTGCAGTAATCCGCAAGGGTTGGGGTGAGAGGGGAGATGTTGTCCTTAATGGTTCTGGAGGGGCAGAGGGGCACCTGTTTGGAGGAGGCCTTCATAGAGCGGACCACTTTAGAGACCTCTTCTGGTGCTATGGGCAGGAGGGAGCAGAGGGAGGGAATGGGGTGAGGGAATGGGAGGGGGCCAAGCAAGGCAGGAAAGCAGTCATGCGAGCGGAGATGGGGGTGAAGGAGAGTGAGGCCAGGATATCCTGAGTTTTGGATGTGAAGTGGGAGGCCAAGGCAGAGCAGAGAGCCTTGGAAGGAAGGAGAGTGGTGGAGATTGCAAGTGGATTGGCAAGTTCCTTGCAGATTTCAAAAAGTTTGGCCGTGTTGTTAGTGTCTGCAGAGATGCGGGCTTGGATGTTGGCCCGCTTCTTGGAGCAGATAGAGAAGCGATATTGCCTTTGGAGCAGGCGGCAAGCCAGTTTGTCAGAGGATAAGCCCAAGGTCTGCCACTTCCGTTCAGCAACTCTGCACTTGCGTTTCAGAGATGCTAGATCGGAGTCGTACCAGCTGTTGTTCTTGGTGGCAGGTTTTAGGCGGAACCTCATAGCAGGGGCAGGTATGTCAAGGGTGTTAGAGATGGCAAGGTGCAGGTTAGCAAGGACAGAGTCAGATGGAGAGTCAGGAGCAGGGATATGAGGGGGATGAAGGTGGAGGCAAAGGCAGCAACTGGCACCCGCTTCATCGATTGAATGACTGAGAAGGAGGCTGGCAGCGCAGGGAGTGGTTCAGATAGAGGGCCAAGGGGCTCCAGGTGGGAGGAAAGGCGAGAGTAGTGAGACCAGGAGAGGGGGTTGGTGACCCTCTTAGAGACAGGGAGGTCACCAGAGATGAGGGCATCAAAAGTGTGGCTGGCACAGTGAATCGGGCTGGGGCGAAGAATAGTGAGACAGAGGGAATCACTGAGGACCCGGAACTGAAAGTTGGATGATTCAAGAGAGTCGAGGTGGATGTTGAAGTCACCAAGGAGAGGAGTTTGAAAGAAGAGGTTGAAAGAGATGAGGCAAGGTCAGCCCATTCAGAGAGGCTGAGGGAGTTGGGGCTAAGAGGGGTCTGTATATAGTGCTGAGGGTGAGCAAGTAGGCAAGAGCCCAAGCCTACAGACAAGGTATTCAAAAGACGAGTAGAATTGAGTAGGAATGATGGAATCAGGGGCCCACTCAGGAAAGATCAGAGCAACTCCGCCTCCAGGCCTGTTGGGTCTGGGTTTGGAGGGGATTTTTTAGCCCTCAGGAAGGAGAGTATCAAGAGCTGTGCCAGAGCTGGCATTGAACCACGTCTCAGTAAGAGCGAGGACGTCCAGGTCAAAGTCTGAACAACAATCAACAATCAGTCCCACCATCACTGGGGCAGAGGCTACATGCATGTCATTGGGAACCCCAAACGCTGTGCAGTCTCCCTATCTTTTAAACTCCTTTCCCCTCTGCCTTCAACACAGCAATGTTCCAGGCCGAGATTGCCCCCACCGCCCTTCAATACTCACCTATTTCAGTTTACCTAGTTCTGAATTCCTCATTGTACACGGTTGCCAGCAAATGAATATTGCTGCTCCCTCATCCGTACCTTCCTTAAGGCCAGTGTCACAAGGACGCCTTTCTATCTCGGCCGGGGCATTCGTTAGCATCGCTGTTACAAAGAATATCCCCTGGACCTGTCCTTTAAGTAAACAGTGTGCAGCAAGAGAGGCCATACAGCCAGGACACTTAATGCTGATTGGTTGCATTCCAACTAATCGGAATGAAGAAAGCATTTCCATTCCATGTAGTGTGATGTGTCTGAACTGACATGCTGCCAAGCAAGTGTTCTGTGTCATGATGTGTGGCTGCTCACAAATTAACAAAGTGTGCAGGCGCTTAGCCATGTAATTTGATATTAAGAATTATTTTGAATTACTAGGCAGAATAATAATAATCTGAACGGAAGAATATCTAAAATAATAGCTCATCTTGGGCAAAGTTGTACAAAATAACATTTGACATCTTAACCAAAACAGTCAGACTTCAGGTAAGATGCCTGTAGGCTTTTGTCTTATCTTTAGTTGTATCTATTCGGTGGCGCTAATGTGCCACCTTTAAGCCCAAATATTTCCATGGAGCACAGCTAGGCAGAAATGGCATGAGGAGGGACATACAGCTTGTAGGTGTTGTTTGGTTATTTACCCACCCATGGCCATGCTAATTCATATGGCCATTCCTACCAACATCCTTTCCCTCCCGGCCGAAAACGCATCCTCCTGAGGTCTCATTAAATAACTTTATCAAGCCCTACTACTAACCTTTGTGCTTCGAGTGCCAGCAAGTGTTTTTTTCAAAGCAGTCTTCTGAGAGTTAATTACTTAATTGGAGCTGTAAACGCGCTACTGGTGTAATGAAAATGTCTTTACCAGGCCTGCCTACCACCACTCCATTTATAAGCACTATGTGAATCCTTCACTGAAGTTCTGTTAAAAACAAGCATTAGCGAAACCAATAGTGTTCACTTGTGTAAGGAGTATGCACTTGCCAAGTACTGCTATTAGATGCCCTGCTATTCACACCATTTGGCAGCTGCTACCTTTGATGTTCAGATAATGCCACTATGGCAGTGCCTGCCAAATGCTTTTCCCATGCTTACATAAAAGCCAAAACTGTTGAAATTGGCATTGCTTGTTATGGATTGGAGCAGACTTTTCTGCATCCACGCATCAGTTAAGTGGTGGAGACTTTATTAACACTTTTTGGGGCGGTTAGGGTCATATCTAAGGTCATGAAAGACCTTAGATCATTTAAATCAAAGTTCTGATGGCATCCGGTATTTGCTGACATACTGTGCTTTTTACTTGTATACACGCTTCATTACCAGAATATTGATAGCGTAGAGAGGTCAGCGCTCAACTGGCAAGAGGAAGCAGTCATGGGAGCATACAGTAAATGTTGTATTGATTTCCAGCTACTGTACCCCAGGCTGTGTGCGTATTTCAGTTCCTAATTTGAGAACCCCAACTCTCATCTGTTGGTGCTTGTCTCCTTAACCTCATAGCGGAAATATTTCTGAATATCAGACTTTGAAAAAATTCCATATTGTATTTATAAAGCACAACATATCACTGACGTAGGACAGACATGGTGCAAACACATACAGACATGTAGACATAAATAATATAAAACATGTACAATCTTTATTAAAATATTTCACTTAAGATCCCCCCACCCCCTGAAGCAGATTCCCGCTTAAAATATCAACTCAAGGTGCATGGAAGGATAGATGCTGTTTTATCTGCATCTTAAATGTCGGTAAGGAAACACTATTTCTAATACAGATTGGGAGCTCATTCCACAAGCGACCTCCCAAAGTGCGAAAGGACCTGGTGCCATAGCGAGAGGAAGAGTGTTTACTAAACTCTAAAAGGCCCCCTTTACTCGATCGAAGTGGTCGAGAAGGCACATATGGCTGAGTTAGATGAGATAGCTAGGATAAAGACCATTTTTAATCTTCAAATTAAGCGAAAGGGCCGCGCTTTAATTTGGGTAATTAATAATCAGCTTGAAATGCGCTGGAGCTGAGACACATGATCACATTTTTCAGACCAAAAATAACCCTTAGTCCTCGATTTGGCAGTTTGGAGTTTGGACACATTTTTCGTAGAAATGCCTAAGTAGACAGACATGCAGTATTGTATTCTGGAAAATACCACAGCTTGAACTAAAACATTAAGATGGCCTTTATCCAGGTCATACTTGCAGCGGTTCATTTTATAAATATGAAAATGTGCTCTTTTCACTGCAGCATCTACTTGGGGATTAAATGACAATTGGTGCTCAAATAAGATCCCTACGTTTTTAATTTTTTTTTTTTTTGCTGAAGCCGAGATTCAAACATAGGTCTTAAGGACGAAGGTCGGGACACTTAGCTGATAGATAACTTGAGCGTCTGTTCAGGGTACATGATGTGAGATGCTTGTTAGGATTGCATTCTGCAGACAATAAGAAAGCTTTGTATGTTTAAACGGTATGCACCTTTTATACTTTGTTTGAATCATCATAGGAAACACTGCTCCTCTCATGTGCTATTTTCCAGGTATTAATAATTAATTCATCTCCTGAACTGGATATGTTTATATATGGGTTCTTAGACAAATCTCATGTGTTTGCCAAGTACCACTTGCCCCCTCACCCCTGTCGCTGGTGGGATCCCACATTTCTAGCACTGAAAACTACACAATAGAATCAGTTTTATTTCAGTTTAATTTCCGTTTAGGCGCAAACCATTGTCCTGCATCCATCTCTGGACTATGCCCATGGAGATCCCCCAAGATTTGAGTGTGATCTGCGTATTGGCAGGGTGCTGTGCTTTTGATGTGGTGTCTAAAAACGTCTGATGGTGATATTTTGATCATCCTGTGATCATCAGACTTGCAGAGCCACCCACTCTGTAGTCTGTATTTTAGCTTCTGAAATGTAAATAAAATGTTTTCAGTCCTAAAATACCTTCCATCACATAACGTTGGGTTCTTATTCTTCCTCTTCCTCATAAATGTCATTCTAATGATTATTCAAAATAAAAGGTTACAGATGCTATCCTAATCGCATAAAATGTCCTCTCTCATATAATAATGTGCTGTGCATTGAGCTATGCTGCACATGTGCGGCTTCTCTTCGCCGGAAGTGGGATGGTCGTTACCTTATCTGATCAAAAGCATTGGCTAACCGAATACGAATGATAAAAACATGTTTTATTTTGAATGTTTCAATTGTCTGCATTATTTCTCGCTGTTTCATTCCACTCTTCCGTTGTAAAGTATGCATAATTCTCCTTGGAAGACACCTATTTAAGGTTTCGTCACCAGGCTCGGAGAGGTTGCAGTGTTTTTCTTACCGTAAAGCATGCAGTACACGCCGAATCTTCATTGTAGATGTATTGCTATTGCATGGGGGTGGTTGCCTTTCAGAAACCTTCACTGGCATTGTTCACCGTCACAAAGAAGCCCCAAATGCCTTTGTTTTTGTCTCGAATGCCCTGTGTAGCACATCCCGCATGGCGTGTATTCCGATGCTGTTTCCGTTAGATGAGATCTGTGAAATATCAGGTGCGGCTGTTCTCGCGGGCACTGGCATTATTCACAGCTTCCTGCGTTGTTTGCACGCAATAACCTTAGGGCCTTGTCAGTCTGTTTTCCTTGAAGGGTTCGAGCTTCTTGTTGTTATGTAGCGGGTGCAATGATTGAAGCGCGCGCCTTCCACCTGTGGGACGCAGGCTTAGGCTTGATCTTCTGCTGTGAACCCTCGCCAAAGTCTTTCCGCGAGAATAAGCCCATCTATGTCATTACGCGCGCCCACATCAAATTCCTCTGCCCGAGACCCATTTGCCGGCCACCCCAAAGAAAACAAGGTCACGATAATTGGAAGCTGTCATGAGGTACACAAACACGAACATGCCAACTGATTTCCATCCCCCCGGCGCTGCACTGTGTGGATATCATGCGGTAAAGAGAATAGACGGCACGGCAGCAGTCTTGGATTTTTCACATCTCTGATTTATTGCTTTATTAGTTTCTTGTAGTAAATTACTTATAACATACTTTGTGACTGCTAATATATCATTAGAAATGAAGATACATGTCCTAACATTACACCCACAAACATATTTTGCAAATCTAGGAGGATTAACTGAGATGAGAAATGTATCAAACCTAATAGACTGAGGGGGGCAGTAATAGTTACAAACCCATATATATGAATTAAGAGTGGGGAATTTGCTGCACCAGAGTGGAGGGCAGGGGAGAAGAGTGGTGTCTCGCTTGGAAGGGAGGTTGGAGACCAGAAGTGTATCTCACCGGGATAGAGCACCGAAGGTGGAACAAGGAGGGAGCTGTGTCACACTAAATCGAACAAAGAACGCATCTCTCCTGGAGGAACATCATGGGGTGGTAATTACTAGGCACAAGAATGAGCAACTGGGGGAGGGATAGAGGTCATATTTAGTCAGAACCTCGGGGGTAGGCAATGTATTGCCACTAATTAACAATACTAAAAATGTACCCTTCTACATACGCCTTCTCAAACTCTGAACTAAACACAACCATACCTCTACAACATCCCAAACAGCACGTACTTCACAACAGCCCGACAACAAAACAAACCATACACAATCTCATCCAACACCACCTGACACCTACCAACCAAAAAACACACCTACCATCAGTAACCTGTTACTCCAAACTGAATCTGACAACAGTTCATCACAGCTCTCTAGCTCTTTTCCTGCACAGTCCTACTCCTGTGCCAAGAGACCACGCAGGTAGCAACAGTGTGCGGTACAAGAACCTTTAAGATAACATATTCTCTCTTTCAGTCTCTATATTTCTTTCTCGCCCTCTTCTCCAGTTGACATACATCTCTTTTTCATTACTACTGCACTGTGGTTGTCACTGGTGTATATGTGTTCGGTATCGAGGGGGCTGCAGTATGAGTATCATCACTTGGAGTTCTCATCATTCGGGTCTCTTTGGATCTGACAATAGTGGAGGGTTGTGGTTTGGCAGCTGGGCAACTCAGTAAGAGGAGACACTGTGCTCTCGGCTTGGCGTGCATTGTACTTAATGTGCTTGAAGAATAATTGTAGTTTCCCTAGCAGCAATGAATGTAAATGAGTTATGAGTTCTGTACTGAAGATAGAAATCGTGGAAATGATGTCAACCTTTTGTGTGCTGTGACAATTTTATGCTAATGCACATGCTCACATACACATTGGTGGTGGTAAAGAGGTTTTTCTATAGCACAACCTCTTACCCTGATTTGTCATTCGGTTTGTTGCCTTCTTTCACTCCATCTCTCATATCAATATTATAAATCTAAATACAAAGAACTGTGGGCTTTTTCCTTATAGAAAGGGATGGGCTGACCTGGGCCATACTGTGCGTCACTAAGGAAACAGCGAGAAGGCGTTGAAGCTGAAGTTGCCACTTTCTAGTGCGGATTACTTGGGCCTCTTCTGGCTCTTCCACTGAGGTTGACCTGCAGAGCTCACCTTACAATCAGTCCATGCCGCGCATCTTTCCCTTTCAACACTCTGCTGTAGGTCTGTGGGTCGTATGGAGATCTATCGCTGGGTGCCAAGCCATGCCACAGCATGCTCACAACTGGCCATGCTTTACAGAGGCAGAAGCTCCAGTTTTGCAGTGCCCACTACTGATGTGTAGATAGCCAGATAAGCAAATGCTTTACATAGGTTAGTGTTAATCTTCTGTGGGATTCAGAAGATCACCTTGGATCCTGGTACCTATATAGAATGTTGAATAGATGACTGGACCGGTGTCTAGTCAAAGGATCGAATCTAAAGGGTCGACAGGTCAAAGGATCGACACCAAAGGGTCGACAGGTCAAAGGATCGAATTTTATTTTTTAATTATATATATTTTTTTAGGTTTTCGTTTAGGGAAAAAAGTGTTTTATATTAAAAAAAGGAGGATGAGGGGACCCCCCCAAAAAAAAAATATGTGAAAAATAAAAAATTAATTCGATCCTTTGACCTGTCGACCCTTTGGTGTCGATCCTTTGACCTGTCAACTCTTTAGATTCAATCCTTTGACTGGCAACCGACTGGACCATCTGACTAAGTCTAACGATTCCCACTTTGACAGTGTTGTTCCCTGTGCTCATAGTTCATCTACACTGTGTTCTCGAAATGAACTCTATTGCTAGAACAGATAAGCCTTTTGTCTGAGACCGTTATTTTTTCTGTGTGGGGGGAGCGGAGGGGGTATGGCAGTTTGGATGGTGTGCATGTGTATGTTGGAGCGTGAGCGTTTCGTGGAGAATATGCTACATCCTCGTGGACATCTCGGACTCCATGATTGTTTGTTCTGCATCCTGCCTTTGTCGAAGTTTAATTAAACCCGATGGTGGGGAAAACAGGAAAATTCCATTTTTTTGCACTCTTTGTGTACCCCCAGTTGCTTTGCTAGCTAGGTTTAGTCACCCATTGACTGCCATGTTTAACCGTATCTTATTGCCATAATTGCATTTGTCCTAGGTTTTTGTGTACATGTTCTAATCAAAGATATGCTTCGCCTTCTCACTGCATAAGGTTGCCTGCTTCTATATTCCTCGCCTCTGACATATTTACAGTTTGGCATTTTGAAGGGTGTTTTAGAGAACCGCCTTAGCAGGTAGAAGTAGCAACACTAGGCAAATCATCTCACTCTGAACCATGTGAGAACCATGGAAGTAGCATGCACAGCGTAAACTGTATAACTATGCCACAGAACGTCTTCTGTTAGTATCAAGATTGCACTTACCCAGGAGTGAGAAAGTTGTATATGCTTAAGGCTCAATGCTGAGAACATTGTGCTGAAACATTGTTGCTTGTCAATATCATGCAATGTCTGAACCACCCCCTCCACTGAAATGTTTGGCTGCTCTTGTGTATAACATGGATGCACAATGAATGAGGGGGTTGCTGTGCAGTGTCCTGTCCTGTCATTGGGTTGCTGTTTGTCCTGCGTTTGCTGGCGTTGCTGACTGCTCTTAAAGACGTTCACCAATCCACCTGGAGAGTCTGTGGTTGATTTTTCTACAACATATTAATTATTCCTTGTGTGTGTTCTATCACCAGTTAATTGAAGTTACCCTTTTTTGTCTTCCTCCGACTTAAATTGTTTATCTTCAGATTGAGTTTCAGTCCTGCTAATCTACTGTCTGTTCGGGATAACATTGTTTCGAGGGGATTGGGTCCTCCGACGTATTCCATATCTATGACAGTAATCACCACAGCTGTGCTGCTTCGGAAAATGTTTGGCGTCTGCGTCCTGCGTCAATGACGTCGATTCGCCGTCCTCAAGGACCTCCTCCGACGGCCGATGTCACTGGATGCTATATGTACGACGCACGACGCTCGTAGCCTCAGTTCCGTTTTTTTCTGCGAACGTGTTCGCTTCGTGAATCTCGGTACGCCACAACTCTTTGGAGTTTCTGTTGTTCATCTCGGTTCTTCGAACCTGTTCATTTGTTCAGTTATTCTTCGTGAAGATGTATACCTCGTCTTCCACACCGCGTCCGGGCTTTAAGAAGTGCGGGGACTGTGGGTCCAAGATGTCGGTCACAGACTCGCACAGCACCTGCCTCTGGTGCCTCGGGGAGGCCCACGACACGGATGACTGTGTCGACTGCCAGTCGCTCACATCGAAAGCCTTGCGGGAGAACAAGAAGTTGTTATCGGTAGGTAAGGTGTCCAAGCCCCGGAAGTCGAGGTCTGCAGGGCTTTCGAGGGGCGACTCTCCGCGTCGTCGTCGGAAGTCCAGTGGATCTCGGTCCCGGAATCGGTCTCGCCACTCCTCTGCCTCTTCGAGGCACTCCCGGAAGTGCCGTCATCGGTCACCTTCCCCGTCCTCATCCGAGGACTCCGCCTGTCGGCGGGTCGCTTACCCCACCAAACATGCGACACCGGAGGAATGGGCTTCCTTCGGGAAGAAAATGTTGGCGATTCTCGAATTGCAGGGCACTGGTCCGTCCGCGCTTCCGAGTGGGGTCGGTCGAGATCAGCCGAGAGACACCCCTCGCACGCCTTTGGGCTCGGGTGGTCGTCACGATTCACGGGAAAGGTCCCACTCGGACAAGGGGAATCGTTCTCGGCATGCTCGAGACATCGTGAACCTTTGAAGTCTTCGAAGAAGACATCGACGCCTGTGGCGCCGAGGTCGTCGACGGACTCCCTTGAGGCTCTGCCTCCAAGGAGGTCGCCGACGCCTTTGGCGCCCAGGAGGTCTAGTGACACGCTCGGGGCTCGTCCCTCGAGGCCTGTGTTGACGCTGTCGTCGACGCCGATTCTATCGACGTCGGCGCCGATTCACTCGACGCCTTTCCAGGCTGTGTCGACGGGAGTACCCCGTGGCTCGGGGGAACCACCTAAGAAGGCTCTGGCCCAGGTCAAGCATGAATTTGGTTCCAGTTATATGCCTTCTTACCACCATCTGGAATTCATTTCAGAGGTGGATGAGGGCTCCGATGATGGCATGGTGCCTGACATGGTGCCTGATGAGATTCTCTCGGGCCATAGCCAGTTTGAGGACCTGAGGCAGTCCCTGCATGATGCTAGTGGGCTGGATACCTCCCCGGAGGCAGAGTTTTGTAGGCCTGAGCGTGGCACTCATGCCGATTCTTTGTACTGGCGCCTTATGTCACGGGTCACCGAGTACTTAGGATGGTCTGCTCCCCCATGGGAGTTTGTTCAGGATGACCTTACGGATATCCTCGACATTGGTCCGCCAACTGACCCGGTACTGCCATTCCATATTGCTCTGCAAAGAAGGGTGGCAGCGGCTTGGACTGCTCCGGAGAGTCTCCCGGCAGTGAGCAAGTCTTTGCCGCGAAAATACCGCCCAGCTAGGAGTGACCCCTGTTACTTGTCCAAGCACCCTACTCCGGAGAGTTTAGTGGTGCAGGCGGCATTGGCACCGGCAAAGCAGGCGTCGTACCCTACCATCCCTCCTGATAGGGAAGACAAGCGTTTTGACGGCTGGGCAAAGAGAGTGTTTTCTGCTGGGGGTATGGCGCTTCAGGCGGCCAACTCCATTTGTGCCTTGTCTCGTTTCACGCACACTCTGTGGAACTGTGTTTTTTTGGTGGCTGAACATATTCCCGAAGGGGATGAACGGGATGGTTTCCTTGCCATGGTTCAGGATGGCAAAGATGCTATGTGTGAGGCCATTCAGTCGGGTTTGGACATGGCGGATTGCGTCAGCCGGTCCATGGTGGCGAGCACCGTGATACGCAGGTTTGCGTGGTTGTGGAAGTCGGGGTTTGCTCCTGATGTGCAGGCCCGGCTCGTCAACATGCCCTTTGACGGGGAACATCTTTTTGGCAGCAAGGCTGACGAGAGCCTTGAGAGGTTGCAGACCTCCAAAGCTGCAGCGAAGTCGTTGGGCGCTGCAGTTCGCCAACCTCTGCCTTTTCGTCCTGGGGGCAGCAATGGAGGGGAGGTTCCTTTCGTTATTACTCATCCTTTGGTAAAGCGAGAGGAGCTGCCAGTCAAAGGGGCCACCGTAGGAGTGCCAGACATGGAAAACAAGGTACTCGAGGTGCCAAGGCCGCTCGGGCTGTTGCCTCTTTGCCCTCAGGCAACGCCACAGCCGCTTCAGCTCAGTCATGAGGCCATGTTCCATGGTTCGCCTGTTGGGGGAAGGCTGGCGCAGCATCTTGCAGAATGGCGCGCCATTACTTCAGATGTGTGGGTTCTGTAGATCATAACCCACGGCTACTGTCTTCCTTTCCGGCAGAGGCCTCTAGACAATCCACCAGGGAATCTCTCTTTGAAGAGACCGGATCCGCTCCGTGCGCAGGAAATTCAATCCCTGCTGGAGAAAGGCGCCATAGAACTGGTGCCTGTAGCGGAAAGGAACAAGGGATGGTATTCCCCTTATTTTTTGATTTTCAAGAAACGGGGGATTGAGACCCACCATGGACTTGCGCGGTTTGAACATACTCCTCAGGAAGGACAAGTTCAAGATGGTTACTCTCTCTCAAGTCCTCCAGGCCCTTCAACTTCAGGACTGGTTGGTGTCTCTCGACCTCAAGGATGCTTATTTTCATGTGCCGATCCATCCAAAGCACAAGAAGTACCTGAGGTTCGCGGTTGGCGACTCGCACTTTCAGTTTCGGGTCCTGCCGTTTGGATTGACCTCCGCCCCGAGGGTCTTCACCAAGCTCATGGTAGTGGTGGCAGCGCACATCAGGAAAGGGGGGATTCACGTCTACCCCTACCTGGACGATTGGTTGATCAGGGCGCGCTCTCCCAAGCAAGTCTTGATCATCTGTTAGTCACCTGCCACTCCCTCCACAAGCTGGGCCTCTCCCTCAACTTAAAGAAGTCCCATTTGACACCAATTCAGAGGCTCCAGTACATCGGAGCAGTGCTCGACACGTCCCTGGGCCAGTGTTTTCCTCCCCAGGTGAGGGCTCATCGCATTCAGCTTGCCCAGACTCTCCCAGCGTTCGAGTTCTTGAGACTGCTCGGCCTCATGGCATCCTGCATTCTTCTGGTGCCAGAGGCCAGGTTGCGGATGAGATCTTTGCAATGGGCACTCAAGCTCCAGTGGTCTCAGTCCTCCGGCAGGATGTCGGACCCTGTTCAGGTGCCGTCTTCAGTCGCCCGGGACCTTCTGTGGTGGGCCGACGAAGGCAATCTGATGCGGGGGGGCTCCATTTTGGCTGCCCTGGCCGGAGGTGACGATCGTAACAGATGGGGAGCTCATGCCAACGAGTTGACAGTCAGCGGTCGGTGGTCTCCATCGGAGTCCAGACTCCATATCAATCTGTTGGAGCTGAGGGCCGTCAGGCTAGCCCTGAAGGCTTTTCTGCCGACTGTGCGAGGAAAGAATGTCCTGATCGTGACGGACAACACGGTGGCCTTGCACTACCTCAACAAAAAAGGGGGGGCAAGGTCACTTCCTCTGTGCAGGGAGGCGGTGCAGCTCTGGTTCTGGGCAATCCAGCAGGAAGTTTCGATCTCGGCAGTTCATCTGGCAGGAGACGAAAACGAGACGGCGGACGCTCTGAGCAGGCAGAGCGCGATCTCTCATGAGTGGGAGTTGGCTCAGGAGATTCTCCTGGAGATCTTCGACCTTTGGGGGACCCCTCAAGTGGATCTCTACGCCTCCAGTGTCAACCGGAAGTGCGAGAGGTTCTGCTTGCGGGAATTTCCTCCAAACGGAGCCTTAGGAGACGCGTTTGTGGTGGAGTGGTCCTTCACACTGCTGTACGCGTTTCCTCCAGTCCCCGTCATCCCGCAAGTACTGCAGAGGTTACGGAGGTTCGGTTCCCGGATGATCCTCATTGCTCCGGCGTGGGCCCGGAGGAAGTGGTACCTGGACCTTCCCGACTTGTCCATCTGCCCTCCACGTCATCTTTCTTTCCGAGAGGATCTGCTCTCACGGGAGGGGGGTCAGGTTCTCCATCCAGAGGTCAGGTCCCTTCTGAAAGGTTGGGGTATAAGGATTGGGACCTCCCTGAAGACGTGATGGAGGTGTTGCTTTCGGCCGCCAGAAGGCCCGCAACAAAGTCCCTGTACCGTTGCCATTGGAGAAAGTTCTGCGACTGGTGCAGGGTTAAGAATGTGGATCCTTTTGCATGTGAAATTCCCATGGTTCTGTCTTTTTTGCTTTCTTTGGCCCACAGGGGCCTTCAAGTGGGTACCATTAAAGGTTACCTGGCGGCGCTGTCCATATTTAAGCGCTCGTCTGAAGTGTTCCTATTTTAAAATTCCTTTAATTTCTCAGTTTCTGAATGGGCTCACTAATGTGTTCCCTCCGTCACCTTTCCAGGTGCCCGGTTGGGATTTGAACCTTGTTCTCAAGTTTCTGATGGGTGCTCCGTTTGAGCCTTTGCATTCATGCCCTTTGCGACTGTTAACTCTGAAAACTGTATTTTTAGTTGCGGTCACTTCCGCTCGCAGAGTGAGTGAGTTACAGGCACTTTCAGTTAAGCCACCCTTCACTTTGTTTCATAAGGACAGGGTTGTCCTTAGAGTTCGTCCGTCTTTTCTTCCGAAGGTGGTGTCGGAATTTCATTTAGGCCAGAAGGTTGTTCTTCTGGCATTTTATCCTCCTCCACATCCTGGTAAGGAAGAGGAGAGGCTCCATAGGTCTGATCCTAGGAGAGCGTTAATCTTTTATATTTCACGCATGTCCCGGGTCAGCGTGGACGATCAGCTCTTTATTGGTTACGCTGGAAAGCGTTTGGGACAGGCTGTGACGAAACAGACTTTGTCTCGCTGGATTATTTTGGCTATCTCTGAGTGTTACCGCTTGGCGGGTAAGGACCCACCGGTCGGCTTATGGGCCCATTCTACCAGGGGTATGGCTGCCTCTACTGCCCTGCAGAGGGGTGTTCCTATTCGCAATATCTGTGATGCAGCCACCTGGGCTTCGGTACATACTTTTGTACGTCACTATTCCCTCGATTCCATCTGGGGGCAGGATCTGGCCTTTGGCAAGGTGGTCCTTAACTCCGCAATTTGATTGGGCATGCTAAATTTCTAAATTCTTTTCCCACCTCCTTGCATTGGTACTGCTTTGGGAGTCTGTCATAGATATGGAATACGTCGGAGGACCCAATCCCCTCGAAGAACAAATTACTCTCTTACCTGGTAACGTTCTTTTGATGGGATGGTCCGACGATGTATTCCATATCGCTCCCTCCCTACCTTCCCCGCTACAGAATGTCTTATGCGATTGCAGCTTACGTTTCCGCAAGGCTTTGTGCGTCAGACTGGCAGAAGACTGGTGGCACACGTTCTGGGAAAAAACTACAACTGAGGCTACGGGCGTCGTGCGTCCTACTTATAACATCCAGTGACGTCGGCCGTCGGAGGAGGTCCTTGAGGACGGTGCATCGACGCAGGACGCAGACGTCGAAAATTTTCCGAAGCAGCACAGCTGTGGTGATTACTGTCATAGATATGGAATATGTCGTTGGACCATCCCATCGAAAGAACGTTACCAGGTAAGGGAGTAACTTGTTCTTCTTGCACTAAGACATCCTTTCAGGTTGGCACATAATCTATCAAATTAATGTAATCCAAACGCAAATGCAACTGTAAAATTGTTCCAAAGAGATAGTGGACAACCGGAAACCTCGATTCAGCATTCTGGGGTCAGCGTGTTAGAAACTTGGAAAACTTTAATTCACTAACTCCATGTTCTTTTTGTAACACAAGTTTATCATGTCATGCTTTTTAAATCATATCCCGCTTGCTGAAGTTCTGCGTACACCAAAAATGCGACCTGCAGCTGTGACAAGTTGCTGCAGGGAATAGTGCTGTACTTGACACAGCGGTCCAAAGAGATTCGGATCTCTGCTCTTATGTCAAGAGACTCCTCCGACCATGACAGCACTTGGCAGGTTTACTATGACATGAGTGTCTCCTCACTAGAGTATGTCGAACTCACTTTTACACCGTAGCATTTTCCATGTTAGGTCTGCCATGACATTCATATGTAGGAAGCCCTGCATTTTTTATCTGGACAAACTTAGCATTTTGGTCATGGATTTGGTGAGAAGCATACAATATCTATAGTCATTATGTACTTGGCACTTAAGTGAAATCAAGAAACACTGTCCTCGTCATGAAAAAATATAACTGTAGATATGATTTTTTTCCATTTACTTTTTCTTGTATCATTTCTGTTTGCGAACAATCCAATTGATCTTTTTTGTGGCTTCAAAGCATATGTTCATTTCTTGTACCAATGATTGTGACACCTCTGGTTTAACTAAATTAGTTCAGTGGGCATAACACTATCTTCAGAAACCCACACAGTAAATACGCGTTAGCCTATCATACTCTGTTCTGCAGTGCTTTGGTAGATACCTATATTGGCTGATCCATAATTTACATATAAAATGACAAAACACGTAATATAATATTCATTCAAAATTAAAACCCATGAAAATACGCTGTGCATTTAAAAGGAATTAGCAATCTCTAGTGTTTGTTTTAGAATAAAGTGAAAGCTTTTCTGTTCTAATAAAATCACCTGTCGCCACATCGATCTACCGGCAGAAGCATTCATCTCGCTTTTCCCCTCTCCCTTGCCTCTTGTTGCAGAGCTTCTGCCTGCACGCGCCTCCCTGCATCTATTATTCAGCCGTGCATCCCCCGTTTCGGGTTTTATCCACCCCCTTCTGACCGTTCGATGGGTATTTGTAAAACTATTCCGGATCAAATTCATCCTGGCACAATTTCAAATAGTTGTTTTGCATTTAATATTTTGCACTGTAGGTACTTTCTCCGGCCAAGATATCATTTATATTGTCTGAGAAACTAAGTTCACCCATCGAGGTGAGCAGGATGTATTATCATTTCTGGCCTTCTCTCCACCATGTTGAATTTGGCATTATCTGGCAATAGTGTCACGTGGAACGGGCACAGTCTCCCAGTTCCTTGGTGTCGGTCCAGTTCTGCTTTGGCATTGCCCCTGGGTTTTTTCATAACAATTCCCTTTCAGCAGACTGGCTCTTGCATTCTCTTAAAATACATTTTCTTGAATGAATTCCAAACAGCTGCGATGAGCAACCTATCACTCCTATATGATAGAATGTAAATGTACGATGTCTTAACCCATAAATGATATTCATTCTAAACAGTCACAATGTGTGTAGTAGTGCCTCAATGTGTTTGCACGGAGATCTAGAAGCCTGCTTTGTGTGAATGCATGTTCAATGTATTTTAAAGCAGACCGTCACATTTGAGCTACATAATAAGGTTTTCAATATTGTTAATGCTTTGCGTCTAAACTGTTTGGTCTGGCACCACTATGCAACCTAAATGATGCCCTTCGGCTGTGCTTCTCCCAACCCTCGACCTGAAGTACCAACTCTTAGGTAAGAAACCCTGCACTAGTGCAACTAGAAGCCATTCTTTTCTGTTGGCATGCAGCACTGAAGGCAAAATTTGGAAGTTGCATTAGAAAACAGTTATGGACTAGCTAAAGCACAGTTATGGACTAGCTAAAGCACCTTAAAATGGGTTTGTGCCAAGCATGTGATACTTTGAAGCACTCGTTTTGTGTATAAGCGCTTTATAAATAAACAATACGATACAATGGTGTCCAACAGGTCGCAAGCTGAGAACTTTTTGTGGCCGTCTGTGAAATGGATGCGCGTAAAGATTTTGTATGGCAGCATTTAAACATCTGCAGAAATGTTTAAGGCAGCTCCCAGTTCTGTGACCCCTTTATCACTCTGGACTGCACAATGATTCTCATGGGCACTTGTCTGCTCTGTCCCCCTTTCAGGCTCACAAATGTGACACAAGATACAATGACTATACTTGGCTCTTCCACCCGCAATGTCTGGGGGCTTTTTTCAAAGTACTACTGGAGACATCTAAGCACTATACCCTACTCACCAGGGACAGAACTAACTTGAGGGGCTCAATGGATGAGGTGCAAGTGCAACATCAAACAGTGGTCTGCACTTCCGTCTCTCCGACCATAATGAACATTTGAAGTGAAGAATATCGCTCCATTGTTTACAGTGGTAAACCTGTTGCTATATCTGATGATTTGTGGACTAGCGCTCTACTAGATTTAAGAGGATAAACATGACATAAGAGTATCATTTTCTCAGTTGCTGTGCCGCTATACCAAGAATGCTGGAGAAACATCTTCAACCATTGAGCCAGTTAATCAGTTAGTAAATGAGACGTACTTAACCAGCAGGGTAGGTTTTGTAGGTTTGGAATGGTTTTAAATTGGAATACATGCTGAATTATAAGCTGCAAGTAGAACCGATATGGGAGAGCTGTCTGCTACAATACAATGTATTGTTGCAAAATATAAATGGGGATAGTACCCTGGTCAGTGTCACAGGATTATTTTTCATTTAGTATAAGGTATAAGTAACCTGGAAAGAGACAGCGCCTGATTTTTGCAAAATATTTTTATTTCTCAGAAAATTGCCCTATAAAGTTGATGACACATGTTTCGGTCCTCCAAGGACCTTTTTCAAATCAGGGCTATTGATTAGTCTTAACATTATATAGTCATAAAAAAGACAAAAAATGAAAACATAAGCAAATAGTCACATTGGTAGACATGTGAATATATCCAAAAATAAAGTGATAATATAGATATTGAAATTAAGTATTCATTGAAAGAACATTTTTTTTGTTGATAAAATACATAAACACAAAAGTGCATGGATGTTAGAAATAACATTTTTTGTCTTTTTTATGACTATATAATGTTAAGACTAATCAATAGCCCTGATTTGAAAAAGGTCCTTGGAGGACCGAAACACGTGTCATCAACTTTATAGGGCAATTTTATGAGAAATAAAAATATTTTGCAAAAATCAGGCGCAGTCTCTTTCCAGGCTACTTATACCTTATACTATTTTGCAAGGGGTCTTGTACTTGGCTAAACCCCAGACCTGGTGAGGCGCGACTCCATGGACTTAATGCACTGATTGTACCAACTACTTTCATTGTTCACCACTATGAGATGTCGCCAAGTTAGACCAAACCTTCCAAGCCAAGGTTTTTGAAGAACTTATTGTTCATTTAGCATTTAATGTAATGCCTACCAGTCCCAAAAGTGTGTCCAAGCTCTAGGCCTAAGAATTTGCGACACAGTCAAATTTACTGAAAAATATGGAGGGACATGACCCATATATATTAAGAACCTAGCATTCTATGAAACCGAATTGTAAACACTTCTATAAATGCAACACAGTGTAATAGAGCATTGCTGTGCAGATGTAAGGTGCATTTCATGTAAATGGATTTCCTTCTTGTGGTGATTCTGTGGTATGAAAAAGTTTCAAAAAAATCTTTGGGTGTAAACACAGCACAATGCCGACTGCCAAACATAACCACTGATAAGATGAGTATGGATCGATGACACGTTGTCAAAGCCACGTGCACCTCCCAACCTCATCTTATTATGTTTTTAGGATGTATACAGCACACTGCTGCCTTTTGCTTGGTTTCCAGATTCTCTGAAAGAGAGTGGGGTGGGGCATGGTCACTCGGTGCGAGAAGGAAAATACAAGATTGCTGTAAGTACTCTGGCCTCTTTGTACATGAGCTTTTAGGCGTTTTGTGTAAGGATAATGATGTGTTATTGCATAATCCAAAGCGCTTTACAGAGCACATATTTACATACAATATCACCCAACCGAAATTGCTACTCATTTATCGACCTCGGAAGGATGAAAGGCTGAGTTGGCCTTTCCGGGATTCGAACCTGCGACCTGCAGGTCACGCTCAGATCGCAGTAGCGAGTGCTCAACCCGCTGAGCTATCTTACCGGCTGTATAAGGAGCATTGCAGCATTTGTGTCCAGAAGGGGGCCTCACTGCAGGCAGAAAACAAGATTGTCTGCGGGGCGCTTTGGAAGGAAGACACTGGAAGCCATGGTGGTGATGGTGGTGGGTGCCTGCACAGTTCATAGGTTCGGAAGGCTGGTGCCTCGCATCGTCATGAAAGAGCACTCCTCTGTTTCCCCTGTCAAGGCATCCAGCATGGCTGCTATCACAACTCCCTCAGAAGAGGAGATTGCGTCTGCCATTTTGGTGTTAAAAGTGGCAGCGGGAGGTCTATACACTTAAGAGGGGTGTGAATGGTAAACGCTAGCACCCAAATAGCAATAGTACAACAGTCCCAAACAAAAGATTGTCCAATAAGGTTTCTATAAAAATATAAATACCTTAATTAAGCACGCCAATATACACTAAAAACCGGACTAGAAAACACAACAAAAATCCACCGCTGTAAATGAAGATATAAAAGTTCAGAATATAAACATAGCAGGGAGGAAAAAGGAAATCAATCTCCACAATGTTCAAAAAGATATGCTTCTTGGTGACAAAAGGTGCAAAAAAGGGCTTAATCAATCTCTAAAGTCCCAACAAATGGACCCAGAGGCTGGGCCTTCCAAACAGTACCGTAACCTATTCTTGGCAGTTTAACATTGCCTAGAGGGGTTTTGAGCTTTTTGTGTGAGCAGTTCGAATCCGATTCGGATGCAGCGAGTCGTGGTGATTCAGATGGGGAATTAGGCATCTAGTCTGGTTGAAAGCAAGGCACGAGGTAGTTAGATGCAGCATTCTAATAGAGTGGGTCCATTGGGTCATCAGGGTTGGTTCGAAGTTCGAGCACGGGTCGAAGACAAAGATGCTGATGGCTCAAGACGCTTGGTCGAGACTTTGTGATTCGAAGTCCTACCGCAGCAGCAAGCTTCTTGTTTGAGCTGAGGCAATGACTCACTCAGCTGGCGCAGTTTAGCAGCAAACTGGTTCGAGTATGCAGCCGAGCAGATTAAAGAGCGGGAGAGTTTTGTTGTTTTGAAGGGTGTCAGACATGGTTTGGCTATGGCTCAAAGCGGTTTGATGGTGGAAAATGGGGATCCCGGCAGTTCTGAGCCTCGGGATGCTTTCATTCACAATCTGGGAGCTTAGGGACAAGATTACGTCCTTGTTCTCATTCTGCCAACATGGGGGCGGCGGCCAAACACCTGCAGGGGATCCTTCACCTGCAGTGATGTCCTGGATACCAATGTAGCTGGCAGATAATCCCGTCTTACCCCAGCAGCAGGTCACCCACAATGTGCATGGGAGTAGTTAGGGAGCAGAGCTTGCCTATACCTTGAACACTTAATCTTCATTTTAATGGTGGAGGGCTCTGAAAAGATCAACTCTCCCAAAAGAGGTCCAAATGAATTCTTCTTGACGGTCCAAAATTAGTCTAAGGAGGTGTGGGGGACCCTCCCGCTTTTATAGGCAAAAGCCCACAGGGGATTGGATAAAAGCAAGCATGTTTTTGTGACAAGTGGTCTTTGCTTTATTGCATCATACCCAAAGTGATCTGCATTGTAGGAAGTGTGGGAGACACAAATGGGAAGTTGTCATGATTCCATCATAGCCACAACCCAGGGGTACATACCTGAAAGTTATACCACCGCTGGTGCCATCAGTGGACCTGTAGTATCGGCACTAGTCCCCAGAGGCAGGACAGGATCCGACAGAGCCTTCCTGTGGCAGTGACTGCTTTAATCATGGACGCAGCTATTACGTGTACAGGCTGCATGTGTGGCAGGATTAGCTTCCCTGTACCGCGCATGCAGAGTGTGTATCATGTCTGTTGTTGCTGCAGCAGTGATGCTGGAGGCTCCGGCTTCTCAGCGTCAGGGATTTTAAACCCTGTGGTCACAGAACCTGCACTTCTTCCTTCTTGCTTCCCCTCTCCCACTCTAAATTGGATTATTGTAATGGCTTATACCAAAGAACCAATATGAGAAACCTACAGAAAACTACAAAAACTCCAAAACAACCCGCTTAGAACTGCCTTACATATGCCTAGAACTCACCATATTTCATTGACAAGACGTAATGTACATTGGCTCTCAGTCAAATATAGAATTGCATTTAACGCCTTACCACTTACCCATAAATGCCCATCTAACTCAGCCCCCAAATATTTGGCTTGCAAATTCACTAGAAATATCTCCAGCCGACCCACTAGATCCACACAACAACATTGCCTCATAGTATCTAGATTCAAGCTACAGAAAGTGGGGGGCAGTAGCTTCCCGGCACTAGCTGTGAAACTTGGAGCTCCTTGTCCATAGCCCTAAGAACTGAACATCATTCTCTTGCTTTAGGAACAATGCTAAAAATTGACTCCTTACTCAGGAGGCATTGTAACGGTATCACACAATCCTGGTTTATACTTATATATGTTAACTTCCTTAAATACAAGATTTCTGTAACAAACCTATGTACTGCTTTTTTGTCTGTCACAAATTCAATGTGTAACCCTGTATAATGCGCCCAGATACCACAGAGTATATAAATGAACAAATAAAATAAATAAATACAAATAAAATAAATGGAGGACACTGTTGATGAGACAGGTTTTTAGACCATGCCTGAATCAAGCAACGGATTGAGGGACACTTGTTCGGGGAAAAAAGCTTTATTTAATGTGTATTTTGTATTTTATTTTTCATATAGCGCTCTAGGCCAAAGCGCTTTACAAGAAGACCAACCGGTACAAAAAGTATGTATAATAACAGAGCAATTAAACAGAAAGGAGATGCTCCTTAAAACGAGATTTAAAGAGATGGAGAGGACTGAGAGCAGAGGGGAAGAGCGAGTGCATTCCAGAGTTTAGGTGCAAGCAAAAAGAACAAAAGCGAGCTGAAGCACATCAAAGAAGGGAAACAGATAAAAGAAAAAGGGCCTCATTACACGGTAGGCAGTAAGGGTTTACCGGTACCGGTACCGGTAAACCCTTACCGCCCTACTACGAGGTCCCTTTGCGGGTTGGGGAATTTAACGCCTGCTTTTTGCAGGTGTTAAAAACCAACCCGCAAAGGGACCAGGGAGCTAATTACGGTACCGCAATTTTACGGCACCGTAATTAGCGCCTTCCCCATTCCCATAGAGCCCTATGGGGCAAAAATGGGAATGGGGAAGGGCAATGGGGGAAGGGGGAATTACCGCCCCACCAACCTTGGAATAGGGCGGTAATTCCCCTTTCCACCAAGGCGGTGCCGGTATTTTACCGGCATGGACCAAGGTGCTAATAGCACCTTGGTCCACCGCCATCCGTGTAATGAGGCCCAAAGACATTGAAAGCAGAGGGAGTGAGTGGGGGGGGAGTAAAAAGTGATGAGGGAGGAAAGATGGGCAAGAGCTAGGCCTTAAAAACATTCAAGGAAAGTTAACTAATAGATGGGATTCAAAAGAGAGCCAGCCTAAAGAGGGCAGACATGGGGAAATAAAATTTCGAGGAGATAAACCGCAGAGAAGCCAAATGGAGGAGCTGTACATTGATCGCAGGCAGGCTAGCTGATAGGCTAGATGATAGAAGAAAAGGCTAGAGCAGTAGAAGAGTCAGGCGAAAACACGAGAAGATACAAGAAGCTTAGTGGCATCAAATGTGAGTACACATAGAACACGATAAATCAATTTGAAGAAATAACTACTCTGGTGGAGAAAAATGCCTGAAGATAATCTGTGACTGCAAGCATGCTGTGCATAGCACTAGACAGTGTGGTAGAATCCGGTATGCCAACTAGACACAGGACGCTCCTAAAAAGCATTTTTTCAGCAGCACCAGAACCTTAAATATGGCACTCTCTTCGAAAAGTACCTAATGTAGATTACTGGTGTGGCAGGGGATGGGTGTCTAATTGGCTGGGGAGTTTTTCAGAACCTTTAAATTATGGGATCAGTGAGTTTTTAAGGGTGTCATAATGCAAAGATCCAACCAGGCCAACACAGAGCAAGTGCACTGCTAGGAGGATGTTTTCTTCAGAGATTAATTGCTTGAGCTCCACTATGGGTAGGCAGGTATTTATTGTGATATGGTTCACAAAAACGTTCACATTAATACAGTATTGTCAAATTCATCCAATTTACCAAATCATTCACAGTTAAAATCTTGACCTATGTAAAATTATATAATTCATACTACGATATCATGCAATTCCTATCGCATGATAATAATCACATCTAAAATAAAATTTAATGACCCAATATATATGTTTCACCTAACACATTGTGCAAGAATAAGAGACTTTTGGTTACTGGCTAGAAGACAGCCCCTCAACATGTTGTTATTGCTTATATTTAAATTGGGGATACATTTTTCCAACCAGTGTCGTCTGACAGACTAGGGGCCTCATTATGACCCAAGCGCTAAGTGTTTAACGGCGCCGTAAAAGGCTGCGGCGCCGTTAAATACTTAGCGCCTAATTACGAGGTCCCTTTGCAGGACCCGACCTTAACGGCTGGTTTTACCAGCCATTAAATTAGGGACCCGCAAAGGGACCTTGGTGCTAATTACGGTACCGCAATTTGCAGTACCGTAATTAGCGCCTTCCCCATTCCCATTGAGCCCTATGGGGCAAAAATGGGAATGGGGAGGGGCCATGGCGGCATGGGGAATTACTGCCCCACCATCCTCGGAATGGGGTGGTAATTCCCCATTCCGCCATGGTGGACTCCGGCGTGGACCATGGTGCTAATAGCACCATGGTTTAGTGCCGGTGTCCTAATGAGGCCCTTGGTCTCTACACATTCAAGCAGGAGACGCGTCTCATTTTATCTTTTGCCAAATTATTTGCAAAGTTGTCAAATTGTGTGCCTGCGCAGAATGCCTCCAAGGCATCTAGTGTGCAAAATATGTTCTGCCAAAACCACAAAAAAATGTCATGATGACTCTTCTGCATGGAAAGATAGTTAAATAATGCGGTAAACTATTCCGTTTTCTTTGTATATATTAATAATGGTCATGCGGTTTATATTTCTGTAAGTTGTCATGTTGCGTGATCCAATCCTAAAGAACGACTTTAGATTTTATCTTATTAGGGTTGCTGCTTAGATCTTCAATATCGGAGTTCATCTTCTCCAAGTCAATCGGAAATTCTTTGTATAGTTTGGAAAGCACAGGAGCTGACCCGGTCAGACAAACTTCTTGCAAATCTTCATACAAGGATTTATTGGGAGGGTTCAAAATCCTATTAAACAGCATCAATCTCTTATATAAGTTAATAGAATCAAGGAATTGAAGTCCAAATTATATACAAATTAATGTAATCGGTATGCAAAAATGGAGGTGTAAAGTTCTTTTCCAAAGGTATCCCTCTAATTTATTTAGTGTGAATTTGTGTGGAATATTTAGTACCTCCAATCCATGTAGTAAGGTAGGAATAATCTTTCCCTTGTAATATTTTATCACAGGTTTAATGTTAAAATTACAATATGGTGTAGATATTCCACATCTGGGCGGTGAGGTGCACTAGCTTAGCCTTTAATCTAGCCATGATGTTTGTTGGCCTTGATTTGGAGTAGAGTGAAAACCCCAAATAGACAATATGCTCCATAGTGTCATGAACTTCAGATCACGCCCCTTTTGGACCTCCTTGTCCTTGTCTCAACGGGGCTTACATTCCGTACTACTTCCAACATGGCCGTCCAGCGCTGAAGCCCTTGCTCGCTCCATGCGCTGAACGTGACATGATCTATTTATAGACCACGCATTCCGCGGCTCCGCGCGTCTCAATGCTATTGTAGAGTAGCCTCAGACGTGTGTTCGTAGCTTGCGGTATTGTTTCCTTGTCCCAGTGCTATTACCCACTCCTGAAAACCCAACCTAAAGTCTCCTGTCAGGTGGACAGGGAAAGGTTGACACTTCCTGATCCTGGGGGTGGCGTTAGCCGAGAGTATCAACTGAGAGAAGGGCCCCTGGGAAACAGGAGGACTTCATGGGATAAGACACAGTATTTGTCTACCTTCAGGAAGGGAATGTCTTTAATGCCAGTACATGTATTGACATGTTGTCAAAGAGAATGGGTACAACCTAAAGTTAATTACAAGAATGTGAGTAAAGACAATTAGAACTGGTCAAGTATTAAGGGTGAGAAAAGCTCTTACAAAAACGATAACACTCCCAGAACTAGGACATACTATGAGTCTCAGAAAAAGCTTGCAGAGAGGTCTTTAAAAAACTACCAATCTGAAACTAGAAACATCTCAAACCTTTGAAAAAAAAACAAATATATCTTTATATCCTTGTGATACTCCTTGGAGGAATATGCTTAAGGAGAAATAGGAACTTGATGGGGAAAATATTGTGGGGGGAAATTAAATTTTGTGTTAGGGACTTAAAGTTCCAGAGTCCTGGGACGTAGAAGAGGGCTGCAGAGGCACAGGGTTGCAAAGTGCGGCCCATTAACATCAATGACCCACACCTGGGGATGACTGAGAGGCATAGAAGGCCCCCTCAGGTACAGGCCATTAGATCAAGGTGTGGAAGACCCAGGAGTTGCATGAGCAGTGGATGCCGGTCCTGAGAGGGTCATATGGGCTTGAGATTTCAGCTGCAGAGGTCGGACAGTGGAAAGCGCACCTTCTTGTAACTTTCCCCAAAGTGACACGTTCAGCGGTGGCAGGCGAGCACCCAGACGCTGGGGAGGCTTCAGCTGCAGAGGTTGGGCAGTGGAAAGCACACCTTTTTGTAACTTTCCCCGAAGTGACATATCAGCGAGAACTGGATCACTGGGGTAGACAGACGGGGTCTGAGATGCGGGAAACCATGCAGGAGAGATTGCCTTGCCGGAGAAGTGAACCAGACGGACAGGGAGCAGTGAGGTACACTGACACGCACACCACTGGTGGGTTCACTGTTATATAGTGACACTGGAGCGCCCCATGGTTACTCGCTGCACAAATCCAGACTCACTATTGAATTTCGAACTAATGTAAAACAAAGTACCAATTATTGATTATGACATACCCAGCTGATCTAAACCAAAGCAGTTGGTAGACAGAGACTCCAAAGATCCCATCTGAAGGAGATGATTGCTATATAGTGGGTGATAATAGCAGCCAACCACACAAAGGGGCAATATCTCAAGAAGGGAACCCAAACATCATTGCCAAAGCCAAAAGGGACACACACTTAGGCAATTGGCAAACAACCAGGGTTGCCTAAGTCAAAAGAAGATAACTGAACATAAGAGTGTATGAAAAATATTGCCCAGATGTAGAGAATGTCTTAATCCCACATTTCCAAAGCAAAAGAACTGTGAAGAAGAGGACGAGTTGTAATCCGCATTTGGTTAATAATACAAAGGTAGAACGTGATTGGAAGGAGGATTAATAAATTGTACAAGTAATTGGCGCTTGCCTCAACAAATTATTGGAAATGAATTGTATACAATATTCTCGGTTTATTGAGGTCCACTTTTATGGCTGTTTTTCCAAGAGTGGACCACAATAAATCGAGAATATTGGATAGAATACATTTTCAATAATTTGTTATGGCGAGCGCCAATTACTTGTACAATTTGTTAATCATTTTGTCGTATGAGGTCTAGTCACTAAGTCACTCTATACGAAACACACTATAACTCTAGGATCAAAGCGCACAGGGGGTCGGTCATACTTAGCAAGATTGGCAGGAGGGCTGCCCTTCTGATAGGTTCAGGATGAAGGAAGCATTACCTGTCTTGCATGTGGCAAACACTTAGGTGTAGTAAATAGCACCAGTGTGATTCTTGTGCCCCCTCAAGAGAATCCTTCATCTGATTTTGTGAAGCAGAAGACATTGCTAAAACCTTTGAGGTTGACCCTTACTACAGAAGTACTTGGAGGTAGTAGTTGGGCCTGGCAAGGGAGTATACCAGGTTTTGGAACTTTGTGCCAATTGGTTCTTTTCGGGAGGGAGCGTATACCCGCACAGTGAACTGCAGTAGTATATCTTGGCTGGCACAATACCAGAACAAGAGCATTGATAACCATTGGTTCTGTTCTGGCAAGAATACACCGGAACAAAGTGTTGTAGAAGTGGGGAAACCTGGCATGACAGTAAACTAGGTTGAAGTGTTTTTTTAGCGCTTTAATCTAAAGTGCTTTACTTCGGACACATTTACATACATTACTAATATTACCCAATCAAAATTTGGTACTCATTTATAAACCTCGGAAGGATGAAAATCTGAGTTTGCAGGGATTCGTACTTGCGACCTGCAGGTCAAACACTCTGGCCGCCCTCATTGGACGCCCTTGCTGCACCCTCCTGTGAGGCAAAAAACCTTGGTGTGATATTTGTCTCCTTCTCTCCTCATATCACAGACCTTGCCTAGAAGGCCCACTTTCAGCTACACCTCTCAGAAGCATTATCTCTTTACCCACCTTCCCCCAGAAACTCAATCTCTCCAGAGCTCTGGTTCTCGCCTGGCTGGACTACTGCACAGCCTCTTCCTCAGTCTGCCTTTGCCCGCTTCAACTAATTCAGAATAGGACTGTGAGACTTATTCTTGGCCTCAAGCCCAGGGACCACATCTCTCAGCCCTGAAATCTCTCCACTGGCTCCCGGTGGCTTCAAGGATCAAGTTCAAGACCCTCTGCATCGTCCACAAGGCTTTCTGGGGCTAGGGTCTGCACTACATCCAACTCTCTCTTCAAAAATACCTTCCTTCTCAAGCCCTTCCCTCAGCTACCTCAAACTCTCTGAGGGGCTGATGGTTCTCCAGGAAGAGAGTGGGGGGTGTGGGGAGGGAGGTAGATCTCTGTCCTGTGCAGGTGACTCCCTCTGGAATGGCCTCCCTGCCCCTCTCAAACTTGAGCCTGACCACCTGATGTTCTGGAAGAAGCTCAAGACTTTCTTTTTCTCCTCTGCTTTCTCTTTCCCTCTCCTGCTGGCCAACGGTCTGCGGTGCCAACTGGTTGCATGGATACCCTCAGAGTCTCACTGGGTACTAGGCTCCTCCATGATCAGTCTCTCTTGCACTGCCTCCGGGCCTAGCACACACTTAGGTGCTCTAACTGCAACATCTACAGTCCCCTTCCTCCTTGTACTTACCCAGAGCTGCGCTGCACTGGCTGCACTTACTCACAGCATCGCTGCCCTGATTGCACTTCCTCCTTCCCTCTGCCTGATACTTCCCCTTCTCCCTTCCCCTACACTTGGTGCTGTCACACTTGTACAATCGGAATGACACAAGGCTTAGCAAGATCGTTTGTCCCGTCCACCCTCTTTCTTCCCTCACTTGTCTTGTCACGCCTAGAAACACTTGTGTACAGGCACATTATAAATGACGTATCATATCATATCATATGCTTCTCATTGGGACCTCTGCTCCCGCTTTTCCTTTCTCACTCTGGCCGCCCCCTTTGGGCCCTCTACCATCACCTTCCTGTGAGGCAAAAAGCCTTGGTGTCATCTTCGACTCCACTCTCTCCTCGACCCCCACGGACCTTGCCAAAGAGGCCCGCTTCAAGCTGCACCCCAGAGAGGTTTTCTCACTTTCCCCCAGAAGTTTACTGTCTCCAGAGCACTGGTTCTCTCCAGGCTGGACTACTGCAACATCCTCTTTCTCAATCTGCTTATCTCTACACTCCCCCCCCTGCAACTAATCCAGAACAGGACTGAAAGACGTATCCTTGACCACAGGCCTAGGAACTCTATTCCGCCAACACTGAAATCTCTCCACTGGCTCCTGGTGGCTGCAGGATCAAGTTAAAGACCCTGTGCATCGTCCACTGGGGCCAGGGCCCACATTGCATCAAACTCACTCTTCCGAAATACCTTCCCTCTAGAGCCCTTAGTTTAGCTACCTCCAACTCTGAGGGTCTCAAGGCAGAGAGTGGAGGTTGGGGAGGTGGGGGGGTAGATCTCTCTCCTCTGCAGGTGCCTCCCTCTGGAATGGCATCTCAGACATGAGCCGGACCACTTGAAGTTCCGGAAGCAGCTCAAAACCCTCATTTCTTCCTCTGCCTTCTCTCTCTCACTTCCTTACTAACTTACCTGTCTGCTGCGTTGACTGGTTTGGTTGGTACCCTCGGTGTCTCACTGGTTTCCAGGCTTCTCCATGACCAGTCTTCCTTGCACTGATTTCTGTCCTACACCACACTTTTGTGCTCTAACTGTAACCCCTACAGCAGCATTGTTTCCTTGCACTTAATCGGAGCCGCGCACCCTGGCTGCACGTACTCAGAGCCAAGCTGCCCTGATTGCACTTCCCCCTCTCACTTCCCCCCTACACTTCTTGTTGTCGCACTTCCATGATCCAAATGACACAAGAACTAGTAGGGTTGTTTGTCTTGTCTTCCCTCTGTCTTCCCTCCCTTGTCTTGTGGCACCTTGAAACACTTGTGTACAGGTGCCTTGTTTGTTTGTTTGTTTTATTATTTATAATACGCAAACATACCCTCAGGTAACAGGGCGCAGTTACATGTATATGCGAAGCTTAGTTACAACAGCGTAATTATATACATACATACAAGTAAAAGTACACTATATATAAAAATAAAGTACAGGAGCAAGCAAACAACTTACTGGCATTGGTGGTATATATAAGTGTAGGTAAGATAAGGTATGCACAAATAAACAGTGGTGTGGAGGGGCGGTGCTCCTCGCAGTAAAACCTGTTTGCTTGTTGTATTTAATGATCATTCGCTTTCAGCCATAGGATAGCGTTAGTCCGGAAGTTTTGGTAGGGAAGGTCCGTTCTCAGAGTGGGAGGTAGGGAGTTCCACAGTTTGGCTGCTTTCACCGGGAAGCTGTTGCCACCTATTATGGAGCGATTGAAGTTAGGAATAGAGAGGCAATCTTTGTAGACTGTTCTGGAGGGTCTCAAGGAAGTCTGTCTGTGGAATCTGTCGACCAGGTAGATGGGCACAGCGTTGTTAAGAGATTTGTGAGTAAGTGACAGAGTTTTTAAGAGAATATTGTCATTGATTGGGAGCACGTTATTCGACGGCTACTCGCAGAGATGTGGTCTCTTCTGGAGATACCTAATGCCGCTCTGAGGGCATTATTTTGAAAGGTTGGGATTTTTCTGGTGATAGCTTTGGTAGACCCTTGATAGAGGGCGTTACAGTAGTCCAGGCGAAACAAGATGAGGGCTCTGGCTAGGGTCGTGCAGCTAATATCGGAGAGAAATGGTTTAGCTGTGCGGATAAGTTTACACGTGTAGGCCGTAGAGGATGCTAAGGAATTAACCTGTTTAGTGAATGAGAGGTTTGAGTCCAGGTAAAAACCCAACGTTTTTAGCTCTTCTCCTACTTTGATACTGTTACCATCGATTATGAATGAGGAATAGACAGGACCTAGTTTCTTTAGGCTAGAGGTGGTGCACAGGATGATGAGTTCAGTTTTGTCATCATTGAGGCATAGTCCGTGTGTGGCCATCCATGCCTGGATGATGTACACTCTATTCTCCAAGGCCAAATCCTTTTCATAATCCCCAGAAAGCTGGAAGAGGATCTGGGTATCATCTGCATAATTAGTATATGTGATACCGAGATGATCCAGATCATCGAAAAGGGACTTGGTAAAAATGTTGTACAATGTGGGCGAGACACATGAGCCCTGTGGCACGCCACAGGGGATAGGTATAGGGTCTGCTGCTGCTGTGGGCGAGAAAACCCTCATGGTTCTGCCGTTTAGGAAGGATCTGATCCAGATAATGGCATCATCGGAGAAATGAGTGGCTGTGTTAAGGTGGGTGCATAGGATAGTATGGTCGACCAGGTCGAATGCAGCCGAGAGGTCTAGGAGGAGGAGTAGGGCGGCTTTACCGTTATCTCTGAGCTCATCGACTTGGGTCTTAAGGTCTATGAGTGCTGTCTCGGTTCCATGTTGGGGGACAGAAGCCTGATTGTCTCGCTCCTAATAGATGGCGTGCTTCCAAGTGCTTCTGGATTTGTATGTAGGAAACCTTATCCAAGATTTCTAGGAGAAAGGGTACGGTCGTGATCGGTCTATAGTTGGTTGGCGTGGATGGTCAAGGGTGGTTTTTTTTAGGAGTGGAAGTACCCAGGATTGTTTAAGATTAGTGGGGATAGTGCCAGTGGAAAAGGACGCATTAATTAGCTTTGTGATGAACGGGGAGAGGTCTCGGGCGGCATCCTTGATGAGCTGTGCGGGGCACAGATCATCCTGACAGTTAGGTTTCAGTGACAAAATGATTCTTTCCACTTCAAGAATGGAGACTTTGGTGAAGTTAAATCGGGTAGATTCATTAGCTGTGGTACTCTCGGTTGGTTTGGATAGGGGGGATCGTTTAAGGAGGCTCTTTTGCAGGAGAGTTTGTTTTGTAGAGAGGAAATGTTATTGGCTAGTGCGTTTTGGATCTCTTAACACCATTTTTTGTCTTTGATGCACGTGTCAAGTGGTGCTGTAGGAGTCTCTATTTCTTTGAGGATAGAGAATAATTCCTTCATGTTGGATTTGGCTTGGGATATGCGCGTGTTGAAAGAGATTCGTTTTTCTAGGCATATCTCTTTTTTTTATAAAGGGCTGAGAGTTAAGTGAGTTTAAGTGTATTGGCTGCTGATGGTAGTTTTTTCCAGGCGGCCTCGCAGTTTCTTTTTTGCTGCCTTAGGTTTTTGAGGAATGGTGTAAACCATTTATTCAGGTGCGTTTTGGGTTTACTTGGTCTGAGTTTGAGGGGGGCAATCAGGTCCAGCGAGGAGGACATGATTTTATTGTATTCTTCGACCAAGGTCTCGGGATCCGAATTGTCAGGGAGCATGTTGAGGGTATGGAGTAAGGTCGGGATAAGTCTCTCCACAGTAATACTCTTTTTATTTCTGGTTAGCGTGGGTGGAGACCTGGTAGCTGGCAGGGGTGGGGGTATATTGGTAGAAAGCATGAATGACACAATGTGGTGGTCAGTCCAAGCTAAAGGTGAGATAGAGAGGATGTTGGCTTGATAATTGTAGTCGGCCACCCAGTCAAGTATTCTACCTTTATCGTGGGTAGGTGCGTTGCTTCTTTGGGTGAAACCTATTTCTGAAAGGGTGTTGAGGGTAGTAATAGCAAGCTGGTCAGATGGGTTGTTAAGGCCAATGTTGAGGTCCCCAAGAATAAGTACTTGTGTGGAACTTTTGAGGTTGCTGGACAAAATGGTGTTAATGTCCTCATCGAATGTTACAGGGGGGAGGTAAATCAAGTGGATATTGAGGGTTTGGGCGTTAGTGAGTGGAACTTTAACAGAGAGTATTTCACAAGAGAGGACATTAATAGGAGTAGCTAATCTCATGGAGAGGCTGCATTTGTAGATGATAGCAATACCACCTCCTCTAGATTTTAGTCTGTCTTGTTTCAATATGGAGTAGCTATCCGGGACTGCTAGCATAAGCTTAGAGCCTGCTGCCCGGTGTAGCCATGTCTCTGTAATGGCGAGGAAGTCAAAGTCTTCTCTGAGGATCAGGTCATCAATTTCTGTAGCGTGTGCTACTAACGATCTGGCGTTGTTAATCTGAGGACTCGTGGTAGTTATGGTAGGGTGGTGGACTTGTATCTTTTTAGGTTTACTATACTTGGCTGGACTATTTAGAGGCCTAAGGTCAGAGTTACGAGCTGTATTTGGGTTTAGATTAGTTTGGCCGGGCCGGGTTGCATAGTCCTTAGTCTTGTTGTAGTGGGAATAGAACTGATGGGAGGCTCATAGATTTTGGCTGATCTAGCTCTGAGTTGTAAGTTCCTAGCTGAGGTTAGGCAAGGATTACCTAGTGGTTGGGTGTCATTCATATCTGAGAGTGATCTAGTAGTTGACGTGTTGTGGAGATTGGGTGAGTGCATGGGGGTGGTGGATGTGGTATCATGCTGTATAGTGTGATACCTATTATAATGAGTGAAAGGTAGGCAGTCTGGCTGGTGGCTAGGGGGAGCATGCTAGTTTGTGATGGCAGAAACTTTCTTGGAGAGCTGGTTAGTTAGCACTATCACTTAAAGATGGGTGAGCAGTCCATACGGGCCTGAGTCGCCCCGGAATAGACTAAAACGAGCAGAACTTGCAGTGTCCTTGAGCGCGCTGGCCTCGAGTAGAGTTTGGTTACCAGATAGAAGGGTGAGACATGCAATCCGTCCAGGGCATATAGCAGTTGCAGGTCAGTTGGGGCAGCAAACTTGGTGGGGCGCTGGCCTCAAACTCAAAATAGTAACATACTAGTTGATGTAAGAGAGCAGTACCGGCATAGACAGATACAGGCCAGTAGGGCGGCTAACATGCACGATCAATCAGTAACTAGGGGAGCAATGCTGCAGGCATGAGCCAACAAAGGTCGGGTTGGGGCATGCAGATCATTCAGGTCCTAGGTCTCATGCTAATGCGGCTTCTAGGCAAGAGGTCGGGCATGCAATCAGTGCAGGGGAGGGGCAATTGCAGGGCAGGTAAGCGAATGGCGGCAGTGGCCTTGAGCTAGCTGTGTAGTGCAAACAAATCAATGCAATATATCAGTAAGGACTCGAGCAGTTGCGGGTCAATAAGGCAAGGCATGCAGTGGCACTAGCTGCCTACTAATTAAGCAGAGCCAGCAATAAACATCAGGGCAATACAGGCACGGGCAGTTGCAAGGCAGTCAAACATGGGGAGGCACTAGCCTCATTCAAGAATACAAAGAAATAGATATGCAATCCAAAAACCACATAGGAGGCGCTGGCCTCGTGCAAAAGCAAATGAGATTGCGCAAGCAAGCATATGAAGGTACTAGCCTCACACTAGCTATGTAGTGCAAACAAATCAATGCAGCCGATCAATATGGACTGAAGCAGTTGCGGGCCACTAAGGGAAGGCACTGGCCGCATACTAAACAGTGCCTGCATTAAGCATCAGGGCAGTCCATGCATAGGCAGCTGCAGGCAATCAAACATAGAAGAGTACTGGCCACATGCAAACAAGGTACACAGTTAATCAGGCAAGGTAGTACAGTCATAGGCGATTGCGCGGCAGACATTAAAGCATACTAACGCCGGCGTTGTGGGGGATACCATTAAAGGCAGTACAGAGTGGCAAGAGGATACACCCGTCACAGATGCAGAAGCGGTTGTGACTATGAACGTGTTCATTGTTAGCCGTGGGCCGCATGTAGTGAGAGGTAGTATTTAGGAGGGCCTGGTCTCATGTACCGTGCTGCGACGGTCTTGCTTGCGGCTGAATAGTACAGGTAAGGCAGCAGTCCCTGGGCTCAAATGTCTGGGCGGATTATACGGGCGCAGGTTTCGATCAGCTGAAAGAGAGGAGGCGGGTGCCGGGAGGGCTGCAGAGGGTGCACAGTGGAATGCGGGATGGGGAGAAGAGGGCAGGAGTAGCGATCCGCGAAGTAACAGGCAGGCAGGCGGGGGAGCAGAGAGTATGTCCTTAGTAATTTTGTACGCCGGTGTTGCCGAGCACACGAGCACGTCCAAGCTCGGTCAGGCTCAGTCAGGAGGAGCCTTTTTCGGTTGCCTTCGTCAGGGGCCGGTTTATGCCTGCCGGTGCTCCCCAATAGGCTAAGAGGCTAGAGGCAGCCAATCACGGGGCAGTCAGGCTTCTGAGGGCTTTGGAAGAGAATAGTTTCAACAGCAACTCGAATTTAGATGTAGTAGACTTCGTTTTTAAACCCAGGATGCTCAATGGGCTAGGAATGGGTACAAAGGCAGCACTGATTCAGGGGCTTAATTGGGAGATGAAAATAGCGATTTTCAATATGATGTAAAGGCAGTGCCTAATACCAATGGTGGAGCATCCAGGCTTACCTTTGGCCAGGCAGTGCTTGGGGCTGCTCCAGCAGCTGGGTGGGGAGAGGGAGCTCCTGCTCCAGCTCCAACCTCTGCAGGCAAGATAATCATCCAGCCTTATATGGGCCATTTCATAAATCATATCAGAAAGTGCCTGGGGAAAAAGCATATATCTTTCACACCTCATTTACTTACTTATTAATGCATTTGTTGCAGCGAGCTGAACCCTTGGGTATCTGGGCACTTGTTACATTGATAGATCAGTAGAAAGAAACGGCAGAAGAAGAGGGGATGGGAGAGATGTTAGAGGGTACATGGAAGGTCAAGCATACTAGTTTCAGTACACTGAGACGAAGTTGGTCGATGATCGAGTCTAGGAGCGTGATGCTTTAAGTGAATAGCCAGGTCTTTAGGTTTTTTTCTGACTGTCCAGTATGAAGGCTCCTTTCTCAAGTCAATGGGGAGGTTGTTCCATAGTTTGGCAACCTCGACAAGAAGCTCGAGCCTACAGCGGATTTGCGTTTGATGCTGAGGACTTTGACTAGGTGGCAGTTCGCAGATCTGAGTGTGCACAAGGGGGTGTATCTTTCTGCATGGTTTGAGAGGTGGACTGGAGCAGTGTTGGAGAGGCATCTGTGCATGATGGATAAGGTTTTCAATGTAATCCTCTCATGGATCGGAAGCCAGTTAGCGTCTCCTCTAGCTTCGGTGATGTGGTTATGCTTGGATAGACCCATGGCAGCAGGTAGGGCATTGTTTTGGATAGTCTGTAATTTGCTCATATTACGCTCAGCAGTTCCTGCAAATAGGGCATTGCAGCAATCCAGCTTGGCTCCTGTGCAAGACAGTTTGGGGTGGAGAGGAAGGGCTTGCTGGCATTGAGCAGTTTGGTAGTGTATGCAGTAGATGAGGCAATGGAGATAAGCTGGTGAAAGTGTTCAAGAGTCGAGTCAAGGTAAACAGCCAGTGTTTTGGATACAGATGATTTGGGGATCAGGTTACCATCAATGTGGAACACCTTGTATGCTGGGCCTATGTTTCAGAGCATGGAGTGGGAACCAACAATGAGGATTTCAGTTTTGTCATTGGTAAGGCATAGCAAGTGGGTTGCCATCCAGGTTTGGACAGTTTCGTAGAGTGTGTTGATTGCTGCAGCATCTTGGTTGTAGGAGCCTGACAGGGGGATAAGGAGTTGGATATCGTCGGCGTAGTTGGTGTTGGATATGCCGATGTGATCGAAGAGCGGTTTTGTATAAATGTTATGCAGTGTGGGGGAAAGGCAGGAGCCTTGGGGGACTCCACATGTTACTGGCATTGGTGAGGTAGCATGGTGATCAATGAAGACTCAGGAGGATCTGTCCGACAGCAAGGATCTGATCCACTCTTTGGCTGATGGTGAAAAGTTTGCTGTTGAGGAGAGGTGGTCTGATGGTTAAGTAGGGCAAGTTTGCCGGCATCCTTAATGACATGAAGTTGATTTTTCACATTGAGCAGGGCAGATTCAGTTCCGTGTCTGTGGCGGAATCCCGACTGGTGGATACCCAGAATGTGATTGTTCTCAAGGTATTGTTGTACCTGGTTGTAGGTGGCTCGGTCAAGGATCCTGAGGATGAGGGCACGATTGTGATGGGACGGTCGTTTGCGGGGATGCTGGGGTCTAGGGCCATTGGACAGAACCCAGACTTCCTTCAGGGTGGTAGGGACAGTTTTTGAGATGAAAAAGAAATTGATGATGGCTGTGATGATTGGGCTGAGCGTCTTGGGGTAGTCTTTGATGAATGGGGCCGGGCAGGCGTCTCCTTTTCATCAGGATGGCTTTAGACTTCTGGTTATGTTGCCAACCTCAAGTTCTCAGACCGTGTGGAAGTCAAAGTGGGGATATGGCAGATTGGAGAGGGCTGGGGTAGTTTGGAGCACATGGCTAGTTGTATGAGGTGGATTTTTGTTCCTTGGTGGTTCTGATTATTCTGGTGAGGGAGTCTTGAATTTTGGAGCACCAGATGTTGTCCATGGTCAGGTCAGGCAGAGGAGCAGTGGGTTACTCGAGCTCTCGCAGGTTCAAGAAGAGCTTGCAAGAGCTGGATTTGGCATTGTTAATTCTCATGTTGTAGCTGTTTGCTTTAGCAGTGAGGATCTCTTTTTTTGTACGCTTTGGCGAGGGGGCTGAATTAAGCTTTGGTTGTGGTGGAAGGGTACTTCCTCCTGGCTGATTCTGCGGCAGGCTTTGTGGCGCAGGTGGCGAGGAGCTCGGGTGAACCAGGAGTTCTTTTTTAGGGTCCGTTTGGCTTTGCGCTGTTTGAGGGGGACAAGTGTATCAACCGCCTGGCCGATGGCATTGATGTAGAGGTTGACGAGGGCTGCAGGGTTGGTCGCTGTGCTGGGTGGTTTCTCAAGAACAGAGAGGAACAAGGCCAGGCTGTCCTTGTTTAGGATTTTTTGTGCAGCAAGCCAAGCCTTTGCGTTTCACAGGGTGGGAGGGGCCGGGACGTTTGCCGATGGGGATGTCGAAGGAAAAGGTGTGATGGTCAGACCATGGGCAGTGTGTCGTAGTGGGGTTGGTGACATTGCAGTTGGGGTCGGCAACCGAATCCAGGGTGCAACCTTAAGAGTGTGTGGCTCAAGGGACCATTGTTTGAAGCCAGTTTGATTGAGCGATGAGGCTAGGATGGAGGCGTGGGAGTCTGTGGGGTCATTGAGGCCTATGTTAAGGTCTCCTAGGATTATGATTCTGGCGTTGGGCTTGATGCTTTGCAGGAGGTCTTCCTCAAAGGAGTTGATGGGGCTGGGGGCTTGGAGGAGGTGGTAAATGAGGTGGAAGGAGATGGTGCTGGTGGGGGAGGGAAAGAATTTGGCGATTGTGGATTTGCAGCTGGGAATTGTGCTGGTGCTAACAATTCTGATGGTAAAAGTGTTTTTGAAGGTAAATGCAACAGTGTGACCTTTGTTGGGAGGTTTTGTCACTTCTTAGGATGGCATAGCCTGAGGGAATGACGATTGAGAGAGTGGGCCGGCAGCTGTGCAGCCTAGTCTCTGTAAGGGCTAGTAGGTCTAGGTAGTTGGATGTCAGGAGGTCATGAATATCGGGGGCATGAGCTGGGACTGATCTGGCATTTATCTGTGAGCATTTGATGGGCTTGTTGGTTGGGTGCACCAAACAGGGCATCATGGCTGTTTTGTGCAGAGGTGTGGGGTGGGTGGAGTTAATCTGAGGAACTTTTTACTGGTGTGGACGGGAGGCAGGCGGTGGGAGCAACGCGGGGTTCCCAAGATCTTGTAGTGCGATGCTGGAGACAAGAGTTTTGTATTGATGCGAGGGGGGCAGGCTAATGGGGGTGGCTTGATTTGGAGCCATGGGAAGTTGGCGAGCGGTGAGATTGCATGGTGGGAGGGTGGTAGAGGAGAATGTGCTGTTGCACTTACCTGGGGGCCTAGAGTATCAAGCGTCCATGGAAGCAGCATCAGGGTGGGATCGAGTGGTAGAGAGCATAGATTTCTCCTTGTGAAGCGCTTTTGTGCAGTGCGTAACACATGCGGCGCACAACACTGCACCCCTGGCCTGCGCTGGCTTTGCCACAGAGGGTTCAGTAGTTCGATTTTAAAGGCAGGACAGCGTTAAGCATAGGATGCGTGGCCTCTACCTACACTCCACGCTTACAACTCACTCTCCCTCTTGTCGGAAACAAATAATCTGGGGGACCTTTATGTGTGAGAGATCATGGGTACAGGGTACGTCACACTAGGTATAGCATTACAGTGACGCCCTATTGACGTCCTTTTTCGAACTTTGAAAACTTCATGTGCAATACTATGCAACTTCCACTAGATATCACCCATTAAATTAAGATGATGACAAATCAATATGACAAAATGTCACTTAATGCCTACATCAGTGCATATATGGATGTGTATCCTACAGGCATTTTCTTGTTAATATTGCCATTATATTGGAGGCAGTGTCCTTTTCTATCAATTGCAATTTTAGGATGAGGTTAACTGACAATGGGCCTCATCACGAGTTTGGCGGTAACCCTTAAATGCGGCAGTAACACTATTACTGCCGCATTTAAGCATCCGCCAAATCACAGGCTTGGCGGATTTATCCCCAGCTCTGAGCAAATCTGCTGCGATTTTGCCAATTTTCGGCGCTATTACCGCCGAACATTCCCGATTGGGCCCAATGGGGAATGGGAAATTCCAGAATTGGCCCAATGGGGAGTGGGGACTTATCATTCCGCCAAACCTGTGACAGGAATGCTTCAGTTTGATTTAAAATTAGATTATAAATCTTGATTGGAGATGAAGTGCTACAAAATCTAATCTTGACTGTTCTGTAAATTCAATTTGCTTCCAATCTGTACAGAGCCATTGTGCCAGGTATAGAGGCAAAAATGAAAAGAATCCTTGACCGATTTAAAATTGTACAGTCTGAGTCTTTAAAGATGCTTTCCGGAACTAATGTGAGAGAAAATAAGTCGTTTTTGGGGATCGTTCAGCAGTTTGTTGTCTGATTGGTGCATGGTTAAAAGTCCCCTTTAGTCGTGTGAAATCTGTAGTAAATTGTTTGTGCAACTGGGGATGTTGAGTAAACCACGATCTAAGGAAACCTTACTTCAAAGTAGACAATTTGTCAGGGTTTGACTTATCCGGCATATGAGTTAGAACGTCATCATTTGTGTTTTCAATCTCTTCTATTGAGTGCGTTATTAAATCTAAAGGATCCCGTTGTAAAGGTATGTTTAACATGCGCTCGTCTAAGGCTGGTACAGTTTCAGCCACACATACCGGTTGTAAGAACGGCTGTGAATGATTTAGTAAATTTTATGAATTTGACAATTTTGTATTAATGTGTAAGGCTTTGTAAACCATATACAAATAAATAAAATAAATTTAAACATGGCTAGGCAGGTATTTACGGGTGGTACATCACTTTTCAAAAAATCTAAACAGAATTGTCCTGATAAGTGTATCAGAGTTTGTGTGTCTGTCACAACCACTGCCTTTCCAAAGAATACATTGTTATAATCGCTTTGGGAGCGTTCTCCTTTTTTGCAAGTCCTCTCTTCTTTTTCATTACTGTAATCCTTCTCCCACTCAGTTCCTGAACTTCCTCCCTTCCTTTGTATTCTTGAGCTTCACCATCTCACTGCTCATGATGCTCATGATGCATGTGCAATTATTTGGACACTCTGCCCCCAGTCTTGCACACACCCCCCCTTCCACTGCATCTTCTTCTCCTTTTCCTCTCATGCACTTTTTTCTACCACCCACTACACTTCTGAGCTCGCAACATTTTCTCCCTACCTTTTCATTCATTTTGTAACAGCAAATGTATCTTTCTGCAACTGAATTCCTCAGCTTCTTGCTCCTCTTTCTCCCTCACCATTGTGGAACTTGTTTTTTCTTTCTCCTCCTTTGTCCCTCCAGTCCCGAGCTTCCCCCCCTTTTTCTCTGCCACATGGGCCCTTGATTCTGTTTCATCCTTTCTGTGCCCCCTTTTTCTTTTTCACCCACCTTTTATTACTACCATTCTATCCCTTCCAGAGCTCTCTCCTTCTTTCTCTTTGTTCCCTCTCTGACACTTTGGTCCTCCCTTTCTTTGAAGGCTTTCACGGGAGCAGCACGCCGTGCCATTGTCGTTTGTCCGAACATTACTAGGACATCAACAATTCTGACCTCCAATACAGTTGCTAAATACAGTGGAGATAATGCCAGCTGTGCCCAGATGGAAAGCACTGCATGCCGACTTTATACATTAATGTTTGACCTGGACAAACTGTGCTGCATTTACTGAACACAGTCGCAATGGTATGCATTATTTTGTGCACTCCTTGTTGTACATCCATTACTGGAGATTGCAGTGCACTTTGAGATCATGAGCTGAGCTACTAAGTGCCTGACCTTTGATTCAGTATAAAATGGATTGTTGGATGCACGTAGTATTCACTAATAACTCTTTACAACAAACCCTCCCCTGGAAGCTTTTTGGACGGGCTTGCTCAGCTGGATGTAACATAGTCTAGACTTGATCGCATTTTCCAGGACTTCTTTTGAAATCCTCAGCTTAGCTAGATCAATGAAAAACATAATGATCACCCCCATCAATCCACCTTTGTGTGTTCAAACAAGGTGCAAGGGTGCAGAAGTAATGTTCTGACACAATTGTGGCATGTTTTTGCGTATACACTTTTATTAAATAAGAAAGGGTTGGAAAAATGCCTCTGTATCCCTAAAGCTAAGAGCTGACAGCCTCTGCCCCGACACAACACATCAAGGTAGAGAACTTCAGATCACCGTAAAATCTTTCAAAGCCTGATGCAACAAAGTAAAATTTAAAAAGGTCTTTCCAATCCTCCCATGGAATGTTTGGTTCTCCAGGATTTGCCAAATATTTGGGAGGAGGGTCCAGATTCTGCATACTTGCAAAAATAAAAACAAAATGGCATGTGGCAAATGGGTATTCTTAGAGTTAACGCTTGCAGTGAGAACAGTCACTTATGAAGACAGGAGCAACCTCCCACCGCCTCCCTTCTATCAATCCCTGAAGTGCAATACAGTACAATGAGACTGCCGATAACTTTTGGTCATGTGGGTGCAGGAGTGACCTCCCACTGCCCCCCACGAAACTGCCGTACCTAAGCTCAAAGGCAGGATGTTCCTTCAATGAGGAGCAATTCAACCTCTGGCCATCAGGTGTCTCCACTGCTCCATGAGTATGCCGCTTAGAGCACCTCCTCCAACGTTGAAACGTTAGTCAACAAAGTTGGAAGTATCCACCTTCTCACATAGCAGACATCAGTAATATACTTCCTGCAGGGAAGCTAGGTCTCCTATGGTGCTATGGTGAAGTTACTACACCACACAATCGACTATCAGACCAGTGCCACTATAAAATTCATGGTAAGATGCCAGCAGCGCGAATATGATATAGCGGGATGTTTTATTACACACCGTTATCCCAGGCCCCGAAGTGAGCTCAGAGGGAGAAGCCGAGCTACGGAGCCCATACCAAGGTCCCGAACAGGGAAGGTGATGTCACTTGAATGGCCCTTGCGGCCTGATCCACTCACTACTAGTGTCCCGACCAGACAGATATAAGACACAGTGAAGTGAATCTCTGCTATCCTCCTCAGCCCTCAGCAGTGTAGTTGAGTGGCCCCCCGCTGTTATACACCAAGGACACCTCAGTGTTGGGGTCTCCCTTTACTCCATCCTTGTCGCCACTGGAATGGTGTGAGAAGTGATATTCACAAATTATACTTGTGAATGACAGGGTTCACAAAGGATAAGAAAGTAAACAGAACTTTATTTAAGGCCAAAAAGACGCCGAGACACACATCTGTCTGCTGGAAGAAAAGTAACGGAATAAACCGTCAACCGCACCGTCAACCACATTGCGCGCCTGAAGCCATTCCAAATTAGAATGCTGGATGCTGTTGCGCGTACAATGCAACATCATAGGGAATGGATATCGCAGGCAATAGACATTACACTTTCCCTACCTCAAAGAAAACTAGTGAAATTGTCAGGACGTCCAGAAATAGTCTGTCACTGTCATGTACAAAGACCTGCTTCTGTCTCTAACACTAATAATCTGAAGTAACTGTGTAAGGATAATCTCTTATTAAAATAACGAGTGTTCTGTGTGATTTCAATCAACAGTAAAGTTCCCAGTCTCTCTGGTAATAAAACGTGATGAAATAAACAAATGTTCATGAATGCAAGATTCCCATGCTAGGGTTGTTGGATTCCTTTCCCCGAGAGTTCTTCTCATTTTCCTTCCTTTTGGGCTCTTGAGCCCCTTTATCCTCTTAGGCAAATATCAGTGGACAATTCAAAGGGCTATGTTGTTTAGCTTCAAAATTCTTTGTCTTGTCAACTTGATGCAATTGGTTATAAAATGTTAACTTTTTAGAGTTGGGCTCGAGACAGCTTGAAGAAGCAGGTAAGTGATTCAAAGTTCTTAGAGTGCTAAATGCAGCACTGCAGGTCCTGTTGTGTCATTAGAGCATGCTCGAACATGTCTTGTGGCAGTAAAAAGGGGTTCGAGTTACTGGGAGGCCCAGTCCAGGGTCACTAGGGACAATGTGAGCCCTTTATTCCACACCTTTTCTCCAAGAGGTTTGTTTGGCACCTGAAGGGGTACTTTACCTCCTGTGAGCAGGATCCTGCTTCCAGTGCACAGGCAGCAGAGAGTCATTGGTACTCATCAGTTTTTTCACAAATGTGCAATTGAGGTGAGTATTGTGAAGAACATTCTTCTTCCTTGGAGCCTTCTGTCTTCAGCTCTGTGGCAGGCGCCTTTGTAATAGACTAGACGGCATCCTCAACAGATTTCAAGGTGAGTCCTTTCATGAATTCCATAAGGAGAGGTTTCCAACCACTTAAGGTAAAATATTAGTGGATTGATCCAAAACAAGCCTCTTCCCAAGGGCCATTCAAAGTGGCTGTAGCTAGTGTTTCTTGCCTTCGGATGTCATGTCCAGAGTGCCTTGCCTTCAGGAAGTGGGGAGGGGCCAGGAAGTTTAAGGAGCCCTGACAGAATCCAAAATGGTGGAACCCCTCTCTTGGCTAAATCTCTTCACTGGGCTTCTCTAATTCCACCTGCTTTCTCTGTCTTCCTACTTCAAAAGGACTCCATTAATCAGTACCATGGTGCTATTGTCATGTTAGTGAAGCCCAGATTCCCAAAAGACATCCTGGGGGTTGGGGGCTGTGTGTTTGGAGGGGGTAGTTTGCTGTCTCCTGGAAGAAGGCGTCAACCCGCCTCAGGGGAAATATACATAAGCTTCCTGGGCAGCGTCGCACATGATGGTTGCGGGTAAACCCAGGCCAGATGGTTAATACACACACAGCGTTGTCATGAAGTCACCTCACCAGCAATGAAATTGAGATGCTTGTGGCTTTAATATTATGTAATCTCAGTAGTCAATATTTCATAACTAGACATTTCTTATATTTAGATATTGGCATACCAAAAGGCTGCTTGGGTACACGATTATAAGAATTTGAATAGGAGTTGTAGACGGTTAAAAAGCCAAATTTGCTTATTGGAACTTTAAAAAGCCAACTTTGCCTTTTGGAACCTTGTGTTCCAGCAGCTGTTCAGGAATGCACATGTGACCATTGAGCATGAACTGCTGTCACTGCATACAAGTGGCTGGGGATGCCAGTAGAAAGCCACAGCCAGAAACATGGCACACTATGCTTTTTGCATGGAACATTTATCAAAGTGAGTCGTCTGATTAGCAGAGCTCGCTTTCAGAGACAGAATTATCAACATCCTTTTATTGATAATAATAAAAATAAAAGCGAAGGCTTTCACACCGTCGCAATTGGCATTCTGTCAGGCTGGCAGAGGAGAAGGCATTGCCTCTCAGCCACAGCGTGGATCTAAGCTACTGTAATCGCAGTAACAACTCAATGGGTGAACGTGTCTTGCAAGTGCGCATTTGGGAAAGAAATACTTGGTGTAATTTGACACAAATTAATTTCTAAATAAAAATACGGAAAACATGAATAATGGTTTACACTCTTCATTGGACCGAGGGTCGGAGGTCATGGTGCAGACCACGTTCATCTAAGTGAAGGAATCCACTGTTCTGCCTTTCGATTTTTTCCCTTAGGTGCGGGTTCAGCTTGTGATATAAATGGCACCCGTACGATGAATAATTCACTCCTTCCTGGCATTCATTATAATGCATTGAGATGATAATCACTCTTTTTCCAGCTCAAATGTACTAGATGTGCAGTTTTTGCAGTGAGAAACATACTAATTAGAATTTATTAAAAGGTATTCTTTTTTTCATTCACGCGTTTGTTAGATCTATTTTTAGATGGGAGGAAAAAGTGCGAGTTTAGGGTAAATTGCATCTTTTTATGAAATCCCAGTGAGAATCTTAATTTAGACTGATCTCCATTTGCAATCCACTGTGGTATTTCAAACAGTTTATTTTAAAGGATTTCTTACATATTACATATTCAGTGCCTTTCTAAGCCTCAGTTGTAGGTGAAAATTGTTTGTGATTTTTTTTTTCTCACCAACACTGGTGTATCAGTTAGGCCGATTTTTAGTGATAGTGAATAAGTGTTTACACATAGCGAACTTTTCCTTCTAGAGGAGTTTTTTGCAACCCCACATCTTGCTTTACCTTTGTCACATTGTTTTTAAAGATCACGGGGACGAACTAAGTTTGCACATTTTGAAGCCTCCAAGGAGCGCAGCCTCCCGCCACCTGACCATATCGGACGCTTAGTAAGAGCTCCCCCCAGCCTGCATGCAGCCACCCCAGCTTCTGTACGTTTTTGTGTGAGGAACCGGGCACGTTGAGCTGGCTGGGGGACAGCACTAGAGGATCTCTGGGATCGAACACAAGCCAAATGCACAGACATGGCTGTTGTGCACTGTCTTCACTGATTTTACAGATTTGTGTTTGTCCCCAGAAATGTGAAAAGAGAGTTCAGGTAGCAAGGCCTGAGAGGCACAGGGGGAGGGATACAAATGTGTTTTACCTAGTACACAGTAAGTCAACTGGATGCAGAGAATGTGTGAATTGAATCTGGCATGTGCTGGTTTGCTGCCACATTAATGTACATGATAGATTGGTTACAAAAATAATCAATAGTGTTAAAAAAAACCAATGGCGCTCCCTTTTAATATTAATTCCACTAATGTGTCCGTAAATGCATGCTTACCTTGCCTGACTGGTTATCTCTCTTCCACAGGCGCATCGATGACGACAAGGGAAGGACTCATGAATTGGAGCACTCGGCTATAAAATGCCTGCGCGGAATCCTGTACTGCTACATGAGGCAGGCTGATAAGGTAAAACACGTCCACCTGGGCCCTGCATAACACTTAATTCCTTGGGAGGAATCTGCCCAGATGTCTTTCCAGCAGTGATAACGCGAAAAGGTTGTTGATCCATGTTTCATGGCCTTCATGTCTGAGCTTAGTGTGTGAGATACCACCTTGGGGAGAGAGAGATACCGGTGAGCTCGAAACTGTTTTAGCTGCCATTATGTACTAGTTTAAGTTACCAGCGAGGCACACGTTTTCTTTTCATTATTTTGTCCTAAGGTGCATGTGATTTCTCTTCACTTTATTTTAAAAAGGCTTTGGAAACGTTACTGACATTCCTCAAGTTTTACACTTTAAGCAGCACCAGTGTTTTGAGGGCATTGTTGACCATCAAGTACTTTGTTATAAATAAGGTTGATAATATTACTTCAGTATCGTTAATCCGGGATATCTTCATCTTGATGTCAAACTTGAAACCAATATTTCTCCAGCATGGGGTCTGGCATGGATTCACATGCTCATGAATATTCCCCGTCGTCAGGCTGGGAATCCTCGGTAAAGAAAAAACCAGTATCAGTTTCGTTTCTGATCTGTCTTTCGTAGCAATAACCAATCACTGGTCTCTGCGTCATACTGACCACAGCCAATGACTGCCCTCTGCCTAAGCACCGCCTCTGGCAGCCATCTTCAGATTTTTACCGCACGTTCATGTGTTGGGATCCTCGTGCTATTGCTCTCGAGCGTTAGTGCTATTTTTTCGCGCTTTTTTCACAAAAACTTCGATTCTTCGGTCAAAGAGCCTCAAGCTCCACCGATACTACATCCGATCTACGGGGACCCGTGTCGGATTCATCTGTGCCCCTCAAGGGTGAAGATTTCGTCGAGCTACGCTTCGGAGGACTCCAGAAGCTTCTCAGGCCCGGTCTCGGAGATGGCCCAGGAGAAGGGAAGCTCGACGCCCGGAAAGCTGTTCAGGGTCTGCCCTGGATGCCAGCTGCAGAACGTCTTTAAGGAGGACGAACACTCTTTCTGCCTTTACTGCCTTCATGAGGACAAAACGCACGTGGAGAAGGACTGTGCGTTTTGCGGCGACATGTCGGAACGGACCATGAAGGACCGTCATCAACGTCTCGCCAACTGGCTGCAGGGTAAGAGCCCGTCTGGCGAGAAGAAGAAGAAATCCGAGCGGTCTTCTAAGACCTTTGAGGGCGCCCCGGCGACGGGGGCCCAACATAAGGCCAAGCACCGCGAGTCCGCTGGCACCGGGAGCGCCGAACGGTCGGGCTCTACGGGCGCCAGGCAGGGCGCACCCTCCCCGGCACCATCAACCACGAGCCAACGCTCTGGGTCGGGTAAGAGGAAGGCCGAGCACCCGGCGAAGCTCCTGGAGAGGCCCCGGTCGAGCTCGAAGGCAGAGGAGGAGCGTGGCAGTGCCCCCTCCCTCAAGGACAAGGCGGTGAGCGCACCTAGGGTGGTGAAGGCCTTGATCCATCCGACCAAGCCCTCTATCGAAACGGTCGCGGCGGCCCTGGCCCAGCCTGTGGAGGCTACTCCAGTGGTGGCGACCTCAGGGCCCAGAATCTCCCTGCCTCCTCGGAGGGAGTCTTCTTTTATGCCCATCGATAGGACCCCCGTGAAAACCTCCGTGGAGAAGAAGGGGGGGCAGGGCGTCGTCGTAGATTCGGCCTCAACCTCAGAAGAAGAGCTGGTCGAGGTCTTAAGCCACGGCCTAGGCGTGGAACAAGACCAGCCCGTCGGAATGGGTGCCGACGCAGGCGACGACGACGACATCGTCGAGGATGCCGACGGGGCCCCTGCTCGCCCGTCGGATTCCCCTCTGCCAGCGCCGCGAGACAACTCGGCGGCCATTTTGTTGGCCATACAGTCCTTATGCACTGAGATAAGGACGAGGCTACCGTTACCGACGGAGGAACCTCTCCCGTCGGGGGATCCAGAACCGGGACCTTCTGGTGTTCCCCCTGCCAAGAAAAGAAGGATCCATCCTCCACCTCCTTTTCAACTGTCGCGCCCCGTCCAGCCCTCCTCCCCGTCCACCCGAGGGGATGATACGGGGACTGACACGGCAGCGACGGGTACGGACGACGAGGCATACGACGAGGATTTTCCGTCGTCGCCCCCCACCAGGGCTTCTCCGCCCGACGAGATCGGATCCTTCCATTCCATGATCTCCAGGGCTTCCGAGCTTTTTCAACTCTGCCCCGAGGAGAAGAAAAAGGAAGGCTTCCTTTATCAGCGGCGCGAGGCCAAGAGGAAGACGGTCCTCGCAGTGCCTCTGTTGGACGACATTTGGGATGAGGGTCTTTCCCTCCTCAAGAACCCTTCCACGACGCCAGCTAGAAGAGACCGGTACGAGAAGAAGTACCGGGTCCCGGACACGGCCCCCCTATGCCTCCGGGCGCAGCCTACCCCGGACTCCGTCGTCTCCGCGGCGGCCAGGAAGAAAGCGGGGGGGGGGTGCGGCCTCCACATCGACTTCCCCGCCGGACGGCGAGGGAAAGAAATTGGATGCTATGGGACGTAGAGTCATCTCGTCGGCAGCGACGACGATTAAAGCGGCCAACGCCTTGGCTATCGTGGCCCGCTACGACAGGGAGCTCTGGTACAAGATGGCTCCCCTGCTGGATTTTCTGCCGGACGACAAGAGGGCTGAGGCCCTTGAGATCCTCCAGGAAGGTGAAGTGGCTTCGGACCACGCCATCACCGTGGCGACGGACATCGCCGACGCGGGGTTCCGCCAGCTAGGCAACGGCGTTTGCCTTCGACGTCGTGGATGGCTCAAAGCTACGGATTTTCGGCAGGACGTCCAGACCAGAGTCCTGGACATGCCCTTCGACGGGAACAACCTGTTTGGGAAGACGGTGGACGATTCCCTCCAGGCCATCAAGGCGGATACTGAGACGGCCCGGGCCCTGGGAGTCCTGCAGCAACGACGGACGCCCTTTCGGAGCGGCGGAGGCAAGGGCGCCTCCAAAGGTTCCGGTGGCGGTTTCGCTTCCTACCGTCAAGCGGCCCGCTCGTCGTCGCAAGAGGCCTACAGAGGACGAGGCAAGTCTAGCGGACCCCGCCGTCGTCGCCAAGGAGGTCAAGGCGGCAAGGCCGCGTCCAAGCAGGATTGAACCGGCCGTGGGGTCGGGCCCCCACCGAAGCACCCCGGTGGGAGGCCGGCTGGCGGGCTTCGTCAGCGTGTGGGAGTCCATCTCCACCGACCGTTGGGTGCTGGATGCCCTGGCCCGGGGCCACGCGCTCGAGTTTCAAAGAAGGTGCCCGCGCGTCCCCCCCGTGGCCAGGAGAGAACTTCACGTCCCTCAACTTCTCCTGGAGGTAAAGGCGATGCTCAGAAAGGGCGCCATCGAACTCGTCCCAAAGAGGCTTCGGGGCTCCGGAGTCTACTCGCGATACTTCCTCGTGAAGAAGAAGACGGGAGGATGGCGCCCCATCCTAGACCTGCGACGGCTGAACAAGTTCATCAAGGCGCAGAAGTTCAGGATGGTCACCTTACAGCACGTCCTGGGTCAACTGGAGGAAGGAGACTTCCTGTCGTCGTTGGATTTGGAGGATGCCTACTTCCACATTCCAATCCTAAAGGGGCACCGAAAATTCCTCAGGTTCGTGGTCCAAGGGCGGCATTACCAGTTCAAAGCCCTTCCCTTCGGACTGCGGTCGGCACCCAGGGTATTCACCAAGTGCCTCGCACCGGTGGCGGCGCAGCTGCGCCGCGAGGGGATTCACGTCTACCCCTACCTGGACGACTGGCTCATCCGCGCCAAGACGAAGGAGCTCGCCGTGGTCCACACGGCAAGGACCGTCCAACTCCTCACGGACCTGGGATTCTCCGTGAACTACACCAAATCCCACCTGGTGCCCGCGCAAGTCGCACTGTTTCTGGGAGCGAGGCTCGACACAGTGTCCCTTCTGGCCTCCCCGTCGGAGGAGAGGACCAGGACCATCTTGGGCAAGGTGCAACGGATGCTGGTGGCCGACGCGGCCAAAGTGAGATCCATCAAGTCCCTCCTCGGGATGATGTCTTCCTGCATCTACCTCATTCCCATGTGCAGGCTCCGGATGCGCCCGTTGCAAGAATTCCTGGATGCGCGCTGGATCCAGACGACGGGCAGCTTCGAGGAAAGGATCAAGCTCGACGAGAGTTTCCGGCGAGCGATACGGTGGTGGGGCACCCGCGCGCATCTGACGGCGGGCATGGACTTCCAGACCCCAGCCCACCAGGAGACTGTGACCACGGATGCCTCCCTGGAAGGGTGGGGAGCGCACACCGAAAATCTGCACGCGAGGGGACTCTGGCTCCCGACGGAGAAGTCCCTGCATATCAACGTCCTGGAGCTCCGTGCAGTGTTTTGGGCCCTCAGGTCCTTCCTTCCGTCCCTGAAGGGCAAGGTGGTGAGGATCTTCACCGACAACACCACCACCATGTTTTACATCAGGAAACAGGGCGGAACCAGGTCCCCAGCGCTGTCCAAGGAGGCGCAGGACCTGTGGCATTGGGCCGTCGCCCAAGGGATTTTTCTGGTGCCGTTTCATCTGGCAGGGATAAAAAACACCATCGCCGACTCACTCAGCAGGGAGCTGCGCTCGTGCCACGAGTGGGAACTACGGCAGGATCTAGTGGATCGCCTCTTCCGACGGTGGGGCACACCCCAGATCGACCTGTTCGCGACGGCGACGAACACCAAGTGCCGGAGGTTCGCCAGCAGGTTTCCCCAGACGAGGAGCATGGGCGATGCTTTCTCGTTCCCCTGGGAGGGCCTGTTCCTCTACGCGTTCCCTCCCTTGCCTCTGCTAATCCGGCTCGTCAACCAGCTCAAGAGGTCACGGTGCAGGATGATCCTCGTCGCACCTGCGTGGCCGAGGCAGATATGGTTCCCGGACCTTCTGGACTTGTCAGCGTCCCCGCCGATCAAGCTGCCGGCGGACGCAGACCTACTCTCCAGGGAAGGAGGCGCCATCCTCCACCACGACCCGAAGTCGCTGAACTTGCAGGCCTGGCTCCTGCAGCGCTAGAGTTTGGAGGATACGACATACCGGCCGATTGCAGAGAGGTTCTTGCAAAGGCCAGGGCGTCCTCGACTCTTAAATGCTACGGACACAAATGGAAGAGGTTCTCTGTCTGGTGCCACGCACAGAAGATTAACCCTCTACGGATTACGGCTCCCCAAGTACTGCCGTACCTGCTGACGCTGGCCAAAGCTGGACTGGCACACGCGTCCATCAAGATTCATCTTGCTGCGATCTCCCGATACACCAGAACCACGGGGCGGACGTCCTTGTGGTCTCATCGTCTGGTGAAAGAGTTCATGAAGGGACTATTCAGATCGTTCCCGCCGGTGAAGGCTCCGGCCCCGGCGTGGGAGCTCAACGTGGTGCTGACCAAGCTCATGGGACCTCCGTTCGAGCCTCTGCACTCGGCCCCGTTGAAGTTTCTATCGTGGAAGACAGCTTTTCTCGTGGCCATCACCTCCGCACGACGAGTGGGTGAGATCCAGGCCCTTTCCTGCAAGGCCCCGTACTTGACTTTCCACGACACGAGGGTAGTGCTCAGGACGCACCCCTCCTTCATGCCCAAGGTACCGTCGGACTTCCATCTCAACGAACCCTTGGTGTTACCTGTGTTCTTCCCGTCGCCTTCGTCGCCGGCTGAGAGGACTTTGCACTCGCTGGATGTAGCTAGAGCGCTGAAGTTCTACGTGGATCGCACGAAGGGTTTTCGGAAGACGTCACAACTCTTTGTGAACTTTGGACCTGTCAATCAGGGGAAGGCTCTCTCGAAGGCTTCCATCTCCAGATGGCTCTCCGGCTGTATCATGTACTGTCACCGGTTGGCAAACCGACCGCTGCCTGGCCGTCCGAGAGCCCATTCCACCAGAGCGATCGCAGCTACCACGGTGTTCCTATCTGGTGTGCCCCTGCTGGACATATGCAGGGCTGCTACGTGGAGGTCGACGCACACCTTCACGAAATTCTACTGCGTCGACCGGGATTCCAGGGAGGAGTCCAGGGTCGGCCAAGCAGTGCTGCGCAACCTGTTCGCCTGAGGTGAGCCTGGTGAGGAGGTAAGATGCTTAATGTTGAGTTGATGTGATGCTTAATGTTGAGCCTTTGCCACCTCCCGTGGTTGTGCATGTGTGTACTGCTATGTATTCTTTATTCATGAGCATGTGAATCCATGCCAGACCCCATGCTGGAGAAGGAACAAGTTACTTACCTGTAACTGTTGTTCTCCAGCATGGGTCTGGCATGGATTCACATGCGAACCCTCCCGCCTACCCCTCTGCGGCTCTTCACTTGGTCATACTGCCACTTCACGTGCTTCCAAATCTGAAGATGGCTGCCAGAGGCGGTGCTTAGGCAGAGGGCAGTCATTGGCTGTGGTCAGTATGACGCAGAGACCAGTGATTGGTTATTGCTACGAAAGACAGATCAGAAACGAAACTGATACTGGTTTTTTCTTTACCGAGGATTCCCAGCCTGACGACGGGGAATATTCATGAGCATGTGAATCCATGCCAGACCCATGCTGGAGAACAACAGTTACAGGTAAGTAACTTGTTCCTAAACCCAAGTGCAGGACAAATCTGCCTCCCTGATGAATGGTTTCAAAATCCATAAACTGCAAAGGGGGAGAAACCAAGATGGTGGACGGATAACAACCTCACTTTAGAGCTCTGCCACTGCATAATTATTTTGGTTACTTCATCGTCCATTAATAAAAAGCCTTGACACCTCTGGTGTTGTGCTTAAGTGACTGTCTCTGCAGGTGCTTCCCCCTTGTCCAGGTGCTGGTTGTAGGCTGGAGTTTGGGGGCTAGAGTGCAGAGTTGCCTTACTGCATGAAGACACAAGAGTTGAGGGAGCTTGTCACTGCTGCCATTCCAAGCGTCTCCCTTGAGGTTCTAAGATGCATTCTTCCTGCACGCTTGGGCGACGCATGTGATGTGTGCAACCTGCTGCAGGCACTATTATTGGCCATCCAGGGGCGATGTGCTGGCTGCTGCTGGGGCACTCCTGGCATGACATGTTTTTGCTGTCCGGTGCTGCCGTGATGGAGGAGTCTGTGCAGCATCAGCATTACGGCTGACTCCGAATTCTCAGCTAACTAGAGACCTTACTATGCATTTGATGAAGTGATACATCCACATTGGGCAGAGACACATTAATACCCCATTAAGCGAATAAAATTAAGAAACTGATCTTTTTGATCGCCTTACAATCATTGCATGGAGGGGAGGGACAGTGGGGATGGAGCAGGAGTTGCTATTCCTCTTGAATATTGACTCTTTACACTCGAGGTGGGCTTTGCTGCAGGAGTTCTTTGTGGCTGTGGTGGTTCATTGTCTGATACTGACTTTTTCTGTTCTGGGAACTGGACCGTTTACCAATCCTACCACTATGCATCACTGTCATTTATGCCATGTTAAATGCAGTCCAATGTAGTGACCCATACTTGTTCCTGTAGAGACAATATTCTTTCAAAGTCCCCCTCTTCTAGTAAATGTCACCATAAATATACCCCCCCCCCTCCACCCCATTTGATTTTTTTGTTTGTGTGTCTAGGAATGTCAGCATGTGATGCCAATTTAGTTGAATTGTTTTAATGTGAATTCTGGGACGATGTTCATGAATACGTGTACATAGTCTTTTCGTTATCTTACCAACAGAGATCAAATTACATGGGCACGTAAGATAATAGATTACATACCTAGTTTGAAAGCTACAGAAAACATTTCCACCTTACATCCTCAAGTTGGAACTCATTTGCCTCTTCAGTAAGCTTACATACAGTACCATTAAAACATTTAAAGTGTCATAGTAGAGGAGGTACATTCCATAATGTGCTGAATGTGAATGCCAATATGTTTTCACCGAACATGGTTAAACGTTTCTGCTCTTATGGATTGTGAACAATGGTTGGGAGCTAGTAGCCAGTACGTCTTTGGACAGTTTTCAATTCTTCTCAATTATCCTCCTAATCCTATTTGCTGTTGGATTAAAAGTGAATACAGAGACTAGCCCAATTTGTTGTTTTTTACTTTTGGGCTTAATAATGTGTCTTGAACTGCATACCATGCTCGTTTTTTGTCCTGTGTGACGTATCAGGGGAAGTTCTGCTCTGGCCGGTGGGCCCTTCTGCTATGGCCTGCCGTCTTGCCGCCTGCTCCCTCTCTGCTTCACCAAGTGTCACAGCCTCCAGGTTGCACGCTGGTTCCTTAAACGCAGCTCGCCACAGCACCTGCTTCCCACAGGCAGGTTTCTCTGTTCTGCCTTCCTGAACTGCTTGTGCTCTTATACTCATGAGGCTTGTTAAATGACCTCGGGTGTGGGCCGTTTAGTCCAACTGCTTGACCATAGTTAAAGGGACACGCCTGATCTTTACAATACTCTGCAGGCCTCTTCCTCGTCTCAGTACCATAGTATGGTAAATGATGAGAAAAAGTGGGGGAATGTGTTACAATAGCCCATAAATGCCGGGGGAGGGTTAGGCTGGTCTTCATAAGGTAAAGGAGATACCATGTCTCACCTGTGGATCTCCTCTTCCCCATCCCCAAGGACCCTCCACTGAGGTGATCCTCCCTCACTTCTCCACCCTACGGTCAGGATCCAAAAGCGATGGTCTATCCCATGCCACCTGAGAAGAGGATCCCAGGGCAGTGGGTGTGATGATGCCCTCTGGTTTCTCACAGGGGTCAGAAATGAGAGCCGGACGCAATGTTGTCATGGTTTTGTCAAAGATATTTATTAACCCTTTAAGTGCCATGGGTATTTCCTCCCAGTGCCAAGGCCTTTTTTGGTGATTTCGGTATGTGGCCATTCAATGGCTTGTAACTTTTTTGTTACATGAGATATCTCGGCCAAATTTGCCTCCTTTTCCTCCCCATATGTAGGCGGTCGTAACACCACCCAGGAATCCATGGTTGCTGTAGGGGGGTGAGAGAAAATAAGCAAAAAGGGCGAAAATGTTGTGTTTTTTCAAAAAATGCCAATAAAATAATGTACAAAGAAGCCTGTGGTTTTTTCCTTGTAAGAGCTAGGAACAAATGTTTTGCTGTGCTGAATTTTTCAATTTCCTGGCTTTCAAGAACAGGTTGAGTGGAAACGAAAAGAAAAATATTTTGATGTGGTTATCAACTGTTTTGTGAGAGTTAGGCGATTTTGGCCATTTTTGCCAATTGGACATGCATGGACGGAATGGAAGAAAAGGGTGGGAAAGCCGAATTGGAGGACAGAAAGACATATATTTCTGAAAAGCAAAATTCCAAGTTTGGGAAGGGGTGATTTGCGTAGGTCGGGCAACAACTAGGTCGAGGAAAATGCCATAGATTGGGGGAAAAGCAGGAAAATGACAGAAAAAAGGTATGTGGTGGACATGGTTGGCTTCGTACGGCAATGGCTTCTATGAATTTTGAGAAAAGCAATGCTCCGCTACATTCCCCCGACTCTTGCAGTTAGGAAAGCGCACATTTGTTATAGTGTTTTACAAAACAAGCAATACCACAAGCCAAACACTGAGCCATGGTACACAGGAGTTTTATGCTTACTGCCTGAACAGATGCACTTAGCATGTGTAAATCAGGCAAACCAGTGTGGTGAGGAATGGCAAGCATACTTTTTTTGAAAGAGCACAGGGAGACCTTTTCAAGGGTAGGTGACTTGTGCAAGTTACAAAAGTGTATGGTGCATAAAGCAGCGACTAAATGTAGGGCACATTTGGGAAATGAAAGGGTTGTGTGACAAAGGGCACCAGCAAATGGGTCAAAACGTTATGAAAACCACACAAACACAACAAATGTTATACCTTCCCGCCTTCCCACAGGTGTCCCGATGAAAATGGTACCTCACATGTGTGGGTGCACCTACCTGGGCGCCAAGGGGAAAGCCTAAAACACAAGTAACCCCAAGTCTGTTTTGACACCTGAATTTCACACTTTCTGCAGACGGGCACTCCATACAGATATGGGCCTCGGGTGTCCAAGCCACCAAGGAAAACAGGAAACCCCATGCATTTCCGAAAAGAGGACACCCGTGGGATTCCGCAGAGGTATGATTTGCGTAAATCAGCCCAGAATTTATTACCCAGACACCCCTGCAAAGTCCGAAATGTGGGGGAAAAAACGCATTTTCCGCAGATTTCACTCGACTCATCCATCGAAACAAGCCGCCAACAACACATGGCCTACCGTCCCGCGTTCTCACAGGTGTCCCGATGAAAACGGTACCTCACATGTGTGGGTGCACCTTCCGGGGGCGCAAAAGGAAAAGGGTAACCCACTGGTAACCCCAAGCCTTTCGGCACAGCCCATTTTGTTCATGTGGGCAACCTACAGATTTGGGCCTAGGGTGTCGAAGCCAGCAAGGAAAACGGGGAGCCCCATGCATTTCCCAAAAGAGGACACCATGTGGGTGTACCATCCCCTAAGCACAGCAGCAGCTCCAGGGAGCCCCAGAAGAATGACATCTGTAACATAGTACAGCTAGAGGTGGAGCCTTGGCTTGCAGACGGACAACCCACATGGGAGGGATCCGCTCCCAGGGAATGCTATGTTGGCATGCGGGGCAATTTGTGGCCTGCCCCTGCAATTGTGTCCCAGCCCACCAACATATCTGCCCAGACGGCCCATTCCCACCCACACCACCAACAATCCAGCCCCAGTCTCACCCACCCCACTGATAGTGGGCCCTAACCATAGAATAATAAAAAACAGTACTCACATAACGTTGCAGCTGCTCGCGTAGAAAAAGCTGTAAACAAAACAAAAACATGTTTTACCTACGGTCACACCAGCAAAATGTAGCCCTCCCCGGGGGCAGATAAGGGCCGGGGGGGCTGTCCTGCACTCTCAGGCGTCCCTTCCTAGGAGCAGATATCTGGTTACAGGGAGGGCTGCATGACATGGCACCCACTCCATTGCAGGTGGGGTGTGGGGAGGTCAACGCTCCATCCCATTAGAAAATTCCCTGTCCCTTTGGGGTGTCCCACAGCCCCCCCTAAAAAGCGTTCCACCATTTTCACTTTTTTCCTTTGGTAACCCAACTCCCCTTGCCCAAACCTTACTGCCCCACCCACTGGGGGGGCCTGTCCCACCATTTTTGGGGGCCCTCTCTTTCCTCATCCCGAATGGGTGGCGGGGGCACCTCATGCAGGCCTCCCTGAGCCTCCTACAAACGGCTGCATGAGGTTCACACCCCCCTTCATTTGGGGCTGGGGGGAGAGGGCCACCAAAAATGATGGGACAGGCCCCCCAGTGGGTGAGGCAGTAAGGTTTGGGCACCCCGGCACCAGATTGGCACACCAATGTGCCCCTCTGTGCCAAAGCAGGTATAGTAAACAAAGAAAATAATTCAAAATGGCAGCTGCCCTTTAGCGGGAGCTGAGGGGCCCCCTACACCACTGTGGAATTTTCTAATGTGAAGGGGGTGCACCTTTCCACCCCCACCCTAATTGGAGGGGCGGCCCATCTCATGTAGCCCTCCCAGGGACAGATAAGGGGGGGCTGTCCTGCACTCCTCCCTGGGCTCAGGCGTCCTTTCCTAGGAGCAGATATCTGGTCCCAGGGAGGGCTGCATGACATGGCACCCACTCCATTGCGGGTGGGCGGGAGGGGTTGTCAACGCCCCATCCCATTAGAAAATTCCTCGACCCTTTGGGGTGCCCCACAGCCCCCCTAAAAAGCGTTCCACAATTTTCACTTTTTTCCTTTGGTAACCCAACTCCCCTTGGCGCAGAGGGGCTCATTGGTGTGCCAATCTGGCCCCGGGGTGCCCAAACCTTACTGCCACACCCACTGGTGGGCCTGTCCCACCATTTTTGGGGGGTTCTCTCCCCCATTACCCCAAATGGGTGGCAGGGGCACCTCCCTGGGCCTCCCAGGGCCTCCTACAAACGGCTGCATGAGGTACACCCCCCCTCCATTTGGGGTTGGGGGGAGAGAGGGCCCCAAAAATTGTGGGACAGGCCCCCGAGTGAGTGGGGCAGTAAGGTTTGGCCACCCCAGTCCCAGATTGGCACACCAATGTGACTCTCTGCGCCAAGGTAGGTTTAGTAAACAAAGAAAATAATTCAAAATCGCAGGCTGCCCTTTAGCGGGGGCTGAGGGGCCCCCTACACCCCCAGATAATGTTCTAATGTACTGGGGGTTGACCCTCTCCACCAACACCCCAAATGCAGGAGGGCATCTCATTCAGCCCTCCCTGGGGGCAGATAAGAGGGGGGTAATCATGCAGCCCTCCCTGGGGTTACTTGCCCCTTCCTAAGAGCAGATAACTGCCCCCAGGGAGGGCTGCATGAAATGACCCGAAGTCCATTTTGTGGGGGGTGGGGAGGACAACCCCTTTACATGAAAATAAAAATTCCCTGGTGGTCCAGTGGGGGGGTTGGGGGGACACTCCCCCCCCCCCAAAACCAGCCATGCTAATTGTGTTCCTCCCCCACCCCCGGGGGCAGATGGTCACCCATCCGCCCCCAGGGGTCTCCATACATGTGGCCCCATGCTTTGGGGCCATGGGGGAAAGGGGCCCTTACCTAGTAAGCTGCCCCCCCCTCTGTAACACATCCCTGGTGTCTAGTGGCCATTGCTGGTCCTGGATCGAGCGCCCTGCGCCCAATCCAGGAGCAGCAATGCTTACAAACAGGGTGTCGCTGGAAAGGGGAGAACCTCCCCTTTCCAACGACACCATTCCTGAAAAAATCCCTGGTGGCTAGGGCCCCCAAACCCCCTTCCCCATCACGTTTTTTTTTCTTCCTTTTTAAAAAAATGTTTATGCCCCCTCCCCTGGGGGCAGATGATCACCTGTCTGCCCCCAGGGGTCCTTATATATGTGCCCACATGCTTTAGGGGCCGGGGGGGAGAGAGCTGCTTACTGTAAGCAGCCTCCTTCCCCCCCACGTCACAAACGTATCCCTGGTGGTCCAGTGGGCATTGCTGGGCGCGGATCGAGCGCTCTGCGCCCTCTCCACGCCCAGCAATGCTGTCACACAGGGGAATCTCCCCTTTCCAACGACACCTCCCTCGATCTCCGGCTTGAAATACAGCCGGAGATCGAGGGGGAGAAAGGTGAAGACTCACCTTCTATTTTCACAGCAGCAGATCGAAATGGCTGCTGCAGTGAAAATGACTTTCACTTTCACGTCGGCGTGCTTTACGCAGGCCGACATGAAACTGAAGGTAATCCAGCCCCCTGGCAGTGAGGGGGAACCTCCCCCTCACATAACCCAGGGGTTGGATTACAGTTTTGAGCGATCCCAAAACAAGGTGCCAAAAAGGCATCTCGTCCTTGGCACTAAAAGGTAATGTCAAGGACGAGATACCTCGCCCTTGGCACTTAAGGGGTTAAATGAAAAAGGGTTGTGAAAATGCCTCTCTGACCCTATGAGAAAGAGGAGTTTCCCTACCTTTAAACCAAAACTAAGGATCTGTCTGTGCCAGGATGTCAATAACTGAAAAGGTGTGCTTGTGTCCAAAACGTCCTATCCTGACCCTCATACTACAAACAAACAATAAAAGTCTGTAAGGAAAATATCTTCAACTTGAAACTGGCAAAAAGTGTTCACAACTGAAGTAAGAATAATTCCAACATAAATGTTCTCCAAGGTGGAAGCCCTTGGTTCCAAAGGGTGGATCCATACCCCTGGATTTTTTGTTAGCTTAGTGATCATTTAGTAACAGATGCAGTGACCCAATTAACATCAGTATCACTGTACATGTTACACAGGCACCTCTACTGGCCAGAAGTAACAGCATTGTCCAGTGACGACACACAATCATCCTGACAATTTTTATTAAGATAACGTTGAAAGTCAGACAAAATAACTTTGGGTCTTCTCCTTGCGTGTACTAGCGTTACAAATCTTCATATCGTTCGCCCACATGAGATTGCACAGCCAGTCCTTTACTGATGGGGCATTGTTGTTTCCAACCAAACAAGATTTGCCTCTTGGCCAAAAGAAGTCCCAAATTCAAAAATCTGCGTTTCTCCTCCACCATTGTCTCTGTAATGCCAAATAGTAAGGCATTTGAGGAAGAGGAGCTAAATGCTCTGTCAAAGCCTTTGAAACAGCACACACCCCTTTCCAATAGGTCAGCAGGCGGGGGCAAGTACATAACATATGCAGCAAGTTAGCATCATCACTAGAACATCTGGGGCATCTGCCCAAGCAATCCTTCCCAAACTGGCTCACCCTAGCAGAGGTGAAATGTAGTCTATTCAATATCATAAAGTGAATCAACCTAAACTTGGAATTATAGAAAATCTTTCTTGTTAGCCCACAAGTAGCAGCACATTGCTTATCCGTGAATGCAACATCCAAATCTCGCTCCCATTTCATGCTAATAGCAGGGACCTTATGCACAACTGTGAACAGAAAGCGATTATAAAGTACTCACACACTCTTTGCATTAACATGTATACATGACTTAGCAGGGCTGACTTTGGGCTCATTCGGGAACTCGTGCCACAGTACTCTGAAGGCTGTTCACACGCAGTTCTTTTGTTTCCTACTGTGCATCATAAGGTTCCTGTTTAGGCAACAAGTTCTGTAACTATCTTTCTTTAATGCAACTTCGCCTTGATTTGGAAAACAATGTCTTTGTTTAACATCAGACTTTCCTTGGTTCAAACAACAAACACCAATCTTTCCTTGGTTCAGACAACACAGTACTTCTTTAACATTTCTGGGGCTTGCAAATTGTTTGGTATAGTCTCCTGCCAGGTTCCTTTAGGCAATGGCCACTGTCTGGTGTACTCTCCTGCCAGGACTTTTTCTGCAACATCAACTAACTGGTATACTCACCTGACAGGACTTTTTATATATCTTAATTGCCTGGTATCTTGCTTGCCAGGACTTCTCATGCATTGTACGGTGTTACAAATATTGTATGTATTATTCTTGGTTTCATATATAAGTTTGTGCTAAGGTTTGCCCCACAGTTGCACTTTAGTTCTTCATTGGGGTTGTACTTTGCCTTTTTTGCGTTCAAACAATTCTTCAATGGTATTAGGTTCAAATTGTTGTTGCCGCGGTTATCAGAACCCCCCCGGAGTCCACACTGGCTTCGGGTAGACTCATCGGCTTTCTCCAGCATCTCTGCTTCTGCTACGTGCTACTTTCACTAGCTTTCCAAACTGGAGTGTGTGTACTTTCTCCCGGCTTCCCTCGTGGATATGCAGTCCCACGCCTGCTTCTGTTCAGGCCCCGGAATGGAGAATGCCACCTTCTTGAATTCCCGAGCGCCCAGGACCTCTCTCGCGGTCCCCAGCTTCTCCATGGCACCTGTGTCTCTGGTACTCCGTCCCTCCCTCCCTCCAACGTGGTGGCCTCCTCTGCTATGCCAGACCAGTACATGATCTTTGCGTTCTTGAGCTTCGGGACAGGAGCCAACGTCTCCTCCTGCACTGCCTCTCCGAATGCGCTCACCAGCTTTAAATGTCCTGCACACAGGTGCTTTGGAAACTGCATGTTGGGTCTCAGGTTCTTGGTATCTAGTTCAAACTCCTGCATCCTCCTCTCCTCGTCTCCGTACTTGGGGAAATTCAGGATTTGAAGTCCATAGGTAGTATTGGATACATGGAATTTGAATAGCCCTTCTTATAGATTTTACAAAAAGGTACTTTGAAAGAAAAATGTGTTGTGTTGGTTCTGTTTGGGTTTGTGTCATGATTATGCACTTGTCCAGAAAAATATGAAGAAGAGGTTTCTTTACTGAGAAGGAGTAAGGTTAATGATTCAGTACTTCCTCCATTCCTTGTTTTTTTTTAATTAAGCCTAGGAAGTGGGAATATATGAAATGTGTTAGGATAAATGTGTTAGGATGATGAAATAATGTTAAAGGTTTATGTTGCTGTGGTCACTGTGTGGTCTTTTTCGTTTTGCTTTCTAAACCAATAAAACATTTTAATAAAAAAAAACTTCTTCAACAATGATGAATTTTGCAAAATATTCTCCATGTTGCTGCTCTCCAGAATTATTAAGTGGATGAATGAGAATAAGTTGCTATCTCTCCAGCAGACCAGATTAAGACCTGGTTATTGTACCCTTGACAATATGTTTACGCTCCATATCCAATTCCAAATAATTGCTGCACCCCACGGAGGATATTGTATCTTTGTTTTATTGACTACACAGCCTCTTTTGATTATGTTAATCAGGAGAGACTTTGGGAGAAAATTTAGGTCTAGGGTATTTGCCCTTGCTTATTACACCTTATTAGATCTGTGTACGCTGACACTAGGGTAGTTGTCCGTCTTCATTTAGGGGTGTATCTCACAGGTGATATTGACACGAATAGAGGTTTAAAGTAGGGGTGTGTTCTGGCCCCCATTTTATATAACCGCTACGTGGCTGATTTGGAGGCTGCGTTTAGGGTCACTCGTAGCTTCCAACCTAAGATTGCGAATGAGGAGATACGTTGGTTAACCTCTGCGGACACCACTGTCATCCTAGACCTCACCCCCATTGGTTTACAGAGATCATTGGAGGCTTTATCTGATTTTGCAACTAAGAATAATCTAAGCGTCAATTTATTTAAAACTAAAGTAATGATTATTGTTACTAATTCCCGTAGTAAGAAGAACTTCTGTTAAAAGATCAAGGGGGAGTACCTTAGAAGTAGTTGACATGTATCAGTATCTTGGTATTCCCATTATTAACAATCCTACCACTCCCCCCTATGGGGAGGCTCTTAATGGAAAAGCGATGACTAAATGCAACGTGATCAAAAATGTTCTATTTAGGAAGGGAGGATATTCTGTGGAGGGTTACGTCCAGATATATAAAATGAGTGTAATCCCCTGTGTGTATATGGCCTGGAGGCTCTGACTATGAACCACATACAATGGTTTGACAAACTAGAGGGCAAGGTATGGAGGTCAGTATTGAAAATCGCACGATCTGTACCTGTGGAAGCTATCAGATGTAAGCTGGGTCTCGCATCTCTCAGAACTCTTGGAAAATTCAGCGCTGTAAATTGTACGTTAAGGTTATGTCCACTGAGACTGCAGAAGATTCTGGAATGGGTATTATTGCCTGTGACCATCAAAGCAATAATAATAATCCCTTGTTGAATGGCATTGCTACAGCATCGGAGGCGTTTTGTCAGGATCTCTGCCTGTCGCATCCATTTGGACATGAGGAATTGCTGACGGGTTTCTGTCGGAAGCTTAAAATTAAAGCGAGTGAAATGGGGTAGGTCACTTAACATTGATTGGCTCGCCCACAAAAACCGGTAGTACAGTATGCTTCTCAGGTATTTTTTAATGGTAATCTCCTGTGAATATCTGTTGCAATTTTGCAGTAATGATCTTAGACATTTTATATTTTATCTTCATTTTAATATTCTCCTTTGCAATGAGTACACAGGTGCATGCATCAGCATACCAATTGAGGAGAGGAATTGTAGGTATTGTAAGTGCGAGGTAGAAACTATAATTTACTTACTTACGGGATGCAAAACATTGACCCCTTACTATCTCAAAGGATATGCCAATTTTGTTAATGAGATGTCTTGTATTTCACCAATTGTCGGTTGCAGTGTATTCTGCTAGATCCTTGGTAATCACAGGTGCAGTTTATCACATTTGGAAAAGGTGGCAGTATAAGTGTAGGACAGAGGGCTTGTTTTAAAGATTTTGAAGGTATAGTTAAGTAATGTTTTGTATGCTTTGTATTAACTGTATTAATGATGTATGTTTTAATGAGGAGGGAATTAATGTGTTATTAGTGCTATGGGTTTTGTATGTTGTAATCAAACTATTACATTGTATTTTTAGTGAGGATGTATTTCTCTGGATGGATTGTATAATTGTGTAAATGTATTTGAATGTTGCATTTATCTCAGTTTATTCCGCCCCTTTCGTGCAAAAGGCTTTGATTAACTTTACATGCGCAGTAAAAATAAGAAAAGTATCACTATCACATACCATTAAATGTTTTCTTTCTGAGTTACCAGGCCCAGTGTATATATTTAGAGAAAACAAATACTGTTGGATCATCAGCAGTACATTTAGACAGGGTTAACACGTCCTGAAGGTGTCTGATATTATATTTAATCAGGGCGGGTTTAAAATAGCTTTTCCAGAACCCCACATAATAGGGAAACAGGAACAAAAAGTGGTCTGTGCTTTATTTCTCAGCAGAACAAGCAGGGCTTTTCTCAGACTCCACCACATGCCATTTGAACAGTTGGGAGTTCAGAGGCAGCAGGCCACGTCTTTGCTTCATATATAAGGATCTTGCAAATGGAGGATTGATCATGTCTGTGTATCTTTCTGGGCCAAGAATCACTTTACAACCATGGAATTCCTATGTTAATGCGAACATAGTAAAATAACGTGCAATGTTTGCCTTTGACTTTGGCAAATAGCCCTCTCCTTTTGCTCTAGTTCACCTGTGCACCAGACTTCAGGGACCTAGTCTCCAATAAACTCCATCCATACCTGTTGAGGTGTCCTAAAAAATATGCCTTCTCATCCTCCAACACTTTTAGCTTTACTGTGAAAAACATCATACATTTTAGTTCTTCCTATAAACGCAGACACACCCCGCATCAAAATATCTCCATTCCCTGCTGCAAGTGTGCAGGGTCTCTGGCCTCGCAGTGTTAGCGTTGTTGAAGGACCACATTGCCCACCTCCCTGAGGTCACGCCACTGTCTGCCTTTCTCCAGCTTCTACTCTGGTCAGTCCTCACTCGGACTTTGGAGGATTCCGCAGACCTGTCTACGGCATCCTCTTGACTGAGGACTTGCTCCTTATTCAGACTTATTCGTTCCCAGATTTGAACTTTCCGGAGGTTGACAGGCTTCATGCGGTCTCACTCCTTCAAGGAGTCCTTCCTTGCTGTTTATGTCCTGTGGCTGGGTCATCCACAGCGGAGTACTACAGTCTTTCTTTTGTGTCCATGAAGTACTCCTTTTGCCTCCTTGAGGCCACCTCATCCCAGGACTGTCTAGAGCTGTAAAAGGAGCAGTTTTCATATCTAATTTAACCTTCTTCCGATCAGTACTTTTAGGAGATGACTCAATATTACTTTGGATGTTCCTTTCATTCTTCCTCATCTTGGTGGAGTCAAATCTTAAATGAGGTAAAGAGGGAACATTGCAGTAACAAACAGTACTGTTCTCGTGTTGGTCCACTAAAGACCTAAGGGGTTGCATGGTATTAAGGATATTTCTAAATGGGAGTAGTCTGGACAATTAAAATAAAGAAGAAAGAAGAGTCCAAAAGTCTGTCTGTCAAAAGTAAAGAATCTGTCTGTGTCGCACCTGTGCTTGCCCTCACGTTCTAACTTAACTGTGTGTAGGGTATTGGATAAAGTATATAAGTGCCTCAAAAGAATATCAGGATGGTCATGGAGTTTCTTCTCAACTCCCTTTCCCACGCTTAAGTCACTCAGGATCTCCAAAAGTTCATTTTGTTCCAAACAGTTCACAAAAAGCCAGTGCAATAGTGTTCTTATTCAGCACATTTCATGTACTTCTCTCAGGCTTCCCTTGCCCGTTTCAAGGCTTTCTAGGATAATAGTTCTACTTTAACAATGTTCCTGGGTGGATCTTTCCGGCTTTCCTCACCGGCGCTTAGACCCTCTTTACTCGTTACTTTCAACTCTTTAGTATTTTACATTACAATATTTCATCATCTTGATACACAGGGCTCCCTTCCCCAATCTTCCTGCTTTCCTTATGTGGTTTGTCGAAGACCTTTGAAATGGCACAGCTTTCCTTATTCCCTTGCCTGACCACTCCGACACTGTTACATCCTGGTTTTCGTATTCCTTATACTCTGTTAGTCTTTCCTCAAGCATGCCTTCTAGAACCCCAACAAGTTCAACTTTCTCATCAGTTCATGTAATCCCTCAGTTCTGTTTAATCCGATCGCCATCGGGTTCTTGCTTCACTCAATATTCTCTTCCATATCCTTTCCTGTCGGCTTTCACTTCCATCAACTTTATTCAACTAGCTTTGCACCTCAGCGATACATTGATTAACTTTCGAATTTCACAGATATTTTTCAACAATGCAGTATTCCACAGGACCACTCTGTTACTTTGTTTCATCACAGTTTAAAATAACCAGCGCTTTCTTTCAACGCGTCTCACTTCTTAAGCGTAACTTTGCTTACAACTTGGTAATCATTTGCCTTGTTACAAACCGGGCTCTCTCATCACTTTGAACTCACCGGCTGTACTTTAACAAGGCGTCCTTCACAATTGTTTTTTCCGAGTTCAGGGTCTCTACCCTCCTGCCCCTTAGACTTTCCTGGGTGGCTTTGCTGTCCCAGGCAAATGAGCAATCTCTTGGCAGAATTTCCAGAGAGATTAACCAGCTTCTCGACTTCCTTTGACAAACCCTTTCGGCTTCTTGGAGACACGGCTCCCTCGCCACGCTTTCTCCTGCTTCAACCAGCAGCCTTGTAGCATCCCTGCATCCCGTTCTCTCAAGCCTGGTTTTCAATAGCCTCTGTTCAGCTGCACGCCATCTCGCCTTTGCCTTCCTGGCTTTCCGTGCTCCCCTTGTGAATCTGGGTTACACCTTTTAGACTTCAGTTTGTTTCTCAATTGAATTCAGGTGTTGGTGATCGTAACTAAATGCCTGACTTCGCTTGTCCTCATTAGAGGGACATTCATAGAAAGAGAAAAATCTTTTTGAGTGTAGGTGTTCCGTCGTAATGTTATTAAGATGGGAGAAGCATTGAGAGGGCTCTGGGGAATCCAGGGTTCTGGCTGACAGGCTGTGGGGATGTCGGGTAGGGAGCTGTTTGTAAGATCCCCTGGAAGTGGGAAGGGAAAAACCCCCCTGGAATAAGAACTCTCCCACATTAGTAAAACAGCAAATAATTTGGTCAGGATAGTTTACCACAACTTTAACTGGAGAAAGAATTGTAACTTTTCTTCAGCCAGCTTTCACAACTCTTCTGCAAAGGTCACAATTCAACATGTTGTTTTCTACTAGCACTACTCCTCAGCACTTGCACGCTCTACTACCTGGCTTATCCTTTCACCAGGTTTCTTCTGGACAATCACGTGTTGCCCTACGGGTATACTCGCCTGCCCATCTACTTCTTCAACCACCAGAACAGAAAAGTGCTTCAATGGTAACTTTCATATTAGAACAACAACTTTAATAGTATTCCTGGGTATCAAAAATGTTAGCAGCGTTCAGGGAATAAAACATTCACATTAATCCACATTAGGACTGTTCTGCAAATGATGCTCTTCTCTCCCTGCATAGCTCATTCTAGAAGGGCAGCCTGTTTGCCATCTTTCTTTCCCTTCTGCTTCAATAGTTATACATTAGCTAGGATACAGTCTTTTCCTGTTGCTACCTTGGCTTTGGCAATGTTTAGTTCAGTCACATTCCTCTCAACATTTGAGCAGCACCTCCTACACACCTTGGGATTAGTGTTACTTCCCTCTGGCTTTTGGCAATGCTTGGTGATCTAAAATTGTTCAGGTTTAGCTTTCCTTTGGCTTTGGCATTGCTTGCATCCCTTAGTTCTTAATATTGTCTCCCCACCGGGTTTTTGGGATCTCCACAAACCCACAAAAGGGACATCACAGCTACTTTGTTTCATTAACCGCTCCGGTACCACTTGCAAGTGGAGAACTCACCAGGTAAGCGCCGCTCTTGCTCGGTGCTCGCTGCCCATTCGCTTCTGTGGCTCTCCTGGGCCTGGCAAACAATTCCTTATTGATCGCTCTCAACGCCACCACACCACCTCTGAGCTTCCCAAGTTCCTACAAATCTTCTGCGTGACCCAGTCACCGGAGATCTGTGTTTTCCACCACGCGACTTTCTGCTGCACAGGGGGATATGGAGAGGTGCTGACCCTCTCGTGACCCTCCGTGGTCCCGGCGTCTTCACGCTTGATTAATCCCGTCTCCGCCTGCAGACACAGCCCACAGAGCATACACTGCTTCCTCTGCTTGGCCTCTCTGGCTTTTCCAGCTTCTCTACAGTCTGCACCTGAGGGAGCCATTTAAACCACCCAGTCTCCCTCAGGTGTGGACAATCCCCACTAATTACCTGATTACTACAGTTTTGTTCCTCTACATCCCCCTTCCTCGTCTCAGTACTAAGGGAATTATGGGACTATTAGTCCCCAGCGGAAACATTTCAGTTTTTATACATTTTCTAAATGAATATCACAAAGGTTTATTTTCAATCCTTTTGGAAGAGAGGAATATATGTTTTTAGATGGAATGCTGTTTGCATTTATAATCTTCCTTCCATTACACTTTTGGGAATTTTCAACTGAGTTCCCTGAGTTTGAGAAAGATGTCTATCTATTTTATTCCTACATGGTTTCTGACTAACTACATCCACACTAAGATGGTTAACCTGTGAAACAGATGGGTTATTGTGACAACAAGCCATTATATACTCTGGGAGTGGAAAAATGTCTCGTTCAAAAGATGACAAATGCTGTGTCTCATCCCATGGATTCCTCTCATCTCCTCCCAGGTGATCCTTCTGCTGCGTCTGCCTTTGCCTGGCCGCCTGGGAGGAGAGTTTAGGCAGAGGTTCAGTGGATTCATCACAGTCTCCTCCATTTCATGGGACAACCCAGCCCTGCCATAGGAATCAACGGCTTTCTGAACAAAGGCAAGATGGCCACTGTAAGCTTACTGGCTTTCTGCCTTACCCTCTGGTTACTCAAGCCCCTGTCTTTGTCCCCCTTCCCTCTGATTTGATGTTGGGTGAAAGGACCATATATGGCTCAGGGGCTGCCCTCCCTCCACAGAGACTGCTTGTTGGGTACACCTTAGGGATGGGACCTTACTGAATGGAAGGAGGTGTCAACTCACATTCTGTGTTGGGGGTGTCTAGTTTTGGCTGTGTCACAATGCCTGTGGTCCTGCCTGAGTCACCCCTGTCTGAAACCGAATGAATGCTCTGAAAGGCATGGCGTTGTCTCCAATACACCTCCACTGTTTTGGGTGCCTGGTTTTGGGAGAATGACTGAATGCTTGTGAGCTTGATTGGGGACTGCATGAATGCAATAGTGTGCGATTGGCTGGCTGATCCTAGCTCAGAGTGAGTGAATGGGGGAATTTGTGCATATCAGAAGATGCCTCACTTAACTCTGTGTAAGAAGCTAGGAGTTTTCCAGGAAGCCTGTATCCTGAATCCAGCTGGTGGAAGGTATTCTGCTGCTGCAACTCTTCATCAAATCCAAAGGTTGCTGTGAGGATTTAAGGACTGATCATTCAGGGCCTGGACAAGCAACCTCTTCCTGTTGCTACGAGGGGGCATCGTGCAACTGCTGTTCTTTGCCTAGATTTTCGTGGAAGCCAAACCCGAGCGCCTGCTGTCCTAGAGCGGTATCTTAGCGGGTCCTGTAGAAGAGTGAATGGACATCTTGTGCCCATGAAGTTCACCAGCATCGTCCAGGTTCCAGAGGCTGTCTGTGATGCCTGGAAAGCCAGACTGCAGGGTTGTCGCCCAGAAAAGGGGTACCCTGGGTTAGTGCTACACGATACCACGACCTTGCCAATTTTTAACCAATCGAAGAAATCTTCAAGTGGCACTGCAACCTCAACATCTGTCCACTTTCCCACGGCTGAGGAAGTTCAAAGTCACCTGCAGAGACGTGGCCACTGGTTGGGTTCCTGCCCCTGCGCATTGTAGAACGAGTTCTGAGGGTCAGACTTGGTGGAGGTCTGCAGGGCAGTCCAGTGCTCGGGTCCAACTCGCTAGAAGCTATCCGGTCATCTGTGCTGTGACTGCAGCACCGAAGAACCGAACTGGGACAAACCATGAACCAACAAAAATCGACACCTACTTCTGTCACTGCATCCGCTTCCTCCAAAGGTCATCCGCGGAAACCAAAGGGCTCATCCCCACCTCCCAAGCCTTGTCGAGGCCCACAGTCAGTTTCATTTTTGTGGGACATCAACAGCCGGTGGTGTAACCCAACAAAGGAAACCACCACGACTGACCATCAATGCTGCCTTTCCGACACTGCTTGGTTCCCTTCTCCTGCCTGACAGCAGCAACCCAGCAACTTCTTCTAGAGGGAGTCAATACTCGAGGGGCATTGGAGAGACTCCTTCACTTCGCCTTTCATAGCACCCAAGGTACTGTGACGAGGAAGAGGGGCTTCCCCATGCAGTGGTAACTCCAGGGTTGCAGATTCATCTTAAGCCCAGCTCCCTTGATGCTTCCTAAGTAATTGGTGAGTGATGGGACCTGTAGAGACAAGAGTAGACAATTACTGAAAACACTAGGACTGAGCATTAATATATAAGCAAAGTATAACTTACCTTTTATTGCAGGTTTCCTAGTTGGTGGGGTGGGGGGGTAATTTGACTCCACGCAGTTTTGCATTTCTTTTTTTTATTTTTATTTTTATTTGTTTATGGTTCAAATACGAAATGTAGAACCTTTACAAAACTATTAGCAATGGTCAACAACATATATACATTACAATTTTTTTTATATTTAAAATTTCATATAATTATATTTGTTCCTAAAAAGGAAGAAAGAAAATTTAAGAGACTGCACAAATACACAAAGACCATCTTGGTAATATTGATACCTAAAAAACTTTAAATGGGGAAGCAAAATCAGAAAACCAAATCCTCACATTTAAAGCTCTGGTTCAACCTAGTTCAGGCTAAACTGTTAGAAATTCAAGCAAATAAAACAGTGTCGAAGATCACAGGTGACTGCAATCTTTGACCTCTAAAAACAATCTTTAAAATCCAAAAACTTTTACAACTTTGTGAGACAAACAATGTCACGCCTGATCAGATAATATTAGTTGATTGTCAAAAGAAACAAGTTCTATTTCTAATGGTTTGCAGAAGCTTACTAATTCAAATATTAAAGGTTTGTGGGAGCCCTGCATCCTTTTGGCTCATAGAAATTGAAGACAATCCTCATGATCGATATTTACAAATTTCATAAATCTGTTAGTGCTCATGGACTTAAAATGTGGGCAATCGAGTATTAGATGTTTCATGGTTTCGTTAGGCTCATTGCATGTGGGGAAGCGACATTTACTCTGATTCTTTCTCCCTTTATCTTTCCAATTCACGGTCCTTTCCCTAGTATGGTATAAGTTAAATCTATACCATATATAGGCTTTTCTCATGTGATTGCAGGGAAATAACACAATATGATCATATCTTGGAACGCGCTGTTTAACAAATGCACCATATTCTTTATACAGTGTTGGGTGTCATGACCCACGTTTGGACTATTATGCTGCAACATTTGGTGCTGTGGCCTTAGGAAATCCAAGAAGGCCACATTTGCGCCAGAATCCTGGAGAACCGCGCAGCCTTTGCGCACAACAAAATGGTCGCCTGACCTGCCACCCACCAGTGTGAGCGTGAGGGACCGGAAGCGCCATGGGTAAAAGGTGGTGCCCAAGGAAAAACAGCAGGGCCTGTTGGCTCAAAAAGCGCTTTGAAATCACCTTTGTTTCTCTGAAATGCAAGCTAAAAATGCCTATTTTAAACATTGCAAGATATTCAAAAATCTCACTGAACACCAGCAGACATTTGGCAGAATGTATTCTTGTGTGCATACACAATCTGGAAAGATGAAGAGCCCAAAACAATGTTTATAACAAAACTGGCTGAGCTGTGGATGTCAGCAGCTGAAGTGAAATTGGACTGAAAGACACTAAAATCTAAATGTTTAAAATAAATGAGTGACCTACTGTTGAGTGTCACATAGTTTGCAACTGTTAAATGTCATAGTTTTGAACTTAGAATCAGCGTTCTAGCTGCATGTGTAAAAATTGTAAGTTTGATTTGGATGAAGAAAAACTGGGAACCAAAGTGACATTTAGCTGAAGCCTGGCTTAAGAGAGTGAATTCTGCCCGGCAACTACCCCCGACAGGAGTTGAAACTTGATCAGCAGCTGTGTTCCCAGGCCTGGCTGCATTCTGCTGCCCCTGCCAAAAGAAGATGACACCTCTCTGATTGAATTAGGGGAGTGGCACCTGGGGACTGCAGGAAACTAAACAAAGCACTGTCCTTGGGCTAGGCAAATGTTAAATTAGGGGGGTCATAAATGGCTTCTTCTTGGAAGTAAACGGGGAGGGGCACTACATCTGTGAGCAAGCTGAGCTTGGGGGAAGTGGACAAACCAGAAATTCCACCATGTGCTTTGGAAAACCACACCCCTTTGTGGCCAGAGCATAATTTTAAAAAGATTGATAATTCATAGTGCGGACTTGTAAAAATTATATAAATAATATCATCATTCTTGTGATTTTTCTGTGCACATTTTAAGAGGTGTTAGGACTCTGTGGTATGTTCTTGGGGATAGTAGCGGAAAAAAGGTTGTTACTCCAAATGTATGCATGTTAAAAATCTGACACTTTATCATCTGAAACCCATATCCCTGGTGCACATTTGTGTTAAATCTGGAAAGGTTTAGAGGTCGTTATCTGGTTGAAAAGGGCAGAATTCTGTCATAAGTGGACACAACATCTTACAAAGACAGGGATTGGATGGTTTGGTGCTACAGAAAATATGTTAACTGGATATATAATATTAGAAAAATGGTACATAGATAAATATGTATTTGGATCAGAAATAGATTTGTGTGCAATTTGACAAGGGGAGGATCCTCTGACCATAAACCTACCTCATCACTCCGACTCACAACTCAGTTCCCCCAATCAAGGGAGAGAGGAGAACTGGGCCAATGATAAGTTGAGAGGGGCAGGCTCAGTTATGCTACGCACACACCCACTTTCTAAAGACATAAAAAGAGCCACTGGAAGCCAGACAGGGACATTCACTTTCCACTTTCTTGCGGGTTGCTTTGCCGGGAGACTCCAGACTTCAAATCCATCAATGTCCAGAGACCAGAACTTAACTCCAGAACTTGTAGCAGAGAGGCCTGAATCCACAAGCTGAATCCTTTTGCCAGAACCGGTAGCTGACCCAGAAGGCAGAATTATCCAGAGAGACCAGAGATCCAGAGAGACCAGACCCAGACCAAATCGCTGAGAGCTGACCCAAATCGCTGTGCGCAGAACCAGTACCCAGTGGCGAGAGAACCGCAGCCAATCCTGTCCCGATCCGTGATGAAGTGGCATTCCTGTCCAAAATATAGTGTGAGTACTCAGCCAGAACTGTGCAAAACCAATCTCTTAGTTTAAAATAATCTAATTCAAACTATTTTAACCTATCTAGAACTACACCATAGCATTGTGTGTCCTTCTGTGACTTTAAAGCTGCAAAAATGTCATCTGTCATTCTGAAACTTTAAAATTTCATTTCTGAAAATCGACCTCCACAAAATCGTCCGTATCTCTTGAACCGTTTGTGATAGAAGCGCGATTTAACTTTTATTTTAAAGCTGAGATTCTAAGCTTTCCAATACGCTCAATCATGGTGCTTTTTAATCCCAGGGCCCATGTTATCTTGAACTTCATGTCATTATTCTCTACCATGTCTGTGTCCTAATCTCTTAAGAATTCCCTAAATTTCGCTCCCCTAATGCGAGCCAACGAGGAGGACTTTAAGATTCCAAGCATACTAACATCTCTACAATCACAATTAAAGTCCCCACCTAGAATAATCTCCAATGCTTGATGTTTACTCGATATGGTTTCTAGACAAGTGCCAAGTTCATCCAACATGACATCGATCGTAGTGTTAGCAGGATTCCAGTATAATGTGAGTATGAGAATCGGAGGGTACTTCAACAAGTTTATGTTCAGAAGTATACCTAGTAAACTCGCCGTTTCCCATATCCACTTACACTGGGCATTTACAGAGTTATTGATCGCAATTGCGAGACCTCCAGAAGGTCGACCATAAAGAGATCTTTTTGCCAGCGAACAGTACGTGGAATATCCTGGTATCGTAAAAGAGTCCATTTTCATTGTTTCCTGCAATAAAATTATCATTGGTTAATTATCAGCGGGTAGTGACGAGTGCCATCTCATGAAATTAGAGTAGCCACATGTATTCCAAGAGAGGACATTTAATTCAATACATTTAGAGATAACGGTACTTTGGAACCCAGAATAGTAGAAGGCATTGGTTCAAGCCAGGGCATACCTTTTGTTTTGGCTACTAGATTCAGTAACTCATGAATGGCACGGTCCATACCAATATCAGACTTTTGGTCAGACTCACCTATCGCAGGGGTTTCAACAACGGAGGGACTGAGAAATGCCAGAAAGTAATTTGCACGTTCTTCGGATTCAAAAGTGGTTAGGGTAAATCCGTTGTTTTTTATTTCAACACGGTTAAACCAGAGAAATGTCATGATGGCCTCGGAGCTCAGATAACAGGTAGCTCTGAAGTTATTGGTCCTAGCCATAGAAACTCTCAAAATATCCCCTGATGTAACCATTCTTAGTTGAGGTATTCGTGAAAATAGGGCCAAGATGAAGGATCGATTAATGCGCATATTGGCCGTAGACACATTATCCCCCTCAAGGCCTATAATGTAGAGTTTTTTATCTACCAATGGTTGTTGCTCAGGGTTTTGGCCTTCTAAGCGAGGGGGAGACATGGCATCCACCCTTACCATCTGTGGAGGATGGGGTAATAACATCTTAGTTAACGTTTCGGTGTTCAACGGTCCTTCATATAATGCCTTTCTCAGTATTTCAAGACTTTCTTGGTGAGAGTGCAATGAGCCTTTGCCAACAATACTTTCAGGCATAGACCTACTTAATGCCAGACCATGCATAGAAATACAGTTGAGAGCAATCGTATTTTTCACCAAGTCATTATCGGGAGTTAGGACAGTCCTGGGACACTCTTTGGGTGCCTGGATGAGATCAGGGTCTAGTTTAGTTACCTTACCCCTGCCATTTGCCATGCTCGAAATATTAGCACTGCTTAAAACATTTTTATTTGAACTTAAATCTTTAAGACTAGGTGTCTCGATACATGCAGCACTATATGATTTTCTTGAAGGCACAATGGACTCATTATTTTTTAGGGGGTCTTCAGTGGAGACGTCTTTTCTGGTCGTGCGACTTCTGCCAGAAACCGGAAAGTAATTGTTCAGATTAATTTTAACACTTTGAATGGTGTCGGCTTCTGACATATTACTGACGATACCGGTGGCTCTTATTTCAAGAGAAGCAGATGGTGTGTTGGAGATAGAATCAAGTTTACAATTAACTGGCTTCACAGGCTCTGCAAATTTTTTGGAAGCCGCTTTAGTCGCTTTGAGTTTAGGTGAGGCCTTTGGTTTCAATTTGGGAGTTGGTATAAGAGCCTCTTGGCTTTCTTTCGATAGTTGGTGTAAATCTATGCTTTTTTCATCAGAGATTACAATCACTGTTTCCGATTGGCCAGTCAGAGAGGCCTCCGATGGCAAAGACGCAGCGTTATTTCTTTCGTTACTGCGGGTCTTTTTGAAAAGAGCTTCCCTTCGCCTTTTAGCATATCTTTTAACAGCTCGGAGATGAGTCTTTTTTGCTCGGCGCGACAGAAAGGAGAAATTTCCATCAGAATGCAAACTTTCTTTCTCCTCCTGTTGCTGCTGGTTAAGTAGTTTCACTAGAGACGAGGGACTGTCAGGGGGGTCGACCGGTTGTACCAGTTTGGATAGTTGAAGGGCAATTGTTAAGTTCATAGCTTCAACTGAAGCCTTAAGCTCTTTTATTTCACTATTGCAAGTACAAGGCATAATGGCAGGGGGAATGGTTACAGGCTGTGTGTCTGATACCAAAAAGTCCTGACAGTATTGGGTGCTTTTTTCAAAGTGTACTGGGGCAGTGTTAGTTGAGGGGTTTAGTGGAGGTACACAGTCAATAGATCTTATGGTGTCTGCAGCAATAATAAACCCTTCAATCTCATCCATTTTTGAGCATAAATGGTGTAAGATGGCTTTAATACCCTTCAATTCCAAGTGGGTCAAATCATGGCCCTTATCCAGTAGGTCCAATATTTTGATAATCACCAGGAAGGTGCCTAGAGACCTCGGGTCCTTGTCATCAGTGAAACTAGAACTCCCTGACAATCCAGCTTGGGAAGGCTTGATGGGTACATCCGCCAAGTCAGAGGAGTACGATATGCGTGGTGGTGGCAATTCCTGATGAATGTCTTCGACAGGGTCCCTATTGGCCACGTTAGCATAACTTTGATTGTTTGGTGAATTATGATCTAATAAATTCATCCTTTCGACCAACCAAAGGCGAGGGGGGTTAACATGCCAATTGCACTGGACACCTGTTCAACAAGCGCAGCCATGTTTTTCATGGTAAGGTTGTACTGGTCATTAGGTAATGGATTGGCTGGAGGTGATTCTGAACAGCTACCAAATACCTCGGCAGGTTGGCATCTAGCAGAGCTAGTCGCATACCGATCAATAAAGGGGTCTGAGGAAGTCTGGGTAGGTGGGTAGCTCTGTTCATTGGCATGAATTTGGGCTACATGCGAATCAGAGCTTGTGCATTTCAAGGTCCCACCAGGGGTGCCCACAGTAATCGCTTCTAATGCAGAAGGTTCGATGTACGAGGTGCGGCCAAGGCAGACTAACGAATCAATGCAAGTGGATGTGAGGACGGTGGAGCCAAGATCATTGCACCGCCCACTCCGCAATCGAAGATACCGAATGAGTCTGTGAGAGTAGGGAAGCTGCTAACCAATGAGTAGCAGCCGAATCTGTGAGTGTGTTGGACTAAATGGCGGTGTGCCTGCGTGTCAGCAGGTTCAAAGAAGATTCGAAGGGCAGGGGGCGTGCGGGGATAACGGCTCACCTTACTGCGTGGGACACAGTCTCCTATTGGATTGGAGTTGTTGGATTTCAGCAGTTATAAAAATGAAACGAACTTTCAATAGAGTCAGAACGTAACAACGAAGCAGCGAACAGCAAACAGCGCTACTTAGAGCGCGTACTTGATGCGCGCGCGACTCATGTGATATGGACTTCTGGGTAAGGGGGGGTGGGGCCACCTGGAGAAAATACAAATATGATATATTAACACTTTACATTTGTAAAGGGTGGTAAGTATAAGTCCTTAGAGTCAATTAGGTATAGTGTACCATGTAAGTCCAAAAAAGAATCCTCTTGGAAAGGGTAGACAATCCATACAGCGTCCTTGGTCCTGGAGGGGCGTCTGGGGCAGCGTCTGGACATAGCAAACAGCGCTACTTAGAGCGCATACATTTCTGCCAGTGTTCTGAAGTAATTGCCTGCATTTCTACAGTTGTATTTTTAGGTTCAAACAGTTCTTAGCCATTTTAGTACATTTTAGGACATGTACCATTTGGTGCATTATTGCTCAATCTAAGAATAACTGTGGTACCACATAATACTGTATATATTGTGTTCATTGTTAAAGTAGAGTTTCCCTAGTACAAAGTGAGCCTTGTTTATATATATATATTCAATTAAACCTAATCTTTATTTAATGCAATAATTGTGTTCTCACATAACATAGTGTGTGGACAGTCTTTGTGGGGGCTTGGGGATTCCTTATACTTACAAATCAGACTGCTTCACCGCCCTGTGAGTCTCAGACTCGGCTGTTCGTCCACCGCTGCTGTTTGGGAGCCTTGGCAGGGGTGCCTCTGTGCATCCACCCTAACCATAGTATGTAGTATCACAGATAAACCTCCCTCCATTCTTCATGTCTGAAGTCCGGAAAAATTAGGATCTCCGGAAGCTATACATGTAAGGCTTGAAAGCTATGGGGCCTCACCCACTAATCTCAGGGCAGTTATCTTTAGTGACAAATACACCAAGTCCTGTACCTTTTATTCAGTGTGCACAACAGTCAATGCTTGGGCCAGGCTATTCCATAGTTTAGAGCTTTTTGTTGAATATCCCACTCTGGAACTTCCCGGTGCTGGCCCCCACCTTCGATGACGACCTGCAGAAATCCTGGGGCGGCAGTGCTGGATTAGTGTTGGGTGACCTTTATTTGGGTGGGTTGTTTGTGTCCCTAGATATCTTTATGGCCAAGCTTGGTAGCAGCCCTATCATCATACTGCAATATTATAGGTTGAGGGCTGATGTAAAGGGGCTGTGGTGGATGTTCCCACATGAGCCTGAAACACATCCGCTCGTAGATGCTATAGTCACTTGTGAAGCGCCTAGAAGGTTTGTGTCCAGACTGTACGACATGGTACTGAAAGCCCAATCTGCAAAGAAGACAATACGGCAGAAATAGGAAAAAGCTTTAGACATCCAATTCACTGATGTCCCGTGGCAGAAATGTGCGCTTACTAAAGAGGTGTCCCTGTGTGCCCGTTATAGACTAATCCAGTTTACATTTTTTAAATCAGCTTCACTATATGCCTGCGAAACTCGCAAATTTTTCGCAGGACACCTCTGATGAATGTTTGAAATGTGGCCACCCCCGGCCGACACTGTGCATATGTTTTGTCACTGCCTGAGTATTGCTTGTTATTGGGCTGAGGTTGTGACTACCCTCCATGAGATGCTGGAGATCCCTCCCACGCTGGCCTCTGTTAAGTACCTTCTGGGGGACATAGGCAAGTTGTCAGTTGTAGCCAGAAGTTTCTTCAACGTGGCATGTGTAGTTGCCAAAAGGTGTGAGCTCTGTTACTGGAGGTCGAAGTCCTCCCCGACACACACAGAATGGTTGCGAAATCTCATTTTATACTTCGGACAAGGAGGAAATGCATGTGGCCACCATAGTGTCATCATGCAGGCCTAAAGACATTTGGACTCCCTTGCAAGAGCATTTGGCGGCATCAGAGTTATGTAGTTTGTCATTGACTAATGCTGTGCTTTAAGACCACGCCCTGTTTGTTCTCTCCATACTCTTGTGTATAATCCTGGGTAGGACCTTTGGCATGGCTACGATTGATGTCGATATGGGTTTGGTTAGGGTGCTGCGGTCACACTGTTTCATGATGGCAACACTTTTGTTTTGGTTTATTTACTGGACCAGCCCTGGTATGTTTGCCTATGTTTTTAATAAAGTTTTTAAAAAGAACTTCTCCACGTACAATTCACCACAGGGACGCTCCTTACCTTCGGCACCCCCACCACCCGTATATTGCACCTCTGTCACCCTTTCACATACTTTCCGTAGATGTACCCGATCCAAGGAGACATCCAAACTCACTTCTTGAATTGTACCTTCCAGAGAGGACTTGGGCTCCTGAATGGCCTCCATCTAACACTCCAGCGTCCCTCTGACTTTTGCTTTGGACCTCTCACACTCTGCACCATCCTCTGCCACCATCTCTCTTTCGTGTTTGTGTTGAGCGCCCACGTATTGCTCCATGTTCTGTTGACCCTTGGCCATTTCAGCTCTTCTGCACTGGATAGCTCACTGCTGAATCTTTCACTTTCTCCGACCTGTCCGCACTTGCTATGAATCACAGTGTCTCTACATGTCATCCCAGCCACAGACGACAGAGTGAGAGCAGACCCTGCCCACACTTTGTCAACCCGGGTTATCTAGTGCCACAATAGAGTCCACTCCACATCATCTTCTATTACTATCCAGCCTGCGTCACTTAGAACCCTCCTCTTTAATTACGGTACCTCATAGTATCTTCCAAACCATCAACAATGGTGTCCGATCGCCTTATTGTACCTATAATACAGAGAAACCACTCATCCATATGGTGTACTTTAAAACCGCTTTCTGGTATTCAATCCACCTTCCTCCTTTCTCCCTTCTCTTGCTGCCTCAGTTGACTACAACCACAGGCAGGGTTCCTGCCCATAGCTTCCGCCTCCTTCATGGAGGAGCCCACCCTCCTCACCGTCACCCAATCTTCCTCTTCAGCACCTCCTCAACTTACTTGCCTCAGATTAGGAGAGCCATATAAGTGGCTCAATCATAAGTATGCCACCTCTGTGAGTTTCCTTCATGCTGTACTGCCACCCCGAGCAGTTTCGTGCCCTCAATCCAAAAGTGCATCTTGCTTTCACTACTTTGTACTCTGTCCATCTTCAAGCATTCACAATCTCTGACTGCTCCGACAGCAGGACCGTCGAGCCTTCCATCACAGGGGTCTCTTTGCCCACAATCCTCTCTATCCAGTCCACTGGCTGCTCAGCAAGTAGGACGCCCCCAGGCACTCTCACAAAATGGCGCCCGATTTCAGGTCAGCTCTGGGAGATACCAAAATGCGCCTCAGCAAACCCTGATGTATTGACTTGCCGGCGATTCCTTCCTACCCGTGGCCAACCTCAGCATCGCACCCATGATCAGGGTAGAGGATTCAAGATATTTTATAAAAGGATACCTGACTGCAAAGCCCATTCTTAGAATTCTGCATCGAACAGTGCCAGGCCACCCCACCACCCCCTCTTTCAAACACTATCTTGACAGGTGGGACTCTAAGAACAGATTATTTTATTAAAATTGCGTTTGGGGATTGTACCTGTTGGCTGCTACTGCTCCAAATGGGGGACAAGTGTATTGAAACAATGTAATTCACGGTAAACCACCAATTAAACAATTATGCACTTTCTTTTTGTATGCCCTTTATATAAATAGTTAAGGTCTCGTTGGCTGAGGCCACTTATACTACAAGACGGCATAAGGAATATGTGTAGCGCTTTAGAGTTCTGTAAACAATCAAACGATCTACTGACAGAAAACTCAATATTGATTTATGAGCAGTGCTTGGAAAAAGAGATTAGCCTTTATTATGACAAACATTTCATCTGCATCTACGTCAAGTGATCTGATTAATTGCTGATTGTGACTAATGATTTTATTTGTGTATGGGTATTATACAGTGTTCACTTATACCTACATGAATTCAGCAAACAATTATTATATTAGCAGAATTCTGAGAATAGGAATAACATCTTTGCAGTTTCAGAGTCTTATAGATCGTGGAGCGGTGGTCGGGGGGGTTTGATGCTACCTGAGGACCGAGGATGTTTTATCAAATGCACACTTTATAGTCTAAAACTTTATTGATAAGGCTAAAGGTCTGGCCTTGCAATTTTTGTCACTAACAATTTTTGTATGCAAATTTGCACATTAGCTGATTCCTGTAGACTTGCACAATTCCTATTTATAAGTTATGGACGTTAAGAGGCTGAATGAGCTGTAAACCACAGTGCGCCCCTGCTCTCCCCCCCCGTCCCCCTGTTTGCAATAAATAGTTGGACACTCCAGACTCCAGAGGGGCAGCACTGGGGGTGACACATGCCCCACTGCGGAGAGCCACACTATTGATTTTCCCCCCTCCCCACCTCCACTGTGGGATTTATATTGTGTAATGGGTGTGAGAGTTAGTTCTTGGCTGCCTTCATGGACTACAGCTACCAGAATTCCCTGAAACTACCAACCTGTACTAACCAACAACACCTAAACTGACTGTCTCCCTGATGAGTGTAAGAGGCATGAAAGCACTCAGAGGAGAATACGATATGGAATGCAAGAGACTGAATGAGCTGGGAACCAGAGTGCATCCCTGAACCCCCCACCCCCTTTGTTTGCAATATTTATATTTTTCATAAGAGATACGGCTCCTGTGTCAGGATGGAGAAAATCAAAAATGAGGCAGGTGGCAGGGCAAGAACACCGGCAGGAAGAAAACCCACTGATGCCGGCGTGGGAAATGGCTTAAAAGTGGATCAGCAGAGACAAATGTGCTCTGGGGCCAAACTTAAAAAAATAACACCATGAAACTCTGCCATATTACTAACCTTTCCTCGCATGTGCTTAAAAAACCTCAATCGCTCCTCTCATTAGGACTTAACTCCTGCCCGACTATGAGTTTTGACTATGTCCAAACACGCCTTCAATTCTTTCGCAAGATAAAGTTAAAAAAGTTTTTTGACACTAATCCAGTTTTAACGAAACCATCAGAAGTACGAGCAGGGCATACCGATTTGTGCATTTCAGATGTTCCTTCATTAATTGACTTGGCTTGCCTGGTTGACATTTCCTTTGATCCTTCATACCGTCACCTATCTGATTTCAACATCAATCCTAACTGGGATGTCTGTACCAAATTAATAAACAAATCCAGATTTAACCCACAATTTTCTGTGGGTGGCTGTATTGAGGCCTTCCATGATTTGTGTGTTAATGATGTAAGATCACTATGTAAGAGATCTATTGGTCTTAAACAAAATCTAACTGCTGCCCAACGTTTAGAGATTGTTGAATTATAAAATCGGTCCAATGTTGTAATTAAACCGCCCGATAAAGGCTATAACATTGTGATTCAAAATCGGAAAGACTATGTATCTGTAGCAAATAGACAACTATGAGATTGTCTGTGTTATTGTGAGCTGCCAACTAATCTGTTCTCTGAAATACAATCTGAATTGGTTTCTCTCTGTACCAAGCTGGTGGAAAAGGGCTTACTTGTGGATGATCTAATTCTTGGCTCCCTCTATCTATACTATACCCACCATCTACTTTTCACCAAAGACACATACATCTTTGACTCACCCTCCTGGTAGACCAATTGTGACTTTATGTGGCTCACTGTTCGAGCATTTGGCACAGTTCATCGATGAGACTTTAATTTGTTTCAGTTTTACCTTCATACCTGCAGGATACTAAAGATTTTTTACAGCATATCCTTAACACACCACGGGAGGATGGTTTTATTTTGGCCACACTTGATGTGGTTTCCTTGTATATCTCGACTGATCACAAGAGCATGGCAGCTTGTAAACATTTCTTGGATACCCGATCATTGAACCTATTGGGCCACAGTACCAGGATCCTTGAAATGTTTTTGTTTTGTTTGACCAATAATGTTTTCTTATTTGAAGCTTCTTTTTTCTGAAAGGTTAGAGGCCCTGTGATGGGCAGTACATTTGCTCCACCCAAGGCCAATTTGACCATGGGGTGGTGGGAGGAAACTTTTTTTTATCTGATTTTAATTTCTTTGAGTTTTCCAACACAGATTGTTTCATGGTGGCAGTACATCGATGATGTATTCATAATTTGGAAGGGCACTGAAGTTGACTGGTCATCATTTGTCAGGAGTATTAACAATAATTTGGTTAATCTGAAGTTCACAGAATGCCATAGTTACAATGAAATTGTATACCTTGATGTTGTTGTCACTCTTGTTGTCACTCTTGATACACTGGGTATCCATACATCCCGGTATCAAAAATCCTCGAATACTGGCCTTCCATTGCATGCCATTAGCTGCCATCCACCATCTTGCAAAAAGAGTATTCCGTATGGCGAATTTATTCGCTTTTGTCGCAATTGCACTGATATCAAACAATATGATTGGTGCTGTGCTTTGGCTGCCATGGATTTTTTTAAACAAGGCTATGAAAAAAAATATCATTGAATCTGCCTATATGAGGGCACGTGTTCTCTTTAGGGATAAACTTTTATATTTTACATGCCCCAAAATCTGCCGCAAACCTTCCGTGTTGGATGACAACCACTAGATGCACTTTGCAATCACCTTACTTTTACCGATCATTTTTTCTTAAGATACGTAAGTCTTCAATCCACCTACTTTCATTTAGAAAGTGCCAATTAGATAACCTTGTTTTCATTTTTTTAAAAAAACGCTTTTGTTGTTAAAAAAAGTTCCATGTACAAATATAACTACGTAAACTCTTGCTCAAGAATGGAGGATGGGATCATAAGCAGATTTACCGAGCTGAATATAAACAACATTTGGTCTTCTTTATCTTTGTGTAAAACAAGCACACTACTATATGGTTTCCAAGTGTGTTTTTTTGTATTAATGAATATTTTTCTTAAATTACGATCACCTGTTTAAATGTGTTACTTTATGTTCAACGGATGACTTGTTGACGCTATTTTTGAGTTAAACTGAGATAAAAACAGAGATAAACTATATGTATGGGCTAATATAATTTGACTTATATCATCTCTTCACTTTGTAGAAAAATGAAACAATTGTGCCATTGCCCCTGAAGAAGAGTTGTACTCGAAACGCGTTGGGCGCCACCATATGCTTTGTACAATAAAGAAAAGGATAATTTTACGAAAATCTCTGGTCTCCAGAAAATATTTGCATATTTGCTTACTTGTTTAAGGAAAATTATTTATGTATCATGAAACGTGTTTCTGTCATAATTCTCGTTTTTCCAAAAATTCTACCTAAAAGACTATATGTGAACGAAATCCAGAAACTCTCTTGAGTTATTGTTCTGATTTTTTCAGATATTCGATAGTGTGCAGGGGACGGGAGTTCCCAAAGTGTTTTGGGAACAACCACACTTTTGTCTATTTTTGTCCAACCTAGATGCCAAGGTTGAGCTTTTCTCCCCCTGCACCTCAAATTTATCTCTAATCCCATTTATCTAACTTAGTTTGATGAGATAAAAATTTCATAAACAGGTGTGCCTCCTGGTTCTCTATATATCTTTCACATGCCCCAACAAATTAACCAACAATGATGATCCTCGTTTGAATGCGACTTATGATAATGCCTCTTCCAAGGTCGGCAGTATTGTCCAGAAACATTGGCATGTACTCGCTTTGGACAAAGATCTGTGTCCTTTACTTTCTACACGTCCAACATTAACTTATAAGCGAGTACCCTCTCTCAAGAACAGATTGGTTTCAAGTTTCTTGACTCCCCTACAAAAGAATTCCTTTTCTAACTGGCTCTCTGGTGCATGGTTAGGCTTTACTAAGTGTTCTAAATGTAAGGTCTGTGCTCATGCAGTGGTGCAAAAGTCTTTTAAACATCCAATCACTGATGTTAACTATGAGATCAAATATTCTATCAATTGCGACACTGCATTTGTAGTTTGTTCTTTCATGTCCGTGCTCGAAGTGGTACGTAGGTAGTACCATATATATATGAATGAAAAAGGAAGGAATCCAAACCGTACGAAAATCGCGACGAAAGCAAATTAATTCACCATACGGAATACTCTTTTTGCAAGATGGTTCTGCTCAAGTTTGAGAGATGCATGGAGGCCCCAGCCGAGGAGAGAGAGCTGACCCCCACTCTGCTTGGAGAAGCGTCTGACCCTCAGAGAGTTGGAGGTGGATGAGCGGACAGCTCAAGAAGGAAAATGTTTAGGAAGAGAAAGGTGGAGGTAGTGCGGCCCCAGTCCCCAGAAAGCCTTGTGGACAATGCAAAGGGTCTTGAACTTGATCTATGTAGCCAGAGGGAGCCATTGAAGTGAAGAGATTTTAGAGCTGGAGAGATCCGATCCCTGGGCTTGAGGCCAAAGACAAGTCTCTCAGTCCTGTTCTGGATAAGTTGTAAAGATCGATGAGTAGAGGCAGGCAGATTTAGAAGAGGCTGTTGCAGAAGTCCAGCCTAGAGAGGACCAGAGATCTAGAGACAGTGAGCATCTGTGGAAAGTGAGAAAAGGAAGAATACCACTGAGGAGGTGCAGCTGATAGTTTGACTTCTTAGAGATGTCGGTGATGTGAGGAGAGGAGGAGAGGGTGGGGTCGAAGATGTCACCAAGGTTCTTGGCCTCACAAGAAGGAGCAGGAAGAGGGCCCAGAGTTGGCAGCCAGAAAGAGAGGAAAGGAGGGAGCAGGTGTCCCAATGAGGAGGATCTCAAGTTTTATTGGCATTAAGGCAGAGATCATTGGCGGCACACCTTTCCTGAATTGCGACCAGACATTCTGGTATAAGAGAAGGAGCAGAGGTGGCTGAGGAGAGCCGGAAAGAGAGCTGTGTGTCATCCGCATAACATTGAAAATTGGAGCAGAAAGTAGCGATACGGTGGGCAAGAGGTTCCAGGTAGTGGTTGAAAAGTCAAGGAGAAAGGTTAGACCCCTGAGGAACACCACAAGTAGAGGGAGAGATAGAAGAGAGGAAAGAGCCCAGATGGACCTGAGAGGGTTGGCCGGTGAGAAAGGTGGTCAACCAGGCCAAGGCCTGATTAGTGATGGCCGCACTTAGAAACCTCTGGGTATTAAGCGCGTTATAAATAACTAATGATAAATTCTAATACCCAGGTTGTCATTGAGGTGATTGAGCAGGATGACATGGTTGACCCTATCAAAAGCAGAGGATAGATCGAGGAGAATGGCTATGTCTTGCACAGGGCTCCTGCAGGTATACAGTATATGCACTCACGGCTCGGGGGCTGCCCATCTACTATCCGGGTCTGAAAATGGTGCACCACAGGGTCTCTGGGATAGGGGACCTTTGCGCATCTAAATGTATATTTCTCTTTTTTGGTTTTTATTCAGTGCCTCTAGCCGCTTCCACAATCCCAACGCACGTCTCTTGCTGCATGTATCAGCCTGACATATGGTTGCCCTTCTCCGTGTGCAGGATGGCCCGGCTGCGGTATGTATTAACTTGTCTCTTCGAGTCCCTGTTGCTCAGGCACTTATTTTGTCTCGTGCGCCTGCACTCTTGTGCTACTGATCAGGCTTCAGCCCTTCACTGTGCCTATAACCTGTTACAGTGTCTGTTTGTTGTTATTTCACTCCCTGCTACTGGCGTGATGTTCCTGGGAATGGTGTTGCTATTTTCCTTGCTCATTATTGTGAGCTTCCACGTGTATATTCGCAAACAGTGATTCCCCCGATGTATCAGCGTAACATTTGCATTTGTTTTGCTGCCACAAAGTCCTAGGTGGCGCTTACGGTACACACCTAGTTATTCAGGCATATCCACCCAGGCCTGTTTCCTCCGCGGGCCTCTCCGACCTTCTTTGTGCTCACTAGTCCAGCCTCCCTTCTGATCCGCCTCCTCGTTGTAGCCGAGGCCAATTTGTTGTCTTGCGGTCCGCCCATGCGTCTAATGCACTTCTCTGGGCCTTCTTCCAGTGTGGTCTGCCTCCTTGTAATGATCGAGGCCAGCTCCCTCTCTGGTCCGCCTCCTCTCTGTTTGGCAAGATTTTATGCAGTACCTCCTGGCAATAGGAACCCAACCTTTGGTATAAGTCTGTACTACACAGGTTGGTAGCATGTTGAGCAGCCAGGCTTATCTCAAGAGGGGGCCATGTGAGTTGTAGGGGAGTTGCACAGAGATTCACAGTGATAAGTATTCAAATAAACTCTTACACACAAGGTTTCTTAATTAAACAATTATTAATTTATTTAACAGTCAATTAAAGTAAACCTTCTTCAGAAGGGGGCAATATAATAGTAACACACAAATACACTCCAAAATACACACTCCTAATATTCCTAAATCAGTAAGTAACCTTTTGGGACGGCACACAGACACTTCCTACTACCCTCAGGTGACTTTAGTAACTTGGACACTGTGGACATTAATATACTCCTGTTGGCGTTTAGAATCAGACTTAAGAGTTTGTCAAAGAGAAAGATTATTAGAACAGAACAAGAGATCACACAAATATTGTGAAGCAGTTAAGTACTTTTGGTAACTCCGAATGCAAAGTTAGTTAACCCCTTCCTGGAAGGAAGACCAAACACAATGTCAGAGGGAAGAAGAGTCATTCAGGGAGCCAGGCTAGGCCAAAGTCAATTGGGCAAAAGTCCAGGTGAGCTGAAGCACTTCTTGCAGGTAAGTAAAAGTCATGCACAATGTTTAAAGTCTTTGTAGAAAAGAAGAATTCAGAGTAGGGCCACACGCTGTTTAGGCTTGTGAAGTAAAGAAGCTATCAGCAACTCTACAGAGCAACCACAACAGGTCTCACCAACAGGGAACAAGTGCAGTTACACAACAAGAGGTAAGTTCTCTTAAACGGTACAGTACCTTTAGGTTGAAGTTAAGTGCTGCAGAGGGAGGACGCCTGGGGACTACTGCACTGCAATGGGACTGTCACTGACCGCAACCGTCAATCTTCAAACAAGTCGCACTTCAGTATTTCAGCTCCTCGCATCTAGCACATATGGCAACACTGTGGTTCCGGGCTGTCGAGGTGGGCTTTCCTGGCATCTGAGGTCCAGCACTCTGTTGAGGTGGCTAAGGCTCGTCCAGTCCTGCTTCCTGGGAGTCCGGAGGATCTTCCTGGAGCTCTTGGCCAGCTTAAAAGCAACGCACACAATCTGGTGTTCCTCTCCCTGGCTATTCGGTTCCAGCAGCTACTGCACTGGAATTTCAACCAGCTCCGAGAGGAGGTCCAGGTGGCTTACTTTGGAGTTGATTGGTCCCACCAACTCAAGGGGAGAAGTCGTCCTTGCAGGGCTTCTCTAGTCGAAACGAAATTGGAGTTTGAGCACAGCAACAGGGCTTCACCGGGCAACCCACGGTCCAGGATTTGCAGCAGGCGTCCTCTTCAAGTTCTTCTTTGGATTCCTTCATCCAGTGGTCGACTCTGCCTTCCAAGCCAAAAAGCCTTGCCTTTTATGCAGGTTTCTCCCATTCATTCCAGCCTAGCTGTCAGTCGCCCAGCAGGGTGTCTGTCCTTGCGAGACAGCCAGCCGGCCAATCACCTATGAGTGCATTCCTGTCTCCTAGAAGACTAAGCACAGGGAGTTTCGGCCACCTCCCTCTTTCCTGCCCCCGCCAGCTCCCTGGAGCCAGAGGCGGGCTTCACTCTTGAATCCCGACAAAGGCAAAACTAACAAAGGGACCAAACCTGATTTGGTGCGCAGAGTAAATCTCAAGAAGGACCTTTCCACAAAGAAATGGCAAAAAAAGACTGGGCCATTTTGACAAAAATGGCACCCTTGGGTGCTTTACTGCAGCTGCAAACGCAGCCTGCGGTAAATGCACACCACGGTAGTTAAAAGTAAATCACTGCCACCAGCCATTCATCAAGGAAAGGGTAACATAAAAATGAAAAATGTTACATGAAAAGCTAGACAAAGGGGATACTAAGTTACCCTTCCAGAACCCTATTGTAAGATAGTGTGTGCTGGGTCTAGAAAGTTTACAATGTAAGTAAAGTAAATTTCACTTTACTGCTCTTGGAAACAGTAGTTTATCCAAGAGAAGGTATTTAAACCTTTGGGAAATCTGAAAGACTTCCGTGTGTCACTGCACTGAAGGTGCTGTGTGACACAATGTAAAAGATGATGCCTATGGAGTTTGTCAGATTCCACAACCAAAAGAAACACAGAGTTCAAAATTACATTACAATTCATGATAGAGTGGGAAAAAAGGGTCTCACTCTCTCCAGGCAAAAAATTAAAGTCCCAGAGTCCAGCAAAAGAGCTGGGGGTCTCTAAGGTAGAGAGGAATTGGCACATTTCTGAGAATTCTCAAACACTCGCAGTGGCACGGGTCGGCTCCCACTGCAGTCCGCCCCCGCTGTTTATATTAATCAAAATGTGCTCGCCCCAACGGCATAGAAAAATGTTACAATGGGGAGGGCGGGTGCCTTCCTAATATTGCCCCAGTTATCTCGCTCCTCATTTACCGGCCCACTGCCCATGCCAAGTTCTCCTTACCGTGGGCCCTCAGTGGCCTGATGCACGGCAATACAGCGGTCGGCCAGGGGCAGCAGTTATATCACAGTCCCTCAGGTGTCGGCAGCAGTCTGGGCCATCTTCTGGGGGAAAGTTTACCTCCTGTACGGCACGGGCATCCAAACCCAGCTATCCTACTCCGTCAGCTCCAGTAGTCACTGTCTTCCTCACGGCCAGTATCTGCTCCGTTACCTCACGCTGCATGCACTCATGTGCATCTGCCACTATTGCAGCCTCGAAGAGAGGCTTTTCTGTTGTACCCACGACAGGGTTTGTTACAATACAGCAATTGTTGCCTCATCCACAGCACAGGGAGCCATGCTCATTTATGCTCGGCTAGATCTCCGGATCGCTTGTTCAGGCTCCACAGTTGTGCTCCTCACGCTGCTGGCCTCTTATCGTCCCGCACTATCGCACCCAGCTTCATGTTATTATCGGCTGGGCATTCACGGATCTGCATCGTCCCTCACAGCAGCCGCGTCTCGTCTCAGCTTAACAAGCTTGCACAGTCCTTTGTTCCCGGGACGCCACCATCTTGCATCCGTGTTAGCCGCCCAAGTTGGAAACTTCGGTCGGCTTGATCTTCGCAGCAGTCACCTCCACAATGTTGCAATTAGTGCCTGTCTGTGTATTGCGGTCTCATAATTGTCTATGTTATCCCGGCTGGCGTCTACGCTCGGTGTAGCCTCCATAATATCCAGGATGAGTGACGGATCAGCCGGAGCAACCAGAGATGTACCTACTGCATGGCTCCCTAGCCACATCCTCCAGGTTTCATGAAGTCGTTGTAGCATTCTTTGGTTTTCTCCACTGATTTATGCACCTATATATGTAGTTCTTGTCCAGCTGTCTTTTTGTGAGCTAGGCATTTTAGTGTGGTGTGTGGTTTGTATGATTGGCTTAAGGGGAGATGTAATCGGAGCATGCTGCCTGTGTGTTGTAGGGCAAAGGGGCCTGTCATTTTTCTTCTGAGTGCCTTGTGGTTAAGTTGATCACTGGGAAGTGATTATACTACCTCGGTGAGTGATGGCAGGTTTAGTTTGCCAGTTGTAGCAATTCATTTGGCACTTTGACTTCAATGGGTTAGTATTGCAGTGGAAATGTCGGGAGCATTTACCAAAGAGTTGGTCTAGCAATAGGGGGAATCCAGTGAGTGAGTATTCTAGTCAGGGATAGGGGGGTATCTAAATGGAGCATCTATGCACATTATCAGAGTGGCAAATTATCCCCCTGGTCAGACATCTGTGAGGAAGACATGGTATCACAAGAAGGATTAGGACACAAAAGATACAAATCACCAGTTTTATTTACTTCCCAGTGATCAACTTAACCACAAGGCACTCAGAAGAAAAATGACAGGCCCCTTTGCCCTACAACACACAGGCAGCAATAATAAACTCAACTCAACTCAACTCAACTCAACTTCAGAAGTGGTTTGGATGAACTCATGCCTTGCCCTAACACTAAAGATGGGAGCGCAACTCTACCTTCTATATAAAAAGAAAACAGTCCTAGTCCGTCATTAGTCCAAAAGAATAACAATTAAACTAGAAAACTGTTGCCTGCCCTTACTCTAATACCATACAAGTGAAATAGGGAAATGTAACACAAACAGAAAATCAGTGAGAAAAAAAGGATGACAGAATGGCATCAAAGGATTCTTGCCCACGTTGTACAACACGTGGGTGGGGTGGAGCACTTGACGTATGGGCACACTCTGCTATGCGAATACACCTGGGGTAGCTGGCTTGGCCCTCCAGAGCCTGCTTGGCATTCTCGTACTCCGTCTCAAAGTTCGGAGTTTCGACCTCTCAGGTCTCCCTTTTCCCCAAGTCCAGGTCAATCCCATGCATTTTGCAGCACCAACAAAATAAAATGTCCAAGCTCTTCAGCACAAGCACAAAAGTTCCAAGTATTTTCATCACACACACAACAGTTCCAAAGGCAAATGTATTTTAAGTCTTTATAGGCCCCCTCAACCGGGACCCAGCCTCTCACTTTCTTTCCTTGGTTCCCCTCTTTCAGGCTGAAACTGTTTCACTTTAATTTCTCGGGCTTCCCTTCCCCTAGCTTTATTCTTTAGCATTTGCTATGCCTTATGGTACTCCTAGGCTTTTACACAATTCAAATATTTGATAAGATTCAACAGTTCTCACAATCTTCTCAGGCTCTCTTCAGCCTTGGCTTTAACAAAAGAATGTATCTCTTTAAACACAATTTCTGGGTCTCCCTCGTTCGTGCTCTGACCCCTTTCTAACTCAATTTCTGGGTCTCCCTCGTTCGGGCTCAGACCCCTTTGAAACACAATTTCTGGATCTCCCTCGTTCCGGCTTGGACCCGTGTGGTTCGCAAAAGGTTATCGCAGCTCAATTCCTGTAGTCTTCCCTCGTTCTGGGTCGAGCCTAAACACAGTGCACAGAATCTTTCAAATAGGCGTACTTTTGTTTTCTTCCCGACCACTCTGTCACTTTATTTTGCAGTTAAATTTCACTTCATTTAAAAAAGAACTTCAAGTCTCATAATGCTTTTCATGGGCCTTTTTATCTCCTGCTTTCTTTTTCAAATTCAGTGATCAGGTTCCCGCTCCAGCCACACACACGCTCACCGGGATTTCCTCTCTTGCCATTAAACTCACCCAGTTAGCGTGGCTCTGGCGAGCAACTTCTCTGGAGCTCTCTGGGTCGAGGTTGGGGTCTTCCCACCTGCCCCTCAGGTACCTGGGTTTCCCTTCATATGCCATGTGGAAGCAAGTACTGTGTGGACAGAGTCAGCAGTATATGATCTGCCCTGTCTGGTTCTTGGAAGGCACAGCTCATCAGCCCTGCTGCAGCCCTTCAACAACACAGGATCAGCGACTGAGGGCAGCTCCCTTCCAGACTCTCCAGGATTCTTTCAGCACTCTTCTCTGCTCTTCAGCTCCTCTGATCCACACTGCATCTCCAGCTCGCTTAAAGTGTGTCTCAGTGCTTCACCTTTTATACTGACATGGGGTGTTAATTGGAGTCAGGTGTGGGTGGTTGAAAAGGGAGGCCGGTCCCTGCCTGTCCTCGTTAATGGGACAAGATGGAGACGGCTCATAGGATTCCATGGTACATTGGTTCAGATTGGCAATCTTCATAGCTCTTTTCCTCTTCTTCTTTTCCCAGTGGTTTTGAAAGAAGGCAATTGGGAGGAAGTATGGGAGTTACCGTTTTCCTTAATGATGGAGGGACATTTCGTTAAGTGTTGGTCAGGGTGAAGGGGGCAGATGTCAGGTTGTAGGTGAATGAGTTTTAGATGATAATGTCCCATAGTGACTGTGGGGATGTCGGATAGGGATATATTTCTTCTCTTACGCCTCCCTTTAATGTTAGTACCTTTTGGAATTGGGGAGGGGGCAACGGAACAGGATTCATAACAACCTATGAAGGTGGAGGAAGTGTCGGGTAGGGGTTTGTCAGAAAGGGGAGCATACCGCGTCCCTCCCAAGGGCATTCCTCCAAATGTCCTCAAGAACCCCCTGCTCAGGTGATCCTCCCACACTGGTCCACCCCCAGGGTTTGGTTCCAAAGGCGATGGGCGTGCCCTGGCCACCTGAACAAAGAATCTCTGGGGTCCATAAGTGAGAAAGCCCTCAGTTTTCTCACACATACCACTTAAGTATACCACTGGCCAGATATCCCAGCGACAAAGTATCCCACTGGCCAGATATCACACTGGTAAAGAATCAAAGTTGGAATTATCCCAGTGGTAAATTAACAAATGGTCGATTCTTAGTTGCACAATGCCACAGTGGCAAGTTGTCGAAGTGGCAAATATCTTAATTGCTAAATATCTGAGTGACAAATTATCAAAGTGTCGAAATGTTACAGTGGTGAAATATCACAGTGACTACTTTTCGTAGTTGTAACATACTGCAGTGTAAGGTATCAAAGTGACAAAATGTCAAGCTGGCAAAATATCCCGGTGGTAAATTTTGATAGTGGCAAGAAACACAGTGGTAAATTCTCAAAGTTGTGAAATATCGCAGCGCCAAAAAATCCTAATGGCAAATTATCACAGTGGCAATAATATCACAGTGGCAGCCTTTGGTAACCTATCAGTGGCAAACTATCAGTGTGTCAAATATCACAGTTGTAACTTATTTCCCATGCCTTCCCTTACCTTACTGCTTTATGGTCCAATGGGTAAGGGTAGAAAGTGTTGCAGTGTTAGGATAGGGCACCAGGCGGACAGACAAACAGGCAAACAGGAGGAACCCTTTGCTGTTTGCCCAAGGTAACTGTAAAAATTGAACTGGATTTTGGGCCAGGTGACTTGCTTTGACTTTGGGATGTCTTGATTGCAGAAAGGGATTTTTGGAGAGGGATGTGCCAGAAGGCTAATTGGAAAGCTAATTGTTTTTGGCAAAAGCTTAGAGAGAAAGAATCAATTCCATTCCAACTAACAACACAATTCTTTGTTTTAAAGTCTTCAAAAAGATGAGGGAAATCGGATTTCAAGTTAAAGCATATTACAATACCTCACGGATGGAAAATCAAACAGCTCCTTGAAATAACAATCTCATCTGCTGACAAGAGAATAAAGGTTTTTGACTAACTGGAACACGGGGGAAGGTGTGGTATTGACATGTGGATTTTAGCATAAGCCCCCAACCATAACATATTCAAGCTGCTTTTAATCTAGTCGATGTAGACAGTAACATTTGCATTTACCATGGTGTAAAAATAAAAGGTATGGGAGGATTAGCCTTAGAGCCTTTTGCTAATGGGGCGGACCATTTACACCTTACAATCAAAAATAACTATATGTTTCTTTGCAGACGGAAAGAGAAGTTAAGCTCATATTACCTCGCTCCATCTGTTTAGATTTCTACGTACTACTGGAGACCGGTTAGCTGTCACCAAGATCTCAGACCTTTTACCACTCCTGTTTCCCAAATGGAGGTGGACTGAGAGTTGCCGGCATATATAATGAAGCAAGCACAAATGTAATAAGAGTATAGAAGCAAGTGATTGACTTCCTGTGGAACTCCCCTGCGAATTGTATTTATTTATGTTTTACTTATTGAGCATATGTATGGCACCTATACATCAAAACATGTTTCCAGGTGACAAGGGCAGGCCGGGTGGTGACATAGGAAAATAAAAGTAACAGTCCTCTTAGGCCTTGTGACATTTGGATTGTGCAAGTGCAATAACAGGAAGTGCAGTGAGAGGGGAGGAGGGAGAAGTGGCGAGGGGGTGGGGGGCTAAGGGGCTGGGCAAGTGCTAAGCAAATGCTCAGGGAAAAAGGGATAGGGGTCAACTAGTGCGAGGGAGAGGGGGTGGGCCACGCTCATAGATTAGTAAGGGAAAGGTGCCTGATGGCAAGTGCTGGTAAAGGGAGACTGGTCAGAGGAGGGCCTGGCCCCAGTAAGACTCATGAGGGATACAGGCAACCACACATAGAGGCAGGTGGAACTAGCAGGGGATGGAGAGGAGCACGGAGGAGGAGAAAAGGAAGGTCTTGAGAAGCTCTGGAATTTTAAGGATATTCGGCTCAAGATGGAGAGGGGCAGGAAGGCCGTTCCAGAGGGGAGGCTTCTGCCGAAGAAAGAAATCTACCCCCCAATCTCTGCTTGGAGAAGCATCTGACTTGCAGAGAACTAGAGCTAGAAGTCCGAAGAACTCTAGCAGGGAGGTATTTGGGGAGAGAGAGTTGGATGTAGTGCGGACCCAGGCCCCAGAAAGTCTTGTGGGTGATGCAGAGGGTCTTGAATTATGATCCTTGTAGCCAGTGGAGAGATTTTAGGGCTGGGGAGATGCGTTCCGTAGGCTTGAGGCCAAGGATGAGTCTCGCAGTCCTATTCTGGATTACTTGAATAGGGCAGAGGGAGGAAAGAGGCAGATTAAGGAGGAGGCTATTGCAGAAGTCCAGCCTAGAGAAGCCCAGAGCTCTGGAGACATTGAGTTTCTGGGGGAAGGTGAGGAAAGGGAGAATGCCTTTGTTGAGGTAAAGTTGAAAATTAGATTTCTTGACAAGGTCAGCAATATGAGGTGAGAAGGTGAGGGAGGAATCAAAGATGATACCAAGGTTTTTTGCCTCACAAGAGGGCGGGGGAAGGGGACCCAAGGAGTGCTGCAGAGTGTAGGAGGGAAGGAGGGGGCAGGAGTCCCAATAAGAAGGATTTCAGTCTTACTGGCATTAAGGCACAGTTTGTTACAAGCACAACATGCCTGAATAGCAGTCAGTCAGGAATGTGAGAGGAAGGAGAGGAGGCAGAGGAGGGAAGCTTAAAGGAGAGATGTGTCGTCAGCATAGCATTGAAAATGAGGAGATAAGGTGGAGATCAGGTGGGCGAGGGGGGGGGCAGGGTAAATGTTGAAGAGTCACGGCGAAAGGATGGAACCCTGAGGGACACCGCAGGTGGAGAGTGATATAGAGGAGAGAAACGGACCCAGTTGCACTTGTGAGGGCCTATTCAAGATGAAGGAAGTCAGCTAATCCAGTGGCTGGCCAGTGATGCCTAGGGTATCACGTAGCCAATTTGTGAGGATGGAATGATTGATTGTGCCAAAGTAAGAGGACAGTTCAAGGAGGATGAGAACAGACGTAGAGTTGGAGTTAAGATTTGAGCGCAAGTCGTCACAGGTGTTCAGGAGAGGAGTTGCTGTGCCTAACCCAAATGGGTTTCAAGGAATATTTGAATGGCAGTATTACCACTAACTGGGACAGTGAGAGGAAAAAAGCATTCAAACGTATGGAAACTTTAAAAGGTAAAGGTGGTTGCACTGTCTTCATTTATGAAGCTTAATGGCAGGAGTTATTTTGTTCTTAGTTGCACACTTTTATTGGTTACAAGACTGTCAACTTCTGTATGTTTATTTTTATGAATAACTCACGCTTATGTTACTGCTGTTAACATATTTTACCTCATGTCACTTTCGTAATATATGCTCTAATTAAAACATATAAATATGTACTTGTATTTTTACAGGTCGAACAATTTAAACAGGATCCCAGCCCATCAAAATGCCTCCATTCAATTTTCAATGTGCATACTGGAGACGAGATCCTATCATACAGCGAATATGCCCATATTCAAGTAAGAACAAAATAAACAAGATGCGATCATTCAACTATGTTGTACCTGTTGGATTGGTTGCTCTAAATCCACTCTATACATGAATATTATTTCTTATTAGCTAACCGCTACTTACCAAGATGCACCTGTTCTGGTGTCTTGCCCCCGCTGTGCTGAGGGTGATTAAGATTTAAAGTGCATTGCTGCAACTGTGTGTATATGTGTGTTTGCCCTTCTTTCACTCTGCCTTCTCCGTGCTATGGTCTGGTACTTCCTTTCTCCTTCCATTCTTTATGCTCAGGATGGCTCCTGCTCTTCTCTGTGTTCTGCAATGTGTGCAGCCTCTTCTCTTCCCTTTAGCAGCCTTTCTCCACGCCCTGCTCGCTCTGGATTCTCGCCTTTCGTCTTCCTCCTCCTTTCCATGTCCTGCATTTCACCTCCTCTTCTCTGCTCTCAAGGCTGGTATCCTCCCCTCTCCACCTGCCTTCCTCCGTGTGCTGCTCTGGATTCTCTCCTTTTCTCCTCCTACTCTCCTTTTCTAAAATTGCTTCTCCTTTTCACGGTACCCGAGAGGTGCGTTCTCTCTCCATGCCCCCCCCCCCTTTTGTGCTCTGCACTTTTGCACCATCCTTTCTGTGTCACACATTTCTCCTCTTCCTCTCCATGCTCTGTGCTGTGCACTATACATAGGGCAATGGCTGTCTCTCCTATGAGGAGCATTGTAGTGTGTTGGCGGCAGAATGTTCACACCTGTCATTTCTCTGTTATATTTACATATAGAGGTTGCTCGAGGGATTTATTCACTTGGTTGTTAATGCATTATTGCTCTTGTGATATGCTTTTGACATATAATAGTTTACAATGGTACACGTCTGTGACTTATCAATCTAAATAACCTCAATTTGTCTTGTTCCTCTAATCCATGCACACATTATTTCACTTCTGTGCAGATGCTTGATTGTGCCATTTTTAAAGCACCACGCTACCCATCCATTGATGAATTAATTCATGTATTTGCAATTCGTGGATTCATTCATTTACAATTAAATTGATAAATTACTCATGTGATGTAGTAGGTGCTACAAAAACAAACTGCCGCTGATTGTTGTTTTGCCTTTTAGAGAGTAGTTCTGGGTGAATGGTGTAGAGAGTTTCACGTTTCAATCAATATAAGACACCCTGCTTTGGAGAAAAAGTTTCAAAAATCAGAAATTTCTCCACATGGGATATTTCATGCACTTGCTTGCTTCTATAGGATTTCATCACTGGATATTCATGCATGATTTACAGGAGCAGGGTATAGGGCAAGTGGCCTCCTTACAGAAAATCTGTTTGAGAGCCTTCCCCAGCCATTCTTTAACACCATAAAAAACTATGGATTTTATCACACAACACAAGACATTTTGCGATCTAGTGCCCACCTTCAATCTAAAGACCAACAGAGCAGCATGTATAAACTTAAAATGCCTAACCTTGGAGTCTAGTCATCTCATGGGCCGTCTCCTTCTTATAGTTGCTTAATTACTTGATCTATTTTCCTAAACAATATTTTCACCCCAAGAAATACTGTTTCCATTAATGTATATGACATCCAGATCCAAGCATCACAAGTCAGTGTCCCTAGACCTTGCGAAAACTCTTATTCCCGTTCTACATTGTAGACCATGAAACAGAAGATGACAAAAGGTTTTGTAAAGGAGAGGCCTCTCCCGATAAGTTGAGGGGAGGTAATTTATTTGCATCCTCAATGCGGCACCGGCTCTTCTCCAACTGACCACTGTTGTACAATGGAACAGGGAATAGGTATTGGTTCCATGTTCTACAGAATGCACATGGAGTGGAATTTCTACAGTTTTCATATATTAAAATGACAAAAGGTTTCCTATATCATTTGATAATGTGTTACTGACTGACTATTGATCACCAAAATGTGATTACGGTGTAGCTTTAATAAAGGGAGGATGAGTTGATGACTAGGGATGGCATTTAGGTACCACTGGAACAAATCTTGGTGGACAAACATTAAATATAATTGATACAATAGTTTATATATCAGATTATTTTTTTGACCGCCAATTTGCTATTTTTAAGGCCTATTCAACCTTTGGATGTTTACTACTCCTCCCTCTTATTTAGCGCTCCAACTAATTAAGCTGTCATATTCCACATTGCGACTACGCAGTATCAAACTAGTGTTCTCAAATAGCAGTTCCAAAGGTTTTCCATTGCAGGCACTTCTATTTCAAATGGATTGTGTCCTCCCACGTATTCCTCATCTTATGCGGTAGACAGCGTTGTGCATTGTCGTCGTCGTCGACTCGATGTCCCTCGAAGGCCTTGGTCCTCCCTCAAGGTTAACGTCATCGATAGCATAAATAGCACACACTGTGCCCATTAATTTAGTTCTGTTTTTCCGCTAAAGCTACTGCTTTGGACTTGGTTGTTTCTGTCGAAACTACGACGTTTGTTGAAATTGTCTACTTCTACCATGAAGAACAGTTTTAGAAAAGGTAGACTGTGGGTCGAAAATGTCCATTACCGACCCTCATCGCATTTGTTTGTGGTGCCTTGGCACCAACCATAGGATGGCTGACTGGATCCTGTCAATCCATGATGGGGAAGGTGCTCAAGGAATGAAAGGAGAAGCTGGCTGCAGGTATGCCCCTTCAGAAATCCCCTTCCGTGACACCTTCCAAGAGACGTTCGTCGGGCGAATCGAGGGGTCAGTTGCCACAGAGAAAACGTGAAAAATAATCGCTCACCTTCCCGAAGCAGTTCTCGCCATTCCTCTTCGTCATCGAAAAAATGGAAGAAACAACGTCATTGGTCTCCGTCACAGGTCTCAGATTCCTCGCCTGAACCCAAAGTAGCATGCCCAGGTAAGCCAGATTCGAAAGCTGAATGGGAGGTCTTTAGGCTTCAAATGATCAAAATCTTCAAGAAGGCGGCCTAACCCCTTCGAAAGAAAAGATGAAAAGCCATGACCCTGTCACATCTACCAAGGCTGATAAAGAGGCAAAAAAAAGGCTAAAACGTGTGCGCCCTCAAGCCCAGGTGAAAAGTCCTCACACATCGAGAGCCCTCAAGGCCTCGACTCGAGGAGAGTCCAGGTCCTCAACTCTCGAAGACTCCTTTGAGTCGTGGGTCGAGCCCGCCGAGGCCAGTGCTGTCCACGTCCAAATTATTGAAGCATTCGACTCCCTTGAAGGAAACTGAGAAGTCTTGCAAGCCTTTCCCAAAAAAAGGAACGTGAACCCTCAGACCAGGAAACTCCACCTTTTGGCCTGGAGTGCGGAACACCCAATGTTCCTGAAGCTTTAATCTCGGAAGAGTCGAGAATGCAAGACTTGTTTGAGTGCAGAAGGCTTGTACACTTCCCCTGAACTTGAGTTTCGTAAGCCTGACCCGTCTGAGCACGCGGAGGCATCTTACAGACAGCTCATGAATAAGATAACTGAATACCTGGGTTGGGGAGACCAGCTGTAACCTTTGAACAGGATGACCTGATGGACATTCTAGATAACAGTCAGCAAAAAGACCCTGTTTTACCATTTCATTCAGCTTGTTGGGGAGGAGCCATCGCCTTCCTGCACCCCCCAAGCGTTTTACAATTACACAAGACTTCTCTAAGCACTAGAGCTCTGAAAAAGCTTTTTTCATGCAAATATACACACAGCTGTGGCCAGCCACTAAATGAAGATAGTTAGTATTTAAATATAAGGGGTACATAACCAATAGCCGAATACACTTATAAATGTTATTCTATGTAGTTTTAAAATCTCAAAGCACGGTACAGGCAAGCTCTCTGCTGGGAGGAATGTGGCCTGCGCTTAAAATGGATCGGAGAGCATGCAGTGTTGTGTCACTGAGGCTAAGCTTTGGCAGAGCACACAAAGTGGTTGAGCAGCGGCTTCCTGTCCATCAAAAGCCCATGCAGGCTAGGAATAGGGGACTTTTACATGCTCGATGCACAATATGCATGAATAGGAAAATCAGGCTGAAAAGAAATTACAGGACCACATAAAAATATGAGTACAATATGTGGAGTATGAATGAAAATTAGTTATAGAAATGTTTCATTTTTCGTGGGGCTAGGCCTCAAGGTTTGTAAAAGTCTGTAGGGCTGCATTGTGTGCCTATGTAAGGTGACAATATGTTAAGTAGCATGGCTGACGAAAATCGCTGATGATGAAGAAAGGAAGACTTTACAGCATCCCTTGTAAGGGAAGGACAGTTTTGGATGAGCCATGCCAGTATCCAGTAACCAAGTTGAACAGTATATAAGGCGCCCGCTTGTTATCAGTCTGAAGGAGCCAGCCACGGAAGACAGAATGCTGGTCGGGGAGCAGAGTCATTCCCCCCCCCCATTCTCATCTTTGTACAGATTAAAGTTTGTTATCCTTACAAGATAGACTCTTGGCCTTAATTCCCTAGAGGGGTGAACTATTAATCTGGTGTGAGCGCGATTAGGGGTACCTGTATTTAAGGGGTACCCCCCTATAAGCATGGGCTACCTTTCAGTGGTGACCCCAATGCGATCTTCGTTTCTTGCCCCTGTACTTTGCGAAGCCCTAGGTCAGTCAGACACGCCCAACTATAGTGACCGGTCCCATAAGTTTAAAAACATGTGTTTCCTGAGCGTTTTTTTAGAAGCCACTTTAAAAGAAATCTTCTCCGCCCACTGAAGCAGGGCGTGGCTCCACAAAGACAGGCCAGCAGGGGACTTCTTAAAGGAGGAAAAATTCAAGTGAACAACACCAACGTGAGTATAATCTTACAAGTGATAACAAAATGGGAACATGTATGAATAATATGGTGATGTGAATGAAATATTTGTTGATGTGAATGATGTACGCGTTCAATGGAATAGATGGAATAGGACTTTTGGTGATGTATTAGGGAATAGGACTTTTGGTGATGTATGATGGAATATGATTTCAGGTGATGTGTTAAGGAGTAGATTATATAGGAGGTGGGTTATGTATTGAAATTGTCACATATTTCTGTTTTTCTACTTTTTAAAATGGAAAAGGGAACCTCAGCATATTAAAGACTGAGATGGAAAGAGGGCGCTAGAGAGCCGTCCAAGATGGTGGCTTCCCTGTGAGCTCCGTGTAGCTCCCCAAAGATCCTGAAAATATCATTCTTCCGTGGTGACTAGTTGAGCAGTTGTGAACACCCAGCGAGAGCTAAGGCGTTTTTGTGCACAACTCTGGAACTATTTCATCCGTCGCATGAGGTTTCGCCCACGAACGACGGCTGGAGAAAGGTCCCACCCCCCCTTCCGCCATCTTGGTGGCGGCGCGGCCTCGGCGGAGCTGTGGCGGGACGGCCGTACGAGAGGAAGCAGAGCCCGGCCGTAACATCAAAAGGTGCCGGCCGTGCGGCGCCGGAGCTCTGGGGTCGTTGGACAGAGCGGAGAAGCCGCAAGTCAGCGGTGTACAGCGGCGGCCCCCCTGTGCGCCGGCCACGCCTCGCTTGAGCTCCTGAGAAGCGGGGAGGAGCTGATTGCTGAGAAGCCGCAGAGTCCAGTGTGGGCCCAGAGGACCGGCGCGAACAAGCAAGAACGCCAAAGGCGGCGACGAGGCCGCAGACCATACGCCAACGGAAAGCCAGGTACGAGTGCGGTGTGCGCCCCCATAACCGCCAGCACCCGCGATAAGTGGGATTGGTCTCCCAGCTCTCCCGCGAGTCAACATAACCTGCAACCGCCGCGGTTCTGTGGGGCCTAGTCGCCACGTACATAAAACGAACATAGATCAATCGGAGGCGAAACCAAACTTTGCAGAGTGTGTGCCTAACCGCGCGGCAAGGAACCCCCGGCAATCCTGCCACAAACACACCCAGCAGACTCTTGGCTAGCTCTCGTGAGCCCGCTCTGTGTCGCTTCCTCGGTGCTCCATCACTTTCATCGAGATTATGGGGAAAATGGATAGATCACAGAGAAAACTGAACTTTGAGGGCTGCCCCTCCGTCAAAGCGTCCTCTTCCAACAGTCGATCACAATCACCCAACCCAAGTCAACCCCACGAAGAAGAGGAGACGCAAGACTTCGACATCAGAGAAATTCTGTTAGACCTCAAGGCAGGGATAGGGAGCCTGGGGAACAAACTAGATTCGCTTTCCTCCAAAGTAGACCAGCTCCAACATGGATTGGATAAACATGCTGACAGGCTCGACACTGTCGAACAGAGGGTTTCCAACCTTGATGATGGGACATCGGCCTTAACCTCCAGGGTATCCCTACTTGAGGCGCAAATGAAGGCTGTGAGCACCAAAAAACGAGGACTTGGAGGGCCGCTCACGGCGTAATAACATAAGGATCGTCGGAATCAGAGAGCACCAACCCACCCTAAAAATGGAGGAATACGTGGAGAAAATTTGCACAGACCTGTTCGGCTTAGAGATCCTCACAAAGTGCTTTGTTATCGAAAGAGTCCATAGGGTTGCTAATGTGAAACCCATTCCCGGAGCAAACCCCCGGCCCATCATTGCGAAGCTTCTCAATTATAAGGACCGGGACGCCATTCTCAGAGCAGCCAGAGTCAAAGGAGAGCTCCAATACGAAGGTGTTAAGATTCAGTTTTTCCCATATTTTTCCCAAGCCGTCCAGGCCCAAAGTCGTACTTTCACAGCCGTGAAACGAAGATTACAAGAAAACCAGATCCAATACTCCATGCTTTTCCCGGCGAAACTTCGCCTCCAGCATGAAGGCAAAACGCAGTTTTTCAGCACTCCAGAAGAGATCAGTGATTATTTGGACCGCGCCGGCTGCAGGCCCGCCCCAAACAACCGAAACCCTCAGAGGGGAAATAGACCGAGGAGGGATCCACCATAAAAATCCACTTCGTAATTGTTGCAAAATGAAAGACGCCTCACCAGCACTCACATAGCTGTTCTTTCACCACGGACCACAATTCATAACCAAAGTTGGGAGCCAGCCCCCTCTTGAAGGGCCACCGGCGCCCCTAGCACTGCAATGTTGTTTATTTTGTCTGTATGGGACTGTTCTTTGTGGGCCAGTTGGGGGTTGCCCACACAAGGGTGGGATTCCAGTTCAGCCGAGCCACTACCTACCCCTCACCCTTACTCCACAACAATCACCTGGTTCCTCGTCACTCCAACACAAGCCGGGCCCTCCGGCCACATCCAGATTTCAAGAATTCAGTCAATTCCTCTAGTCCTGATGGTTTGGAACTTCATTAACCTCCCAGATGGCAGGAATAACACTTAAAATCGCCACCTGGAACATCCGAGGGGGTAACCATTCAGCGAAGACCAGGAGGATCCTCCATTATCTCCGACGTCACAAGATCAACATTGCTATTTTACAAGAAACTCATCTCCTGCCTTCATCAGAACAACTTTGGGCTAATTCATGGGGTTGTCATAGGTATTTCTCATCATATTCGTCATATGCTAGAGGTGTTGCAATTTTAATAGACAGGAAATTGAACTTTAGTCTCATTAACTCAGTAAAGGACTCTGAGGGAAGAGCCCTACTGGTGAGAGGGTTGATCTCAGGGAAAGAGGTAGCAATAGTAAACTCATACGCACCAAATACCGATGGACCCAACAAATTTAACTGGGTCATGACTCAGCTGGGGAAGATCAACGCAGCAACCATTATTTGGGGAGCGGACCTTAACACGCCAATTGACTCCATTCTCGACAAGTCCCATAATACAACAGGACATCCCTCCAAAGCCAGCGCCCAGGTCCGCGAGATTTGCCACACGTTTGAGCTGTCCGACACATGGAGGCGCCACAATCGTGACGCAAGAGAGTACAGCTTTCATTCTGCTGTTCACAATACTAGTTCCCGGATCGATTACATTCTGGCATCCACTCACTGTCCTTTTAAATGGGGTGAAAGCCAAATCTTACCGCGTTCCTTCTCTGATCATTCAATGGTCACACTGGAAGTCACCCTCTCAGGCACCACAAACCCTGGGCTCCGATGGAGATTCAAGCCCGGATCACTCAACGACACCGTCTTCGCGGATGAACTTCACAAAGAACTAATATCCTTTATAGAAATAAATCAACTCTGTCGCCTCGGCCAGCACCTTGTGGGAAACACTAAAATGTTACGTGCGAGGAGTTTGCCTGGCCAAAGAAAATGGCATACTAAAACTGATCCGGAAAGACTTGGCCAGCAGTGAACAACGCTTGAAAGAACTAGAGATGAGAGCCTCCGCTACCCAAGACCCACTTGTCCATGCCGAAATAAAGAAAGAACTGCTGAAGTTTAAAGAAATAGCTGAACGAGAAATAAAGTTCATGAGCCGCAAACACCAGGTCCGCCAATATGGGGAAGGACAGAAACCAGGTGCCTTGTTAGCCCGTCTTCTATCAATAGACAAATCTCCGACCCAAGTGGAGTGTATTAAAGATGACCAAGGTCAACTAGTATATTCAGAAGAAAAAATTGCCAACGTATTTCGGGACTTCTATCAAGTTCTTTATAGTTCCAAAGGGGTTTCCGATCCAGAATCGATTCAAAAGTTCCTCGACGACACAGAGTTGTACTGGGTTGAAGCGGAGCTACGTGATCCCTTGAACGCTCCGATAACAGTAGATGAAATTCTGGAGGCAATAAAATCCCTCCCAAATGCCAAGGCGCCTGGGCCCGATGGGCTCTTCGGAGAGTTCTACAAGGCCCATGCAACCATCCTTGCTCCTCTTCTGCTCCGAGTCTTTGAAGAATCTTCGCTGTGTGGATACCCCCCCCCACATCACGTGAAGCCAACGTAATGTTGCTGCACAAAGCCGGCAAACCCCCAGATGAATGTGCATCCTACAGGCCAATCTCCTTGATTAATTTGGACAATAAAATTCTAGCTAAAATCCTTGCGGCACGGTTGCTTCCTCTTATGCCCGCACTCGTAATAGGGGATCAAGCTGGGTTTATCCCGGGTCGAAGCACAACCTACGGGATCAGAAGACTGTTTGGTGTCATAGAGGCCCTAAATCCAACACAACGGGCCATAGCAGTCCTTCTTGATGCCGAGAAGGCGTTTGTTTCGGTTGAATGGCCATTTATGTTCGCAACACTTACACAAATGGGCCTAGGCAAATTCTTTATCAAATTAGTGTCCTTACTATATAGTGCCCCCCGCTCATATATTACACTCGGAAACTCCAGGTCCTCAGGCATAACACTAGAACGTGGAACAAGACAGGGTTGACCGCTCTCTGCCCTTATTTTTGCCCTCATTATGGAACCCTTGGCGTCGAGGCTTCGCGCCAACCATCTGACAAGAGGTCTTAAACTGGGTCCCCATAGATTAATTGTCTCCCTCTACGCTGACGACGTCATGTTATTTGTCAGTGACCCCCAGGCCAATCTTAACCCGGTGATGCGAGAAGTCATACAATTTGGGCGAATGACCGGTCTCAAAACCAACCACTCAAAATCCGTAATCTTTCCCCTGACCCCGACCACAACTGAATTCGCGTACAATTACGGCCTTAAATGGGAAACCTCAAAGGTTCGCTATCTGGGTATTTATATGTCACGTAATCATCATGAGATATATAGAGACAACTATGTCAGTGCACTGAATTCCTTGCAGGAACGAATTCATAGGTGGAAAACTCTACCCCTAACGATGTGGGGAAGAACCTCCTTAACGAAAATGGTTGTCTTACCCAAACTTCTCTATTTGTTCACGAACATTCCGCTACTTGTCCCCAAATCCTTTTTCCAAAAAGTCAAGAGTCTAGTCCTAGAGTTTTTGTGGGCTGGGAAACCAGCGCGCATAGCGTACAACACATTAACATTGCCAGTGTCGAATGGCGGACTAGCGCTCCCCGATATCGAAAAGTACTACTGGGCAGCCCAGGCCCAATTTCTCAGTCACTGGTCTACGGTCCACTTTGTTCGGCCCCATGTGCAGGTTGAACGTGCCCTTGCTTCCCCCAACCTCCTGAGGGCCATCATTATCAGTCATATGTCAGTCCCATACAACACGCTAAACACGGTCCTATCCACCTACGCAATTTGGAAAAAAATAGCCAATAAATACGGGGTGACAATGAGATTTTCCCCATTATTGCTCATTAGATTTGTTCCTGGAATCCCCCGTACTAATGAGAAAGTGTTCCTTATTTGGACAGACAAGGTGAACATTCACTCCTTTGGAGACCTCTTCCCCGGGGGAACCTTTCTGACTCCACAAATGGCCAAAGATAGAGGCGGCAACTCTTCGTTAGATGTGTTCATCTACTTTAGACTACGTCACACCCTTCAAAAGTTGTTTCCGTCCTATCCCAATCAACCTCCCAAATGGGACTTATTACACAATACGATTCAAGTGCAGGGGGAAGGACGATTAGTGTCACTACTATATAAATCCCTCATAGCAGGCAGTGTGACTCCCAAACCCAAGGCGCAGCAAAAATGGGAATCAGCCATTCAGGAATCGATATCGGACGAAGACTGGTCCTATATCCTCCGCCAAACGCAAAAAGTTGCAATAAACACTCGGCATAAATGAATTCACTTTAACTTTGTGCATCAGACGTACTACACCCCAGTTAAGAGGAACAAACACCACCCAGAATTGTCAGCCTGATGCGACAGATGTGCGGCAGACAACGCTGACTTCCTCCACCTATCTTGGAACTGCCCGGGAATTCACAATTTCTGGTCCTCTGTTCTACAAATAACTGAAGACATCATAGGCGAGCAAGTGACCCCAACACCCCTTGGAGCCCTGCTCAGTCTTATGAAATACTTGCTGCCAGCATCTCGAAAAACTTGCAGCCCTTCTCCTGGTGCTGGCTCGTAGGAGAATCGCGATGTCGTGGCCCACTTCCCAAGATTGAAGACTGGAAGAAAGACATTATCTATTGTCAAAGCACTGAGTGTGAATATGTAAGACTCCTACCACTGCATGCTCGCCCCCCGGACATCTTGGGTCCATGCATAAATTATCTGCTAAAAAACGCATATCCCTCAGATTCTGATTCATCTGCGAGCTAGAAGGTGTGCAGTGGGGCTCAGATTCGTGAGGAGGCGCTGGATAATGGCGAACTGATAATGCGAAAGGAACCCACGGAATCCTGCAAGGGTGAACTTGAAGGTGGGGAGAGGGGTTGGCTCGGTGGGGTTCTTTAAAGTTGGGGTCTTGTTTTCTCTTTCTAATTTTTTCTCTGATTGTTTTATTATTGTTGCGCACCCTGGAGGTGCCTATGTATGGCGATCATATTGAAAAACCAAAAATAAAGTTTAAAAAAAAAAAAATTAACAAAATTTAAATTTAAAAAAAGACTGAGATGGAAGGCAGCCCCAGCTTATAAGGACTGGGAGGTAAGGGATCCTCAGCCATAACAGGTTGAGAAGGTAGTCCCACACATTTTCTTTTATGACGATGAAAGCAATAAGTGGTATTACAAAGGATATAAGGAAAAACAGTAGTGGCTCAGTATAAGGAATGGGCCTAGATTTGAATAAATTCTTTTAAAATATTTTCTCTTGTTGTCTTTTGTGTTAAAAAGGGAAGGAAGGTGGATGAGTCGCTGTGTGTGTGTGAGAAATTAAAGTGGGAAAAAGCAAGGTGGGTGGGTGAAAAAGTGGTTTGGTCTGTATTTTTGTGTAAAGAGTAGCTGCGTGTGCAGCATAGTAGTAGGGTCTAAGTGAAGTATTAGGTACGCGCAACATTATGGAGGAAGAAACTCCAGTAAAACACATGCATAGGGTTCTGCCACTGTATTATGACAGAATAAATAAACAGTGGATAGTGGAAATAAAAGAAGGGGGGACGTCCTGCTCCTGGCTAGAGCAGGGCTCCCATAACAGAAACATGCTAGAAAAAATGTCCATCTTTGTAGCAGCAAAATATGAAGGCAACAAGTCCCCAAAAAAAGAGAGACTCTAGATCTCTGTCAATTAGTTGAAGATATAGAAGATCAGGAAGGTGAAAATGAGATCCAATGTAAGGAGATATACCCTGTAACGTCTAAACCTGCAGTAGGGTATACAAACCCAGTCTATAAGCCTCCAAAGGTAGAGTGTCAACAGGATTTGCAACTAGGTGCGGGGACTCAAGAGCTTTTGCACCTCCATATAACCCATCCACAAGTGCTGATATGCCTGTAGCATTGGCGTACCCACAGGGTTCACAAGTAGACATAGACAACGAGTTAAGAGCATTGCGAGAAAGGTTAGTCAGGTTACAAGAACCTGAAGAAGTATCCAAAAATATGGGTACCATGCAGGAAATAGGGGATTGGAAGTCAGGAGATTTTTTGGTTAGATTAAACCCTGGGGCAATAAGTAATGTTTGTGTTGAAAAAGGTGATGGGCAGAGGGTATGGACGGTTCTGTGACAAGAAGTAGAACAAGCAAGGTATAATGGAGGGAAAGATAAAGGTGGTAGAAATAATGAAGAGGCAGAGCAAGAAGGAGATCAAGGAGAGAGGAAGTGAGAAACCTGTCCCTGCCACAAGACGCAGTGAGGAGGGACAGACCAAGAAATAGACCAGATTTAATCATGGTAGTTCAAGATCAGAAGAATGCTAAAGGGGTAGAAAACAAAATAGATGTGCAGGCACCTCTTATAAATAAAGGAGTAGGGATAACGCCTTGGATGGACAAAAATAATTTGATTAAAACTTTCCCCCCAGCTTATAGCCGGATCTAGTAAATGGATTTATGAATTTGAAAAACAAACAGCAGGGGTACCTTTAGCACCAGGTGACCTTAAGAGTTTACTGGTCACCATAGTTGGGGACCAGGCTGGGGACATAGGGGCAAGGACTGGGGTAAGTCTTGCAGATAATGAACATGATGGAGCAGCCTTCGATGAGGTAAGGGCAAGGGTATTGGCTGCCCTACGAAGGATGTACCCAGACACCCCTGACTTACATTCTTTAATGCAGTGCACAATGGGTGATGATGGGGACCCAGTTAGGTTTATTCTTAAGTTACAAGGAATGTGGAGAGTTGAGACAGTACAATTTTTCTATTTTATTGTAAAGAGGGGACTACCAAAAGAGGTCCAGAAGGCACTAGATAAAATTGTGTGAATTGAAGCCAAAGTGTGGGCAGAGATACAAAGTATAATAATCTACAATTGTACGAGAATTAAGGAGCGGGACAGAGAGACAGCCCAGAAGTGGCAAACGGGCGAGGCAAAACTATTGGAAAAGAAACTAAACACGGTTGTCGTCCAAACACCAGTGACGGCACCGGCTCAGGGGAAAAGGACAGGAGACACTCAACAAATTGGGAATGCCACAATTGCGGCACTATGGGGTGAAGGAGGACAGGGACAATGGGGTGGGGGGTACAGTACCCCAACCCACAGTGGCAGTATGAAGGAGCACCAAAGGGAAGCAGAGGATTTCAAGGAGTAAGAGCAGGAGGCTTAGGGAGGATAGGGCCACAGGGAGGAGGATTGGGATCATCACAGTGCTGGTATTGCGGGAAATGGGGGCATTTTGCAAGGGAGTGCAGGATCAGGCCTGGGATGAGATTTAATTCTGGGCCATCACCTCAAGGGCAGGGATTCCGAGGGCCTCAAGGAATGGGACCGCAGCAATTTGGGCAAGAGGGTCAAAATCAGTTTCCTTATGGGATTGACAGGCAAGGGCAACATGGATAACAACTACAGCAGGGTGAGGGGAACTCAGTTTAAACGGATGGCTGGGGGGAACAGGCGCCCCATTCCAAGGAGTTCTGATTAGGACAGCACACAGAGAGCACTTGCATGTCCAATTCTATTGATAATTGCACACCCTGAAGAGAGAAGCCTTTGGTGGAAGAGGAAATGGGAAACAGGCAATTTATATTTATGGTAGATTCAGGTGCAACTAAGTCATGCATCATGGAGGGGAAGTTTCCATTATCAGGTAAAACATTTTACACGCAGGGATTATCTGGGGCTATTTCTACGGTTCCATACACTGAGGAGCTGGATATAAAAGTGGGAGGGGAGGTAGTACGAGCCCCGTTTTTATATTCAGAGAGTTCCCCTGTAAACTTTTCAAGTAGGGATCTGCTCAGTAAGCTAAATATAACTATATCATTTACAGATCAGTGGGTAGTGTGTTCCATTCCAGGTATGTGTGTAGCTCGAGCAATGGTAATAATGAATGCAATAGCAAGGGAGTCAGTAGTCCATGGGGTTCCTGTGGTCCCATATATATTTTGCTATGGTATTAAAGGTATTAGTAAAAGCAGTGCATCCAATTGCGACAAAATGTTGGCAAGTTGCTCACCTGGTATCCACGGGTGCGCCACACGAGACTGGATGGAGGTCTAAGCGCTATCCCGGACCCCTCTCTGCTTGGTTATGTGCCAGATGTTGGGTAGCGCCTATAACAGGAGAATGGAGGGTTAAGATACTGGTTCTGTGATGGGTGGACTCCCACCTCCCTCTGGTCCAAATCCCCTCCCTTGGGGTTATTGCTCACCTTAGGTTTTTGTGCGTTGAACTCTCCGTCCTGCGTCTCTGTGCAGGGGCGTGTGGTTGGTGCGGGGTGTTCTGTGGACCTAGTTGCTTCACTGGTCCGTGTGCCCTTATGTTGGGTCCAGACCCGCTGTGACTCCGACTCTGCTTGCTGTCTCCAGGTCAGTTATGTCTTTTCCGTCTTTATTCTGTCTCTTCCTTTCCTTCCGCTTTCTCTGTCTTCTCGGCATCCTGCTCCACTATGCTGTTCCCTAACAATGTCTCTTTTTGTTTTCTCTTCTTTGTACAGGTTCTGGTGATGTTCCGGAGTGATGAGCGATAAAAGCTCTGCTTGCTCAGGTAAGGGCTTTGTTAATGCTGACCTTATTCCTTCTCCCTTGCAGGTTGCGGTGAAACCCGGAGATGGGTGAGATAAGAGAAGCGCAGGGTGCTGCCATGACCCGCTGCTTGCCCAGGTAAGAATTGTTATTAATGCTGTCCTTGTTTCTTTACCTTTGCAGGTTGCGGCGAACTCCGGAGATGGGCGAGGTAAGCGAAGCGCAGGATGGATTCAAGGGCGGTTACTTCACAGGTAAGTGTTCTTGCTTGCTAATGCTGTTCTTGTTCTTCCATGTTATTAATGGAATCCAGATCTAGGGCTTCAGGATCGGGCCACCGGAGAAGCAGACACGAGTTAGACACGGTGAGCGTTACGCTGCAGTACAGAATAACGCGAAGCGTGTTCTGCTGTTTGGGTGTGGTTTAAATAGTCTAGGTAAAGTAGTTCCAGGCCAAGTAGTTCCAGGCCCAGCCACTCCCAAAACACTAGACTACATGGCTTGGTTCTAAAGAACTGAGCTGTGTAATAGGCCTCCATGTTGGATTAAGGTCCAAAACTGGTATTGCTTTAGTCCTGATAATGAGCCTGGCGCCAAAGGCGCCAGGACTGACTCCATGTATGTTTCTGATTGAGTTTTAAGGCCCTTGGGGCCGGTGTGAAGGGCTTTAGCCCCACTGCTGCCAGGGGGCTGTTATACCTGAGGGGGTCAGGGGCATGGACCGTGACAGTGCCTACAGATTTTATTTTCCAACCCATGGTGCCACATGAGATGGTGGCAGGGACAATATTGTCATTAGATCTATAAGGACTAGTAGTCTCAGACAAAAGAGTAGTCCTGATTGGAACAGACCATGTTGGGTTTTGAGTGGCGCACAATATTATGCATAGACCTGACAGTATAATTAAAGAAAATGACTGATGAGGAGTTATTTGAGGACAGTGAGCAAAATGGGAAGATTATTTTGTGAATCTGCATCCCCTGTGATATCATGGTGCATTATAAGGAGGTACAGTGCCCCCTAATGGCAGTAGTGACCCAGTCATTTTTTATTTTTTAGGAGAACATGTGATATGTGCCAGCACAAGTAGGGACTGTTAATCCACATAATGATGAGTTACTGAGAGATGGGACCTCTGTACAGATTACAATGAAGTCAGGTGCTTAGCACAATCAAACAGTATGTGGATGATCGGTTGGTATGTAGTGAAAAGGAACATCAGTGCAGGAGGTGTTCTGTTGCAATATTTTGCATTATTTTGTTGCATTATTTCCCTAGAGGGGTGAACTATTAATCTGATGTGTGCGTGATTACGGGTATCTGTATTTAAGCGGTACCCCTGTAAGTATGGGATACCTTTCAAGCTCTACAGACAAGGGTCAAGGCTAACTGGGAGTCCCCTGATACAAACTCAGTGGTCAGTAAAAATCTGACAGCCCCTCAAGCATTGATCCACAATATCTTTCAAGGCACCCTCCCCAGAAAGCCTTGGTCTCAGAATGCAATGATATTCTCTCCAAGGCAAGGTCGTCCTCTACCTTAAAGTGCTACGGACACAAATGGAAGCGCTTTACTATTTGGTGCTGTTCACAGAAGATTAACCCTCTCAGGGTCACGGCCCCTCAAAAATTGCCATATATACTATCATTGGCTAAATCGGATCTGGCTCACGCCTCCATCAAGATTCATCTGGCGGCTGTCTCCCGCTACACCAGGTCTCCGGGACAGGCTTCTCTGTGGTCTCACCGTCTGGTTAAGGAGTTCGTCAAGGGACTATACCGCTCATTCCTGCCGGTGAAGGCTCCGGCCCCGGCTTGGGAGCTCAATGTGGTGTTGACTAGGCTCATGGGGGCTCCATTCGAACCTATGCATTCTGCTCTGCTCAAGTTTCTGTCGTGGAAGACAGCTTCCCTCGTGGCCATCACCTCTGCAAGACGAGTAGGTGAGATCCAGGCCCTGTCATGCAAGCAGCTTAGTTTGACTTTTCATGAGACCAGGGTGGCGCTGCGGACGCACACCTCCTTCATGCCCAAGGTGCCGTCAGAATTTCACCTCAACGAGCTCTTGGTGTTACCTGTGTTTTTTCCGACGCCTTCGTCACGGGCTGAAAGGACTTAGCACTCACTGGATGTGGCTAGAGCGCTGAAGTTTTATGGCCCGCATAAAGAGTTTCCGGAAAACTTCTCAGCTTTTTGTGAACTTTGATCCTGTGAACTATGGGAAGGCCCTGTCCAAGCTTTCCATTTCCAGGTGGCTCTCCAGCTGCATCACCCACTGTCACCGGTTGACAAGCCGGCTGCCGCCTGGCCGTCCGAGAGCCCATTCTACCGGAGCAGTTGCTGCTACAACGGCGTTCCTGTCTGGTGTACCCCTACTGGACATCTGCAGGGCTGCTACGTGGAGGTCGCCGCACACCTTAACGAGATTCGACTGCGTCAGCGGGGATTCCAGGATGGAGTCCAGAGTTGGCCAAGCATTGTTACGCAACCTGTTCGCTTGAAGGTGAGCCTGCTGAGGATGTAAGAGATTGCTTTTGTTGAATTTTGTCACCTCCCGTAGTTGTGCATGTGTGTATTGCTATGCATTCTTTATTCATGAGCATGTGAATCCATGCCAGACCCCTCGCTGGAGAAGGAACAAGTTACTGACCTGTAACTATTGTTTTCCAGCATGGGTCTGGCATGGATTCACATGTGAACCCTCCCGCCTGCCCCTCTGCGGCTCTTCTCTTGGACATATTCCCACTTTACGTGCTACCAAATCTGAAGATGGCTGCCAGAGGAGGGCTTAGGTAGAGGGCAGTCATTGGCTGGGGGCAGTATGACCCAGAGCTCAGTGATTGGTTTATAGGCGAAAGACAGTTTAGAAACGAAACTGAAACTTTTTTATTTTACTGAGGATTCCCTGCCAGACGACGGGGAATATTCATGAGCATGTGAATCCATGCCAGACCCATGCTGGAGAACAACAGTTAAAGGTAAGTAACGTGTTCCTTCCCATTAAGTGTGTCTTTGGCAGTGTTCATATTTGCATGCTTCACTGTGGAAAGTTCAGCGTGTGGATGTTTAGTTATCTGAAGGCAACAACGGTGTATCTGTATTGGATCTAGTTACCACTTTCCATCAGCAAAACAGGATCCTGCTGATCTCATTAAGAGCCTGCCTTGGATAGAGCACAAGGAAGTCAATACGATGCTCAATGTTTTTCAGTGTACCTTGGTTTCCTTGGGCATTCCTATAGCCCCAAAGGTATTCATTGTTATATCCTCGAAGGACAGCCAGCCGGCCAATCACCTTTCGGTGCATTCATGTAACCAAGGAGACTAAGCACTGGGAGTTTCGGGCACCTCCCTCGCTTCCTGCCCTGCCAGACACGCTCGAGCCAGAGGCTGGTTTCAGCACTGAATCTTGCCGAAGGCAAAACTAACAAAGGGACCAAACCTGGTTTGTCGCGCAGAGGAAAACCCCAGAAAGACTCACAACAAATGGTGAAAAAAAGACGATCAGGCCCGTTTTGGCAAAATGGCCCCCATGGGTGCAAAACTGCAGCTGAGGATTATCTGCGGTAAAAATGCACAATGGTAGGAAAATAAAACCACTGTAACCAGCCATTAATTGTAGTGAGGGTAACAAAAAAATGTTACATGAGTCAGTAGACAAAGGGGCTACTGAGTAACCTCCCAGCACTCCACATAAACTGGTGTTCGCTGGGTCTACAGAGAGAAAAAGGTAAAGTCAATTTCACTTCATTTTACTACTCTGGGAAACAGTTTCTGGTGCTTGTTAATCTGCTTGGAATCACATGCTGTGCATATAGTCAGACATCCAGTGGTAACCACAGAGTATTGCATCTTGTGTTTTTTCCACCCAGTATACTGGTCGCCTTAGGCGGAGCTCTTCCAGAGACATTGCTATGGTACTTTTTAAACTTTTGGCCGTTAATGGAGATTAGCTTGCAGTACCTTCCCTTGACGGCCGTTTCCTGACCTACGCCGAAGCCTGCTCCACGGACCTTCGACAGAGTGATCCGTTTGGTGCTGCCTGACCATCTGGCCCACCTACACAGTAGGGAGAGTGGAGTTTGACATTTCCTTTTTAAGGTCTTTTCCTTTCCTCTGTGTTCCCTTGCTCATGTCACTTTATTATTCCTCCGCTATGGAGAGGACTCTATTAAGGTTTTGTCCTTCATGCAAGGCCAAATTCCTTTGGAAAGACAAACCCCTTAAGTGTAATAGGTGTCTTCCCTTTAACCACAACGAAGTGGCCTGTTCAGCTTGTAAGCTCCTGCGTCCGAAGACACTAAAGGAAGGCCGTGTTAAGCGGCGGGCGGCCTACGGAATGTCACAGGCCGAGAGTAGTTCCCGGCCGCGAGTGTGACGAGATGCTTAGTAACGACCAGGGCTCCGAATCGGAGGCCATTGACCCCACGGCGCAGCGTTCACGCTCCGTTTCAGCCGGCCCCAACGGGAGTCCTGCTTTGGGGACTGTACTTCCTGGCGACAAGGATGCACACTCTTACCACACTAAAGACACAGCCCCTGGTTTGTCGTCAACGAAACAGTCTAATCGTTCAATCGTGCCAACAGGCACACTGGACAGTTCGGCAGTGCCTGCCAATCGGCAGCCCTCGCAGGTGCGGCATGCGACCGGGCAGTCTAAATCAAAGGGCGCTACCACCAATATTCAAGTTTCCGTCGAGACCCATCAGAAGGTGTTGGCGGAACAGAAGACCCCGGTTACGCCAAACAACCATGCAACTGCAGGCCCAGTCCAAATACTGACACACCAGATATTATCGAAAGCACCGCTAGGATCGTTTCGGCATTGAATCAGAAAAAACTGTCGAAGGACTCGTCGAAATCGAAGGATAGACCCAAGGACTCTTCGAAACCTACAGATAGCCTCTCTGGAAAAAGTTGCATTTTGAAGTGTACCCTATAGCCTATTGGTCCATTTAGAAGCTGTGCCCATCAGCCTCTCTGAGAAAAGTTGCATTTAGAAGTACGCCCAATAGCCTACATGTGCATTTAGAAGTCATGCCCAAAAGCCTCTCTGAGAAAGTTGCATTTAGAAGTTGTGCCCAATAGCCTCTCTGAGGAAAGTTGCATTTAGAAGTGTGCCCAATTGCCTCTCTTTGAAAGTCCCATTCAGAAGGGTGCCCAATAGCCTCTCAGTGAATTTAGAAGTGTGCCCAATAGCCTCGCTCTGAAAGTTGCATCTATAAGCGTGCCAATATCCTCGCTGTGAAAGTTGCATTTAGAAGTGTGCTCAACAACCTCTCTGTGAAACTCACAATTAGAAATAACTAACAGTATAGCTGTGTAAAATGTGTAATGTAGAATCTAAAACGGTGACTAATAATCTAATACAAAGCTGATTTTGATCCATGCCTAATACCCTCCCTGTATAAAGGTGAATTGAAAGAAGTCCACCCACTACCGTGCCCTATTCAATCCTATTAGTATAACGAACAGTATAGCTGTGTAATGTAGAATCTAAAACGGTGACTAATAATCGAATACCCCCTCCAAGCAAATTGAATCTAGAGGCTGACCGAATATCTTCTCTATGTACAGGTGAACTTAGAAGTGTACCCAATAAACTAATATCATCTCTGTCTACAACTGTACCTAGAAAAGCACCAAATAGTCTAGTATCGTCTTTGAGCAGTCAAACCTGGAAGTGTGCCTAAAAGCGTGTCACCACCGATCTTAGAACTACAATCTGAAAGCCCTCCTAAATCAACCTAAAAGCTTGCCCCAACCATGAGTGCACCCACTCCACCAGAGTCTGTCAGAAACGACCCCCGTGGACCACCCCCGCTCTCTGATCTGCCTTCCCTCCAGTCCCCCCCTCCCAAATCACCCCATCCTCCTTCGCACTCCCTGCCATTCCCCTCTCCAAACACCAAGCCAGGGGGCACGATGGCGAGCCACTCACCCTAAGACCACTCATCCCCCGAACCCCACCCCCGACACACCAGCATTACCCATACCCGCTCCCCTAACTATCATAACTGGCACACCCCACCCTGCAACCACCCACCCTCATACCCCTGCTACCTTCCCCCCGACCACACCCTTTCCCCTCCCTAAAAACTGTGCGCCTAGCCCTAGCAAGAACCGAAACTGCTTCCCTCTCCCCCTCTGACCCCCCTACCCTCTCTTACACACCAGTCGCAGCAAAGAAACTAAAGAGGAAACGTTTCTGGTCCCCCTCAATCTCTCAGCACTCTTCGCATCCCCTGTCTCGACCCATCACCTCCCTCCCGCAATTTCCTCCTTCCCCCGTGGCTTCTCCCTTCCTGAAAACCCCTCTCCCTCGATTTCTCATCAACTACAACTGAAACTCCTAACCGCCAACACCACACTTTCAAATCCCCCAACCCAAACCCGATCATCCTATCACACACAGCCACCCAACCCCAAGCGAAGCCTGGCAGATTTTCTGCCCGCCCACTATTCCAATCTAGCATCACCCACCCTACCCTCTTCCTCCACTCTCTCCACCACCGCCCCATCCCGCTCCAGCACCGAGACCAACCTTGGCTGCCGATGTGAACTGTATCCTATTTAACGCCCGATCTGTAGCAAAAAACAGACATTGCATCTTTGACCTCCTCGCCTCTGTCAAACCAGACCTAGTTTTCATCACCGAAACCTGGTTCTCTGATGACTTCGGCCCAATCGCTAATGAAGCCTTTCCCCCCGACTACTCCCTCATCCCACTGAACCGTCCGTCCAGAGGAGGAGGGGTAGCATTCGTCTTCAAATCTCTCTTCCGCGCCTCAATCATCGACAACCAACCCTCCATTCCGTCCTGCGAATCTCTCCTCGTTAAACTATCCCTCCCCCCGTCGCTCTCACACAGCTTCCTAATAATCTACAGGCCCCCTGGCTACGATAAAATTCGCAAACAGCCTTTGCGACTCTATTGCCACCCTCCAACTAAACCATCCCAACCTCACCCTTCTTGGAAACTTCAACATATGGCTCGACATCCCCACCAACCCTATGACACACGCCCTGGTTGACGGTTTAGATGCAATTAATCTCCAACCCCACATAAACGGCCCGACTCACTATGAAGGAAAAACTCTTGATGCCATCTTTAGCTCCAACATCCTGATTCACCTAAAGCCCCCCACCATCTGGTCCGATCACTTCATTCTCTCGTTCACCATCCACTCACCCGACCCCCTTCCCGTACTCGTATCTGAACCACCGAATCTACGCAAATGCTGGAAAAAACTAAGAATCACCCCGGACTTAGCCGAGGCACTCCTCCAGTCTCCACCACCTACCTGCCGTCTCACCAACCAACTTATCCCTGAGGCCTTTGATTCATGGCTCAACGCATCTCTGATGCGGCTCACCCCCCCGTGCAAACCATCAACTCGCCATGGCCTTTTCCCCAGATGGTTCACTCCTGAGTTGAAGACCACTAAACGACAATACAAATACCTAGAACGCAAATGACAGAAAGAGAAAACCCACGAGAACAGGACCACCCTGGCCCTACACCTTTATCGGTACAAGGCCGAAATCCGGAAAGCAAAAAAAGCCCTTTACAACACCCGACTCCTAAACTGCAAAAACCCAAGCAAAGAACTTCACAAAATCATCTCCGAATTCACCAATTTGGCTTGTAACACATCAGTCCCGACCCTGTCACAATCATTGTGTGACTCACACTCCCTCCACTTTTACACCACGGCTATCGAAAGGACAAAAACTCTAACCACCAAACTGGCTCTATTACAGCCACCGGGCAACCCTCCGCCCGTAGCGGCCAGCTCATCAGCTGCGACCTCTACCCAACCAACGTTCAAATCCTTTAGTCCAATATCACCAGAACAATTTCTCAAATTTCTATCTGCCCGCAAACCAAATGGATCACCACTGGACCCTTGCCCAGCCACTACCCTTAAAGAAATGTTCGCTTCCACCTGCGCAGGAGAACACGCAAGATCTATCAGAAATGCCTCCCTCTCTTCCGGTATCTTCCCAGACGCATTCAAAATGGTGCACGTCAAACCTCTAATTAAAAAACCTTCGCTCGACCCTCTCGAGCCCAAAAACTACCGCCCCATCTCAAACACCAGGTTCCTTGCCAAACTCATTGACAGAACCGCCTACTCTCATCTAAATGCCTTTGTCGAAGCCAACAATCTCCTAGACCCCGCCCAATCAGGGTTCAGAACACATCACGGAACTGAAACCACCCTAACCTCGATCTGGGACGACCTTAAAATGACAGCAGACTCCGCGGGATGCGCCACACTAATCCTTCTCGACCTATCGGCCGCCTTTGACACGATCAATCACTCAATCCTCCTTGACCGCCTCCACTCCCTAGGAATTCGTGGAACCGCTCTTAAATGGATAGCCTCATTCCTCAAAGACAGGCACCAAATAACGACACTCTCCAGCTTTACCTCCCAAGCCCGACCAGTCGACACGGGAGTCCCACAAGGAGCATCTCCTGTTCAATCTCTACCTGATCACCCTCCTACCAATAATTCGTTCACACAACATCCTGTGTTACAACTACGCCGACGACACTCAACTAATTCTAAAATTCCTGGACTCGAAACCCATCTCTCGGCCTGACCTGGCATCCTGCCTCCTTAACATAGAACGCTGGATGACCCAAAGCCACCTCTTGTTAAACCCCTCCAAAACAGAAATCATGGTTTGCGGCAACTCCGATCTTCTTCCGCACCAACTACCCTGGCCACCCGCCATGGGCAACTCACTGACACCCTCCAACACAGTGAAAAATCTTGGATGCACCCTGGACTCTGACCTAACACTCTGGCGCCAAGTCAACAATGTCTCAAAGTCCTGCCGCTACCACCTTAAAAACCTTAGGCGCATCTTTCCATATCTCTCATTTCACAACAGACTCTCCGCGGTCCAATCAATCGTTATATCAAGACTGGACTACGCAAACCCCCTATACCGCGGGAATCCATGCCTACCAACTGAATAAACTCCAAAGGGCACAAAACGCGGCGGCCAAAATGCTACTTGCGCTCGGTCCAAGAGACCACGTATCCCCAGCCCTTTAGACACTGCACTGGCTTCCAGTAGCCCGTATGGTAGCTTTCAAAACCTTATGCCTCTCCCATCGAGCACTCCATAAAACTGGACCTCAATATCTTCAAGACAAGCTAATACCTTATCATCCCACTCGCACCCTAAGATCAAGCTCAGCGGGCCTCCTAGTAATTCCTAAGACAAACTCAGTCAGGTTAGGCGGATCATCATTCTCAGCCCTAGTCCCAACCCTGTGGAACTCGCTCCAACCCCACATCCACCTAACTGAGGATTTAACGTCCGCAAACTACTGAAAACCTGGCTCTTCCCCTAAAACCAACCGGTTTCCAAACTAGCATCATCACAATAAGACCGACCCAACAAACTACCTGAAGCGAGAAATTGACAGCTAATAAACTCGAATGTAAACTAGAAAGACAAACGGAACTAAACGAGTAATGTAGATCAAAACAGTGAATTGGATAATTAGGAATAAATCATTGAGAAAATAGGAGATCTAAACTGATGAAATGGACATAATGAATGAGGAGGGAACGTAGTGAATGACACAGAGCGGACAAGCGTGTAGAGTTGATGAGTACGTGTAGAGTTGATGAGTACGTAAATACAGAGAAGCGAATAGAACGCAGAAGGGCGTAGAACTGATGACTATACTGAACGGACAAACGTATAGATTGGATGAACGTTTAGACCGGACGAGCGTGGGGAGCGGATGAGTGTGGGGAGCGGATGAGTGTGGGGAGCGGACGAGTGTGTGGAACAGACGAGTACGCAGAGCAGAATGAACAAGTACGTAGAGCGGACGAGTACGTAAAGCGAGCGAATGTGTGGAGCGGATGAGTAGGTGGAGCGGATGAGTAGGTGGAGCGGATGAGTCTGTGGTGCGGATAAGTGTCTGGAGCGGATGAGTGCGTGGTGCCGTTAAGTGTATGAGCGGGTGAGTACGTGGAGCGGATAAACTCATAGAACGGATGAGTGTGTGGAACGGATGAGTGGGTGGAGTGGATGAGTGTGTGAAGCGGATGAATGTGCGGGGCAGATGAGTGTGTGGAGCAGAAGAGTGTGTGGAGCGGATAAATACATAGAGCGGATGAGTGTGGGGAGCGGACGAGTGTGGGGAGCGGGCGAGTGTGGAGCAGATGAGTGTGTGGAGCGGATAAATACATAGAGCAGATGAGTGTGTGGAGCGGATGATTGTGTGGAGCGGATGAGTGTGTGGAGCGGATGAGTGTGTGGAGCGGATGAGTGTGTGGAGCGTGGCCGAGTGTGGCGAGCGGCCGAGAGCGGGGAGCGGACAAGTGTGTGGAGCAGAGCGAACGAGTACGTAGAGCAGAGCGGATGAGTAGGTGGAGCGGTTGAGTAGGTGGAGCGGATGAGTAGGTGGAGCGGATGAGTAGGTGGAGCGGATGAGTAGGTGGAGCGGATGAGTCTGTGGTGCGGATGAATGGGTGGAGCGGATGAGTGTGTGGTGCCGATAAGTGTATGGAGCGGGTGAGTACGTGGGGCGGATAAACTAGTAAAACAGACGAGTAGGTGGAGCGGATGAGTCTGTGGTGTGGATGACGGTGTGGAGCGGATGAGTGTGTGGTGCCGATAAGTGTATGGAGCGGGTGAGTACATGGAGCGGATACATTCGTAGAACTGATGAGTGTGTGGAACGGATGAGTGTGTGGAACGGATGAGTGGGTGGAGCGGATGAGTGGGTGGAGCGGATGAGTGGGTGGAGCGGATGAGTGGGTGGAGCGGATGAGTGTGCGGAGCAGATGAGTGTGTGGAGCGGATGGGTATGTAGAGCGGATGAGTATATCGAACGGATGAGTGTTGAACAGACGAGTACGTAGAGCGGATGAATAGTATGTTGAGCGGATGAGTGTGTGGACCGGATGAGAGCATGGACCAGATGAGTGTGTAGATCGGATGAGCGTACAGAGCAGATGAGCGTACAGAACGTATGAGTATACAGAGCGGATGAGTGCGTAGGTAGACAGGAGTACACACGCGGGGTAGACTGGAGTGCATGCGCGGGGAGGACAGGAGTGCATGCGTATGGAATACATGAGAGCATGCGTGGGGCACACTGGAGAATGAGGGATAGACTAGAGCACGCAAGCTGAACCAGAGCGCGTGAGCGTGTCGAGCAGACAGGAGTGTGTAGGACAATCTTGAACGCCGAATTGGATAAAAATGCATAGAACGGACCACACCCCACACTTACTCTCTTCTTTGCACCACCACTCAAATAGAACACAGGGATACTATGACACCAATCGGTATAACTGTTCTCATATCAACATCTCCCGCTCACTCCCCATCACTCTAAGTAAACATTGCTGGTTTCACACCCCCCAGCCAGACGTTTTCCTCAGGCCTAACGCAGCCACAATCGGTCTGGATAAATCCTGCCAGAGCGAACACATACTCCTGATCACTCATCCACCACACCTACCGCTAAGAAGCAGCTACCTCTCGAATTCCGCACCAGCTGCACACATACCTGGTGCGCACACGCACCTTTAGACTTTCTATACTCTCTCTACTGACCCGGACTTCGGTTCCCAAGGGCGTTCAACCTACCAGCGCCTTCAGACCATACCAATGGTATATAAGGCGCTATATAAATGCAAAATAACATAACATAACTTTACAGGAGCATCTCCATCATTTGAGCCATAACCGATACTTGCTTTTTAACTTTCTAGATACCCGAGAGGCTCATTACCAATGCTTCATAGTCACTCCAGAAAGGATGGCTAACAGTCATATCGCTTACCAAAACAGCAACGTCACAGTTTACGAACACATAATCTAAAGTGCTAAAGGAAGAGCCCCTACTTCAGGTAGCCTTTCCCGGGCAGTCACTCTTCGTTCATCCATTTACAATTTCTAATACCCTGCTATTGAAATTCTTTTGCCAGTTGGCTCCCTCAGCATCTGCCACTAAATGTTCCATAATGATTTCAGATTGCAGGGCAGGATTATATGTTTTATCAACCCCTCCCATTATACAGCAGTTAAAATCCCCACTTACTACCATAACATTGCTGTTGGAACTATTAGCCCAATGGATAAATACATCATGCATTTCCTCTTGGAGCTGTTTTCTCAGGTCAGCCCATGGGCTATTATATAAGTTCACCAGTAGTATTTTCTCCCAGTGTTCCCCAACTGGGATAGTTACCTCCACAGCAATAATATATTCCCCAGAGGTGGTAGGTATCTTACAGGACTTCAGAGTGTGAAGCACTCCAATAATAAGCCCACCATAGGGTCTATCCCTTAGGCCCTTTCTACCCAAAGATGCACAGTATATCCATTCAGTACAATAGGCGCAATAAACCACATTTCCTGTTAAAAAAAAAAAAAAAGCATGTGATTAGTGATGTAGGATAAGGAGCCCTTGGTGGTCAGAAAATGACTAAACCGCTGGGTATTCCATGACAATAAAGAGCAATCTCATTATTTATGGACGACAGTCAGCAATGATTCCGCCAGCCACTTTAACATAGTTTGAATGTCAGACATCTGGACTGCATTTCCTGTCGAGAGCTCCGGTTAACTTAAGTTCTTATTTCTCCCAACACTGGTCTCAGATGGTAAAGAGGGGTCCTCCTGCTCAGGATCTACATCAATTTCTACATTTACTAACAGTAAAGTATCCCAGTATTTGCGGAGCAATTGTGCCTTACCTAAGAACTTACAATGAATTGCTGTGGCATTAGGGTTAATGTTTTTCAGAAGTTAAAGAAACTCAAAGTCCTCCGACAGTATAACACGCAGTTGAGGAATTGAGTGCTATGGGGTTAGAAATGCCAATCTAGATAACCATTTCTTCCGGCATTTCTGGCTTAGGTTCTTGATACAAATTTTACTTTCCGGCAAAATATTTATAGCCATTTTACCTGATGATGGTTCTATAGGTACTAAGGCATGTGGTGCCGGTGTCTTCACCTTCCTGTTTGGTGTAGAGAAGTTAGCCACAGTCTGTCCCACATTTTGAGATAAATCTGATTCCTGGTTGTCCGTACAGACAATGGAGATCTCATCAGTTTTTTCAGGAATTATCCAACTGGTCAGGCTGCCAACCCCTTTACTTAAGCGTTTCTTAGCGCGCACTGCCCTTTTCTGCACTTTTTTAAATGTTTTCCCTGACGATATTGTTTTAGGAATTGGGGATGCCACCTCACAGGGGTTATTCCGTGAGGCAGCCTGTCTTGTCATATGGCGCTGTTTCCTTGAAAAACAATGCCGAATTCTCAATATTGTCTTCATTCGTCTCGATATTAGGCGGTGCTTCCATCTTTCCATGAGTATCAACAGGAGGTATAATACCCACGTCTTCCCGCTCCTTCTCATAAGTGGGGTTGACTAGATTCATGGATAAGGTGTTTTTATGGATGCGCCTGCATACTTTTAGCAATAATTTCATTGCAAATTGTAAGGATGCCATGGATGATTGAAGTTGACCACATATGGCAGGATTAGACAGGGATGCTTTTTTGTTACAGATTCCTCAATCTGCACTGCTCCCTCGCCATCAAGAACTAAATTTGGTGATGGAGATAATCGACCAGACGGCATCATAGGTTCCGGACTCTCTTCAGCTCGTAACACTTGTGCAGAGGTGATTACTTCCCCCCCTTTACATGTAGGGTGATTTACCATTGCTGGAGTCATAGATCTTTGTATAGATAGACATAGGTCCAACCACGAATTTTTGTCTGTCATTGTAGTTCATGGACCCCATTGATATGCCCCCCACCTGGTTGAGAGCCTCTGTCACTTGTATCGTGCCCCTTATAATTGGTGAGTTAACTTTTTCGCAATTTTTTGCTTTACTAGGCCTACTGGTGCTTACCCCAGGAGAGGCGGCAGGATTCTCGCCACCTCCTCTTCTGAGGCTATACCTCAGCTTCTGGCCTTTACTGTAAAAAGGCATTGTGTGGCGCAGTATAAGTTCAGGTCAAAAGATAAAAAACGCAATGTGCATACCACAGAACTCTTTGAGACTGTATCTGGGGCTATGGCGCAAGCGTCACACTCCCTGAACAGTACCGGGTGTCAGATAGTTGGGCTATGATCTGCCGACCACACTCCTGCCTTACTGACCTGTTCTTAGGTAGTAGAGTTAATAAAAATTGATTTTTCTTCTGAATGCCTGCCACTCGTAACAACACAGTACCCGGAAGGCTGTTTCGCCGCTGTCGTAAAGAAATCCAAGAGCCTGGTTAATTCCAGTGAAGAGTATCGTGTCCCATTACCCGTCACACGAGAACACGGAAATCACTCTCACCACACTCGCTCCGCTACTTGCTTCGTGGGGGAGTGTTTCGTGTACTTGCAGGTCATTAACTCTGCCTCCTCCAGGGATAAACAATGAAAAAAGACTCCAGCAGCGTTCCCACACGGAAACGCACTCTCACCACACTCACTGTTCTCCCCATCTTTTCTCTCTCTCCTTTATCTGCTCTTAATTCCTTTGTTCTTCCTTTTGTTTCCTCTTTTGCCTTCTTCTCTTAATATGCCCTTTCTCGCTCCTTGCCCTTTCTTTCCCGCTCCTCTCTTTCTTCAACACTGTGTCTAATTTTCATCTAATTTGAGTAATATCTGTCCTCCCATCCGTTCATTCTGCACAATTGTCACTTCGCTGACTTTATCTTTCTCTCCTTTTTGTCTTTTGGCATCTTCTTCTATCTCTATAAGTCTGTCCCTTCTCTCATTACGCTCCTCATATTTACTACATCGGACATATATTTGCGTTCTTCAATCTTACTTTCTTCTATGCTATCTTCAGTACTGTAAGCGGGTGGTGCATATATCGGATTAATATACCCCGCTGATGCTTTTAACTCCTTTAGAGGATAAAATCCCTGTTTCTCTGTGGTTGTGCTATTGTCTTCAGAAGGAGAAAGAGGACCAGAGGGCGTTTTGTCCTCCCCTACATGCTGATTAAGCATCCACTCCTTCTCGGGTGGGTCTTCTTTCTCGCTCTGATACATTTTCCATAGCTCTAAAATAACTAACCTTTTTTTCTAACTTTTTCCCTGTATACGCAGCATGTAAGTCTGTTGTCATATGTTGCAATACTGTTCTTGATAGGGAACCCTCTTGAGGCGACAGACTGAACATTTCGTCAGCTGTGCCTTTTACCCATTCAGCATGATATTTCCTAATCTTTTGTGTGCACATGGGTAATGTTTTGCACAAGTGTAGAAGGGGAGTGTCCCCCATAAGTCGTTTTTAACTGTCAATACTTACTTGATTTTTTATTATGCTACTACTTTAATCAATTAGCATTATATCAATGTTATTCTTTCCTCCTTTCACAATACTTCATATATTACAACAGTTCAGGCAAGCACCATCAATCGCTGCCCATTCCTCAAAAACAATTCTCCAAAAAACCTTTCCAAGTCTATACAATAATATACAATAATATTCTCTTCACTTTTTTGTTACATTTCTATCGATTCTCATTATCCTGTTGTTTTATTATGGACCATTTAAGAATATTATGTTTTTTCTCAACTATTACCCTCCTATAATTGGCACCAATCGCTTGTTTTTAGCAGTAAAATTATTACTATTGTTCTATATTTCTAATAAAAAAACATATATTTTTCAACCAAATCAACCTTTTACAGTAACATATTCATAACCCCAACAAATGTGCACAACACATTCTATGATTGTCTTTCTTACTTTCTCTAGTAAAAGTATCTTATCTCCATTTTACCCATTTTGGAGTGTGAAACACATCTTTCATATTGGCCTTGCCTCAGGAATCCCTATCTTAATACTACTTGAGAATAGGTATTCGAGGTCTCTCTTCTCAAATCAATCCTGTTACTTTTTCCCCACTATATATATTTACACATGGAGTACAAGCCCTCCCCTTTTATTTCCCACTTTCGATGCTCTACATACAACCTTTGCTCAGTTCAAGCCCTTCAGTATCGACACTTCCCCAATCAACCAATTCGCCTTCAGTGCGCGGGGCGCCCGTGGGGACCGCACAGGAATTTCTTCAAAGAGACACCGGCTGACCGTCTTGATTTACACGTGTGATTCTTCCGCTCTCCACAGGAAACTCTGCAATCTTCCAGGCTGATGGTGGAAGATGTCAAAAATCGGAAAGTTTGGATCTGAACCATCCGCACTGCTACCAAATGTGCAATAGCACCTGGAATATTCCAAGTACCGAATGGGATTACCACAATAAATGATCTCAGGCCCAAATAACCAGACAGACACAAAGAATATGGCAAAATACGACTTTATTATCAGTTCAATAAAGTGGGAAGACCTGGTGAACGAACAGATTGCAGCTAACACACTCTCAATGCATTTCAGTTATACAAAAGATTTTATACCTCAATATACGTCAGCTATGTTGTCATCCTACATAGCTAACAGTAAAAACCTACTGGGTGGAGGGATTGGTTAAGGGAGTAGTTTGTATAGGTGTTTGTATCATCATTGAATGCCTCTTATCTGGTAGGCACGCCTTGACCTACCTATAACTACATAAAATACAGATAATAACTTAATACCAGCAGCGGATAGGCGCCTGCAACAATGTTTGGTGCACCATTACATAAGCCCTCATGATTGTTTGGCTCTCTTACCAACCTTGGACATTCGGCTTGTTGGCAGTATGTAAGCAACAAAACCAGGTGCAAGGCAACAACGTCCGACAACAGCCTTTCTTAGTTTATTAGCCTAACATCCCTCATCAGTTGGGTCCTAAGCCAAGGCTTCTTCTTTGTAGTTGACCTTGCTAAGTGTTCTCTTCCTCAGAACTTAAAAGGGAGTGAAGGTACCTTGCTATCTTTGTCTGGAGCCTTATGTATAGTTCTTGTTTTCCAGTCCTGAATCACGTGTGAGGAGACCATGATTTTGTCTTTTCTGCCCTTCCATTTTTTATTATTATTATTTGATTCAACTATATTAGGTGCTATTACTCTCCTTGGCCTCTGGAGACTTGGTTGCTCCATTCTGCATTTGCTTTCTGCAGCTTTATTTGAACAATACTTGGCACTCAAAATTGTTCCCTCCTTTACTTAATCTAAGAGAAATATGTCCTGCGTACATAGCTTATCCTCTTCGACTCCTTTCACACCTTACAGTTGCTTCTTGCTGTGGCATCCTTGATTCTGAGCCAAGCAAATACCCTTTGTTGTTGCACAAATCTGTATTCCATTGCCCATCAGCTCTGCAGCGTTGGTCTTTCTCCTCTCGAGGCTTCTCACGTACTATTATACGTTGCTGACATCTATTTTCTCAACATATCTGTTTTACCCACATACTATTTCCTACTTTAGCAAGCTTCGACGTTATCTTATCTAGCTTGTGTTTCTGCGTATTGTGAGAAACCAGAAGTCCCTGGGGATCTGTCATCCCGGTGGCTAGGAGAGGGCCATCGCCTTTGGATCGACTTCCCGGGGATGGACCAGTGTGGGAGGATCACCTAGTTGAGGGGTCTTGTGGGAGTGGCACACCGGATGGTGAGAAGCGGAATCCCCTTCCTTGTAACACCTTTATCCCATCCTACCAGATAGGATATTTAGGAACTCTACCCCCCCTCCCTTTTACAACACAAACACTTTCTCACAGACAGCCTGCTATGAGAGAAAACAACAGACTAACACCCAAGCAGTATACCTGATGTTTCCCAATACAGTGGTCAGGCGAGGTCACGCAATTACTGACCATCACACAAACCTGACTTCCATTACACTTCCCCACACGGATAAATGTCGGCGTACAAGAGCACAGCCTGAACGAGGCAAAGCACACGAGGAAACAGCAGTTTCAAGACAGCAGCTGAGCAAGAGAGGAAAGACAGCAAAACAGGAGAGGATCGCAAGGAGGGAAATTCCCATGACCTTTTCGACAAGGAACCATTAACTTTCCAGAGACCTCGAGAATAGAAAGCATAAGACCAGGAAACCAGGCTGAAGAATCTTGCATTGTGTGTCAGAGATACCCGGGGCTCTCCGGCGTCAATAATCAAGGCGGGGAGAATCACCAGCCGCCGTTGTACCATACTTGGCTTCAAGAACAAAGCCACTTTAGTGAAATCAACACAGCCGGTTGGGGAGACCGATATACAAGACCGGTCTGTGTTGAAGCCAAGGTTACAAGCAGCAACATTGTATGGCGAGCGCTGGAACAAACATTGTTAAAATGTGTGTGATGAGAGACGCAATTGAAGTTGGACTGCTGATGAGTGATTGTCAAAAGTATTGTAGCTTGCTTTAAAGTACAAAGTGGTCCGGCACTGCGTGGGTGCTCAATCGAAGGTCTGTGTAAGGTATCCAGCTGAGAAGTGACGAAAGTAGATATATTTGGTCTGTGCCCGGCGGAGGGAGACCAATTGAAAGAGAATGAATAAATGTGAATTGAAGTGGTCCTGCGACGGGTCAAGCAAAATCCAGCGCAGTCGAAAGTCTTTGATTTTGATCAAGTAGAGAAAGTTTGGAAAAGTACATGAATTTGGTCCGAGCCCGGCAGAGGGAGACCAGTTGAAGGTTTTGTGTTAAAGTCAGTCTGAGCCTGGCGGAGGGGGACCGGGGGTGAGCAGTAAATCAGCCGGGAAGTTGTATAAGTGAAAATCCTGAGAAGAAAGGAACTTCAATGTTTGTCGTGTTGCATCAGGCCCTCTGGAATCAGAGACTTTGAATGGCAAAGAGACCTTGGCACAGAAGACCCTGATGTTGAAGTCTTGAACTGCATCCTCGTACTAGAGAAGGCAGAGAGTGTGCTAAGCTAGAGTGTGCCGCCTTGTCCCGTGCTGAAAACGTGGGGAAGGCAAGCCAACAGCTTGAATATCCTGACATATTATTTCTTTTTTTATTTAAAATGTGTAATTATTAAACAGTTCAGCTTATAACAACAGGACCAGGATACCCTGGGCGGCACTCTCCATAACGAATACAAAGGAAACATGTCAAAAGTAACTCCTTCCCCCCTCCCACCCGCACTTAAGCTTACCAGGTCCCCTTGGGCGGCGGACACACGATGCAACAGAAGAAGGAATAAAGAAACAAAGCAAGCAAAATATTAGGCTACACAGTTCTTAGTAGCTGACATCTTGGGATCGCAGCTCAAGACCCAGAAAAGGTGCCACACATTCAATGCATGTAGATGGACAAGTAAAAAAAATAAATTAAAAAAAATAGAGATTGCCACCGCTCTGAAAGGCTAGAGTCTCATCGCTGCACATTGTTAATTCAAAAGAACCCCCATCCAAACCTGCACAAAAGACTGCATGGCATTATTGGTTATTGCAGAAAGCTTTTTGTATGTAACAGTTGAGCAGTTCGGACCAGTACACTCGAATAGTTGGGCATTCCCACCACATGTGAAACCAAGTGCCCCGCTGCAAGCACATTCTGGGGCATGCCGGGTAGACGCCCTCGAACATTCTGGAAAGGGCAGCGGGGGGCGATGCCAGGAATGGAGCATTTTAAAACTGTGTTCCATGGCAGAGGTGTACACAGCCCCTGAAAAGATTGCCTTGAAGACCCCCCCTCCACATCGACTCCTCCAAGGACACTCCCAGCCTTTCCTCCAAGACCCTTTGAAATAGCTGTTCCCTTCAAGATTCGCTCCGTTAAGAGCGCTATATATTCTGGAAAGGGAACCCCTCCTGGAATTAGATTCCAACAAGACACTCTCAAAGGGGGTAAGGGGGCGAGTCAGATCCGCAAGCCACTTGGGATTGGAGAGAATCCCTTTCAGGCGAAGATATTCAAATACTGTGGTGGGGGGGCTTACCTGCCAACGCCTCAATAAGCTGATCATATTCAATAAAGAACCCCTTGCGGAAAAGTTGCGCTGCCCTCGCCAACCCTTCATCTGACCACGATTGTGAGTCACGGAAGCCTCTCGAACCAAGGTCGAACAGGGGGCCCCATAAAGACGATAAAGGAGATGGCCAGGAAGAGAGCCGCTTGTTTTCCTTATTTGGCCTCCATGTCTCCCACAAAACAGCCAAAGTTGAATGATGCCTGAGACTCGCAGGAAGGAGTTTAGAGGGGGGCCCACAGGAGGTCTCTGACTTTTTTCAGGTGGTAGTCGGAGTCTTCCAGGAAGGTACAATACGTCCCCATTTGATCCCTTATGTGCTCTAGCATTACTCACATCTGCGCAGCCTTATAATATAGCCTGAAGTCGGGGAGGCCGAAGCCTCCATGGGTCCTGGGCAGGGTCAAGGTCGAGAATTTGATTCTCGGCCTTTTGCCGTTCCAGATGAAGCAAAGAACTCGGGAATGCAGCATTTTGAAGAAAGACTCCGGGACGGGGGTGGGAAGGGTCGAAAAAAAGTAAAGAAGCCGAGGCAGGACATTCATTTTGACTGTGGTCATGCGCCCAGACCACTAGAGGGTGAGGGGCGACCAACGGTTAAGGTCATTGCTAATTTTTGCCAGGAGCGAGGGGAAAATAAAGTCATATACTCGACCCAAGTCCCTCAGAATTATAGTCCCTAAGTACGGGGTGGCTTCCCTTTCAATTCTAATTCCCTGGACCTCAGAATTTCCCCTGATTTCAGCATCCCCGACACCCATCGGCATTAAGCAAGACTTGGCCACATTAACCTTCAAACCCGAGAATGAGCCGAAGAGGCCAATAAGGTCGAGCAACCGGGGAAGCGAACTTGAGATATCGGACAGGTAGGCCAGGATGTCGTCCACGAATAGGGACAATTTAAATTCGCATTCATACATTGAAGTCCGGAAATCCCGCTATCCGACCTAATCGCAATAGCGAGGGGCTCAATAGCCAACTCATACAAGAGGGGGGACAGGGGACACCCCTGACGTGTGCCTCTAGAAAGAAGAAAGGCAGACGATGTACACGCATTAACCAAAACCCTGGCCCTGGGACCATTATATAAAGCTGATACCCAACCACAGAACCTCTTGCCCAAGCCCATATTTTGGAGCACCTTCCCCATATAAGGCCATTCGACTCGATTGAAGGCCTTTTCCATGTCCAGCCCCCTAAATTCTGCCTCCTGACCTTGTGTAGGAGGTCCAGCCTCTTCCTCACATTGTTCGAACCATGCCGACCGGGGATAAAGCCAACTTGGTCTCCATTGACCAGGGACGGGAGATGTTTCGCCAACCTATTGGCCAGGAGTTTGGCCAGGATTTTGACAGCCGTATTCAGAAGGGAAATGGGGCGGCATGACTGACAATAAGAGGGTTCTTTCCCCTTCTTGGGGAGGACCACTATAAGGGCGGACATCATGGACAGCGGGGGTGGGGGGCTCCCGTTTCCAGGGCCGCGTTAAACATTTTGGACATGAACGGGACCAGAGTGGACCGGAAAGTCTTGAAAAAACGCACCGTAAATCCTTTCTCTCCCGGAGCTGTGCCGCTCTTTAAAGAGCAGATTGTATCTACTACCTCTTCCGGGGTGATGGGGAGCTCCAAAAGGTCCGCCTTGTCTGGGGAAAGACGGGGAATAGGCAAGGTGTCTAGAAACCGATCGACTATTGCCTCATCTCCAGAGTACTCCGAGGAGTATAGGCGTTCATAATATTCCCTAAATTGGCTTGCTATACCGTCATCTCTAAGAATATTCTCACCGACAGCGGACCGAAGCGACTTCACCCGTTTGCTGATCTGGAGTTCCCTAAGCCTCCACGTTAGTATCCTATCCGCCTTTTCCCCTCTCTCCATATATTTCTGTTTTAAGAAAGCTAACTTCCTTTCCGTCTGGCCTATGAGGAGGGCGGCCAGTTTGGATTTGAGTTGTTGTATCTACTCCCACTTACCCGGGAACATTTGTGTTTTAATTTTCCCCCCAAGTTGGATAGCTGCAATCTTCTCCCACAACTTCCTCTCCTCCTAACCCCTTTCCCTCTTTCTCCTCGAGCCCATCTCCATTAGAGAACCCCTAATGGTGGCTTTGAAAGCATCACAGACCCCCATGACACCTACTTCCCCGTTGTCATTAATGGCGAAATAGTCCTTAATGGCGGCCAGAAGCGACTGCCTCAACTCTCTATCCTGCAATAAGAGGTCGTTACAGCACCATCGGGAAACCCAGGGGGAGGGAGGAGGGACACCCAGCCTGAGCCTATCTAAGTCATGGTCAGACCACAGAACTGCTTCAACCCCAGAGTCAAGGACCTGCTCTCTGAGAGAGGTGTCTAGAAGAATATAGTCAATTCTGGAAAATGTAGTATGTGCCCTGGAAAAAAAGGTCAAGCATGGATCACAGCCCTGTTTTGTAATGTGTGAGTCTAATAGGCCCCGTTCCCCATTGACCCTATAAAATGCTGCGGACAACCTCCTTTGGAGGAGTGAGTCTGAAGTAGGGAAGGGAGACTTCCTATCCTTTTCTGGGCAAAGGACCATATTAAAATCTCCTCCCACCAGCAAGTTCCCTTCTGCAAAAGCTATGACTTTCTCCCTCATCCCCTCCCAGAAGAGGTCCTGCGCTTCGTTCGGGGCATATATGCACACTAATGTGAATATTTCACCTCTCACCTCTCCCTTGACCATAACATACCTCCCTTCTGGGTCTGTTTTATGAGAGCGAGGGGTGAAGTGAGCATTGGGCGAGACCAGGAGGAGGCAAACACATGTTGAATGGCTCTAGCCTTGAGCTTTGGCACTTTCTCTGTCACCCAGTAGGTTTCTTGTAAGAACATAAAATGGAGTTGAAGCCTGGTGAATTCCCTCACCACCAGAGATCTTTTAGTAGGGGTGTTGAGGCCCCGCACATTTAGTGACCCCACAGTCAGTGTAAAAAGTGAATCATTCATCGAGCTGAAGCTGACTGCCCATTGTTCCACCTAAGGGGACATATGTAGCCTTTCCCTCATATTGCCTCTGTGCACTGTCCTTGCTCCAAAAAGAACCCATGCAGACCGCGCCCTCCTCGTGGCCTGATAAGCATAAAAGAGCACTCCCAGAACTAGACTCATATGGTCTTAACCCCCCCCCTTCAACACCCGGACACCATGCTGCGACAACTTGCCGCTGTGCCAGGCCACTAGTGTCCCCCTCCTCCAAGCCCGCTAACACATCTACCCCACCAACTCGAGCCCCCCTTCTCACCCCCCAGTAACAGAAAACCAACATTGTGCGAACTCCAACCCAATGCAACCAGGACTCGCATAGGCGGACCCCCGCACGTTAGGCACTCCCGCCCCCTCAGGTGGGAGCAAATGGAACAGGCCTCCCTCCGCCCCCAAAACAGCCTTCGATACCACCCTTAGAAGCGTCAGTTTTTGGGAGAGATCAGTGATGCCGGGGCGATCCTCCTAAATTTTCTGTGCCCCCGGACCTTACGTCTTTCCTTGCTTGCCTCAGAGCCCTGGGGCCCAGACAGGGCTCGCTCTTGTCCCGGAGCGATGGGATCCTTGCTCATCTCGCCCAGGAGTTCCTTAGAGACCCTGCGGATATCGTCTTCCGTGACCAAGGCATATTTGTATCTCTCGAGTTGAAAAGACAGGGAAAAGGGATATCCCCACCTATAGCGAACCGCCTTTTTTTAAGCATTTTAGTCAAAGGCGAGCAGAGCCGTCGTCTGGCCGAGATGAATGCAGACAGGTCCTGGTAAATCAAGATTCACTCGCCTTCCCATTCGACCGGACCCCTCAAACGCGCCAGCTCTGGAATTTTATTCTTCTCTGAGAAATGGTGAAAGCGAACGAGAACTGATCTGGGGCCTCTATTGGGAGCGCCGACTCAATGCGCTCTGTCTATGGTGGGCTCGTTACTGTTGGCGTCTTCAAAGAGAGAGCTAACCACAGCGTTGACAGCCTTGATAATGTCCATTTGCGTCACGCCCTCACGCTCCAGAAAGCCTAGGAAGCACAGGTTACATCTGCGCTCCCTATTTTCCAAGTCATCAATTTTCAGGGCGCACTTTTCTTCTCTTCTTTCCAATTCCGCCAGGCGCATATCAAACTGAGTTTCAAGAACTTCCACTGACACAGAATTGGCTTCCAGAGCCTAAACCCGATCATTGATAGCGTCGACATTTTTATCTAGCGTGTCCAGCCGCACTGCTATGTCCGCCCTGAAGCCCTGTATCTCCTCCAAAAGGGCAGCCATGCCCTTGGCGACGCAGTTGGCCTCCACAGATTCCAGCTGCAGAGGGGCTGCCATGGCGGGACGGGAAGGCGAACCAGATGATGTCCGGCGGAATTTCTGTAGGGAGTCCGCCCAGCTCATGGAAGCTCTAGTCACGCCTCCGCCCAGATAGAGTCCCCCTGGTGGAGGCTGGGCCGGGTGAAGGGAGGACCCGGCAGGCGGGAGCCCGGGAAGCCGAAGTACTGTTACCAGTCCCTGATGACACTCAAGCCAAAATGCTCAAAGAGGAAGGTGGCCGCCCACAGCTGGGCCACTAGCAATTCTCCAGGTGGGGGATTAGGATGGGAGGAGCGGGCCTCCGGCCCTAAGTGGTCTAATAGGCCTACTGGTATTGGACGCTGCCCCTCCTTCTCGCTCCAAGGGTATGCCGTATTACTAGAGGCTGCTCACACCGCCCACAGGTCCGGACCAGGCTTAACACTGCAGCACCTCCACGGAGCAGATCGAATGTGGGTACCCCGAGGCACGAAACTGCGACCTGCGCCCCGAGCTCTGGCTCCAAAGGAAAAAAAAAAAGGCGGAACGTCAGCTGGAATCACGCAGCGGGCGTACTACCCCCCTCCATACCGCCTGAGGTGTCAATGTAGGAAGAAAGAACCTCAGTCCGTGGTGCCGTATAATGGTCGGCGTTGAGCTAGCCCACTAACACTGCCGGTGGGCACAGCATATACATGTGACTGGAGCGTACACCCTCTGCCTGGCGCCCCATGTTGCTGTCCAAAAAAAGGGGGGGGAGCACTCCTATGCCAGCTTCACTGGCCCAGCACCGCAGCCCGCTCACCTGCTCAAGCAGCGTGCCGCCGCCACTCACTCCACCGCGGGCGGCTCCAACAGCTCTCCTCCCGGGCCACTCCTTCCTCCATGTGGCGGGTCACATAGGGTCTGCTGGGCTGCCCGTCGGGGGGGAGGGAAACCCCGCGCTCGACACCACACACGGCCGCCCGGCCGCACTCAAGTCGCGCTGGAAGGCTGCTCCAGCCCCCTCGGCCACACAAGCTGGATGGCCCTGGCGCTCCGCCTCCCTCACGGGGCCGCTCTTTTTTTCGGCACACGTTGGGCTATGGTAGCCAAAACCAAACCCCCGAGAGCACCGGAGGACGGGGATGACCTGGGGGGGTCAAGCTCTCACTCCCGGGGTGATCTGAGGGGGCTCAGGTCCCATCCACACGGCCCAGTGGAGGAGCACAACAGAGATGCGTCAGTACATCTTGGCGCCCCCTGGTGGTCAGCGACATATCATTTCTTGAACACTTTTCTTTTACATAACTTTGTTTCCCACACTATTTGTATTTAGAAGTAAGGATTGGCAATGGGATTATTATTGTATGCCCTTTTAGTTTGACAGACTCGACTAGGACTGCGTTACTATTTTTTGATGGCTGTAGCTTGCTCCCATCTTTAGATTTAAGATTAAAATTAGAGAGGCGTGTTTCAAACCCAAATGAAGTTCAATAAACACCCTTGAACGGTCATTACTTATGTCTTACTGTTTGATACCATGCCTGCCTTACAGTATATCCATCTATTACATCTCTTGTCACTTATATTCTTGGGGTATATGGTTTTTCTCCATATTCGCATAGGTTTACTTTATCATTTCAATCGCATCATCATTCTTTAGATGTCCATACATCGAGTTCAGAACGTCTTTATATCTTATCTTCTTCATGACGTCACTTCAAATCTGTTAACCTTTACTTATAGTTCTTCTATGTCCAGTGGTGTCTGCAGGCTCAAATCTACCGCATCAGTTTGGGGATACATTCGATACATTTGTCTGAGCGAATAAAGTCTCTCAAATTTCTGATGTGGTATTGGGATGATGCCAGGTATCATGCACAGTGTTTTCTTGCTGTTTTTCCAGTATGACGAGGTGAAGGCGTGGACTCTATAAATGACGCGTACATCTGCCTCTCTACAATACATTACAGCGCGCATTTATAGGTCCTGTGCTGGAATGTGCTGTGATGGGTAACATGAAGGAATTGCAAAGCTTGGATGGCAAAGCTTTTACCATTCCTGGGGAATTTGGCGCGAGTGGCAGGAGGGGTCCCCTCAGAGGCCACAAAATGTGCTTTGCTGTATTGGAATTGCAGCGAAGGTGCTTGACCACTGAACTAGGTCCTTGTACGCCTGTGCAGGATAATCCAGGGTTTAACCTGCCTGCTCTGGGAGATTTGGGGAAGGTTGGAGTGAGTCCTCTACACTGAGGTTAGCGAATTTGTAGTATGAGGTTTCCCCCCTCTCGATTGAAGACATTAACGCGAAATTCCAGTTTGGCGCAGGGGAGCAGTTCCATTACATACAACTCTGACACTGAATCTTGCATAAGGGGGTTAGGGCTGCTGGCGCTAGACATCCAATAAGACTGGAAGTATATATGGAGGAAAGCGTTACTCAAAAGAGGGTATCAAAAATCTACCAACTTTTAGACAAAGTTGTCCCAGAGGACAAACTGCAGAACATGGACAAGTGGGAAAAGGACTTGGGAATTAGAATTTCTGTGGAAATATGGGAACAAATTTGGAAGAGGGCCCAAAAGGCGCTGAGATGCTCCACAATCAAAGATGCAGCATATAAATTGTATTTGATGGTACCTAACGCCACACAGACTTCATAATATACACACTGAATACTCAAATCTATGCTGGAGAAACTGTGGGGAGGTTGGGGATTTACTCAGCATGTGGTGGTCTTGCCCTAAAGCGAAACAATTTTGTAAGGAGATCCTGGGGCACATCAAAGATATCGTGGTACTGCAATTGTCTTTTTCACCGACTGTATTACTCCTGGGGGCGGTGGAGTAGGGAGCGTACACGGCGAGCGGTCCACGAGCAACCTTAAGCATGCATATGCTCACTGCTGCTGGAATGGTTCTGGCTCAACAATGGAAAGCAGCCAAAGGCCTGGGAGTGGCTTTATAGTGCGTGGTGGTGGTGTGTGTTGGCAATGGAAAAGGTATGTTCTTTGACATATGGTTCCCACCACAAATTCCTGCAGGTGTGGCTCCCGTTTCACAAATAAGTGAAAGACAGGGAACACCATTATCACAGACCCTCTTTACTAAATATTTTTCAATACTGTGAGATTGCCGTCCTAACCTGTGTAGAACCAAATTATGATTGTATGGAGACAGTAGTCAATGCCACAGTGTTCGTTAACTGTTTGGAGTTATAATTCTTTGTTACAGTAAATCCGGTGTATGATCCGATATTACAGAATTGATGCTTAGACTGTGAGATTTTTGTATGCATATACGACCAGCAAAGGTGTATTGTTGTATTATGTCGGATCCTCTACGAATAAAGTACATTTTCACCCAAAAAGTCATATAACCAAGCACTGTGAAAAATACTAGTGCCACAAAACAGCATTTGACATTAATATTATTAGTAGAGTCAGGTTTTTATGTAGCACTTCATGGCGATTTACTCAAGCTTCTAAAGATCCAGAATAGGTGTTAATACCCAATTTAATGAAGCTCAATGTTTGAGAAGTGTAGGTGTGTCCTATACCTGAGACGAGTGCTTAGCCTTGTGATTTATCCACTCTGCAATCCTTTGACATATATAGAAACTGGTAATCTGGTTGCGGTTAGTAGGAACTCAACTCAAGTTGCATTTTAAGGGGATGTTCATATTTTAGCAGTGTCTTCTGTTCTTTGTAAAGGAAGCCCATTATTTAGTAATTACTTGCTTTTCTGTGTACTTTGCTTGAAAGTAAGTCTCTGTTTTAATTATTGAGGAAGCAGTTTGGAATAAATTACTGTCAATTAATGGCCGGTGGGACATAACCTAAATCTTCTGCAGAAGTACTTGAAAGAGTGTATTGGGATTATAGAGCTCATGGCGAAACATCTGTCATTGAAATACGCTGTTTACAGCACTGCTTGCAGCAGTGTAAATAATACTTGTTTCCCATATGTACATTTGTGAACTGTCTACGTATTTCGTATTGAGAGTTGCTGCATTTAATGATGATTCTGTTCAACAAACCGCACAACCTCTCTGTACCGTACCGCCTTCAGTTTGGGATTTGATACAGTAGATGTGACACTGGTTCTTGTGGAAGATTGTTGAAGTAAACATCTCTGTATTTCTCTTTCTCTAGATAAATGCAGTGTCCCTGTTCCTACTGTACCTGGTTGAAATGATATCCTCTGGACTGCAGATTATCTACAACACGGATGAGGTATTGCTGATCATTGAAGCGTTCTTGGTAGAATCATGTGCTGTTTTTCCTGTTAATGGGGGCACTGTTTTTCCAAAGTGCATACATTTTCGATCTTCTTAAACCACGTTCATAGTGACAGAAATTAATACTATCGGCACACATAGGCTTCTTCTATAGGTAACCGCAGTAATAGGTCTGTGAATTCAGAAAACTCAAGTGCTCTGAGGAGATAGTTTTAATGCTGATTGCTTGTTTTTTGTTATGTTAGATCCAGGAGTGTAGTTCTGGTATCATTGGTAAAGACCTTGGAAAACAATTGTCTACCTGTTGCCTTTTTTCCGTTCACCAACATCAGATCATAAAATAACAAACGCACTGAGAAAAAATAAAGTATCAAGTTATGTGCTCTAAATAAAAACAAATCTTATGTATTACTCACTTGTACAACCACTTATTAGGTTGCCGTAGGTGTTTTTAGTTTGTTGTAATTATCATTCTCCTCCTTATTTGTATCAAGTGCAAAAATGAATGGTCTGTTTTTGCACTTGTGTGTGTGTGAGTGGGAGGGATTTGTTATAATCAAAGAATGAAAAACATACCATGTAGTAAGGAAGAAAATTTAATTCTGCAGTTCCTGGAAAGACAATGGGCCTCATTACGAGGAAGGCAGTAGAGGGTTAACGGCGCCGGTAGAACTGCCGGCGCTGTTAACTCTCTACCGCCTCATTACGAGGTCCACTCACGGGTCCCGCTAAGGACATCTGGTAAAACCAGGCGTCCTTAGTGGGACCCGCTTGCAGACCAGGATGCCAACCACAGGCCTGTCACTAACGGGCCCGTTGTTCGGATCCTCCTCATTCCCATTGAGCCCTATGGGGGCTCAAATGGGAATGGGGATGTACCGGGTCCAGGTCCCAGGAAAGGGAATTACCGGGCCCTCCAAGGTTGGAATGGCCCGTAATTCCTCATTCCTGGAACCCGGACCCCGGTATTGGGGTAGCCATGCCGCTAAAAGCAGCATGGCTATCTCCATACTCGTAATGAGGCCCAATGTCATTGTATTTGAGAGTGGGGGAATCGGTTTTCCTGGTCTGTGAAGATATCCAAATAAATGTAATGGTGTGCATCAATCGAAAAAATAAGGGCATGGCATACGATGTGCGTCAGTCACCACTGAGTAAGTTGAGTGGTCCAGGAGGCAAATGGGGCTAAGAAGCCACACGTTCCATGAAGTGACCCCTTTAGGTGGTATAGGGCTGATCCGCAAGAGCCTCTCTTCTGTCCCCTCCCTGCAGTGTGATGGAGCCCCAGTGGAGGTGACAGAACATGTACAGGGCCAAAGTGGAGGTATTTACAGGCGCAGTCCGAGGCTTGCGGTCCACAACAATAATGATACGCTGTGACCCGTGAGCCCTCTCGCCCCCAAAGGTCCATAGAGGAGCAGACTAGCGGCTAAGAAACCCACTCACAATCCAATGCCTGTGTGCCATTCAAAGGGTAAAGCTTAGAGATGGGCACCGAGACAGCAACACTGTGGGAAAATCTATTCTGGACAGGTGAAGATCCAGGTCACTGAGTCGCCGTGCCATCAAGGACCGGTTTGCCTACCTTCCAGTGAGGGTTTTTAAACCCTTGCCCTGCGCTCCCCATCTAATCAGACCATTAGAGAGTGTAGCAAGCAAGTAAAACAACATTACATGAGTATGGAGATCATGGAATTAGGGGTCACTAACCAATATTATAACCTGGTGCTTATAGGTAACCCTCCCAAGTAATACAATGCATTATTGTGGCAATAGCAACCACCCAGACAGTTCACAAAGAGTCAGACACTGTGAACGTTAGGATGTCTATCTCGGGAGGCGGTGAAAGAACAGAGAAGTAAGAAGAGCAGTTTGTGGAGCAGGACAACCCAATCCATGTCCAGACGGTGACAGGTAGAAAAACAAGTTGACAGGATTTTGATGCATCCTGTTGCCTACATCCTGGCACGGTCCGGAGAATCTTTAAGGAAAGACTATCTGTTTGTTTGCATGGCTGGATCCAGAGACCCCGGAAACAAAGAACAGAACCTTAACCTGAGGATCAAGCCTAGGAAAGGTACCCTTTTCTGGGGTGGTGAGAATGATTTCAGCCTGAAAAGTACTCAAGGAGGGTGGGGATGTGGAGTTTCTGATTGTAATCATTTTGGCTAAGGCACAGGGGAATCCTAAGTACTTGTTGATAGGTTTGTGTTGTGTTCTCATTACAGAAGCCTCAGCAGAAGAATATTTGGGTCAAGTAACATTGTAAAGAGAATTGAAGAGAGCAATGGGAGGGAAAGTAAGGTGCCTAGTGTATGGGGAGGGGGAACAAAAAAACTATGATGCATGAGAACAAGGAAGCAAAGGCCTGCCCAGATCCATTGGTGAAGCTGGGTCATATAGGCCCAACACAGAGTTTAAATACAAGAATTCAGGAGACGCATTAATACTACTAGGGTATTAACAATACTTGCGGCCTAGACTGAGACACCGGCCTGGAGAATGTGCCTGTAGTAGGTTTGGAAAGATTGCATACAAAAATGACATATTTATAATACTGTTAACAGGAAGGTGGAATGGAAGAACATAAGGCAAAAAACAAACCTGGAAAATATTGGCAAATGGCAATAAAGCAGATGAATGACGAAAAAAAAGCATTAAGGACACATAATACACTGTAGAATGGAAGAAATGGTTTGTTTGGAAGTGTGTCCAACCTTGTACCATCACAAAGACAAATTAACGGAGTGTGCGCTTAGTGACCCAACATCTCAATGGGGTAACCTGCCTCTGTGTGCGAGGCACTCTGAAGCACCTCCAAAGTTAATGGGCACCTTTGGGGGTGGGTAGCACACTGAAACAGATAATGAGTTGGAGAAGAAATGTCTCAGAAAGTAGAGGGAGGGATGATGTGGGACACCATTTCACTGGGGCAATCAAATGTAAAGTGGGCCTGGAATTGAGTTTAGGGAACCAGGGGAACTAAATCCTAGAACGTCAGATGGAGGACAAAGTGAAGCAAAGGACAAATGAAAAGGTTGAAGCTGAAATGTTTTTTAAATGCATAGGTATCTGAACTAAACTTAATTTTACAACTAATTCTATAACTTTAGACTCAATAAGAGATATTTTAGAAGCCAAGTAATCTGGATATTAGAAAACCAGAGACCTACACCATGGGCCTGAAGTAGCTGGAGCAGCAAGCTGGAGACTAATATGCCAAACAAAGCCAAGAGCACACAGGATATGTACCCTTCAAAGGTAAACACACACGTTGGACCAGCTCCAAGTGGCTAGATACTTCTGGTCACCCTCATTCGACCTTCTGTTCAGAGCAATGGACAACTGCAGGTGCCTGAACATCTTACTCACCTTGGGATTGAGGGAAGTATAGGGTCGCAAGTAGTGGATTACTTTCCCACACAGGGTCCCATTGACACTTGCTCAGGGGACTTGAACAACAGACTGTGGAGGCATGCACTAAGGGAGAAAGGAAATCAGGTTCTACCCAAACCACAATTTCTTATTGAAAATGTGAGCTTGGTGGCTAATGCTCTTTTAAGAATTGAGGAACGGTGGACTGACAGAACTGGCAGTTCCTGTACACTCTGCATTCCCATCTACATTTACAGAGGGTAAGAGGGTCCTGAAGTAGGAAGGGAAACTCAACTGTCAGCCAGCCATCATTTGCACCAGACCATCACTTTCAGACTGCTAAGTAATAAGTATCCTATCGGAGTGTACCCCAGTGGCAGGATTAGGATGTGAGAACTAGAGAGTGGACCACCCAAAAGGAGGGACTAGCCGGCCCCCAATCTCCACATCAGAACTGGAGGCCAACTTTGTACTAAAGTCCAACAGCCAATCCCTACACCAACTGCCTAAATAGATACTTGACTTCCTTTACCCCAGAGAGAGACTGGAAGACGGGGCCAGTGTGCGTCAGGCAGAGGGTGGACCACATAAGGGGAGGGATGGCAGCCTACCCTCCACCCCAGTTAACATACCTAAGTCCCCTTTCACCAGAGTGGCTGGAAGGAGAGTGAACAGCACTATGAAAGCAGACCGTCTCATCTTTAAGAGGCCACTACACCAGTCCCTCCATCTCTCTCCCTCTCTCTCTCTCTTCCTCTCTCTCCGCCTCTCTCTCGCGTGTCACCTCTCTTACTCCTTATCTTCCCCATCTCTCTTTCTCTCTCTATAGCTTACCATCTCTCTCCCGTGCCCTCATTCACTTTCATCGTTCTCTTTTTCTCTTCCCCTCTTCTCTTGTCCTTTCCCCCCGCTGGGGTTGACTGTTCGGAAGAGCAGACTGTGAAGATCCTGGAAAAGGCTACTAGATCCAAAACCAATAAGAACAGTTCAAGAAAGAAGAAAAAGAGAGAACCCAGTGTGGGTTTAAAAAACAGTCTGACTGCTCACCACTGCCTCTCACACTTGGACAAGGAAGATAGGAAACTCGAAACAATGTGCAGAAAGGTATCTGTCACAGTGTTCATAACAGTAAGAGTGGCAAATATATTGTACATCATGACCAGATAAGACATTGAGATGGACTGCTGCATGTCACAGCTGGATAAACTCCTTCCATTGGACAAACAGGATGAGACATATGCTATGATTTGAGAGAGTGCTGTCACTTGGAACCACACCATAGATTTGTCAGTGAATGAAGCCGATGCAAGCTTCTATGAGTTTGCCCACGGCCCCATACTTCGGAGGCAAACCTGGATATAGGCCTCAAACTTTAGGCCTTTAATACAAGCGCTGATCATAGACATGCTGCTCAAAGACAAACAAGTGCTCGGGAAGGTGATGGATGAAACACTTAAATATATCAAAACAATACTGACTCTGCCATAGTGATAGGTTTGTGGAAGACGCACATGCTTTTTAGTCTGTTACGTGTGTCTCACGTTCGAGGGTCAAGATCGGGAACATCCAGCAGTTTGCACTCGTACCATTGGCACTTTCCCACCTCGTCATTGTCCTAACGACTGTGGTGGAATGATGAAATGTGATGCAAGAAATAAGGGTTACTTCTTAATTTAAACACAAATAGGTAGAGGTGGGGTTAAACACCTTGAGGTATAGTGGTTTTCTACAACATAACTGGATATTCCTTTCTTGGAATGGTCTAAGATAACAGTGTTAGGGTAGGATAAATAATAATGTCACACCTTGTTCTCTCATGGGGATACTGATGTCCATCTTTTGTGCTACCCTCAATGCTGACTCAAGGATAAAACACCCAGTTGCTACTCATACGTCCCGTCCCCTTACCTCCATCCTTGTGGGCGTCCCCCAACATGGGGACGGTACCAAAACCTTTGACAGTGAAGAACGAAGATTACCCCTGCATACTCCGCTGGGAGTCTTGATTCTATTAAAGGCAAGGAGGCGAGCATTTGAAGAGTGAGATTAAAGAAGTTGAAACCCAATGCTCGCCTCCTGTCTTGACATAGAATTGAGCTTCCCCTTTAAATTTAGTACAGCGCGGGGCACGGCCTTGGGCGTGGGAAATCCCCGCCGAGGTCCCGGCCTCCGGCACCTCACACCTCAATCCCTTTTTCCGCACAGACGGTGTCAGACCTGGCAGCAAGCGCAGAGAATTTTTTTACTTTCCGCTTGCTCCCATTCTTTTGTTTTTCAATCTTATTTAACCTCTCTTCGGTGCCTCGTCTCCCCCAGCGCATGTCTGCTGCAGGAGGATTCACAAAATGTACTTTGTGTGACCACTCATTGCTGGCCCCTGACCCTCTAGAGTACTTGTGGCACGACCACCACTGGGACTTGTTCGCGGCTTGCAGTGCTGTCGGTCACAGGGCATTGAAGAATCGGTTGTCGCGTTAGACAGAGATATTCCAAACTTCTCCTCCGGCGCACCTTAAGGACTTCGTCTCCAGGACTTCTCGTCAAGACAAGGTAGTCCCTCTGTTCAGCAAGACTCCTCAGTGCATCGACTCCTTCCCAGGGGTTCCCATAGTCAAGGGTTCCTCGGATTCAGGTTCTGGCAGGCTGAGGCCTCTAAGGCTACCAGCTCCCAGACCGAGGGGCCCTGGGTCTCTTCTGGGCGCTCCAGGGGGGAGACCTGAGGCCGTCGAGGCTACCAGCTCTCAGGGCTGTCCTCGGAAAGGCTATCAAGTTCTTCCTCTTCTTCGACCCCCAAGGGGTAAAGGATTGTCAGTGCCTCCTCCAAGAGTCAGTCCTTGGCACGATCCAGCACAACTACCGGTACAGGTGCAGAGGGCCCACAGCCTCCCGGAGCTCGCTCTGAGGTCTTGAGTCGGGGCGTTGCAACCAGTTGTAGAAGTGTACCAAAAAAGTAGTGTGACTCTGGCGGGAGACAGAATAGGAATGAAGGGAGCAACGTACAACACATTTTTCAAGTATTGCAGCCATGCTGGTTGACGGCCAATTTAGTTGTAACAGATTTCAGTTTAGCTGTAACTGCTATCCAGTGTTAAAGTGGAGAAGTGTGCTTTATCTTGACAAAGAACAATTCTGGGATGGTGAAAATGGTTACAAAAAGTAGTGGAGGTGTTAACAGTAAAAAATAAAAAAAGTGAAATGCTGCTCCTGACGTTCCCGCTCACTTCGACGACTGGTTACGACTACCAGCCCTCCAGCCGAGGGCTTAGCGCCTTCCCGAGTGATCTCTGAAGTCGACGCTTCTGCTTTGGGTGCAAGACCCAAACTGTATCCTCCCATGTCCAAGCCCTCTCGTGGCTTTAGGCCTTGCGCCCTCCCGCCCAGGGCATGGCATAAGTCCCAAAATGGCAGATAGGCATGTGGCGGAGCATGCTAGGCCGACAGCCATTTTGGATTTGACTGACAATGGGCCTTGCAAGAAGGTTCCAGTCCCCTTCCTTCTGGAAGCGGCAGTGGACTGCATGGTGTACTGGCATCTGGTCTCCTCAGGGGTACAGCTACTCATCGCAGCCTTACGACTACATGCCTCAGGCGCCTCAGCTCTTTGACCTGGAGCGGAGACCCAGCACCTATGAGGGCCGGGCCCCTAGGGATCCGGTGACTAGTGAGGACTGCTTCTTTGAGCGCTTCCTCCTCCGCATGCATTCCCCTCAGATGACAGGACTCCTGAAGGGTATAGTGAAGGAGGTGATCCTGCAGGTGGTGCCTCCCCTGCCTCCTCCTCTCGGTCCTCCGCCTCTTCCTCCATCGCTGTCCGTGCCAGTGTCGGTCTCTCCCTCGGTCCAGGCCCTACTGGTTGTTAAGAACCCTCCATCTCCTCCTGTACCACCAACGCCTTCCCCTCAGCAGCCGCTGACCCTGTCTTCGGCTCCAAACCCTGGGGGACCCCGCCAGCACCTGTGTCCTAGAGACCAGACTCTCCTTTGTCTGTAAAAAAAAAATAGGGGGGTTGGGGGCAATGACGCCGAGGACGATGAACCCTTGGCATCCGTTAATGCCTTTCATGAACGCCTTCAGGGCCTTGCAGAGTTCTTGGGGGACCCTCTGCCTGGGGAAGCCTCCCAGGAGGCGCGAGTGCTAGCAGAGTTTTTGGGCAAGCGCATTAAGAGCCGGTCTGGCATACCTCTTCAGAAGGATGCCCTGCAGTTGGTGAGAAAGGTCTGGGAGAAGCCCAGGGCCATCGCCCAGATGAACAAGAAGTTGGACAGCAGGTTCAGGATGACAGACAGGGAGCCAATCCTCCTGGCTTCCCACCTGCAGCCCCATTCTTAAGTGGTGGCTACGGCCTCACTATATTTGAAACCATCATCTTCGTTGTCTTCCTCCACAAGAGCTACCTCCAGTTGTCTTTCCAAGTAGGACAAGGTCCTCTAGTCTTTGGGTAAACGCTGTTATGCCATTTCAGAACTGCATCTGCGGCAGGCCAACGCTGATGCCCTTTTAGCTGCTGCTAACCATAAGCTGTGACGGGAGCTCAGGGAGTTTCTGCCTGACTTCCCTTCGGAGAGGCAAGCCTCCTTCAAGGCCGGTCTGGTGGATGCCCCACCCATTGCGCAGGCCCTCACGGAGTCTTCGGTCTCCCACATCGACACAGCCAGCAGAGGGCTGTACCGGGTGTCGAGATGAGAAGGACGGCGTGAATGCACGCCACTATGTTTTTTTCATCTGACGTGCAAGAGCGGAACCTAGATCTGCCCTTTGAGGGTATGGACCTCTTTCATTCGTCAACTAAGGGCGAGTTGACAAAGAAGAAAACCTCCACTCAAACCATCAAGTCCTTGGCCATTCTGACAAAGCCAGGACTGAAGTCCTTCCCTCAGTCTCAGGGCAGGATCAGATTTAAACCCTGTGCTTTCAACCGACCGGAGCCTAACCATGGTGGTGATGACTGATTCCTCTCTTTCGGGGTGGGGGGGGCGCTACTCTGGTGGGCTATGCGATTTCATGTCGCAAGGTCCAGGGCTAAGCTCTCCTGCATATCAATCTTCTTGAACTCTGATAAGTGGGCCTGGCCGGCCCTCAAGGGGTTTCTGCCCCTCAACAGGGGCAGGTTTGTTCTGTTCTGGTCAGGACCGACAATTCTAGTACAATGTTTTACCTGAACAAGCAGGGTGGCACTGTTTCCCCCCCCTCCTCTGCATGGAGGCGGTATCGATCTGGTAATGGACCCTTACGGAGGGTGTTTGGATTTCGGCAGTCCACCTCCCAGGGGACAGCAATGCAGAAGCGGACCTGTTGAGCCGCTTGTGGTTCAACACCTACGAGTGGGAAGTGTACACCGACTCCTTGTTGCCCCTGTTCCTGTGTTGAGAGTTCGCTGACCTGGACTTGTTCGCATCTCCTCTGAATTCTAAGTGCCCCCAGGAGAGGGTCGGGTCTCTCTATGAGACGCCTTCCAGATCTGGAGGCACGACCAGAGGTTTTGTATTCAGGTGGATACTTACCACACTTGTTTGGCGGCCATCAGGGCTTGGAAGAATTCTCCAGAGCATGTGTTTTGGGTGGCCAACCCAGTGGTGTAGGCCCGCCTCAAGGGGTTATCTAGGCTTTTTCCTCTGGTGCATAGGTCGCATCTGGTCTGGGAACTCAATGTGGTTCTTCCAGCTTTGCAACGCAAACCCTTTGAGACGATGGCCTCAGTTGACATCCGGCTGGTAACGCTAAAGATGGTTCTACTGGTTGCTCTCACCTCTGCGTGCAGGGTAAGAGAGCTGCAGGCATTGTCTGCATGCAAGCCCTTCACCACATTTCACAGCGACTAGCTCATCTTGCTCACTCACCCAAACTTCTTGCCCAAGGTGGTCGCTCCATTTCATCTGAATCAGGAGTTCATGACGGCCGGTGTTCATCCCGAACCCGTAGTCAAAGGCAGAGAGGGCCCTAGATTCCTTGGACCTCAAGAGGGTCCTCAAGTTTTACCTCTCTCGGACTAAATCCTTCAGGAAATCTGAGGCATTGTTTGTCACTTTTGGGGGCACCTCCCCTGGGTCTCAGGCTTCTAATGCTTCCACCCCCCATTGGATGGTTCAGGCCATTTCGGAGGCGTACACGGCCAGGGAAAAACCAGTTCACGAGGCGATTCATGCCCATGTGGTCAGAGTCAAGGCCACAGCCATCGCTTTTCAGAGACATACTTCTTCTGATATCATCAATAAGGCGGCTACTTGGGCCACTCTGTTGGCCTGCTGTAAAACTATTCCCTGGATACCAGCGCCAGGCACGATGCAAAGTTTCGGTCCAGCGGTTCTGAATAACCTTTTTGCTTCTTTCTTGATAAGAGGCAGGTTGTCACTGCTCCACACTATGGTCTTGTTCGGTTGAATCACCCACAAGGATGGAGGAAAGGGGTATGGGAATTATGAGAAATTAAAGTTACTCACCGTAGTGACTAGAGTGCTCAAAGTCCATAGTCCCCTTTCCTCCATACGTCCCACCCACCTTTCCCCGCTTGTATGCCAGGGTCTAGTATGTCATACTATTTCTTTCCCTACTTAAGCTGAATTCTAGCCCCTTTTCATTTGCAGTTGGTCATCTGGTGCAAGAGGATCTAGGTCTTGTGACCTCTGCCCCAATCACCTGCTTAGCGCTGCCCTTTTATTTTGTTTTATTAACTCCTAGATCACAGGGCATATCTCGCCTTGGCGTCTGGAGCATAAACAAGACAAAGTAAAGGGCAGTTCCTGTTTGGTCCCTTCAGGGCCTTCAAAGTGCCAGAAACCCTGCTCCATGCATCTCAAAGAGCAAGTTGGTCTAGCCTATTGGCTCTTTGGGGCTCCAGATATTTCCCCAGCCAGCTCGTGCATTCAAAAGCCAGGTCTACCAAGGCGAGGTTGAGTACATACTCCTTTGGTCACATGATCACTGCTCTGATTCCTGCCGCCTTAAGCATCTTATTTCATCGGACCCACATAGGCGTCCTCATCACTGGCATGCTCCTTCAAAGATGAACTAAAATAAGGACTTCACCTCTTTGGGTCTGTTAGGTCCTGGCAGGGGGAAAGGGCTAGACACCCTGTCCCACGGAAGTCACTAAAATATCATCATGTGTGTCCTACAATCACAACCCATCCTCACACTCGCTATGGTTGAATCACGCAAACAAGCTAGTCAGAGCCAAGATCCAACCTTGCAAACTTTATACAAGTTACCCTCATCACCACATTTTCATGCCTCTCACTCTGATGCTCATTGATTCTTACTCAGCCCTCTTACATCCAGCTGAAATTGCTGATCTTATCACTATTTGTAAGCCAAATGACATCTTCCTCGCTGAAATCTGGCTCTCCGCCACAATCTCCCATGTCTTCAACATATTCGCCCCACCCAGATACAGCTTCCAACATGATGACCAGTTAGGGAAGCCTGGGGGGAAGGTGTGACATTCATCCATAAGATGGAAAGGCCCTGCACAGCCAGACATCATTGGAATCTATGGAGCTCCTTCAAAGTCTATTGCCTTTATCACATAAGGAGACTGCCACTTTTCAGCTTCTATTCTGAAATCAGCGTGACCAAGCTCCCTGTGACTGCCAATGTAAATTCTCTACTCGTACGTCCCATCCCTTTTCCTCCATACTTGTGGGACATTCCATCCTTCTGGACGGGACCGGAGCACTTTTGTAAAAAGCATCAAAAATGTCAAAGTTTTGTCCTCCTTTTATTTTTACACAAGGTACTGCATGTAACCCCGCCCTCCTGAACACCGCCACGCGCATTGCCCTTCAGTCCTTTTCTCTGCACGGTCGGGGCTGGACGCACTAGCATCGCTGGGAATTCCTGCTCCAGTTCCTAAGTCATCTAGTCCTCTGTCTATGCCGGAGTATCTGGGATTCGCATCCTGTTCTTCATGCGAATGTCGCTTCGCGATAGCAGTTCCCCACTCTCTTTGCTTTGGAGTATCTAGGCCCGGAAAACATCGCTGGGATTTGTGCTTCTTCGGTGGGAGGGAGTGTTTCAGCGCGTTCCTCCCCCTCATTTCCAGCTTTTCATTGACGAAAAGAAGAAACGCCTGGTAAGTTCTTTACTTTTTAGGGTGCCCTGGCCAGGGGACTCCTTCCCGGGGTCTTCCAGGTTTGGGAGGGACTTGTTTAGCTCTGTTACCCAGGGTTCCCATGAGGTGCCTCAAGGGCTTAATAGGCGCATCAAACCGGACACCGCTCCAAGGTTCACCATTTGGGTGCTAAGGTTCATCCCAGTTCGTCTGTGGCTCTGGGTACCGGGTTCGCCCTGAAGTCTCCATTTCTGGAGCTTTCCACGCGGGTACCGGGGTACGCCCCGAGGTCTCAGTTACTGGAGCTTTTCATACCGAGTCACGGCTCAAGGCGCCTCTTGAGGGAGCTATATGTCTGGGGTTAAAACCCGAGGTTCCTCTTCTTGGGGCTAAAGTCAGCACCGACAGAACCTAGAGATCCTCTTTGAAGGTCTTGTCGGTGACGTACATCCCTCAACCGTCCCACACTCAGGCTCGTGGTGGTACCGGTTCTGTTGAGGGGGCAGAGAGGGTGGTCACAGACCATAACCCCTCAACTACCGACTCTGCTGTGGTTTCTCCACTGGAGGCTAATTCTGGGGCAGTTTCTAAGATGTCCAGTAAGCATCCGAGACACCCCAGTACCGGCTCTGCCAAGGATCCTTGTGTCAATGCTAAGGTGTTACTTAAGTCCCCTGACTCCCCTGAGGCGACAATTGCGTCATCTCCACATGTGACGCAGTTCTCCTCTGGTGTCAACAAAATGGCAACCCAACCCCTGTGGTCCATGGAGGCTATTTTGGATACCTCTCTTAAACCAATGTTCATGACATCTGGTGCTGGGAGCATTCCCTTTAGGGTGAGCAGCCCTTTCCACGCTATGTGGACAACAATAATCTGTTGCGCCTTCATTCGACTGCCATTCTCGGATACCGCTGCCTAATACAGTCTCGCTTCCTCCTGCTTCCGCTCCACTGATCTATGTGGATCTGTCCGGTGGTGCGCCCTCCTGGCAACCATCCTCCTTGCGTTCATGGGGGCATGCCCCTCACAAGCAGCCTCTCTTTCTGTACCAGCACCAAAACCTTCGGCTGAGGAGGAGTTTTTTGGGAAGTTTCAGATGCTCATTCACTCTGACCGTATGAAGGCTTATTTCAAACGTCTTTTCAGGGAAATGTACCCTGAACCTCCTAGCCCACCTTCTGCCCCGGCTGTTCTAATTCGGGTCCCGGTGGTGCCACTTCCTCCACTGCTTCCTTCTGGACCTCCTCCATCTCTCCCTCCTCTGCCCCCGTTGTCTCCTATAGATAAGACTCTGGCGGACCGGGACAAAACTTTTAAAACCTGAGGCGGTATGCGTGGTGGACCACTCGTCTGTTCCCGCCTCGTTGGATGAGCCTGAAGTGGATCAGGATGGCGATGAGCAGCCTTGCTCGATGAGAGCATTCCATGACCAGGTCCTGGATATGATGGCCCTCCTTGATATTCCAGTACCTGAGGCCCCCACTACTAGGTGGGGGTGCTTTCTGGAGCCTTTACCCTGTCACCCCAGGAGCCCACCAGCCTGTTCCTCCAGAAGGATGTCTTGGCTGAGGCCCGTAAGGTCTGGGATAAACCCCACACCGGGCTACACCGCAACAAGAGAATTGACTCTCGATACAAGATTCATGCCTCTGAGGAGATAGCCTTATCGGCTTGTCCGCTCCCTTCCTCAACAGTGGTGGCAGTGGCCACCCTTCAGTCCAAGCCGGCCTATGCATCTTCAACAGCAGTGGCCCAAATCCTATCCGAAGAGGATAAACTCCTGGATGCCTTGGGCAAGAAAGTCTTTGCTAATTTGGCGCTCCAACTTCGTCAAGCGAAACACTGAGCTCATCCTGGCAGCAGCCGATCTGAGGAATGTTTTCATTCTTCTACAGATGAACTCACAAAGACAAAAGCGAGTACCCAAATCGCCAAATCTTTATCGGTCCTGGCGAAAGCTCCAGCTAAGGTCCCCTGTACACGGAGGTCAGGGTCCCAGACTAGGTCCTTCTCGGGATTCAGGGGGTTTCAGGATCGCTGTGCACGCCAAACTGAAGCTCCGGTCGGCGGGGCCCGCCGAAAACAGCAGCAGCAAGGAGGTAGGTTTTTCTCTCGGCCAACAGGTAGTCTCCCTGCCGACAAATCATCCAAATGATATTTTTTGTCGGTCGCACGAGACTTTGGTGGGAGGACAAATCTCGTCTCATCTGGAGGCGTGGCAGACCATCACCGAAGACCGGTGGGTTTTGTCCATTGCTCGGGCAGGTTTTCGCTTGCCCCTCCCCCACACCCCACCCTTCAACACTCTCTTCCAACAGATTGGGTCGCCCTCCCTCAGAGGCGAGGTACAGAAACCTCTACAGAAACCTCTAGCCCTCAAAGCGGTGGAGCCTGTTCCCCTCGGGGAGCAAGGGGAGGGCTTCTACTCATGTCTTTTCACAGTGCCCAAACCCAACCAGGCTGACCTGCACCTTATCCCCCACCTGGGATGAGCGGTCGGACAGCAAGGAGGTTAACCACGCCGAAGCCTGACCAGTGATTCCCAGGGTGTCAGAGACGTGCAATCAGGATGTTGTGGTTTACTGTATCAAAGGCAGATGACAGGTCAAGAAGAATGAGGACAGAGGGAGTGTTAGTGTCAAGATTTGAGAGCAGGTCTTCACAGGTGTTCAGAAGAGCAGTTTCCGTGCCTCTGGATGCTCAAAAGCCAGACTGATGGTCGTGGAGGCAACCAGCAGATTCAGTGTGGAGGGTGAGCTGAGAGATAGCCAGCTTCCTCGGGAGTTTGCCCAGGAAAGGGGTGATAGAGATGGGGCGGTAGTTTGCCAGAATGGTGGGGTCGGCAGAGGGTTTCAAAGCAGAGGGTGCCGGGATGGGTCCAGGGCAGCGCATGACTTGTATAATGATGTGCCTAAAATAAATGCGGTAAATCTGATCAGTGATCAGAAGTGCACGAAAGTATGAACACCATGTTATATTTTTTTTAAAAGCAGCAATTACCATCAGGTGAACAGTATGGAGCAACTATGTGCTTACTCAAAAAATGGCACATGCCACATTGAACATTTTCGATATACGATGGACAATTTGGTAATGTCACAAATCCCAAAGTAAGCATTGACGTGTTCACAGAACCTGGTTTCATCATTAAATAGGTACATAGCCAGAGTCCAATTTGGTTGCACTGCTGTTTCTCAATGCGGTAACCTCAAGCATTTAACATATTTGTATACAACTAGTTGCACATCTCGGCACTCACTTAAGAAATGGCATACGTCACATTGTACATTTCAGTATTCACAAATGGAGCATCTTGTTTAACGTCACACCACACATTAAACATTAATATGTTCACAGAAGTTGGCATCTTGGGTGTATAAGGGTATGATGGGAGAGGTGGCAACATTGAGGTGTGAAGTGATCATCTTTTGAATTTCACATCTTTTGAATGTCACTTTCTTATCAATTCCACATGTTAATATATATATTTTTCGTATTCTGCGTTTCTTTTGTTTGTGATATTACATACTGTAAATCTAAAAGTGCTCAGCCCTCAGGATGGAATTACATTCTGAAATGCCTTGGCTTCAAAGAGAATTAAACAGAAATGTGGGCACTTTTATTGAAGTCAATGCATTAATTGAACGCACTTTAACGATTTCTCAATTAATTATAAAGTAATGCATATCGGAATTTACAACTTTTTATAGAAGAGCATACTAGAGCACTCGGCCCACTGAATGGAAACAGCCAGTCTTTTTTGTTTCCACATAGTGCAGGTCTCACATTTATGGAATCCATTGACTCTGGTAGACTCTAGCCAGTTTGTAGGTGTTGTCGGTGCTGGAGCCATGAATGAAGGCAAGGATAGATTGTGGACACGACAGACTTTGAAGCTGAACTTTCTGACTCAGACTTTCCTTGATTTCGTTCAGGTAGGAGAAATCCCACCTTATTATAGGGCAAGTTAGGCTTTCAACCATCCTGAAATTTGAGTTAATAAACCATTGTGTTGTTTTGTTTTGACCCTCTTGACTTGTTACACTGCGTACAGATACAGGAGACTTCCTCCTTGAAAGACTAGATGTAACATACTTTGGGTTTGAACGCTGAGAACACTGTTGAACTTGGGACTTTTTTTGTAGCCTGGAATTTGAATGTAAGTTTAACTTTGGGAACGTGAACATTTGACCTGATGAACCACTTTGCTGTAAAGAGGGGGAGGACCATAGCCATAGTTATTTTGATTGAAAAATAATGCACCCCAAAGCCCCACATTCGGGGCACACCTGTGTAGTATTATGTATCCTTTCCCTTTAAGGCACCTATCATCCTGAACAGCTTTATATTTAGTTTAGTTATAATTTTACTGATCATTTAATATTTGAGTTGAGAAGTATCCTGACACGCTATGGTTTGGTTGCACACTATTGCATATAAAACCGTTTAATTGTATCCTTGGTTGTTAGTCCTTAACTCTGGTTACCTAATTGATGTGGTGGCAAGTCCACAGGTTCAGAGTGGGTACAGGTCACAGCATTACAGTTGCAATACTGGGCCATGCGAGCATCACAACTGTGCCTTGGGAGTGACGTGAGGGAAAAGTCATCCCTGAGAATGACAAAGGGGTAATAGCCGGTGCTGAAAGCAACTTTGGGCACAACTTTCCCCTGAAAACAGCATAGGGGACAGAAAAGCACCTTACAGTAACTTATGAGGGTGTGGGGGCAGAACTGGATTCCTGGGAGCAACAATGAGGGTGCAACTGGCCATGAGACAATGCCGCATGGCAGTATATCTAGGCACTGAGAGTGGAAAATTAATCACAGCAGGGCAGAGTTCATTAACCTGTGTGGGATGTTTCAACCCACTAGTCCATGCCCTGCAACATTATTGTGCATTGCTTGCAGCAGAAACATCAGAATGGCCGCCGGAAAGCATGCTGCTCGCTAAAAATCACCAGAAAGTGCACAATAAAAATATGAAAAATAGGCCGCCATCCACTTTTGCCTATGTCATTTGGCTGCCCACAGAGCAAAATCATTGCAAAAGAAACACAGAGCTGTTTTAAAAATCTGTTTTTTCCCTGGCTGTCAAAATTGCAGAAATCATGGCTCACCAACCACCCAAAAAGATCCAACCTCCTTGTTGGGCGGTGAACATCATTCTATTTCAAGAATCCACATAAATATAATGTCAGCAGGAGTATATGTTATCAGAACAAAGTCCACTTTTGAAGATGGTTGAGATGGAAGAAATCTGTCAAAAAGGGGTGTAGTACCGTTACTCATCTCTGCCAGAAGCTGGCGATTTAAAACTTGTCATGTGTAAAATTGTACATTGAACTCAAACTGTGCCATAGAAAGACTTGCTATCAGAAGCCTAAGAGGTGGATACAATTCAAAACTATATTCTAAAAAGGCTTCAAGTAAGAAATTGTTTGATGTATTTGTTAAAAATGTAAGTTATATTTTAAGACAAGACAATTTCAGACATTGTGTTAAAAGTTAAAGTTTCCCACACTGGGCTTCAAACGCATTCCACACCTCCTCCCTAAACAAAGGAACCTGTTCTCCTGTGCTCTGCTAAGAAACTGGCAGGCTGATGTGAAAAGGAACTGGGAGGGGCACCCTGGCCTGTTGCTCTGAGTGCAGACAAAGGGCTCCCTTGAGCTGAATGGAGATGCTAATTTGGGGTGTCAAAAGAAACTGCCCTGGCAGGAAGGAGGCTGTTATGTACAAAGCAGTCTTCACACGTTCAGCAGTTTTAAGATGGGAACTTTTATTGTAAGGAAAGGTTCAGTTGACAACATAGGACGACCCCCAGCAGGTGGAACACAACCTTCCCACTAGGGTCCTGCTTCTTCACTGACCCACCCTAGAACTCTCCTACATAAGATGCAGTTCTATGTTCTATGGTAACTAGGTGATAGAAGACAAAGAGAAGGAAATATTAGACACTTGTAGTTTAGCAGATAAAACATTGGATGCACTGCACATCCTAACACCTCTCCTCCTTAAACATAACAAGCAACTGTGTGGGTGAGGACCCACTGAAATTGAAACCTGTAAGACAAATATTAGACACTTGTAGTTTAGCAGATAAAACAGTGGATGCACTGCAACTTGTAAGGCAAATGTTAGATTGTAGGTTAGCAGATAAACATTAGAAAACTTGTAAAGCAAATGTTAAGCACTTGAAAGTTGGTAAACATAACCTTGGATGCACACACATCTTAGCAAAATAAAACAATGGAGATAGTACATCCAGTAAATGATTGGGTAGCGTCCTTGCACATGGAAGTCCCTGCCTCCAACCAACTGAAGAAGAATTGAGATTGAAAGAAAAGAGCCACCCTTTCCTTATTCCAAATACCTCCTCCCTTGACCAACACTGACAAACCCAAATCCTTCATAACTTGCTTGGGTTCAGAAAACAACGAGGCTCCTTTACGAACTTTGGTGGGGAGCTTGACTTTAATCCAATCACCCTCTTTGACCTTGAGTTGCCTACAATTCTTCTGATCATACCTCTCCTTGGAACTAACTCCAGCTTCAAAAATGTTCCTTTTCACACTCTCTAGATCCACCTCCACCATTTTTGATTTGCCCATCCAACCTGGACATAAATGGGTATTTGGTTTTCTTCCTCTCAAAATCTCAAATGGACTCACACCTGTGACACTGTGGGGAGTTAACCTATACTGGAACGTTCGTTCCATCACTGTTCTCACCCAATCTCCTCCAGTAGCCACTGCTATCCTGATAGCCTCCATTAGAGTCCTATTAAACCGTTCCACACACCCATTACTCTGGGGATGATATAAAGAGGTATTCACCTGCTCAATACCATGATTCTCTAAGAATTCTTTGAACTCTTTGGAAACAAGTTGGGGCCCATTGTCAGACAAACCCCTCCTTGGCAACCCTTCTCTCCAGAATAGTTGTTCCAAAAATCTCATTATACTACCACTGGATATGTCCTTGAGTACACACACCTCCGGCCATTTTGATAATAAATCCATGACTACCAATAAGTAGCTATCTCTGCCACCACCAATGTTAAATGGACTGAGGAGGTCCAAAGCAATTTCATCCCAAGGGACACGTGGAGACTCCCTCACTATCATGGGAACCTTTTGCACCTTCAACCCTTTGTTTCCCTCAACACATTCCACACAATCTTTGACTTGTTCCTCAGTGTCTTTGTCGACACCAGGCCACCAAAATTCGGATCTCACCAGACCCTTCGTCCTGGCCAGACCCAAATGCCCAACATGGGCCACCTCCAAAACAGATTTCCTCATACCAACTGGCACAACCATCTGGTGACCCTTGTATAAATAACCATCCTGAACCCATAGCTCCTCCTTTACTTTGGCAAAACCACTCATCTCGCCTTTGTGGCTCTTAATTTTACCTTCTACAACCAGGGTAAGCACTCCTTGATATACATCATCTTCAGTGCAAGACACATCCCACTCACTCTTCTTTAGTGTTTCATGCACCTGAAATATCTCTGCACTCTCCCCTGAACCTGTAACATCACCATCATCTGAAAATTCCCTCTGGACAGATCTGGACAAAGCGTCTGCAACCACATTAACCTGCCCCTTTACGTGGAGCATGGTATACTGTAGACCTTGCAATGCCGTGACCCATTTCATAATGCGCCTTGACACTCCCTCCAAACCACCTTTCGTGAAAATACCAACCAGGGGTTTATGGTCTGTGCAAATGGTGAAACTCCTCCCCCACAAAAACCTTTTAAACTTCTCGACTCCCCAAACACATGCCAGAGCCTCCTTCTCAATAACAGAGTACCTAGATTCTGGGCCCTTCAAGGACCTGGATGCAAAAGCCACAGTCTGTAAACCTGTCTGATCCTCCTGCATCAGAACAGCCCCAACACCATAATCACTGGCATCAACAAAGAGTAATGTGGGTCTACCTTCCTCAAATACCTTCAGAATGGGAGCATTGACAATAGCCTCTTTTATCATCTTAAATTATTACTTGCACTGGTCACTCCATTTAAAAGTTACTCCCTTGCGGGTGAGAAATCTCATGTTCCTTGACATTTCTGATAAGCCTCTGACAAATTTGCCATAAAACTCAACCAGTCCCAAAAATGATAGTATGTCCCCTTTGGACTTAGGCTCCTCCATTCTTTTTATGGCCTCAATGGCCTCCTCCTTGGGTCTAACCCCCTCCCCGGTGATCTCATGACCCAGGTACACCACTTTGTTGGCTTTGAAAGTACATTTTTCCAAGGAAACATTGAGGCCTGCTTCCTTCAAAATGTCTAAAACTCTTCAACCGATCATCATGCGCCTTCTCGTCACTCCCACACACAAGAAAATCATCCTGATAACACATCACCCCTTTCTCACCTCTAAGTAATCTATGCATAATGCTCTGAAACACACTTGCAGCTGAGACCAAACCAAATGGCATGCGAACACACCTGAATAAACCAATCGGGGTAATGAAGGCGGTAAAGTCCCTGGAATTAGGGTGCAATTCAACCTGATGGTAGGCCGACTTCAGATCTAGTATGGAGAACACCTTTGACCCAGCTACTCCCACCATCAAATCGTCTATTCTGGGAAGAGGAAACCTGTCTGCCACAACCATGCTGTTCAAATGTCTAAGATCAATACAGAGCCTCAAAGACCCATTACCTTTTCTGACCACCACTATGGGACTAACCCACTCAGATGCTTCTATCCTCTCAATGACCGCATCTCTTTCCATTGTCTTGAGTTCCTCCTCTACATCTCCTTTAAGGGCAAGTGGAATGGTTCGCAGTTTTGCAATCTTAAGGACAGTACCTTTCTTTAGGCGAATTACATGTACAAATCCCTTCAGACACCCCAATTTCCCAGACAAGGGTGTTTGTATCTCTGCGGAATCTCCTCCCGCAATAGACATTACCTGCTTGGGGTGACTTGCCTCAAGCCTTATCTTCAATTCGGCCTGATCACTCCATGACAACAACTCACCCCCTCTGTTGGTAACATACACGTAACCTTTGGCCTTCCTGTCCTTAAACTGTAGTTCAGCATCAAAGCAACCTATAATGTCTATGGGAACATCTCCATAAGCATTTGCTTTGACAGTATTTTCCCACAGTGTACAACTATCGAATTTGTCCCTCCACACTTCCACACTTATCAAGGTTTAATCAGCACCACTATCCATTAGCATACGTATGGGTACACCTCGAATTACAACCTCAGCATAAGGTTTCTGCTTTTTCACGCTGCCATTGACGGCATTCACTGTAAATACTACTTCCCTGCCGTCCTCACAATATGATTAATCTTCATAACTTGCACTTATTTCATGCACTTGGTTTGACCCAGCATTGAAATTTCTACAACATCGGGCAATGTGCCCTCTCACACCACACTCATTGCTTATGATATAAACAGCAAAGCAATCCTTAACCGATGCTATATGCGACAAGCTTCCACATCTAAAGCATCGTCTCCCTGGAAAACCACTGGACGGTCCTGAATCCCTAACCATCCTGAATGAACTCATGCCTCTGGGTGTCCCTCTGCTATCCTTTGCAGGAACCCATTGACGCCACCCTCTGCCAGTTGCAGGTCTGTTCTCTTCACTCTTTTTCGCATTCTGAGAGGCGCGTCTTGGATTCCCAGTACTTTGCCTCTGAACGACTTTTGACACCTTTTGCACTGATCCCTCACTCTCATCCAACTTGGGTTTGCCATTGTTCACAGTATCTGATTGAAGAACCTTAATGCACTTATCGGTGTGTTCCACCATTTTTGCTATCTCGATTGCTCGATCCAAAGTGGGGTTCCTCTCTTTCCATAGTTCCTTCCTAATACTGTCGTTGGAACATTTAATCATTAGTTGGTCTCTCAAGTGCTCATCCTGACAGTGGGTGAATTTGCATTTTACCCCTCAGAGCCGTGACAAAATCTTCAATACTTTCACCATTCTTCTGCTCCCTCGTGGCGAATTTATATCTTTCCAATATGATATTCTCCTCCACTCTAAAATGCCTGTCCAATTTCGCCAATGTCCTTTCATATGGGCCAGCATCTAAAATATCAGAGGGCTCTGGCAATCTCTTTAAGACCTCTTGGCCTGCAGTTCCCAAACAATGAAACAGCAGTGCCTCCTTGCGCTCATTGGAGTAGTTAGCACCAAACACTGCCAAAGCATACTTGTTGAATCCTTCTTTCCAGTCCACCCATCTAACCCTGGGTTCACCTGGCACTGCCAGAAAAACACAGGAGCAGGCACATTCGCCATGTCTCAATGCTGCAGGTGCAAACCGAAATTGTAAAATCAACTTGCAATTCTGGTTTCACTAAGTGAGCTCTCCCCCACTCAGCATAAATCACACAATGCAGGGTTAAATATCAGCTCCCTTAATGAACTTTCATCTACTCACCCTGGATCACCTCAACACAGTCATCAGCACAGTCATCAGCAGCGGCTCCCTTCGCAACCTTGCGCTCCCCTCCCTTACTTCATCTCATATACGTGGCGCAAGGCTGCCCACAAACCGTCGCATCAGCAACCAGCTTAGAGCTGCTCCAAGTGCCGGCCAAATCGCCTAGGAAACGGCGTCAAAACAAAGATGGCCGCCACGCCTTTGGGTGCCTTCCTCAAACACGTGACAACGTCACATGGAAGACACGGGACCGCACAAGAGCCGTCAGGGACAGCATCCACGGCGGAGTTGTGAGGGAGACAAGGCGCGTGCAAGGTGAGTGATCGTCCTGCAGGCGAACGCACCGAGCGTTCAAATGTCAACTAAGCAGGGTGGCGCTGGGATGACAACCGCCGCCTGGCAATCCCATATATCTAATATCCGGTGCAAGCCGCAGTCACAGTGACAAAAGCGCCACTACCGTACCTTCGCTGGTCCAGCCTCCACAAGCCCAACAAAATGCAGGGGGGTCCAATTTCAGCTCCCGTGGACCACGGAGGCTTCAGGGTTTCCCCTGAGCACTTGCAAAGTCCGTCCGGCAAGTGCTGCACAACGGGCAGCAGGGTCTGTGTCGGGCCGTCAATAATCCTCAGAAAGAGGCCCTCTCTCAGGCACGTTAGGTTCCACTCCACAGCTAACACGCCAGGCCCTCCAGAAGCGCCGGGGGTCGTCCTCAGGGTTCCACTCAAAATCCTCGTCGCCAAATGTTATGTATAAAGCAGTCTTCACACGTTCAGCAGTTTTAAGATGGGAACTTTTATTGTAAGGAAAGGTTCAGTTGACAACATAGGACGACCCCCAGCAGGAGGAACACAACCTTCCCACTAGGGTCCTGCTTCTTCACTGACCCACCCTAGAACTCTCCTACATAAGATGCAGTTCTATGTTCTATGGTAACTAGGTGACAGAAGACAAAGAGAAGGAAATATTAGACACTTGTAGTTTAGCAGATAGAACATTGGATGCACTGCACATCCTAACAGAGGCCATGTGACTCTCTAACTCAGCCAAGACCTTGGAGACGGGCCAGACTGAAAATGTGGATTTGAAATTGGATTAAATATATGTTTAAGGAAAATACTTCTAAAATATTGTACCGAACTGACGAAAATATGAAATTTAGAGATTATTAAAATGAAAAATTCTCTCACAGTTTACAACTAATCTGGAATCTGTGCGATGTTCTGAGACTGAACCACGAAGGTTTTTAATATTGTGGCTATTGTAGTTGTGCTAGAAGCATGAAAAATTACAGAAGTATGACCAGATGGTATGTGCATGTATATGTAAAAAAATTGTACAGATCTGAAAATGTTAACCAACCAAAAGCGTGAAAAAACTGTCATTTGTGAACCGAAACTCGTAGGAACATGCGACTTGAACAGAGACGTGCATTAATTAATCTGTGATGTGTATATGTGATATTAACAAGTTGTGCATATGGGAAATATGTTTTTTGGGAAAACTAGATTTTCTAAGTAAAAGCAAAGGGGAGGTTCTTCCCTAGGTTGTAAATGGCAGCATCACTCTGACACATGATGACACACTGTTCCTTTCTCAAATCAGGGGACAGGGAATTCTCTGACCTATCAGATCCTTAGAGGGTTGGGCATAGACAATCAGCCTCCCCACCCACTTTGGAAAATAGATAAATAGGGACTGTTGACGACCCACAGACACAGACTTTCTCACTCATCAACTGATCCCCTAGCGAAGCACCCTGCAGGTAGATCCAGACTCCAGAACCAGACTCCAGAACCAGACTCCAGAACCAGACTCCAGAACCAGACTCCAGAACCAGACTCCAGAACCAGACTCCAGAACCAGACTCCAGAACCAGACTCCAGACTCCAGATCCAGACTCTAGAACCCTGAAGCAGAGGCCCAATCCAAAAAGCTGAACCCCTTTTCAGCAGGCCTTTAAAAATTTTGCAAACCTGATTTTAACCCCTACACTTCCAAGGGGCACCACAAAATCCAACAGGCTGGCTGAGCTGTTTTGCTGTTCTAGCTAAAAACCCATGCTAGAACCCAAGATCCAGATCCGTCCAGCAGAGCTGTAACCCAGAACCCGTCCGGTCCAGTCCAAGAGGCCGCGCAGACCAGAGTGCCTTGCTGAGAGCAGAGTCCAGGTGCCCTGATCCTGTCCGGTTGCGAGTGAAGTCCAAACCCTTGACCAGATTGTTGACGGGCCCATTCCATTCCAAAGCCATAGGAGTGAGTATTTAGTATAGAACTGTCTGTAGTCATCTCTTAGTTTAAAGTCATCCTATTCAATCCATTTCAACCTATCCAGAACTGCATTATAGAATCTTGTGTCCATCCTGAATTCTTCTCATTATATAGTCTGTGATAATTGTAGCAATAATCATCTGTGCACTGATATTTTCTGAAGAAAGTCAAGTGTCCTGGTGCACAGCAGTCAGAGCGGAAGGCGCCCTGTTCTGGTGGTTGTCCCGTTGGGTATCTTGTACTTTCATAGCTCCTTAGTATAAGTCCATCTTTGTTCCTAATCTTTAAAGCGCATCTTTCCTTTTGAATCTTGACTCTGTTTCTGAAAAATCTGCCTTCACAAAAACCTCTTTAACCTTTGAACCGTACGTCCTGGAAACAAAATTTAAATGTCATTTTGAAGCTAAAATTCTCAGCTTTCAAACAAACCCATCGTGCCCTATCCAATCCAAACGTCTCCCTACTACCTGGGAGTTGGCAACCAGTGCTCGGTAACAGGGCCCCAGGCCCCTCTTCCTTCCTCCATCGGTCTAATTTGTTCACCCTTCTAAGCTGGTGAATTGGTTCAAGGTATAGCTGCCTTCCCTGACTGCCTGCAAGGTCTGGCCCTGCCTCCCTCCCCAAGACTCGTGGGTCCGGTACCTTACCCCGGGGACCTGAGATCCCACCCCCTGCCATCATCGACATGGCCCGATCCACGTCTTACGCATACAGGGGGGCTGGGATTAGCTCCAGTTTCTCGGAAACCCTGCTTCCAGGTGGAGATGGCCTCCCAACCTCTGGCCTCACCACCGTCCCCAGTGATAGCCTATTCGCAGGGCCCCAGTCCTTTTGCCGGCTGGTGGACCCTGCAGGCCCCCAGAGACTCTCACTTCCTTGGGCCTTCCCTCCTCGTTGCGTTGGATGGAGGACCACGACCACCGCTCCTGCCTCTAGGTGATCTGTGTATCCTGGCTGAGTCTGTCGCATGGATAGCCAGGTCAGGAGGTTCTGGATTGTCCACATAAAAAGGTACTGGGTGGGTTTGAGTTGGATCATCCCCCTCCCCTCTTAACCATGCCATGACAAGGGCCTTGTCACATGACATTTATTGAATGCTAAAGCGTCTTGCACATTTTCATGGCAATACCTGAATACATTGCATCGACAGTACGTTTAGTTGCTTCGCCTGCTCACCTCACAACTAGGGGCGTGATTTTACCACTGTGGCAGCTGACTTCAAAAGCGGAAGCATGTGTTATGATTATGCCACCAGGGCACTTGGCCTTAGCTTGATCACACTGGAGATTATCACAAGACTGGGGATGGGAACAGGTACGGTGCACAGATATTACTCATTTGATATGCAAGTTATGCTCTGCAACAAAAAAAGTGTAATACTTTGGTATATGGTCTGATGCACATGTCATTCCGATCGTTCGAATTAAGCCTGTAAGCAGACCTTTCCTTTAACTTGATTGGACAGATATATTTCTGCTCCTGCTTTCGATCCTAAATTTCTTTTGTTTTTGCCAACAGTAGCATTTTGCAATAAGATCTTATTTGTTTTGTATGACCATGTTCTTGAACCCTTCTGCTTTTTTGAATGGATTTTGTCAGCTAAGTTACCAAACTAGCATTCAGGTTTTATTATTTACATCATCGACACCGCTGTACTCCCTGTTTACGAACACCAAAATATAATTATTGGTGACAAGGCAATTTACGAATGCTCATTCCAAAAGTGGCACATGTATTCTAATTGCATGAAGGCCTCTGGTTTTCTTTGGGCCACAGTACCAAAGATATCTGGATACCTCATTGATAGTAGCCTACACAAGGATTCTGTTTCATCTTTAATCTGCAGCCGTCTATTCTGCATTATACATTGCTAATCCACACTTGCCTTGTGCACATTGAAAGATGTCCCCTTAGAATAAATACAAAATAAACATCAGGGGTGGCTCACGGCTTCTATTCCATGTACAAATTGAAATCAGGTTTACGTTTTATTCGGAAACATTAATGGCATGTTTTCAATTCCCCTTTGAAATGATAGGGAAAACACACGTTTGTACACATCAAACATTCAGTTCAATCTGTCATCTTTGCCATTAAAAGTTAACACATTTGAGTGTTTAAATGCTACTCGACTGTCTGGCCAAGGATTATTCTATGACTCAAATTAAATTATTCATCTTTAAAGCTTTTTTACCAACATTTGTTTCCCTGGGATGTAGGCTGTGCCAGCCATACTTGCTGTTATCGTCAGCAAGACTTGGTTAGGAGGCCATGTGGTTTCTAGCAAAAGGCCAGTCCTACAAACACTTAATTTCAACAATAAAAAAGCACTTGAAAAAGACAATCCAATAAGGATATTTGCACCTACAAAATCTCCTTTTGGGCTACTCCCCAATTTCTGTTTCTGGATGACAACAATCTATTGATTTGGTAGAGAGATTATAATCAGAGGAAAGGAAAGAAAGAGTGCTTTAAATTAATCTGTTCTCAGATTATTGTGTTACTGTGTTCTCATATTATATATTATCATTCACAGCACTGCAGTGGAAAGAGCTGAAGTGTAGTAATTTATTTCACCAAGGTTCCTTTCCCATTTTTAGATCTGAGCCACTTGAAAAATCTATGTTGCTTATTTTGTGTCACAGGCTGATTATAATTTGTTCCATGTCTTGTCAAGTGATCAATTTTATAATTGTAATTGACGTTGCACACTATTTAATCTCTGTACTCAGGGACACCTGTGAAATGAATTTGAATGAAACTGTTCTAGATGTAAATTTGCATTGCTCCTGATTTAATGCAATCTCACCTGGGGATTTTAGAGACACAGGAAGGATAAAGTCTAACGATAAAGTCACGATAACGTTGTGAAGGCATCATGAAGTACACACAGACGAGAGATGTCAAGTTGAACAAAAGAATATTTATTAACTTAAATGGCAGGATGGATGAAGGCCTAACCTGCCCTAGGCTAAGGTGGAATTTCCCTACCTGTATAAAACTAAGGAAAGTCAGAGTCAAAGATTTCAACTTAAAGTCTGTGTGTGTCCAAAACCTAGCATTGCTCTCACAACTAAAATAAACAAATGTGTAAGGATGCAAACAACAAAGAGTTCTGAGATCCTCCAGCATGGGGTCTGGCATGGATTCACATGCTCATGAATATTCCCTGTCGTCAGGCTGGGAATCCTCTGTAAAAGAAAAAACAGCTTCAGTTTCGTTTCTAAACTGTCTTTCTCCTATAAACCAATCACTGAGCTCTGGGTCATACTGCCCCCAGCCAATGACTGCCCTCTACCCAAACCCAAGCCCCTCCTCTGGCAGCCATCTTGAGATTTTTACCACACGTTCAAGTGTTGGAAGCCCTCGCGTTTTGCTCTTCGAGCTTCTCTGTGTTTTTTCGCTTTTGTAATAGGAAAATTCTATTTTTCGGTCAATCGAGCCCGTCTGCTCCATCGCTTATTCTTCTGATTAACGGGGACCTGTTTTTCGGCTTCTTTTCATCACCCCTCAAGGGCAGAAATCGTTGAGTGTCTTTCTTGGAAGCTGCCTACGCCGCGCCGGATCATGTCAGAGGAGGAGGACGACGGAGCTTCCCTCTTCAAGCTGTGCACCAGCTGTGGTTTGCAGAATGTTTATTCGTATGACAAGCATTCCCAGTGCCTGTATTGTCTACACCCGGCGCATAAAGAAGAAGATTGTGAGATCTGCCGTGGCTTCACCAAGCGCTCGATGAAGGATCTACACGTCCGGTTGGAAGCGTGGCTTTAGACCAGGGCCTCTACCCTGGGTGATTCTCAGGGGCATGCCTCTTTCGGATCCAGCCAACCTGAGCGGGCTTCTAAGTCCTTTGAGGGCGCTCCATCCATGGGGGCCCAACACAAGGCCAAGCACTGCAAGTCCGCTTTTGTCAGGGTCGCCGCTCCAGCGCGGCCCGCAACGGTCAGGGCGCAATCATTGTCTCCATCTGGTTTGATCTCCAGCCACCGCTCCAGCTCTTCGTTCAAGAGGAAATCAGCTACCCCATGGAAGCTGCGGGAAAAGGGTAAGGTGTCCGAACCGACCGTGAAGGAGAAGGCCAAGCAGGGCAAGGTGTCCGAGCTGCCTGTGAAGGAGAAAGCCAATATAGCCGACCTGCCTGTGAAGGCCCAGGCCAAATTATCCTCCTCGATCGAGACAGTGGTGGCTTCCCTTTCAAAGGCAAAAGGGTCTGACCCCGTCCAGGGTGTCCCGGCGGCAGCCAGAGTGTCTCTCCCAGCCAGGGGAGAGTCTTCGCCCAAGCCGATAGTAAAGACCCCGGAGAAGAGGATGCCCGACCGCAGTCCGAGACCGACCCCTCAGGACCCAAAGAAAGGGGGGAGGGGCAGAAGAACTCCAGGGCACAGACATTTCTTCATCCAACAAGGAGGAGATACTTTCCATCCACACCATCCATGGTGTTGACGACAGCGATGATGGGAACGACAGCATCGACGGGGACGACATGTGCACTGGGCCCAGTGACCCTGTTCCCCAAGTGCTCCCTAGAGATTTGTAGCAGGATATCCTCTCAACTCACCACACGCTCTCCACTGACCCCTTTCACACTGGTGCAGCCACCAGCGAAGAAGAGGAGGAGACACCCTATGCCTCCATTTCAACCGTTGCTGCCTCCCCCCCCCTGGGGGATGGGAACGGACATGACGGATACAGACGATGACGCAGGACTGGGAGACCCTGCATCACCGGCGCCGAGAGCCTCTCCACCGGACAAGGTGGGATCTTTTCATTCCATGATTGGCCGGGCGTCGGAGCTCTTCCAGCTCACCCCGGAGGAGAAGGAGGGCTTCCTGTACCAACGCCAGTAGGTGAAGAGGAAGACTATCCTGTCGGTACCGCTCCTGTATGACGTCTGGGATGAGGGGCTGGCGTTGCTGATGAACCCTATTTCAGCCCCAGCGAAGAAAGACAAATTTGAGAAAAAGTACTGGGTGTCGGGGTCTGCGTCCAAGTGCCTGCGGTCTCAACTGTCGGTGGTCTCGGCGGCCGCCAGGAAGAAGTAGTCAAGTTCATCGTCTTCTTCATCTGTACCCCTGGCAAGAAATCGGATGCCATGGGTAGAAAAGTAATCTGCTCGGCGGCGACAACGCTGATATCGGCCAACGCCTTGGCGATCTTGGCCAGATAAGAGTGGGAGCTTTGTTTCAAGATAGCGCCGCTCCTGGATTTCCTCCCCGATGACAAGCGGGTCGAGGCTTTGGAGATCCTTCACGAAGGCGAGGTGGCGCCGGACCACGCCATCAAGGTGGCACTGGACACTGCGGACACAGGTTTCCTCCAAATGGGAAACAGGGTTTGCCTTCGCTGTTGTGTCTGGCTCAAGGCCACCAACTTCAGGCAGGAGGTCCAGACGAGGGTCCTGGACATGCCGTTCGACAGAGACAAGCTCTTTGGGAAGACCATCGACAAATCATCCAGGCCATTAAGGCAGACACAGAGACGGCCCGTGCCTTGAGCACCCTGCAGCAACACAGGCCGTCCTTTCGTTCCTCAGGGGGAAAGTCCAGCAGGTCTTCAGAGGGTTTATGCAGGGGCTCATCCTCTTACCGCCAACTCTTGCGCTCCTCAACCCAGGAAGCCAACAGGGATCCTTCCAAGGCCTTCGCAGGTGGCCGTCGTTGTCGTCAAGGCTCCCAAAGCGGCACAGTGATCGCCAAGCAGGACTGAACCAGCCAAGACGTCGGGCCCCTACTGAGGCCAGCTGGCGAACTTCGTCAGCGTATGGGAGACAATCTCCACCGACCGATGGGTGTTGAATGCTCTCACCCACGGACACACCTTAGCGTTTCAACGAAAGTGTCCCCGAATACCACTGGTGGCCCGACAGGAACTGCACATTCCTCAGCTACTGCTGGAGGTTTCCGGCCATGTTAAGGGAAGGGGCAATAGAGCTGGTTACAAAGCGACTCTAGGGCTCTGGAGTTCACTCAAGGTACTTTCTCAACAAGTACGTAAAGTGCCAGAAGTTCAGGATGGTCGCACTGCAGCACTTGCTCAGCCAGCTGGAGGAGGGATACTTTCGGTCATTGTTGGATCTAGAGGACGCGTACTTACACGTCCCCATACACAAAGGACCCCGTAAGTATCTGACACACTCACCTGTGTCTCTGCAGGAGCGATGGACGAGCCTCCCTTTACCACAAGTCTTCACTTCCCCTGTTTCACCCGGAGGAATACCTATCAAATACAAGGTGTACACTCAGACCTAAATTCACCCGATTCCCCTGTGCCCTTCCCTTCTCTTTACTGTGTGATGTCCCCCTATGGGCTTACCTTGATCTTTAGTAGGGTGTGCACTCCATCCTGCATTTGCAGGGGCGCGATTCACTCATGTGATTGGTGCCAATGTCTGTAGGCTGAGTTCAGATGCCAAACGCTGTTTTATGCCTTCACAGCGAGGTCGAGAGTTCAAGACGCCAGTTTCTTCACTAACTAGTAAGTCCTTCCCACAAGTGAACGTTGTGCGGAGAGTGTCCAAAATTGTCAGTATTGTCTTTGTTTGCCGGTATTTTTGTGGGTGAGTAGCACTGCGTGTAGAAGCTAGCTGCTGGTAGGTTTGCGCAGCGCCTTCAATTCGAGCGCAACTGGTAATGTCTCTTCATTTCCCTTGCAGGAGAAATTATGTGCAATTAGCGCCTCGAGTCTGGGTTCAGCGCTACTGGATACTTGGTGGTTAGGTAAGTTTGCATTGAGGCTTTTAGTAAGTATGCACCGTGTAGAGAGAGCGAGCGCAGTGAAATAAGTGTCCACGTTATTGGAGCGAGCGCAATGAATAATGTCTCTTCTTTCTTACAGGGGTTTGTGCGCTCGTGCAACTAACCTGGATTCCAGCGTTGCAGGAAGATTCTGTGAGTATGTGCAGCGTTACTGATGTGTGCGTGTTATCGCTGTTCGTCTTTGTTCTTACAGGTGCCGGTGTAGAAGTCCCCTCTTGACTGTAGAGTAGCTGCGGCGTGGAGTAAGAACCAGGTAAGCTGAAGCTGAATGATCCAGAGCGGGTAAGCAGAAGTAGGATGATCCGGAGCAGGTGAGCAGAAGTAGGATGATCTAGAGCAGGTGAGCAGAAGCAGGATGATCCGGAGCAGGTAAGCAGATGCTGGCTGATCCAGAGCACGGCAAGTGTGTTGCTGATACAGCTCACAGTAAGCAACACAAAGCACTGGAAGAATCCTGGGTGTGGCTTATATAGCCAGCCACACCCAAACACTAGAGAGCTCATGAGTTATCATGCACTTCCTGTTTGGCAACAGGAAGTGGTAACCAGGAAGTTACTACAAACACTAGGAAGGAATGAAAGGAGGGATTTGTTATGGGTTCTTTGTCTGCCTATGCCAGGCCTGCCAAGCCTCCACCCAGCTTGCCCCAACTACCTGCCTGATACCCATGACAGTATCTGCGATTCGTCGTCGAAGGGAAGCATTACCAGTTCAAGGCTCTTCCTTTTTTGGACTGAAGTCAGAGCCCAGAGTCTTCACCAAGTGCCTGGCTTCGTTGGTGGCCCATCTATGACTACAAGGGATCCACGCGTACCCTTACCTGGACGACTGGCTCATCCGGGCCAGATCAAGGAACTTCGCTGTCGACTACACGGAGAGGACCGTTCGCCTGCTGATGGAACTGGGGTTCTCTGTGAATTATGCAATGTCCTGCTTGCCTCTTTCGCAGGACGCGCTGTTCCTGGGAGCCAGACGCAACACAGTGTCCTTCCTGATATCACCGTTGGAGGAGAGGATATCGTCCATCCTACGAAAAGTGCAACGGCTGTTGGCACTGAGGGTCGCCACAGTGAGGACCATCAAGTCTCTACTCAGCATGATGTCGTCATGCATTTACCTGATTCGGCTCTGCAGGTTGCAGATGCGCACCCTGCATCCGCAACAGGAGTTCCTCGATGCCCGTTGGGTGTCCAGGTGTCTGGAAGGATTCCAGGACAGGATCACGCTCAACGAGCAGCTCCGTCGGGCGATAAGGTGGTGGGGCGTGCGCTCCAATAACGCCGAAGGCACTGTTTTCCAGAGCCCCCGTACCAGGAGACGGTCACTACGGACGTTTTCCTGAAAGGTTGGGGAGCCCACACCGGACGTGTTCACGCCAGAGGCTTATGGCTGCCATAGGAGAAGACGTTACACATCAACGTTTTGGAACTACGGGCTGTGTTTTGGGCCCTCAAGTCGTTTCTGCTGTCCCAGAAGGGAAAAGTGGCGAGGGCCTTCATGGACAATACCACCACAATGTTTTACATCCGGAAGCAGGGGAAGGAACCAGATCCCCAGCGCTCTCCAGAGAGGCGTAGGACTTATGGCACTGGTCCTTCGCCCAGAAGATGTTTCTCATTCCGTTTCACTTAGCGGGAGTAAAGAACATCTTCGCCGACTCTCTCAGCAGGGAGCTGCACTCTTGCCACGACTAGGAGCTTCGGCAGGTCCAGGTGGACAACCTTTTCCTCAAATGGGGCAGTCCCCAGATCGATGTGTTTGCGACAGTGATGAGCACCAAGTGCCGGAGGTTCGCCAGCAGATTCCTCCAGCCGAGGAGCATGGAGGACGCATTCTCATTCCCTTGGGAAGGCCGGTTTTTAAATGCGTTCCCTCCGTTGCCGTTACTTCTTCGAGTCATCAGTCAACTCAGACGCTACCAGTGCAGGATGATCCTCGTCGCACCATTGTGGCCGAGGCAGATCTGGTACCCGGACCTTCTCAGCATGTCAGCGTCCCATCCAGTCAAGCTGCATGTGGTCGCATTTCTGCTCGTCGGGAAAGGAGGTGCAATTCTGCACCACGACCCGGGGTCTTTGAACTGAAGGCCTGGCTCCTGCAGCATTAGAGTTTGGTGGCTACGATCTTCCGTAAGGAGGTTCTCGCCAAGGCCAGGGCGTCATCTACTTTGAGGTGCTACAGACACAAATGGAAGCGCTTTGCGCTGCGGTGCAGTTAGCAGAAGATCAACCGTCTGAGGGTCAGAGCCCCTCAAGTGCTTCCATGTTTACTGTCATTGGCTAAATCGGGACTGGCTCACGCCTCCATCAAGGTACATCTGGCAGCTATCTACCGCTACACCAGATCTTTGGGACAGTCTTCACTGTGGTCGCACCATCTAGTTAAGGAGTTCATCAAGGGACTGTTTCCGCTCGTTCCTGCCGCTGAAGGCACCGGCCCCGGCGTGTGGAACTCAATGTGGTGCTGACTAGGCTGATGGGAGGCTTCATTCGAACCTGTGCATTCAGCTCCGCTCAGGTTTCTGTCGTGGAAGACCGCGTTCCTCGTGGCCATCACCTCTGCATGGCGAGTAGGTGAGATCCAGGCCCTGTCATGCAAACAGCCTTACTTGACTTTTCACGAGACGAGGGTGGTGCTGCGGACGCACCCCTCTTTCGTGCCCAAGGTTCCGTCGGAATTTCATCTCAACAAGCCCTTGGTGTTACCTGTGTTTTTTCTGACGCCTTTGTCGCCGGCTGAAAGGACTTTTCACTCGCTGGATGTGGCTAGAGCGCTGACATTTTTATGTGGCCCGCATGAAGAGTTTCCGTATTCATTACTCTGTTGCCTCTTCTTCATCTCAGTACTGTCAAGTGTCTCACATGATGAATTGAGGCGAGCTGACTTAAAATAACGCATAAGATCAGGGGAGGGTTAGGTTGTTCATCACTAGGAAAAGGGGGATACCTGTCTCGCCTGAGGGAATCCCACTCCCAATCCTTAAGGACCCTTTACACAGGTAATCCTCCCTTGCTTCTCCGCCCCCAGGGTCAGGATCCAAAAGCGATGGCCTTTCCCTGGCCATCTGCGTAGAGGATCCAAGGGGTTTAGGAGTGAGAACACCCGCGGGTTTCTCACAGGGTGCTATGACAACAGAAATTACACATAAAAGGACTTCTAGTTTAAAGTGATTGTCTGCTTTGTCAGGATGGAAGTCATTTCTCTTGGGTTTTAAAGTGTCACTAACAGAGTCCCGTTCCGGGATTCCACTGCAAAAATATGTGGCAGCCCAGGCTAAGAAGAGGTGGTCAAAGCCTCACTCCACACAGCCAACAAACAAAAGGCTAGATGCAAAATTTAGGCAAGTATTGGGCGACTCTGCTCTTATAGGTTCACCCTCAGCCAGTGTCATCTGTCATTCCGGCAGCATCTATGTATGCCAAAACGCAGACGTCATTGGCAAGCACTGCCACTTCCGCACTCCTGGGCAAGGAGGAAAAGGTCCAGGAGGCCTACGGTAAAAAGTGTATTCCGACACGGGTCTCCATCTTAGACAGGCCAACGCTGACTCCATTTTGGCTGTGGCAAACAAAAGGCTGTGAAGGGAGATCGCCGACTTCCTCCCAGATCTCCCTTCCCACAGGCAGGCATCCTTCAAGGCAGGCCCTGCAGAGGCCAAGCTGGTGGTCCAGGACATCATGTAGGCTGCCGATGCCCACATTGATAAATCAAGTAGAGTCGTCTGCGTGGCCACAGGGTTTATGGTCATTTCATCGAAAAAGATGCATCGAAATGACAATGCATCGAAAAAGATGCATCGAAATTCTATGTTTTACATTAAAAGTACATATCCATCAAAACTGTTCCATCGAATGGATATGTACTTTTAAATGTAAAAGATAGCATTTCGATGCGTTTATTTTCTACATTAAAACGTTACATGGAGCTGTCCAGTGCTGACATTTCGGAACTTTTTAATGTTTTTTTTCCACCCCTAGCCCCCCAACTCCCACGCCCATCCCCCTTAACCCTAACCCAACCCTTAATCTAACCCTTAATCAAACCCTAAATCTAACCCTAGCCCCAACCCTAACCCTATCCATCGAAATTAACCATCGAAAATGATTCAATGAATATTCTTTTCGATGGAAAGGCAATTCAATGAATAATTTTAGATGGAAAAGTATTAGATGTAAAGGTGTTAGATGGAAAGACCAGATACCGGCACCAGACATGAGAAGGACAGCCTGGCTAAGGGTACCAGGTTCAATCCTGATGTACAGGAGAGAATATTAGATCTCCCTTTCGAGGGAGGCGATTTGTTCCACTCCACCATTGATGAGGAGCTGGACAAAACAAAAAGCAGCTCCCAGACAGCCAAATCGCTGGCTATCCTTACCAAACCGGCAGCTAAGAACTTTGGTCAGGCCCAGTCTCAATTGGACATGGGCCGGACATTTTGGCGGGTTCTGTGGCTTCCAAGACCGCCAGGCCAGGCAGCTAGACCGGTCCTCCAGCCAGCACAGGCATAAATACCAAAAGTCTTCCCATAAAGGTTTCTTTCAGTCCCCCTCCTGGGGCGCCAGCCTCAGAACCAAAGAAGCAAAGATGGGACGTTTCAGATCCACAGCACCCCAGTTGGGGGCTAGTTGGCTCTCCACAGTTAGGCTTGAAGGACACAGTTTGCGGACGCCTGGGTGATCTCTAATTTCACAGGGCTTCCAGCTGCCTCTCCTCTCCAAATGCCATATCATATCCTCTTTCCCCACGCCTTCCTCAAATTGGGACACCATCACTCCTAGCGGAGATTCACTCTCTTGTGGAGAGCAAGACGGTAGAGCAGGTCCCAATCCCCCAGCAGGGGTTGGGCTTTTATTCCCTCATCTTTGCTATTCTGAAAAAGAACCAGGCTAGCCTTCGAGTGTTCCTAGATCTTTCCTTCTTAAACCAATACCTGCCTCTACAGAAATTGAAGATGGTGACTCCATCTCTAATACCAGACGCTTTGTGGGGGAGACTAGACATGCTCCATGGATCTGAAGGACGAATATTTACACGTCCCCATAGTGCAGGCACATCGACCCTTCCTCAGGTTTTGGGTCATGAGTCTGCATTTTCAATACAAAGTACTATCATTCAGCCTGAACTCGGTGCCCAGGGTCTTCACAAGGCTCATGAATGCTGTTGCAGCCCTGCTCCAGTCAGAGGGCCATCATGTATACCCGTACCTCGACGACTGGTTAGTCCGAGCAGTGTCTCTGCAGCAAGTCGGGAGCTCAGCCGTCAGGCTCATGACCACACTCTACGAGTTGGGCTTCTCCTTCAACTTCCAGAAATCGACCCCAACCAACACAATGGTATTCGTGGATCTTCAGTGGTACAAACAAAGGCTAATGGTGTTCCCCACAAAGGAAAAGGTGACAACGATCAAGGCTGTGGTGGGTCACTTCCTCAGCAGAACTGTAACCACGGCATGGTGGTACCAGCGCTTAATGGCTGTCATGGCAGTGCCTCTACTGGCGGTTTCCTACACCAGGCTATGGGTGAGGAGGCTGCAGCTACATTTCCCGGCCACCTGGGATCAGGAATCGGGCGATAGTGGTCTTTATACCCCCGCATCTGGACAAGGACCTGGAGGGGTGGAGGCAGGAATCAAACCTCTGGGCGGGCAGACCCTTCAGGCCACCCATATCGGACTGCACCATTACAACACTCTTCCCAACAGGGGTGGGGGGCCACCCTGAGCGGGCATGAAGTGCATTGTCTATGGTCGAGGAGCGACAAGCAGAACCATATCAACTGGTTGGAGATGATGGCTATATGGCTCACTCACAAGGGCATTCCTTCCCATCATCAAGGGCAGAGTAGTGTGCATTCAGACGGACAACTCTACCTGCATGTATTACCTCTGCAAGTAGGGGGGCACCAGATCTCTGCCTCTGTGCAAACTGGCAACAGCCATTTGGGAATGGGCCATTACACAGGACATCTGGATCTCTGCAGTACACCTTCCGGGAGAGTCAAATCTAGAGGCCGGAAGCCTCAGTCGGCTGGGCTCAGACAACTACGAGTGGCAGTTGAAAAAGAAGGTACTTACGTAAATGTTCAGCAAGTGGGGTCACCCCTGCATAGACCTTTTTGCAACAGGGAGCAACCGGATGTGCCAGCGGTTCACTTCCTGGGGTGGCCGAGGTCAGGGTTCCATGGGGGATGTGCTGCAGATTCAATGGAATGGAATGTGGGCCTATGCGTTGCCCCGACCCCTCTTCTACATAAAGTCCTGGTCAAGATCAGGGAAAACTGCCAGCTGTGTCTCATTCTGTTAGCTCCCCAGTGGCCGGCCAGGCTGTGGTTCTCGGAACTGCTGCAATTGTCGGGCCAACCTCTGGTTCCCCTACCTCTCAGCCTGGACCGTCATACAGCCGGGAGGGAAACTAGCCCTAGCAGCTTGGTCCCGGAGCAGGTAACACTTCAACATCTCCAGCTGTCTCGGGACAACCTGGAAATCATCCAGGAAGCCAGGAGTCCGGCTACACAGAAACAGTATAAAAACAAATGGACCAGATTTTCTTTCTGGGACAAAGAAAATGGAGTGAACACATTGACATGCATTCTAGACTAGGTGCAATCATTCTCTTCTTATTTAGCTAAATTAGGGGTCCAGGCAAACATGTGTCGAATATACCTTGCGGCATTTGGGGTATACAGGAACTTCATTTTCTTCATCCAACCCAGTGGTCAAAAGGTATCTAGTGCGGCTAACAAGACTGTACCCACCGGTCAAGCGCGCGCACCCGGTATGGCCCTTTAACCTGGTTCTCAGTGCCCTGGCTCACATACCTTTTGATCCCATGGCTCCAGTGGACATCAAATTAGTCACTCTCAAGACAGCGCTCCTGGTGGGCCTCACATCGGCTCGCAGAGTCAGCGAGATCCAGGCTCTAGTGGTTACAGAACCCTACACAGTGTTTCATCGGGAGAAGGTGGTGCTTCGCACTCATCCTAGGTTTTTCCCAAAAGTCGTTTCATCTTTCCATCTCAAAAAGTAGATTGTGCTACCCACCTACTTCCCTAATCCGGCAGAGGATGCAGAAAGGGTGCTCCACTGTCTCAACGTCCGACAAGCTTTAAAATTCTACCTGGCCAGGACTAAGGACTTATGCAGATCGGCATCTATAGCCAGATGGATGGTTGCAGCCATTCACAAGGGCATACAGGACACAGTGTAAGGAGGTCCAAAGGGACATGCACGCTCACGCAGTCGGGGCCAAGGCAGCAGCAGTAGCTTTTCAACGCCATGTCCCACGGCAGGCAATTAGCAAGGCAGCCACATGGGCCACCCCATCGGCCTTCTGCAAGCATTATGGGTTGGATACCAGCGATCGGGCTGGCTCTGCCTTCGGGCAGGCGGTTCAGTGTAACCTGTTTGAATAAAGTCCACAATCAGTCCCCTCCCCAGGATTTTCTAGTCAGTGGTAATAGCCCATGCAGAATGGAGGAAAGGGGTAGGGACGTAGGAGTAATTGTTACTCACCAGAGTGACTAACATACTCCTAGTCCTTAGTCCCCTTTCCTCCATACATCCCACCATCCTCCCCCCAAAAAAGAGCAGGGTTGTTAAACATTCTAATATAGCCAACGCGTCAAAGGAGATGAGGTGTGTCGCTGGTGGGCGGGGTCAAGGGAGCGCATGCTCCCAATGCCAAGTTTAAAGGGAAAGTGTTTTGTTTTCTGGTGAAAAAGGTTCAGTTCCTGTCCCTAACGAGGGACGTCCATGCAGGATGGAGGAAAGGGGACGAAGTACTAGGAGTACGTTAGTCAGTCCTCCCCGCCATTGTTTCTTTCGGAGTTCTGCAGTGTTTGTGTGCTGGATAAAGACTGATATGCAAATAGCTGTTTCCCATCTGTGAAAGGTACAGTGAGCAAAAAGCAGATGGCTGCGAACTCTCAAAGTGGTTAAAAAACATTGAACAGGTTATCATGCCGTGTTCTTTCGAGAGAGGGGCGCCTGCTACCCTTTTTGTACTTGTGTGCTGGATGCAGAACTGGAAGTGAGGTAGCATGACAGGCGGCCACCATTTTGTGATGGGCGAGTGCCATGTGTCAGTCACCATGTTGGATGGAGATGATTACGAAGGCCATGTCCAGCGCTGCCATAGCAAACTGCAGCCACAAACATCTATATGGCAGTTATTCTGTTTGAACATGTGCCGTGGCAGGGATGCTTTTAGTCCTGGGTCTGGGATAGCAGTCTTTAACTAGGTAAGCCGCCTTTCTTGATTTTATTTCTGTGTGTAGCTATCAGCTGGTATCATGGTGCTGCTGTGCCTCGCCCTCTGTTGCTACACCAGACCCCCTTCTTGCAGTCTGCTCTGCTTGCCCCTTGTACTCAGCCGGCCAGTTTGTGTGATATAAAGTCCTTTCATTAGACAGGGAGTTTTGAAAACAACGTTTCTCCTGTATTCTGTGCCATGTTGGTGTTTCCCCCACAATGATTTCAATTGGGGCTGGTGGATTGGCTAATAAATACTTTTTCTATCACGGTTGCAGCTGTAGGGAAAACATGAGGTTCCCCTGCCCCAAGTCTCCATGTAGTTTTGGGAAGAAGTGGAGTCCTCTCTATGTGTGTATTTCTTGCACAGGTTTCTCTCCGTCACCTGCATCTTAAATGGGAGAGTGGTGTAGTCACCAGAACTGTTCTCTTCTAGGTGGTGTGATGAACCTGATGGTAACATCACTAACCTCTCAGTGAAAGTCTGTTCCCAGGTGGTCAGGGAAGGGCAGAAGCTACCTGACACTAACTCTGGTGTTGGCTACCTCTGAGAGCATCACGTGGGAAGAGACCGACCCCGGGAAGAGGAGACTTGTCTATTGGAAAGAGAAACATACAATTCCTCTCTGGGTCAGAATAACAATAACTTTACACACATCCCTGTATGTATGCCATATTCTATGATAGAAGATGTAGGAAGAAAGTGGTAACCCCTACTTATGTTACATTTACTGCTGACCTATTAGATTCTAGGAAACAGAAAAGATCCTTAGTAAGGATGTGGAGGATAAATCCATGCTCTGACTCAAATGCCAACTATAAAGCTGGAGCTCTTCACTATAAAATGTTGCTCACTTTCAAGAAATCATATTTTGAAACTAAAATCGCAAATGCTAAATCTGACAAAAAAGAGCTTGAAGGTAAGAAAGAAAAGGACAATCCTGTTCCAGCTAGTGATTCTTGGTGTACCGAACCACGATCAGGCTTTTTTAACAAAATAATAAATCATCAAATTAACATCACGAATAGACAGAAAAACCTGTCATCTTCGCGGTTGAGCTTCACTGATAACTCCCCTAACAGGTCAGACACATCTCTTGATGCTGCTCCTTTTGATCTCTCGATACCTTCTGAAGATGCCATTAGAAAGACTGTCTCAGAACTCAAACCTACAACATGTGCCTCAGATACCTGTCCTTCCAGACTTATTCAAGACTCTATTCATCTTCTCGCCCCTCTTTTGTCTAACATTGTTAGCTCCTCGTTTAACATATCCTTTGTTCCATCCTGCCTGAAGGAAGTTTGGATAACAACAATCTTGAAAAAATCTACATTGGACCCTAGCAATGTTAATAACTACCGTCCCATTACAATTGCCTACTTGCATCTCCAAGATCACATTGAACACTACCGTCTACTCAGTGCCTGTCAGTCTGGATTCCGTGCCAAGCATAGCACAGAAACAGCTTTGATCGATCTGCATACAAATCTGACTGAAATAGCTCAGAAGGGCAAGTTTGCCCTTTTGGTCTTACTTGACTTATCGGCCTCTTTAGACATGGTGGACCACTCACTTCTACTGGACAGGTTGAGACACTTATTCAAATGTCGGGATTCCACAGTTTCCTGGTTTGCTTCATTTCTCTGTCCTAGAACAGCACATGTTGCCGTTGGTAACTTTAAGGCCCCTTCGAAACCCCTTTCTTGTGGAGTACTGCAAGGCGCGTGCCTTTCGCCTACTTTATTTAATATATACACCCGTCCGCTGTTTGATATGCTTGATACTGCTAGTATCATCAACACAAATTATGCAGACGATCCTCAGCTCGTTTTTGGAACTTGATGGAGATTACAACTCTGATCTGTCTCTTCTGAATAATGTATGTGATATGATTCAAAATTGGATGATTCTCAACTTGTTAGCACTGAACAGTGACAAAGCAGAGCTCATGATTGTAGGGTTGCCTCAGAGAATTCAGAAACTGGACGCACAGTATTCCCACATTCCTATTTCTAACTGTCTTATTGCGGTCAGTCCTTATGTAAAAACACTTGGTGTCCTCCTGGATTCTGGCCTAACCATGAGCAAATCCTCTTGCTCTTATACAAATAAGCTTCTGAGGCAGATTAAAGCTGAGCTGTCTCACAAACACAATGCCTTCCTAGCTGCTGCGCTTGTCAACTCTCGACTACTGTGATGGCCTACATGCAGGCACCTCTAAAAATAACCTTCATAGTCTTCAAGTAGTTCAGAACAATGCAGTCAGGACAATTTGCAATTTAGGCCTGCGTGACTATGTCACCCAGTCAAGACTAGATTTACATTGGTTGCCTATTCACCATCGTATTTCCCATAAAATCTTAACTTTGTCATACAAATGTCTTTCTAATCAAGCTCCCAGGTCCCTAATTAACAGAGTAGCCAAGACTCCCATTACCCGTAATCATAGGTCTACTGACCACTCTACGCTCTTTGTTCCTCAGTTCAAGTTAAAGAATGTCGGTGGCTGTTGTTTTTTTGTTCAGCCCTCAATTCCTTGGAATTCTTTACCAGTTTCTATTCGCAATGCATCATGCCTTTCAGGCTTTAAGAAAGCCGTTAAAACATTCTTCTTCAACTCTAAAGAATAGGATATCTCTATACCTGTTGTTGCTTCCTTGGTGCTGATTCCATGAACTGTCTTTCCCTCTTTAGCGCACTGAGTCCTTTGGGCATGCTGTGCTCTATACGAAATTAATAACATAGGGGGTAACCTTTGATTGCGATTACATTTGTCAGGAAAAATATACTGATACGAAGATGAACATCTGACTAATGAAGATTATTCATTCCGAGAAACCACTGACGTTTACTAGTTGTTTTCGTCATGTGATCAATACCAGCAACTTTAAAAGAGAGAGAGATCTGAGAAAATTGACTCTCTTGGATCATGACGCGTTTCGGGATGCTGCAAAGGCGTGGTGGGGAGAGCAGAACTTTAGAAACCCTCTGGTGAAGAGTCTCGGACACTGTGGTCGCAAGGCTGGGAGCAGCGGAAGCTCCAGAATGAAGGCCGAAGCAGTGAGTTGACCGAAAGGGGCTGTAGCAGGCACTGCGAGAAGGAGGAGGTTCACAGAGCGGAGGACACAGAAGTCACCAAGAAGGTCCGATGAGCCTTGGGGAAACTATAAGGCCACATGGGTGCTTAAGTGTGTATAACATGAAGCAGCTGTAGAGTCAAGCCTCTTCATGACTGAGATAAGTAAATGATTGAACCAGCATTGTCAAAAGCCAATAGTAACGACATTGAAAGTATATGGAAAGGAGGCCAAGTAAATGATCCAACATTATATAAAGCCAATGGTTATAACACTAAAAACACAACAGAGGTAAAACAAGGAGTTGAACAAGCGTTGGCCAAAGACCATAACCAAAAGGTTAAAAACTCAGTTATCCAGGAGGGAACGCAACCATTAATGAAATACATTTGGGAATCCATTGAACGGTTGAAAACCCTGAGAAGGGGTGAGAAGGAAATTGGAGTAATCTTGTCAAGTGTTAAGAGAGAAGGGCCAAGGACCCAATACTGGAGAAAAGGAAAACTATTAGAGGTCTGGCAAAGTCCTGGCAGAAGAGTATACAGTTTAGATCCAGAAGGGTGTTGACAATACTTTTGCCAGATGAATTGCTATGTGCATTCCTGCTGTTCCATTTCTAATTCCGAGTTCAGGGATACATTCTGCAAGAGGGACTCAGAGTCCTCCTGGTCTCTCCTTACTGGACAGGAATGCAGTGGTTTTCCTTGCTACAACTGACATCACAATAAAGATTTTCCATAATGTCTTACTAGAAAGTCTTAATTCTATTAAAGATACGGAGGCGAGCATTATGCTTCTCTTTCTTTATTTGAATATTAAAAGAAAGCTCAGCAGCAAGATATTTTTTCTTAGTGCACCTGAGTGTCATAGGTCATAAGTATGAAGAAAAAAGGGGCACGCAAAAAAAGTATAACAATAAAAACTAACAAGAACAACATAAATGTCTTTTAAGTGCTGAAATAGCATGAAACTTCCTTTCCCAGGAAGCCTGTGGAAAGTTCAACATGAGGTCACCAACATGTGACCTCGGGCTTCCAATGAGTAGCCAAGTCCCCACATAAACAGTCTTGAATATGATGCCACGTCCTCTTTCTAAGCTGCAAACTTGTCCGATGGAAGAATTGGAACCAAAGTCGTCTCATAGTAGAGGAGAGAATGTGTCATGGATTAGGCGGATTTGTTTGTTGACGCTGTCAAGAGAGAGATAGAGAATGGTATTTAGTTCATGTATATTACAACCCTAGTTCCCTTAGAGGGGTGGGAGAGAAATACGGTGTGTTATTTTGAGAAGCAATCCTGCATTCAAAATCCTGTAACAATCTTGCAATGTACATATAATCATCAAGCGCGATATATTTCAATTTCTCGCCGGGTGGGATAATGCTCGCCTCCGTGTCTTTAATAGAATTAAGACTTTCTAGTAAGACATTATGGAAAAATCTTTATTCGAAGGGATTGTATCCTCCGACGTATTCCTTATCTTGATAGATTTACTTCCAGCTTGTTGGCCTTGACAGCCGCCGTATCGGCACCGACGTCATCATGCGTATAAATAGACTCACACAGCGTCCGTTGCTCAGTTCTGTTTTTCCGCGCTTCGTGGGCCTCAGAATCGTGTTGCTCAGTTAGTTCTTCAAGTAGATTCTACTTATTCCTCGAGTATTTCTTACTCTTTTCGATGGCTTCCTCATCTGAACCGTCGACCCCACGGTCCGGCTTCAAAAAGTGTCGAGATTGTGGAAAGAAAATGTCGTTGACGGATCCTCACAGGATCTGTTTGTGGTGCCTGGGATCGGAGCACCAGTGTTTAGAATACGAGGACTGCATGTCCATGACGGCGAAAGCCTTTAAGGAGCGTAAGGGGAAGCTCGAAAGAGGTAAGACTGTTAAAACTTTACTCCTTCGAAAGTTTCCTCGGCAGAGTCGAAACATTCATCTCCTCGTCGTCACAGGAAACATTCTCGTTCGAGGTCTCAAAGCAGTTCCCATCACTCTTTGAGATCCAAACATTCGAAAAAGAGGCGTCGAAGATCTCCCTGTTCGTCGTCTTCTGTTTCCCCGGAAAGGGTCACCTGCCCCACAAAACACAGCTCTCCAGCTAAGTGGGAGGAATTCCGTAAAAAGATGCTTAGCGTCTTCGAGAAAGTGGCCTCGACCCCCTCGGAGACAGCTAAAGGTGATACCCTGGGTGAAAGACCCGAAAACTTTAAACGCCGCGAGTCGTTGCACCCGGCCAAAGAAACTGCCCGAGAGCGTCACAAACCCTCGAGCAAAGGCAGTAAGACGGCATCATCGACGCCATTGTCGAAGGTCCCTTCGGCTCATATATCTGCGTCATCGACACCATTATCGAAGGGCCCATCGACGCATAGATCGGTCGAATCGACACAGTCTTCGGTGTCGACGCCGATAAAGGATAAACCTACGGCTGTCACTACTTCGCAGTCAGTAGTCATACCGAGGTCTTCCACCGTGACCTCGAGAATGTCGTCGATAACCTCGACGACTCCGAGTAGGATTCCGATCCTCTCGAGTTCTTAGAGGTCTCTTCATACCTTGTCGACACCTTTTTTGGTTTCTTCGAAGCCTTTGACTTCTGCGTCGGCAACGTCGACGTTTTCTCAACCGGTTACTACAAGTTTGGCCCCTTCTGCTTTAGAAATGGGTTTTAAGCCATTTCCAAGGTCAGATTATTTCAGAGCCTTGTCCTCTATTTATGAAGAAGGGGAGGATTCTGATCAGGAAAGACCTTTTGGGTTGCAGAGAACTACAACACCTGTACCAGAGGAATTTATCTCTGAAGAAAATAGGTTGAAGGACCTTCAAGAATCCTTGCATGATGCAAGTGGGTTAGATACTTAGAATTTGCCAAACCAGACCCAGGGGAACATGCCGAGACCCCTTATAGAACTTTAATGGCCAGAATAATAGAATTCATGGGTTGGTCTACACCTTCAGCTGCTTTTCTACAGGATGATCTTACAGACATTGATCCTGTGGTTCAATTTCATACTGCATTACAGAGGAAAATATCGGCCAACTGGGAAACTCCTGAGGTTATCCCGGCAGTTAACAAAAAACTATCTGCCAAATATAGGGTATCTGCTTCTGACCCTGAATATTTGTCCAAACATCCAACTCCATCGAGTCTGGTTGTTCAAGCAGCAACTTCATCGAACAGTAGATCTGCATACCCTACTGTTCCACAAGACAGGGATGATAAGAGATTTGACGCTATGTCAAAAAAGGTCTTTTCTGCTTGTAGCATGGCGCTTAAATCCATTAATGCTACTTGTACGCTCGCAAGATTCAGCCATACACTTTGGGAGTGTGCTTCATCAGCGGCTGACTGCCTCCCGGAAGGGGAAGAAAGGGAAGCTTTTCTGAACATCATTAAAGATGGTAAAGACGCAATGTGCGAATCCCTTCAAACTGGCATTGATTCTGCTGACAGTATCAGCAGGGCCATGGCGGCAAGTACTACAATCCGCAGATTTGCGTGGTTGCGAAAGTCTGGTTTTGCTCCAGATGTTCAGGCCAGACTTTTGAATATGCCCTTTGACGGTTCTCTTTATTTGGTAAGAAGGCTGATGACAGCCTAGAGAAGTTACAAACATCCAAGGCAGCAGAAAAATCCCTTGGAGCTGCAATCCATCAAACTCCTAATCGCCCCTCAGGAACCTCTTGGAGAGGTAGGTCCTTTTGTTTTTATTCCGCATTCAGAAAAGGCAGAGGACAGCCGGCTCAAAGAGTCCAAAAGAAATTTACCCGAGGTGGACGGGTTAAAAGTACAAAAGCCGCAGCAGCAGCAGGTGCCTCTTTACCCTCGGCATCTGCATCAGCCGCCTCTATACCACTCTGAGGACTCTGCTCACAAGACACCAGTAGGGGGCAGGTTAACTCAACATCTGATGGAATGGCAGGCTATTACGTCAGATGCTTGAGCATTGGAGACAGTTGCCCAAGGTTACTGCCTGCTTTTTCTACGCACCCCTCAGAGTCATCCACCGGGGAACAACTATTTGAAGTTTCCAGATCCGCTCCTTTTGCAGGAGATTCTAGACCTGCTGGAGAAAGGTGCCATAGAACCGGTACCTGTAGCGGACAGGAACAAGGGTTGGTATTCCCCCTACTTCTTGATACCGAAGAAGGACGGAGGACTGAGACCCATCTTGGACTTACAAGAATTGAACAAATTCCTCAGGAAGGACAAGTTCAAGAATGTAACTCTCTCTCAGATCCTTCAGGCCCTCCAGCTTCAGGACTGGCTGGTATCCCTAGACCTTCAGGATGCTTATTTCCATGTGCCAATCCATCTCAAACACAGGAAATACCTGAGGTTCACAATTGGCAACTCTCACTATCAATTTCGAGTTCTGCCATTTGTGCTGACCCCCGCCCCGAGGGTCTTCACCAAGCTAATGTCGGTAGTGGCTGCAAGTCTAAGGAGGGAAGGGATCCACGTCTACCCCTACCTAGACGATTGGTTGATCAGAGCAGTATCTTCGTAACAAGCTCAGATCCAACTAGATTATGTCTGCCACTTCCTTCACAAACTGGGCTTCTCCCTCAATTTAAAGAAGTCACAGATGATACCATCACAGAGACTCCAGTTAATCGGAGTGGTCCTGGACACTTCCCTGGGGAAATCCTCGCCACCAGATGTGAGGGCTCAAGATATTCTGCAGATGGTCACCAAGTTTCAAAATGCCCAAAGTCTCCCAGCCTTCGACTTTTTGAGGTTCTCCAGCATGGGGTCTGGCATGGATTCACATGCTCATGAATATTCCCCGTCGTCAGGCTGGGAATCCTTGGTAAAGAAAAAACCAGTATCAGTTTCGTTTCTGATCTGTCTTTCGTAGTAATAACCAATCACTGGTCTCTGCGTCATACTGACCACAGCCAATGACTGCCCTCTACCTAAGCACCGCCTCTGGCAGCCATCTTCAGATTTTTACCGCACGTTCATGTGTTGGGATCCTCGTGCTATTGCTCTCGAGCGTTAGTGCTATTTTTTCACGTTTTTTCTCAAAAACTTCGTTTTTTTCGGTCAAAAGAGCCTCAAGCTCCACCGACTCTCCATCCGATCAACGGGGACCCGTGTCGGATTCGTCTGCGCCCCTCAAGGGTGAAGATTTCGTCGAGCTACACTTTTGGAGGACTCCAGAAGCTTCTCAGGCCCGGACATGGCCCAGGAGAAGGGAAGCTCGACGCCCGGAAAGCTGTTCAGGGTCTGCCCTGGATGCCAGCTGCAGAACGTCTTTAAGGAGGACGAACACTCCTTTTGTCTCTACTGCTTACATGAGGACAAGACGCACGTGGAGAAGGACACTGCGTTTTGCGGCAATATGTCGGAGCGGACCATGAAGGACCGCCATCAACGTCTCGCCAACTGGCTGGAAGGGAAGAGCCCGTCGGGCGAGAAGAAGAGGAAGAAATCCGAGCGGTCTTCTAAGACCTTTGAGGACGCCCCGGCGACGGGGGTCCAACACAAGGCCAAGCACCGCGAGTCCGCTGGCACCGGGAGCGCCGAACGGTCGGGCTCTACGGGCGCCAGGCAGGGCGCACCCTCCCCGGCACCTTCAGCCACGAGCCAACGCTCTGGGTCGGGTAAGAGGAAGGGCGAGCACCCGGCGAAGCTCCTGAGAGGCCCCGGTCGAGCTCGAAGGCCCCATCGGAGGGGGAGCGAGGCAGTGTCCCCCCCCTCAAGGATAAGGCGGTGAGCGCACCTAAGGTGGTGAAGGCCTTAATCCATCCGGCCAAGCCCTCTATCGAAACTGTCGCGGCGGCCCTGGCTCAGCCTGTGGAGGCTACACCAGTGGTGGTGACCTCGGGGCTCAGAGTCTCCCTGCCACCTCGGAGGGAGTCCTCTTTTGTGCCCATCGATAGGACCCCCGTGAAATCCCCGGCGGGGAAGAAAAAGGGGGGGCAGGGCGTCGTCGTAGATTCGGCTTCAACCTCGGAGGAAGAGCTGATCGAGGTCTTAAGCCACGGCCTAGGTGTGGAAGAAGACCGGACCGTCGGGATGGATCCCGACGCAGGTGACGACGACATCGTCAAGGGTGCCGACGGGGCCCCTGATCGCCCGTCGGATTCCCCTCTGCCAGCGCCGCAAGACAACTCGGCGGCCATTTTGTTGGCTATACAGTCCTTATGCTCAGAGATAAGGACGAGACTACCGTTGCCGACGGAGGAACCTCTCCCGTCGGGGGATCCTGAACCGGGACCTTCTGGTGTTACCCCGCCCAAGAAAAGAAGGATTCACCCTCCACCTCCTTTTCAGCCGTCGCGCCCCGTCCAGCCCTCCTCCCCGTCCACCCGAGGGGATGATACGGGGACTGACACGGCAGCGACGGGTACGGACGACGAGGTATACGACGAGGATCTACCGTCGTCACCTCCCACCAGGGCTTCTCCGCCCGACGAGATTGGATCGTTCCACTCCATGATCGCCAGGGCATCCGAGCTTTTCCAACTCTGCCCTGAGGAGAAAAAAAAGGAAGGATTCCTTTATCAACGGCGCGAGGCCAAGAGGAAGACGGTCCTCGCGGTGCCTCTACTGGACGACATTTGGGATGAGGGCCTCGCCCTCCTCAAGAACCCTTCCACGACGCCAGCTAGAAGAGACCGGTACGAGAAGAAGTACCGGGTCCCGGACGCGGCCCCCCTGTGCCTCCGGGCGCAGCCTACCCCGGACTCCGTCGTCTCCGCGGTGGCCAGGAAGAAAGCGGGGGGGGTGCGGCCTCCACATCGACTTCCCCACCGGACGGCGAGGGAAAGAAATTGGACGCTATGGGACGCAGGGTCATCTCGTCTGCAGCGACGACGATTAAAGCGGCCAACGCCTTGGCTATCGTGGCCCGCTACGACAGGGAGCTATGGTACAAACTGGCTCCCCTGCTGGACTTCCTACCGGACGACAAGAGGGCGCATGCCCTGGAGATCCTACAGGAAGGTGAGGTGGCGTCGGACCACGCCATCACTATTGCGACAGACATCGCCGACACAGGGTTTCGCCAGTTGGGCAACGGCGTGTGCCTTAGGCGGCGTGGATGGCTCAAGGCTACGGACTTCCGTCAAGACGTACAGACCAGAGTCCTGGACATGCCGTTCGATGGGAACAACCTGTTTGGGAAAACAGTGGACGATTCCCTTCAGGCCATTAAAGCGGACACTGAGACGGCCCGGGCCCTTGGGGTTCTGCAGCAACGACGGACGCCCTTTCGGAGCAGCGGAGGCAAGGGCGCCTCCAAAGGTTCCGGCGGCGGTTTCTCCACCTACCGTCAAGCGGCCCGCTCGTCGTCTCAGGAGGCCTACAGAGGACGAGGCAAGTCTGGCGGACCCCGCCGTCGTCGCCAAGGAGGTCAAGGCGGCAAAGCCTCATCGAAACAGGATTGAACCGGCCGTGGGGTCGGGCCCCCACCGAAGCACCCCGGTGGGAGGCTGGCTGGCGAGCTTCGTCAGCGTGTGGGAGTCCATCTCCACCGACCGTTGGGTGCTGGACGCCTTAGCCCGGGGCCACGCGCTCGAGTTTCAAAGAAGGTGCCCGCGCGTCCCCCCCGTGGCCAGGAAAGAGCTTCACGTCCCTCAGCTTCTCCTGGAGGTAAAGGCGATGCTCAGGAAGGGCGCCATCGAACTCGTCCCAAAGAGGCTTCGGGGCTCCGGAGTTTACTCGAGATACTTCCTCGTGAAGAAGAAGACGGGAGGATGGCGCCCCATCCTAGACCTGCGACGTCTGAACAAGTTCATCAAGGCGCAGAAGTTCCGGATGTTCACCCTCCAGCACGTCCTGGGTCAGCTGGAGGAAGGAGACTTCCTGTCGTCGTTGGATTTGGAGGATGCCTACTTCCATATTCCCATCCTAAAGGGGCACCGAAAATTCCTCAGGTTTGTGGTCCAAGGGCGTCACTACCAGTTCAAAGCCCTCCCCTTCGGACTACGGTCGGCACCCAGGGTATTCACCAAGTGCCTTGCACCGGTGGCGGCGCAGCTGCGCCGCGAGGGGATCCACGTCTACCCCTACCTGGACGACTGGCTCATCCGAGCCAAGACGAGGGAGCTCGCCGTGGAGCACACGGCAAGGACCGTCCAACTTCTCACGGACCTGGGATTCTCCGTGAACTACGCCAAGTCCCACCTGGTACCCGCACAAAACGCACTGTTTCTGGGAGCGAAGCTCGACACAGTGTCCCTTCTGGCCTCCCCGTCGGAGGAAAGGACCAGATACAGCGGATGTTGGTTTCCGACGCGGCCAAGGTGAGGTCCATCAAGTTCCTCCTCGGAATGATGTCTTCTTGCATCTACCTCGTTCCCATGTGCAGGCTCTGGATGCGCCCGTTGCAGGAGTTCCTGGACGCGCGCTGGATCCAAACGACGGGCGGCTTCGAGGAGAGGATCACACTCGACGAGAGTTTCCGCCGAGCGGTCCGGTGGTGGGGCAACCGCGCATTTCTGACGGCGGGCATGGACTTCCAGACCCCAGACCACCAGGAGACAGTGACCACGGATGCCTCCCTGGAAGGGTGGGGAGCGCACACCGAAAATCTGCACGCGAGAGGCCTTTGGCTCCCGACGCAGAAGTCCCTCCATATCAACGTCCTGGGGCTCCGTGCAGTGTTCTGGGCCCTCAGGTCCTTCCTTCCGTCCCTCAAGGGCAAGGTGGTGAGGATCTTCACTGACAACACCACCACCATGTTTTACATCAGGAAACAGGGCGGAACCAGGTCCCCAGCACTGTCCAAGGATGCGCAGGACCTGTGGCATTGGGCCGTCGCCCAAAGGATGTTTCTGGTGCCGTTTCATCTGGCAGGGATAAAAAACACCATCGCCGACTCACTCAGCAGGGAGCTGCGCTCGTGCCACGAGTGGGAACTACGGCAGGATCTAGTGGATCGCCTCTTCCGACGGTGGGGCACACCCCAGATCGACCTGTTCGCGACGGCGACGAACTCCAAGTGCCGGAGGTTCGCCAGCAGGTTTCCCCAGCCAAGGAGCATGGGCGATGCTTTCTCGTTCCCCTGGGCGGGCCTGTTCCTATACGCGTTCCCTCCATTGCCACTACTGATCCGGCTCATCAACCAGCTCAAGAGGTCACGGTGCAGGATGATCCTCGTCGCACCTGCGTGGCCGAGGCAGATATGGTTCCCGGACCTTCTGGACTTGTCAGCGTCCCCGTCAATCAAGCTGCCAGTGGACGCGGATCTGCTCTCCAGGGAAGGAGGTGCCATCCTCCACCACGACCCGAAGTCGCTGAACTTGCAGGCCTGGCTCCTGCAGCGCTAGAGTTTGGAGGATACGACATACCGGCCGACTGCAGAGAGGTTCTTGCAAAGGCCAGGGCGTCCTCGACTCTTAAATGCTACGGACACAAATGGAAGAGGTTCTCTGTCTGGTGCCACGCACAGAAGATTAACCCTCTAAGGATTACGGCTCCCCAAGTACTGCCGTACCTGTTGACGCTGGCCAAAGCTGGACTGGCACACGCGTCCATCAAGATTCATCTTGCTGCGATCTCCCGATACACTAGAACCACGGGGCGGACGTCCTTGTGGTCTCATCGTCTGGTGAAAGAGTTCATGAAGGGACTGTTCAGATCGTTCCCGCCGGTGAAGGCTCCGGCCCCGGCGTGGGAGCTCAACGTGGTGCTGACCAAGCTCGTGGGACCTCCGTTCGAGCCTCTGCACTCGGCCCCGTTGAAGTTCCTGTCGTGGAAAACAGCGTTTCTTGTGGCCATCACCTCCGCACGACGGGTGGGAGAGATCCAGGCCCTTTCCTGCAAGGCCCCGTACTTGACTTTTCACGACACGAGGGTGGTGCTCAGGACGCACCCCTCCTTCATGCCCAAGGTGCCGTCGGACTTCCATCTCAACGAACCCTTGGTGTTGCCTGTGTTTTTCCCGTCGCCTTCGTCGCCGGCTGAGAGGACTTTGCACTCGCTGGATGTGGCTAGAGCGCTGAAGTTCTACGTGGATCGCACAAAGTGTTTTCGGAAGACGTCACAACTCTTTGTGAACTTTGGACCTGTCAATCAGGGGAAGGCTCTCTCGAAGGCTTCCATTTCCAGGTGGCTCTCCGGCTGTATCATGTACTGTCACCGGTTGGCAAACCGACCGCTGCCTGGCCGTCCGAGAGCACATTCCACCAGAGCGATCGCAGCTACCACGGCGTTCCTATCTGGTGTGCCCCTGCTGGACATTTACAGGGCTGCTACGTGGAGGTCGACGCACACCTTCACGAAATTCTACTGCGTCGATCGGGATTCCAGGGAGGAGTCCAGGGTCGGCCAAGCAGTGCTGCGCAACCTGTTCGCCTGAGGTGAGCCTGGTGAGGAGGTAAGATTGCTTAATGTTGAGTTTGATCTGATGCTTAATGTTGAGCCTTTGCCACCTCCCGTGGTTGTGCATGTGGGTACTGCTATGTATTCTTTATTCATGAGCATGTGAATCCATGCCAGACCCCATGCTGGAGAAGGAACAAGTTACTTACCTGTAACTGTTGTTCTCCAGCATGGGTCTGGCATGGATTCACATGCGAACCCTCCCGCCTACCCCTCTGCGGCTCTTCACTTGGTCATACTGCCACTTCACGTGCTTCCAAATCTGAAGATGGCTGCCAGAGGCGGTGCTTAGGTAGAGGGCAGTCATTGGCTGTGGTCAGTATGACGCAGAGACCAGTGATTGGTTATTACTACGAAAGACAGATCAGAAACGAAACTGATACTGGTTTTTTCTTTACCGAGGATTCCCAGCCTGACGACGGGGAATATTCATGAGCATGTGAATCCATGCCAGACCCATGCTGGAGAACAACAGTTACAGGTAAGTAACTTGTTCCATATCTCACAAGCCCAGTCCATATGTTGTTCTATAAGTCTTATTTCCTTCTATAACGTTTCTACCACCCCAATGTACCTGGAATAGCAGAGTGCAATGACGAGTCATCGACGGATCATTCTTGAGCGGCTCCCTTTAAAGCAGGAGCCACAGATTGTCGAGATCCCTCGAAGAAAGTGAACTCGGCATCGAGGCAGCAGCTTCGGTCCCAGCAGTGCTCGTCGATGACAGTTCGAAGACGTCCTGCAAGGAAGATGCGTGCAGGGCACCTCGAGGTCGATAGGTCAGGACCGCAAAGAGTTTGTGAAGAACTGTGGCCCAGCAAGTGCGTCGAGTCGTCTGGCATCTCTACGGTCTTTGGGTGGCGGGAAACCCACCGGCGGATGCTCCTCAGTGCGTCGACTGCCTGGCCTTCTCCGTCGGGATAAGGCGAGCGGCGGTGCGGACAAGCGTGCCTGGGAATCAAAAAGACTTAGGCAAAGGAGCGTGCGGCTCCGGTCGTCGATGGCACGGCGTCAAGCGGTCCCCTCTTCTGGGCAACACGGCTTCGACTGGCCTCCACCGGTTAAGCAAACCTGCAAAACCTGGTCGACGGCGGTGGACGGAATGTACGGTGCTTATCTTCGATCTCCTCGGTGGTCCCCATCTCCGGTCTGCAGCCTGTCGAGGGTCTGACTTCCAGGGAGCTTCGGTGAAGGTTAGCGGTGCTCGATGCTCCCTCGGAGCATGGGAAGAGGGCGCCTAACTAGGTCCTCTCTTGGATCAGTCTTGATTACTCAGTGGCTTTCAGATTTCGGTGAAGGGAGACAGCAGTCAACCTTCTTCTTCAGGCTCGGCTTCGAGATTCAGCTTTAGTTTCATTGTTAGTTTCAACTCCAGCTTCTGAATGCTTTCTAGCCTTGAGAGGCCCCCAGCTATACTAGTTTATCTCTCATTCATTCTGCTGGGTCACACTCAGGCAACCAATCACTCAGAAGGGCATTTATCAGTCAGTCAGTCAGTCAATCAGGCATACCGTGGATTCAGGCTATTCTCCTCCCTCTCAGACACTCCCAACAAGGAATGTGTACGGGGACAAGTACCCAGCCATTCAACACTACACACTGCATGCATACCAGTGTTGGGCAGGGCTGTCTCAGTCATTCTGTCAAACACCAGATACCAGACATCCACAACAAGAAGTGCATATTGGTCACACACTCCATTCTCCCAGGTCCCACCCACAGGGTGTACCCACAACATACAGTCACTGGGAAGACCCCAGCCAGTCTGGCCTGGACTTCACAAGCACACCATATATGGAACTTCCACCCAACAGCCAGTCGGGGGGAAGGGACAGAGTCAGGGCTTCTCAGGACTTTGGGAAAACAAGGTAACAGGCAATAGAAAGCAAGAGGCCACAGGGGCCATCTTGTTTCCTATCAGGAATCAACTGATTCCAATGGCAGGGCCTGGGTATCCCAAAATGGAGGATACTCAGAGCACCTGTCAAATTCAGCATGGAGCTGCCACCAGTTCATACCCTGCTCTGTGGGCCACACACAGGTGCGCAAAAACATACAATAGGGGCACAGGGTTGTACCCCCACCTGTGGGTGCCATAAAGGGATCCCATGGGTCTGTACACCAAACCAAAAATAGGAAGAGCTGCACTGCCAGGAGTCCCACATGGACTCCTGGGCAGAAAACAATACAGAACACAAATGTAAAAGGACTACAGGACAAGGACAGGGAGGCCCTGTCCCTCCAATGCATTTCCAGCATCACAGTACTTATGACCACTGTTTTTCTATTAACCTTGGAAACATTTGAAATTAAGAGAAGACGATCTTCACATAAATAACGACTGCGAGTTGTTAATTAACATGTTGGTATGAACATTTGTGTGATTGAACACGAGATAAGGTGTTGCAGGACATGGGTGTGCAGGGGACGGGAGTCGCCATTCATTTGGAGACCAATTTTTCTATTTCTATATTTCCGTTCCACGTGTCAGGAAACGTTACCCCCTGCACCCAAATATCTTAAAATATATGAAATGGGCCTTAAGACAGTTGAATGTGCCTTGTGGAAATGTGTTTGTTGATAGGCTATCTGACTTCTCAGGTCATCTGGTTCTTGTGTTGTGTTCACCCACTCATTAGGTATTTTCTGAGTCAACCCCTCATGGGCTATCCAACCTTTCAGGTCATCTCGTTCTGGTTTTGGTGTGGAGTATTGTCTGTCAGCCCCTCCTAGGCTTTTCGGTCTCTCTGGCTGTTTGGGTTCTCCCTTTGCTTTGACCCCTTCTCGGTTGGCCCTTATGGTCTATTTAGCCTCTCCAGGCGCCTGGTCCTTGCCTTGCTTTCACCTCCTCCTAGGATATTATCTGGGTCAGCCCCTTGTGGAATATTCTGTCACCTTACCTCCCTCCTCCAGTTTATCTTGATCTGCTGCATAACTGTTATTCTGGGGAGACAGCAGCGCTGTTCGCCGCAGAACCGTGACTCCAACGTCTTCATGGTCGGCTCTTCTTCTGTTCCTCTTGACCGACATATCTTAGACATCAGGAGTGCTGGACGCCATTGTGTTACTTCGTCTGCGACTCGCTTGTCCCTCTGTTAGGCGGCTCAACGCTCATTGGGCTCTCAGTCTTCCTGGACTTGGCTGTGTTCCTCAGGCTCAGGATTTCCTCTGCCCACCACGTTCTCTGTGTGGTCATACTTCCGGGCTCCTCCTGGAAGGGAGACGTCCCCTATGCTGCTCTGCAGCGCAGGCTGTAGTGGTTAGCCCTCAGGCTGGCTCTCTCCCCTTCTTCATGGGCCTTGAATCTTTTATGTTCCTTCCTGGAACAAGAGACGAGACACCATTGGTTCCGGTTTTCAGGTATGGGTGTGAACAGGATTGGGTCAGAAACCAGGCCAATCACCTTTAAAGGGAACTGCACACTAGTATACTGCTCAATCCCCAAATATACAACACAATCTTGGGGTTCTGATTTTAAGGGAGGTGTAGTAACAGTTTTACTTGGGGATTCCTTGTCTCCTAAGTTCTTGCTTGCTCCGTCACCTGGGGGTGTTAAGCATAGCAGGCTCACCTCCGTAGTCCCAAAGGGTGGCGACCCCTGTGGAGAAGGGACGAATTCCCTGGTTTTGTCACATATCCTTTCTGTTAGTTTGTTGCTACCCAATAGTCGCCCTCATGGGAAGCGACTGTGAAAGTCCACATTCTCTTGTTCTTTTCCCTTTCGATGTTCTACAGTAAAGCAGAAAGGTTGCAAGTCTAAGAACCTGCTCAAGACTCAGGCTTTGGGTCTTTTTTTAGACACATCCATGTTAGCGAAGAATGGTCAGTGATCAGTCGGAATTTCCGCCCTGTCAATTAGTACCGTACACTGGCGACAGCCCATTTAGTAGCCTGAATCTCCACTTCTCCGGTTGAATAGGCTTGTTCTCGTGTTGAACAATTTCCTGCTGGTATATTATAGGACTGGATGTTCGCACCCATTGTGCAATTGTGAGAGTACTGCTCCCAGGCCTACTTGGGATACATCAGTCTGTAAGATGAACTCACGGTTGAAACAAAGCATGTTTAAATGAGGTTCATCAGAGTATCTCATTCAGCCCATTAAAACTTCACTGATCGACAAGCTTATTCAGGTGGGAATTTTGTATCTTGTTTACATTTATTTTCTCATTCTGTTTCGTCAGTTTCAAGCAGCATACCATCAGCTTAATAAACATTAAGACAAAAATACAAAGCTCCAAACAATCATGTCAGCACACACCTCTCCCCCCTGTTACTGAGTGTAATATAATAGGGGATTGACGGTTCTTTGGGGAAATAGTTCAGGCTAGTTCCAAAAGTTTTAGGCACCATTGTACTCTATCCTCCTTGAGAAACGTGAGTACCACATTCCATTTGGTTGCAAAACCGGATACTTCATTGATTATGGCAAATGATGCCCATTATAAGGCCACAATACCCAGACCTTAGAGATCCAGTCTTGGAGGGTCGTAATTTCTGCCCCCTTCGATATTCGCACGATCAGGAGCTTGGCTGCGATTGTGAGTACAATGCAGGCTCTCCTTATTGTCCTTGCCTTTGCTCCCGGGTACCCCCTTCCAAGCCCAACAATACTTCCTCTGTGGATGCCATTGATCAACCCCGAGCATCTGGGATCGTGCCCCCTGAACCTTCCTCGAGAAGGACTCTATCTTAGGGCATCTCCACCAAAGAATGGGACCACAAGCCCCTGCCCCCGCAGCCCATTTAGTAGTCTTGGGAGAAATCCGGCAAAAATATTTTCAGCCTGGCTGGGGTATAATGCCATCTGTATATTATCGTCTACCAAGCTTCCTGAAGCTGAGGAAGCTTGGCGAGCATGGGAACAAGTTTCCACAGGTTCTCAAACTTTTCCCTGGGGATTTCTCTCTGCAGAGTATTTTGCTGTTGGTCCATGTATGGCCATCTTTTCCATAGATGAGTCTCATGCAGGGTTTTATACAGACCCGATACAAGGCCCCAAGACCCATCAGGAGTAATAAGAAACTTTTCAAGGCGTGTGAGCAGGCTGATTATCACCTCTTTGGCCCCCAACTCCATACCTGTGTGAATTTCGTATTTAGAAAGATCCGGGTGAATGGGAAAGGATAGGAGGTAATATCCTATTTTTTGGCCAATCTATCCCAGGTATCTGACACCAGTTTAGTAATGGTACTTAGATACATGTTTTGTGTTCTATCTGGTTTCAGGAGCCAGAAGACATTGTTCATGTCATGTTTCGTAACTGCCCGGTCCATACCCACCCAAAGCTTCCCATAGTTCCCTGTGAACCACTTCCTTATAATCCGAGTCTGGGGCGGCATCGAAATATAATTGGAAATTCAGAAGGGCTATCCCTCCTTCCTTCTTAGATGATGTTAACAGGTGGCAGGTGATTCTGGGTCTCTTAACCAACCAAATAAAGTTGCTAGTGACTTTTATGTAGGTCTACAAAAAAGCTCTTGGGCATGGCTGTCGGTAGGACCTGGAACAGATAAAAAAGCTGAGGAAGAATTACCATTTTAATAGCTGCCAATCTGCCCATCCAGGTTATTCTCAGAGTGCTCCTTTTATGGAAGTCGGCCTTAATGCCCAACAGGATTAGGGGGACGTTCGCGTTGAACCAGCCCGCTAGGGGTGGGGAAATATTTACTCCCAGGTATCTGATTCCCTTAAGACTCCAACTGAAAGATAAGAACCCCTTCAGCGCAGCTGCATCTCTACTCCTCATCGTTAGGTTGAGCAACTCTGATTTTGCTAGGTTGATTTTCAGCCCAGCAACTTCTCCGAAGTTGTTCAAAACCCCCCTGAGTCCTCCCCCCTCAATGATATCCACGGGCCCGTAAGCACAAGTAGCATGTCGTCTGCAAAGGCTGCCACCTTGTGTTGGCCTCCCCCAAAGGGAATCCCATGGACTTCGTTGAACTTGCATAGAGACTGTACAAGTGGTTCCAGCTAGATTGTATATAATAAGGATGTGAGGGGGCACCCCTGTTTGGTGCCTCTACTCGGGTGAAATGCCTGAGACAAGGAGTCATTAATGAGGAGTCGTGCTAAGGGAGATTTGTAATTGGCTTGACCATCTTGATGAATCCCTCTGTAACGCTCACCTGACTCCCACGGAGGCGCTGGCCTGGTTCGCGCTGCTGTGACCTCTTCTAAGGTGATGCGCAGGGTTCGGAAGACTGACTGGACCGGGCCCCCAATTCTGGCTTGTCTGGCTCGCAGAAGTATCCTTCTGTAGGCGAAAATAGGGGATTAACTGTCTGCGGGGTAATGCAATCAGCCTCCCACTTTCCCCTCTCACCCTCCTCGAAACCCTTCTGTGATTCCTCGTAGCGTCTCACCTTAGGGTCTGGAAGGACGAGCTCTCCATCCTGCTTCTGATGCAGGGGCGCGTTGGTATCCAGTTACTTCACTGGATTTTCGGATTGGTGAGAACCAAACTTGCTTGGCTTCCAGGTAAGTTTTTTGATAAGAGGTTCCCCTTGTGTCCATGCATTAATGTACTAATGCTAGTGTCTTTTTCCCCATAGGGGCCGGGGTACGGAATGTCGGGGAACAGGCACCGACCCGAGATGAGAGGTGAAATCCTTGTAGAAATCAGGTAAGTCTTTAATGAGCGTTTTTTGGTAATGTCTTTTCATTCGCTCATTAACGCGGATGTCTCTTTTTCCCCTTAGGGGCCGGGGTCCGGAAATGCCAGGATACGGCGCGGACCCGAAATTAAGAGGGAATGAATCAACAGGTAAGTCTTAACGTGGAGATTTAGCTTTCCTTATTCCCTTCTCTCTCTCACCTTTTGTTCTGGTCTTTTTCTCCCTAGGCGCTGGGGCGTGACTGCGAATCCGGATGATCGCTGCTGAACATGGAGGCGCCCTGTAAAGGTGAGTGGAATGCGGCGCTGCAGCGATCGATGCGATGAGCTTTTAAATAAAGTCTTCCTTTTCAGGATTGTCGGCGAGATGTCTCCGGGATGCGGATTTAGCAGGTAAGGACTTTTCCTTCTTCTGTTCTCTTCTTCTCTTCCTTTGCAGGTGATCCAGGATGCTGGCAGGCGTGGCAGAAGTCAGGATGCAGGAGCAGACACGGTGAGCGTCCAGCTGCTAGATGCAGAACAACGCGAAGCACGTGTGGCTGTTCGGGTGGGGTTTAAATAGCCTTGGAAGAAGTTCCAGGTATGTATCCTTCCTCCAATCAGGTATGTATCCTTCCCCGACCACGCCCGGATGGTAAATTAGTCCCACAGGTAAAGTAGTTCCTTTCAGGCCTCAAGGAGGCCGGGATCCTGCAGCATGGTCTGCATCAGGTAAGTGCACCCAAGCACTTCCATAATGAGCCTGGCGCCATAGGCGCCAGGACACTGTCCAAAGGGCCCCTATATGGGGTTGCTGGGTCCGTCCTTGGGGACTGGATGTCCGCTTTCGGGGACGCAGGGCTTGAACCGGCTCCCCGGGAGCGGGCATCATGACACCCTCCCCCAAGCCCATCTTTTGCATTACTTTAAACATGAAACACCATTCCACCCAGCCAAAAGCTTTTTCAGCGTCAAAGGCGAGGAAGATTGCAGGGGTTGATTTATTTATTCTTTTTACGCATTTTGTGCCAGATGTGTGATTCTTCTTATATTGTCAAATGTTTGACAACCTTGCATAAACCCTGATTGGTCTGGATGAATCAAAGTGGGAAGGAAGTTCTCCAGTCTATTAGCCAGGGTCTTGGTATCAATTTTAGCATCAACTTTGTTTAGGGCTATCCGCCTGTAAGTTCCACATTTAGTTGGGTCTTTATTTGGTTTAGGGATAAGTACAATCTTTGTCTCCTGCATTGATGCAGATATTTGACTGCTTCTGCTGAAGTGGTTGCATAGCCACATCAGATGTGGGATCAGGACTGTATCAAAGGTGCTTTAAAAAGCTGTTGTGAAAACAGTCTGGACCAGGTTATTTGTTCATTGGTAAGGCACCTACCTCCTCTTCTTTGATTTCCTCACCAAGCCTTTCCATGGCCTCCGTCCCCAGTTTGGGCAGCTGAATATTATTCAAATATTCCCCTTGTTCACCTTCCCCAGGATCTTGGGACACGTATAGGTCAGAATAGAATCACACAAAGCATTCATGAATGTCACTTGTGTGGGATCTCTTAGTGCTGTGTTCATCCACCACTGCAATGATGGTTTTAGAGGCAGCCATCCCCTTCAAAAGCCTGGCTAGGAGCTTGTTCAGCTGGACTAAGGCTTGCCTGTACTCCCTATGGACTTTCCTGGAGGTGGTTGAAAAAGCCCTTTTCCTCCATATTTCCACCTTGGTCTCCAGCTGAGATTCCAATTCCCTCAGTTGTTTATCCCTTATGGCTTTACCTGCAATGAGCTCTCCCCTCATAATGGCCTTAAGGCGTCCCACCTGGTACTTTCCCCTGTGTCCTCTGGGTTATTTAAATCAAAGAATGTGACTATCTTGTCCTCCATATCCTTCCTAATGATGAAGTCCTTTATTAAGTCTCCCGGGTCCTCAATTCCCGCAAGCCCAATTTGTGCCTGCGAATTTTCAGGTCCATAGTTACCACTGCATGGTCAGCTATCCCCAGCCGGCCCACCTCCGTACTCCTACAACAAGGGCACCGAAACCCAAATGTAGTCAATCCAGGAGTAGGAGCTTGGACATATGAGAAGCAGGTGAACCCCCCTCTCCTCTATCCATGCGCCTCGCGGGCCCAGGGTGTCAAATTGTTCCTGCAGTGATTCAGAGGCCATCCCCCTTTGTGGGAAGCACCTCTTGAGCTCCTTTCCCCTTCCTGAAACCAGGTCAGGTTAAAGTCTCCCATCATTATGATGTTGCCCTTTGCAAAGCCCTCCAAGGTAACCCAACAGGTCTTTCAAAAAAGCCTCTTGGCCCCTATTAGGGGCGTAGATGGATGCTATTGTGTAGACCTTCCCTTCTACCTCCCCTGTCACTTTTATATATCAAACCCTTTTGTCTGCTTTGGAGGCCATAACTCGCAGGCCCACCCCATCTCTAAAGGCAAGGGCAACCACACTTGTCGTGCTGGGGTCCGAGGCCTGGTAAACCTGTAAAAAGGTTTTGAGATGGAGCCTCCCCAAGTCCTTAAGCATGAGGTGGGTTTCCTATAGGCCCAACATGTCTGGTCTAGATGCCTTAGTGAACTGCTGAAGTTTTTTTCTTTTCAGAGGGGAGTTTAAACCCCACACATTATGTGTTGCCCACTTAAGATTGTACGGTTTAGTGACTGCCTCCTCCAGACTCCAGTGGTGCCAGCAATGAGCCATGGCTCATCCAAAGCCCTGCAGTGCAAACGGTCCCCCTCCCCTTGTATCCTCATCATGACCCTGACCCCCCACACCCCAATGCCCCCTCAACCCACTCACGATCCCCAACTTCCGGGACTTCAAACCCCTCCCCTCGCCGGGCTCATTCTCCCTTGCGGAAACCAAGATGGAAAAACTCCCCCTCCTGCACTTTTCCAACTAATGACACTACACACAACTCCCACCACCCCACCATATTCTTCCCATATGTTCTCAGTGAGCCCTGAGTTAAGTTCAGTCAGGAGGGGTCGTGGGAACAGGCTCCCCTCTGACACTTGGCGAGGGACCTCGTAGAGGGGCTCTTTCTTCTGTGGTTTTCCACTGTTGCCCATTCCCAGGGCCTAGGCCTGGTGCTGGCCTCAGGAAGGGACGCAAGCCCTCCTGTACTCTTACGTCCCGTCCAGTGACGTCATTTCACCAAAATGCCAGGGGTAGCGGAAGTGAAATCACACGACCATTGACCCCCCTGATGACATCACAGGAAGTGATGTCATGTGACCCCACCCCAAAGGGATATCGCGGGAAGCGATGGAACACGACCTTTCAACCGTTGACAAAACAGGAAGTGGCATCACTTAGCATTGTACACTACAGAAAATATGGTTACGATATCACTATAATGTAATGTACATTTCATATAAGAATGGATCGCTATATGTATCGTTAAGATCTGTGTGTATAGGCCCATATTACCAAATTACTGTGAATGCAAGCAGACGTCCATGACCAAATGGTAAATGGCTTAAGCGCTTTATATAGACAAGATATACACCCAATATCACCAAACCTGTGTTGGTACTCATTTATCGACCTCAGAAGGATGAAAGGCTGAGTTGAGGCGTTTAAGAACAGACTAAATCAGTGACTCACCCCATGATGGGTGCCTGAAATAAACCTTTAATGAGTCTAGCAATTATTGTATAGAATTCCAGAAAGACACATTATTTGGTATTCCTTTTCTTTCTTATTTCAGGTCAGTGCTGAAAGTGTTAGACTTGCGGCACTTCTGTTCTTATTTTTCTTCTTTTTTTAAGGGGCCTGCACAAGAAAGCCAGCCACTCCATAAGTAAAGAGCCACATGGTGCTGGCCAGATACCAGGAGCTTGCATTTTTTTTTTTAGAGGTTGCAAGGGAGACCACAGAGGTCACAAGGGAGACCTCAGAGGTCGCAGTTGCGACCTCTGGTGACCCCTAAATGACGTCCCTGGTCCCGTCCCCTTTCCTCCATACTGTATGGGCGTCCCTTCCTAGGGACTAGACAGGACCTTTTTCACCAGAAAAACCTTCTTCCCCTTGAAATTTAGAGGCGCGGCCTTGGGAGCATTCGCTGGTCTGACTGTCGACCGTCACCACTCCCCAGTTCCCTTTTCCACGTCGACGGGAACGGGCCAATTTCACCAGTGCTCCTGGCTTTGGCCTTGCCATGTAATTCCATGCGCTCTTCCCCGATTCTTCTCTTATCTTTTTGTCTTTGTCATCTAGGTACTTGGTCCTCTGGCGTCACGCTACTCCCCGGCGCATGTTGACTTCAGCGGGTTTCAGCAGGTGTGCAGCCTGCGAGGGAATCTTTCCCACGTCTGACCCCCACGCTCTTTTCCTCCGCTGCCTTGCCCTGACCATGGCTGGGAAGGTTGCACCCTGTGCGACTCTCTGACTCCACGCGCACTGAAGAACAGGCTAGCTAGGTGGAGAGAACTCTTCAAAGCGTTGCCTCCAGAGGACTTGAAGAAGTTTGTCCAGCAGAGATCGAGGCCCAAAGGAGGACCGTTCTTTTCCATCGCACTCCGTAAGGGCGACTCCTTCCCGAGGAAACGCCCAAGCGGGGAGGAACCTCTCAGGTTCTGTTACCAGCACACACAGAGGCTAACCCAGCTACCGGCCTTACAGCCGAAGGGTCTTCGGACACTACCGGTATCAGTGCTGAGGGACTGCAATGTTCTTCTATCGGGTCCTCACCAGAGGGGCTACACCCTAGTACCGGCTCCATGTCCGAGGGGGTGCCTGCATGCAGCACTACCAGCGACAATGCCGAGGGCGATACGCCTTCCAGGCCTAGACCTGAGGTGCGGGATAGGCCTCATGTTCCTACACCAAGAGTCTTGGGCGACGCCACGTCCGGGGGGCCATGCACCACAACTTTGGCACATGGCACGCAGCCTGACAAAATGGCCACCGTGCCAGACAACATGGATTCTCGTCCGATGCCACTCCCTGGAACAGAGCAGGCAGGTGAACAAGTTTCAAGGTGGGACTGGTGTCAACCAGGTATGTCGCCTACAGTATATCCATCAGTAGGACAGGTCAGGTTCCTCCTGCAACCCAGACTGAGCGTGCTCCGGCCCCAGCAGCCCACAGCCACTTGTTCAGTATCCCCTGCCTCCTCTTCAGCCTCCGAGGACAGGTTCTTCGAAAGGTTTATGGGGCTGGTGCAAACCCCCCCCAGATGGGGCCCATTCTAAGGGATGCAGTCAGGGACTTGCTGCCTCCGGTCACTCCACCGGTGCCTATAGTCATTCCTCCCATGGGTCTGGCACTGCAGGCCCCAGCGCTGCCCCCACACCGGCTCTCTTGAATCCGCCGCCAGTGCAGCTGGTTCCTAGCCAGCCTTTGCAGCAGCCTCCGGCTCTGGTCTCCACACTGCAGCCCACGGCGCCCAACACCCCTCTTCCCACGGCGGACCAACCAGACACCCAGGCTGATACAGACAAGGAGTAGGATCCTGACACGCCGTCTTCAACGAAGGCCTTTCACAACAGGTTTGCAGTTTTGGCAGAATATCTGGGCCTTCCTCATCCCGAGGTTGAGCATCCCGAGGAGGGGGTCTTGGCAGAGGTCCTCTCCCTATGACCCCCTACCAAGACGGGTATCCCGATGCAGAAGGATGTCGTTGCTCTGGCCAAGAAGGGCTGGTTCAAGCCACACTCAGCCTTGCCTGTCAATCGGCGCCTCGATGCCAAGTATAGACAGATGGAGGGGGATACACTCTTGCTGTCAACGTACCCCAAGCCGCACTCATCGGTGATCGCTGCAGCGTCGCTCTACTCTAAGCCTCAGTTGTCCTTGGCCACCTCATTCTCGGCGCTGCTGGGTAAGGAGGAGAAGATCTTGGAGGCGTACAGGAAAAAGCTGTACTCCCAGCACCTCCCTGCACCTGCGTCAAACCAACGCGGATGCCATGCTTGCAGTGGCTAACCAGAAGTTGTGGCCGGAAATACCGGACTTCCTTCCCGAACTACCGGTGCAGAGCCAGGCACACTTTAAGTTGGGTCTAGGAGGAGCCAAGCTGGTAGCGTAAGACATCAAGGAGTCCTCAGTGGCCAACATCGACACCTGTTGCCGGGCCATCTGCATCGCCACGGACATGAGGAGGACGGCCTGGCTTTGGGCTACAGAGTTTAACCCCGACATCCAGGATCCACTCTACCACTGTCGATGAATTGGATAAGTAGATGAACAGTTTGCAAACCTCAAATTCTTTATCTATTCTTACGAAAGCCACACCCAAGGCCTACACCCAGTCGCATCAACGCTTCGATAAGGGGCCGGCGTTTGGTGGGTTCCAGGGATTCCAGGAACGGCGGTCGAGACAACCTGACAGCTTGCTGAGTCAGCACTGGCGCAAGCAACAAAGAATGGGGGGGTGGGGAGCAAGGGCTTCTTCCAGTCCCCCTCCTCAGCAGCAACCTCGGAGAGCAAAAAGATCCACGTGTCTCCAGTGGGGGGCGGGGGGGCAGGCTAGCCTCTCACGTGCATTTTTAGCACCAGAACTTAACTGACATGTGGCTCCTCTCAGTAGTATCCACTGTTTACCGCCTATCTATACCTCGCTCTCCTCCTTCCTCCCCTCCCACAGATTGGGACACCAACTCTGTTGGCGGAGATCTGGTCGCTCGTCGAGAGCCTAGCAGTGGAAGAAGTACCAGCCTCCCACAGAGAATTAGGCTTCTATTCCAGGATTTTCGCCATGCAAAAAAAGAACCAGGCTAGGCTGAGAGTTGTGTTGGACCTCTCCACCCTCAACCTCTCCCTCACGCTTCAAAAATTCAAGATGGTTATGCCAGCACTCATTGTAGAGACACTAGACAAGGGAGATTGGATGTGTTCCATGGATCTGAAGGACGCTTACCTACACGTCCCGATTTGGCAGCCCCATCGCTCCTTTCTACGCTTCAGGATCATGGGCTGTCATTTCCAGTACAAGGTGCTACCCTTTGACCTCAACTCAGCCCCCAGGGTATTTACCAGACTCATGAATGCAGTGGCAGCCCTCCTCAGGGCCACCATGTCTACCCGTACCTGGACTACTGGCTCGTCAGGGCGAGATCCCCGGAGGGGGTTGTCGACACCACCTCTGCGCTTATGAGTACTCTCCATGACCTGGAGTTTACCATCAACCTCAAGAAGTCTCTGCTGCTGCCCATGGAGAGCCTCACCTTCCTGGGCCTCATCTGGGATACGAGCTCCGAGAAGGTATTTCCATCGGAGGACAAGATTACTTCCATCAAGCGGGCCACTACGCAATTCCTTACCAGACCAGTTACTTTGGCTTGATGGTACTAGCACCTACTGGGTATCATGACAGCGCCTCAATTCCTTTGGGCTGTTGTGCGCTTTACAAATACAAAGAAATAAAAAATAAAAATGGCAGAGGTCCTCTTGGCCGTGCCACACACGAGGTTCAGGATTAAGAGACTGCAGCTTCACTTTGCAGCCTCATGGAATCAGGAGAAGGGCTCCCAAATGGAGCTGGTCAGCATACCGCCTTCTCGCCACTGGGACCTCATGTGGTTGTCCAAGGACTGCAATCTGCGGGCGGGCAAGCCATTGCGGCAGCCGACTCCACAGCTCACCATTACTACAGACTCCTCCCTAGAGGGCTGGGGAGCCACTCTGGACAGCCACACCGTCCATGGAGTCTGGACCCGGCAGGAGCAGGAGTCGCATATCAACTGGCTGGAGCTCAGAGCCATTTGGCTAGTCCTCAGGGCCTTCCTTCCACTCATCAAGGGCTGGACCGTCCTGATCCTGACCGACAACTCCACCAGCATGTACTATGTCAACAATCAGGGGGATACCAGGTCCCCTCCGCTGTGCAACCTAGCGGTCAGCATGTGGGAATGGGCCCTGGGAAACATCTACCTCAGGGCCATCCACCTCCCGGGGAGGCCAACTTGTAGGGTGGGAGCGGACAATTACGAGTGGCAATTGAACGACCAGGTGCTGCAGGTGGTGTTTAACAAATGGGGCCATCCTTAGGTGTATCTATTTGCCTCCTGGAGGAACTGGAAGTGCCATCAGTTTGTGTCGTGGCAGGGACTTGGCCCCGGGTCCCTGGGTGACGCCATGTAGATTCAATGGGAGGGCATGACAGCATATGCTTTTCCGTCCACACCCCTGATCCCCAGGCTCCTGCGCAAGATAAAGGAGGCTTGTCACCTCAGCATCATAGTGATAGTGCCTTGGTGGCCGGCGACACCGTGGTTCTCCGAATTGCTCAGTCTCTTGGACCGACCACCCATTCACCTTCCACTGGGACTAGCACCTATCCTGTCCTAGAAAGGGGGGCAGGGTTCTCCACCCCTCTCCTCAGAAGTTAGCCCTCGCAGCGTGGTTCCTGAGCAGATCACCCTCAAGCACCTGAACCTATCTCGGGCTAACCTGGAGATCATCCAGGCGCTAGGAGCAAGGCCACTAGGAGCCAATACAGGAGTAAGTGGAGCAGGTTCTGTCACTGGGCCGATTCTAAGGAAATCAACCTCCTGATATGCACACTGGACGATGTGCTTTCGTTCTTGGCACACCTCGCCCACTCAGGCGTACAGGTGGACACATGTCGCACCTATATCGTAGCCATAGGGGCCTACAGAAATTCAGAGGAGGAGGTCTTCTCCTCTTCCAACCCGATAGTCGGGAAACATCTGGTGGGCCTGTCCAGGCTTTACCCGCCCATCAAAAGGCCACACCCTGTGTTGGACCTCAATATGGTGATGGACGCACAGGTGCACAAACCCTTCGAGCCAAGGGCGTCCGTGGACATCAGGCTGGTCACCATCAAGACAGCTCTGCTAGTAGGTCTCAAATCCGCTCGTAGAGTCAGCGTGATCCAGGCTCTGATGGCTTCAGAACCCTATACCACTTTACACAGGGATAAGGTGGTCCTGCAGACTCACCCAAGCGTTCCTATTTAAGGTACCCTCCGCATTCCATCTAAACCAGGAAATAGTCCTACATACATTCTTCGCTGACCCCAAGGACGAGGCTCAGAGAGTCTTGCACCGTCTGGATGTCAGACACGCTCTGAAATTCTATCTGGATAGGACCAATGGCTTCAGCAAGTCGGACACTCTTTTTGTCACCTTTGTGGACACCAGACCTGGTTATCAGGCATCCAAGGCCTCCATAGCAAGGATGGATGGCTGCGGCCATCAAAGAGGCCTATGAGGGGCAGCGCAAGCTGCTGCCAGCCAACATGCACGCCCATGCCGTCAAGGCCAAGGCCACGGCGGTCGCATTCCAGCGGCAGGTTCCGTGGCAGGTCATTAGCAGGGCAGCCACCTGGGCCAGCCCTTTCTGTAAGCATTACTGTTTGGACGCCGGCTCTAAATCAGATGCGGCCTTCGGACAGGCTGTTCTAAGGAACCTGTTTGCTTAAGGAGGGCTCCTCTACACCCTGGGGCTACATTCAGTTGTAATCGCCCATACAGTATGGAGGAAAGGGGACGGGACGTAAGAGTAATTACAAGTTACTCACCGTAGTGACTAACGTACTCTTAATCCTTAGTTCCCTTTCTTCCATACGTCCCACCATCCTCCCCCCTAATAAAACTGGTGTCAATAGGCAATAATAAATATCGTCGATGCGTCAATGGGGACTAAGGAGTGGCGCCGGTCGGCGGAGTCAGGATAGCACATGCTCCCAGGGCCGCACGCCTCTTAATTTAAAGGGGAAGAAGGTTTTAATGGTGAAAAAGGTTCCGTCTCCTGTCGACGCCCATACAGTATGGAGGAAAGGGGACTCATTTCTTCCTGGTCGTTGTCGAGCTGGAGTAATGTGGCGCCCTCTTGGACAAGTGTGGTGCGCCTTTGCGAACCTTCCCAGTGAAACACCAGTCCAAAGAGGCATTTCCATTTGTATCTGATATTCCTTTTAGATAGTTCCCGGCCCATCGGCCTCCTCTTTAGCATTGTACCCCCTGCTAGGACCTCATGCAGTTGGATCGCTGCACCCTGGAATGTCGAGGGCTCCTTCGTATACGCTGCACGTAGTACATCTTCCTTTTGTGCGTACATCGTGAATGCTGTCAGTACATCTTTCGCCCTACCATTGGGGCCTCTCGCCCCTCGGCCCGTTCTATGGACTCAGTCCAGACCCACTTCTTCTGATGTTACCCCTCCTAGTATGTCCGCAAAAGTCTTCTGTAACCTCTGATTTAAGCTCCTGGTCCACTAAATTCTCAGGTAGGTTTTTTATACATAGGTTGATCCTTTGTGACCTGTTCTCCAGATCTTCTATTTGCAGTTCCAGGTTTTGTGTGGCGGCATTCAACCTCTCAATAGCTTCACTATTCTCCCTGGAGTCCGTTTCTACTTCATGTAGACCCCTTTCTAGAAGATCTGTTCTTTCCCCCAGCTGGCCCACCTCCTGCTTCGTCTTGGCCAACGCTGAGCTGAGATCTGCACGTATCAACTGAAACTGGCCTGAAACAGTGTTTTGAGTCCTTACTTTATTCTTTATTCAGTCTCGTGTTCCCCCCTGCTGGGTCTTGTAACTTCCTCTAGGTTTTCATGTCTCTTGGCCAGGTGTGGGTTATCTGGCCCTTCCGGCCGTCAGGGTATTGGTTGGCTCTCACCTCCCCATGAGGTATTCTTTGGGTCAGCCCATCGTAGGCTCCCCAACCTCTTATTTCGCCTGGTTCTTGTGTTATATTTACCCTCGCGTTTGGGTATTCTTTGTCGTCCTGCCTCAAGACTCCTCCTGGAAGGGAGACGTTCCTTCTGCTGCGTTCCAGCACAGGCTTCTGTGGTTAGCCCTCAGCCTGGCTACCGCCCCTTCTGCTTTATCAAATCTGATGTTGTCCCCGGAAGCTGCTGAACCCCCGCAGTCCCCTTTGGATGCTAACCTCTTAACTGGTATCAAACAGTTCAGTTGAGAGCACCCCCAATGGAAAGGGGGAAAATGGGACAAAATAATAAACTTCAGGTTTTGCTCAGCTTCTTTATCTGTCAACCTGTTGGTAAAAATAACAACAAATTCACTTTAGTCACTAACCTTTGAATTCCTTGGCTCTGACTTCTCTTTATCAATTTAAGTAAATAAACACGCCACCATACCTGATTATCCTCTGTGAATAACGTAGAGGACGTGTGTGAATTCTACTGAAGAAAACAGAAAAATAGAGTCTCGGATGCTCTTTCTAATTTCTTCAATTCGGAATTGAAAAACTGCTAATCTCTCTCAGTTTAATGAGTTAATCTTCTAGCAGTTCAGATGTCGTTTACCCAAACAACCCGCTGGAAATATTATACCTGTTGTTCGTATTAATTTCTAGCTTCAACACAAATTCCAAAAATGACACTCTGGCTATTCAATTTAAAATTGTTTGTTTCCTGAATATATAAAGTGTTCATTATTTGGATCTTCTGCTTGCAAAGAATATCGCTCATAAAAGAAGCGTTCTTTTAACCAGAGTATGCGCATGCGTGAAGATATTGTTTTCTCCTTCTAAAATGGATGCGCTCATGAACAAGGAATAGAGTTCAAAAATGAAACTGGCATGGGCGCATGCGTAATGGAATAGTATTCACTCTTCTTAATGTGAATTGTTCAAACTGTAAAGAAGAAATTCCTCAGTTCCGGACACTAATCCTTGAAGAGGCAGCCCAGTGATGATCACGCGCCAGGTTAGAATGTTAGTAAATAAAACATAACGCCTCGGAGTCGCGTGGCTACCACACTGTCACTTGCGCAGACAGTGTAAGATTTCTAACGCTAGTCCGACGTTAAGAAAAGCACTGTTACCATAAAATGGAACAATACTCAATAATCTTTTATACGGCCGAAAAAACACACGACGCTAAAATGATAAACAGACCTCCACACTCCAACTTGCCAGGTGCAAAAAATGTGACGCAGTTCAATAAATTTAAATACAGTTCTAGAAGTTCTAAAATAAATTCTTGAAAGAACGAAATGAACTACTAATTAAACAAAAACTAAGAAAACAGGAACAAGTTAATTAATGGTATTGATATTTAACTCCTGCTTGAATATCACAAAGTTCCGTAAAATATAAAGAATTCACTTAGCTTGCTTCTTTCTTTCACTGGAACGTTTTCTAAGTTTCTTCTTAATTCTCCAACACTTTCCTGATCCAAATAAACAATTTTAGGCACAAGGGCCTAACTAAAGTTTTCTAAATCTTAAGAGCTTCAAACATAAGACCTTCCAGCTGGGCTTCTGACAATGAAAGGCGGTTTAGAATGTTCCAACAATGCCTTTCTTTTACTTTTGACCAATCACTGATCCTTTTGGAAGTCTCCATTTTGGCTTGGGAAGCTCTCCACACTCTGCACAGAAAGTTAAGGCCCAAACCATACTTTATGTTAATCATATCCTCATTCCACCACATTCAACCAAATCCCACGAAACCTGACACCCATGAGGTATTCTTTGGGTCAGCCCATCGTAGGCTCCCCAACCTCTTATTTCGCCTGGTTCTTGTGTTATATTTACCCTCGCGTTTGGGTATTCTTTGTCGTCCTGCCTCAAGACTCCTCCTGGAAGGGAGACGTTCCTTCTGCTGCGTTCCAGCACAGGCTTCTGTGGTTATCCCTCAGCCTGGCTATCGCCCCTTCTGCTTGGGCCCTGAAGTTCCTTCCTGGAACAAGATAGGAGACACCATTGGTTCCGTTATTCAGGGATGGGTGTTAATAGAACTGTCACAAACCAAGCCCATCACCTTTAAAAAGCCCTGCACACTAGGGTACTGCTCAGTACCCATATATCCAATAACTACTTGGGGTTCTGATTTAAAGGGAGCTGTAGTAACAGCTATACTTTGGGATTTCTTGTCTCCTAAAGGGGTGCAGAACCCACAGTGAGATCCCACTTGCCCTGTCCCATAGGGGGTGTTAAGCGCAGCAGGCTCACCTCCCTAGTCCCAAAGGAAGTGGCTGCCCTGGATATGTCATAACACTCTGTGAACCCTTTGAAAAAGCACAGATATTTGCCTGAAAAACATTTTTGCTCCTCAATTCGACCACGTTGATCTGATACTATAAGGATCAGTGTGTCTTTTTGGGGTTTATGTCAACTCATAACAAAATGTCAGGAAATAATTTTGCCACTTTTACTTAAATTGGATTACTATGCGACTACCAACCTTCTAGAAACGCAGCCTCACAACATTCAGATCATGCACATCCCTTTAAAGATCTTTATATTGGGGGCACTAACCCACACATATTGGATGTTCAAGGTTAGTTAATGTTGGCATTTGCTTTGTTCTTACAGGTGACACTTTGGTCAGAAAGTGTCAGGTTTTGAGCTCACCTGATACTGTTTACCGAGCGGAGACAAGGACAAAGAGGTAGTCGATCTTCTCAGGCATGTTCAGGTGTCGTGGAGAAATGGGCAGTGCGCTCTGAACGCAACCGTGCCAGCAGTTTATAAAACAAGCTGGTTGATGTTGAGAGTGAACCTTCTTAACAAGGGGGAAAAAAACTAAGACGAAAATCACGTAGATGGATCCAATGAGGCGTTTTCGATAGAAGAGATCCAAAAATGGTCCGACGAAGGAGGCCAGGCATTTTAACACATAAAGTGGAGTGCAGGAGGAGGGGATCAGGGTGAGAAACAAAAAGAGCAAGGTCTGAAGAAGGAACGACCGGGGAACGGTGCATGCAGGAGATGTTCTCAATTGAACAAGGAAGGAAGGCAGGAGGAAATTCCAAAAGAGCTGTGAGGGTGCAGAAGGAGGAGACCGACACACATGATATTGATATAAACTTTATTAGAGAAAACTTGACTTTCCCTAACTCTAAGAGGGGTTTCCCTACCTCAACTAAAATACTAAGGTTTCGGTCAGGATATCTGTATGAATCAACAGTCTGCATCTCTGTGTCAAAAGGCCTACTTCTGTCCCTTCCACTTATAACTAAACTATAGTGGATCTTCTTGGTCCAGAAGAATGGCTCCCTTCTTCTGGACAGCGGATCACAGTTTCAGTTGTTAGGTATGATCTTTACTTGAGGGAATGACTCCCTTCCCCAGGTTTCAATCCCTTTTCAAGGCACAAAAAAAAACTTCAGGTTGTAATTCCGTTAAGCAGTAGTTTTCAAGTTCTCAATTCAACTCTAAGGGTAAAGTTCCAGTTCAAACATCAACATCCCTTATTGCCCATAATTGCTTCTTCACTATTGGGTTCCTGGAGAATGCCTCCCTTCTCCATGTATCTTGTCTGTAGGTTTTCCACCACCAGTGAGAGTGACTCCCTTTCCCTGGTCTATGTATTCCAGGAGAATTCCTCTCTTCTCCTGGTACTTCAGCAGCACACTGTTGCAACACCAGGGGAAATGACCTCCTTCCCCTGCTTTCAGTACTTCACAAAAAGAAAAGGATTTTTTTTATCGCCAAACCTCTGCTTCAGAAAGTTCACTATTTCTTTTATCCCAGAAGGAATGTCTTGCTTCCCCTGGCCTTGCTCAGGGTTAGTTTTACAGTTCACAACACCAGGGGGAATGACTCCCTTCCTCTGGTCTTTCTTATATGCTCTGGTCCATGTGGTTCCCAGACCTGTATCACAGTTCCTTTAGTGATGTTGTTTTGGCAGACCTGGTTCACTAGCTTGCCAGGTGCTGCTACAAAGAAAATGACTAGTGATGCTCTCTTTATTAAGTTGTGGGTCCCAGGCCCTGCTCGGTTTTACTTCTGATAGACATGGTTTACTCTCCCGCCAGATACTATTGTTTAGAGTTTTCTCTGTATTATATATGGGTCCCAGACCCCTCTACTGACCCAATCAGTTCATTTATCTTCTGGGTCTGTCGTTTCTCGTTTGGTGGACTCTGACACATCCGATGTCCTCGTAAGGTTCTCTCTTTCCTGCTGCTTCTGCAGCACTTTTGACAGTTTTGCAGTGTTTTGTTTTGGGGAGGGCTGCATGTCTCCCCACGACCGCGCCGACCGGTTGCTTCCTGCGCCAGGACTCCTGTTTCTCCAGCTCTCCAGTCTGCCTGTGCAAGACGGACCAGGTAGGGATGCCTCGGTTCCTCTTCTCACGTCCCAGACGGCAACCGCTCCTTCCTTCCATACTGGATGTCCTGCCAGCTCATGGTTCCTCTTGGGAGGGTTTGATGATGAGGTAAGTCCTTCCTCAGTCTTTATTTGGAATGGACAATATTGTCTAGACTGCTCATTCAGTTTCCAATGGGGATTCGTTATGGCTCTGCACCTCCTCCTTGTCTCAGTACCTCTTACTGAAGTCATAGTCAAGTCATCCCTCCTCTTCCTTGTCTCAGTGACTGCTGCCTCATCAACCTCGTAGGTATGCATGGCAGAGTGTAACATGGAGGTGTGTGGCATGAGACAAAAGTATGTGAAGTAGTTGCTTGTAGGTCTGGAATACCGCGTTCTGCCGAGATGTCCTCCCCGATCCCTAGAGGGAGAGTCTCTCCGCATGATAGCCTGCCACTGGGTATCATCCCCAGGGGGACTATATGATAGCGGCCTCATGGAAATGCCCTCCAACCCCACGGGAGAAGTGATGAACATTTCAAGATTCGTCACAGAGTGCTGAGCTAAGACTGCGTTTTGCGTCTTGTACTGTCACTCGGAAAGCAGAGGCGGTAGCATGGCATTGGGTACGACGTGAAAGTCGCCATTTTGGGTGTTGCAAAAAGGTGACTGGTGGATAAGGAGGGACTGCCATCTTGGAAGGGGCAACCAAGGGCAAGGAAGTGTCTGTGTACGGGATGTGTTTGGGCAATCCCCATCTATACCACAGAGACCAGAGATTAGCACAGGGAAGAGTGGCAAAGTTTTACACTCTTGGTGGATAAGTGATTTACAAGGGATCCTGCTAGTTCACATCAAATGTTTCTACATCATTCATGCAAGTTAGTACATCATCCACCTTGGAAGTCGGGCGTTTTCTTTTGGCACCTGCGTCAGTGATGAACATGGTTGTTTTCCTTTTCACAATTCTTTCATAGTGTTGGTCTGTCATGAATAGGACAATACATTTTGTACATCAATAAATAAAGCCAAAAAGGCAAATGAGCATGTTTGGCTCAGTAGCGGTTGGTGAAAACAAATTGTCGACATGCAACCCACCAGGTGCATTACTAGGGCATAGAAAAGCACAATGTCTGTACTCTTTTTAACACCTTGTTTCTGTGAATGTTCTATGGAAACTGGTTACTGCAGGTTGTAAGGAACTCATGGTGGCAACAGAAAAGACAGACACAAGTGATCACAGTTCAAAGGTGTTTAATAAACTGTAAATGCAGGGTGATAAAACACCTAACCTACATCTAAGATGGGAGCAAGCTTTCACCATCAAATGAAAAATAAGGCAGTCCTTGTGGCGGCTTGTCAAAATAAAAGGCCTATACTACAACTAATTACAGAAAGTGTGTTGGATAGGGTTTTCAAATAAAGAAAGACATGTTCACAAATAATAAGTCAGGATGTGATTGCCAGGGGTCTTCCACCTTGTCCCGTGCTCTAAACGTGGGGAAGGATCCCCTGAGCACAGCACACACTCAAGCTTTCCCAGGACAAGCCAACAGTTCCGTATCAGCTATTAGGTTCTTCTATGGTTAAGTCTCTTTTCTTTCTTTTTTTTTTTTTTAATATTTATTTATTGATTTTTTCCAAAAGAAGCAAATTGATCCAACAGTAATAGTGATAATGCAAGGGGAAGGAGCAGGGCCGGTTTTACACCAGATTGCACCCCAGGCGGGAAGCATCGTTGGCGCCCCTCCCCATTCATCAGACTGCGCCCCTCCTCCCCCGACTGTCTCACGTCACTCCCAAACTACACATCTGTTGTGCAACAAAACCCCTCCTCAATATGAATAAATAATTGCTATATAAATGAAGCTAGTTTCATTACATTGTAATTCAAGTACTTTACATCAGAATTCTAATGTGAAATCACAGCTGTTGCTGCCCAAGTAAATGGTTTTTCTGTCACCTGCTCTTAGGGAAGCAGTTTCAAACTGTCCGTACTGGCACACTGCAGTATGACCAGCCTGCAGGGGTCTGAGGGCCCACTGACCACTGTCCCTGTGTTGCAGCCAGGTGTTCTGTTCGTACCACCTCACATGTATTTCACAAGGGGCAATACTAGACTAACCATATGAAACATTTTCTGATAGTAGGTTATCATTCCAAGATGGACAGTCTGGTACACTCTTATTGTACTCTTTCAAAATACCTCAAGCGCTGCGCTCTAATAATGGATGTGACCAATAATTATCATTGTCCAAAATTTGAGAATGCAGTGAGAATTGCATGTGGACATAGCAACCAAATCTTCAGATTGCTCTGTATTTTTTTTTCACTTGTTTTTTTTTTAGAATACTTAAGGCACTCAATGGGGTGCAGCAATGTGTGATAATGCCACAATGGGGATACATTGGGTGTACAGGAATCTATGCATTGTTTTCCTGTATAGCTTCTTTCATTTCCTTTGTGTGCCGTACTACGGTTTACCCTCTTAGTGTCCCCTCTAAAACATTTTCATTCCCCTTTATTCCTTCCTGGCACCACCTATACATGTTTTCACTTATATGTTTTTGCCTGTTTACCATGCTCGCATCCGTTGTACATTTTCAGTCATGCATTTCCTCCTGTCCTCCTTCCATTGCGCAATCCCTGATACTTATATTACCTTATTTTCATCTTACACTGTATGTCACTTCTAATCTGTCCTTTCCCCTTTCAAACATTCTCTTTCCCTTGCACTTTTTTCTCTGTCGCATTTCTATGTCTTGCATATCCCTTGCCCATCTGACCTTCTGACAGCAATACAAATCGCCTCTGTTGCAAGTATCCCCTCTTTCCACGGCTTGGGGTGAAAGGGGTTCAGGGTACCCAGTCTCGTGATATAGGGCTGTGACCCCCGTCCTCTTGCACCCACGTTAAAACTCCAAATAAAAAGGGATTCTACATGTGCATTGACACGCAGAATCTTCACGAACGTGCATTATTGTGACAGAATCGTGATAATGTACATTTGTTTGAACCAATCTTTTGCTAACAAAAAGTGGGGGCCGAGGTGCATGGGGAATGAGTACAGTATGGCAACGTGTAGGGTGATGGAAAAGTAAGAGGATAATCTGTGAAAGTGGGTATCTGGAACCCCATTAAAAAACAAATCCAAATCAGGATTCTGCACTAAAAATGTTCATTTGGAGATTTGAACATGATTCCAACAGCCAAGGCGGGCACGTGGCAGGGCAAGACGCATATTAAAGGAAACAGAAACAGTAATGACACAGACAATGGAGGATCGGATTAATTATGCGGTCGCCGAATTGTGTATGCTCCTGCAAAATTATCTGCAATGTTGCAAGCTGTGGCTGTCAGTGGGTTTATTAACAAACGATGGGTCCCTTTAATAATTTTTTTTCATTTGCATTTTTTAAGTGCTTACACAGCCCGGGGGCATCGAGGCACTGTTACAGGAATATGTCTCTTAGTTGCGTATAAAGCGCTAAATACCCGTTTTTTCTTTTTTTTTTTAAGCGCGGACCCAGGGATCGAACCTGTGTTGCTTCGTGTTGTCTTGTTTTCAAGGCGAGCATGTTGCCGCTGAGCTATCCTCCCAGGACCATTATGTGTGTGTTCAATAAATAAGTTGGTCAGAACAATACCCAGAAACATTATTTTTTGCTTAATATACCTTTGCAGTATAGACACTCACGTTGACCACCAGTTCTAGCTTCCCGGCTGACTGTAGCGCTAAGAAACCCGGGAGGGTGCTCTGCATAGATTGCAATCTGAATTCCCCCCCCACGTTGCTTGCGGCTCACCGGCCTGACATGCCAGCTGTATGAAAGGCATATGATAGGTATGCGCCCGTAGTACACTCACGCTCGTAATTAATCGGCAGCAAGTATTTCCACATTATTTGTCCTTTACTCTTTGGGAAGGTGAAGTACTCGGGTGCAGTCTCCCTACTATTCTAAGCATTACTCAGCACGGTTATTAAAACAGATCACAGAGGGCAGCTAACAGAATCAAGCACAATAGAAACCTCATAGAAATCAACGTCCTTCACAAATGATTGTCATCCATCGCCGACCAAAGAGACTACCGAAAGTGTGCTTTGTCAAAGGCCCTTGAAACAGGGCAGTGAGACCAGTCAGGCAACGTTTTCCCCAGTCATTCATAAGTGCCAAACAGCAGGACAACTGTTTTTTTTTTTTTTTACTAGTTATGTTCCGAATCCGAAGAATGAAAACAATGGGACTAGTCGGCCCAAACACTTACCTCTGTGCTGCTGGCTCCACCGGCACTTGCTCCTCTTGTCCGAAATGGCGGGGGCGCCAGCCAGCCCCAATCTCAATCTGGGCCATGATGGGCCTGGCTGGCGCCAGCGGGACCCGCCTGGCTAGCGCCAGCGGGGCCCCGGGCCGGGGAAGTAAAAGCAACAAAGAAATGTTGCTAATTTGTCAATTGCTGCCTGGCCTGCCCTGCCTGAGGGCAAAGGCTGCAGGCTGAAGTAGTAGAAATACAACACGAGCGTCACGTGAGTGACATTTGGTGTTTGTTTTGTTTGTGACATGAATCATTTTTTATAATGTCATAATGACTCTAAATAGGCCTGGCTGGGTGCGGCCTGCCTTGCAGGACTCTGAGCACTGCCGTGCGGCGCCCCCTACAGGCTGATAGACGTCAGGCAGCCACCTGAGCTGCTTGACGCAAAGACCGGCCCTGGGAAGGAGCCCCTATATCAGGTCTCTTTTCAACAAAAGTCTCTTGCCTTCGAGGGCCTGATATTCAACAAAACTAACAAACAAAAAGTTCCTTTTCACAAGGGGCTTTTGGTGATGACTTTTTACCCCTGGATCTCCCTCTTTTGTGCTCGGACCCCTCTCGGATGTCTTGTCAATCGTACCTTTTCCATTCAACTATTACAATGCAGGATTCACTTCCCCAATTCTTACGATACAGGATTCACTTTCCTCAACTTCACAATCATCTGTCGGTCAATGACTTTCGAATGTATTGAGGATTTTACAAGACCCCTGCATGACCACTTCGACCCAACTTCTCGCCTTTGCCAAGGCATTGTGGTTCTGGTCGTTTCCATACTTGGGTAATCGTCCAGAGCTTCCTGAGTGAGCCCCCACGTGGTGCTGGACTCCTCTATTGCTGGTTTCCCCCTTTAACATCAATTGCTCTTTATGCTTTCAAAGTTCAATTAGCTGTTTGCTACTTTTCGTTCAACACAGTTCGGTTTCTTATCGACTTTCCCCTCGACTCACTGGCTGTGATGAACTGCTTGGCTTTCTTTGTCTTTGGAGTCAAGGTTGGTACCGTGGAGACAAGTGTCTCTCCCCGGTTTGGTTATCAGCGGAGCAGGGTCTTATATACCGTTGATATCTGCTGCAACACATGCTTGCTATTGTTTGCTGTTTTACGATTCCTTCTGCGCAGGATGCACGGGCCTTGTTCGTAAAGGGCAAGGTCGCTTCTCTCTTGGTCATCCTCTCGTTATGCACCGTCTTTCTCCTTCTCTTGAACTGCCATGCTGAGTTAGCTCTCACGTTGTGCGATTTGCCTTCCTCGTTCTGTGCTCACGTGCTCCACCTTTTATCCCTGTGAGGAAGGGAAACGGCTGTCAGATGTGTGTGATTCTGGTCAATTGCCTGACTTTGCCTGCCCCTTGTATTGGGATATATCCGGTAAACGGCTCTGGTGTCAGTTGTCTTATGTGTTATGCGAAAGTGTTCGTGTCGGAAAGGGGGGGGCAGTGTTTTGGAATATCCTACGTGGTAGGATAGAGAAAAGGTGTTGAAAGAAGGGGTCTACCACGTCTTACCCGTCGGTGTCCCACTCCCATTCACAAAGGCCCCCCCCCATCCATGTGATCCTCCCTCACTGGTCCATCCCCAGGAACTGGATCCAATAGCGATTGCCGTGTCCTGGCCACCTGGATGACAGAAGCTAGGGAGACACCTTCAGGCCTTCAGGTTTCTTACAGTGTCCAGCAATACGTTCTTTCCTTTGGGTCTGGTCTGTGTCCTCTCTGGCACATCAGGACCTGGTGCCTTGAATCCTAGGCTTTACTTTCCGGAATCCTACACCACAGTTTATCCTCAAGTTCTTTGAGTGACCTTTTACCTGGAAGGTGTCTTGTTGGTGTCATGGCTGCCATGCATTGTTGGTGTCATGGCTGCCATGCAAGCCATGAGTAGGAGAGCTGCTCTGGGAGCAGCAGTGTTTCAATACAGCCATCGAAACAGCCAGACATTGAGCTATTTATAGTAAACCAGGTTATCAATGACGAGCAGGATTGATGTCCGTGAGTTCTGAAGGGATGCCCCTGTGACCAAGAAGGCCTCACAGCAAATACTAAGTCTATGCCTCTGGCAGCAAAAGGCACTATCAGGTTTGGACATTAGCTGCTGGGAAATGGAAATAGAACTACATTGATATTGTGACGAGGCTAGTACCCTTCCCCCTTGGGTCCTCCGCACAGGTGGCCAAAGAAAGGCCATCGCTTTTGGATCCTGACCCTGGGGGTGGACGAGCGAGGGAGGATCACCTGGGTAGAGGGTATTTGGGGACTGGGAGTTGGATGGCCTTAGACGAGACATGGTATCCACCTTTCCCTATTGATAATAAACCCAATCTTCCTGGACTGTTATAAACTAGTTTCCCTCATTCCTTGACATATGACAATTGACAGTACTGGGACAAGGAAGAGGCAACCAAGAGCAATGAAGACTATGCTCTTTTACCACTCTGGTACTGAGACAAGGAAGATGCCTTCTGAGAGTTGCAAGGGTCAGGCAGGCACCTTTAATCGTGGTCAGGCTGTGCTAATTGAACATTCACACTTGCAGCCTGACAAAGGGCTGCAGGTATATAGAAGTAGCCCAATTCAAGGAAAGAGAGTGAAGGTGGAAGTGGAGGTGGGGTCGAAGCAGCAGCACCAGAGGCCAAGAAAAGCAACAGGGAACCGTGGTGATGAGACACGCCGGGACGCTGAGGTCTGCATAGGGAGACGACCTATGGAAGCATGGTGTGGGAGCTGGGGCACTGTGGAGCAGATCAAATGTTGGGAAGGGAGACGTGTGGAGAGGCTATCCCTTTTCATTGAATTCCAAGTGCTTGTTCCTTGTGTTCAGACAGTGACACAGGAGTGTTTGAGGGGCTGGACATGGAAAACAGAGGACTGAGTGATCTGGGCTGCTGGGAGACTCTTAAATACAACCAGAGTGTCTAGCAAAGGAGAAACCCGGTATGCAAGTGTTTGAACTTTCCTAGAGGAAGACTTTGTACTGGAGTGGTTGCGTATGGAAGGAATCACGTTCTCGAAAGTCTCATAGCATTTGACATTTCATTTGAAGTGAATTAAAGAATTATCATACCGCTGGCTGAACAGCAAGTGTGTTTTGAGTGCAACCCGCACCTAGTAAACATCGAACTAAGTGGAAACCTACACCAAGGGTTAAAAGGGAAGGTGTGTTTGAATACTACACTGAATGAAACCGTAACATTTACAATTCAACATCCATTGAATGCCGAACGGAGTGAAACCTTCACTAAAGAGCAAATCTATTACATATGACGTTCAAACGTAAAACAGAACATTAAAATGTAACTAATACGTGTTGAACTCCAAGGTGACTTTAAAATTTAAGTGAAGCCAAAAACTGCATATCACAGAGAATTATATTTGAAGCAGATCTAATCAAGACTTTGAAGCAGCTTTTGAATATAATTACAATTTATAAATGAAACACCAACCATAAAGAGAAGGCCCACGAGTAGCAAAGACCTTTACAGATAAAAAAGAAATGTTTGTGTTACTGAACTTAGGTCTTGGGGAAGGGAAACCTAAGACTTGAATCATTTATTGACTTAAAGATGAAGTCTCAAGTTTCATTGGTTGCTGGTTTTGTGTTATTTCGAACTTGGGGAAGGGAACCCCCAAGTGCTGGTTAAAACTACATTATTCTGAACTTAACAGATGTAACTTTGAGACTTTTGCTAGAACTGTTTTTATACTTGGGGTAGGGAGCTGAAAGGAAGCTGCGAGCTGAAAGAGGCTCAGAACTTTAAGTTTCACACTTTTTTTGGTTGCTGACATCCCTACACATTGTGTAGATTAGTTGAACTATTTGACTCAGACTTCCCTTAGTTTTATTTAGCTAGGGAAATCCCACCTTGGCATAGGGCAAGTTAGGCCTTTTTTCATACTGCCATTTAAGTTAAAAGTATTTATTTTTTTTAAATAATTCTGAATCTGTTGTCCGTGTCCTTCCTCATGATGCTTTCACCCACCCCACTTGTGACGAAATGTTTGTGTACAGAACCGTACCCCCTACCTTACCTCCTCGCCTAGATAGGTGCTCGCCCGTGTCCCTCTTTCCAATACAGACGAGCAGTGCTGTGGACAACGGACAGTGTCTCGCTGAGGAGAGGAGAGGTGATGTGCAGCCTGTGCACCAGTGCTGCCGGTGACCGAAATGCTTGCGTCTAACGCAGGCATTTCAGAAAAGGTGTAAAGCCAACAAACCCATAGAGCAGGACAAAGGAAAAAGGATGCAGAACAGGAATTGCAGGCACTTCTTGCTGAGTACCCTACACAAATGTGAGATCTTGGCTGCCTGGACAGGCAACAATGTTACCAGATGGTCCAGGTCAGAGAATGTGGACAGGGCTAATGCCCCCTTTTATCTACTTTGCCTCACACATACATATCCCGAGAGGGAAAAGACCAGCAGGATTGGACAGGGTCAGTTGGCCAATCCTGAGAGAGGAGGGACTACAAGGAAGGGACAGGAGAAAGGATGGTGTGGGTTGTTTGGGTTAGGTCGCTGAAGGGAGTGGTGGTGGACTAAGAGACCAGCAGGAGGAATATGAGGATGGCGGTTTGTGGAGGAACTTTGTACAGCAGGTGAGGTATTACCTTACAGATATTCGTGGTTATAAGTGTAGGATGTTTTAGTCAGCGACAGCTAATTCAGGAGATCTTTTCACCCACCCCAAACCAGGCGCTCAAAAGTTTTGTGTATTTGATCAAGTACGTTTTATGAATCTGGGATCACCCATTTAATAACATTGAGTCCTTACAGCTTCCCTCCCATTTAGGGACAGGAAACACAAAGGGTTGCACAGAAGGTCGATTTATTAACAACACAGAAATAATTGAATCAATTTAAAGATAAAAAATGTTTCCTCATAAAAGACCAACAATAAGAAATAATCAACATACTAGTCACTTCAGTTTTCAATGCTTCAGTTAGAAATAGAGACTTTAGTAACACACACTTCACCATAGGTATCTATGCATTTAATTCACCCTGAGCACCAGGGATTGAGTGCATGATAGTCCTGGAGAAATCTTTCATTTGTGCAAAGCAACAAATTAGTTTATACTATCCCTGCCTGTCCAATTCTCTCTAGTTCCTTTAGAGTTTTGTGACTATTCCTTGAATGTCATCAATTCACCCCTAAGGGGAGCCCCTTTCCATGAGACCAGGGAGGTGAGGCTGCTACCCTATAGCCCCTGTGGGGGTGGTACTCAGCGGGTGGCTCTCAAGGGGAGGGATCCCCCTGTGGGACTAGGGACAACTATCCAGGGAGAACATGGTACACCCTGCCCCAAAAGACCTCCCCCACCAACCCCATACCTGGTTGTTTTGTGTATATATGTCGAGTAGAGAATATACAAAGTACTTTGGCCAAGAAGAACCTAGTCTACCATAGGGAGATTTCTAGAATAGATACTGGGATGAGGAGCAGCTGTGGTGCCATGGAGAGCACGCCCCACATCTACAGAGACAAGGAGAGAAGCTCCTCCCATGAGGAACTGCAAGCATGTGGAACGCTTGCCTGCACCACAGAAAGAAGAGGCAGTGAAAAGTTTGCCAGGCAGGCGAAAAGGTTTGCAAACGGTTCAACTTGGAAGGACCATACAGCAGAGAGAAGCAGCGGACATCTAGGTTAGCCAAGATGAGATACTGTGCAGTCGAAGGAAGATACGCACACAGACAGACTGCAAGGGATGCAGAGCCGCAGCAGCACGTCAGAAGACACGTGAGCCCCACGGTAGTCGGGAGCAGAGCTTGAGAAAGCCCGTATCCAACAGAACCGTAGCAGTAGAAACTCTGAAGTTACCGGGACTAAAAGGGAGATTGGAAAGGGTACAGAGCTAAATACATTCAACTGTCTGAGTGGAACACTCAGTCATCCACCGGCATTCCAGACACTCACAGAGCATTCCACTCATGCCATCACTCATACCATGCATTAAGGTAGCAGGGAACAAACAGGAAAACCAGTCATAACACACAAACCCTCATAGGGAGAGCGTCACAATCACTCTTCCTCGTCGCAGTATTTGGCAAGGAAGTAAAATAGAAATGCCAACACGGGTCTGGGACCCGCAACCATGCTAAGAAGCCTGAGAAATTCCCTCAGGTAATGGTCCCACCCAGGTTCGGACTGGCCATTAGGGCAATAGGGATACGCCTGAACCAAATACACACAATGCTATTGTGGGCCAGTTTTTCTGGTCAAAGTGGGCCACTTTTTTGGCCCATGTGGGCCAGTTTGATAAGTTACTTCACCATGTGGCTAGACGTTTTGACCATTGTTACTGAATAAATATTCTTTAAAATGCACAATTGCCATTTGCATCACATTTTATCAATAACCTCCCCTTTGGGTACTACTCAAACAGTCTGTCACAAAAGATATAAATTGCCATTTGCAACTGTGGGTCACTTTTTTAATGGGTGCCCGAGGCAATTTATGCCCAGTCTGTGCCTGGTCCCGCCTACAGTTGGAGCTTGGATCCATTGTCCAGATGAAGGAAGCAATTATTCTAGACCAAGAAGATCCATTACCTCTTTAGTGTAGTTCTAATTGTAAGGGACAGAAGCAGGTTTTTGACTCCGGACGGTGGACCTTTAGTTCACATGGACAAAAACCCTTGGACCATTCATGAGTCTGAGTGATTTCTGTGCCATCTATGACAATATCCAGGAATTGTGGTCGTACTACATCAACGCGTAAGATCCTTAATGGCAAAATAGGCAATAGGCGCCACCTCATTCATAACTGCAAGCAGAGCTGGTAATCAAGACAGGAGGGCTTCAATGTAGATTTTACTCAGAAGATTGGTGTTGAAATCCGAACCCTAGATGTGGTGGACACTTGGAGAGTTCTACATCCAGAGGTCTGCGATTATTCATTCTATTCCTACGTACACAGAGCCTACTCCCGCATCGACCTTCTGTTAGCTTCCCCCCAAGCGTTGGCCTTCATTGATGATGTATCCATTGGGCCAAGAATCCTATCAGATCATGCACCGATCATTCTAACGGTAAGAGCCCATGACCCTGACCCGCTCCCAAAACGCAGGTGGTCCCTGTACGACCCGAACTTGGGAGACATGTCACTGAGTGACGTGATAGCGAAAGCCATTAAAGAATTCTTTAAGGAAAATAAAAACAAAGACACCTCTCCAGCCAACACATGGGACGCGATGAAAGCAGTAGTGAGAGGGGTCTTAATTTCACAAGGAGCAGCTTATCACAAGAAGAAGCGACAAATCCACCAGATCCTACAAAACGAAGTGGAGAAAGCGGAAGCAATATGTAAAGCAAAGAATTGGATGCCCAGAGCCCACCGGACCCTGCAGGTAGCCCGGAAGAAGCTGGAAGCACACTACGCGGAAGAGACAGCCCAGCTCCTAGCCAGAACTAGACAAAGCTATTATGCCAAAGGAAACAAGGCAAACAAATTCCTGGTGGAAAAGCTGGCGAAGATCAGGAAGAGGAACACCATCCTGGGCCTCTGCAATCCCCAGGGTAGAGTCCAATTTGCGGATGGGAGACAAACAACATATTGCAGTAGCTCACCTCATGAACACGATGACAGCATCCCCGAGATCGCCCTAAGAGCAACAATCCTACCTCCGAGACGGAGCTCTCCCCCAGATCTCTCCTACGATATGAGATGAGTTGGAGACCCCGATCACAAGCGAAGAGGTCGACAAAGCCATCAAGAGTCTCACACCAAGGGCCCCGGGTCCAGACGGATTCTCGACCCGCTTCTACAAAATCTTCCGCCCCCAGCTGGTGACCCCTCTGACAACGCTTTTTAACTCTTTTGCCGTCTCGGGGACAATTACTCCATCAATGCAAGAATTGATCACAGTCCTCGCTTTGAAGCTGGGAAAAGACCCCAGAGATGTCACGGCGTATAGACATATCTCCCTACTAAACCTAGATGCTAACATATATTCAAAAGTCCTGGCTAACCGACTATCGAAGGTGCTCCCAGACATCATCGACCCAGACCAGACGGGATTTATATTGAACACATCCGCTGCAGACAACATACGCAGGGTCCTGAATCTGATTGAAGTCGCACAGCAAGACTCGCGAAAATTGGCAGTGCTGGCTCTAGACGCAACCAAGACCTTCGACAAAGTAGACTGGTCGTTCCTCCGACTCACCCTAGAGTCCTTTCACTTCGGACCCTCATTCCAGAAACTCGTTTTGGCGAACTACCAATCCCCAAAAACTTTGCTTCGAGTCAACGGCCTTCTATCTAACCCGATCCCCTTATCATGTGGAACCAGGCAGGGATGTCCCCTATCCCCCCTGCTCTTCGCTCTGGTTATGGAACCCCTGGCCCAACAAATCTGCCTTATCCCCAGAATCAAATGCCTCCAAGTAGGCCCTTCCCAGCACAAAATATCGCTATATGCGGATGATGTGATGCTTACCATAACGGACACCGCCCAGTCGTTGAGGTCCTCCCTGGCAGAAATTCATGGCTTCAGTAGGGTGTCGGGATTCGCTATAAACTTCACAAAATCATCAGCCCTAGGGGTGAGATTGAAGCCGGAAGATAAAGTTTCCTTCAGAACCCTATGTACGATCCAACTGAGCGAAAAGTCGATTCCCTACCTAGGAGTCCAGATCACAGCCCGCCCGGAAGATACCTATCGGACGAAATTTCAGCCGTTATTCAAGACCCTGGAAGAGGACCTCGATCGCTGGCTCTCACAGGAGATCTCCCTGCTGGGCCGCATAGCAGCATGTAAGATTAACCTCCTCCCACGTCTCCTTTATGCTTGCTCAGCCCTTCCTATTATGATTCCCCGGCCCCCGCTCCAGCGCCTCCAGAGGCACTCGAGCGGTAAAAAATCAAGGATCCCACCGAGAACGATGCTGAGCAGTCCGAACCTAGGAGGCCTGGGGGTCCTGGATCTCCAGAAATATCAGATAGCGGCCCAGCTAGCTCGCACTCAAGCTTGGACTATTAGCTCGAACCGGCCAAGGTGGGCAGAGATTGAACAATCCCGCTTACCTCTCCCCCTCTGCTTCCTCTTATACCTTCCTCCCGCCTTACGGAGAACATGGCCAGCCATCCTATCCTCCACCAAGCACACCGTGAAAGCATGGGAATGGACACGTAAATATAGAGGCATCCCGAGAGACCTGAACCCATCCGCCCCAGTATTTCATAACCCGGCGTTCTCAACGGGGGCCCACCCCGTGAACTTCAAAAACTGGATCGCCGGTGGCCTTAGCTCCTTAGGTCAGCTCTTTGAGAGGAATCGACCACTCACCTTTGAACAATGCAAGAGCGCCTTTAGCTTAACGGAAACAGACAGATTCTCATATGCGCAATTACGGCATTGGTGCTCCCATCCATCAACACGCTTGGCAGCTACACGGGATCTGAACTCCACAGAGCTGACAATCGCAGATCCCCCAAACCGAGGACGAATCTCGATGATATACATGCTGTTGCAGACAAACTTTCTCGTCGCTAGAGCAACCTATATGACCCAATGGGAAACAGACCTAGGACACTCGATAGAAGACCATGCCTGGATAGACATTTGGTCTCAAACTCGATCCTCCTCCTTCTGCATCACCAATCGTGAGTGTGCTCATAAACTACTCCTAAGATGGTACTACCCGCCGCTCCGACTACATCACTTCAACCAAACTTTAGACCCCCGATGTTGGCGCCAATGTGGCCTCCCGGGATCGCTCATACATATGTGGTGGTCATGCCCAGTGATTGCAAATTTCTGGTCCCAATGCATCGCGGTCATAGCAGACATAACCAAGATAACTCTACCTCGGGAGCCAGAATCAATTCTATTAGGAGTCCCGATCCCAGGCATATACCCAAGATCTGGCAGAGGGGCTACCCTCCTAACCCATCTGCTCCGAGCCGCAAAAATCACGGTGGCACGAACCTGGAAATCTCCGGAAGGCCCCCTAATGATCCTGTGGTGGCTGAAACTCTGGGACATTTTCATAGCGGAAAAAATTACAGCGGCAAACAGAGGCCTCCTCCATCGCTTCACAAACATTTGGTCACCAGTGATACACTACGACCAGAGCTATCCAGCTCTTACATTCAAGCCACGTTCAGTGGCAAACGCTCTATTGGCCGAGAGCATAGACATGATACAACGAGCGGAGGAGCAAGAGCTAGAGGATAACTGAGGGTTAAAGGGAGGAGGGCTGGCTCAAAGGAAGGTGACTAAGGGGGCTTGATAAATTGCTAAGATTTAATATGCTGTAATGATTGATTCTCCTGTGGTCCACCAAAAATAAACATGTTTAAAAAAAAAAAAGATTGGTGTTGAAACGCTTTCTTTTTTCCATGTCTTGACAATCCCTAGAAATGTAAGGGTGCTGATGGAATTACAATAAAGCATACACAAACAGTAAAAAAGCGCATGACTTATAAACTGTTTCCCCGTGAAAGACCTATTCATATTAGCTGCTTCAGGCATTGTATCTTATTGTAATATTACAATTCAAAAGAGTGTCACTTGTAATCATTGATTCGAGGGGATTGGGTCCTCCAACGTATTCGATATCTATGACAGGTAATGTCCACAGCTGTGCTGCTTCGGAAAATCTTCTGCGTCCTGCGTCGATGATGTCGATGCGAGTGAATAATGTCAACAGGCCCGTCAAAATCTTTCGACAGTGTCTTCCGAACCTCGCGGTTCGGTGCCTTCCGCACAACCGTCTTTTAAATTTTTATTAATTTATTTATTTATTTATTTATTTTAAAGGTTTTATTAAATTTTACAAACAAACAATAAACCAAACAAACAGTGCATATTCCAACAGTTTCAATACACTTTTACAACTTCCTAACCACTACTCCCACTACCCCACCCCCCTTGCGAGTCTATTGCATTGAACTTTCAGTTTCCACACCCTGTGGTTCGGTCACCTCCTCCACAGGCTCAGTCGAGTCGTCTAATGACCCAAACAGTCCGGCTATCAGTGATTTCCAGGCCATCAGGGACTCATTCTCCTCCTCCCCCCATTGCTACACGCTTCTTGCCATGCCGTGGTTACGGCTTCTGCCCATTTTTGCAAGTCTTTCCACCACAACTCTATCCTCGGCACATGGCATGACTTCCATCCCAGGGCAATCCTCCTTTTTGCTAGCACATAAGCCAGGTCCCTTAGTTTGCTTACGTGCCTGAGTTTCCGTGGTCTCGGGAACCCCCCCCAGCAGACAGGCCCACACTGTATCCACTTCTATCTTGACCCCTCTTCCTTCTAGTTTCTCTTTTACACCCCTCCAGAACCTCTCTATGATCGGGCATGACCAGAACATATGCACCATGCCCGCGTTCTCTTTCTCACACTTGTGGCATGCTTGCCGACCTGTATTCTCGAACCTCGATATCCTCCAAGGCGTCATGTAAGCCCTGTGTGTTATTTACAACTGTATCTGTTTCAGCCTCGCGTTTCTAGACACCTTCTTATGATACCCCTGCGCCCTTTCCCACACCCCATCTCCCATTTGGGCCCCAACCTCCGTTTCCCAGTCCATTCTCAGCTGCGTGACCTCCTTCCCCACTTTAGACATCAACATCTTTTACAGTCTGGAAAGCTCATGACCCCCTCAGCTATATCATATATCACGTCTATGGTGGCATCCAATTCTTCCTCCAGCACAGTTTCAGGCCATGTTCTCTTAATCCTCTGTACCATTCTGTGGTACGTAATGTACTGGCCTTCATGCAACCCAGCTACTTCCCGCAGCCCCTCAAAAGTAACACTAGAGCCCTCCTGCCAGATGTCCCCCATCGTTGCCACCCCAGCCGGTTCCCAGTGGGTCCGGAGTATCAGTCGCAGATGAGCGTCCGCCCCTGTCAGTACTACCAATGGCATCTGCGGTGAGCATGGGGACGGGTCCCCAATCATTTGGCATGCCCTGCGCCACACCTTCCACCCTAGTAGCATCATTTTAGGGCGACCCACCATTTCCGCTCTGGGTGCCCACATGACTTCTTTCAAATAAAAAGGTGCACAATCCCGCCCAAACAACCTGTGTTCGGAGGTCTCTTCATCAGATAGCCATTTGGCGACATACTGCAACTGGCTCGCCACATAGTACGCCTCGTAGTTGGGCAGCTTAATTCCCCCATTGTCATGGAAGTTCTGAAGCTTCCATAACGCCACTCTGTTTCGCGTGCCGTGCCACAGAAAATCCCTACACATGCTATTTAGTTTGGTAAAAAAAAAAAACTAGGAATCAAGTACGGTATATTCCCGAAGTAATGTAGGAGCCTCGGCAGGACCACCATCTTTAGCATCGCTCCTTGCCCCATCATCGCCAAAGGCAGCTTCGCCCAAAACCGCATGCACTTCTCAATGTTCCTAATGGCTACTTCTGTGTTACACATATGCTCCTCTTCTACAGTATGGTATATATTTATCCCCAAGTACCGAAACGTGCGAACCGCCCATGGTACTTGCAATACAGGTAATCGCTCCGATGGAATCCCCTTGTACCCCCCCAATGGGAACATGCTGGACTTCTGGGGATTCACTGCTATACCAGACAACACAGCGTATCTCTCCATCACTTCTAGGATGTACTGGAGATTTTCTTCTGGGAATCGTAGGTACAGTAGCATGTCATCTGCGTATAGGGAAATCAGGTGCCACTCCCCTTTCACCTTAATGCCTATAGTGTCATATTGTTGACTTAGATAGATCGCAAGAGGTTCCAGGGCCAGTATGTAAAGCATAGGAGACCACAGGCATCCCTGTCTAGTACCCCTGCTAAGCTGCCACCTCTCTGATATCACAGATCCTGTCTTAACTCAAGCCAGCGGTTCACTGTACAAAATCTTCGCCCATCTCACATAGCCAGGCCCTAACCCATAGTGTTTCAGGGCCGCCAGCAGCCACGGCCACTTGATGGAGTCAAAGGCCTTAATTGCATCCAAGGACACGATTGCCATTTCCTCATCCCTTCCACTGCCAAACTCAATGATCCTCTGGAGTCGCCTATGATTATTGGTGATGTTTCTATGGGGGACATAGCCCGTTTGATCCGGATGTATTAACTTGCTAATGACCCTCTTCAGTCTATTCGCCAAGACTGCAGTTAGTATCTTGCCGTCTTGGTTCAACATTGACACAGGTCTAAAGGAACCACAGCTACGCCCAGGTTTATTTGGCTTAGGGAGAGGTACTATGACAGACTCTCTCAGTGACTCCGGTAAGCGGCCCATCTCAAATGCTTCGTTTATCATTTCTTCAGCGGGGGGGAGGACCTCATCTATATATATCTTATAAAATTCGCTCGGGAGCCCATCTGTACCTGGGGTCTTACTAGTAGGCAACTGCCTCACCACCTCCCCCAGCTTTTCCAGGGTAATCGGGGAGTCCAGTTCCTCTCTTTCCTCCTCGCTTATCTTGGGCAGACCCATATCCTCCAGCGTTTCCTCTATCATTATACGGCTGCTTTCCCCATCTTCCCCGTATAACCCTTTATAATAATCCACAAACGCTTGATTAACTCCCTCCTGAGTATCCTCTACGCTACCATCTTCCCTCTCTATAGTTCTAATTGTGGCTCTGGGGGTCTCGCTCTTATATAACCACGCCAAAAGTCTCCCCGGGTTTATCGCCTCCCGCATGCTGTCTCTCTATGTACCTTTTATAATTAAGGTTACACAACCTCTCCCAGTATTCCGCACATTTTTGCTGTAGCTTAAGTATCAAATCTAGTTTCTCTATTTTTATTAATTTATTAACACAACTAAACAATACAAACCAAACAAGCAGTGCAATCTTCAACCGCTTCATTATACTTCCTTAATTTCTACTCGCTGCTTCCCTTTCCCTCCCCCTTTACGAGTCTGTTTCTTTTAACCTTCTCTTTCTGTATCCTGTGGTACGGTCTCCCCTTCTATAGCATCTGCCGGGTCTTCAATTGACCCGAACAGCTCGGCTATCAATAATTTCCAGGCCATCAGGGACTCAGTCTCCTCCTCCCCCCCTGTGTTACTAACCTCTTGCCATACCATGGTTTCTGCTTCCGCCCATTTTTGTAAATCTCTCCACCACACCTCCACATTTGGCATATGGCAGGTCTTCCAACCCATGGCAATTCTCCTTTTTGCAAGCACATAAGCCAGGTCCTTCAGTTTACTCACATGCTTGAGCTTCCGTGAAACCCCCCCCAACAGACAGGCCCACACTGTGTCCACTACGATCTTAACCCCTTTTTTCCCCAGTTTCTCTTTCACTGCACTCCAGAAGCGTTCTATGTCCGGGCATGACCAGAACATATGCACCATGCCCGCGTTCTTCTCATCACATTTGGGGCATGCTTGCCGTCCTGCATTCTCGACTGGGCTTTCTTCTCACAAGGGCGTTCCTCCCCCCCAAAAAACACATGCTTGTTGACACGCCAGCCAAGGGCGCGCTAGCACCTAAGGCTTCGGTAGAGTCATTCAATCGACAAAAGGTCTTGCTGCTATTATTTTGGCAGCAGGAGAACAAAGTTGTACCCCCTGTCGTCGAGAGGAGTATTCAGAAGCCCCCCAGAATCTCTCTCTAAGCCTCCGTCAGGCAAATCGCCCCCTTCTGAGCAGCTCTTCCCACATCCGGACTCCTCTGCATCTTCCCTGTGGGCCAGGAAAAGTGGTCAAGATGGCCCTATTTATGGATTTCTCTAATAAATACATTACTCCCAAAAGACATAGGGAGGAAGACTCCTGCCCCATTCCACCAAAGCTGCAAAAGCTTCCCATTCCTACACAAGTCCACCTTTGATTACTCAGTACAGGAGGATACATATTTTATTTATTTATTTATTTGCATTTGTTAAGCGCACTTGCAGCCCATGAGGCATCGAGGCGCTGTTACAGAGGAAACACAGATTAAGATTAGGTTTTTTTTTTCTTTTTTTTTTTTCTTTGTCTTAGTTACGTATTTATAACGCGCTTAAACACTCGGAGGTTTCTAAGCGCGGACCCGGGGATCGAACCAGTTGTTGCTTTGTGTCGTCTTGCTTCCAAGACGCGCACGCTGCCGCTGTGCTATCCTCCCGGGACAATCCTTCTGATCAGGACACAGGTACCCAGGTCCAGGACTGGGAGCAGGATCAGCCAGCAGATCAGGGTCCTGGACTTACACCCACACATACCTCTGACCCTGACATTATTTGTCTAGACACACCATCTTCACCTCAGCAAAGACAGTCATCGCCTGTGGAAGATCAAATGCTATTTAATGCCATCCTAAAAAGAGCCGCAGATCATTTTGAGATCGCTACACTGGCTACAGCCCCTGATGGCGACTTTGTAGAAAATATTCTCAAGTAGAAGGCTCCCACTAGCCAGGCTATTCCGCTACTCAATTCAATAAAGAAACGCTTAGCTCCTTCTTTATTGTCACCCTCCCTCACAAGGTAAGTCAACCCTCGGGTTGAGATACTGTTCTGCCTGATCCATCTGACCCTATGTATATATGGGGGTCATACCACTCCGGACTCCTGGTTGTTCCAACCACTTGAAAGAGGGCAGGGGTTCCACTATCCACAGCGGAAGCTCCCACTGATAAGGATTGCACAAAACATGTTATGCTCTAAGGAAGCATATTACTACTTCTGCGGCCTATTCTACCCGAATAGTTAATAATACAACTCTCCTCGCTAGTTGCAGTGACATCCAGTGGAGCCTGCTCCAGGGAGGCCTTCAAGAGGTCCCAGAGCCCACGTGATCACGCCTGCTGCTAGTCGTGACTGAGGGCTGACATGTGACCCATAATAATTTAAAGAACACTCTAGACGCTGCTGAGACTGCGGGACGTACTCTAACCCAGGGGGCTCTTCTTAGGAGACGCGCCTGGCTGAAGAACTCGGGCTTCAAACCAGAGACACAGTCCTCTCTGATTAACAAACCTGTTGACAACGCTTTGGAGACTGCTAAGAAAGACTATGAGACACTCAAGTCCCTCAGCCAAATCACAGCCAGGCCCTTCAACCAGCGAGGAGGCTCAAATTCTTGCCGTTCCTTTCGCAATAAGTCTTTCTCACGGTCTCCCCATAATCAATATGGCCCTGGAATTACCCCATGGTCTTCCGGCCAAATCTCATCTGGAAACAGCCAATACCAACAGAGAGGCCAATGCAGAGGCAAGGGTAGAGGCAGGAACTCTACACCAAGAGGCTCCCCGGCCTCCAACGCAAAGTGATTTGCCGGTTCGGGTCACCTCCGATGCCTCCCCGTTCGTTGGACGTCTGTCATCATTCATCCACGCATGGGAGGGGATCACACCAGACCAGTGGGTGTTTAAGACCGTCACCCACAGTTACTGTATCGAGTTCCACCGGCCCCCTCGATATCACTCACCGAAGAGCAGACGCCTATCGCCAGCACACCTGCAAATCCTGCTGGAAGAGGTGCAGATCCTTCTGGAGAAGGGTGCCGTAGAAGTCGTCCCCATTCAACAGGTAAACAAGGGTATTTGTTCAGTGTACTTCCTTGTACCCAAAAAGGATGTGCCCAGTGAACAAGTATGTCAAACCGCAAAAATTCAGAATTACAACATTGCAGGCGGTAATCCCACTGTTGAGGCAGTGGGATTACATGGCCACTTTGGATATGAAAGATGCATATTTTCATATCTCAATGTTCCTAGCGCACAGAAAGTACCTACGGTTCATGATAGAGGACACTCACTTATCAGTTCAAGGTTCTTCCCTTCGGCATTGCCTCAGCTTTAAGGGTGTTCATGAAGATACTGGCGGTAGTAGCTGCTCACCTGCGCAGGTAGTCCATCCCAGTCTACCCTTATCTCGATGACTAATAACAGGGAATTTGTACGGAACATGCCTTTCAAATACCAAGAAGACAGTAGATCTCCTCTTCAGCCTAAGGTTCTCGGTCAACAAGAAAAAGTCCAGCCTAGACCACAGCCAAGTCAAACAGTTTCTGGGGGCTCTAATTTGGACCAAAGACATCCTCGTTTTTCCCTCCAACGAGAGGGTTCAAAACATGCTGTTCCAGATCCCTCACTATGTAGCCAGTCACGAGGTGACCGTAACGAAAGGCATACGACTGTTAGGGAAGATGTTCTCCTGCATCTGCCTAGTCTCACACGCACGTCTGTTCATGGGCCCTATGCAAGAGTGGCTCTCGAGCCAATGGTGTCAGGCCAGCATTCAATGGGACGATCTAGTGGTTGTCTCGGCAGCCCTCGTTCAGTCTCTGCAGTGGTGGTCAAGGGAAAACCTCTTACAACTGAAAACATTCACCACCCCTGCAGCAGAAGCCACTCTCACTACAGACGCATCTCTGACCGGGTGGGGGGCTCACCTTTTTCATCAGACAGCACACGTCATGTGGTCCCCAACAGTAGCTTCCAACCACATGAACTTGTTAGAAGTGCTAGCAGTATTCAAGGCCTGGAAGGCTTTCCAAACTCACCTCCAGAGGAAGACCGTTCTAGTCCTCACTGACAGTACTACGTTCATGTATTACCTAAACAAACAAGGGGACACTCAGTCTCTAGGGTTGTCGAAACTGTCCCAGAACATATGGAAATGGGCTCTCAAACACAAGATGTTCCTCCTGTCACAACACGTTCCAGGGGAACTCAATCTTCTGACAAATGTACTTAGCATAGACTTCCCCCTACGCGTAGAGCACAAGTGGCAACTACACGAGGACACGTACTCAACATCATCGCATACTGGAGCTTCCCAGAGATCTACTTGTTCGCAACTCTGGAGAACGCACAATGTCCAGATTACGCCTCCAGGTACCCTTGGAACCGCTCCAAGGGGAACGGTCTCTGGATAACATGGTCAGTGAAATTTGTCTAGGCTTTTCCCAGATTCCCCTGCTCAACAGGATAGTGCACAAAATGCACCAAGAGCCAGTCAAAATGATCCCGGTTGCCCCGATGTGGGCCCGCCATCCTTTGTTCTCTCAACGTGTGGCAATGTCATTCTCCCCTCCCAGGAAGTTACCATGCCCTTAATACATGCTGTCACAAGACCAGGGGGAGGCACTACATCCATGTCCTCAAGCTCTCAATTTAGCAGCCTGGCTCCTGAAGTCATGGAGTTCAGGCACCTACAACTCCCTCATAAATGTATGGACATACTTAAGAAAGCATGGAAATCTATACCAGGCATTGCTACTCCAGCAAATGGAAACACTTTGTCATCTGGTATAATGGCAAAAGCATCAATCCTGTTTAATGCACACCAACACTTATTGTCCTGTACCTAACACACCTGTTAGATTCAGATCTGGTTTTCAATTCCCTAAAGGTCCACTTAGCTGCACTTTCAGCATACACTATGTCCCAGAAGAAGATTTAATGGTGGAAAATTCCAGTAATTAAAGCATTTATGGAAGGGGTAAAAAGACTTCATACCCCTATTTCCAACCCAACTCCCGGGTGGGACCTGAAAGTTGTACTTACCAGACTAATGGGGCCTCCCTTTGAACCAATGCACAAGGCTAGCCTTAAAGCACTCATCTACAAGACCGCCTTTTTGGTGACGATCACATTGATAAGGAGAGTTAGTGAACTGCATGCCATTTTAGATCAAGACCCATTCATCACAATTCACAAAGATACGGTGATCCTGCACACTCACCCACGATTTGCGCCTAAATTTATTTCAAAGTTCCATGTAAACCAGTCCATTGAACTACCAACCTTTTTCCAGAATCCCACTAACGTGGCAGAAAGTGGCCTTCACACACTGGATGTGAGGAGAGTGGTTATCTATTATTTGGAAAAGACTAAACCACTAAGAAAAACAAACCAGTTTTTCGTTTCAGTGGCAGCTGGTAGAGAAGGGATCCCTGTCTCTCAGTCAGCTTTAAAGTCAGCTTTATTAAAGTGGATCGTAAGCTGCATCACACTGTGTTACACCTTGCCAAGAAAGATCTGCCCTTAACACCTAGAGCACACTCTACTCGGGGGCACAGTGGCTACCAAAGCATTAATTGTAAATGTTCCTCTTGAGTCCATGTGTAACACAGCTTTACACAACACTATTGCCTAGATTCTCACTCTGGGTCTGATTCTCAGGTGGGACAAGCAGTGTTAAGACATCTCTTTGCTACTGTTCCTTCACACATCCCACCACCATCTCTGGGTACCGCACACTAGTCTATGCAAAGCGTGTGATTCTAAACAGATTAACCATCATCAGAAGACATGCATTACTCACTGTGATAGCATTTCTGATGATTGTATCTGCTTAGATTCACGTGTGCCCACCCTTCCTCCCCTCATGGAGTATAGAAGGAGCATAGAAATCTTATTGTATCTGCTTAGATTCACATGCGCCCACCCTTCCTCCCCTCATGGAGTAGAAGGAGCATAGAAATCTTATGCCTTCTTTCTTCTGTACTCACTCACGCTGACTATAAGGTTCCCTCACGGCAGAAAAAACACAATCAGAGGGACCTCGACGTGTGAGGGATTTTGGGTACACTTCACGTTAGGGATAGTGTGAAAGTTCCACCCATGTCGACTTCCCCTTTCGATCTTCGAAAGAAAGATGCAATGCTCCGCAATTACCACTAGATGTCGGACTATATGCACAGCATGTGAATCTAAGCAGATACAAAAATCAGTATTGCTATTATGGTGAGTAATGCATGTCTTTCAACCACATTCCTATGTTTTTATAATGGTATCAGCATATTATAACACTACTATTTACAGAAATGTAACCTGTCTGGGATGTTTAAAAGGCAACACAGTAATCTAGATCTTGTTGATTTGAGAAAGGGAGTGGGAGATGGGGCCACTAGACACTTTTAACGGGCAAAATCGCAAACCATCTAGCAGCATCATTCATCTTTTCGTGGAAGCCCCTTTATGTGCATCTCTTTTACAGTGCCATGTAATATATAATGACTAAATGTTTGCTCACCTGAAATTGATTTCCCCCTTTTCCCCCTTCGTAGGTGTCGTTTATTCAAAATCTGGTCTTCTGTGTGGAAAGAGCTTATCGTGTACCTGACTTTGGAATCTGGGAAAGAGGAAGCAAATACAATAACGGAAGCACAGAGCTGCATTCCAGGTATTCACACACAACACGCCGCTCTCTGTTTATTCTTGATAACACCCCCCATTGCAGTTACATTTAACTTCCTTCGAAACAATGTTGGTAATCCCACAAACATTTTGTTTTAAATACTGTTATGAAATGGCAAATTATTAATATTTGCTAAATGGTCTCTGGTTTCCGTTGGAAAACTAATGTTTGGGTCGTATACAGCAGCTCAGATTAAGCATTGGTATAGTAATTTCCACCTTGCGTATATTATGTCTTACTTGTAGAGTCCTGAGTGGTTCACCTCTCTGATGTAGTCCCCAAGGATCGAGTCACCATGGGTATGCTGTCCTCGAAGTGAAAAATTAACGGTCCTTTGAAAACTACATTATAAAAAATTGTACTCGTTTTCCTGGATATGTAGAGCGTCGCTGGCCCAGTACAACTTAGGAAAACTTGTTACGCTGCCTTCACCATTGATGCCCTGTAAAAAACAAACATATCACAGTAAGGAAATGTCTAGACTGGACCCACCAATGTGGGCCAGTGCCATGTAGGTACACTCATTATGCTGCCTTCACCTCTGCATGGCGTTTTTCTTTTGCTGGGTATCAACCTGAAGTCCAGTAAAAAATGCCATGACACAGTTGGAGCTTCTATCACTCCCCTTGTCCTACCCCACAATCAGAGGCCTGCTTCTAGGTTCTGGCACACAATGCATCATTCATTCTTCTTTTATTCTACCATGATTCAACACACGCAATAGCATTCATACAGAATTCATTCTTCATTCACTCTGCATCCATTCCTCATTCACTCTCGTATCCCAAGCATGCATCAGCATTCATCATTCATTCTTCATTCACTCTCACATTCACCTGCACTAGGCACCCAAACAGCATTTATATGTTCGAGAGGATTGGGTCCTCCGAGGTATTCCATATCTATGACAATTAATGTCCACAGCTGTGCTGGTTCGGAAAATCTTTGGAGTATGCGTCCTGCGTCGATGACGTTGATGCGCCGTCCCCGAGGACCTCCTCCGACGGCCGACATCACCCGATGTGATAAGTAGGACGCACGACGCCCATAGCCTCAGTTCCGTTTTTTCCGCGAACGTGTTCGCTTCGTGAATCTCGGTACGCCTCGACTCTTTGGAGTTTGCTGTTTTCAATTCTCGGTTTGTTGAACCTGTTCGGTTTTTTGTGAAGACCTGTTCGTGGCGATGTCTACTTCGTCTTCAACCCCGCGTCCGGGCTTCAAGAAATGCGGGGACTGTGGGTCCAAGATGTCGGTCACGGACTCGCACGACGCCTGCCTCTGGTGCCTCGGGGAGGCCCACGATACGGACGACTGTGTCGACTGCCAGTCGCTCACGGCAAAGGCCTTGAGGGAACGCAAGAAGAAGCTGTCGGTAGGCCGGGTGTCTAAGCCCCGGAAGTCGAGGTCTGCGGGGCTTTCGACAGATGGCTCGAGGGACGACTCTCCGCGTCATCGTCGAAAGTCCAGTGGGTCTCCTTCCAGGAGTCGGTCTCGCCACTCCTCCGCCTCTTCGAGGCATTCCCGGAAGCGCCGGCATCGGTCGCCTTCCCCGTCCTCTTCCGTCGGCGGGTCGCTTATCCCTCCATGCAAGCGACACCGGAGGAATGGGCTTCCTTCGGGAAACAGATGCTAGCGATTCTTGAATCGCAGGGCACCGGTCCGTCCGCGCCTCCGAGTGGGGTCGGTGGCACCGGTCGAGAGACACCGCTCGTACGCCTTCGGGCTCGGGTGGTCGGCACGGCTCGGACAAGGGTAGCCGTTCTTGACATGCCCGTTCCAGGTCTCGGTCCTCGACGCGCTCGAGACCACGTGACCCTGTGCCGTCTTCGAAGAAGACGTCGACGCCTGTGGCGCCGAGGTCGTCGACGATTTCTCTCGAGGCTCTGCCTCCGAGGGGGTCGTCGATGCCGCCGGCGCCTAGGTCGTCGAGAGACACGCTCGGAGCTCCGGCTTCGAGGCCTGTGTCGACACCGCCAATGCTGGCGGCGCTGCAGCTGACGTCGACGCCGATTTGCTCGACGTCGACGCCTTTTCTGCCGACGCCGACTCGTTCGGCGCCCTCGACGCCTTTCGAGGCGGTGGTGTCGGAGGGACCCCGTGGCACGGGATTCGCCCCTAGGAAGGCTCTGGCTAAGGTCAGGCACTGCTTTGGTCCATAGGGGTCTTCCTCTCCCCGCCTGGAGTACATTTCAGAGGATGATGAAGGCTCTGATGACGGCTTGGTTCCGGTTACGGTTCCAGATGAGCTTATCTCGGGCCATAGCCAGTTTGATGACCTGAGGCAGTCGCTGCATGATGCCAGTGGACTGGACACCTCTACGGAGGTGGAGTTTTGTAGGCCGGAGCCTGGCACTCATGCTGATTCTTCATATCGGCGCCTTATGTCTCGGGTCACCGAGTACTTGGGTTGGTCTGCTCCCCCAGGGGAGTTCGTTCAGGATAATCTCACGGACATCCTTGATCTTGGTCCCTCCACTGACCCGGTTTTGCCGTTTCATATGGCTCTGCAGAGAAGGGTGGCGGCGGCTTGGACATCTCCGGAGAGTCTCCCGGCAGTGGGCAAGTCTTTGTCGCGAAAATACCGTCCAGCCAGTAGCGACCCCTGCTACTTGTCTAGGCACCCCACTCCAGAGAGTCTGGTGGTGCAGGCGGCTACGGCCCCGGCAAAGCAGGCGTCGTATCCTACCATCCCTCCGGATAGGGACGACAAACGTTTTGACGGCTGGGCGAAGAAAGTGTTTTCTTCAGGGGGTATGGCGCTTCAGGCGACCAACTCCATATGTGCCTTGTCTCGTTTCACACTCACTCTGTGGAACTGTGTTGCATTAGCGGCTGAACATATTCCCGAAGGGGACGAACGGGATGGTTTCCTTGCTATGGTTCAGGATGGCATGTGTGAGGCCGTTCAGTCGGGTTTGGACTTGCCAGATTGTGTCAGCCGGTCCATGGCGGCGAGCACCGTAATACGCAGGTTTGCGTGGTTGCGGAAGTCTAGGTTCGCTCCTGATGTGCACTCCCGGCTCCTCAACATGCCCTTTGACGGTGAACACCTTTTTGGCAGCAAGGCTGACGAGAGCCTTGAGAGGTTGCAGACCTCCAAAGCTGCAGCAAAGTCGTTGGGCGCTGCAGTTCGCCAACCTCCGCCTTTTCTTCCTAGGGGACAGCAATGGAGGGGAGGTTCCTTTCGCTATTACTCGTCCTTCAGTAAAGCGAGGGGAGCTAGCAGTCAAAGAGGCCATCGTAAGAGTGCCAGAGGTGGAAACAAAGGTACTCGAGGTGCCAAGGCCGCTCGGGCAGTTGCCTCTTTGCCCTCAGGCAACGCCGCAGCCGCTACCACTCAGTCATGAAGCCAGGTCCCATGGTTTGCCGGTTGGGGGAAGGCTGGCGCAGCATCTTGTAGAGTGGCAAGCCACTACTTTGGATGTGTGGGTTCTGGAGATCATAACCCACGGCTACTGTCTTCCTTTTCGGCAGAGGCCTCACGACAATCCACCACGGAACCTCTCTTTGAAGAGTCCGGATCCGCTCCTTGCGCAGGAAATTCAAGCCCTGCTGGAGAAAGGCGCCATAGAACTGGTGCCTGTAGCGGAGAGGAACAAGGGATGGTATTCCCCTTATTTTTTGATTTCGAAGAAAGACGGGGGATTGAGACCCATCATGGACTTGTGCGGTTTGAACAAACTCCTCAGGAAGGACAAGTTCAAGATGGTGACTCTTTCTCAAGTCCTCCAGGCCCTTCAACTTCAGGACTGGTTGGTGTCTCTCGACCTCAAGGATGCTTACTTCCATGTGCCGATTCATCGCAGGCACAAGAAGTACCTGAGGTTTGCGGTTGGCGACTCGCACTTTCAGTTTCGGGTCCTGCCGTTCGGATTGACCTGCGCCCCGAGGGTTTTCACCAAGCTCATGGTGGTGGTGGCAGAGCATCTCAGGAAAGGGGGATTCACGTCTACCCCTACCTGGACGATTGGTTGATCAGGGGGAGCTCTCCCGAGCAAGTCCTGGATCATCTGTCCGTCACCTGCCACTCCCTTCACAGGCTGGGCTTCTCCCTCAATTTAAAGAAGTCCCATTTGACACCAATGCAGCGGCTCCAGTACATCGGAGCAGTGCTCGACACGTCCCTGGGGCAGTGTTTTCCTCCTCAGGTGAGGGCTCTTCACATTCAGCAGATGGTGAACAAGTTTCAATTTGCCCAGGATCTCCCAGCGTCCGAGTTCTTGAGACTGCTCGGCCTCATGGCATCCTGCATTCTTCTGGTGCCAGAGGCTCGTCTGCGGATCAGATCTTTGCAGTGGGCACTCAAGCTCCAGTGGTCTGTCCTCCGGCAGGCTGTCGGACCCTGTTCAGGTGCCGCCCTCGGTAGCCCGGGACCTTCTGTGGTGGGCCGTCGAAGGCAATCTGATGAAGGGGGCCCCATTTTGGCTGCCCTGGCCGGAGGTGACGATCGTGACGGATGCATCCCTCACGGGATGGGGAGCTCATGCCAACGAGTTGACAGTCAGCGGTCGTTGGTCTCCGTCGGAGTCCAGACTCCATATCAATCTGTTGGAGCTGAGGGCTGTCAGGCTAGCCCTGAAGGCTTTTCTGCCGACTGTGCGTGGAAAGAGTGTCCCGATTATAACCGACAACACGGTGGCCATGCACTACCTCAACAAAAAGGGGGGGGGGCAGGGTCACTTCTGCTGTGCAAAGAGGCGATGCAGCTCGAGTTCTGGGCCATCCAGCAGGAAGTTTCGAACTCGGCTGTTCATCTGGCCGGAGACGACAACGAGACGGCGGACGCTCTGAGCAGGCAGAGCACGATCTCTCACGAGTGGGAGCTGGCTCAGGAGATTCTCCTGGAGATCTTCGCCTTTTGGGGGACCCCTCAAGTGGATCTCTTCGCCTCCAGCGTCAACCTGAAGTGCGAAAGGTTTTGCTCGCGGGAATTTCCTCCAAAAGGAGCCTTAGGAGACGCGTTTGTGGTGGAGTGGTCATTCCCACTGCTGTACGCGTTTCCTCCAGTCCCCGTCATCCCGCAAGTACTGCGGAGGTTACGTAGGTTCGGTTCCTGGATGATCCTCATTGCTCCGGCGTGGGCCCGGAGGACGTGGTACCCAGACCTTCTAGACTTGTCCATCTGCCTTCCATGTCGTCTTCCCCAGATCCCTCAATCTTCACGCTTGGCTTCTTAAAGGTTGAGGTATAAGGATTGGGACCTCCCTGAAGACGTGATGGAGGTGTTGCTCTCGGCCAGGCGGTCGGCAACAAAGTCTCTGTACCGTTGCCGTTGGAGAAAGTTCTGCGACTGGTGCAGAGTTCAGAATGTGGATCCTTTTGAATGTGACATTCCCATGGTTCTATCTTTTTTGCTTTCTTTGGCCCACAGGGGCTTGCAAGTGGGGACCATTAAAGGTTACCTGGTGGTGCTGTCCATATTTAAGCGCTCGTCTGAAGAGTGTTCCTATTTTAAGATTCCTTTAATTTCGCAGTTTTTGAAAGGGCTCACTAATCTGTTCCCTCCGTCACCTTTTCTGGTGCCAGGTTGGGATTTGAACCTTGTTCTTAAGTTTCTTATGGGTGCTCCGATTGAGCCTTTACATTCTTGCCCTTTGAGGCTGTTAACTCTGAAAACTGTGTTTTTGGTTGCGGTTACTTCCGCTCGCAGAGTGAGTGAGTTGCAGGCACTTTCAATTAAGCCACCCTTCAGTGTGTTTCATAAGGACAGGGTTGTCCTTAGAGTTTGTCCTTCTTTTCTTCTGAAGGTGGTTTCGGAATTTCATTTGAGCCAGAAGGTTGTTCTTCCGGCGTTCTATCCTCCTCCACATCCTGGTAAGGAAGAGGAGAGGCTCCATAGGCTTGATCCTAGGAGAGCGTTGAGCTTTTATATTTCGCGCATGTCCCGGGTCAGAGTGGACGATCAACTTTTCATTGGTTACGCTGGAAAGCGTTTGGGACAAGCTGTGACGAAACAGACTTTGTCTCGTTGGATTATTTTAGCTATCTCCGAGTGTTACCGCTTGGCGGGTAAGGATCCTCCGGCTGGCTTGCGGGCCCATTCTACCAGGGGAGTGGATGCGTCTACTGCCCTGCAGAGGGGAGTTCCTATTTGTCACATCTGTGATGCAGCCACCTGGGCTTCAGTACATACTTTTGTACGTCACTACTCCCTCGATTCCATCAGAGGGCAAGATCTGGCTTTTGGCAAGGCAGTTCTCTATTCCGCAATTTGATTGGGCATGCTAAATTTGTATTCTAAATTCTTTCCCACCTCCTTGCTTGGTACTGCTTTGGGAGTCTGTCATAGATATGGAATACGTTGGAGGACCCAATCCCCTCGAAGAACAAGTTACTTTCTTACCTGGTAACGTTCTTTCGATGGGATGGTCCGACGACGTATTCCATATCGCTCCCTCCCTGCCTTCCCCGCTGCAGAATTTCTTTTGCGATTGCAGCTTGCGTTCCTCAAGGCCTTGTGTGTCTGACTGGCAGAAAACTGGTGGCACACGTTCTGGGAAAAACTATAACTGAGGCTATGGGCGTCGTGCGTCCTACTTATCACATCGGGTGACGTCGGCCGTCGGAGGAGGTCCTCTTGGGACGGCGCATCAACGTCATCGACACAGGACGCAGACGCCAAATATTTTCCAAAGCAGCACAGCTGTGGACATTACCTGTCATAGATATGGAATACGTCGTCGGACCATCCCATCGAAAGAACGTTACCAGGTAAGAAAGTAACTTGTTCTTCTCTCCTTCACACTCGCACCCAAACAACTTACACTCTCATTCAACGCACCCATTTAAAATACAAATGCTTTGATTACCTGCAGCTCCATGCCGGATTCGACTCCTCTCGGCCTCACACTGTCTACTGCATTTAAGACCCACTGGCTCCTGCGCAGCTTACAACAGGAACCATAAAGCAGAGAGTTCTTCTTGGCTCCTGGATATGCACAGTGCAGCTGGAGCGGGTCCATCTCAGTGTTCCTCGGCCACTGAATGTGTGGGGAGGCACAAGAGCAATACCCAGGCTGCATCCGCAATGTGCCATGCAAGGCTGGGGAAGCAAACCACCACCGGCCTTACATGGCTTATTGGGCATGCACGCTGGGTTATTACTGAACTGAACTGTCAAAGTGAAACCAGGAGCGCTCCCTCAGCTGCAGAAAGGCTGCCCAAATCAGGTGCTAACGGCAATGGAGCCCATCCTTAAGGCTTTCAGGTGAGGTTTTATTGCAATTGGAATAATCTGCTGAGCTGACAACACTGGATAAATGAGGGCCCTTGGATATAGTCAAAAGACAAAGCCAAGCCCAGAGATCTTTCTTTGTGTAGAGCAGGTATGTTTAGTCTGAGTTGGAAATATGGGAAAAAGCCTTAATGAATATGCATGGGGCCTTTGGATAGGCAATGTTAAAGATTTCAATCTTATCTTGGTTCAACCAGTTTTCCCTCATCCATCCGAATGATTGAATGTTGTCTGGCTACGCAGCAGGTTATTATCCTGAGTTTCCTCGAAATTGAAGATTATCTGCTTGTGTTTATTGCACTTTATTGTAGTATTGTTTAACATTTTCCTTTCACAAACTACAAAGCACATGCAGTAAGTCAGCATAACATGCAGAATTAACCCCCCACCCTTCCCCCAAGGGTACTTACCTACCGGGGAGAACCTGTGATCAGAAAGGCAGCTCTCCCAGTCTGAGGCTCATCCATTGCACTTGGGATAACCCTCAATGTGTAATAAATTTAAATTATTGAAAACATCAGGGTGTATGTGTTTTTCTAACAACAAATGTATTGTTATTTAAAGAGATACCATCTTTGAGTGATGAATGATAATTATACAGGAAGAAATAACTTTGTTGTATGTTAAATGGAAAATAGTTAGCCAGAATTTTAAATATGTAAATGTAACTACTGTCATTGTTTCTTTGAAAGACTGCAGTTGTATGATAAATGTATATTAAAAAATCCACAAACCATGTTTTATGGATCTAACTAAAAAGGAAAGTATTGCTAGCAGTTATTAATATAATTGATTTTCCGGGAGTTAGCGATTAATGTAATGGTGTGTCCATTTAGCAGCCAAAGAGTTTTTCTCTTATGCATGTTGTATCATTTATTATCTTACTTGTTAAGTGGCTAGCAATGAATTATTATCATTGTGATTTGATTTTTGAGAAATCACAGAATCTTAATTGGGGCAGGATTATGGGTATATTTTAGAGAGCGCAAAGTATGGTATTCTCTGATTTTGCAAAATTACCCTCAACCTCTGTTAACAACTCTGCTAGCCAGGGAGAGTTGCAAGGAATGCCAATGATAAAGCAGTCATAGTAGGTTGTCTTGGAACCCAAGGCGAAGTGTGTGTTTTTTGGCCAGTTTGCCCAAACATTGCTCTTATCTCAAGATTATTTCTTCTGTGTTGTGAACACTCATAATCTTTCATTTATTTTAAGACTAATCATGTATTTAAATTACATGTTGTGATGAGGGGTGTTGCTTCTTCTAGACACCAAATAACAAAGTACTCTTGAAGAAAGTTTGTCATGTTTGGATGTTTGTAAAATTTAAATCTTTCAAAGTGCAGTGGATAAGTCTTTTTCATAATAACTAAAATTACATTACTCAACACATTTTTTTTTTAAAGATAATTTCCCTTTGCTTTTGAAATCCCATTTTTTCTGCCAGTCTAAATTGAATTGAGCTGTAATTCCCTGAAAGATGAAATACACTGAAATATAACAAACATGCTTACGTGTTAATTAAATAAGGACCACAACTGCTTTATGTCATTATGGGAGTTTGTCTGCTATCATGAGGGATTGAAAGAGAGTTAGAAAGAGGTAAAGAAAGAAAGGGAGAGTGTCTGAGACTGAGGCAGCTAGAGATTGTGGCACAACTCTGAATTTAGTGTAGGTACTTCAAAGTGCAATAGAGTTTTTGTGTTTGTTATATAGTGCTTGATATTTGTGTACAAAATACGTTTTTTCCAAAGATGGTCCCATTTTGTGGTGATGAGGTGAATTTCTCTGATCACTCAATTTTAGTGACTTGTGGAAGCCCAAATAAGAAGTAAGGTCCTTAGGCCCCACAGATGGCAAGTGGGGACTACGCCACATCTCGTGTATTTTGCAGGAAGACTTTTAGACTATTTATGGATTCTTACTTTCAACCTCATTCAGTGATGATTCATTTGAAAAGATATATGCGTCTTTTGTACTGGAGGATTCATCAGTGCAGTTTAGAGCCTTTTTGGGCACTGTATTTGCATTAAGTAAGTTTGGTGGGTGTTTTTAACGGTTCTGTGTGTTCAAAACAACCTTAATTTGGTTATCGTAAGATTGCTCGACTCATTTTGCGCACCCCTATTTTCGGTTCCCACACTTCTACCCCCAAAAGCATACATAGTCGACTAACCTATATATTTGACTTGCTCAAGATTAGTTGATCAAACATTCTACCACCAAAGAAAGGTTGTTTTAAACACTGCATGCCTTTTCTAAATACATTGCATATACTGTCCTGCCTTTTCAACTAGCTCTGAGAGTAAAAACAATTGTAAACTGTGGCAAGCCAGAAGAAAGCCTTGCACCAGATGACACGTTATCAAAGGCCTGTCTCACCCTAATGCTAAAAGGGGAGTTCCCTTCCTAACAAACTAAACTATACTGAGCATGGTTAGAAATTGAGGGGCGCTGGGAGCTATTTAGCTCCTGCTTGTAACCCAGAAAAGCCTGCTTAGCCTACTAGGAGCTACTTCTGGCTCCACAGATCATCTAATACCGTACAAGCTGACCTATGTGACATTAACTCTGCACGTTTGGGATACAATATAAATAAGCGTTATGTTCCATCTAAATAAAGCATATATGACATATGTTCATAAATAATGGGCAAAATGTTCCGTTTGCATCTAACGTGGAAGTTAGATTTGCTGAACTATATGTACTAGTTCCTCGTTCCCCAGTGGTAGCTCCTGCTCACTGGTTAATGTTGGATACCAAGGAACTGCTTTTAGCTCCTGCTCATCTAATCTTACTTTCAATCCCTGCTAAAGTGCTCATCAATAGTCAAAATAACAAAAATGGTCCTCTGTCCAAAACCTATCCTCTAAACTGGCCCTACCACCAGTGCTCCAGATAGGTGGGAGTATTTTACTCCCTATTTTTAAACTTTGAGAGTAAATGTGATTTCAAGAGAGTAAAAATGACTTTTCTCTTTGGCAAGAGAGTGAAATGTATGCGACATCCAGCCGACGTGCAATAACTGTATGGCGATCATTACCATTTCTGCATTGTGACAGAATACACCTTTCATTATTTCTCAAAGGTCTGGCCATTTGATCTCTTCTGTATATATTTAAATGTTGAAAACACAGAAACCTAGCCAATTATATAGTAAAGCAAACATGATTGTATTGTGTGTTTTGAGGTTTGATAGCAGAATTGTCTTTTGATGTTTAGTGAAAGTCCTCATTTCCTGGAGCTATTACTACCTAATGTTATGCCAATGTTATGATACAACAGTGCAGAGAGACAAGGACTCCATGCTAAATTCAATACCTAATATCATGGTCAAATTGTTATTTATATGGTGCTTTTGGCAAAGCGCTGTAGATGGAACATATTTGTCACAATTATCACCAAACCGAAGTTGGTACTCCTTTATCAACCTCAAAATGATGAAAGGCTGAGTTGGGCTTGCTGGGATTCGAACCTGCAACCTACAGATCATGCAGAGATCGCAGCAACGAGAACTCAATCGGCTGAGCTATTTTATTGGTTATCATCCTTCAGAGGTCGGTAAACCGATTATCGACTGAGGTATAATAATCACAGTGCCTAGAAGTTGGACGAATCATGTATGAAGTGCTACATAAAGTTAAATACCTATCTGGATTATCACAGGGACAGGTTTTGCTGAGTTTCTTTTTCAATTACAAATGTAACTTTAATTTGTTTGTTTTTGACTAGTGCTTGCACTTCCTGGAGAGTCAGGTTTTGGATGTTTTAATTGTAATTTTGAAGATTGGACAGGTTATAACACCTGTGATTGGAGTAATGACAATCACTCACTATTGTGAGCAAAGACTCTGCTGCCACTGACCATTTATAGGAATGTACCCCATTGACTGCAAAGTTGAATGGTTGTAAACTAGACCGTTCTTAGCAACAGTTGTGAGTACTTACAATTTGTTGGTCTCTGAAGTTGAAGAATAACAAGTGTGTCCCGCAGAGTTTCCAGAGGCCAGAATCTATCCTCAGTGCACCCCGGGGGCAGCACCCTCGGGGAAACCCTTGTGGGGAAGAAAACCCATGACTGACAGGCAGAAGTGGCTCTCTGCAGTGCTGTGTAGAAGATTGTTGTAATTGGATCCTGTTGCAATGGTTAGCGAGGAATGCTGGATCCTGTAGTGAAAGGTGAGTAGGTTGTATGAGGAACACGAAGCAATTCGGATCTGGTGCTGCTGCTCTAAACTGGATTTTGAGCTGGCGGAATCCAAGGAGGCAGGAGATGGTGAGGAAGGGAAGGAATGGGAGGCATGTTAGGAGGGAAACGAACCCAGAGCTTACCGGGATAAGGCGGAGAGGAGGCACAAAACAACTGAAAGGAATAAGCAACAGGTGGAACGGAGACGCAGTGGAAAGGCAGGTAAGCAAACGGTAATAAAAGCAAAGAAAAAAGGAAAGTGCGAAGACCAGAAAGCTTGCGGTATGAGGAAGACGAGCTGGTGGTATAAGGGGGGAAGGAAGGATAGAAGGTAGCCGGACACTAGACAGGATAGGGTAAACAGGGTAGGCAGGGACTGGCAGAAAGAGGGAACAGAAGTAGAAAAGAAGCATAGAATGGGGAAGAACAGAAGTAATGAATCGGAACAGAGAGAAGCGAAATTCATTAGAACAGCACCTAAGCCAAAATAAACGGTAGGCGTAAAGGCAATGCTGCAATGGATGAAGTAGCGACACACCTACCTATTCCCAATGGTGTGACTAAATAGGAACTGTGGGAATCAGCGGTCGCCATCTTGGAGGAAGACTAGACCAGTAAATGGTGCCTTTGGAGATGGAGTCAAGGCGGCGCCATCTTGATTTCCACTTTAAGTACCGTGGATGATTTTTTCTTCAGCCCATCCAGAAAGAATGGGAGGTTTTCCTAACAACCCTGTATACTCATTTTACACACTGTTTTTATAATTAGAGTGTACATTAAATTGTAAGTGTAAAAATGATCTGCCTCTGCATGATTATGCACACAGCACAGGAACTCTTAAAAATACAATTGTGCAATACTGGTTTTCTTTGACTGGAGAAAAAAATCATAATTTGTTACAAAAGATGAATTCTCAATGGCAACTTAGTTTTCCATTGTATTAATTATACAATCCTAAAATGCTAGGAAAATAAATATGCACAGTGCTTCTGTTTGCTACGAAAATAAACATGCACAGTGCTTCTGTTTGCTACATGAGCATCTACACACAACACAGCAGAAGCAGAATGGAAAGAAACCATTCCCTTTATCACAGTGTGCAGTTTCTTTTTTTGAAAGACTTCAGAGAAATGCATTGTTTCAGAAGCTTTTCTTCATGGCTTGCAATTACATCCATATAGATAAAAATCAAAAGAAGCATTCAAAATCAAGCTTTCTGGTTCCTGTCCAGTAACCTGATCTTTGCACTGCCCTCTGCTCTAAACTTGTGTGTAAATTTACGCAGGTAAATAAGAAAGCTGTTGTATTTACAAGACTTTCATGCATAAAAAGGCCTAGTACGACCCTTATCTGGAAGCCTGCCTGCCTGCCACTTAGAAAAATATAACTGAAAAACTAGGCAGAGTGTCCTGCCTTCAGACTTGTTCACCCTAATCTCTTTCAGGGTTTCCAGGAATCCCTGAAAGGAATTCCTCAGGAATTTTGAGGGGAATGATTATCTGAAGAAAACATTTCTCCCTTGTTTAACAGTTCTTGAACATATGTTAAAGTTCTAAACGTTACCCAAGTTTGCAAAATAAAGTCTCAGGTTCCTGAGAAGGTCAAATGTTCAAGTTGCTGTAGGTGAAGGGATGCCTCCTTAATCCCTCTCTGCCACTTGGGAGGGTTTCTCCCAACTAGGTTCATCTATTTTCTGCCTCTGTGTACCCTTGAACTGGTTCTTCACTTGTCTTTTTGGGCCCCTCTGCCTCTCTTGAGTTTCTCTGTCGCAATGTCTCACTTATCTCCCAAGGGTATTCGTAACCCCTCTTTTCATATGTCTCTCTTTTGGTTCTCGATAGTTTCTGTGCATTGTTTGGCTGATTGCAGTATTCCTGTTTCTCCAGCATGGGGTCTGGCATGGATTCACATGCTCATGAATATTCCCCGTCGTCAGGCTGGGAATCCTCGGTAAAGAAAAAATCAGTATCAGTTTCGTTTCTGATCTGTCTTTCGTAGTAGTAACCAATCACTGATCTCTGTGTCATACTGACCACCGCCAATGACTGCCCTCTACCTAAGCCCCGCCTCTGGCAGCCATCTTCAGATTTTTACCGCACGTTCAAGTGTTGGGATCCTCGTGCTATTGCTCTCGAGCGTTAGTGCTTTTTTCACGTTTTTTCTCAGAAAAATTTCTCTTTTTTCGGTCAAAAGAGCCTCAAGCTCCACCGTTTCTTCATCCGATCAACGGGGACCCGTGTCGAATTCGTCTACGCCCCTCAAGGGTGAAGATTTCGTCGAGCCACGCTTTTGGAGGACTCTAGAAGTTTCTCAGGCCCAGGAGAAGGGAAGCTCGACGCCCGGAAAGCTGTTCAGGGTCTGCCCTGGATGCCAGCTTCAGAATGTCTTTAAGGAGGACGAACACTCCCTTTGCCTTTACTGCCTACATGAGGACAAGACGCACGTGGAGAAGGACTGTGCGTTTTGCGGCAATATGTCGGAGCGGACCATGAAGGACCGCCATCAACGTCTCGCCAACTGGCTGGAAGGAAAGAGCCCGTCAGGCGAGAAGAAGAAGGAGTCCGAGCGGTCTTGTAAGACCTTTGAGGGCGCCCCGGCGACGGGGGTCCAACAGAAGGCCAAGCACCGCGAGTCCGCTGGCACCAGGAGCGCCGAACGGTCGGGCTCTACGGGCGCCAGGCAGGGCGCATCCTCCCCGGCGCCATCAACCACGAGCCAACGCTCTGGCTCGGGTAAGAGGAAGGCCGAGCACCCGGCGAAGCTCCTGGAGAGACCCCGGTCAAGCTCGAAGGCCCCATCGGAGGGGGAACGAGGCGGTGACCCTCCCCCCAAGGAGAAGACGGTGAGCGCACCTAAGGTGGTGAAAGCCTTAATCCACCCGGCCAGGGCCTCTATCGAGACAGTCGCGGCGGCCCTGGCTCAGCCTGTGGAGGCTACACCAGTGGTGGCGACCTCGGGGCCCAGAGTCTCCCTGCCACTGCGAAGGGTGTCCTCTTTCATGCCCATCGACAGGACCCCCGTGAAACCTCTGACGGAGAAGAAAAAGGGGGGGCAGGAGGTCGTCGTGGATTCGGCCTCAACCTCTGAGGAGGAGCTGATCGAAGTCTTAAGCCACGGCGTTGGCGTGGAAGAAGACCAGCCCGTCGGGAGGGACCCCGACGTAGGAGACGACGAGAATGTCGAGGGTGCCGACGGGGCTCCTGACCGCCCGTCGGACTCCCCTCAACCAGTGCCGCAAGACAACTCGGTGGCCATTTTGTTGGCTATACAGTCCTTATGCTCGGAGATAAGGACGAGACTGCCGTTACCACCAACGGAGGAACCGCTCTCGACGGGGGACCCGGAGCCAAGCCCTTCTGGGAGCCCTCCCCCTAAGAGAAGAAGGATTCATCCTCCACCTCCTTTTCAGCCATCGCGCCCTGTTCAGCCCTCCTCCCTGTCCACGACACGTGGGGATGATACGGGGACTGACACGGCCGCGACGGGTACAGACGACGAGGTTTACGACAAGGATCTCCCGTCGTCACCTCCCACCCGGGCTTCCCCGCCCGATGAGATTGGATCGTTTCACTCCATGATCGCCAGGGCATCTGAGCTTTTCCAGCTCTGCCCGGAAGAGAAGAAGAAGGAAGGTTTCCTTTATCAACGGCACGAGACCAAGAGGAAGACGGTCCTCGCTGTACCTCTACTAGACGATATTTGGGATGAGGGCCTCGCCCTCCTCAAGAACCCATCCACGACGCCGGCTAGAAGGGATCGGTACGAGAAGAAGACCCCGGCCTCAGTCGTCTCCGCGGCGGCCAGGAACAAAGCGGGGGGGGGTGCGGCCTCTACGTCGACCTCCCCGCCGGACGGCGAGGGAAAGAAATTAGACACGATGGGACGCAGAGTCATCGACTACGATTAAGGCGGCCAACGCCTTGGCTATCGTAGCCCGCTACGACAGGGAGTTGTGGTACAAATTGGCCCCCCTCCTGGACTTCCTACCAGACGACAAGAGGGCGGAAGCCCTAGAGATCTTGCAGGAAGGAGAGGTGAGTCGGACCACGCCATTACGATTGCGACCGACATCGCTGACACTGGATTTCGCCAGTTGGGCAACGGCGTGTGCCTTAGGCGGCGTGGATGGCTCAAGGCTACTGACTTCCGTCAGGACGTGCAGACCAGAGTCTTGGACATGCCGTTCGACGGAAACAGCCTGTTTGGGAAAACAGTGGACGATTCCCTTCAAGCCATCAAGGCGGACACAGAGACGCCCCGGGCTCTTGGGGTTCTCCAGCAACGGCAGCCACCCTTTCGGAGCGGCGGAGGCAAACAGGGTGCCTCCAAAGGTTCCAGCGGCGGATTTTCCACCTACCGTCAAGCGGCCCGTTCGTCGTCACAGGAAGCTTACAGGGGACAAGGCAAGTCAGACGGACCCTGCCGTTGTCGCCAAGGAGGACAAGGCGGCAAAGCCTCGTCGAAGCAGGACTGAACCGGCCGTGGGTTCGGGCCCCCACCGAAGCACCCCGGTGGGAGGCCGGCTGGCGAGCTTTGTCAGCGTGTGGGAGTCCATCTCCACCGACCGTTGGGTGCTGGACGCCCTAGCTCAGGGTCACGCGCTCGAGTTTCTAAAGAGGTGCCTGCGCGTCCCCCCTGTGGCCAGGAAAGAACATCACGTCCCTCAACTTCTCTTGGAGGTAAAGGCGATGCTCAAGAAGGGCGCCATCAAGCTCGTCCCAAAGAGGCTTCGGGGCTCCGGAGTTTACTCAAGATACTTCCTCGTGAAGAAGACGGGAGGATGGCGTCCCATCCTGGACCTACGACGACTGAACAAATTCATCAAGGCACAGAAGTTCCGGATGGTCACCCTCCAACATGTCCTGGGTCAACTGGAGGAGGTCGATTTCCTGTCGTCGTTGGATTTGGAGGATGCTTACTTCCATATTCCCATCCTAAAGGGACACCGAAAGTTTCTCAGGTTCGTGGTCCAAGGGCGTCACTACCAGTTCAAAGCCCTTTCCTTCGGATTGAGGTCGGCACCCAGGGTGTTCACCAAGTGCCTCGCACCGGTGGCGGCGCAGCTGCGCCGAGAGGGCATCCACGTCTACCCCTACATGGACGACTGGCTCATCCGAGCAAAGACGAAGGAGCTCGCCGTGGAGCACACGGCAAGGACCGTCCAACTACTCACGGACCTGGGATTCTCCATAAACTACGCCAAGTCCCACCTGGTGCCTGCGCAAGACGCACTGTTTCTGGGAGCGAAGCTCGACACAGTGTCGCTTCTGGCCTCTCCGTCGGAGGAAAGGACGAGGGCCATCTTGGGCAAGGTGCAGCGGATGCTGGTTGCGGACGCGGCCAGAGTGAGGTCCATCAAGTCCCTCCTCGGAATGATGTCTTCTTGCATTTATCTCATCCGCCAGTGCAGGCTCCGGATGCGCCCGTTGCAGGAGTTCCTGGACGCGCGCTGGATCCAGACGACGGGCAGCTTCGAGGAGAGGATCACACTCGACGAGAGTTTCCGACGAGCGATCCGGTGGTGGGGCACCAGCGCGCATCTGACGGCGGGCATGGACTTCCAGACCCCCGGCCACCAGGAGACAGTGACCACGGATGCCTCCCTGGAAGGGTGGGGAGCGCACACCGAAAATCTGCACGCGAGAGGCCTTTGGCTTCCGACGGAGAAGTCCCTCCAGATCAACGTCCTGGAGCTCCGTGCAGTGTTTTGGGCCCTCAGGTCCTTTCTTCCGTCCCCTCAAGGGCAAGGTGGTGAGGATCTTCACCGACAACACCACCACCATGTTCTACATCAGGAAGCAGGGCGGTACCAGATCCCCAGCCCTGTCCAAGGAGGCGCAGGATCTGTGGCATTGGGCCGTCGCCCAAGGGATGTTTCTGGTGCCGTTTCATCTGGCAGGGATAAAAAAACACCATCGCCGACTCGCTCAGCAGAGAGCTGCGCTCGTGCCACGAGTGGGAACTCCGACAGGATCTAGTGGACCGCCTCTTCCGACGGTGGGGCACACCCCAGATCGATCTGTTCGCAACGGCGACGAACTCCAAGTGCCGGAGGTTCGCCAGCAGGTTTCCCCAGCCGAGGAGCATGGGCGATGCTTTCTCGTTACCCTGGGAGGGCCTGTTTCTATACGCGTTCCCTCCATTGCCATTGCTGATCCGGCTCATCAACCAGCTCAAGAGGTCACGGTGCAGGATGATCCTCGTCGCACCTGCGTGGCCGAGGCAGATATGGTTCCCGGACCTTCTGGACTTGTCAGCATCCCCGTCAATCAAGCTGCCAGTGGACGCGGATCTTCTCTCCAGGGAAGGAGGCGCCATCCCCCATCACGACCCGAAGTCGCTGAACTTGCAGGCCTGGCTCCTGCAGCGTTAGAGTTTGGAGGATACGACATACCGGTCGACTGCAGAGAGGTTCTTGCAAAGGCCAGGGCGTCCTCAACTCTTAAATGCTATGGGCACAAATGGAAGAGGTTCTCTGTCTGGTGCCACGCACAGAAGATTAACCCTCTACGGATTACGGCTCCCCAGGTACTGCCGTACCTTCTGACGCTGGCCAAGGCTGGATTGGCGCATGCGTCCATCAAGATTCATCTTGCTGCGATCTCCCGATACACCAAAACCACAGGGCGGACGTCTTTGTGGTCTCATCGTCTGGTGAAAGAATTCATGAAGGGACTGTTCAGATCGTTCCCGCCGGTGAAGGCTCCGGCCCCGGCGTGGGAGCTCAACGTGGTGCTGACCAAGCTCATGGGACCTCCGTTCGAGCCTCTGCACTCGGCTCCGTTGAAGTTCTTGTCGTGGAAAACAGCGTTTCTTGTGGCCATCTTCTCCGCACGAAGAGTGGGAGAGATCCAGGCCCTTTCCTGCAAGCCCCCGTACTTGACTTTTCACGACACGAGGGTAGTGCTCAGTACGCACCCCTCCTTCATGCCCAAGGTGCCGTCGGACTTCCACCTCAATGAACCCTTGGTGTTTCCTGTTTTCTTCCCGTCGCCGGCCGAAAGGACTTTGCACTCGCTGGATGTGGCTAGAGCGCTGAAGTTTTACGTGGACCGCACAAAGTGTTTTCGGAAGACGTCACAACTTTTTGTGAACTTTGGACCTGTCAATCAGGGAAGGCTCTCTCAAAGGCCTCCATTTCCAGATGGCTCTCCGGCTGTATCATGTACTGTCATCGGTTGGCAATCCGACCGCTGTCTGGCCGTCCGAGAGCCCATTCCACCAGAGCGATCGCAGCTACCAGGGCGTTCCTATATGGTGTGCCCTTGCTGGACATCTGCAGGGCTGCTACGTGGAGGTCGACGCACACCTTCACGAAATTCTACTGCGTCGATCGGGATTCCAGGGAGGAGTCCAGGGTCGGCCAAGCAGTGCTGCGCAATCTGTTCGCCTAAGGTGAGCCGGGTGAGGAGGTAAGAATTACTTAATGTTGAGTTTGATGTAATGCTTAATGTTGAGCCTTTGCCACCTCCCGTGGTTGTGCATGTGGGTACTGCTATGTATTCTTTATTCATGAGCATGTGAATCCATGCCAGACCCCATGCTGGAGAAGGAACAAGTTACTTACCTGTAACTGTTGTTCTCCAGCATGGGTCTGGCATGGATTCACATGCGAACCCTCCTGCCTACCCCTCTGCGGCTCTTCACTTGGTCATACTGCCACTTCACGTGCTACCAAATCTGAAGATGGCTGCCAGAGGCGGGGCTTAGGTAGAGGGCAGTCATTGGCTGTGGTCAGTATGACGCAGAGATCAGTGATTGGTTACTACTACGAAAGACAGATCAGAAACGAAACTGATACTGATTTTTCTTTACCGAGGATTCCCAGCCTGACGACGGGGAATATTCATGAGCATGTGAATCCATGCCAGACCCATGCTGGAGAACAACAGTTACAGGTAAGTAACTTGTTCCTTCTCTTGCTCCCATAGCCCTTAGTGTTACTTGCTTCTTTCTCTCTCTCCGGGCCATTATTGCGTTTCTCTGTCCCAATGTTTCACTTTTCCATATGTCTCTCTTGGTTCTTGATAGTTTCTGTGAGCTCTTTGGCTGATTGAAATTGGCTCATTTATCTGCCAGGGGTATTCATAACCCCCCTTTGCAGGATGTGCTCCATTGAGGTGGGGTCGCTCTGTAGAGCTTGCGTTCCCTCACCGCTGTCTGGCATTCTCGTCTGGACACAAGTAGGTTTTGCAGTCCGCTTGTCTTACTGCTCCTTGGATCCCTCATTTCTCGGGCCCCGGCCCACCATGTCCTCTGTGTGGTTGTGGTTCCAGATATGGCTGACTTTGCTCAGCCAAGGTGCTTCCAGGCACCACAAGGCAGGGGTGCGTGTGGGGACAATGGAGAAAACAATAATGCTCCTACTAGGCCTTGTGACATTCAGATCGTGCAAGTGCAGAACAAGAAGTGCTAAGGAGGGAGGTGGAGTTAGGGAGGAAGGATGGATGAGGGAGAGGGAAAGGGGGAAGTGAAGGAGGGAAGGGGCTGGGGAAGTGCTAAGGGAGCCAAGAGGCCAAGTGCCAGGGGAAAAGGGGAAGGGGTAGACTAGTGCAAGTAGGGTTGACCAGACTCTGTAAGATAGTCGGGGAAGGGTGTCCAAGGGCAAGTGCTGGTTAAAGAGGGGTTTGAGGGGGGACTGGTTGAGGAAGGCATGGCCCCAGTAACACTCATAAGGGACCAGGAACCAGTGGCAATGGTAGGTGTCATTAGCAAGAAAGGGGGAGGGGGGAAGGAGGAGGAGAAAAGAAAGATCTTGAGGGGCTTCCGGAACTTAACGAGATCCAGCTCAAGTCTGAGGAGGACTGGGAGGCCATTCCAGGGAGAGGTCCCTGCCAAAAAAAGAGATCTACCCCCACTCTCTGCTTGGAGAAACGTCTGACCTGCAGAGAGTTGGAACTAAAGGACCGAATGACTTTAGCAGGGAGGTATTTAGGCAGAAAAGGTTGGATGTAGCGGGGTCCCATGTTCCAGAAAGCCTTGTGGATGATGCAGAGGGTCTTGAATTTGATCCTTGCAGTCACCCAGAGCCAGTGGAGAGACTTTAGGGCTGGAGATAAGCAGTCCCTGGGCTAAGGGGGCGTGGCCGGGCAGCCATGTAAGAGGACATGGTTTTCTGAGTCTCCCGTTGATCCTGCAAAATCCTACGAGTTACGTGGACTGATACCGTAACGCGAGCGCTGGCAATGGAACCATGGCTACATGAAAGTAGCGTGCGCATGAAGACCTGATTTTCGTGAGGACCCGGGAAATGGAGTGATCGGCGGTTGCGAGGGGTGCATCTGTTGTGGCGAAACGGAAAAGAAAATGGCGCCGGCACCGAAACAAAGGAATTGTCTCCGACTAAACTCGAAACGAAACTGACAAAGCGGCCCCCTCGCGAATGCGGACCGCAGTGCCGGTCAACAACGCTGTGTGAAATGCGACGGACGGAGCATCGGTGAGCTCAAACTGGTTGGAGAGCTAAAGCGTGGTTGTGCCCAGGGCAGGGGCTCTATGGACGGATGGAGTGCAGAAGGTGAGCCGCGGCGCTCGGGCACTGCAGACGTGTGCATCGGGCGCCCAGACAGTTGCAGGTCTGATCGCTGAAGCGCGAACCAACGGACAGTGGGATAAACGCACCCCCCCCCACACATATCATACAAAGGGCCAATAACACGCGACATAATAAAAGCTGCACCCTGCTGACCCAGGGGTTCACGGAACATAGAGCCCGCAGGCTGGAGGCGACGGCACCGCAGCGCGAGTGACAGACGTGGAATGGGGAATGCAAGAACCAAGGCGGCGGTAAAAGGACATGGCGCTAGCGTTAGAACAAAGGAACGGCTCCCGGCCGGCGCTGGAACGGTACTGACGGAGCAGTGACTCAATGCATACAGAACGTAATCCCCTACGGCTGCGCTGCATGTAGCATGCTGGTCAAAGCACCTGCTGGCTCAGATAAACTGTAGTGATAAGGCGAGTCACTTGCCGCCTCAGAGCTGGAGCCCTAAGGACAGACAGAGTACAGAACTCGCCCAGAGCCCATCCAGGGAGCAGGAGTGAACCGCGGCGCTCGGGCGCTGCAGTTGTGTGTACAGAGCGCCCGGGTACAGGCGGCAGAGCTAACTGCTAGAGCGTGATACTAACGAACACAAGGGCAACACACTAGCCCCCTTCCCGACCCCCCCATACACATAGTATGGGGGGAGAACAATAAGCCACAACAAGGACGCTGCACCCTGCTGGGCTGGAGGTGCATGGTAAGCAGAGCCTGCACACCTGAGGCAACTGCATATAACTGGACCGCGCAAACCGGACGGGCGCTGAACCTTACTGAAGGGTGATGAGAGGTTGCCAGGACCACAGACGGCTGGAAACACGACCAGTCTGAACTTCTGGGTCCCGCAGGACACGCAGGGGTGCGGGCCCGGTTGCGATATGGCTTGCAGACAGCGGTAGTGCAGAGTGGTATACTGCCAGGAAGCCTACAAGAGACATATACACCGATGTGACCCCTCCAGCTGGAGGACTTGATAAATGCAGAAAGCCGCGCTGGGGTGCACTCAGCAGCAGAAGCTGTGACCCGGCCCTTGGGGTCGAAGGTATAGATACTACAAGCTGCTTGCCTGGGTCTCACCCCCGTGCAGCTCAGTCAACAAAAACGGTAGCCTGGGGGAGACACAAGGGAAAGGCATTTATTGAGCAGCACACAAACCATGGATGCCTAGGGTTGCAAGATGCAATTTCTGAGAACATTATGGTCGACGCCGACAGAGGCCACAACACAAGGTGGAGGTCTGCAGCTGTGAAACGAGGGTGATGTAAGGTGAGCCGGGTGCACGCATCACCGAGAAGGGATGGCTGGTCCATAAAGGTCACTAATCCAAGCGGACCCAAAATACGTGAGAGTACACAGCCCATTCTTATAGTGCAACGGACTACGTGGGAGGACACAGCCCATTCTAGAAGTGGGGTGAGTGACAGGGACACATCTGAACATAGCTGGAACGACCCCGGTCACGTCGAGAGTGGATTGGCGCAATTTCTGCTTGCTTTTCGTTTGTTCTCCCTTTCCTGCAAGTGAGGTGGCGCCGTTGGCCCACGCTCGAATAGCAGTTCAAGATGTCTAACAAACCCGTCCGTCCCAAAAACAAACAACCAACCCTGGAGGCGTATGCCAAGACGACCACCGGAGCGGAAAGTAGCAAGAATGAGGACATTACTGCTGCAGTGGCAGAAACACCGGGCACGATCCAAGAAGTGCTGGCAGCGATTGCAGACTTGAAAATCGCCTGGGAGACCAAACTTGGCCAGGCCATGAACGAATTGCAAGTGGGTCTGGACCTTAAAATTGGTGCGGTCCAGGAGGAAGTCAATCTGTTGAGACAGGACGTGCGAACGCTTGCGGAACGAACTGGGAACCTGGAAAAAGAGATGGCCCCAAATACGGCGGCATGTGCCGCCCATGGATCGGAACTGCATGCCCTAGTGCAGCGTGTGGGTAACCTAGAGGACAGAGCGGAAGAGGCGGAAGGACGCGCCAGACGCAATAATATCCGTATTGTTGGCCTGCCGGAAGGAATGGAAGGGCCTAACCCAACGGAGTACGTAGAATCCATGCTCCTGCAGGAAATAACGGGCGGAGCACTGACCCAGGGGTTTGCAGTTGAGAGAGCGCATAGGGCCTTGACAAGGAGACCGCCCCCGGGTGCCCCCCCGCGACCGCTGATTGCAAAGATCCTGAACTATCGGGATCGGGAAAAGATTTTGGAATTCTTCCGAAAGGGGGGAACGATTGAAAGGGGGTCAGCGAAGATAACGGCGTACCCGGACTACACCTTGCACGTACAGCGTAGCAGAATGAACTTCGGGGCGGTAAAAAGAAGGCTAAGAGAGGCCGGTCATCGATATATGTTGCTCTACCCTGCTAAACTGAAAGTGTTCCACAGGAACAAAACTCTTTTTTTTGAAACCCCGGAGAATGCTATGGACTGGCTGGACATGCAGGGCCGCCCCCAGGAACAGGACGTCCAGTCGGCAACAGGAGAAGATAAGTAGCAAGTGGCGGGGCCATCTCTGGGGACTCGTCAGATGACACTGGGACTAGAATATAGTATTAAACAGAGCTCGCGTAAATAATGTTGCAGCTACATATAGTGACAAGGTACTTAAACATAGAGATAAATAAAGCTTGAGGGAACTTGCTGTAGTAAATATGCGCTGGTAGAATCCGTTGGAAGTAACTTTTAAATTTAGACAAGGGGGAGCTCCCTGGAACCATTCCTTAAACCCCGTAGTAGTATATTTAGGTAGGTCACTGTTAGACCGGTGACGCCCCGCGGGGTCCTGGTCCTCGGTTCCGAGACAGGACCAGACGCGGGTGGGCCTGAGATCCAGGGATGGAGCTGGGCTTTTGTAGGGGTAGGGTAGGGTGGTGGGAGGGAAAGGGTTGTGTGCAGTGGGGTGGAGTTTGGGGAAGGGGGAGGGAAAGAGCTGTTGAGAGTGGGAGTGCTAAGAGCCGGACAATGGGCCATCAGGGGAGACATTGGTGTGGAGAGGAAGGTGGAGAAGAGGTACTCCGAGTAGATGGCGTCGGGTAATCTCAGAGTGGTGACCTGGAATGTGCGAGGCCTTAATAGTTATCTGAAACGCAACAAAGTGATGATGTACTTAAAGAGAATGCATATAGATATAGCCTTGCTACAAGAAACCCACCTCACCAAGGAGAGATTGGAGGTGGTTAGAAGAAAATGGAAGGGGAGTGTCATAGGTGCCACTTATTCGGCATTTTCAAGAGGAGTGATCACCTGGGTGGCACCGCATGTGCCATTCCAGTTGCTCAGCTCGACTATAGACCCGGAGGGCAGAATGGTGGTGGTGGCTGGGATCCTGGAAAATAGGGAGGTGAACATAGTTAATCTGTATGCCCCTAACCATGACACAGCGGCATATTTCAGGTCCCTATACAATAAAATTAGCCCCCTGGTGGGCGGTGCGATGCTGTGGGGAGGGGACTTTAATTGTACCCTAAACCCCAGGATCGACAGATCAGATGACAAATTAAGGAAGCCAGCGCCAGCGGCCAAAACATTGAAGACCCTATTGACAGACCTCGGTCTAGAGGACGTGTGGAGAAGGCTACACCCGATGGACAGGCAGTATTCACACTACACAGCGCCACACGATCTACACACAAGGTTGGATTACGTGTTTGCTGCTGCGGATATAGCTAGGGAAATGGTGGGGGCCGAATATAAGGCCAGGGTATTATCCGACCATTCGCCCCTGGTGGTAGAGTGGCAACACCGACCCCCTAGAGCGCGAATCCCGACATGGAGGCTTAGGACAGAGGCCCTACGGGATGCGGAATTTCGCGAGGATCTGAGGGTGGCTATCGAGGAATACTTCGAGATTAACACGGGCAGTGTACGCTCTGTGGGAACAATATGGGAGGCATTTAAGGTGGTGGTGCGAGGGGTAGCTATATCAAAATCTAAAGGGCTCCAAGAGGGTATCGAACGGGAACTGCTGGTAACAGAAAGAGAGTTAGAGGGCCTTAGCCGCGAAGTGGGGACTGCCCGGGAGAATAGTGCTAGGATAAAAGACCTACAGTTGGCCTGTAGTGAACTCTGGGATAGATTATGCAAATTGAATTACAAGAAATACACGGAAAGGGTACATGCAGGGGGGGACAAGCCAGGTAGACTACTGGCCTGGCTGTACAAAAATGAGACTCCCCGTTCAGCGATCAGAGAGGTCAGGGATGCGGATGGGCGAACTTATAACACCCAAGAGGGGGTAAACGGGGAGTTCCTTAAGTACTACAGGAGGTTGTACGAGGATACAGATGAGGATATGAGCCAAGAAATACAGGAAACAATAGAGGATGCGGGGCTGCCCACCTTGGATGATCTAGAACGAGCAGACTTAGACGCCCCCATCACTGCAGACGAACTGGAGGTGGTGATCCAGCACCTCCCCACATGCAAATCGCCCGGTTCGGATGGATTACCCAGTGAATTTTATAAAACATACAAGCTGGAGATACTCCAGCCGCTGCTGGCCATGTTCAATGAAGCCTACGAGAGGGGGGAGCTGCCTGCGTCCCTCCGCGAGGCGGTTATCGTCCCGCTCCTGAAAACAGGTAAGCCGGACACGGAATGTGGATCCTATAGGCCCCTGTCCATGCTCAATCAGGATAGTAAAATACTTACGGCAGTGCTAGCCAATAGACTAAAGAGGGTAATTGGTAAGCTGATACACCCAGACCAAACGGGTTATGTCCCCGGCAGGAATATCACAGACAACCACAGGAGGCTGCACCACATCATTGATCAGACTGAGAAAGACCCGTGCGAGATGGCCATTGTGTCGCTGGACGCAGTTAAGGCCTTTGATTCGGTGCGGTGGCCGTGGCTAAAGGCGACCCTGAAAGGATACGGAATGGGCCCAGGATATATGAGATGGGTCCAGCTGCTATATAGCTCCCCGATGGCAAGAGTCAAAACGGGACCCACAATCTCCGAAAAATGGCAACTCAGCAGGGGGACCAGACAGGGGTGCCCCTGGTCACCCATGTTATACATCCTGGCATTAGAGCCGCTAGCAATATGCTTGCGGCAACAATACGGGGAGGTGGGGATCCGCACAGCGGGGGGCACACATCTGATTTCACTGTATGCGGATGATATGCTTCTCTACCTGCGCTACCCGGAAGAAAACCTGCAGTATGTATTGGAGGTGTTGGATCGTTATGCCACCCTCTCGGGTATATTTGTGAATCCAGAGAAATCTAGCTTGTTCCCCTTGGGAGGGTATAGGGGCACCCCATTAACGGGGCTGCCCGTCCTGCGGATACCCTGGCAGACCGAGACATTCAAGTACCTGGGTGTGAACATTTATCATAAGATAGAGCTCGAACATAAGCACAACACCGAAAAGGCTGTTGAGGGTATTAGGAACAGCATGAGGTTCTGGTCCAGGTTGCCCCTAGCTATGATGGGAAGAGCAGCGCTGCTCAAAATGGTCGTTCTGCCCAGACTCTTGCACTTCTTTTTGAACGTCCCATACCTGATTCCCAGACGTTTTTTTGTGAGACTCCATAGCATATGTAGAGGCTTCATATGGGGCAACTCCAGGAACAGGGTGGCCCTGTGGAAGTTACAGAACTCTTGCGATAAGGGGGGCATAAACCTGCCAAACTTTGAACTGTATTACTTGGCGGGGCAGCTGTTATATGTGGCCAGGTGGCTGTCTGCAGAGGACTCAGCGGAAGCCAGACTCTTGCAGGGTGACTCAGCCCCATATTTTCTAAGAGAGACAGTGTGGATACATAAAACTAGGATGGCACGGAGGGGGAGACTATTGGAGCTGGGCTGGGAAATTTGGCATAGAACATGGAAAACAGTAAGTGACCCGGACCCGTTTTCATTGCAGGTCCCACTGGTGGCCCTATGCGGGAATGACCCCCAATTGCTGGAAGCAGTTCGCAGATACTGGGAATCAGTGGGTCTAGCCACCCTTGGAGATTTACTGCGGGAAGGAGAGGTGCTGGAATTTCAGAGACTACAGGAGGAGACAGGGGTGCACAGCGGCCAATATATAACATACATCAGGCTGTTGAAACGGGTTAGGGGGAGGTGGCCTGAGACGGTGCTAGCGGAAGAACCTGATGCTTCCCTGGAAATGATGTACGATGTCTCAGAGGGTGGACATGAAATATCCAGGATATATGAGCTCCTAAGGGCAAAGGTAGAGAGGGAGTTATCCCAGTTAAGGCATGATTGGGAGGAAGAAATTGGAGAACCCATGACTGATGGGCAATGGGACAGAGCTCAGAGGTATCATAAGAAGGTGTCCAGGAATGCGAGACTCCAGCAGATTCAGCTGTATGTCACTCACAGAGCTTACCTGACCCCTGGGAGAATTGCCAGGTTCGGAGGCTCAACTATACAGAAATGCCCTAGGTGTGGAGAGGAGGAGGCAGGGTTGCTACACATGTTCTGGGCTTGCCCAGAGGTGCATAAATTCTGGGAGGAAATAAAAATGAAAATGGATGGCGGAGGTGTAAAGCTGGATGTGGGGTCTGCGGGGGCATGCATGCTTGGGAATTTCCCCAGGCCACGTAACTTTAAGCATCTTAATAAAATGAAGGATCTGGCATATGTCCTGGCCAAGCGCAGAATTGCAATGTGTTGGAAGGCGGCCCATAGGCCTAGAGTGGAGATGTGGTGGGCGGACCTCATGAGATGGGCAGAAGCGGAAACTGTGGTTTGGTTTGAAGCTATCACCAGGGGGGGAGGAGAGGAAGTGGGACCCCTGATGGCCTGGAGGCAACTGGTGACCACGTTGACTGCCCCTCATCAGGTCAGTCGCGAATCGGAGAACTCAGATGAGTCAATAAGCTCTGAGATTCCCGAAATAACTCATGCGGATGGTACCGATAGTACGGCTCAAGTTTGAGGGGAGGGGGGGGGGAAACTGGAAATATATATTGCATTGAATTGACACTGAATGTTTTAAAAAGTTGTAATGTTTGGTGTGTTGTTATTTTAAAAAAAAATAAAAATTGTTTAAAAAAAAAAAAAAAAAAAGCAGTCCCTGGGCTTGAGACCAAGGCTAAGTCTTGCAGTCCTATCCTGGATTAGTTGAAGAGGGCGGATGGAGGAAAGAGGCAGGTTGAAGAAGAGGCTGCTGCAATAGCCCAGCCCGGAGAGAACCAGAGCTCTAGAGACATTGAGTTTCTGGGGTAAGGTGAGGAATGGGAGAATGCCTCTGAGAAGGTGAAGCTGATAGTGGGCCTTCTTGGTATGGTCAGCAATATGAGGAGAGGAGGAGAGAGAGGAGTCGAAGATGACACCCAAGTTTTTTGCCTCACACAAGGGTAAGGGCCCATGGAGGGTTGCCAGAGAGTAGGAAGAAAGGAGGGGGCAGGAGTCTCAATGAGAGGGATCTCAGTCTTACTGGCATCAAGGGAGAGATCGTTAGCAGCACACCATGCCTGAATAGCAGTCAGACAGTCGTGAATGAAAGAGGAGGAGGAGGGGTGGAGCTTAAAGGAGAGCTGTATATCATCAACATAACACTGGAAATGAGGAGAGAAGGTGGATATCAAGTGGGCAAGAGGGGTAAGATAGTTGTAGGAGAGAAAGAGGCCCAGTTGGACCTGGGAGGGTCAATTAGAAAGGAGAGCGGTCAACAAGTCCAGTGCCCGGTCTGTGATGCCAAGGGTGTTGCAGAGCCAATTTATGAGGATGGTATGATTGACAATGTTGAAGGCAGAGGACAGGCCAAGGAGAATGAAAGCGGAGGGAGAGTTGAAATCGAGGTTTGAGTGCAGGTCTTCACAGGTGTTCAGGAGGGCAGTTTCCATGCTGCCTCTGGCTGCTCTAAAGCCAGACTGATGTTCGTGATGACAGCTAACAGATTCAGTGTGAAGGATTAGTTTGGAGATCACCAATTTCTCCAATCCAATCTCCTCTTCTTTGATAGGCGCTACCCTCACTTCATCAATTTCATCTCATCTCCTGCTGTCCCCTCCACTCCCCCCTTGGCTACCTTGCCCCCTTTCTCTCCTCCTCCTCTGCCCCTCCTAGGGGTCTTTCTCCTCCGCAGGGCATACCTCTGATCTGTACCCCTCCCCGGAAGGTCTTTAAGGCTGGCAACCTTCTTCATATTGCCACTCTCAACTCTCGCTCTGCTGTCAAACACTCCTCTGACATCTGCCACCTCCTTGAATAACTAGACCTTGATGTCCTTGGTCTTACTGAGACATGGTTCACGGCCAACTCTGTCACAAGCTTTGGCACTCTCTTCCCTGATGGCTAAAAGATCCTCTCTGCACCCAGATCCTCTCGGTCCGGTGGAGGGGGCTGGGGGGGTAGCCCTGATCTTTCCTAAGAGGATTCCTGCCTCTCTCATTCCTACTCAGACCTACCCCTCTTTTGAATGCCTTGTCTGTAGGCTCTCTCTCGCCTACACATTCTCTTACTTTGGCTACCATCTGCCGGCCTCCTGGTCAAATCATCTCATTTCTCTAGAGTGGGCGGACCTCTCCTCCTCCCCTCTTGGCCTCTGCCACTCAACGCCTATCCATTTAGACTCTCCTTGTGCCACCTCTGTACTCTTCTGTGACCTCTGCGACTCCCTCTCCCTGTCCAACCTCCCCTCTAGCCTGACTCACTCTGCAGGGCACACACTCAATGCCTTGATCTCCTCTGACCCCCCCCTTCCATCCCTCTCACCACTTCTATCTCCTGTGGTGATCATTCCCTCCTCTCCTCTCATCTCTCCCTCTCTTCCCCCCAAGCCAAGCCTACCCCATCATTGCCACCTACCTTCTCGGACATCCGGCCCATGAAGTGTCAGTTGAGGCTTTCGCTGCCACCATCTCCCCCCACCCCCTGCACCGCTGGCTGTCTCACATCCTGACACAGCCCGGTCTCTGCTCTACTCTTCAATTTCTGATACTCTTGATGCTCTTGCCCCTGTCATGAGGATGCGTTTGAAGTCCAAAGCCAAGTGCAATTCCTGGTATGACTCCCACCTATCTACATTTAAACATAAGTGTAGGGCGGCTGAGAGGTAATGGAGGGCTTGTTGTTCATCCTCTGACAAACTGGCCTGTCGCCTGCTCCAATGGCAATACCGACTCTCTGTCCTCCCCTACAAGAGAGTCCACATTCAAGCCCATGTCTCTGCAGCATCTAACAACTCGGACAAACTCTTTAAAATCTGCAAGGAGCTGGCCAACCCTGCTGCAGTCTCTACCCCTCCTGTTGCCTCCCAGGCTCTTTGCAATGCCCTTGCCTCTCACTTTATCTCAAAACCCCAGGACATCCTGTCCACCCTCTACTCCCCAACCCCTCCTCTCCCCTCTCCGTCTGTGCTTGCTGACCCTCCTTCAGCCAAACCCCCCCCCCCCACCCTCCTCGTCCTTTCCTCTTTTCTCCCCTGATTAGGTCGCTAGACAAGTCTGATCTATGAATGCCTCGTCTAAACAGGTTCATCTCTGTTCCTCTAAAACCATCAAGGACCACATTGACACCCTTGCTCCGCCCTTTGATGATTTTTGCAACCACTCCTTTGCCTCAGGATCCTTCCCCTCCCCACTGAAGCACCCCCTTGTGCATCCTCTTCTCAAGAGTCCCACAGCTAATCCTTCTTGTCTGGCTAACTATAGCCCAATTCCCATTACTCCATTTTGGGGAAAACTCACGGTAAAGCTGGCCATTTTTCAGCATAACCGTTATTCGATTCTATTGTCTGTCTCCATGACCACCAGTACGGCTTCAGAGCTCTCCTGAATATCCGTGAAGATCTGCTCTCCAACCTTGCCTCTAACGTTCCCTCTGTCCTCATCCTACTCGATCTCTTCTGCCTTCGAAACGGCCAACCATACCATCCTTCTCAATGATCAGGCTCTGGCCTGGCTGACCTCTTTCCTCTCTGATCGACCCTTTGGGTCCTTCCTATCATCTATCTCCCTCTCTACCTGTTGTCTTCCCCAGGGGTCTAACCTCTCGCCCTGACGTTTAAACCAATACCTGGCAACTCTCGCCCACTGCTTTGCCATTTTCTGCTCGAATTTCCAGTGCTACGCTGACGACAACTCATTTTCAGGCTGCCCTCGGCCACCTCCTCTCCCTCTCTCATCTCTGATTGCCTAACTGCCTTGGCCCTCCTCCTACCCCCACCTGCGAGGCTAAGAACCTCAGGGTCATTTTTGACTCCACACTTTCCTTCTCCACCCACATCTCTGATGTCTCTAAAAAGTCAAACTTCCTACTGCATCTTCTCAGAGGTACTCTGCCTTTCCTCTCCTTCCCCCAGAAGCTCACTGTCTCCCAAGCTCTGGTTCTCTCTAGGTTGGACTATTGTAGCAGCCTCTTTCTAAATCTACCTGCCTCTACTCTCTGCCCTCTGCAACTAATCCAGAACAGGACTGCGAGACTTGTCCTTGGCCTCAAGCACTTGGATCGTATCTCTCCAGCTCTGAAATCTCTCCATTGGCTCCCAGTGGATGCAAAGATTAAATTCAAAACCCTCTGCATTGTCCACAAGGCTTTCTGGGGCCTGGGTCCAAAATACCTTCAGCTATCCCTCCGCAAATATCTCCCCTCTCGAGCTCTTCACTCCTCTACCTCTAATTCCCTCAGGGTCAGTCATTTTTCAAAGAAACAAGCTGGGGGTAGATCTATGTCTTCGGCTCGGGCCTCCCTATGGAACAGCCTCCCTGCCACTCCAAAACTTTAGGAGAACCATCTCCGGTTCCTGAAGCACCCCAAGACTTTCCTTTTTGCTTCTGCTCCCCCTCTCCACTGCTGATCTGTTCTCTCTTGGCACCGTACACCTGGCCACCCTCTGTCTTCCGGGCTGAGGTACCTGCTCACCCTGCCACTGCCTCCGGGACACCCCTCTCGCTGGGGTCTGTATCTGTACCCATACAACGCCCCCCTTTTTCTTCCTGCACTTATCAAGACCTACCCTGTCGGTTACATGTGTTAATATCTCGGCAGTAATATCGCCATACAGAAATATTGCCATATTATTGCAGCTATATTAAGCCATGGAACCTGCGGGGGACACCCCCGCAACCCCTGTATTTTAAAAGGAGCGGGGGACACCCCTCAATCCCGCTCCCAAAAATCCCTCATATTATCCCCACTAAAAATATCACCTATGGCCGTTCCCGATGACCATATATAAGGCAATATTTTTGTTACGAATAATATTACCTGATACCCCCTGTCTGCTGCCTTAAACCCAGCACTTGCCACTTGCTGGCTTCACTACCACTGTTTGTTGCCTTTACCTTTATTATTTATTTATGTATTATTATTTATCTGTTGCTCCTTTGCTCTGCACTTTCCACTTCTCCCCCCTTCCATGCACTTTTCCCCACCCCCCTCGCACTTGCGCGTTCACTATGTCACAGGGCCTAGTAAGATCTTTGTTTTGTTCTCCCCTGTTCCCCTCCCTTGCCTTGTCATGCTCTGAAACACTTGTGAACGAGCGCAATAGAAATAAAATATATCGTATTATGCGCCCAGATGCCTTTGGGCAAGGGGCGCTATATAAATAAACAAAATACAAATAAGTTTACCCAGGAAAGGCGTTGTGGAAATAAGACGATAGTTAGCTGGGCAGGTAGGGTGTGCACAAGGGAGTCTTTGATGGGTAGTGGGAAGGAGCCAGTTGCAAAGGAGTGATTGCAGAGCTCAGCCAAGGAGGGGAGTGAGGGAGGCAATTTTTGTCCTTGATAGTTCTGGAGGAGCAGTTGAGCACCTGTTTGGAGGAGACTTTCATAGAGCAGACTATCTTGGTGACCTACTTGGGTGCTGTGGGTGAGAAGGAGCAGAGTGGGGGGAAGGAGAGACGGGGCAAGGGAGGCCTGAGAGTAGGAGGGGGTGGAGAGATGGAGGTGGAGGAGAGTGAGGACAAGATGTCCTGGGCTTTCAATATGAAATGGGAGGCCAAGGCTGTGCATAGGGCCTGAGAAGGAAGAGGACAGATGGAGACTGTAGACGGACTGGGAAGTTCCTTACAGATTTTAAATATTACAGCCATGTTGTTGGTGGCCCCAGAGATGCAGACTTGAATATGGGACCGCTTCTTGGAACGGATGGAGAATCTGTATTGTCTGTGGGGCAGGCAACAGGCCAGTTTGTCAGAGGATGTGCTATATAAGCCAGCCACTTCCATTCCGCAACTTTGCACTTTCAAGCAAGGTCGCAATCATATCAGCTGTTGCACTTCAAAGCTGGCTTTATACGGGTCCTCATGACAGGGGCAAAGTGTATCAACTGTGATGGAGAGCTGAAGGTTAGCAATTACTGAGTCAGTGGGAGAGTCAGTACCAGGGGTGGGAGTGGGAATGAAAGATGTGGCAAAGGCAGCTACTAACACTCACTTCATCTGTCGAATGATGTAGAAGAAGACTGGCAGTGCAGGAGGAGGCTTAGTCGGGGACCCCAAGAGCTCTAGGTAGGAGGTGAGGAGAGCATCGTCCGACCAGGAGAGAGGTGTAATGAGAGGGTTAGAGAAAGGGAAAGGGATATCCGCAGAAATGAACGTATCTAGTGTGTGCCTGGCTAAGTGGGCGTGACCGGAGGGAAGAATGGTGAGGCAAAGATAGTCACTGAGGTTGCAAAAGAGTAAGATGCCCGTTTTGGGAGAGTCGAGATGAATATTGAAGTCTACGAGAAGGAGAAGCTTAGAGGTAGAGGTCAGGAGAGAGGAGGTAAGGTCGGCCCACTCTGAAAGGAATTGGAAGATCAGCTGAGATGGCTTGTAAATAGTGGCAAGAGGGCAGGAGAGACACAAAGCTTGCAGACAAGGCATTCAAAGGAGGAATAGGATTGAGTGGGTACGATGGACGCGGGAAGCTAAGGGCCCCTCGCCTGCCAGACTGGTTTGACCTGGGCATGGAGAGGATCTTGTAGCCCTTCGGTAGTAGAGTGTCAAAAGCAGTGACAGAGCTGGCATTGAACCATGTCTCAGGACATCGAGGTCAAAGTCTTCAAGGAGTTGACAGATGTCAGAGGAGTGTTTCACAGCAGAGAGCGAGAATTAAGGGTTGCTAAGTGAAGTTGGTTGCCGTCCATAAAGGTCTACCAAGTTGGTGTACAGGAACGTGATACACTGGTCGGTAGGGGTGAAGAGGCCAGATGGGTGGCAGGCGGAGGAGTGGCAGGAGAAGTGAGGACGTTAATGAGAGATGGAAGATGCCTATCAAGGAGGAGATTGGGCTGAGAGCCCTGGGCAATGATAGTGCCATTCTGATAGACATTAATGATGCACCTGGAGGATGAGAAGTGAGCCAAGAACACTTCCCATCTGGTTCCACCATTAATGGGTCGAAGAAGAGAAAGGGGAGACGACTGAGACCAGATGTTAAATCCATAGGTCTGGAGAGGTAACGACAAAGAGGATGTCAGCGATACTCTGCCTGGAGGAAGCGTTAACATACGTATCCGCAATGGGCAGGCCTGGGTTAGAGGCCAGGAGACGTTTCTTAAACTTTTTCCATTCAGACTTTGAAAGAAAGGTATGATAGGGAATAGAGTAGCAATTAGAGTAGATAGGGGATGTTAGGCAGAAACCTGTGCAGTTCCCTCTGGGACCACTGCAAAAGATTTAAGACTACAGATGGTTGGCAGTAAACCCAATTGGTAGCAGTCTGTACCATCCAGATTTACCTGGTAGCCGTGGCTGAGCAGTCAGACTTCTCTCAAGAAGAGTTAGGCAGTATATAGAGTATTCACAATAGGTCAAACGAACACGGTAGAACAAGCAAACACTGACCAGAGCTTGGTGTAAAAGAGATATAATTATTTATTTAAAACCACATCTAGTAAAACACACTGGCAGTAATAACAAGCAGTTCAAAAACACGGTCACTAAAAGATATACACTCCCTTCAACGATTAGTTAGACAAGTCTTAAGTAAAGCAACACTTATTTTCAGACAGCGGTGAGCGCTTAACGAAGATGGCACTCTAATCAATCGGTTTACAAGGGAGAGAAAGGCAGAGCAAAGATAGAAACAGATCCCAACACTTTCAGAAGAACACAGTAGGAGGAGAAGGCAGGTTAAAACCGTAAAGTCAAAGTTAACAAGGCCGGACCCACTTTAAGAGGCTCCGGTCAAAAATGTGTCCAAGGTCACACGGTTCAAAGTGCCCAAAAGTCTCGCAATAAGTTCAGAAAGAGTTGGACCAAAAAGAAAGGGACCAGTTAGATGGTCAAGGCGGCCAACCCAGTCCAGAAGGTTAAGGGATTATTGTTACCTTGTAGCAATCTTTAGAAAGGGAGGCCTGGCGGACACAGTACCTTAAAATGGTGAGAACGCTCCAGCGGGGGCAGTTGTTCCTATATCGACATCTCATATAAGGAGACTTGTTCAAGTTCTGTCTGTCAACCTCTTCATTACTATTTCTTTGCTTGTGGCAAAGCTTGTTCCAGTTTTTTCCAAATTGACATTTCACAAAAGGAGACTTGTACAAATGTTGCCTTTTCAATTTACTTGGCCGGTATTCAAAATAATTATTCAATTGTTTGTATGTCTGCCGGCACGTCCCAGGGTCCCTAACTCCTATGGACCAACTCGCAAGAGTTTCATGGCATCTCCGGATCATGGCATTTAGCTGCAGCAAAGTCTAATCTCGGGGGAGGCTTTCCCTGCTTTGCCAGCCCTCATTCGGTTCCTATGTCAGCTTCGCAACCACTTGCCGATGGAACCGAAATAGCCCCACAGGATCAAGTCTCCGACAGCCTCGTTGCTGCTGTCTGCCTTCCAGTGGTCCCTCCAAGGTATCCACTGCACTTTCACCAGTTGCCTATCTCTCCGGTAAAGTAAGATCCAAGGCGGTTGCCTGTAAGCGTCTAGCTCTCCCAGCATGGCTCGTCTCTGTTCATCTGCTTCTGCTGTTGGTTCTGCTTCCCGCATCACCCGCTCTGCAGCTTTCTTCTCCTCTCCTGAACTGAAGGTGTTCATCAGGTTTAAATGTCCAACGCAGCTGATTGTTAGTATGACAACTAGTCTGCACGTTTAACTTAATGTTTCCTTCATTCCACATCGACTGCTTCCTCTTCTTCCTCGTCTCAGTACGTGAGGCTTTATGGGAGTTGGAGTCCATAGGATTTTTAAGCTTTTTAACACAACATTGCTTTTAATCTTTGTTTAAATAAAAAACATCAGAGACAGAAGATGTTATGTGGGTGTTATGTACATGTGAAGTGTGACTGGTATTCTGCCTAGGATGTCTGGCAAGAAAGGGTTTTACCGGTTCCGCAACTGGAGGTTTTGGTATGATGACAACATGCCATCAGGAATGTTGGAATTGGAGGGTTTTCTTCACATGAAAGGGAAGAATACCGCCTCCCTCCTAATGTGGTCACCATTTCTCCCTGACAACCATCTCCTCCCATGTGATCCTTCCTCATAAGATAACCCCCAGGGTCAGGATCAAGCAGCGGCTGCCCTCCCCAGGCCACATGGGAGATCTCAGGCTGGGGATCAGTGATGACTCTAGAGGATTCATCCCAATAGTAAAAAATAAAAATAATTGTTGAAGGTCAATGGAAAGGGTTTTCTCTGGCACAGCAAACTTGCTATTATACTGAAATGCCGTAGGAGATGGACTTTCAACTGCTACAGTAAGTGCGACATGTCCATGAGTCATAATGAAAATCTTAAACCAAAGCAATCCTAAAGCTGTGTATCTCACAACACTTTGACAAATCGTAAAACAAATCTCATGTTCACACAAATGAAGTAGCCACCATATAGCACTATAAGCCAGTCCGATCCACTTTGTTTCAGGTTCCTCTATATTTCCTATGTCACAAATGGCACACAAACCCACTGAGGCTCTAGGGTGGTCCAATGGTTTGTATTAATGTTTGTGGGCCCTAGAGCAGGCCTTCTGTCTCTTGTCCCCTTTGGGATCCCTCCCTAATCCAGGTGTCTCTGGATTGGTAAGCCCTACTGACTAATTCTGGTCTTGGGCTGGTGGTAGTCTCCCTAAGGCGATGGCTATTCTAAGCTCCCTCAGGGACTAATGGATGTCCCTACACTAGACAGTTCTTAGTGTTCTCAAGAGACTTGGGAGGTGCCTTACAGTTACTCAGTTCTAGGCTCATTCACGCTCCCTTTTACCTTTACCATCTACACTTACTGTCTCCCCTCCTCTTTCCTCCACCCAGCATTCTCCTGTCCTTCTGATGTTTCACCCCTCCTGACTCTCGTCTCCACACTGTGGTGTTGCTACTCCTACTTATCTACTTCCTCTGCTCCTCCCACTGATACCACCCTACCTCCAACTACTACAAGTATCCTCCCATTACTAATGCGCAAACTCCCTCCTTCCACTGTATTCCAACCAATTCACTTTCACTCCTTACACTAAGTTACTCCACTCAATTGCCACACAGACACGCACACTAAAACTGCATTATAATTACACCCACAAAACAAATGCCTCATCTTTTCAAACAATGGGTTCCACACTCCCCCACTTACTTCCTCCTTCCTCCTGCTGGTCTCCCCATACGTCCTGTTTCCTGTCCCTACCTTAAATGTTCCTCCCTCTGCCTAGATTGCCCAAGTCAGTCTTAATCTGTCTTGCCTTCCTGCGAGGTGTATGTGCAATGGGAAGTCTTTACAAGGGGACGAAACACCGCCCTGAAGGTGTTGCATTTGAAAAAGCCATTACATAGGGGGCTTAGCCCTGCCTACTTTCTCTGCACAGAGCCACCGAGTACGATCATGGTGGGCCTGGCAGCTCAGTTTCCCAATCTGCGTTGCGGGTTCCATGGCAGTCATTCTCCCCGGTAAGTGTAGTCTCTGTAGTGGGGATCTGGCCCCTCTCTCTTGTCCCTCATGGTCTAGGATTGAACACAGGATTCTGGTGTAGCACCCCCCTGGTTTCTGAAGTGAACCTGTAATTGGGTAAAGTGGGTACTGCGGTGGTGCTCTCTTTCCCAGGATCTCCCTGCTGCTGTGGCGGGACATCAGATTCACTGGGCCTTGGAGGGTTGGCTCCACTGAAGGGTTTCTCGGTCTCGGTGGCTCTGTCATGGAAATGGACGTTGATTGGGGTTTGGTGCTAACCTGCTTCACAGGCTTTACAAACGATAGATGGAAACTAGGATCTTCTTGGCGTAGAGGGATTGAGTGAGACGAACAAGTTACTTTCTTACCTGGTAACGTTCTTTCGATGGGATGGTCCGACGACGTATTCCATATCTATGACATGTAATCACCACAGCTGTGCTGCTTCGGAAACTTTTTCGGCGTCTGCGTCCTGCGTCGATGACGTCGATGCGCCGTCGTCGAGGACCTCCTCCGACGTCCGACGTCATCCGATGTGATAAGTAGGACGCACGACGCCCATAGCCTCAGTTGTAGTTTTTTCCCCCAGAACGTGTGACATAAGTCAACTGCCAGTCAGACACAAAGCCTTGCGGAACGTAAGCTGCAATCGCAAAAGAAATTCTGCAGCGGGGAAGGCCGGGCGGGAGCGATATGGAATACGTCGTCGGACCATCCCATCGAAAGAACGTTACCAGGTAAGAAAGTAACTTGTTCTTCGAGGGGATTGGGTCCTCCGACGTATTCCATATCTATGACAGACTCCCAAAGCAGTACCAAAGCAAGGAGGAGGGAAAGAATTTAGAATCAAAATGTAGAATAGCCAATCAAATAGCAGAGCAAAGGACCGCCTTGCCAAAGGCCAGATCCTGTGCTCGGATGGAATCAAGGGAATAGTGACGTACAAATGTATGTACTGAAGCCCAGGTGGCTGCATCACAGATGTTGCGAATAGGAACACCCCTCTGCAGGGCAGTAGACGCAGCCATACCCCTGGTAGAATGGGCCCGCAAGCCAGCCGGTGGGTCCTTACCCGCCAAACGGTAGCACTCCGAGATGGCCAAAATAATCCAGCGAGACAAAGTCTGTTTCGTCACAGCTTGCCCCAAACGCTTACCAGCGTAACCAATAAAGAGTTGATCATCCACTCTGACCCGGGACATGCGTGAAACATAAAAGCTTAAAGCTCTCCTAGGATCAAGCCTATGGAGCCTCTCCTCTTCCTTACCAGGATGCGGAGGAGGATAGAATGCCGGAAGAACAACCTTCTGGGCCAAATGAAATTCCGTCACTACCTTCGGAAGAAAAGAAGGACGAACTCTAAGGACAACCCTGTCCTTGTGAAATACAGTGAAGGGAGGCTTAACTGAAAGTGCCTGTAACTCACTCACTCTGCGAGCGGAAGTAACCGCAACTAAAAACACAGTTTTCAGAGTCAACAGCCTCAAAGGGCAAGAATGTAAAGGCTCAAACGGAGCACCCATAAGAAACTTAAGAACCAGGTTTAAATCCCAACCGGGCACCAGGAAAGGTGACGGAGGGAACACATTAGTGAGCCCTTTCAGGAACTGTGAAATCAAAGGGATTTTAAAGTAAGAACACTCTTCAGACGAGCGCTTAAAGATGGACAGCGCCGCCAGGTAACCCTTAACGGTACCCACTTGCAAGCCTCTGTGGGCCAAAGAAAGTAAAAAGGACAGAACCATGGGGATGTCACATGCAAAAGGATCCCCATTCTGAACTCTGCACCAGTCGCAGAACTTACGCCAACGGCAACGGTACAGAGACTTTGTTGCCGGCCTTCGGGCCGAAAGCAACACCTCCATCACGTCCTCAGGGAGGTCCCAATCCTTATACCTCAACCTTTCAGAAACCAAGCGTGAAGGTTGAGGGATCTGACCTCTGGATGGAGAACCTGACCCCCCTCCCGTGAGAGCAGATCGTCTCGGTAGGGAAGACGACGTGGAGGGCAGATGGATAAGTCGAGAAGGTCCGGGTACCACGTCCTCCGAGCCCACGCTGGGGCAATGAGGATCATCCGGGAACCGAACTTCCGTAACCTCCGCAGCACTTGCGGGATGACGGGGACTGGAGGAAACGCGTACAGCAGCGGGAATGACCACTCCACCACGAACGCGTCTCCTAAGGCCCCTTCTGGAGGAAATTCCCACGAGCAAAACCTTTCGCACTTCCGGTTGACACTGGAGGCGAAGAGATCCACTTGAGGGGTCCCCCAAAGGGCGAAGATCTCCAGGAGAATCTCCTGAGCCAACTCCCACTCGTGAGAGATCGCGCTCTGCCTGCTCAGAGCGTCCGCCGTCACGTTTTCGGCACCGGCCAGATGAACTGCCGAGATCGAAACTTCCTGCTGGATGGCCCAGAACTCGAGCTGCATCGCCTCTCTGCACAGAGGAAGTGACCCTGCCCCCCCCTTTTTGTTGAGGTAGTGCATGGCCACAGTGTTGTCCGTCAGGATCAGGACATTCTTCCCTCGCACAGACGGCAGAAAAGCCTTCAGGGCTAGCCTGACGGCCCTCAGCTCCAACAGATTGATATGGAGTCTGGACTCCGACGGAGACCAACGACCGCTGACTGTCAGCCCGTTGGCATGAGCTCCCCATCCCGTGAGGGATGCATCCGTCACGATCGTCACCTCCGGCCAGGGAAGCCAAAACGGAGCCCCCTTCATCAAGTTGCCTTCGACGGCCCACCACAGAAGGTCCCGGGCGACCGAGGACGGCACCTGAATCGAGTCCGACATCCTGCCGGAGGACTGCGACCATTGCGTCTTGAGTGCCCACTGCAAAGATCTCATCCGCAGGCGAGCCTCTGGCACCAGAAGAATGCAGGATGCCATGAGGCCGAGCAACCTCAAGAACTCGAACGCTGGGAGCGTCTGGGCATGCTGAAACTTGTGCACCATCTGCTGAATGTGAAGAGCCCTCACCTGGGGAGGAAAACACTGCCCCAGGGAAGTGTCGAGCACTGCTCCGATGTACTGGAGCCGCTGCGTTGGCGTCAAATGGGACTTCTTTAAATTGAGGGAGAAGCCCAGCCTCGGCAGAGCTCCCCCTGATCAACCAATCGTCCAGGTAGGGGTAGACGTGAATCCCCCCTTGCCTGAGATGCGCTGCCACCACCACCATGAGCTTGGTGAAAACCCTCGGGGCGGAGGTCAATCCGAACGGCAGGACCCGAAACTGAAAGTGCGAGTCGCCAACCGCGAACCTCAGGTACTTCTTGTGCTTGGGATGGATCGGCACATGGAAGTAAGCATCCTTGAGGTCGAGTGACACCAACCAGTCCTGAAGCTGAAGGGCCTGGAGGACTTGAGAGAGAGTAACCATCTTGAACTTGTCCTTCCTGAGGAGTTTGTTCAAATCGCGCAAGTCCATGATGGGTCTCAATCCCCCGTCTTTCTTCGAAACCAAAAAATAAGGGGAATACCATCCCTTGTTCCTCTCCGCTACAGGCACCAGTTCTATGGCGCCTTTCTCCAGCAGGGCTTGAATTTCCTGCGCAAGGAGCGGATCCGGACTCTGCAAAGAGAGGTTCCCCGGTGGATTGTCGCGAGGCCTGTGCCGAAAAGGAAGACAGTAGCCGTGGGTTATGATCTCCAGAACCCACACATCTGAAGTAATGGCTTGCCACTCTACAAGATGCTGCGCCAGCCTTCCCCCAACCGGCGAACCATGGGACATGGCCTCACGTCTGAATGGGAGCGTCTGCGGTGTTACCGGAGGGCAAAGAGGCAACTGCCCGAGCGGCCTTGGCACCACGGGTACCCTGTCGTCCACCTCTGGTACCCCTGCGTTGGCCTCTTTGACTGCCAGCTCCTCTCGCTTTACTGAAGGATGAGTAATAGCGAAAGGAACCACCCCTCCACTGCTGTCCCCTAGGACGAAAAGGCGGAGGTTGGCGAACTGCAGCGCCCAACGACTTCGCTGCAGCTTTTGAGGTCTGCAACCTCTCAAGGCTCTCGTCAGCCTTGCTGCCAAAAAGGTGTTCACCATCAAAGGGCATGTTGAGGAGCCGGGACTGCACATCAGGAGCAAACCCCGACTTCCGCAACCACGCAAACCTGCGTATCACGGTGCTCGCCGCCATGGACCTACTGACGCATTCAGCCAAGTCCAGACCCGACTGAACGGACTCACACATGGCATCCTTACCATCCTGGACCATAGCAAGGAAACCATCCCGTTCAACCCCTTCGGGAATATGTTCAGCCGCTAACGCAACACAGTTCCACAGAGTGTGCGTGAAACGTGACAAGGCACAAATGGAGTTGGCCGCCTGAAGCGCCATACCACCAGAAGAAAACACTTTCTTCGCCCAGCCATCAAAACGTTTGTCGTCCCTATCAGGAGGGATGGTAGGGTACGACGCCTGCTTTGCCGGGGCCGTGGCCGCCTGCACCACCAAACTTTCCGGAGTGGGGTGCCTGGTCAAGTAGCAGGGGTCGCTACTGGCTGGACGGTATTTACGCGACAAGGATCTGCCCACCGCCGGGAGACTCTCCGGAGCAGTCCAAGCCGCCGCCACCCTTCTCTGTAAAGCCATATGGAACGGCAGTACCGGGTCAGTTGGGGGACCAACATCAAGGATGTCCGTCAGATCATCCTGCACAAACTCCCCTGGGGGAGCAGACCATCCCAGATACTCAGACACCCTAGCCATAAGGCGCCGGTACGAGGAATCGGCATGGGAGCCAGGCTCAGGCCTACAAAATTCCACCTCCGGAGAGGTGTCCAGTCCACTGGCATCATGCAGTGACTGCCTCAAATCGTCAAACTGACTATGGCCCGAGACAATGTCATCTGGCACCTGACTAGGAACCAGGCCATCAGAATCCTCATTGACCTCCGAAATATATTCCAGGTGGCGAAAAGGCACCCGAGAGTGCTTGCTCTTAACCAGAGCCTTCCTAGGGGGTACACCCGTGACACGGGGCACCTCCGACACGAAAGGCGTCGATGGCGTCGAGCGAATCGGCGCCGACGCCGAGAAAACCGGCAACGGCGCCGAGAGGATCGGCGTCGACGTCGAGGAAATCGGCGTCGACGTCAGATGCAGCGCCTCCAGTATCGGCGGCGTCGACACAGCCCTCGAAGCCGGAGCTCCGAGCGTGTCCCTCGACGACCTGATCGTCGACGGCTTCGACGAGGCCCTCGAAGCCGGAGCCTCGAGAAAGCCTGTCGACGCCCTCGACGCCTCAGACGTCGATGTCTTCCTCGAAGACTTCACAGGAGCACACGGTCTCGAACGCGTCGAGGACCGGGACCTGGAATGGGTACGGCGAGAACGAGCCTCCTTGTCCGAACGGGACCGCTCCCGTGACTCGTGCCGACCACTCATGCGAGCAGCGTCTCTCGACCTCACACGGCTGACCCCACTCGGGGGCGCGGACGGCTGAGTACCCTGCGACTCAAGAATCGCCAACATTTTCTTCCCGAAGGAAGCCCATTCTTCCGGCGTCGCACGGCTGGTGGGGTAACCGACGTGCCGTGCAGAATCCTCGGAAGAGGACCTGGAAGGCGACCGGTGACGGCGCTTCCGAGAATGCCTCGAAAAGGCCGAGGAGTGGCGAGACCCACTCCTAGAAGAAGACCGACGAGACTTCCGACGATGACGCGGAGAGTCACCCCTCGAATCATCCGTCGAAAGCCCCGCCGACTTCGACTTCCGGGGCTTGGACACCCGACCTACCGACAACTTCTTCTTACGTTCGCGTAAGGCTTTGGACGTGAGCGACTGGCAGTCGACACAGTCATCCGTGTCGTGGGCCTCCCCGAGGCACCAGAGGCAGGCGTCGTGCGAGTCAGTCACCGACATCTTGGACCCACACTCCCCGCACTTCTTAAAGCCCGGACGCGGGGTTGAAGACGAAGTGGAAGACATCGCCGAAGGAAATTCACAAACGAACAGGTTCGAAGAACCAGAAAGAACAGAACTCCAAAGAGTCGAGGCTTAGAACCGAGAAACACGAAGCAACACGTTCGCGGAGAAAACGGAACTGAGGCTATGGGCGTCGTGCGTCCTACTTATCACATCGGATCACATCGGATGACGTCGGACGTCGGAGGAGGTCCTCGACGACGGCGCATCGACGTCATCGACGCAGGACGCAGACGCCGAAAAAGTTTCCAAAGCAGCACAGCTGTGGTGATTACATGTCATAGATATGGAATACGTCGGAGGACCCAATCCCCTCGAAACAGGCGTACTGGCATACAACATACAGGCACTTGGAGAAGGGGTGGAAATTGCGCTGCTCGCATCTACCGCCTTCCCCTCAAGAGAAGGGCTGGGTTGGTATTTCCAACTGCAAGGCTCCCCATCCTCAGCTAAGGGGGGGTCTCTACCCCCTCTTGACAAAGCCCATACACTGACCTTGTCACACCAATGATTGTTTCTCGGGAGAAACTCTGAGAAGTAACAAAGAAATTTGAGGAATTTAAACTAAGAAATTAGCTTGCGACTTCCAAGCCTTCAAATTGGAAGTCATTTATCCTTATCTTGCAGCGAACTAGTTTGACATTTCTAACTCTGACCATAATCAGACAGCTTGCCACAAAATCTGAAGGCGTAGAGCCACGTTTTCAGACAGTAGCAGTGATTCATCGACTGATTTGGGGCCTGATGCGACCTATCGATATCCACCTTTTTTCCCCCTTTTTGCAGTTACCCGCCTTTTTTAGTCAGAGCCCAACAAAGAGGCCAAAGACCAGGGAGGGACCCACAATTCCAACATCAATCATGGGGGCGTTATGAGCACCAGCCGAGAATGCGGAGGTGAACGACCTACAGATAAATACTGAAACTGTCGGACTCCCTACCATGACCACTGTGAGGGGGCACAAGTTGTGCTACAAGCAGGCTTCCACCGGAACCCTGAGGGCCTTAAAACCACTGCAAAAGGGCTCCTGGAGCCAGTCCTGGCGCCTTTGACACCAGGCTCATGTGTAGGAAGGAAGGGCTGTTCAAACTAGGTCCCATTTATGAACATGGGCCTTTAAATCAAACATGGAAGCACCCACACAGTCTAGTTCTAAGAACCAAGCCATGCTGTCTAGTGTTTTGGGTGTGACAGGCCTGGTACTACTTTACCTGGGCTGTATAAACCACACCCTGACTGCAGAACATGCTTCGTGTTATTCTGCAACCAGCAGCGTGACGTTCACCGTATGCAACTCCTGGTCTTCAGCATCTTCCTACAAGAACAAGATTATTCTGTTTTACCTGAGAAAACACCATCCAGCACTCAGCATCTCAACTGGGCTGCAATCTGTGGAAACCGAGAGAAGAAGAAACATCACTCACCTGTGAGTACTAGCTTAAGGACTTCTGGCAAACCGCTACCACCGCTGCTGTTCGAACATTGCGACCTGCAATAACGAGAAAGGGAAAAACAATATTAGAATGCGCACTTCCAAAACATCGAATTCCATCAGTCTTACCTGAATTCCATTGCGCTACGCCATGCTTCCATCCGGAGCACCACAGCAACATCTGGAAAGGAAAAGAGACATATCCAGGTTCGCTTTCAATATTAAACAATTGCACAGCGCTGTACTACCTTAACGGATTCCGGGGGCCTGATTTTCATCGCGCTCTCATCCACTCGCAGCACCACAGCGGCCTGTGAGGAGAAGAAGAAGAAAACACTGGTTAGCTTCAAAAGACAATAAAGGCGCTGCGCTTTGCGCTTTTTCTGACCTAGAAATGTGCCTCTCCATCCGGCACGCCAGCATCAAGACCTTCGCACCCGAAAAGGAGATAAAGACATTAAAGAATTCCCACCATAAACAGAACAAAGACTTACAATATAGATTACCCCTGCTTTCTGCGCAGGGAGTATTAATTCTATTAAAGACTAGGAGGCGAGCATTATGCTTCATCTTCATTTATTTCTACTCTTCAGCAGTTCAACAAAACACTATAAAAAATCGTGAAAAAGCGTAAACTTTGCTTTCCTCTTTTTCCTTTCTCTCTTTTTTTTTTTTTTTAAACTACAATGTCCATGAGTCTCTGTAGTCCATGCCCTTTCCACCAGTCATAAGCCACTTCCTGTGCTCGGGCTCCTCCTCTGCTTTTACTCGCTCTGATAACCGCTCAAGTCCATTAACTGATCCTCGCCAACAGGGTGAAGGATTCTTCTGAACTTTAACACTCAACCGCTGGTGTCCTCCCGGTCTGCTACTTTCAGCTACGGCACGGCCATCAGCTATTCTTCTGATCTTCCCCTATGAAAACAGAAATAGGAAGTCTTAGGGTGGTGCGTCTGTAGTGTACTCACTCATATAATGCAACGACATTTTGTACAGTACATTACTTCGGGAGGGAATTTAATGCTCGCCTCCTAGTCTTTAATAGAATTAATACTCCCTGCGCAGAAAGCAGGGGTAATCTATATTCTATGACAAGACTGGAGGCGAGCATTATGCTTGTTTAAAGCTGCCCAACACTGTACTAGCCAGCCCCTCTGTTGGCTTAAAGTAAAATTCTTTAAAGGTACGATCGCTTGACCAGTCCGCTGCTAGCATTATTACATTCAAGGGCACTCCCGCTCTCGCGGCTGACGATGCCATCGCACCTCTCACTGAATGCGCTCCATACATGTCCACATTCACACCTGCTGCATGCATGATCTCTTTTACCCATCTAGCTATAGTAGCTGATGTTACAGCGTGATAAGGTTTCCTGCGCGCTATTAGCAACTGGGTAACCTGCGCTGCTCTATATTCTGCTGTCCTACTCTCGTATTCTTTAATACACCGTGCAACGCACCACTTCGAATTGTCCGGGAAATATGGATAATGCACTGTGGAGGTACCTGTCTTGGTTCTCCTAGCTATAGAGAATGTGACTCCTTCCGGTCCGAAAGTTCGTCTGTTAATCTCTAGAGCTTTAACGTCTGACACTCGTTTGCATGAGATTAGACATAATAGCATAGCTAGCTTACCGGAAAGTTGTTTACGAGTAAGGTATTTATCCGTCGGCCAATCCGCTAATAATCGTAATACTGTCGTCACATCCCATGTTGTATCATATCTGGGCACTGGTGGCACTCTGAATTTTGCTCCTCTAACGAGCCTGACTACCGCGGGGTGTTCTCCTGCTGGCCCTCCTTCTATTGGCATGTGTCCCGCTGATATAGCTGATCTGTACACCCCTATCGTACGAAAAGCTTTCCCGTCCTGCAGTAAGTTCGCTAAGAAATTTAGAATCACCACTACAGGTGCTGAAACGGGATGAACACCTCTGTCCTTGCACCAGCTTGTCCATTTTGCCCAAGCTGCGTCATAGCTCCTCCTAGTGGAAGGAGCCCAGGATTCTGCGATAAGCTGAGCTGCCTGCTCCGAAATTCCTGGCAGGGCCCAACGTCTCCTGATATCCTGCACGCGACTAAGGGGAGTGTCCCTCTCACTCTCAGAGGATGACACAACCCAGCTGGGTCCGTGATCAATCGCTCTCCTTCGGGAAGCACTCTGGGTAAGTCTGCTAGTAGCTCCATCAGCGTTGTAAACCACACTTGTGACTTCCACAACGGTGCGACCAACACCAGTTCCGCTCTCTCCCTCCGACACTTCGCTAGAACTCTGTTCAACATTGCGAAGGGGGGAAAAGCGTAATGCGGTCCTCCTGTCCACTCTTGCAGGAACGCATCCGTTCCCTGCGCTTCCGGGTCTAGCCTCCAGCTGTAATATAGGCTCGTCTGCGCGTTGAGCCGGGATGCGAACAGATCTACCTTTAACGGACCCCATCTCCTGTCCAGCCTCTGAAACACAACTGGGTCCAGCCTCCAATCGCTGGAGTCTATCAGGTAACGCGAGTTCCAGTCTGCTACTACGTTCAGCTCGCCTGGCAGGTATTCCGCTATCACTGACGTCTCTGATCGCAGACAGAAATGCCAGAAGTCCTTTGCTAGCTCCGCTAGCATCTTGGACCTCGTACCGCCTAGGTGATTTATGTACCGTACTGCAGAGATGTTGTCCATCTTCAGCAGCACACAAGATTTCACTCTTCCTCTTGTGAATGCCTTGATCGCGAACGATCCTGCCAGTAACTCCAGGCAGTTTATATGTAGCTGGAGCTCCTCTTTGCTCCATTTGCCCCCGGTCTGTAGGGTCCACATCTGGCCCCCCAGCCCTTCCGGCTGGCGTCTGATTCTATTATCAGATCTGGTTTGTCTCCGAATATGGCTCGCCCATTCCAGGCGTCCATATTCTTCAACCACCACTCTAGTTCGGTAATGGAGTCCTGATCTAGGGGTACTTGTTGGTGATACTTCAGACCCTGTTGTAGATGTCTTATCTTCAATCTCTGTAGCGCTCGGTAGTGCAGAGGCCCTGGAAATATGGCCTGAATAGATGCTGCTAATAGCCCCACTACTCTCGCTAGCTTCCTGATAGATATCCGTTTCTTCTCTAGGCATAATCTGATCTCCCTCTTTATGTCCTTCATTTTTCGAGCTGGCAGCTCCAGGGTCGCTTTCTTCGTGTCTAGTACGAACCCTAAGAAATCTAGCCTCTGAGCCGGTACGGTATCTGATTTCTCTGTATTCACTAGGAATCCTAGAGATAGTAGTAGGTCTTGTACCCATCTTGTTTGATATACTAGCACTTCTCGGTCTTCTGCTAGGAGCAAAAGGTCGTCCAGATAAATGATCAGTCTGACGCCTTTCTCCCTGATCGCTGCCGCTACTGGTTTCATCAGCTTCGTAAACGCCCAGGGAGCCGAGGCCAGCCCGAACGGCATCGTCTTGAAATGCCAGAACTGTCCGTGCCATCGGAAAGCTAGAAATGGTCTGTACTCCTCGAGTACTGGTACTGTGAGATACGCGTCCTTTAAATCTAGGCGCGTCAGCCAGTCTGCTTCTCTTAGTGAGTCCCTGAGCTGATGTATGCCCTCCATCTTGAAGTGGCGATATATGATCCAACCGTTCAGCTCTTTGAGATTGATCACTGGGCGTACCTTCTCCTTCCTGTGTACCAGGAACATATTGCTGACAAACTTGGGTGGCGTTTCGCATCTCTCTATTGCTCGCTTGCGCCGTAAATGCTCTATTTCGCTGTCTAAGAGCGCCTGTTCCGCTAGCGCTAGCCTCTGACTCCGCGGCCTGTCCTTTTGCACTGGCATCTCTATGAAATCTAACCTCATACCTCTGACGGTTTGCAGTATCCAGGAATCGCTGGAAAGCTTGCGCCAATTCTCTAAAAACATGCGCGTCCTCCCCCCTACCGGAGGATACTGAATCGCTCTCACCTGGTGTAAACCCTTGACCTCGTCCTGATCCTCTGGACCTGCGGCCTCTCGGGAATCTCCCTCTGGACGGAAAGAATGTATCCTGGCTCTTGTTTTCCCAGTATTGAGCTCTGGGGTTGTGAGGCCTTCTTCCGCCTTGGGTGCGACCGGCCGCACGGCCTCTGGAGCGGCCGGTCCCTCCAAAAACTCTATTCGGGAATATCTTGCGAATCGATGCTTGGGCTTTCTCGAGCGAAGCGTATGTCCCTACGAAGCGGCCCATCTCCTTACCGAAGGTCTCACCGAACAGGAGGCCTTGGGCCCCTTCTCCTGCCTCGTACGATGAGAGGTCGCTGAGCTTAGAGTCAATCTTGAGCAGGAGGCCTTTCCTTCTCTCTGAAGCGATGGCGCAGTTCGCGTTCCCCAGAAGGCAGACTGCTCTCTGCACCCATCCTGCGAGAGCTTCGGGGTCAACTTCTTCCCCCGTGTCTCTTGCTCTTTCCGCTAGGTCCATAATTTTAGCGAGAGGGCCTGCTAAGTCTAGTACCTTCTCCTGACAGCTCTTCCAGGACCTATCGATACCCTTGCGTGGGTCTTTATTTGTCTTCGACACGAATGTCAGCATCTTCGGGTCGAGCTCGGGGGCCTCCGCTACTTTTCCCGGGAGATCTGGGCGCGGGCATTCCGCTCGCAGTCGCTGCCTCACCTCCTTGTCAAGAGGCTTGCGTAATCTCGCTGCCATGTATTGTGCTACCCGGGGGGATGGTTGCCACTCCGTGGATTTCGGGTTCCGTATACTATCGGGGTCAAACATATCCTCTTGTGGCTCGAGGAGGTGCTTCTCTTTACGAAGTCTTTTGCCCCCGCTGGGTTTGGCCCAGTCTTCCTGCTCTATCTCCTCGTCCTCTAGCGAGGCTTGGAAATCGTCCTTCTCGTCTTCCGAGTCAGGGTCTTCTCCTGTATTGTCATCCCCTGGAGTGGGGGTCATGAGGTGTGGCACTGCCTGCCGTTGCAGATAAGCTTCTTTCAGCTTCGCGAACGCGTCAGGCACCTCTGGGGCCTTATCATTTGCCCCTTCCAAAGAGCCCCGGGGGTCGTCAGAGGCTTTCCTCTTGAGGGCTAGCTTACTCCCCTTATGTCCCTCTTTCGCGGGATCCGTGGGCGTGCGTCTCCAGTCTTCGGTGCTGCTGCTAGGCTGTGAAAGCATAGCCTCCAACGTCTCCAGCCTCTCCTGTAGGGGTCTGACGCCCTCTGCCACTGCATCAATGAGGGAGCTTCCTAGCACTTTTTTGAAGCTGGCCGCGAGGTCCTGGGACTGCTCCTCCTCGCTCCACTCAAACTCTGACATTCTCGTGCTTGTGCCTAAAATACATGAGTCAGGTGTTTTAGCACGCCCACAGCTCCTCTTGATGATCCGGGGTTCGTAAAGTCGTCTTTACTCTTGCTCCCCCTTCTTTTTTTTTTTTTTTTTTCAGTGGCTGCACCTAGACGTGATCACTCGTGGCTCCGAGAAGCCTTCTCTTCTACTGCGCCAATCCTCTGCTACTTGGCAGTGTAAGAGCTCTGCCGGCTTCTGCCTTCTGCAGCTCCTAATCTGTGACTTTACCGTCACTCAATGTGCTTCTTAGGAAACACGGCGCTTGCGATCGCTATAACCGCTGAATAAGAGAAAGGTCGCGCGACTGAGAATCACTAGTAACGGCTGTACACTAGCGTACTGTAGTCGGTGCACTCTGTAGACAGTGGCGCCTTGGAGCGACATGGCGGCACGTGCGCGTATGCGCCTAACTCCTCCCACTCGCGGGTGGGGGCTGCTTGCGGAGCATTCTGGCCGCGCTCCGAACTTCGCGGGAACCGGCCCGCCTCCGCGAAGGTGGGGCCTGCTCTCGGGTGTCGGCGCGGCCTATGCTGCGTCGTTCGCGAGGCTGACTAAAACCCCTAGCGTGCCGAAAATGCGACACGGGGCCGTCCGCCTCGCGAATAAGCACCTGTCTGAGGTACCCCTCGGGCTACTCCCACGAAACCTCGCGCCGACGCGAGCGCTCAAGAATCTATGTCAATGCGCTTTACGCGAATACACTATGAAACCCTTAAAGTTACTAAAATATAAACAGTTTTTCTCCTGTATCTATTTATTCCTTCTTTCTTTTTTTTTTTTTTTTCGCACGCTCTAACGGCGTTCCTTCTCTCACACACTCTTACCGCATCTTAGGAATTCATAAAGATTGATCTCCCACTCAAACCTCGTCAATACATTCACTGACATGCGGAGAGGGAAGAAATTGTACTTATCTGCTTGAAGAGCAGTAAAAGAAGAGGAGGAGCCCGAGCACAGGAAGTGGCTTATGACTGGTGGAAAGGGCATGGACTACAGAGACTCATGGACATTGTAGTTTAAAAAAAAAAAAAGAGAGAAAGGAAAAAGAGGAAAGCAAAGTTTACGCTTTTTCACGATTTTTTATAGTGTTTTGTTGAACTGCTGAAGAGTAGAAATAAATGAAGATGAAGCATAATGCTCGCCTCCAGTCTTGTCATAGAATTAACAAACCTACCTGCCTACCAGCAGATTCGGGGTCACAGTAGGCCTGGTCCCAAGGAAGGTGTACTGCGTACTGTTTGCTCGCCAACAAACGTCAAGCGCCCCTGCACAAGAAACGCAGGACGGATAGCTCACCCTACAAATAACTAAGATTCTTTATTCAGCACTGGGCAACTACGCATGCAGGGTTCCAGATCTCAGAGCCTTCCAGATGCCCCCAGGGATATCAGGTGAGCGTAACACTCCCAATTTTAAATTATCTGATCACAAGCTCACGCCAGCTTAGACCAGTGTCCTATCTAAAAGCTTAACCTTCATTCCCTCCACTCCAACAGATTGGTTTCTAATAGAGACTGATGTCAGGAAATTTGTGAGAACAATTCGACTGAAATACTATTTTAATGACCAGCTGATACCGACTACAGATAGTAATACGGCTATACATACCCCATCCAGCTTCAGTCCTATGGACAATGTAACACCAAAGGAAATAATTACTTTTGAAAAATGTGTTCTGAAAGGGCTCAGGTCCTTTCAAAACAACCAGCACCCCATGAGGTTCAACCTGTCCAATGCTGAATGCGCTGTGGTCCGTAAACTTGCTAATAATAATCATGTCATCATCAAACCCGCAGAAAAGGGGGGGGGGTATAGTGGTTATGAATATTTAACAATTTCTCCTCATGGATCTCCTTAATAAGCCAGGTAGTTACCAAAAACGTTCGTAAAGACCCAACAGCAGAATTGAAAAAAACTATTCAAGAAATTACTGGTTTTGGCCGTCAGAGAGACTGGCTCACAGACAAGGAATATAGGTTCCTCAAAGCCTGCCAGGTATCCACACCATCCTTTTATGCGATCCCTAAAATTCATAAAGATGCTCTCAGTCCACCTGGCAGACCAATTGTGGCCGGCTGTGGTACAGTGTTGGAATCCATTTGTAAATATATTGACACATTTCTAGAGCCGATTAGTCAACAAACTGCTACTTACATGAGGGATAGTACATCAGTGATTGCACTCTTTGAAGGCATGTATTTTGACCCTACCATAAGCACATTCGTCACCATGGACAAACGTGCCCATTTTACCATCCTCCCTCAAGATGATGCCATTAAATGTGTACGCAAATTTCTTACTCAGGTTGCACAACCATCGATAGCACCGGCAGAATTAATTTTAGAACTCCTCTCTCTGGTCCTGCAAAAGAACTTTTTAAATTATCAAGATCAATTCTTCCACCAAACACACAAGACTGCAATGGGGGGGCGGCATCGCACCTAGCCTGGCCATACTATTTATGGCCGCTTTTGAGGATCATTTCATCCTTGCAAATACCAATCCCTTTCGGCAACATATTGATACATGGTGCTGTTATATTGACGATATTATCTTCATTTGGAATGGTCAGCAGCACTTCTCTTGGAGTTCTCACAGTGACTCAATCAATGCCATGGTAACATTGATTTCACTATGACCACTAGCAATCGAGAACTTCATTTTCTCGATTTAACAATTAAACTCCCCCGGCACAAACAGATCTGTACTTTATATTAAAAAAACGACAGACAGAAACAATTTACTACACTTAACTAGTTTTCATCCACGTTGCCAAAAGGAGAATTTACCTTATGGTCAATTCTTGAGGCTCTGCCAAAATTGTAACTTGATGTCTGATTATGATCATAATGCTGAACAGCTAGCTACGAGATTATGAGGATACCCTATAAAACTTGTCTCACTCCATGAAAAGAGCAAAATACACCCTGAGAGAGACCCTTTTTTCACCAAATGCTTATGCTCGCCAACAGGGCCAGTCTTACACCAAATTGCACCCCAGGCGGGAAGTATTGTTGGCGCCCCCCCCAAAAATGCCAACCAAAAAATGTGTTACAAATGTTGTAAATAGGGCACTTCATTAAGAACCAGATAGAAATACAAATGCAATAGAAAATGCATACATTAGACACTAGGTGACAGTCTTCACCACAAAGTGTGTGATCCTGGACACATGATTTTATCTCACTGTGGCTTATCTGCCAAACTTCGAAGAGCCTAGAAGTTATTCATTCTATACTACTGACTTAACCTATTTATCGGCAGAGAAGGCAGAAGCACTCGGCACCCGTGGGGTACACAGACCGGTCACGTTGCCCCAATGGCAAAGTCAGCAGGCTCTGGCTCACTGGGTTTGGCTGCGGCTGGGCCTTCTGATTCGTTCAAGATTCCATGCAATTTCCGACTGACAAAGACTAGTCTCGGGACAGCAAGTCAAGGAAGGGCAGGCTGCCCATGCCCAGCAGCTCCCCTCCAAACTGAGTGAATAAACCCTACTCAGCAGGGGTCAAGTCCTAAAAATTAAAGTGAGGGGACTCATCAACAAATGCAATGGGATGTGACGTTGCCAGAAATTAGCATACCAAGGTGAAATAACACTACACCAGCTGCACACATATCCGGTGCACCCACACACCGTACAACACTCTCTCTCTCTATTGACTTGAACTACGGTTCTCGAGGGCATTCAACCTACCAGCGCTTTGAGATCATACCATTGATACATAAGGCGCTATACAAATGCCAAGTAACATAACATGACATAATATTTCATTAAATTGGCTTTGCATAACCACCCAAATTTTACAGGACGAATGGCATTTGCCTTTTCATAAAATCAAAACACATAAAACCAAGAGAGGATATTTTCTTCTAATAGTGTTTTTGAAAACGTTAAAAAGAGCGCCTGTTTTAAACTCTAAGAACCAATGCAAATGTTTTCCCGGGAACTTACCGAAATGGGACATTTCACCTTTAGCTGTTTGTTATTTTTCATCAGGTTATATAATGCAGTGTGATGAAGTGTCCGGCCTACAAACCTGATGACTGTGGTCCGATCCCCACGGTCGGCTTTAAAACATAAATTCAAAGATGACATTCAATGTTTCTCATTTTAGCTGAGGGGGACTGAGTCTACCCTCTGATAAAAGTGGGTGGACTCCATCCCCCCGCGTGTACCCAAAAAAGTGGGTAGACTCCGTCCCCCGCATATACTACCCGGTCAAGTGGCACAGCGAGTAGAGCGCTCGCTTTGACATCTGTGCAGAGTCTGCTAAAGCAGGTTTGAGACCCGGTGGGGCCAAACTCAGCCTTTCATCCTTCCGAGGTCGATAAATGAGCACCACACACCGTGGGTAATAATAAGCAGCGCTCAGATACCCGAGGGTTCGTAGCGCTATATAAATGCCAAATTATAATTATTATTATTTTATTATTTATACCCTCGACTTCAGCCCTGCTACTCAGTCCATGTGCTAGACTAGAGTGCCCTGTTCAATTAACACAAGCAGTAGTCCTCTGCCACAACTCATTACTGGTTCAATTTAAGGTTGCCTTTTCATAAATCAAATGAATAATCCTAACGTTGCACTCCTGTTTCTGGGGACCTGCACATGTTTGCAATTTCCGAACTCTAACACATTTCAAAAACCTTCAGCAAAGCCACTGCGTTCATAGGTCAGGCGGCATTGCAATGATGGTCTCTGAATTGTCTCCTCAAGCTTACCATGTTCACGGGTTTGAACCCCTGGTCCTGCGCTTAGAGGCTGGTCCCTGTTATGTAGTGCGATATAAGAGTTAACTTAACTGACACAAACAGCTTGTCACTGTTGACGCAAAACACCTAGAAACCCACACACAGACACAGAGCTGCTCAGTTTCCCTAGGAAAGCATCAGCAAAGTTAGCTTGCATATTCCCTCTCCCCACCCCTCTATTTCATATCGGTCACTATACCTGGATTCAATGCAAATGACAACCGGGCAGCGGGGTGACTCTGACCACCAGCCAAACATGACCCATCACTAGAAAACGAATGGGTAATGGTGGTCAACAGTGGGAGCCAACCTACCTCTTGAGTGCAAGACAGCTAGAGGATACATTGGCCACCATCGGTCATAAACCAAATCCGTCCAGGAGGGAGGGAGAGGGACTCTGATCACCACACAAAATGAACCCAGCACTGGTGAGCAGGGCAGCAACAGTTCCCATCAGGAGGAAGCAACCAAGCTCTTGAGGGGGAGGAGAACATTCCACCAGCGGGCATCAACCAATCCAACTGTGGAGGGCGCGAGGGTGACTCGGCTCAGATAAAAGTCAGCCAGCGCTAGAGAACAGTAGTAACAGTGTGATCACCAGCTGTCACCAACCCATCCCTTGAGGGTGAGAGGATACCAATTCCCACCAGTCGGCACCCATCAACTGATCTGTGGATGGCAGGAGGGTGATTCGACCACCAGGTAAAACGAACTTAGCACTGGAGCCTGAGCGGCACTAGTGTCCACCAACATGCACAAACCGACCCAAATCAGGAGAGTGAAATGAACCCACTGCTGTTGGCATTGTTGGGTTCCACGTTGCCCGCTACAAACCAGTGAAATCCTGACCAAACAACCCAGCTGCGGAGAAATAGAAAAAGACCAGCGAAGACCAGCAAAGCCAGCTTTGGAGGGGAGAGGCACCGCTGGTAAGAGTGCCCTCCTACATTCAACATGCCTGAGACGCAATCCTGGGTAGCCAGAAATCACCGCTGATGGGAAAGTCTATCAGCAAGAAGAGGACAGACAGTGAGGCCACTATTCTTTCCCCAGTCCCGTTCACCTGCAGACTCCCACCGCTGAGTGTCTCCCTGCGTGTGAAGAAGCAGACCCTGGTCACATTAATGGCGCGGTGGTAGTGATTCTCCTTCTGGAAAGTTCTAAAGCACTGCATGTGGGGATAGCTGCTGTTGGAGTACGTTGAGTCCACCTGGCCTACCTGTAGTGGCCAGTGCACTCCAGGCTATACCGGCAAGAAAGACTGACAATCCCCCATACCGATACGTCACCCCCACCCGCAGTCACTCACCTGCCACGGCCACCCCCAGTTGGGGGGGCAGGAAAGGGGGTGCTGGGCCCATGTGAAGGAGCCTCCATCTATCAGGGGTACACCGTCACCGCCCCCCTCATAAACGGCTTTGTTTGTTTGTCTGCTTGGGTTACAGAACGAACCAGCAAAGTTAGCAGTAACCAATCAGAGGCATATTGTATGGGCATATTGTATGGGAAGAGGCATAGTCGTTGGTAGTCACTATTATTATAGAGGAAATAACGCCCGAAGTTCGAGCCACGTGTATTAATTCCTAACACATGTAAGTACAAAGCAAGCAGTCATAATGTACAAGGAATGCAGCAATGGCCGTCCGATATGTCTAAAAGATGTGCAACAGCAATCGCCAACTCCACGTGTTCGGCCTTTCATGACCTTATTCAAAACAGGTTGGGCTGTAGACTTCCGAAGCCCCTTATTCAGCAGCCCCCTCTCTAGAGTGCATATGTGGTGGGAGTATTCAATGAAGGAATTCAGGAGAGGTGCATTTCCGAATAACAGAAGACACTCAGAAAAAAGGAAAATGCCATCTAGACTGGGACAGAGCCCCATGACCCGAAACCAACCCTGGCCCGTGCCATGGCCCAGGCCAGAGAACACCCTTGTACCCAGGGGCCTGCGAGCAATATTGAGGTACACATATTGGGCCGCACAGGAAACGAGACCGAGCAGATCCTTGATTCTGTCGGGCGCTTGCGCATCCGGGTGCACACTTTACACAAAACATTCACTTTCATAACCTGGCCAAAGGTCTTGCACAGAAGCAAATCCCTCCTGTACATTGCGGACGAGTTTATATCAGTTCACTTTTATGCCATATGTCCTGCCGTTTCCTTAGCTACAGACCAGACCATTAGCAAATGGCATTAACTAAATCACATACATGGACTCTGGATGATTTGCCCAAGATCACACAGTGGTGGGACCGGGATGCCGGTGATATAAACAATTGACTGCACATGTTCCTGTGTTAGATAATATCAATATGCATTAAGGGGTTTGATTGTAGCTCCTGGGATTAGGGGCTTATTGGGCTACAACCCAAAGACCCGGCCCCCCCCCGGGACTATAGCTGCTGTGCAACACTCGCCGTGCATCCCCTCCCCCCCAGCAACGCTCAGACCTCGGGGTGAGGAGCTCTGCTCAGTCCGAAGCTAAGTCTGGACTTGCCTCCATCCCAGACCTCGGAGAGTGTGTGCGCCGTGCGGGACACAATCTAAGAGTGCGGGGCAGTCCTGCATCACTTCACTTACCTGAAACAGAGTTGCTGCTGCGATAACACCGATGACAGCCAGGTCACGCACGGAGCGGACCGTAGGAGGCGCTTAGGCACCCTATGGCTACTCATAGCGCTGGGTGCCCCCTGGCCAACACGCGACCCGGCCGGAGGTGCCTGACATGCACACCCTTACTAGTTCCAAGAATAATGAGCTGCAGCACCCGTGTCTCGTTGCTCAGTGCTGCTCACAATTGAAGCTGTGTGGGGAATCGGGATGGGATGCGCCTGGCTGCATCATAGTTGCCCAAAAGTTCCAAACACAGTACTGACTTACCTGATATTATTGTGCATGCATGATGCATCCACTCTACTCCTCCTGTTTTCCGGAAGGGCGGGGGGCCGGGCTGACAACGCCAGCCAGCCCCAATCATCAGTGCACTCGCGGCTCCGCCGCACGTGCGCCCATGGCCATGGGCCTGGCTGGCGCCAGTTCCCCCGGGACCTGGGGGTGCGGGGGGAGTGAAAAAGCAACAAACAAATGTTATAAATTGCGAATTTATTTTTTAATTGCTGCTGCCCTGCCCTGCCCTGCCTGAGGGCAAAGGCTGCAGCCTGAAGCAGTGCTCACTGCTCCTAATACACGGACTTCAAAATCAAGGCCTGGCTGGTGTGTCGTGCGTGTGGCCTGGCATGGCTTGCTGTTGCAGGACTCAGAGCACCGAGCGTGGCGCCCCCTAGAGGCTCACTGACGTCAGGCAGCCGCCTGAGCTGCCTGACACAAAGACCGGCCCTGCTCGCCAAGATAAAATGATATGCGCCTTGACTTACAGCACTGATACTTTCTCAGTGAAGAAGCTCTTTAGGAAGTTCTGGCCCCTGGTACAGCAATTTCTGCCGAATGGACCGCCACCACTCTTTGCCCTCAAGCGACAAAATAACCAAAGGGATTATTTAGTGCATTGCAAACCTAAGGGCAACGGGTCAACCACTACTGCTTGGGACCTGAGACCACTCACGGGACATTTCCCTTGTGGGACATGTTCGGTTGGCACATTTTGCAATAAAATCAAGGCATTTGACATTGTCGGTAAAAGTTGGTAACTCCGCCAACATACTGACTGAAAGACAGCATGTGCCAATTATTGCATACAATGCTCGTAGAACTGTCCTCATCAGAATTACTTAACAGCAGTCACGGATTAGGTGCTATACTGGTACAGCCCCCATGGTTGGTCAGTACATGGAATACAGCCATTTAGCCAATGAAATCCTATGGTGGGTGCTTGACACAGTTAAAATTGCCTTCAATTCACAAGCATTGTTGTCCATCAAAGAAGCATGTTGGATTTTCATGCTTAATACAATAGAACATAGCCTGAAGGACACCATGTCTTCGTGGTAGGACCTTCCCTGCTTATATGCAGAATCTTGTTACTAGGTTTTGTCAGTCTATTGCATTTACTACCTTAAAATGTCTGCATCTGCCTGTTAGCACATTCAGGCTGTAGTTCCATGCAAGCCCTCTCCCAACATGGTGCCTGCCATGCTCTTGGGCTTCTTTCAGGTGTTTGTACTAGCTATCCTCTAGTCCTTCTTTACTTTCTACTCGACTTCTTACAAGAGGTGTGTCCACACGTGTGTTTACTTTTTAAAGAGTTGTAGCGCATTCGTTGCATCTGGCAACACGGGTGATTTCTGTTCCCCTGAGGACTGCGCACAGCGTCCCATGGGAGTTCTCCTTGGACGCTCTTATCAGTGAGTTAGCACTTCTGTGTCTTTGTTACACATTCTGTACTTAAGCCTGTTTAGTATGTCCGCTGTGGCTTAAGTAGCCAGGGTGCCTATATGGAGGACAATAGCACACCTACGAGCATTTCCCACAGTTCATTACACAGGCTCTTAATCTTTTCTTTATTCCCCCTTGGTTAATCTAGACCAGCTAGTCCGGTTCGCATCTATTGCTCCACCCCGAATGCATCTCTGCTCTGCCTCCTAATAAGACGCAGAAAGCAGTCGATCATTGTCCACGTAAGCATGCCCCTCCACCTTACTCTCTTTAGCTCACTGTCTATCCATGGCAGTTGGAGGGCAGCTTGGTGATGTTTCCTTTGGTTTTTTCCATTTTCTAGGCAGAACGGTCTCAGTGCCGGCCTGCTTGCACTTCATGGTCGGGTGCCATTTTTCCCGACTCTTGGCCAACAGATTTTTCATTGCCCAAGGTGGGGCTAGTTCGATTATTCATTCATGTTTTCATTTTTTTCTAAGTTGTCAATGGCTGATGCAGAATGGAGTCTGTCGGTGTGGTGTATGTTGTGTGGGGCTCACATCCCACAGGTGATGGTTTCCAACGCTCCATTGTGCTCTTTCACACCTGGCTTAGTTAGCATACTTATGAATTTGTCATTTGATGTCACGACGCGTTCGTCCTGGAAACTGTGGAATCGATGGAGGAAACACTAACGGAACCGTACACTGCGGTCTAGTGTCCGGACTGCCGTGCCACGCCCCCTGAGGATCAACGTTATCTACGCATCGAACCGCTACGCCGGTGCGTTGCAACCCTCGGTTTCCGCTTCGGGTGAACACGCTGAAGTTCCTTCCTCCGTGCTCCGTGTGAGTATTTCTCTGCCCTCCAGCCGTTTCCCCGCTGGGGTTCTGTCTCCCGCTTTCCTCCGCCTTACCTTGCTTGCTTACCTTGTTTTGTCTTCCGCCCCCGCTCTGTGCTTCTCTTCTCTGGTCCATGTACTACAACCCTCGTTTCCCGCTTCCCTTCGGGTTCGAATCCTGCTTCCACTCAGCTGCATTCACTTACCTTCCGCATTATTGTGCCTGGATTTCGCTTCGCTTTGTTTGATTCTTGGAAGAATCTCCTGCATTCCATCCCGCAGCAGTTAACCATCACACCAGGGTTTTTTCCGGCATACGCCTTTTTCCCTGGAATTAGGGGCGGACTCCCTGAGGGTCCCATTGCCGTGCAAATCTGCGAACTGGCAAGGTGGCCTCCAGACGAGTTCGTCCCAAAACCTACATGGAGAGAGAAGAGGGAACTTGGAGAAATAGAAGGACGATATCTACTGAGAGCTCATCTGAGGAACAAGACACAGGTGAGAAGGAAGAGAGGGAGGATCCTGGTATTAATCTTAACAAAGAACTCCCTAGATCTGAGATTTGAGTTCTTATGCTCATGCTTTGTTTCTGCAGGGTCTGCAATTGTCGTCGGGCCTGAGGAAGGCAGGCATCACTTGTCTACACCACCGAAATGCCTTCATGATTTGGTTTTCCTGGCGTTCACCCTTGACAATTGTGAATACAATTGATGTCTGTTTTATGCATTGTTATTTTCTTTTCATGCACGTATATGTTCCCCAAGTGCATTAGTAATTAATATGCATTCAATAAGCAGCATTTATGCCTAAATGATTAGTTCAAGCTTTGGACTGAAGTATCCATGTTTTAGTTAATTAATTTTGACTGTATATAATGAAAAATATATTCACGCACGTTCATCTATACATATTGTGTGTGTATTACAAACATTCAATGTGTGTTATTGTACACACCCTCTGCATTCTGTCAAGTGCTTGACTGTTTAAATAACTGAATTCAGTTCCCATCTGCATGTTACATACTAAATCCTTTCCTTTGAGTCATTGTATATAATCAGTTCTGATGGGAACAACCTCCTTGAGTTACTTTGTCTCTCCACTCCCATCATAGCGGAGGCTTTCTCCCTTTAGTATTGCTGTATAACTTATTTTGACATGGATAGGCTTGGACACCCCATCAGATTCGAGGAGGTTGAGCAAGCTATTAAATCGCTCCCGGGAGGGAAAACTCCAGGGCCAAATTGGCTATCCATCTTATTCTATAAACCTTTTTGCACGATGTTAGCAACACAATTGACCACAGTGTTCAACTCGTTCATAAGGTCAGGCTCAGTAACCACACCTCCATGGCCGAGTCGGCTTCGGTTTCTATACTGAAGCCAGCCAAGGGCCCAGCGGATTGTGCCTCTTATCGCTTTATCTCCCTGCTAAATGGAGACACCAAAATCTATGCGAAAATCTTGGCCACCAGGTTGTCAGTACTGCCCTCTCTGATAAGCGCAGATCAAACGGGATTTATAGTTGGCAGATGCAGTCATGATAACATCAGAAGAGTAATACACCTGATTGAAGTCGGATCACAATCTGGCTTTGAATTTGTGGGTCTGGCATTGGATGCTCATAAGGCCTTGACATCGTAAGTTGGTATTTTTTGGAAGACACCTTGAGCGCATTTGGACTGGGCCAGAATTTTCTTCGGCTGGTGATCGGGAACTTTCAAATACCATGCACCAGTTTGATCCAAATCCAATGAAAACGGGCACTCGCCAGGGCTGTCCTCTTTCTCCCCTAATTTTTGCCCTGGCACTGGGGCGGCTCGCCCAATTCATCTGCACCAATGCACAGATTAAGAAGGACCCCGTTCCGGGGCGCTAACCACAAGTTAGCATTGTATGGTGATGACTTGATACTATTACTGAAGGATGCCCACGCTTCAATCCCAGCGCTTGCCTCGACACAAGAGTTTTGAAGAGATCTCTGGCTTCCAGATTAATATGACCAAATCTACAGCTATGAGCCATCTATGAATCCCCCGAAAAGATAATCCTGATAGGTCACAGATTTTCTTTTAAATGGTCCAAAACATCCCTCCAGTTTTTGGGGGGTTTGGATCACACACAAATATGATGAACTGTTCCGGGAGAATATTGTTCCACTGAGGGCTTGAGGAAACGGGACGTCCAGGAAATATTGTGGTGAGGGAGAATATCAGCGATAAAGTTAACTTTACTGGCGAAACTCATATATATCCAGGCACTACCAATCCTGATGCAGTCCACACTGGTAAAAAAATACAAGGGGCTATACTTAAATACATCTGAGTCAAGAAACTTCCCATACTCCCCAGCAAGATACTTCAAAGAGCAACCACACAAGTAGACTTGAGGTTCCAGATATACAATGCTACCTAATTGCTGCCCAGATCAGCTTCGTAATTCACTGGCCCTGCTTGCAGGTTAATAAGAAATGGAAGGAAATTGAACTGTTGACTGGGGCGAGGTTGCAGGAGGGAGATTTTCTGCCTAACACTTATTGCACACTGGTGTTGTGGGACATATGGTGTAGACTGCTGAGGATATGACCGGGATTGCGCCCCCTGCCATGAGTATCTCAGAACTCTGACTTCACACCCGGCCCAAACAAAAAATAATTTACCAGCTTTGAAACACAAGAATCTCTGACCCTGGACAAACTATATAATAATGAAGGTTTGAGGGGATTGGGTCCTCCGACGTATTCCATATCTATGACAGGTAATGTCCACAGCTGTGCTGCTTTGGAAAATCTTTGGCGTCTGCGTCCTGCGTCGATGACGTCAATGCGCCGTCCCCGAGGACCTGCTCCGACGGCCGACGTCACCCGATGTGATAAGTAGGACGCACGACGCCCATAGCCTCAGTTCCGTTTTTTCCGCGAACGTGTTCGCTTCGTGGCTCTCGGTACGCCTCGACTCGTTGGAGTTTGCTGTTTTCTATTCTCAGTTCGTTGAACCTGTTCGGTTTGTTGTGAAGACCTGCTTATGGCGATGACTTTCTCATCTTCGACCCCGCGTCCGGGCTTCAAGAACTGCGGGGACTGTGGGTCCAAGATGTCGGTCACGGACTCGCACGACACCTGCCTCTGGTGCCTCGGGGAGGCCCACGATACGGACGACTGTGTCGACTGCCAGTCGCTCACGGCAAAGGCCTTGCGGGAACGCAAGAAGAAACTGTCGGTAGGCCGGGTGTCTAAGCCCCGGAAGTCGAGGTCTGCGGGGCTTTCGACGGATGACTCGAGGGGCGAAGTCCAGTGGGTCTCCTTCCAGGAGTCGGTCTCGCCACTCCTCCGCCTCTTCGAGGCATTCCCAGAAGCGCCGGCATAGGTCGCCTTCCCCGTCCTCTTCCGAGGACTCCGCCCGTCGGCGGGTCGCTTATCCCTCCATGCAAGCGACACCAGAGGAATGGGCTTCCTTCGGGAAGCAGATGCTAGCGATTCCTGAATCGCAGGGCACCAGTCCGTCCGCGCCTCCGAGTGGGGTCGGTCGGCACCGGTCGAGAGATACCGCCCGTACGCCTTCGTGCTCGGGTGGTCGGCACGGCTCGCGGGAGAGGTCCCGCTCGGACAAGGGTAGCCGTTCTCGCCATGCCCGTGCCAGGTCCCGGTCCTCGACGCGCTCGAGACCGTGTGATCCTATGCCATCTTCGAAGAAGACGTCGACGCCTGTGGCGCCGAGGTAGTCGACGATTTCTCTCGAGGCTCTGCCTCCGAGGGGGTCGTCGACGCCGTTGGCGCCTAGGTTGTCGAGAGACACGCTCGGAGCTCGGGCTTCGAGGACTGTGTCGACGCCGCCGATGCTGGCGGTGCTGCAGCTGACGTCGACGCCTTTTCTGTCGACGCCGGTGCCGACTCGTTCGGCGCCGTCAACGCCTTTTCTGTCGACGCCGGCACCGACTCGTTCGGCGCCCTCGACGCCTTTCGAAGCGGTGGTGTCGGAGGGGCCCCGTGGCACGGGATTTGCCCCTAGAAAGGCTATGGCTAAGGTCTGGCACTGCTTTGGTCCACAGAGGTCTTCCTCTCCCCGCCTGGAGTACATTTCAGAGGATGATGAAGGCTCTGATGGCGGCCTGGTTCCGGTTCCGGTTCCAGATGACCTTATCTCGGGCCATAGCCAGTTTGATGACCTGAGGCAGTCGCTGCATGATGCCAGTGGACTGGACACCTCTCCGGAGGTGGAGTTTTGTCGGCCGGAGCCTGGCACTCATACCGATTCTTCATATCGGCGCCTTATGTCTCGGGTTACCGAGTACTTGGGTTGGTCGGCTCCCCCAGGAGAGTTCGTTCAGGATGATCTCACGGACATCCTTGATCTCGGTCCACCCACTGACCCGGTTTTGCCTTTTCATATGGCTCTGCAGAGAAGGGTGGCGGCGGCTTGGACTGCTCCGGAGAGTCTCCCGCCGGTGGGCAAGTCTTTGTCGCGAAAATACCGTCCAGCCAGTAGCGACCCCTGCTACTTGTCTAGGCACCCCACCCCGGAGAGTTTGGTGGTGCATGTGGCTACGGCCCTGGCAAAGCAGGCGTCGTATCCTAACATCCCTCCAGATAGGGACGACAAACGTTTTGACGGCTGGGCGAAGAAAGTGTTTTCTTTGGGGGGTATGGCGCTTCAGGCGGCCAACTCCATATGTGCCTTGTCTCGTTTCACACACACTCTGTGGAACTGTTTTGCATTAGCGGCTGATCATATTCCCGAAGGGGACGAACGGGATGGTTTCCTTGCTATGGTTCCGGATGGCAAGGATGCTATGGGTGAGGCCGTTCAGTCGGGTTTGGACTTGGCGGATTGTGTCAGTCGGTCCAAGGCATACCTTTTGACGGTGAACACCTTTTTGGCAGCAAGGCTGACGAGAGCCTTGAGAGGTTGCAGACCTCCAAAGCTGCAGCGAAGTCGTTTGGCGCTGCAGTTCGCCAACCTCTGTCTTTTCATCCTAGGGGACAGCAATGGAGGGGAGGTTCCTTTCGCTATTACTCGTCCTTCAGTAAAGCGAGGGGAGCTAGCAGTCAAAGAGGCCATCGTAAGAGTGCCAGAGGTGGAAACAAAGGTACTCGAGGTGCCAAGGCCGCTCGGGCAGTTGCCTCTTTGCCCTCAGGCAACGCCGCAGCCGCTACCACTCAGTCATGAGGCCAGGTCCCATGGTTCGCCAGTTGGGGGAAGGCTGGCGCAGCATCTTGTAGAGTGGCAAGCCATTACTTCGGATGTGTGGGTTCTGGAGATCATAACCCACGGCTACTGTCTTCCTTTTCGGCAGAGGCCTCACGACATTCCACCAGGGAACCTCTCTTTGAAGAGTCCGGATCCGCTCCTTGCGCAGGAAATTCAAGCCCTGCTGGAGAAAGGCGCCATAGAACTGGTGCCTGTAGCGGAGAGTAACAAGGGATGGTATTCCCCTTATTTTTTGATTTCGAAGAAAGACGGGGGATTGAGACCCATCATGGACTTGCGCGGTTTAAACAAGCTCCTCAGGAAGGACAAGTTCAAGATGGTAACTCTTTCTCAAGTCCTCCAGGCCCTTCAACTTCAGGACTGGTTGGTGTCTCTCGACCTCAAGGATGCTTACTTCCATGTGCCGATCCATCCCAAGCACAAGAAGTACCTGAGGTTCACGGTTGGCGACTCGCACTTTCAGTTTCGGGTCCTGCCTTTCGGATTGACCTCCGCCCCGAGGGTTTTCACCAAGCTCATGATGGTGGTGGCAGCGCATCTCAGGAACGGGGGGATTCACATCTACCCCTACCTGGACGATTGGTTGATCAGGGGGAGCTCTCCCGAGCAAGTCCTGGATCATCTATCCGTCACCTGCCACTCCCTTCACAGGCTGGGCTTCTCCCTCAATTTAAAGAAGTCCCATTTGACACCAACGCAGCGGCTCCAGTACATCGGAGCAGTGCTTGACACGTCCCTGGGGCAGTGTTTTCCTCCTCAGGTGAGGGCTCTTCACATTCAGCAGATCGTGCACAAGTTGCAGCTTGCCCAGAATCTCCCAGCGTCCGAATTCTTGAGACTGCTCGGCCTCATGGCATCCTGCATTCTTCTGGTGCCAGAGGCTCGTCTGCGGATGAGATCTTTGCAGTGGGCACTCAAGCTCCAGTGGTCTCAGTCCTCCGGCAGGCTGTCGGACCCTGTTCAGGTGCCGCCCTCAGTAGCCCGGGACCTTCTGTGGTGGGCCGTCGAGGGCAATCTGATGAAGAGGGCCCCATTTTGGCTGCCCTGGCCGGAGGTGACGATCGTTACAGACGCATCCCTCACGGGATGGGGAGCTCATGCCAACGAGTTGGCAGTCAGCGGTCGTTGGTCTCTGTCGGAGTCCAGACTCTATATCAATCTGTTGGAGCTGAGGGCCGTCAGGCTAGCCCTGAAGGCTTTTCTGCCGACTGTGCGCGGAAAGAGTGTCCTGATTCTAACGGACAACACGGTGGCCATGCACTACCTCAACAAAAAGGGGGGGGGGGCAGGGTCACTTCCGCTGTGCAGGGAGGCGATGCAGCTCGAGTTCTGGGCCATCCAGCAGGAAGTTTCGATCTCGGCGGTTCATCTGGCCGGAGACGACAACGAGACGGCGGACGCTCTGAGCAGGCAGAGCACGATCTCTCACAAGTGGGAGCTGGCTCAGGAGATTCTCCTGGAGATCTTCGCCCTTTGGGGGACCCCTCAAGTGGATCTCTTCGCCTCCAGTGTCAACCGGAAGTGTGAAAGGTTTTGCTCGCGGGAATTTCCTCCAAAAGGAGCATTAGGAGACGCGTTTGTGGTGGAGTGGTCGTTCCCACTACTGTACGCGTTTCCTCCAGTCCCCGTCATCCCGCAAGTGCTGCGGAGGTTACTTAGGTTCGGTTCCCGGATGATCCTCATTGCACCGGCGTGGGCCCGGAGGACGTGGTACCCGGACTTGTCCATCTGCCCTCCACGTCGTCTTCCCTACCGAGACGATCTGCTCTCACGGGAGGGGGGTCAGGTTCTCCATCCAGAGGTCAGATCCCTCAATCTTCACGCTTGGCTTCTGAAAGGTTGAGGTATAAGGATTGGGACCTCCCTGAAGACATGATGGAGCTATTGCTCTCGGCCAGGCCGCCGGCGACAAAGTCTCTGTACCGTTGCCGTTGGAGAAAGTTCTGCAACTGGTGCAGAGTTCAGAATGTGGATCCTTTTGAATGTGACATTCCCATGGTTCTGTCTTTTTTGCTTTCTTTGGCTCACAGGGGCTTGCAAGTGGGGACCATTAAAGGTTACCTGGCGGCGCTGTCCATATTTAAGCGCTCGTCTGAAGAGTGTTCCTATTTTAAGATTCCTTTAATTTCGCAGTTTCTGAAAGGGCTCATTAATGTGTTTCCTCCGTCACCTTTTTTGTTGCCAGGTTGGGATTTGAACCTTGTTCTTAAGTTTCTTATGGGTGCTCCGTTTGAGCCTTTACATTCTTGCCCTTTGAGGCTGTTGACTCTGAAAACTGTGTTTTTGGTTGTGGTTACTTCCGCTCGCAGAGTGAGTGAGTAACAGGCACTTTCAGTTAAGCCACCCTTCACAGGGTTGTCCTTAGAGTTCGTCCTTCTTTTCTTCCAAAGGTGGTTTCGGAATTTCATTTGAGCCAGAAGGTTGTTCTTCCGTCGTTATATCTATCCTCCTCCACATCCTGGTAAGGAAGAGGAGAGGCTCCATAGGCTTGATCCTCGCAGAGCGTTGAGCTTTTATATTTCGCGCATGTCCCGTGTCAGAGTGGACGATCAACTTTTCATTGGTTACGCTGGAAAGTGTTTGGGACAAGCTGTGACGAAACAGACTTTGTCTCAGTGGATTATTTTAGCTATCTCCGAGTGTTACGGCTTGGCGGGTAAGGACCCTCCAGCTGGCTTGCGGGCCCATTCTACCAGAGGAGTGGCTGCGTCTACTGCTCTGCAGAGGGGAGTTCCTATTTGTCACATCTGTGATGCAGCCACGTGGGCTTCAGTACATACTTTTGTACGTCACTATTCCCTCGATTCCATCAGAGGGCAAGATCTGGCCTTTGGCAAGGCAGTTCTCTATTCCGCAATTTGATTGGGCATGCCAAATTTGTATTCTAAATTCTTTCCCACCTCCTTGCTTGGTACTGCTTTGGGAGTCTGTCATAGATATGAAATACGTCGGAGGACCCAATCCCCTCGAAGAACAAGTTACTTTCTTACCTGGTAACGTTCTTTCGATGGGATGGTCCGACGACGTATTCCATATCGCTCCCTCCCTGCCTTCCCCGCTGCAGAATTTCTTTTGCGATTGCAGCTTGCGTTCCGCAAGGCCTTGTGTGTCTGACTGGCAGAAAACTGGTGGCACACGTTCTGGGAAAAAACTATAACTGAGGCTATGGGCGTCGTGCGTCCTACTTATCACATCGGGTGACGTCGGCCGTCGGAGGAGGTCCTCGGGGACGGCGCATGGACGTCATCGACACAGGATGCAGACGCCAAAGATTTTCCGAAGCAGCACAGCTGTGGACATTACCTGACATAGATATGGAATACGTCATCGGACCATCCCATCGAAAGAAGGTTAACAGGTAAGAAAGTAACTTGTTCTTCTTTAAAGTTCATCCAATGTACGAAAAAGATCCAGTTACCCCAATCCAAACGCTTTAGGTACATGTAACTAAGGCATTGGCCGTCAAATAGGGAGGTGAGGGCAATGGCCTCCAGAACACTTAAAGGGGTGATGTTATTGGCATCCACTGGGGTGCTATGTGAAAGAATCTCTCAGTGTTTCAAATTGCTACACCCGGGCGATTCATCCATGGTCTACCCATACATGGCCAGATGGGAAACAGAGCTGGGTCTCCCGATTCCAATTCAAACGTAGTCCGTACATGGGGGTGAATGCAGAAAAGCTCTATATGTACAAATGTATAGGAGTGCTCAGACAAAATTTGTTATAGATGGTATTTCACACTGCACAGACTGCATATCATATTTCTGGAGGTATCTGACCTATGTTGGAGTGGTTGGACAACACAATGCGTATGTGGTGGCACTGCCCAATAATCCAGATATACTGGAAAGAAATCCTTCCAAAAATTAAAGATGTTCTGGGAACGCACCTCCCATTGGATCCACTCACACTTATTCTGGCAGACGATAACAACGAGGGACTTTAGCCATTATCAGGGCACTGAGCCGCTTTAATTCCACAGCTACTGAGCGCAGCTTACCGAACATTGATGCAATTTTGGAAAGCTCAAGAGGGACCGCCCAATAGCTGTTGGTGGATAAAGTTTGGGAAATCCTATCCATGGAAAAGATTTTGGCATTGCTGACAAACACCTATGCCAAATACCCATCAACGTGGTCCCTGTTTATTGAATACGTCAAGAACTGCAAACACATAAATCCGAGAAATAAAAAAACTTTACAATAAGCGGTGCATAAAGGTGAGATAAAGAAAATTCATTTTTAGACGCGAATGAAATGCAGAAAGAAAAGACCACCTAGTAGATGGAGGCAAAGTGTTCCAGTATTTAGGTGCAAGGAAGAGAAAAAACGAGACTGTGCACAAAGAGGCTGAAGAACAGGAAGAAATTGAGATTGGAAGCATATAGATCAAACAGCTCTATAATTCGACACAAGAGAAGAGAGATAAGGTGTAGCAAGAACATACATGTATTTAAAGACAATGCAAAGAAAATGAAAAAGAAAACGAGAGTCAAAAGAAAACAAACAACGGGAGATCCGAGAAGAATTAACAGAAATATGAGGCGAAAGACCATAGTGGAAACGAATACCAGAATTGTAGCTATGACGGACTGGAGCAAGCCGGCAGGCTAATGAGTAAATTTGCAACACAAAAACCTTTACAAATAGTGTAGAGATAAAAGCGTCGGGAACAAACAGTATTGGAAATATGGAGAGAATAGGATCAAACATGCAGGGTCAATACGCCTGAGGATTCATGCCATATTTATTTGTCGGCTGGGTTCATGCCAGTTTGTGAATTTGCTGCAAGGAAAGCGCACCTTCTTCCTGCTGGCACGAAACATGTAATTTGGGTGGTGACTCTGCTTCCTGTCAAGGCATGCTACCTGGGAAGAGAGAAGGGGGAATGGGTGGCCCCTTTAGCGATGTTCTGCTAGTTGCCTGCACCGTTGCAAACGGATTTCGGTGGGCGCTGCCCTTAGTGGGGACGCACACCAAGCCCTGCTCCAGCCAATTGCGGGAGGGGTAGATCTGACCTTGCTGCCCCTTCCAATATAGAAGGCGGAAGCTGTGTCATAGGGGGCGCCGGGTGGGAAGGCAGGGCCAAAGAGCAGCCTATATAATGCGCAGAGGGCTAGGAGGTGCCCTCTTTGGTCCTGCTTCCCATGGGTTGTGACACACCCGCCCACCGTTCCTGTTGTTTGTTGGTAACAATTGAATGAATTGTTTTTTCTTCCAGAACTGCCCAGCGGATGTTACATGGTCTATCCCTAAAGAAAGCGCTGTCAGATACCACACAGGGATTGCAGAGCCACTAATTTAGAATGGAATAGCACCCAGGAGTACTAGACTCGGGGATGCCCAGGGCAAGGGGAGGTGTAGGGGGCTTAGAAGTCCTTCTAACCCCAACAGCACGGGGAAGATTATGAGAAGGGGAAGGAAAGAAAATGGGGAATGTAAAATAAGAAGGAAATGAAAACTGAAGGGGAGGGGAACGGGAATGTGAATAATTGGGGAATTCAAGATAGGGGATAGGAGAGTTCTGGGAAATTTAGCTTGGGGGAAGATGAATTTAGGGTATTGGGCAATGGAAAGAATTGGGGTAATGGAAGTAATCGGGGAAGGGAAAGAACTGGGAACAAATAATTGGAGAATGGACAGAAGTGGGTAATGGACAGATTTGAGGACTGGAAAGAATTGGGGACTTGAAAGACTTGAGCATTGGAACGAATTGGGGAAAGATTTTGGGGACTGGAAATAATTGGGGATGGAAGAAATTGGGATTTGAATTGGGGATGGCAAAGAATTGGGGGAATTAAATGAGTTGGGTAATGGAAAGAATTGGGGTAATTAAAAAGGTTGTATGCTTGGGTTATGGAGAGAAGTGGGGAATTAAAGATCTGGTGAATGGGATGGGTTGACGATGGACAGAGTTGGGGGAAGTAAATAATCAGGCTACAAAGATAGGGTAAATAATGGGGGAATGCAAAGGAATTGAGGAAGGGAAAGAATTGGGCAAAGGACAGAATTGGGTAAGGTAAAGTATTTGGGGAATGAGAAGAGTTTGGGAAATGAAAGGCTTGGGCTTTGAACAGAATCGGGGAATGAAAAGAATGGGGAAGGGTTAAAGAAATGGAGAAATGCAAAGCATTGGGGACTGAGAGAAATTGGGAAAATGAAACGAAGAACGCAAGAAAGAAAAGAAAAAGGCAAAACAATAAATTGGCCATGGGTAGAGAGGGAATGGCTAGGGAGGGAGGGGTCTAGCTGACGGGGTCCTTTGGATGCTCATGGGAGAGGGGCTTAGGAATCCACACCCAGCACAGATTCTTGAGGTGTGGTTGCGAGTATCACCTGTAAGATAACTCCTGGCTCGATGCTCAATAAAGTTTGCTGCAGCAAATTTAATTTCCACCTTGACAACTGGTCCTGCCTCTTTAATCAGGGGAACTTTAAGGGAGTGTGATAAGGGGAGTGTGGTTTGACTGGAGGGGAGACGGGTATGTCTTTGATGGGGCACAAGTGTGGGCTGTCAGCTCTAAGGCATTTTGGGTCTGACTCTGCAAACTTCAAGGAGCAGTCCAACCCGTGACTACACTTTTAACGAGAGACATTACAGTAATGAGGCGCAGGCTCTGTATCCAGCAACCCCACTGACGGATCAAAACTGTCATCAAGATACAGAACGAGACTACAGGCAAGCGATGAGGCTAGTCCCACGAAGAAGAAAAAAAACTATGTTTTGCACCGATTAAGGATCTTGTTTGCCTGGGATTTTGGGTAGTGGGGGGGAGCAAGGCACACCGAAATAAGCCGACTGTTCATACTAATCAGAAATGTGCACAGTAATTCTAACTATGTGGCAGTGAACACAAGTAGCATTTCGAAAGTCAGCATGTTCTCTCAGGCCCCATTCCGGGCATTACAGACTGGTCAAGTGAAAGTTGCGTGATTTCACCAGCATAAACATCGGTGGGTTGGCACCAGTGCTTTCGCATATAACCCATTGATCATATGGTGGGGACCCAGCGTGGCTACATTTTTACATATGGGAACATTGCTTATGGTCTAATGTTGTATTTTTCTTTTAGTATACGATATGATGATTAGCTTCAGTCTAGTTAGAATACATACACACCATTTTCACCAGAATTGAAAGCATATTCTTTTCCCTATAACATCCCTACAGCTTCTAACCACAGCAGGTATTTTTTTTTCTATTAATGCCAAGATCCAATTCACTTTTTGAGTGCCACCACCCGCCGTCGTCCTCCAGAGAGAGGGCTGTTACATGACATGAGGCTGTAGTTGGGAAAGCACAGGGTTTACTGCTCCATCCCTCATTGGGGCGTGTATATATAAGCCTTGAGACAAGCCAATTCCTCTTTTTGATAACACATATATGTATGCCCTAAGAGCCCTCAAAAAGGGTACATATGTTGCTCGAATAAATAAATACACGTGGTTTACTCCAAATGTTCACAGTTGAAATCAGATTTGTGTAGATCGCATTTGACCGATTTCAAGAGAAATCGTCATTTTCTGTTGGGAGAAGCACTGTCGAGATTCTAGTTGCAGACATGAACACATCCTGCCTGTGAAATTATCCCCATGTGCACGCTCTGAGCGCATGGTGATGGGAATGTAAATGTCTTGATTAACATGGAGTTTTTGGTATCTTTGTCTATTTGAAGCAATATATTCTGAAATAATGGATGCAAGTACTTTTTTCGCTTCATTAGCCATAAAGGCGACGTTGTTTTGAATATTGTGATGGCGTTTTATTATCCCCCGGAGCAAAGCGGATTCAAAACGAGCAAATAATGTCTGTTAATGGCAGTCCAAGACAAATGGCGATAAATGAACTTACAATTCTTTAGATTTTTTTTTCCCCACATTGTTTCAGATGTATTGATTATAATCAATACATTAAATTAAGAACATACCCGAGTGAATGTTTGTCTCTTTGATTGTAGTGAGAAAGAACCATGTTGGGTTATGCTAAGTTCAACGTACTGCATTGTAATGAAAGATTTGGTAAATAACAAGATAAATGGTACTTTACCTTTCCCTGAGGGGGGTAGTGAAGAAGTGGGGTAGGGAAGGCCCTTATTGTCCTTTTGCGGGCAGATTCAATGGTAGGCAAGCCTTTCTCAAACCTAGCCAACAATTTAATGTTTTTATGAGAATGACATGCCGGTTTCGTTCCCTATTAGTTTGTATGTATTGAGTGTATAAAGTGCAAACATTTATAACATTTATAATGGATATAAGGATTGAGGGAAATATTTATTTTAATAAGCCAGTTTTTTTAACCTGATGTTTAGTATTTGCTGATTTTGAGTGGAACCTAACTTATCCCAAATCGTAATGTGGCTTTATAGTTTCATGTTTTGGCCAACCTAGTAAAACGGTATTTCATTCAGTGGAGAGGGTGACGCACACTCCATGTCCAGGTAAATAAGCAGAGCTCATCTTTTCCAGAAAAAAACACCATTAATTCCAGGGTATTGAAAAGGAATCCAAGTTGAAGAACATTCGTCTGCACCACTCAGCCCTTGTTGGATAGAGTCCCAGACTGAAGAAGCCAACCAATGTTAGAGATGAGGGAATTCATTGGAAGCCAAAGCTTATAGTTATGTTAATATTAGGGACATTTCTGATAAGTAAACTCCTACTTTAAGAATATAAACCTTAGGTTCTTATTAGACACTTGCCCCTATTTCATCCCTGGGAGTGTATAGCTTTATTTTGACCTTTCAAAGTACATAGAAATACTTATTGTATCGCTAGAGCTGTTTTCAATTATTTTATGCTGCATTCTGCTAGTCACCAAAAGGCAAGCAGAGGCACTTGGGGAAGTGTTTGGTTTATCAAGGCCCAGTAAGAACGTTGTTCAGCTGCTTTCTGCTCGGGTTTAGCATATTGTGTTTGTACTATCCCTGTCTCCTGTACCATGCCAGCAGGAATTTCTTGACACTCACCTATCCCATCCAAAACAAAGCATGTGTGTGTCCCTGCCTCCATTCCCTTTCATTAAAAAAAGTATTTAAAAGAGTATTTAAATATTATTTGTTTGTGCTCTTTCTTTCCACCTTAGTACCAAGATGCCTTTCAAGGTGATAGTCTGCGCTTTGTAATCACCTTATGCCATACATACCACTTGAACAATAAAATCGGTTATTTCCATGTAAACTTGGTATATTATGAGTGGTTAACTGATCCATTAAGCACACGTTTGGCATGCTTGTGGATGCATCATATATTGTTTGCTGAATGGAGTGGGTGCAATGTAAGGTAAACGTGATGGCACATCTCGGCAACCCTCTACATAAACACATAACAGAATACACTGACTGGACTTTTAGACTATGTCTCCCAACATAAACAATGTTCTCGAAGGGTCTTATAGTCTGTGATTTGCTTTGGCCCTTAGTTTCCAAACATGCAGTGTTTCAGTTATCAATGTGCTAGATCAGAATCGGGTCTCGTACACTGAGGCATGGTTCAAGGTTTTTTTTTATTTTCTCTCTTTCGAAGTCAAAGCCTACTCTACAAGATCAAGCGCTGTTATATAACAGAATGTCAAAAAGGGTGCTGTCAGGATGTCTATACATAAATAGGCCCTCAGTCCAGAATACTATTCTACCTAACCACTTTCCCTGTCCTACAAAAGAAAATAGAAAATAACAAAACCTACAAAGTTAGATTAGGGAACTACCCCCTTAAAAGGGATGGCCGCTGGACTTTGACCCCAACCCTTATCCCTCTTTATCATAGCCCTCTTGCCTATGTTTCCAGTCCATGTTTATACCCGCTTTGGGTTTTCATTCAGTCTCTCTCCCCCCACTCTGGGGGTCTTCCTCCTCCTCGGTCTACACTTAAGAGTTTTTTTAGTCTCTCCCCACAGTGGGGTTTTCCTCTTTCTCACACCCCAATCTGGGGGTCTTTTTTCTTGCTCTCGCCACCCCGGGCTTTAATTGTTCTCACTCCCCACTCTGGTGTTTCTTCTTGCTCTCTCCACTCAGGGCTTTATTAGTCTTCACTCCCCACTCCGGGGCTTCTTCTGGCTCGGCACACTCCTGGTATTTTCTCTTTCTTATTCCCCACTCCGGGGCTTCTTCTTGCTTTGCCCTCTTAGGGCTTTTCTCGTTCTCACTCCCCACTATGGGTTCTTTCTGCCCCACCACTCTCTGGTGCTCTTCCTTCTCTTCTACGCTCGCCCGCCCACCTCCTACTCCACGGGAACCACTGTTTCCCTTTTGCTGAGAGCGGGGCTCCATAGTAGGGCTGTTGAGTTGGGTTTCTTGGTGTTGTCGAGCCGCTTATGCAACTTAACTGGGCTCAGCATCGACCTCTGGCGAGTTCTTCCTCCAATTCTCTTGGTGCAGGGTTGTGTAGGTGGTTTCTCTGCTGCCTTGTGGTTCATCCCTCCCAGGTGCTTGATCCTCATTCTTGCTGCTTCTCTAGGCTGCGGCCACTCTTCCGCCTTGCCTTGCTGCACTCTTCCTGTGGGTGTCACAGCGCCGCCTAAACTGCTGTTCTCGCTCTCTCATCTGCCACAACTCCTGTGATCTTCTTGGTGCAGTTAAACTCTGCAGGACCTGTGGAGACTGTCTCCTGATTGGTTTCTCTCTGACCGCTCCTTAGGGGGCTGGTCCATTCGTCCCTTTGCCATCTTTTGTGGAGATTGGGCATAGTTAAGGTCAGAAGCTAAGTCAGCAATTATTAATGGATGGTGACTTGTACTCCTTGTTAGGCTGTTCCTGTCCCCTAATGGGGGTAGTAGCCCCACAGAGGGATCCTGCTTACCTTGTCCCCTGGGGGGGGTGTTAAGCGTAGTCCTCCATAGTCCCAAAGGGGGTGGCTCCCCTTGGGGAGAGTTGATGAGCTTTCTGGATTTCTCAGTGCAATGTGAGCTATGTTATACGCCAAGGTCATTCTACTCATCTCCTTTAGCCACTCATGCTTGGTGCCTGGTTATTTCTCTGTGATACTGATCATTCTCCTTTCCCTCTAAGGTGTTGGGAGGGGCTGCAGGTTTTTTCCACTGCTACCATCGATCTCTTTTGTGATCCACCCCAGCTTTGGCCCTAGATAGTCAGTTCACCTTCTTCTTTCATTTGAGTTGCTCTTTGGGTGCTTCATTTTGGCTGCCGGTGGCTCACCACCAGGTCTTCATGGTGTTGTTGGCATCTCCATTTTTCTCATTCACACTGGAAATGTCCTCTGTATCCAGTATACCTTGGATCCTCTTAACACTTACAGAGTTCTGCTGATTCCCATCTCCTTCACAGAAGGCTTAGGTATTCTGGTGTCTGCCTGATATTTCCTTGCTTATACTTACCTTCTTCCCGGGCATAGAGATGAGCTCTGCACTGCAGGTTAAAGACAATGCCTCCAGTGAGCTTTTAAAAAAAGGGTTAATCATATGTGCTTGGTACCGTGTTATCTCTCTGTGATACTACCGATCTTTCCCCTGAGCCCAGTTGAGTCATGAAAGCGGCTCGATGACGCCAGGTACCACATTTCTGCAGTCATGATGTGTGAAATTCATCACTCGGAGCCTATGACACCTAAATAAATTCCTCAGCTATTTTCAAATAACCTAGATTCCTGAATGTACACTTCAATCTTCCATGCCCCCAGTGTCAGGATCCCCTCATTAATGTACTTTTTAAATCTAGCTCTGCTGGGCTAGAAGTAGTTCTGGGTTATGAGACACATTAGAACATCTATGGAAAGGTCTGTAGAGTTAGCAACCAAGTGTTCCAAGGCACGACGAGGTAAGGGGGTCGGGGGGACAGAGAGAAGACAGAGGTAATGATCTTACTAGGCCAGGTGACATTGAGATTATGTAAGTGCAGGGGAAGGGGAATGGGAAAAGTGCAGGGGGAAGAGGGAGGGGGCAGTGCAATACATGGGATCGACAGTAAAAAAAAATGAGAATAAATAAAAGCAATAAGTAGAAAGTGTGGAAAGTGCGGCCAGCTGGTGGCAAGTGCAGGGGTAAGTGCAGACATCAGGCATCAAGTGCTGGTAGGGGACTGTAGGGATACAGAAAACAGTCCCCAAGTGCAGGGTTTGCAGGGAGGCAGTGCAGGTGTGCAACTGGCGGGGGAGGGGACCTGGGTCCAAGATCAGAGGTGGCCAGGTGAACAGTGCCGTTACAGTTTCAACCAGGAGTTCAGTAGGGGAGAGGAGGAGAGAAACCAGAAGCAAAGAGGAAGGATTTGAGGTGCTTCCGGAACCAGAGATGGTTCTCTTCAAGTTTCAGGCCGGCAGGAAGGCTGTTCAGAGGGAGGCCCCAGCCGAAGAAAGAGATCTACCACCAACTCATTGCTTGGAGAAGCGACTAAACATGAGTGAGATGGAGGCGGATGAGCTCGAGAAGGAAGATATTTAGGAAGAGAGAGTTGAAGGTATTGATGCCTGAGGCCCCAGAAGGCCTTGTGGACAATGCAGAGGGTTTTGAACTTAATCCCCACAGCCACTGGGAGCCAGTGCAGAGATTTCAGTCCTGGAGAGATACAATCCCTGGGCTTGAGGCCAAGGTCAAGTCTCGCACTCCTGTTCTGGATGAGTTGTTAAGGGCGGAGAGTAGAAGCAGGCAGATTTAGAAAGAGGCTGTTGCAGTACTCCAGCCTAGAAAGAACCAGAGCTCTGGAGACAGTGAGCTTCTGGGGGGAGATGAGGAAAGGAATAATACATCTAAGGAGGTGTAGCTGGTAGTGTGACTTCTTACAGACGTCAGTGATGTGAGGAGAGAAGGAGAGTGTGTAGTCGAAGATGACCCTGAAGTTTTTAGCCTCACAGTTGGGAGCAGGAACAGGGCCAAGAGAGGCCGGCCAGAGAGAGACAGAAAAGGAGGGAGCAGGTGTGCCGATGAGGAGAATCTGTCTTACCAGCATTAAGGCAGAGATCATTGGCGGCACACCACACCTGGATAGCAGACAGACAGTCAAGAGATGAGTGAAGGAGAAGAAGTTGCGGACGGGAGCCTGAAAATGAGTTGAGTATCATCTGCATAGCACTGAAAGTTGGGGCAGAGAGCGGCAATGCGATGGGCAAGAAGGGTCAGGTATTCGTATAACAGCCAGAGAGAGAGGTTAGACCCCCGGGGAACACCACAGGTTGAGATGGAGATAGAGGAGAGGAAGGACCCAAGTTGGACCTGGGAGGGTCGATTAGTGAGGAAAGAGGTCAGCAAAGCCCCAGGGCCTGATCGGTGATACCCAGGTTATCACGGAGACGGTTGAGCAGGATGTCATGGTTGACCATGTCAAAGGCAAAAGAAAGATCAAGTAATATGAGGAGACAGGGGGTGTTGGAATCAAGTTTGGAGAGCAGGTCTTCACAGTTGTTCTGGAGGGCAGTTTCCGTGCTTCTGGCAGCTTTGAAGCCAGACTGATGTTCATGGAGACAACCAACAGATTCAGTTTGAAGATTAAGCTGAGAGATGGCCAGCTTTTCCAAGAGTTTGCCCAGGAAAGGAGTGATGGAGATTGAGGACAGGACGGGTCGGCAGAGGGTTTCTTAAGAAGAGGGTGCACAAGGGATTGCTTCAGGGGGGAAGGGAGGACGCAAGTGGTGAAGGAGTGGTTGCAGAAGTCAGCCAGAGCAGGGGCCAAGGTGTCAATGTGGTCTTTGATGGTTTTGGAGGAACAGCGGTGAACCTGTTTTGATGAGACTTTCATAGATCAGACTTGTCTAGACACCTCTTCCGTGGAGAACAGGGGAAAGGAAAAGGAGGGAGGAGAGGTGGCCGAAGAAGGGCCAGAGGAAGAGCAGGGAGTAGAGGGGGCAGAGAGAGAGGAAGAGAAAGAGTATGTGATGTCCTGAGTTTAAGAGATGAAATGAGAAGCCAGAGCCGTGCAGAGGGCCTGGGAAGGGACAGGAGAGGTAATGACTGCAGCAGGATTGGCCAGCTCCTTGCAGATTTTAAAGAGTTCGACCGAGTTGTTGGATGTCGCAGAGACGCAGACTTGGATGTGGGCTCTCTTCTTGGTGCTGACAGAGAGCCAGTATTGCCTTTGGAGTAGACGGCAGGCAAATTTGTCAGAGGATGTACCAAAAGCATGCTATTTCCACTCAGCCACCCTGCACTTGCGTTTAATGCTGGCGAGGTCTGAGTCATATCAGGAGTTGCACTTGGCTTTGGGATTCATGCTGATCCTCATGACAGGGGCAAGAACATCAAGCGTATTAGAGATAGCAGAGTGGAGTATGGAGAGGGCTGCGTCAGGGTGTGAGTCGGCCAAAGGGGGAGAGAGATTGAGAAAGTGGCGGCGAAAGCCTCAACTGACACACGCTTCATGGGTCGGATAACCGAGGAGGAAGGTAGCAGTGCTGGAGTTGGCTTGGCCTGAGGGGTGGAGAGACTGAGCTGGGGGGAAAGGAGAAAGTGATCACTCCAGGAGAGAGGAGTGGTGAGAGGGATAGAGAGGGGAAGGTCTGTAGAGATCAGAACATCCAGAGTGTGCCCTGCTGAAGGAGTCGGGCCAGAGGGGAGGATAGAGAGTGAGAGAGAGTCGCAGAGGTCGCTAAAGAGTCCAGAGGACGCACAGGAGGCATCCAGGTGGATGTTAAATTCTCCAAGAAGGAGTTGTGTGGTCGAGACCAAGAGGGAAGAGGAGAGGTGCGCCCACTCGGAGAGGAAGGAGGAGATCTGACCAGGTGGCCGATAGATGGTAGTCACAGTAAGGGAATGGCTAGGAAAGAGACAGAGCCTGCAGTCAAGGCATTTGAAAGAAGAGTAGGCCTATGTAGGAATGACAGAGGCAGGAATCCACTTGGGGAAGATCAGGGCTACATCCCTTCGGAACGGTTGGACCTTGGCGTGAAAAGGATCTTGTAGCCATCAGGGAGAAGAGTGTCAAAGCGTGTGTCAGAGCTGGCCGTGAACCATGTCTCAGTGAGACAGAGCACATCGAGATAAAATTCTTCAAGCAGGCAACAGATGTCAGAGGAGTGTTTGACAGCTGAGCGAGAGTTTAGAGTGGCAATATGGAGAAGGTTTCCGTCCTTGCAAGACTTACAAAGAGAGGTACAAATAAGAGGTTCTCCCTACGGAGGTGTAGAAGGAGCCCAGGAGGTAGCCAAGGAGGAGACAGCAGGGGGAGGCAAGGAAGCCATGGATGGAAGAGCGGGGCCAGCAGGAGAAGAAAGGAAATTGATGAGGTACGAGAAGCGTCTAGCAAAGAGGAGAAGATTGGCCTGAGGGCCTTGGACCAAGACACTACCATTCAGGTAAATATTAATGATGAGGAGTCAAAGGAGGCCAGGAGGGCCTCCCACCGGGTGCCAGCATTAATGGGAGAAAAAGAGAAAGTAGAAAAGACAGAATCCATATGAAGAGTCCATAGGTCTGGCGAGGGATCGACAAAGGGAATGTTGGTGAGGGTTTCCCTAGAGGAAGCACTGGTATAGGTGTCAGCGATAGGGAGGCCTGGGTTGGAGACCAGCATGTCCTTTTTAAACTTCTTCCTACCAGATTTAGTGAGGAGGGCAGGATAGTCGATAGAGAAGCAGTTAGAAAAGATTGGAGAGACAGAGAGCATCATAGAGTAGGTAGGGAGAGGAGAGAAGAGGAAGGGGGGGCAGTAGGGGACGGGAGACCACCTAGGGAAGGACTCAGGGAGGGGTGCAAGTAGACGAGACAAGGAGAGATGAGACAATAATAGACGATTGAGAAAAACGACAAGGGCTCAGACAGTAGTAGAACAGTTTGCTAGGCATTGTCTAAAAGTGCCTTATCAGCATTAAACTGTCTCTGTCATTGAGACTTCACTATTATGATCAGGTTGAAGAAGAGCAGAGGGTTGAATTGTAAATTCTTTCATCAGTCCTTAAGGAACGCAATCATGTTTACTGCCATCTGATCCTGGTTCCAACTGTTAACATTTGTAAAATCAGTGTTCAGGCAAGATTAAAAAATGTCTTTGTGACAAGAAGACACCACCTTCATGATCAATATGCAAACTGAAGGGTGTGAATTTTAGTTTCGGTAAGCTCTCATATATCGAGACCTTCACTCTAATTTCACTTTTGCACATTTTGTCAATACGTGGTGATACCGTATTCCTCACGTGGGATTTCATGTTAAGCAGCTGGTCAAGGGTTACGCCAAGAATATTTACTTTACGTTGAGGTGCAATGGTCACTTCCCCTAGTTGAAAATGCTTGTAGGTAGGGTCCAGCTCAGCCAGAGTCGCTGGCGAGCCCACAATCATGAGCTCTGTTTTCCCTCTATTTAATGCAAGGTTGTTGCGCATCATCCAAATCTCTCTGTTGAGCTCAAGTTCATCTTGAGAATGGTAGCCTGTAATGGTGATAACACACTGAGTGTTGTCAGCGTAGTTGGAATATAGGACTCCTTCCTGTTTCAGATGTGCAAAAAAAGGGGCCATAAAGATATTGTAAACGCATGGGTAAGTGCTGGCTCCCTGCGGTACACCGTACTGGACTGGAATGAGAGGGTCCATTGCTTCATCAACACAAACCCTGTTTACCATGTTTGCCAGGAAGGAACCGACCCAAAGCATTGCGGAAGGAGAAAAGTTTGCCACTTATTAAAGTCGATCTGCAAGTATGGCGTGATCCACCAGATTGAATGTTGCAGATTGGTCCAAAGAGATTAGAAGAGATGTGAAGCCTTTTATCCATTCGACCCAATAACCTGGACTTCAGCTCCAGTAAGGAGGATTCCGGGCCGAAACCCTGTCTAAATTCAGATTGAAGAGGGTTCAGGATGGGATGTTCTGACCCATTGTGTGCTGCTTTCATCAAAAACAACAGAATGGCCGCATGAAAGCCTTATGCGCGCTAAAAATCGCTGAGAAGTGTGCAGGGAAAATAGGCCGCCAATCCATTTTTGCCTACGTCAGTGGTAAAACAGGAGACCACACTGCCAAAACCTGGCATTGGGCTGCCCACAGAGTGAAATAGAACTGCTTGAAAAGGCAGTGCGGCATTGCCAGGAAAATCCAGAAGTGTTTAAAATCCGTTTTTCCTTGGCTGATTGAAAGTGCAAAATCATGGTTCCCAAACAGCAGAGAAGATCCAACATCCTTGTGGGGTGTTCACTATCACCTTGTTTAAGGAATCCCCATATGCACAATGTCAGTAGAAACACCTTTCATCATAAAAAATCCACATTCAAAAGTTGCTGGCATGGGAAAAATATGTCCGATATGGGCGCAGTAACGCTGCTCGCCTGCGTCCTAGCTGTCATTACTTAAACTGTCAGTTTAAAACTTGTGTCTTAAAATCAAATTGCAAAAAAGAAGAGACTTGCCATCAATAGCAATAAGGGTTGCTACAATTCAATTTTTATTTTCTAAAAAGACTGGAATGAAGAGATTTGTGTGTATATTTGTAGAAAATGTAAATTGTATTTTAGAAAAGCCCATTTTTAAACTGTGTTTTAAAAGTGGACTAATGTCAGCTACACTGGACTTCAAAGACATTCCACAGCTGCTCCCAAACAAAGGAATCTTCCTCCTGCTCTCTGCACAGGAACTGGCATTGAGTTGTTAATGGAAGTGGGAGGAGATTTTAGCCTGTTGCTCTGAGTGGAGACAAAAGACTCCCTTGACTGAAAGGAAATGCAAATTTGGGCATCAACATAAACCAACTGCTAAGGAAGAGAGGCTCAGGTTGCTCTTGGCCCAGCCAAACCTTGGAGGCGGAGCTAGACTGATATGTGTATCTGCAATTCCAAGGAAATATCTTTTTGGAAAAAGACTCACAGAAAACTGTGAACAACTTGGAAACATCTGTATTTTATAGGTTGTTAATATGAAAATTCTGCTCACAATGTGAAACTACTCTGAACCCTGTGCGATATTCAGAGACCGGACTACTAAAATGTTGATATTGTAGCAATTGTGATCATGCTAGGATATGAAAGTTTACAGGATTATGGCCAGATGTCATGCGCATGTATGTGGAAAAATGTGTACAGATCTGACACTGGGTAACCAACCAAAAGTGCGAAAAACTGTCAGTTTTGAACCGAAACTCTCAAGAAGATGGGACTCAGACGGATACGTACTTTATTAAATATGTGATGTGAATATGTTTTATTAGCAAGTTGGTGATATTGTAAATATGGTTTATATGAAAAATAGGTTTTCTGTGTAGAAACAAAGGGGAGGCTTTTCCCTGGATTCTAAATTGCAGCATCACTATGACACTAGGTTTCCTTCTCAGATCAGGAGAGGGGGAATACTTTGACCAATCTGATTCCTAGAGGGTGGGTTTAGTATAATCAGCCTATCCACCCCTTTGGGAAACACATAAATAGGGACTGTTTTGGGACCTAAAGGACACACACACATCACCCATCAACTGATTTACTGGTGAAGCGCTCTGCAGGGGAACCCAGATCCAAGACTCCAGAACTCTGAAAGCAGAAGGCCCATTCCAAAGCTGAACCCTCCACAGCTGGCCTTAAAATCTTGCAACCTGATTTTATCCCTAGACTTCCAAGGGGCACACCAAAATTGAACAGCCTAGCTGTGCTGCTTTCTGCTTCTTGCCAGAACCCAGAGATTCAAACCAGTAGAGCAGAGCTGAAACCAGATAGCTGTAAACTCCAGAACCAACCCGTCAGATCCAGTCCAGAGTGACGTGCAGAGACCAGAGTGCCGTGCTGAGTGCAGAACCGGGTGCCTGAATCCTGTCTGGTGGGCTAGCAGAATTCCAGTCCAAAACCTTTGACCAGATCCTGACGGGCCTATTCCAAAACCATAGGTGTGAGTATTTAGCATAGAATTGTCCATAGCCAATCTATTATCCTTAAGTAATCCTATCCAACCCATTCCAACATATCCAGAACTGCATGGTAGAATCTCTTTTGTCTGTTCTGAATCTTTCCCTCATCCATATAGTCCTTTGTTCATTGTACTGATAAATTCATCTTTCCGCTAATATATTACTGAAGAAAAACAAGTGTCTCGGCGGGCAAAAGTCAGAGCGAAGGCGCCCTGTTCTGGTGGCTGTACCGTTGGGTATCTTGCATCTTCATAGCCTCCTTAGTGCGAAGAAAAATATTGTTTGTAATATTCAAAGGCGCATCTTTCATTTGAAAACCTTGACTCTTTCTAAAAAAAATCGGCCTCTACTAAAACCTTCATAACATTTGAACCGTACATGCTAGAAACGGAATTGAATGTCAAATTGAAGGTAACATCCTCAGCTTTCAAACAAACCTAAAACCGCATTCCAACTCTTTGTAGTTTTTCTGTAATCTCGTTTCTCGCACACTGAAAAGTTTGCTGTGATTTTGCATTTGGCTCAATTTCATCACATGTAAAATAGCTTTTTCTTGCATTCAACCTCTTAATTCAGTTTCCTATCTGCAAGTTATCCAACCATCATTGCTAGTGTCTACCTGGAACTATCCAAAGTGGCTCCCACTAGTTTTGAATCCCATTTAGAGAATTAAATCCATTTTTAGCATTTTTCCCATTCATTTAAAATCACATTCAAAAGCAATTGACCTGTTTCGAATTCATTCCTGTTTCTCTCTAAGCTTGCTGGGGGAATTGGGATTGAAACTGCATTTGTAGAGTGTTTATTCCTGAAACCTGTTTTCTCTCCTTCCATCTCTATATTGCATATTAGGGGGGAAAGAGTGATTACATTGCATTTGATTGAATTCATATCAAGTATTATTTCTGTGCTGCATTAATTTCCTATCATTGCATTTGACAGAACCCACACAAAGTTTTATTCTATGCTACAGTATTCTTCTCGTCTATACTCCTACTGATTAAAGAGATTGTTGATTGTAATATCACCCAACGCTGATCATTGTATAAATATTAATAGGGTGATATCTAGATATTGTTCAAATTCATAAATGTGTGATATATATCTTCTTCAAATCTTTTAACTTTGCAAAACAACCTACTTCTTGGTTCAGTGAGACCGGGGGGATCCAAAGAGAGGGGCATGATATAAGGGTACATCATTCAGAAATAAAAGAACTTTAGACATAAAAATATATAATTAAGGGTTCCAGCTGGGCATCACACGCTAGGCATTGACTTAGTTGGAGTGCTGGGTTGAAACCACTTACAGATCAGATGCTGTGCTATCTGAGTATAGGCACCGCGGTCTAAGATTTTAAGGCGGAAGGGGGTATTTGTTATGGGCCTGTAATTTAGTGGGTTATCTTGAGCCTGTCCTGTTTTTTCAGAATGAGGGTAATCCATGCCTGCTTCAAGTCATCTGGTACAATACCCGATCCGAGGGATGAGTTAATGATTTTACCTATGGCGTCCAAGAGTGTAGATGGGCAGGTCTTAATGATAAGGGAGGAGCATCAATCACTCTTGCATTTGGTAGCCTTGAGTTGTGCAATGACCTTAAGTTACTCCACTGAGATAGGGCTAAAATTAAACACCGGGATGGAAGGGTCTCTGGCAAAGGATTTAGGCTCACCAGTGCTGACGTTTTTGGCGAGCAGAGCTAGAGAGGTGATCCCGCAAAGCTTAATATCGCTTAGTGGAATGGGCAAGCAGGTTCCCACTGGTGGGATCCCCCTCTGGGGGTAGGAGATAATTCTCCATATTCTCAACAGTGCAATATGTTTGTTGTCTACATGGGTTTGAACCTGTGTGATGAATTGAAACTTTCTTTTGGACTTGGCTGGTGTGGTTTGTGACCCTCCATGTGTAGTGGACTCGCTTGAAGTGAGAAGAGGCTAGAGGGGCGTACCTCCTGTTAGGGGTAGAGATACAGTCCGCATTGAAGCAGAAGAGAGAAGCTTGCAGAACCAGGTGAAGGTGTAAACCTCCTTGGAGGTGTGGCAGGACGAAGAAGCGCTCACGCCAAGCGTGGCAAGGAGAGTGACGGCCAAGCTTTGGGAGACAGTATATTTAAGCCAAATACTACGTGAACGGTGAGGGCCATGTTTCAGTTGACAACCTGCTTATCTACAACTGAGAGTGAAAAATATGTGATCGTCAGCCTGCCAATTTGCCAATTTTAAGCTCATGTTCCATTTAAGGTTACACTTCAAGAAAAATAAACAAATATGTTTTTAAGCTGACCTGTGCTCAAATTTCAGGTCTCAGGAGTTGAAGAAAAATTGATTCTTGGCATATCATGTGACTGAATTTTGAAATGTGGTGGTGTATTATTATTTAAAACCAGCTGTGCCGCACGCTGTTAAGTGTCAGGTCCTACTTACATGGTCTTGCTTCCCGCACGTTCTCTTCTATGTAATTTGGTCTTATCCAGACCCAACACACTGTGCTGTTTTCGTACACACCACCTTATTTTTAAATGCTTCTGCTACAATACATTCTTTCTCTAAAGTACTGTGCTGCGCCTTTCAAGCCATGTGGTGCCTCTAGAGCTTCTACTTATAACAAATGATTCTAGCCTCAAATAACTATTCCTTTGTTTCATGTTATGCAATGCATGTGATGTAATGGTATATTGTCTCCTTTTTACATGTTAAGTACATTTTGAACTTGAACTTAGGCAAAAAACATTGGGCTTTATTTGCGGTGGAAAAATACATTTTGGGGAAAACGTTTAGATACAGATTACAAATTTTCTAAGCACCCTTTAAAGATGTAAATGAATTTTGCTACTGGCGCATATGGCCTTAAGAATACCCAAACTGCAGAGAATGGTTTAAGGTTTTTTGTTTGGTAGAACTCAATGATGCAGAAGCTTGATGATATGGCAAACTAAGGACTGTCCTTCTCTATTATTCCGTGGGCACCTCACTTCACAACCTCAGGCTTCCCTATCATCCAGCTGGAAGCTTTTTGAAGCTAGAGATCGGTAACATGTACTATCTATATTTCAGCCTTTTCCATCCTACTCCCCTCTCAGGCTCCCTAGGGGACAACCTATTCTAGCAGTTTCCAAAGATGTTGGGTTTCAATATAATCTGGTGCCTTATTCAAACGCCCAGTTCCTTTTGTCTGGCACTTCAATGCCCTATGTTTCTGTCACTCATGTTTGTGTCTTACTGCACTATTGCAGATTCTTTCTTCTCCCTCTTGTTACGAATGTGGCAATGTCGTCACTGCTTCCCTAGCAGGAAGCTTCTCTTACGTGGCGAGGGAAAGGCAGAAACTACCTTACTCTGACCCTGGAAGTGGCTATTTGCGGTAGGACCACGTGGGAGAAGACAAACTGCAGGGAGGCAGAGTGAGAACATTGGACCAAATAATTCCTTGTCTGGATTTCTTGACGACACCAATGTGTCGTCTTTTCATTCCGGCATGGCATATCGTGGTGTAGATAATGAATCCCTATTACTTATTGGTCACCAACCTTTTGTGAATGTCTCCCTCTTTTCCCCGAAGACGAGAAAGAGGGATAGAGGAATTAATATCATTGAAAGCAAGACACCATCTCCACCTTTCAGTTGGGAGAATGTTCACAATTCTTGGGACTTATATCAACCCCCCCCTCTGTATGATACTACAATTCCAAGTACAGGGACCTATGGATATTTCCCTCTCTTTGGTAACCCTAGAACAGTAAATACCAAAACGCATCTGTATTCCTCTCCCTTTAACAACACCAGAACAACAAACACAGAGACATGTGTAACCTTCTCCCCTTTTTAAAATACTGAGACAAGGAAGAGGAGTGGAAAAAAGAAGATTACCAAGAGTGGCGAACCAACGCCGCGGTCTAGTCATTGGAAGTTACTAACAGGTGCCGGGACATTCAAAAGCAGAACACCTGAACAACATTAGAGTCCAGAGTCTCCCAATGCTGGTTGGAACATTGGAGGCAACCCGAAGCAAGGGAATGGGAGAAGACGGCGTCCAGAGGTTGGATTGGGAAGTGTTCACTGTTCTGCCAGAAGGAGCAGCAGGAACAGCCGACCGAGGGAAAAGTCGAGGCAAACACAGAGAGGCCGACGAGACACGCTCCCAGAATGTATTTGAATCGCCAAGCAACTGGAGGGAGGCCGAAGATGCCAACAACAACCGGTAAACTCAGAGAAGGAAAATTGGTTACCAGGGCACTTCAGGCTGAATGCTGCGTACCTTTAGTAGTGCAGAGATGCCTGTACAGGGGAATTGGTACATTTATTTCAACCAGTATAAGTAGTGGAATTCCTTGGATACAAGAACAAGCAAATGCAAGTAGAAAGAGTAAATCTGGCACTTGCTTACAAATATTGATCGGACTAAAAAGGTCCTAGCAGGAGAGTAAACCAGGCACTCAATTAGGCTGGGACTCGCAAACCAATACAGCAGCAAAAAGCACTGGCAGGAGAGTAAATCAGACACTCTGCGAGTCTGACCCCCACATCTAAATTCAAGCAGCAAAAGTCTAGGCAGGAGAGTAAACGAGGCACACAGCGAGTCAGTGACTTGCACACATGTTAGCCGAGAATAAAGACCCTGGGAGGAGAGTAAACCAGGAACTGGAGAACCAGGACAGAGGCCCCCCAGCCCCTTTATTTTGATAGTGTGGAAAGCTCAAAGAGCTGGGGAGGGGAGATATTTCCAGCTTGGCATGTTTGTGTGAATCATAGGGGGAGAACCATACCCCTTTTTTCTGTAGCAAGATAACAGAAAACCAAATAAGGAACTGTGAAATAGACCTATAAGAGGCATTGTTAATATTTGTGTGAATAGAGAGAATCAAAGGGGAAAGGTCTTTCGCCTTGAATTTGGAAAACATAGCTAAAGGATATTGTGAATACTGTGAAAGGTCAGAAATGTGAGGCGTTCCACGTTGTTAAGTATTCTCAATGAATGCAATTTTTATTGTAATATAAGGTTGGATGAACCCCTCACTATCCCTACCCTGACAAGGATTTCCCTGCCTAAAATAAACTAAAGGAAACAAACAAGGGGTATCTCACTCTCACACTTAAACATATAACACATGAACATGAAAAGGCATGGCAGTTCAAAACAAGAATGATTAAATTCACAATGTAACCACAGTCCCTCTTCATAACATCACGTTTAAACGTGATTCTGCTTCACAGTTCAAGAAAAGAGCACAAGGAAAAGCCTGATTCGCAAACAAAGTTCCAATACAGCCTGATGTAACTTCAACTTGGCAACAGAAAGTTCCAACACATAGGTCATGAGATTATTCTTGTTCTTGGAACAGGTTCTTAGTTCCTTAATAGCAACAATGTTTATAATGGTCAGGATGATTTATCACTTTAACAACTCCAGATAGTATAACTTCTCTACAACAGCCTTGTTTGGCTCTTCCTCCAATAATACTAACAACATAAAATGGCCCTGTCAGGACCACCTGGTAGCACTTCTATAACTTTCACCTGGTACGCATCCTTAGCAGGCCTACAATATCCTAAGGTTCGCCATTTTGGTGTACTTCCCTGCCCGAGCAGGGTTTCACAAAAAGTGCTTTTAGTGGTCAATGCCAAATGACAAGAGGTTTCCACAGCTTCACAACGTTCAACAGAAGACAGCTTCAAAACGTTCACCAACTTTTCATAAGGCAATACAAGATTCGCATTGGTGCTCTTTAATACTTTTCAGCAAATGATGCTCCTCTCCTTCTGGACATCTGTTCCCAGAAGGGCAGCCTTTTTGTGAGTCTTGTTTCCCCACTTGACAAGCAACCAAAGACTGACAGGGATAGGGTTTCTTCCTACCTCTCCCCAGGTTGTAACAAAGTGTGGGAGTCCCAACTTGTACCTGTTGTCCATAACATGGGCAACCAGCTTGAGAATATATAAACCTTGCATTAGCCCCTTTTTGCTGTTTGCAATGTTCGATAGACTGCATTTACCTTCCTTCTAGTGTCTTTTGGCTTGGGCAATGCTGAATAACTCTTAATAAAGTCGACCCCACTGTTGGTTGGATTTTCCTCAAAATCCCTCTTTCAAGATGAGTCATTTGGTTTGAACACTTGCTGCTGTTCCCCAGTTTAGCATTTGGGAATAGGTATTCTAAACAACCGTGTGGGTTACTTTCATTCACACGCAAGTGTTGCTTTGCACTCGTTCTGGGTCCAAGCGAGTGTCTCCTACTCGCACGCCTCCTTCCAACTTGCGAGCGTGGGCAGAGCATTCCGGGGTCACTGACACACTGTGAACTCACTGGTTTACACACAGGCCTCTGTTCCCCTTGTGTCTCACAGGACCTCTGCTTTTTTCGGCATTCGGCAAATCTCTTTAGTAAGTCCGCCTTTGTCCACTCCACTTCCACTTGGAGCCCCTTTCGCTCCAGAGGCGCTCTGGTGCAAGCCAGCCACTTGAAACAACTTCCTGTTACTTACCCTTTGCAGAATGGGCCGCAAAGGGGAAAACCTTCCTTCTGTATGCTTCCTGCTGCGCCACCTCTGTATTTCAGCTTTCGGGGGATACGGACCCTCTCAGCACCGGCAGCTGATATCTGCCCTGCAGTGGCTCCGGCATCCTCTCTTCCCTCCAACACGAACTATGTGCCTTCTGCTTCTGACTTCCTCTGGTCTTCACTAGCAGCAAAGCCAGTTCCAACTCTATGACCTGCACCATAAGAGGGGCCTTTTAAGCTTCTCTGCCTCTCTCAGGTGCGGGTCATCTGCACTAATGAACTAACTGACCACTCCTACAACACTACAACATTGCACCTCTTCTCTTCAGCCCTTCACCTAATTACAGTACTTAGGAATTCTGGGACTTGAAATCCCTGATGGAAAAAAGTGTTTTTCTTATTTCTCTTGTTTTACAATAAGCCATTAAGAGAGTGGTTCTTCTGGGAAAGTTGAATAAGGGGGTTTCCCATTTTTCTTGACCTGCTTCCCCACTCATGTGATCCTCCCATAGAACATCACCCCAGGGTCAGGATCAGAACGTATCTGCCTTTTCCTGGCCACATGAGAAGGGACCTAGACCAGGTTCTCTGGGGGAATCATTACTGATTCATCACAATACTTAGAAGACAACAGCGAGAATATCAGTTGAATGAAGACAAATCCAAGCGAATAGTCATTCTTTTTGGGATTGTGACATTGTAAATATTAAAGTACTGTGCAAACAAGGATAAACCCAAGGCGAAAAGCCATCCACCTTTGACAAGAAATCGTAAAATCCTAGGGAAAGGGAATCCCCCCTTTTCAATGGACTTTATACCTTGTTCTTTTTTTCACTGTGAAAGACTTTGTTTGGAACTCTGAGAAGAAGCTTTTGGTGTACAGCTCAAAGATTTTTTCCTGCCACATTATATTGAGTTTAGTGTGTGAGGGCCAGATTAGGAGTTTTGGACACAGGACGGAAAACGTTTTTTTATTGTTTTTTATGTCCCCAGGCAGCTAGGTGCACCCAAAAACAATACATCAGCAAATACCATTGCATAAGAATCAACTGAATATTAGCGTCTTCACAGATTATTTTCCTTGCACAGATCAGCTGGTAACTTGTTTCAAGCCGAAACTGTTTGAACTGGAAAAAATCGGCCTTTACCTCTAGCACACTTGCTTCGAGGACAGGTTAGATAGATAGCATCACTAGAGCGGGTAGCTCGTGTAGAATTTTGCTGTGTACATTTCTCATTTAAATATGATGGTGCCAGACTGTAGAGCTATTTATATGTTAGACCATTGAGCTTGAACAAGATTCTGGCTGCGTCTGGCAGCCAGTGCAGGTCCCTTATATGTGTAGAAATATGTTCCTTTTTTGATACTCCTTTAACAATGCGATCAGCTGATGTTTTTTTATACAGCCCTTGCCTGCAACACTCAGCAAGGATTGCAAGGATCACGTCTCGGCATTATAGTTGCTCTTACCAGTGTTGTGCAGTTTTTTTATAGAAACGTATGACTTAACCAACCGCAGCGCCTCAGATGATATTGGGGCTTCTTCACTACGTTATCTATATGTGCATCCGTCCCCATGAAGGCTTTGAAAAAGACTCCTATGGTTTTCATATTCTGTACTACCTCAATACTGTGGTTATCGATAATACATTCTAATTACTACACTCCCAGCTTGTCTTTTGCCTGGGTAGAGCCAAAAATGAGGAGTTTGGTCGTAGCGCTCTGTTGAGGCAGAGCCAGTTTGTAGATATCCAGTTTTGAACTTTTTAAAAAATGTGAGAGATTTTCTCAGCATCTTCAGGATCATTTCCACTCAGCTCATCAATGAGCTGAGTGTCATCATCGTAGTTGGTAAATTGTGCATCCAAACTCTCCAATAGATCACATAGGGAGCGAATGTACACATTGAAGAGTGCTGGGGAGAGGCAAGCACCCTGGGTCACACCACAGGTAATCAAGGTTGGCTCTGAGGTGGATTTTCCCCAACAATTGTTTGACCTTCTATTTTTGAGAAATGACATTCTGGGCCTTTTTTAAGACCAGTGCCCTGTAGTGACCTAATGGTAATAAATGTATCATGGTTTACAATATTGAAGGCTTCTAATGGGTCTAATAACATCAGCAGCCCGATTTCCTTTGTCAACAACATTCAGCATATGGATCTGCAGATCTACCAGTGCAGTCTTGGTGCCGTGGTGAGACCTGAAGCCTGATTGTCTAGCATGAAAAACAGCTGCTTCTTCCAAATGTTGAACTGTAGCAATTGTATCTACTATTTTTACTAAAGAAGGGTAATTCGTAAATGGGCTGAGGTTACTGTGTATTCTCGGATCTTGACCTGGTTTCTTAATCAGAGAACTAATCTGGGACAGTGCTATGAGCAAAAGTTGCATTTGAAAAAGTGTCAGAAAAGGAGAAAACAGCTCGACATTATTAAGAATGATCTGCGACGGGTCGACGTCCCCGGGACATGTTGTTGGGCGCACTTTCTTTAATATAGTCTCCCTTTGATGCTCCAAAATGGGCTTAAACATAAACAAAGATTTTGCAGCTGAATGATACATCTAAGACTTTATATCAAAATTGATATCCATTATTGTACTATTAAGTATTTTGGAGTGGGCTTTCTTAATTTTATCTGTGAAGTCTGATTGTACTGCTGTACAGTCCTCATTTATGGGAGTAAAAACATCTGACTGAGACTGGGATTTCTCTAATTTCGTAAGAATCTTGAACAGCTTTTTAGTGTTGCTGCCTGACTCTTTAATCTGTGTGTTAAAGTAGTCTCTTTTAGCTTCACAAATCTCCTTCGTATATATTTTGTCAAGGGATTTCCACATGTCTTTATTTTCCTTTGTCTTGTCTTTTGCCCAACTTCCTTCTGCTTTTCTCTTCTCCTGTCTATGTGCAGTAAGGGCAGAGGTAAATTAATTGTGGTTATTAGGTCTTTCTGTGATGGTCTTATTTTTCTTAGCAACCACTCGGTCCAAAAGAGTAGTCCATTAATGTTCATAGTATGCTGCCAGTGCATAAGGCGAGACAGCGTCTGAGGTAGTCTCCATGAGTCTGAGTATTGTAAGGAACTCATGGTGGCAACAGTAAAGACAGACACAAGTGATCAAGTGTGTTTATTAAATTGTAAATGTAGGGTGGAAAAACCTAACCCTAAATCTAGGATGGGAGCAAGCTTCGACCATCAAATGAAAACTACGGCTGTCCTTGTGGCGTCTTGTCAAAGTAAAAAGGCCTATACTAAAAAACCTGTTCCCAAATCCTTACAACAAATTATAAGAAGAGTGTGTGGGATAGGGTTTTCAATAAAGAAAGAAGTGTTCACAAATAATAAGTCAGGACGTGATTGCCAGGGGGTCTCCCTTCCCCACTTTGTCGGAACAGGACAAGGTTTGTCTCCTGAGCACAGCACACACTCGAGCTTTCCCAGCACGAGCCGACAGTTCCGCTCCAGCTATCAGGTTCTCCGATGGTAAGTCTCTTTTCAGTAAAAAAGGCTCTTGCCTTCGAGGACCTGATAGTTCAACAAACAAACACAAAGGCCCTCATTACAACCCTGGCGTTGGACCATGGTGCTAGAAGCACCATGGTCCATGCCGGTAACTTACCGACTCCGCCATGGCGGAATGGGGAATTACCGCCCCATTCCGAGGTTGGCGGGGCGATAATTCCCCATGCCGCCATGGCCCTTCCCCATTCCCATTTTTGACCCATAGGGCTCAATGGAAATGGGGAAGGCGCTAAGTACGGTGCCGCAAATTGCGGCACCGTACTTAGCATCAAGGTCCCTTTGCGGGTTGGTTTTTAACGCCTGCAAAAAGCAGGCATTAAAGTCTCCAACCCGCAAACGGATCTCATAATCGGGCGTTAAGGGTTTAACGGCGCCGCTACCTTTTACGGCGCCGTTAACCCCTTAACGCCTGGGTTGTAATGAGGGCCAAAATTTCTGTTCCACGTATGGTGGGTGATGCTTTCACCTGCGGGTCTTCCTATTCTGGGCGCAAACCCCTCTCGAATCTCAAGCCTCCCTCCGCCGAGTTCACTATGGCTCTCGATTAGGGTGATAACGGTTCACCCCTGGGTCCCCCTCTTCTGGACTTAGACCCTTATCGCGTTTTTGGGTGATTGCTTTTAACCCTTGGACCGCCCTCTTCTGGGTTTGGATTCCAGAACTGTTCCTATCGATATCAGGGCCTTCGGTTGTGGTGTCTCTTGGTTCCGAGGGACTGATAGGTTTATAACACAACAAACAAAAAAAGTTCCTTTTGGATTGCACTTGAGGTGATTGTTCTTCACCTCTGGGACCCCCTCTTCCAGGCGTAAACCCCTCTCGAATATTAGCCTCTCTCTGGCGGTTTCACTATGGCTTTCTCTTCACTTTAGCAGGATTCTCTCCCCTTTGCGTCTTAATGTCTTTTCAAACAGTTCATAGTGGACATCCCTCTGCCGGGTTCATGTTTGTCATCACACTGTTTCTTAGGACTTTAGACTTTGCCCTTCTTCACTGGCATCCCTCCGCCGGGTTCACTCTTGCCACTTTACAATTCCTTTTCAAACATTTCATAGTGGGATTCACTTCCCTTACTTTCTCACTGTTCTTAGGTCTAAGGCTTTCGACTGTATGGTGATTTTGCTAGACCTCTTGTATGACCACTTTGACCCCCTTCCGCTTTGTCTTACGGCCTTCTGGTTACTGTAGTTCAACAGCAGGGTAATCGTCCAGCATTTCTTAAGTGAACACCTACGTGGGGTTTGATTCGGTTATGCTGGCTTTCCCCTTTCCTTATATCAATAGTTCTGTGTTCATTCAAAGTTCAATTAGCCACTCGCTATTTTCGTTCACTACAGTTCGGTTTCTTTATCGGCTCTCCACTCGACTCACCGGCTGTGATGAAATGCTTTGCTTTCTTGGCTGTAGTCAAGGCTGATACCATTGGGCCATGCGTCTCTCTTCGGCTTGGCTTTCAGCAGAGCAGGCGTCCAGGTACCGTTGACATCTGCTGCAACACACGCTAGCTATTGTTTGCTGTCTTATAATTCCTTCTCTTGAGGCTTCACGGGTCTCTGTGGAGACGGGCAAGGTCACATCTCCCCTTAATATCCTCTTGACTTGTGCCGTCTTTCGCCTTCTCTTGAACTACTGTACTGAGTTATCTCTCACGTCGTGCTATCTGACTTGCTCGTACTGCGCTCTCTTGCTCTACCTTTTATCCATGTGGGGAAAGGAAAGGGCCGTCGAGTGTGTGTAATTTAGGTCAATTGCCTGACTCTGCCTGACACTTGTGTCGGGACATGTCCGGTAAACAGATTTCATTAATGTCTGTTGTTTCTCACAATATAAAGAAGTGTTCGGATTGGATAAAGAGGGTGGTAAAGTTTCCAGGTATCATACAAGGATGGAAGGGAATTGTTACATGGAATTATAACCCTCGTATTAGGGTTTTATGGTGATCTCGAAAGAGTAGGTTTTGTAGGGTTTGTGAAATGAGTAGGAGGGTTTGTGGGAACTGTTGTCGTTGGTGACATTTGACTGGGAGTTCAAAAAGTGATAATCACAGGTACGGGATTGGTAGGGTTTGTGAATAAAACGGGAATAACGGGGATCAGGAAATGAACAGAGGGGATTATGGCAGGGGAGACTGGGTGTTTGGGAATTAATTATCAGAGAGCCGTGGAGAAAAATGATTGGGGTTCTTCGGCTAGGAAACAGGGAAATGGATTGCGGGATATATACATTTTGGGTGCAACCGGGTTTGGGATATTAGAGGATTGCTTATGTAAGGAGTGTTTTCTGGATCTGGGCGGGACATTGTTAATGGGAGGAGGCAGATGTATTAACCCATAAAGATCTTAGGGATCTCGTCGTCCTCTCTTTCATCTTCTTTGGTGCCATACCTTGTCTTACCTGGGGCGTTCTCCCAGGTATAACCCCTCGATCATCCACCCCCAAGGGTTGAGATTTGAGAGTGCCAGCCCTTCCTTGGCCACCTGAATAAGGGATTCTCGAAGTCCATTCGGGGGAATACCCTCAGGTTTCTCACAGTATACAGTCTCCTAATTCACCTATTGGCATATTGTTAAAATTCTACTGGAGACTTTTTTTAAGCAAGTTCTTCCCCTGAGCAGCCTTAGTAGGCAATGTAAGTTCTAATTTAACAAACAAGTGTTCTGACCCGACAAAAGGTCTGCTACATATAGAACCAATTTGAAGATATTTAGCTGCCACCCAATCTAGTACATTACCCTTAACATGGGTTGGGCCTTTACTGTGGATCACATAATTATGATTTATTAATATAAAATCTAAGGACGTGACTTCTATATCTAAATTATTTCCAAGCCATCTGTTGAAGTCTCCTAGCAAAATGCTAAGACTGTTGGTCCTATCTAGAGAGGTTAATATAGTAGCTAGATCTTCGTTAAGAGGGCATACCACTAGCGGTCGGTATAGAAAAATTATGTTAATGCAGTGGTTAGAGCAGGGTGAATTTAAGCAATACAATTTCACATCCCTAAGAAATAATAGGGCCTTGAAAGAGGCCAATCTCTTCTATGGCTAAAATTGCAACTCCAGCAGCCTTATATTCTGGCCAAAAAATCTGTAACCTTCAGGCGTGGCTAAGTCGATATTTGGGCCACTGGAATCCTTCAACCACGTTACCGTGAAGCACATTATGCCAATATGATTGTTTACAACATAATCATTAATGTCTATAGAATATTTATCCATTGACAGGGTATTCAGCAGGGATATATTAAGTGTTTGTCCAATGGCCAGGGCCACATTAATATATGTTATTTCAGCATTACAGCCTATTGAAAAATTATCAGATTGCAAAGAAATCTGCAATGTAGTATTTATGGTAACATTAGGAGACACACGGTGTGCCTGAATATTTAATATGCCAGCATAATTTCTAGTAGTATCTATAGTAGATGTGTTGCTCTGTCCAAATGGTTCTCTAGTGTTTGAAGAGATAGTCACATTTATATTAGGAAATACACGAGACATATTAACGGGCCCGGAGCCAGATGTATCGAGACTCATATCTAAAATACAATATTTTTGAACAGTTGCCTGGCGTCTTAATTTCCGTTTGGCTAGCAATGTCGGGATTTTAGACTCCATATTACTGTCACACTAAATCTGTGACTCTATAAAGACCTGGCTTACCAGCTCATGTTTCTAGATCTCCGTGCCGGAATGGAGTTCATTGCCTGTGCGTCCTGCGCGGACTCGTGCTGACTTGCTGGACCCTGATGCACCGGCACTGACAAGAAATTAGTATGTGCCAGGGTACTACAAAACCGATGGGGTTTGTAGTTTCTTAGCACACAGAGCGTTTAAACAAGCAGGCAGATTTTAGAGATACTGCAATGCTTGGACCCAACTTCAATAAAATGTACTATGCAGAGTATCACTCCAACACAAAGGAGGGGCTATCCTGAGAAGATGAGGAAACCTGGCGTTGAATAATAAAAGTGGGAGCAACAAGAGAATGTCAGGACGAGATCCGGGAGTTCCAAACCAGCTGAAGAGGTGAAACTGGTGACTCAGGGAATACGTTGCTTCACCTGGCTACAGGTGGCATGAGCAAAGAAATGACCATAGTGCACGAAGTGGGAAACTAACTAGAGGAAGTTGGTGCCATGGTTGTTAGTCCGAGGAGGGACATCCACAAAGGGGTGAGGAGAAGCCCCAATTTGAAGGTGGTTAACCTAAAGCACACCGAAGACCAGCACAGAAAGGTCTGTTTACAGGACCCGAAGCGAAGTAAAGAGAATTGCATTGTGGGGTAAGAGGACTGATAAACCCATTCCCTCTACTCGCTGATACCACGAACAGACACAGAGGTGTGTCCAACAAAGTCGAGTGTGCAGATGAGGGAGCTGTCCTGAAAGAAGACCAAAAAGAGTCATATGGCGACCTGGTGACGTAGACCCAGTGGCAAAATCATAAGAAAAGGGATTAACATTAAGGGACACCTCATACTAGTCCCAGTGACTTGCAAAATCATAAGAGGGTCAGTGAGCGCATGTTTTCGTCGGAAGTTGCATTGGCTCCCTGTGGAGCATTGTGTAGAGCACAAGGTGAACTAGTTTGTCTAGAAGTGCTTATTGTGTGATACCCCTCTGTATCTTTGCTCATCTATTCAAAGCACAGCCATAAGAAAAACTTTGCAGTCTAATAAAGATGCACTTTTGGTTTGTCCATGTTTTCGATCTGCCTATTCTGCTGAGGACGAAACCGTAATTGTCTCTTTTTAAGAATGGTCTAAAGGCCTTCCTTTTTTGATAAAGGTTAAATCTAAGGAGTCTGCACTCTTAGTAGTTTTGATCTATGTATATTCTATGTTTCTGTCTGTCTTGTGAGCCCGTGAGGCATTCGGTTGAGTGGCGCTATACAAAAAATATATAGATAGATGGGGACTCATCATATTTGTCCCAGTGAGTGGCAAAAGCATAAGAACAACAAGAGTAAAATATGGACTCCACCTACTTGTTTCAGTGAGGAGCTAAATAACCAAAGGAAATAGTTATTGTGAGCATTGTGACAAATCCCAGAATATTGTCCCTTCCATGGGGGAAGGGGAGTGAGGCTGCTATCCCAAAGTCCCCCTGGGGATAGTACTCAGCAGGCGGATCTCAAGGAGATGAAGCCCTCCATGGGACCAGTGGCGATATCCTTGGTAAAAACACAGTATTCACCACCCTCACCTTTGTTCCCTCTATCATTTTACCCCACTCAATTTTCTATGGTCCCCCACACCTTAAGTGTCTGTGGAGTAGGGGATTCCAATCACGCAGATCATACTGAGATGAGGAAGAGGGAGGCTTACCCACCTGGAGTGCAGAACATCACTGTCACAAAGAAGATCAGGCAAGTCGGCAAAAGCCCACCACGCAACAAACATACACAGTACAGTCTCCTAAACACCTTGCTGGTCATAAAAAGCGAAGGACTGTGTAGATTGTAAAGGCAGCCCTGGAGGAGGCGGGAACCAGACGCCGGTTCCATGGCAAGAGCCCCGTGGAGAAGGGAATGAGACGCTGTCAAGGAGAGACGCTGTCCATAGAACGGCAACCTGTCCAGTGACTGGGAAAGAGGACACCCGACTAGAGAAGCCAAAGTGAAGGAAAGAAGAGCAGCTGGGTACTTGAGGAAGAGCTTACCGCTGCAGAACCGGCGAGGGCTCGACGCCGACCGTGGAAGAAGTGCAGAAGCCTCGCTCCAGTCCCAAGACAGACCAGAGACGGAACAGTACACTAGGGTATGGGACACATATGAAGTTGCAGAAGGGGATAACTAAACAAGCTGAGAAGGCTGGAATGAACTGTACAAATTATCCTAAGTGGAACAGTACCTGGCAGGAGAGTAAACTAGGTCTGTTCAGTGGGGCATTGAATGAAGCAGGCGTGCACAACCCACAAAAACAGCACATCAGAGTCTGGAACCTATATGAAGTTGCAGAAAGGCATAATGAAGGAACTGAAAAAGCTGGAGCGCACTTCACAAAATATTGTGTGTGGAACAGTACCTGTCAGGAGAGTACACCAGTTCTGCTCCGTTGGATATTGAATGAAGCAGCTGAAGAAAACCCACGAAAACCAGCACACCAATGTCTGGGACACAAATGAGGTTGTGCGGTCTCCACAGAAGCAAAACGCAGGGGTCACGGGCACTACATGATAGAAGAAACACACACTCAAAGGGCTGGGGCCTGTTGACTGGACATTGCAATACTCTTCGAGATATTTTTCACTCTATTGCCTTCTCTCCACAAGAAGCTGTTAAAAACTGCACATTTCAGATATACTCTTATTTGGGAGCTGCAAAGGTAGCATATTAAAAAGGTATAATAATTGTGGAAGGAGTGTCTTCTTAATAACTCATTTTTTACCCCACAGTGGCAGGTTTAACCTTTTCTATTTATGGCACCAACTTTTTATTTCAGACAATTTCATATTTTTAGTCAATATTTGTTGAGTATCTCTAGATATTTGAATGCCCAAATATTTAAAACTCTTGTTTACCCAACTCATGGTAATTGCGTTTTTTTGGTGTCTCTCCCATCTATTTTGTTCTCTCTGTTTGGGCTCTCATTTCACGCAATGTCCTCCATTATGGACAACAGACATGCAGGCATCTATGTTCTTTTAAGGTAGAATAATGTGCACTCATTGCTTTCTGTATAGTGTAGTTGCTCTAGTGTCCCTGAAATATGCATCAGACCCTCTCCTTGGACCTTGAGCACAGCCAATTTATTTAAGTTCAGAAAGCATAGTATAATTATTCTTGGTCATTCACCTTTCTTGGGTTTTGGGATTGGCACCCTCTGTGCTCGTTCTATCACATGTTCCCGTGGGTTTGTTATTTGATGGTCTTCATGTACAAATGAATGTGTAGAGGAAGCCCTCCAGATATGTGCCTTCTTGTTTTCTGGGATGCCAACCAGACAGACTTGCTTCTTCCTAGAACGATTTCCCTGGTCCTCAATTCTGGAATTCAGTTTTAGGATTTCTTTGACCGTCTGAGTCTAGCTGCACAGAGAAGGTATCGTAATTGTACTCCACTGCATTTATCCGTTGTTCATTTTCTCTTTATTTGTCCGGCTTGGAGATTGATAAGATTATTGATTTCCTTCATTTCTTTCATTGTGTCATGTACTGTGACATTTGTTTAATGTCTTCATTTCTTGCAAAATTGCTTGAAGTTGTGCTTTATCTATTTTCGCAGGATGTTTGGTTGATCTGCGTGAGCTTGAGACTTTCGTCTTCATACTGTCGATGCTGCTCACCCTGAGTTGGTATCCAAGGAGTTTTGAGGCTTGCTAAGCTGGGCGGTAGACCATCCCCGGGTGCTAGTGGTCGCCTACCACATTGCTATCGCAGGTGGGGTGCTAGAGATCATTCTCCACGGGTATCAAGGCACCAGCGGACATTCTTCAGTTGCGCCTGGTTGAACAGTGTGATCCAGTGTTGCGGGATTTTTGCCTAACATTATAAGTGCGTAGGGCCTCCAGGGCGCTCTTTTCCTTACTTATTCTGGGACGGCGCCATCCCCACAAATCTTAGATCGTGGTGCTTTTTGCAACTGTTTTGGATGCTGCTTCGTGTTCTTTATGAAGCTGACGTGGGTAATAGTGCACCCTTAGCTGAGTTTAGCACTAACGAGTGTGATATCTGCCTTGTCATTATTCTCCAGGAATCAAAGTAAAAGTCATGTGACGCGTCCATATTCCCATTTCAGCACTTTGGATGACTTTATTGTGCCCTACATGGTATCAGCAGGGTCTCCTCAGGGTGTCGGCGGAGTCCATGCAGAAACCCCGCTGAGGCGATGAGCAGTATGTTGTTTGTGCCTAGGTTTGTAACCAGAGATTGATCGACCGATACTTTCCTTGTATGTTTTGTGTTTTAGCGAGCCGGTTCTTATTTGCTTGTCTCCCGTCACGTCGGGCCATGCTCTTTGTAACTGTGCTAGCACTGCATGGCCACCACAAAGTCCAAAGTCCACTGCCAAGGTCCCTCATCGAGCGGAAAAAGTCCCATTTGTGAGTCGATTGCGACTGTTTCCGGTGAAGCACCCTTTTTGGCGCGTCAGCCGCACCTGTGCCCACCCACCTCATCTCCATTTTGGGCACGGGGCGCGTGACCACCTAGCTTTTCTACAACTTGGTTGCCGTCCCGCTGGTGGTGCTTCAGTGGTCCCTGGCTTTTTCCCAGCTGCTATGTCAATAGCTGGTATGGGGAATATAGCCGTCCATTCATTACTCACCTCTCTGCCCTGAGGCTTTCACAACCTGCATTGCAAGCATTTTTCCATGCAGAGCTTTTTTTGCGAATATAATCTAGATCAAATATTTCGTTATCACCACTGAGGTGTTTTGTTGTGAGTCGTTATGTATATAGAGTAGCCAGCCAGTTAACGAAGAAGCGCAAAACTGTTATCATTTGGACTTTAATGCTTTTTTATTTATTGTCAGAGTGGAATTTCTTTACTAGTTTCATCAGTATGGTCTTTCTGGTCATGCAACTCTTAATAATTATTAGGGAAGTTCACTCCATTTCCCAGCATGAAACCTCTTTTTATTAGAACCTTCCTGTCATTCTGCTATAGACTTGTTGGCACCCCGACTACTAAGAAAGGAGCATCAGAGCCCTTCTCTGTTTCTTGTGAGTGTTTTCGTATGTTGACTGTTTACCAAAATGCAGCATTATAGCTCACTTTCAATCTCATGTGGAGCCTTCTATACTTTGAACATGTTTCACGGAATTCAGCGCCAGAGCTCTTTCTCGCGTAGCCTGTTCAGAACGCTTTGGTACTTTGATTACCTTTCCCCAGGCACATGGTTTTCAGTCTTTTTTATGAACCCTTTAGTACCTTTACTAAATTAACCGAAAGGTAGCCTCGAGCTCAAATCCTATACTCGTAGTTCCAGAGTCCCTCTTCGACTCGCCCATGTCATCGTAGTTTGCACTCATGCTCTCTTTACTTTGCTAGTGGCTCTCCAGTGTTTGAGTTGCCTCTTGCAGCCACTGTGTCATGCTTCAGAGGCCCACTGCATCTCTGCAGTTCTACCTAGCAGCACACCATTTCTCAGTACAGATACCAGCCCTGGCTGTCTTCCCTCTCAGGGATGTGTCTCTACCCTCCCCTGCTGCTCTGGAGAAACACTTGTGCGGTCCCTCTGGTTCTCTAAACAGTGTCTTCTATTGTCTTCTGACTTCACAGCTCAACCTTCAGGATTCCAAACCTTCCTTTAAGCAACTACAGATCTTCCATTCCCAGCCCGACATTGGGTCTTCCCGACCAAGGTCAGAGTGCCTTGGTTGGGATGACAGTTGCTCTTTCAGGCTTTTCAGATAACATCTGTGTCACCTCGAGTATGCACCGTTTCTCCTCCTGTGTTGTACCTCTCGCCCTTCCCACGCCCTTCTTTTCCTGGCTCTGTTGATCTATTTGATTTTTCGCTCCACTTTATCTCAGCATTTCCCTTTATGACCTCTCGTTATTTAGTCAAGGGAAAGGATGTTTTAAAACTTTAGGCCACCATCTTGGATCTTGATATTTTCTTCTGATGTTTCTGCCATATTGAGTATAGAAAGGGTACTAGCAGTGTGTCTTCCAGCTGGGTGTGCATCCATCATTTAAGCCCATTTCTGTGGGTGTTAAGGTCACTTGATGTGAGCGCTTCATCATGTTAGAGCCTAGGATGTGGAAGGATAGCTCTGGGGCAACGCATTTGTCTTGGAAGCAAGACAATGCAGCGCAACACCAGTTTGAATCCCGATCCGGCTCTTGGAAACCAGTGTCTGGTGTTAAGCGCATTTTAAAAGAACAATTATAATTATAGCACTCTGCGCCTGACATGCAAGCTTGTTTTAATTAAACATTCCACATGGTGTATGCAGGAGTATCAGCACCTCAATGATGTGCATTTAATAGTTGTTACATTATCAGATGAGTAATGTATCTCACCAGAAATGCCAGATTTAGGCAACTCCAAAAAAGATGCTCTAATTAAGCCCTTTTGTAAGAAGTGATTCTCACAGCGTATTAAAGTAGTGTTTGGTTGGGCAGTGGAGAGCTGCTCTGCTCATCTCTGTCATATCCCTTACTGCGGGAGTGTTAAGTCTTTGATTGTTACTTACTAGGACATAATATGGTTGCAGGTAGCTAAGGGCTTTGAGCAACCACTTGGAGAATTCTGAAAACAAGCTGGAAGTCTATAGGCCCTCCGAAATTACATCAGAGATGTGGTTTGGGGTCATTATTTTGCAGGTCATCGTTCCGTGACTCTTTTTTTTCACTCCCACTCACCCTTCCCCTTCTCTGTTTGGGGGGAGTTGTTTATCACCCCTCCTCCCATTACAAAGGCGAACCCCCTTTTTTTATCAGGATGCTGAATCCTTTACATTGTTTCTGCGGTAAAGTGACCCGCTGCCCAAAGACGTAACAGAGGAGTGTAGTAGGGGCTGCCCCAGACAGAGAGAGAGATGGATGGATAAATAGATATAGCTTCATATCCAGAATTACTGTAGCTAATGTGATGCTTTAATGTGTAACATTCTCACATTTTGTGACTACTATAGATGAGCTGATGCGCGAATATGGATGGATAAAATGTAATCTGCATAAATGTTAAGGGCCTTGAGGAAAGCCTGGTGAATTGATGTTGCCTTTGCTCGCCGAAAACTACAGTAAATCGACCAACCTCAAGAGGGGATTATGTTAAAAATTGGGAAGTGAAGAGCCAAAAACAATATTAGTACCCAGCGTGGCGCGAGCAACCAATAAAGTTGGTCGGATCCTGGACTTAATCCATCAGAATGAGCTTGAATATGAGCTAGCTGTTAGCTGATTTTGGTCTCACCCACCCAACTCTCATCAATTGGCCCAGTGTGATCTTTTTTCTTCCACTTACAAAACACCAAGTTCCATGGTTCCTGCACCCAGCTCACCATGAAAATTGAAACAGGGCTCATATTTTAAACTCCTACAAGGTGGTGGCCATGTGAGTTGGTTTTCCTTTCTTTCACGAAAATGCATTCACACAGGACAATTTTTTCTTGAAAGAAGAAACACCTGAGGACATGCTACCACAGCCCCCTGGGTTATTATAGGGATAATCTCAGGCTGCAAAAGGCACTGAGTGGTTACAGCTCTTATACCACGTTTAATACCACCACTGTGCTCGGGCTGCAGTCATTACCACCTGTTCACACCCTGGGAAGGGTGCTTTGCTCGGGCCTACTTTGGCTCGAGCTGGCGGGCCATTACCGGTCATGGTCATGTCCGCCCCCCAGAGTGGGGTTGAAAGCCAAAGTATTGTCTGCTGCTCCGAGCATTATTGCTAGAATATCCTTTTCAGAAATGATTATTGTAGTGCAGCGATTGTCTAATTGTGTGTGTGAGTATTTGAGTAGGATGATGGGCATTTTTGTGAACGAATGAGATCATAGAGGACATCAAATTAGAAAACCGTTTTAATGTCATATGTGTTGTGTAGGTAGTGGGTTCCTACAATGCCATGCCGCCTTTAACGCCACGTTATTTTGATCTTTGCTCATATTGTTACATTTAATTGATATTGGCCTTCTATTGCATTTATACGATTATGTTCAATAGGTTATACTGGAAAAACACGATGTGCCTGCATTAAAGATATTTGTTGTGTGTGATAGGATTTCGGATGGAGGGTCTGTCCTGGATTTTAGGACGATGATCCTAGGTGATGATTCGGGGTTGGCTGAGGTCAGCTCCGCCCTTAAAAAATGTTTTTTAGAGCTTCCATTGTGGCTAAACGGTTAATTCTTCGAGGATGGAAGGGGCGGATCCCTCCTTCATTTGAGGAATGGGTCCAGGAAATGCACTGCCTGTCAAGAACAGAAAAATTGATTTACAAATTGAAACTTAAGTTGTCTTTATATGAGAAGATCTGGAATGTGTTTAATGATTTCTTTTAGCTTTTGTTTTTTTTACTTTTCCTTCTGTACTTTTCTGACTGTTGAAATGATATTGTTTCTGTACATACTTTTAAATACATTTAAAAAAAAGATATTTGTTGTTACAAGTATATGCTAATAATTATCTAATAGTCGCAGTTAAATCTCCCTTATTACACTATGCATTTTTGGTGCAACAGTTTGATACTTCAGTTGACGGGAGGTCTGGGTTATGGGAGGGGACCCTTGTTAGTGGGTGATGCTGTCCAGGCCAAGTGTTTGGGAGTGTGCCCTCCAGCCATCTGTCACTGCTCTACAACACCTCCTTCTCTAGAGGCCTTCTAAGAACTGGATTTAGAAAAAACATTTCTCACTCCTAAAGCCCTGCCTTTAAATGGCAGCAGGTAAAAGAGTTGCCAACTGGTACTGGACGCTACCACTCTCTTCATGGTGCTGTCAAAGGGCATGGCCCGAACTCAACGTTGGTCGTTGTTTGTCATAATCTTGAAATCATAAAAAAAATATATTATTTTTTTATAAGTCTTTATTGGTTTAGAATATTGACGATTGACGATGCTCTGGCAGGGGTTGGTCTCCAATCAGGGCCGCCCGGGTGACTGCTCAGGGCCATTAGCCCCCGCCATGCCAGGTCAGGGGGAGTCTTTCAAGGTCTCCCTCCAGCTGGCATGGTGAGAGAAGGCGTGGCATGCGCCCTATTGAAATTAAATGCGTTTGGGGGTGGAACGCATTTAATAACAATAGGGCGCTACTGCTTTCGCATCAGCGCCTATTGAAAAATGTGCTCCCTCCCCTATGACATGGGCCAAATGGATGCGCCAATGTTTGTTTTGCCGCCTGCGGCGCTGCCACTGTGGAGGCCAGTCCTGTCTCCAATAACTTACTGACCGATGTAAATGTCTCCCAAAATGATGTGACCGGCTCAATTAACACTCAAGGTTAAAAGTCATAGCTATGCATACCTACAGTTAAGTGGTTTACCTGTCTAACTCCCTAAAATTAGAAAAATACTCCCAACAACAACATAACATATGGAGTAACGGGTAGGCAGGCGCCAGGCTCATGGAATGTTATTTGGAGTCCTGTATCTAAGGAAGGGGGTCTGCAACCTGTGGCGTTTCACATGTTTTGGAACACAACCCCCACGGTTCCTCGCCATTTAGTATGCTTACTAGGGCTGATGGGAGATTCAGTCGAAAACACCAGAGAGCCAAAGGTTGGAGACTCCTGTGTCCACCCTTTGATATACGCCATGGACCCGCCAGTCCCAAAAGCATGACCTTTCATATGCGCCTGCTGTGTTTGTATGTTCCTTGAAGGCTGCTCACTAACACGCAGAGCAGCGAAACAAGAACGGGCCTGTTTTCCTAACACTGCTGAAAATAACTCGAAAATGAGCTTGTGTGTCTGGTCTGTGAAGAGGTGTCTCTTTTTACATTGTTTTATTTTCGTCCAGGGCTTTCATGTGGGAATGAAGCCTTCATCCTTTGCCGAAGCTTCAGGTTGACAAGCGCCCTACCTAAATGCTAGTTAATAAATTAGTAATACGTTAATGCACGCCAGCCACTGGAATGACGACGGGCGAAGACATTGATAGGTTGTAATGTTTGATTAGCAGATGTCAAACCGTAACTGGATTTATTACAGTCCATTCCGCCAATTTAAAAAAGAAACATCGTGTGCCATCTGTGTTCTGATTAGCCGCCCCCCCCCCAACCCCTACGATTTCAAGGAAGCCACTCTGCACCCAGGCATGCACCTCGGAGACGGGCCTTATTCCCAGGTAGCGACTGCGGGAATTCATGACCCCCGAAGGCTGATCCCTCCTCCGACAAATCGCCGGTTCACGCGTGGTCTTAATTAATAGTCCTGGTTTGCTTTTTCCACAGGATTCTTCATTAAAATGAAAAAGCTGTGTTGACACTTTAATGATTGATCAGTTTGGGAATGGTCGTGCTGCTCCCTGCTATTGAGCCGCACATTCTTCACAGTGGATTCCAATACACCCCGCTGCCTTGCATGCATTTTGATTGTCTGCCTATGTGCGCAGAATATTAAGATGGTTAAAGCTGACATTTTTTTTAAGGCATAAGCTTGGAAAATGCTCACGACTCGAGATGTACGTAAACAGGCCATTTGCTGGATGCAAATATATTTGAGATGCGTGCGCCCAGGAGCCAAATGAAAAGTTTGATTGTAAACACATCCATCAATAGTAGGCAATGAAAATGTAATTCAGAAAAGTGCTTTTTTAAAATTTGTTGCTTGTTGGTACGGGGAGGCGCAGAGCGAAAATACACGTATTGAATGTTTTTCCCCCCTAAGCATACCAGCACACTATATTTGATTGAAAATGTTAGATATTTGAAGAGGTTCCAGATGATGCTGATTCCATGTCTTTGAGAGCGGTCTCAATACACCTATCTGTAGACAGCTGCAAGGAGGGTTGAGATGTTGTGTTCCTTTGCAGTATGTTGTCCACTCAGAAAAAATAAGAAAAAAGGTGAGGGGGGTTGGGGTGGGGGGGGGTAGTGTGTCATTCTATCACGTTTCTACTGACCCAAAAGGCGGCTGCTAGGTTTTTGGCCCAAGGCCTTTATCGGGAATCAGTGCACTGCACAATTTGTAGTTTTCAATCATGTATATCACTGGCCTTATGTGCTTAAAGTTCACCATTTCCATAACGTGTTACCGAAAATGCTCCTGGGTGTAACAGCATGTCTTGAAAACTCAGGAATTGTGATTCGCGAAGGAGGACCACTTTTATTTTTCACTAGGGACGATGTTTTGACCTACTCTGACCCTGCATGGTATGTAGGTCTCTTGTGTAAAGTTTGCAATCCCCTAAGGGTGCCTCAAAGCACCAAGACAGAGGTGAGAGGGAGGGGGAAGGTGAGAGCGAGAGAGAAGGCAGCAGGACCTGACTGTGGGTTATAAATCAGATAACACAGTGGGAGATAACTCGAGACGAAGACCTCCCCGGGGAGCAGTTGGGTGGACTGCCTATCCCACTTACTGCTGAGGATCTGCAGCCAGACCTCCCCTAGCTTGCTCCTGATGCCAAAGTGATGCATTTGCCTCTAGAGCCCCGAGATTTAGTAAGAGTTGCAGCAAATGAGTGCAAGAAAGAGTGGGAGGGGGAAAGAAACTGAGCGGACGGAGAATGAGAGAGAGAGAACGAGAGCACGATTTGCTGTCTCTCCGATACAACCCTGATTATGTTGAGGCCCAGATTCTTAGTAGTGTCATGGCCACCGTGGGTTCAAAACATAACTCAAGACTTGCAAGATGGGATATAACAGCATAAAGAAGCCCAAGGCTTGGGTTGCACTGCATAAAATGAGCAGGGGGTAAAAAGGGAACAATTCCAGCCTGCTTTAAGAGTGGAATGTGTCTGCCTAGAACTTTCCTTGGGCTTCGCTTCCTGTCCGGTGCGCCCCAAGATGCTGGCCGCTGACTCTGCTAAAGCTGCTGACATCAATGGCTGGTCAGGAGCCTCTTCCATAGGATGCCTTGGGCTCCTTCCTTTATTTATTACTTCTCTAACCTCTCATTTACCTCATGCGTTGTCCTCCTCTATGCCCCGCAAAAACTGGGCACTCTTCATTTCGCCTCTTAGTTTCTTTGCTTCTCTCTTGGTGATTTCCTCACGTTTCTCCTTTCTTCCCACTCCTGCTTCTTTCCCAATATCGTTGCTTTTGATTGATTCTTATCTTTCACTCTTATTTACTACTTCTCTCCTTGCTCTTCTTGTTTCCTGTCTTCTCTCTCTTCCCTTTTTAAACCATTCTTCAACTACCTCCTCCAATGGTTCTCTTACTCACTCTCTCTCTCAGGCTTTTTCCACTTTCTTCACGCGTCCGTTCTCATTGCTTCCGCTGGCCATCTTCCTCTCAATCTCCAGCTTTTTCCACTGCCTTCATTTTGTACTCCCCTATCCAGGTCTCTCCACCACTTAGGACCTTGTCTGTTTTCTGCTATCCCTTCTGGATCGTGCTGCTGCTTTCCACCTCCTCTGCTTTCAAGATCTTGCCGCTCTCCTCTCCCTCCTTTCAATGTCTCCTTCCTCCCTCCTCTATCTAGATCACTCTCTGAACCACCTCTACCTTCCTCCAATACCCATTTCCGACTCTGACTGGGAGCTCTTTATGTAGAGATACCGACCCGCCTCCCCGGGCCACCGTGCTGAACCACGCTCCACTGTGGCACTGCTGCTGAGCTGTGGGATTGGTCATCAAATGTGCAATTTTCCAGCAGAAGCGCTCTGAGTCGCTCTGTTCCTCCAGGCGCATGCTCTGTGGAACGAACCCCTAACAGGGATGTTGGCCATCTAGAGTTTCACATCAGCCTGAAACGTGCTGCCTCTGCTCCTCTCCTCCACAGCTGCCGCTCACCGGTTCTGCTGTGCCTGTCCTTGTCCTGCAACAAGACTCTCCACTAGTTAGTCGGCTGTCAGAGGGCCACAATAGATGTCTCTGCTCTTGTAAAACCAAGCTGAAAGTTTGCTGTCCCGACACAGTGGGGCCCTGCAGCTGCAATTCAACCGAGGACTGTTGTGGAATAAGGATCTGGATGACTAGGGGGTTGCTAGATGGTGCAGTTTCTTCCCTGTCTACATATAAAACAAAGTAGAAGCTTCCAGATGACAAGGTGAACCCCTTCCTTACAGTTCTGGGCTTTTCTGGTAGGGACAGGGAGTGGACTTTTTCTGGCAGGGATCATATATTTTAGGGAAACGCTACAGGCAAAGAGCGACCTAAGGGTGTTCTTGCTTTTTCCACCCCACATACTGCCACCCTCCCTTTGCTAACATGTGACTTCGCTAATGACTTGACCCCTGATATTTGGTTTTGATCTCTTCTCCTTTTGGGTCCCCTTTTTCCTGGGGGCCCTTTTCCCTGTCCGAGGATCTGTGAGGATGCCACTTGTATCAGCATGTATCACCTCTCTATGGACAGCCGATGGTGCAAGACCAGAGTTGAGTGGGAATGGCTCTGGTGTGTAGAGTCTATCGGAACTGATTTCCTAAAGAGACTGAGGCTGAACATCAAGGAGCCACTAAGGAGCGAATTCCATGGCACTAGGTTACTAGGCATTAGGGCTGTTTTCCCATGCTTGGAAAAGGAAAGGGGCCAGAGGAAGGAACCAATTCCCTTTGTTTCGAAGTGGAGAATCCAATCTGGAATTTAATCCAAATGCACCCGAGGGAAACTCACCAAGGCAAACGATGTCGTAGTTCAGTTCGAGCAGGAGTTTGGATTTGCCCCCACACAGAGCCGGGTACCATTCACTGGATGTTCTGGAAAACCACTGCTTGACCAGAAAGAAGCCTGTTCTCTAGTTTAACTAATTTCTATGGGCATACATAGCAATCCGTAAAGTAGGGGCCAGCCGTACAAGCTGAAGGAGTCCGAAGCCAAAGAAACACAGTCCGGGAAAGAAGTTGGAGGTGTGCAGAGTGAACTGGGGACTGGGAAACAGCTGAGGTAGAGAAAAGCCACCAGCTCCTTGTTTGGGCCAAATGCAGACTAGCTGAGTAACAGAACAGAAGGGAGACATTGGGCACCCAGAGGACCAAAGTGGATATCCGGAAATGCGCCAGAGGAAAACAAGATGTAGTAGCTCCCCGGCAGAAAAAGTATGAGAGAGAAGCCAAGGAAAGCAGAAAAATGCGGTTGAGGAAGCAAAAAAAGGCAGGGGGCTGGGTGGGTGTAGACGTCAGTGCAAGAAAGGAGGCAGGAGTAAGGAAAGATCAGCCAGCTGGGCCATGATGAAGGGGAGACAGAGAAGAAAGGAAACACAGGAAGCTGAAACCAGTGTTGATGGGCCAGAGCCACAAGAGAGAAGGTTAGGCCATGTTGTGAAAAAAAATTATATAGAAGTGAGGAGTCACGAGTATGTTAAGATGTCATGTTTAAAGAAATTCATATCTTTGGAAAATACCTATAAGAAGGTGAGGCGAGCTGAGCAGGCACATCAGAGTTCTCTGAGAAAACTACTAACAGTATGAAGAACACATAGGTGTGTGAGCCAACCTGTCCCATCTTTTGAGGCATCAAAATGTTTGTCTTGCACAACAATGCCCCAAGCTTTATCCTGGTATGCTGTCTAGGTGCTGAGAATCTCGTTCTTAGGATCCTTGGCAGACTTCTCTAAGAAAGCCATCTTGTTGGATATTGCTGGACGAGGGGGTTCTGCCTTCAATCTGCTCCTTGTCTGTTTATGGACGCACTTTGTGACGAATCTGGACTATTTGTCCCTTCGCTGAAGAGGGGAGCCATCCCCTTTGAGGTAAGGGAGGTGAGCCCGCAAAGCAAGACACTCCATAGGGTCTGGGCAAGTGGTACCTCACTCGGAGTGACTCCCCTCTCGGGGATAAGGACTCCCATTCTGCTAAGGAACTCTCGGTCAGGAATACATTGGCTGCCTACATGGGAGTCGGAAAAAAACCTTTACTATTCCCAATAGTGACACTTCTTAATCTCTTTGGTTTCAGGTAATGCTGGATCCCGCCTGAACTCCACAGTTGAAGGAGGTCACATCCCTTTCGTTTGTGATGAAGTACATAAAAAGATGAGGAACTAGAATAGAGGAGAGAGAATCGTATGCAGAGGCGAGTCTCTGATCGGAAGACATCTTGGAGGGGCAGAGCAATGCTAGACCGTGTAGCCATCGCTAGCGTGGGGAGTGAGCAAATCGCTAGAGACACGCCAGTAGGCTGGCTTCCTGACCAATTGAGAAGCCAAGGTCAAGAGAGAGACAGAGACAGGAAAGCGTCCATCTCACCTGGTGGCGTGACCACACGGAAGCCGCGGTGGGCCTGTCAACAGGTGCTGAGACCAGGCAGCAGTGGAGAATTCTGAACCCTCAGCTCCATATGAGAAGTTGCATTAGCAGGCGATCAGCAGAAGGGAAGCAAATGTTTTCGAGGAGGTAACGCTGTTGAGACGGGCAAACTGTGATACAAGAGGCTGTGAAAATCAAAAGGAATACGGGAGCCCCGAAAACTCGACCGGGCAAATGGCCCTACAGAGGCTTTGCTACCGCAATCCTTTTAGAGGGCCAGCGTGCTTACGGGAGCCCTGGGCAAATGAAAGACATTGACACTTAAGGCTGGAGAAGCAACAAGGGTTACGGTAGCACAGAAAACACAAACGGGCAGATTCATTAACAAGGCCCTGCTAAAGCAATCCTGTCAGAGGGTCAGAGGACTTTGGTGGGTCCTGGAAACATGAAACATAGTGAGCCATACTAGACGGCGAGGGAATCCAGAGGGTTTCAGTGTGCGAAAACAAGACAAGGACACTGTCAAGCACCAAGTGGGAAATGGTGAAGTAGTGTTAAGAAAACCTGGTCTTTTCTGAGGAAAAGTAACTGTATGAAGTATTTATAAAGACTTAAAACCTTGGCATACAGAACCTGCAGAGCGGCTGAGGACTGTACCGCAAGAAATTGATGAACTTTTGTGTAAAGAAATCCAGCACCTGATTAACGTTTCTTAAAAACCTTCTTCTTGGAAAAGGGTTCCAAGTGTTGGGCCAGACAGAAGCCAAAGACTGAGGCTATTGCTCTGGCCGCTTTCTTTTTGTTATATTTTACGAAGGTAGTAAGGCCAGTTAGCTACTTTGATTTGGACTAAGGACTACTTCTTTTGGGACATCTAACGAGCACAATAAGTTTTAGTTTATTAGTCAATGAACTACACTCAAAGCAGTTGGACTAACACCCTTGAACATGGCCGTGGCTACAAGCATCAAGTATAATACCCTCTATATAGCTCACAAGGCTTTCTGGGGGCAGGGCCCGCACTACTTACAACTCACTCTTCCCAAATACACTCTCTAGAGCACTCCGCTCATCCTCCTCTAACTCTCTAAGAGTGAGCAGTTTTTCCAAACAGAGATCTGGAGGTAGATCCTTATCCTCTGCAGGGGCCACCCTCTGGAACAGTCTCCCTCCCTCTCTCCTGAAATTCCGGAAACTCCTCAAGACCTTACTCCTCTCCTCTGCCTTCTCTCGACCTCTCCGCTGCTAACCTCTGCTTCTACCTGCTACCACATCCTGCTGCTCAGCTAGCTGACTGGTCGCTTGGCTCACCACAGAACCTTACAGGTCCCAGGCCCCCACACCAGTCCCTCCATTTGCCTACCGGCCCTCGCACTACTTGCAGCACTATTCCCGTCCCTAAGAGATAACCCTCTGCACTTAACCCGGCCCCTCTGGACCAGGCGCACTCCCTTTCGCCTATTCCTTGCACTTCCATTATGGCATTTATACAATCTGTATACACCTCACCCAGTAATTCTCGCCATGGGCTCCAGCGCTAGGGCAAAGAGAATGGGGGATAGCGGGTAGCCCTGTCAAATGCCTTTGCCTAATTACCAACTGCACAATACCACTTTGCCCGTTTTAAGCTGTGCCAGGCTCCTGATAGAACAGATTGATCTATCGCAGCATGTTCCAGGCATAGAACATTCCCTTCCAGGACACGGAAAAGCCAATTCCAGTGCACTGAGTCAAAGGCCTTTACTGCGTCTAGGGAGACCACTGCATGTTCCTCCTCCGCCACTTGTACCCTTTCTATTATATATTGGAGCCATCCTTCAGGAGCCTAGTTGCCAACACTTTCCCTAGAATGTTTGTGTCTATATTGATTAGTGAGATTGGGCGGTACGACCCACTGTGCCGCGGCTCTCTCCCTGGCTTCAACAATACAATCATTATTGCCTCCCTCATAGAAGCCGCGAGGGGCCCTTCCTGAAAAACGGCATCGTAAAGCTGACTGAGCCAGGGGATGAGCAAATCAGAGTATAATGTATAAAATTTGGCTGGTAGGCCATCGCACCCTGGCATTTTCCCATTCCCCAGAGACTATATCACTAGTTTGATTTCATCCTCTGACAGGGGCGCTTCTCACTTCGACACTGCCTCTGTACCCAATCGAGGAAGAGAAGCTTGGTCCAGCACATCCTACATGTCCGTGGTGTTCACGGGCCCCTTACTATAACCTTTGATAGTACCTTTGAAAAAACATGCTTATGCCCTCCTGCGTTGTGATCAGGTTCCCCTCCCTGTCCTCAATTTAGGTGATCAGGCTTTGTGGCTGGTCTCGTCTGAGAAGCCAAGCCATGATCCACCCTGCCTCGTCCCCTCCCCATGAATCTTGGGTATGTGGTATGCTTAGTCGGGTTTCCCCAGGTGCTCATGTGCTTGCTGTTGGTGCACTCTTGCCCAGACAAGTTCAGCCTCCACAGCAATGCTTGTTGCCATCTCACCTTCCCGTGTTCCGATTGGGTCTCCGCGCTCTTCAGGGTGGAGAGTAACGTGGAGCAAATGCCATGGGAGGTGGCTAAGCATTTACCCGATTGTCACTTTGAATGCCTCCTACAGTACCCCATAATTATCCACGGATCTGTTGTTCAGTTCATACTAGTCAAAAATGGCCCGTCTAATCTCCTCCACATATGCCCCATCTGTCAAATCTTCCACCCGCAACCGCCAGGTGGGAAACCTGCATGTCATTCTCCCCCAGACCATTGTGGCTCATAGGGGGCTATGATCCGGCAACTGCCCATATTTTCAACTTCCCAAAACTGAGGAACTGCTAACTCCCCACAAAAAGGTAGTGTTAGTGTGAGTATGTGCCTTGTGGGTTGGAGTAAAAGGAGTAGCCCCTCTTGCCGCCCTTGCTCTCTCACCAGAAATCTATGATGTTTTGGTCCGCCAGTATGTGGCTCAAGCATTTAAAGGCCAGTGTTTTGCTACGCACCTTGGGATCAGACCTATCCAGCTGAGGCTGGCGTACACAATTGAAATCTCCTCCCCATACTTGCTCCCTGTGCCCCCCCCTCTTGTTAACCACCCTTGGGAAGCAGGTGTTGTTGTCAATATGTCAATATTAGGGGCGTACAAGTTAGTTGAACACAATTCCCTCCCCTCTAGTATCCCCAAAAAATGAGAGTCCTCCCATCCTTATCATGCATGACTTGAGTTGTCTGGAAGGGAACCCTCATCCGCCATCTAGTTCAGGACCCATCTGAAGTCGGAAGAAAAGGTTATGCTGTGTACCTCACCACCTCCAGCTCGATTTCACCATCTTAAGCTCTGTTTTGTTTAGGTGTGTTTCCTGGAGGAGCGCGAACTGCACCCCCCATCTCTTGAGTAACCCCAGTAGCTCTCTGGATTTAGCCGGCCATCCCAGCCCTTGCATATTCGCTGTGAGAACCGTCAGATACCACATATTTCGCTGTCTCCTCCCCTCATTCTTAGCATTCATTACATTCAGACCCTGAGCTGGAGGCCACCTCCCATACCCTCTGCCTCCCTTGCACCCTGCATCCCCACTCAACCAGGCCCACCCTCAAAACATTAAAGTTAACTTTGGTAACTCCTGAACCATTATTTACAACACCTGCAGGGTATACACTCCACAGTGGTCCACCTCTTCACCAGAAGAAGCTGACCTTGTGCTTGTCCTTTAGGCACATGGCCCTGTGCAGACCTGTGGGCAGCGTGAGGACTCTTTCTGTGACCAGGGGTCCTTAAGTGTATGAGTAACTGAGAACCAATCTCCTTGGCACTCCCCCTCGCCCATGTCCATGCTCCGGTGACACCTCACTGCCTCCATCAGTGCAGGTTTGCAACAGCCTTGTGAATCCGTGTGTGGGATTGATCACCCTTGTTCATAGGGTCAGCTCCCCCAAAGTCTCAACCGACACCTCCGTCGACTGCGCACCTTCCTCGTGCAGCTAAAGGGTCCCATCCTCGGCCACTGTGACCCTAATTGACTCAGCCCTGACATCGGAAGTCGGCCTATCTCCTGTTTCCGGGCTTCGGTTGCAACCCCTGTTGTTGGGGCGTCTGCCCGGCAGTCTCCTGGATGAGCTTGTTGACCAGTTACTATCTGTTTCCCACCATTCCCATGACTGGTATGAGGAATTACAGAACCAGTGATGATGGCCTTTTATGATTTTTACCCTAGCTGGGTATAGCAACATATACTGAACTTAGTTATCCCTCAGAACTCGCTTTATTGTCTCAAAACTCTGTTGTTGCTGCTGTACACACCTCGTGTAGTCAGCGAACACCATGATCGTGGAGTTTGGAAAACCTATTACACCCTTTCTCCTGGCTGCTTATAGAAGTACTTCACGGTCACAATAATTGAATATTCTGTCCACAGTCAGTTTGGGCCGGGCTCCCGGCACTGGTCTTTGTGCTGGCACCCTGTGGGCTTGCTTCACAGTGAACCACTGTGACATACCCTTATCGCCCAGCTGTTCTGGTAGCCACTTTTCCAAGAATAATTCCATGGAGTCTCCCTCCGTACTCTCCGGGGGACCAACTATCCTTACGTTATTCCTCCTCAAGCATCCCTCCGTGTCATCTGCTCCTACCTCTAGCACCTTGGTCGTCTGAATCAGTATGTCCACTTATTTCTTGAGGATCTACATCTCCTTCTTCATGACCCTCAAGTCTTTTGCCTTTTGTCACTCTGCTGACTTAATTTTCAGCTCCCCCCTATCGTTCCAATCTTGGATTCCAGTTGTGTCCTGTAGCTCTGTATTACTTGCTGGACTTCCACTATTCTGTTCTCCAAGTTCAATGCCTGGTTTTCCTGCAGCAGTAGGAGACGTGAGGACTTGTGAGGTAGTGGCTGCAAGATTGTGGATGTGAACTTGTCCATCTTTGGTTTTGGTCCCTTGCCTTCCATCATGGCGACCTGGCGTCTGCTTGTTCACCCAGCCCAGGGCAGGTTAGTCCTGAGGCTGATATGTCACTATCTCGTCAGGGTTCCTTGCTGATGTCCAGGGGGGTGGTTTATGTACAAAGCCACTGTCACCTGTCACTTTTCGCTCGCAGGATGCCCCTTGTGTGCGGTTATTCGTGGATGGTGGTCCCCATGTGCCAATCTGTCAGGGCACCTTGTGCCCTTCGCTCCCTGTATGTACTGCGTTCTGGTCGCAGCTGCCAGTGGTTACCTGCTGCGCAGGACAGTATCCCCGGCATGTTCCACTCACTGCCATGTTGGCGCCCGCAGCTGTGTGCACGCAGCCTCCCTCAGGGGGCCGCTCCTGATGTGGTTGTGCGGCTACTCTCTGCGCTGCTTCAATATTGCAGGGTTAACATGCTTGCTGTAATATTTGCCTGCCCCCACTCCATCTCAGCACAGGAGACCCTCCTGCACTCTCCTCTACAAGGGCAGCAGTGTTACCAGGTCCCTGCATGCCGCTCTTCCAGGGCACCTCTTGCCCTTCACTCAACCGTTACCTGCAGTGCAGAGCGGTCTTCAGGGCTAATCTCATTCACCGCCCACAACCGTGTACGGGCAGTCTTAGTCGGGGCAGCTCCCGATGTTGCACTGCTTCGATCTGCTGCACCACTCCATTAATCTGCAGCTCTGGAGTGCTTGCTAGGGAGTCCAAACGCCTGCTCCGTCTCAGCACAGGAGACCCCCCTGTGCTCTTCTCTCCAGGGGAAGTGATGGTATCGGGACCCTGTGTGCTGCTCTTCCACGGTGTCTCTCGCCCTTCACTCTGCCGTTACTTGCAGTGCAGGGCAGTCTCAGTCGGTGCTGCTTCCGATTGGGACATGCGGCGATCTGCTGCAACACTTCAGTAATCTGCAGCTCTGGAATGCTTGCTAGGGTGTCCAACTGCCCCGCTCTCAGCGTTGGAGACCCTTGCACCCGTCTCACTGAGGGCTACGGCGGTGCCAGTGTTGTGAAGCAGCCATCTTGTGTCGTTGCTGGCGCCCTCGTGCCTACTTTTCTCTGTAGGTTTTCTCTGGGGAATCACCATCCCCACTTCAGTAGCAAGGTGGCCTTCGATGCTACGCACCGCCCTCTCCTCAGATCTTGCCACAGATCCCACTGTTGTCACCACAATCAGGATGAAAAACAGGATTCTTACGGGCGGCGGCGGGAGCCTCGTGGATCAAGCTCTACATCGGTCGCCCACTGGCCACGCCTCAGACTGTTGCTTTTTAAGTGTTGTTTCTGCCCACAGAATTTATTAACAGAACTTATTTGTTTACAGTATATATACTTTAGGATAGCAGTGGTTATATTTGTACTCCAAGAATCGACTGTGGCTTTCCTGGTTGGCAGGTGAAATACTGGGGGTTTATGGGTTGTCATTTTCTCCTGGTGATTTTAAATGCAACCCCTTTTAGGTCAAAGAAAGTACATAGGTATTCGGTGGTAGAGCAGTGGGCTCGGGAAGGCCTTTGGCAGCAAAGTCGAAGTAAGGAGGGCACATGGGTGATCAAGTGCCAGGATGCATGGATGTGGTGGCAGAGCAGAGAGGCGTGAGAGGCTGAGGGCAGGTGGGATCAGCTTACGGCTTGTTCAGAACACTTAACTAAATCTTTGATAAAGCCTGGGTTCAGAGAAAGCTTACTGACTGGCTGCTGCACTTGCAGTTCTAAGCACATTTCAATCTTCCTCTGACTACGGTTAAACCACCTTCTTTGTACAACAGTCCCATGTCTGTGCCAGCCTTCTTACGGTTTAGAAAAATGCTATTATGTTTTTACATCGTTCCTGTTTTCTACATTGCCTGGAGAGCCCTCGATATTGGCTTATGTTTTCTAGGTTTTTTCACATTTTATACTCCATTTTCGGATGAAACAGATGAACAAATGAGAGCACCATTCATCATGTGCATAACATGTGTAGTCTGCAAATGAGTGAATACCATGCTTCCTGCTTTAATTAGATGCAATTACATCTTAACTGTTTGTGTTTTATAATCGTTGGAACTTGTTTTAACATCGTTTTGTCGAGAACCTCGCCATTGAGATGTAATGTTTGTTCCATTCCTGTGGTCACGGCCAACAAATTGCCATATTGTTAGTGCGTGCATCTGTTTGCTCAGGCAACATTCTGATGCAATGATTTTACAGATGCTCTGATGCCAAGAAAATATGAACTGCGCTGCACAAATGTTTTACTCTCATATCAAAGTGAGACTGTAATTGTGTGAGGTGCGCAGTAGATGAACACTTACGGTAATGTCCAACTGTAATCACAAAATCTTGCAATAGGTCAAAAATAAAAGTATAGGTAAGGATCCTGGAAGTTAAATACATTGTGGGGCTCCTGTATTAGCTTTAAAGGAATTGTGTTGGTCCTCGGGTTTGAATGCCGAAGTCGCACATTTTGGATCTGCACTTTGTCTATCTTTATTTTTGTACTCGATAAATCAAAAACAAGTTCTCAAGTCATTTAACTCGTCTAGCCCACTTTTGCCGACCTACACTTTTCAACGAATGCATTTTTACTGATTTCCCCCACATTTTTGCTGAAAAATGTATATGATAAGTTGGGGTAAGGTATGTATGGCGGTGGGAGTATTAAGGGGGCACCCCTTCCTCGTATTTTGCTGTTAAAAAAGTAGAAAAATTGGTAAATAGAAATCTCGACCAAAGATTCTTAGAAGCATTTAACTGGCCCAGCAGGTGATTTAGGAACATGTTTGAATAAGTCGGAGGAGTGCGGGGACGGGGGGCTTTCAGTGTGAGCATCCCTTCTTGGGGTTGTCGGTTATGAAATGCTCTAAGGGTTCGCAGGGTATTCACTGACATGGTTGGCAAGGATCAGTGAGTCACTTGTCAAGGTACAGTTTGAAGCCAGAATTGTCATTTCTTTTTTCTATAATTAGAGATTTTTGCTTCAGCATTTTTCATGGAAACTGGAACATGTTGCTTAGTTGTGTCCGATTGATAATCAGTATGTGTCAGAAAAAGAATTGGGGAAAGACCTACATTAACATCAATTAGCATTAACTATGTAGTGTGACAATTTGTCCCTTCACCTCCAGGGGGAACCACCCTCTTTGGGACTAGGGAGCTGAGCCTGCTAAGCTTAACACCCCCAGTGGGACAGGCCAAGTTGGAGCCCACTGCGGGAAGGGGGGGCTGCCTTCCTTAGAGTACAGGAAATCCCCAGTGATGGATATTAGTTTTCCTACCTGTATCAAGAGATCGCAATATCTTTGTTGGCTATGTGGGAATTACAAAACACAACTGTGTGAATGCCCCTATGGAAGAGGCTGGTGTGGTTTCTTTTAAAACTTTTATTTTTGGCGGCAAAGGTTACGTGGTACATACATCAAGGCAACAAGCACAAGTAATAAACATTAGGTGGAGCAGTGCATGAGCAGTTGTACAAAATCACAATAATGTCAGACAATAATCATACAAGATACATATGAGTACGGGTTTATGTTGTAGCAGCGGACACTGAAGGGGTGGGGGACGATCCACAGCCGGGTGTGTCTTCACTACGACTGTTAAGGTACAAATTGAATTCCACCCAGATATTCTTGGGTCGAGAAGTGACGGGGAGCATGGATATAAATTCCTCCTCACAGTTCCGTGCCCAAGTAAGCATATGGAGCCATTTCTGGTGGACCGGGGGGATGGGACTTTTCCAGTTCTGAAGTATGCATTTTTTGGCTATCATGCACCCAATATTAAGAAACTTGGCCAAACGTCTGGTGTCATCCGTTTTCCAGGCTCCAAAGAGGACGGCTAAAGGATCAGGGTCAATCACTGTGTCAGTGATAGCCGTGAGCGTTTCTAGGATGCTTTCCCAGAACCTCAGCAATTTATCACAAGACCAGAACATGTGTAAGTGGTCAGCTGCCGTCGCTCCGCAGCAGGGGCAGGGGTGCGCCGTATCACGGGCGAACCTCGAAGTCCTGTGTGGAGTGTAGTAAAGTCTATTTAGAAGTTTGTACTGCATGGCGCGAAAACGGAAATTGAGGGAGACTTTCCGAGTGTGTAGGCACATATCCCCCCAAACCCTATCTGATATTTCTAGATCTAGTTCGCCAGCCCATTCATCACGTGCCTTGAGAGTGGGAGTAGGGGTAGCCTCCTGTAGGATCTTGTAAAGTGATGAGACTACTCCATGGGCCCCTCCAGAATTGGCAATATATGCAATGACTGAGTTGTCTGGGGGCTCATTGGGGAATATGGGCCACTTGGTGCGAAACGCAGCTCGCAGTCTGTAGTATTGGAGGGTCTCCAAGGCAGACCCGGTGTGCCCCGGTTTCCAAGTTTGGGGGTCGATGAACCTGCCCTCGGGGTAGAAGTCCGTCAGTGCTTGGTATCCCAGCATCCCCCAGTGTCGGGCCAGTGCCGCATCATGAGTGGGTTCCAAGCCGGGAAAGGCCCATACAGGAAGCCACTTGTAATATGGAGAGGCTTCAGGTGTCTGAAATAGCAAGCGAGCCCAGGCTTGAAGGGTCGTGCTGATTGGGTCAATGGGAGAGTCTGGTGTGTAGTGCCGATGTAGTATGAGGGACATTAGATTGATACCAGCAGCTGCCATTCGTTCCAGTTTGGTATGGGGACGCACCGGGGTGCCAGGGTACCAGTGGGTGGCATGTTGGGCCTGGGCCGCGGACCAATAAAGTGACAGATCTGGAGCCGTGAATCCCCCTTGTTTATATGGGAGTGCCATGTCCGTCCACTTTTTGCGTACTGCGCCAGAGTGCCAGAGAAACTGTGCACATAGTGTGTGTAGTCTAGTAAAATATCGCCTCCTGGGCCATACGGGTACGTTGCTAAACGTATATAACAGTACAGGGAGTAGGATCATTTTTATGCGGGAGAGCCGTCCAGCAATGGATAGTGGGAGGGCACGCCACCGTAGGAGTTTAGTCTCAGCTATTTGTGATATTGCGGAATAGTTGTCGGCGATGAGGGTGGATTTGTCTAGCGATATTTGCACACCCAGATATCTTATACCATTCGGTGACCAGCCGAGGGGGTATTCAGTGGTGGGTTGTCGGGTGGATTTAGTGAGTGGGAAGGTCTCTGATTTGGAGTAGTTAATAGTGAAACCGGAGTGGGTGCCAATGCGGGTGATGTCCCTTAGTATGGGGTCAAGGTGTGTTGTGGGGTCTCTGATGTATAGTAAAACATCATCCGCATATAAAGATATAATTTCAGGACTATCTTTCAGTCTTATTCCCTTGCGGGCATGATGAGCACGGACAAAGTCTGCCATCGGTTCTATTGCTAGGGCAAACAGAATAGGAGAGAAGGGGCATCCCTGTCGGGTGCCCCTGAGGAGTGTGAAAAGGTCAGATGTCAGTGTATTGGTCCTAACCCGCGCCACAGGAGAAGTGTAGAGTAATTTAATGAACCTAATCATGTTTGGGCCTATGCCCATGGTCTCCAGCACTAGCCATGTGTATTTCCAGGAGACCATATCAAAGGCCTTCTGGGCATCAAGCGTAACCGCCACAGCCTGTACATCTTGATCAATGCGGGACATCACGTTAAACAGTCTCCTGATATTGTGGGAGGTAGACCTACCGGGTACAAAGCCGGCCTGGTCTTCATGGACTAAGTACGTCATAATGGGCAGGAATCGGTTGGCTATAATTTTTGCAAAAATCTTTGTGTCGAGATTCATAAGGGAGAGGGGTCTATAGGACCCACATTCATTGTCAGGTTTGCCAGGCTTGAGCAGCACTGTAATGGCCGCTTCGCGCATGGAGAGGGGGAGGATAGAGGCACGGAGCGATTCGTCCCAGACCTCAAGGAGCCTGGGGGCGATTATGGCGACGTGCTCCTGGTAGAAATCGGCGGTTAGGCCGTCAGGTCCCGGGGCCTTGCCTTTGGGCAGGTCAGAAATGGCTGTTACAATTTCATCTAGTGTGATTGGGGAGTCCAATTCGTCACGAGTAGCGGAGGAGATCTCTGTGGTGGGGATCTGGTCGAGGACTTCACGCATATGTTGTTCTGTGTGTTCAGCGGGTTGAGAGTAGAGGGACCTGTAGAACTCAGAGAACGTATCTAGGATTTGTTGGTCGGCCCATTGTGCGTTGCCATGTTTATCTTTAATAGAGGTGATCTGCGTCCGGCCAGATTCCCATTTTAATAGCGTTGCTAATGTTCTCCCAGGCCTGTCTCCCTCTCCATATTTCCTGGCTGCCTGCGGGCGGGTAAAGTATTGTGTTTCACTGACGGCGAGCTTGTTGTATGCCTGGAGTTCATCGGCGACCTGAGCAAGTATGGGAGTGGTCAGCCCTAGTGGCACATTGTAGTTCCAATTGCTTCAGTTTGGTTTCAGATCGATCCAGTGCGGCTCTGATCGATTTCAACACCCCAGCCTCCCGGGAGATGGACATACCCCTAATATACACTTTGAAGGCGTCCCACCTGACTGCAGCCGGGGTGTTCGAAAGAGAGTTGTGTTCAAAGAAAGACAGAATGTCAGCAAGTATGTCAGCCCTAAATACAACATCCCTAAGGGCCTCGGATTTGAAACGCCAGGTGGTGAACATCGGGACAGGTATCCCCAGCCTCGCCGAGAGTGTAATTGGTGCATGATCAGACAGTGTGCGAGGTAAAATCTGGGCTTCCACCACCCCACCCATGACTCCTTTTGATACAAGAAATAGGTCTATTCTAGAGGAGCTATCGTGCACTGATGAGTAGTAGGTGTAGTCTCTCCGTTGGGGGTGTAGCTTTCTCCAAGCGTCACAGATGTCAAGTGTCATAATGTGGGCTTGCAGTCTGCGTGCAGCACCGGACAAGGAACGAGGAGCAATTCCAGTTCTGTCCAGGACCGTGTCGAGGATAAGATTGAAGTCCCCACCCCACAGGATCGGTATGCCCACAAATCCCAGCAGTATGGTGGTGATATTGTCGAAAAATTCGGGGGAATCCACATTAGGGCAGTAGGTATTAACAAGTAAATATTCTATGTTAGCCAGAGTGCAGTGCAGTATTACATAACGACCTTCGGGGCCGGTGTAGTTTTTGTGCAGTGTAAACTTAATGGATTTGTGAATCATCGTTAGAACACCCCTGGATTGGGTGGAATAGGAGGTGAAGAATCTCGCCGGTCCCCATGCAGGGGCCATGGTTCTTGGTATGAGGCCATTGGAGTGCGTCTCCTGTAGGAGCAGTAACTTGTAGTTGTGTCTGTTAGCATACGCTATGATTTTACGGGCCTTGATGTGGTTGCTTAGCCCACGGACATTCCAGGACATTATGATGGTAGACATTGCAGTAGTAAACATCCTAACATACTGCACACATTTTTAGTGGACATCCCAGACCCGGCAGTGGTGTGTGCCCCAACGTTTGAAGTCGAACATGCATTCATGGGCCTTTAATGCTCGCACCATGCAACCTCGTGTGCCTTTTTTAGATAACACCCCATTCCCACCCACCTCCCTCACCACGAACCCAAATTTAGTAGTGTAAGCGCCAACTCACCCTCCCTGTGCACCGCCGGATCGACCCCAACCTGAGCCAGCTGGTGCAGGAGCCCAACAGGGGCTAACCCATAACAGTATAACAAACAGTGCAATCGCAATGGGGTGCGCTATTGCCGTGCGCTAGCACGTTTGGAGCCCGGTGGGATCCTTGAGAAAACAAGCAGTGTTTGCGGTATAAAAATGCATGTCGCTGCATCTATGCCGGGCCTGCGTGTGGAACAGAGGAACGTTACACTAAACAACAATAGGAAGTCAACATGGACAAGATGAGAGGTTCAGTATTATGGTAATCTGCGTTTTCAAGAGATTAGGTGCAGTGAGTACAGCCAGGGCTACTTAGGAAATGCAAATAAAACAACCAGATACTTGTATAGCCATAAGGACGCCCGGCCATAGGGCGATCAGAGGGAGCAAGCCTCAGATGGAGTTCAGTCATTCTGCATCATATCCTCAGCGGGTGGATGAGGGGGAATGTGTGCCTCTATGAATTTCACCGCCTCCGAAGGCACCGTAAAGAAGTAAAGTTTGTTGTTGAATGTGAATTTCAAAGTTGCAGGGAATAGTATGGCATAAGGAATGTTCCTTTCCCTGAGCAGTTTCTTAACTCCAAGGAATTGGCGACGTTCCTGCTGAACTCCAGTCGAGAAGTCAGGGAAAATTCGGATCACCTGCGAGCCCATTCTGAGCTCACCCTTCTCACGTGCGAGGCGGAGGATCTGGTTGCGATCTTTAAAACTCAGGATCTTCGCAATGATGGGTCTTGGAAAGTCCCCAGGCCTGGGACGTTGGGCCAGTGCCCTGTGGGCCCTCTCGATCATGAAGAAAGGGGACAAAACCGGGTTGCCCAATAGATCATTCAAGAGGTTCTCGACAGCCAGTTCGAGTCGGCCCTTCAGCGCGTTTTCCGGTACCCCAATAATGCGTATATTATTCCTCCTCGATCTGGATTCGAGGTCATCACAATTAGCCTTCACTGACTTCATGTCCGTGACAAGGGTGGCCACTGTACTCTGCAGTGTGGCTACAGTGTCTTCGCTGGCACCAATTCTATTTTCAGCCTCAGTGAGTCGCGTCCCCTGTTGATCCAACTTGGCCCTAAGAGATGCCACATTCGCATTGATGTCGTCGAGCTTTTCATGAAATGCAGCGAAGTTTCTGGACATAGTTTCCATCATGACCGTCCGGTCCGCCTGAGGCCCCTCCACAGGGAGTGGTGTGTCGGTCTGATCGCATGAAGAATGGGCTGATTCAGATCTCGAGGTGGCTTTTGCAAATTTATCCATAGCCCCAGTCTTGCTGGTATTCCTGGATCTGTTGGACATTATGTGATTTATGACCTGGGGCTATGTAGAGTGAAGGCCAAATGGAGGAACCCACTCTCTTCTAAATGGTGTCGCAGTAACTCACAGAGTCATCCGGAGCTATCAGGGGAGGCCGTGGCAGGGGAGATGCCTCAATAGGTCACAGGAGAGCGGGCTGGCGTCGCGAGGCCCCAGGGGTGTATAACATGGGTGAGGGCGCGAGGGCCCGCGCACGGCAGCCACCCCGGCTCCTCACCTCAAGCCAGCGATCAATCCAGATGACAGGGTCCCCAGCGATTCCACTCGTCACCCGCGGGTGTCGCACGCGTCTGGCGGCACAGCAGTGCACCGCAGAGTTCCTCGGCCGCAGGCCCAGCGGGGGAGATGTCCTCAGAGATCCCGCGGGAGGGAGGGAGCCAGGCAGCGGCGCCACAAGAGCGCAGAGCAGCAGCCGGCCACGGGAGATCCCAGGCGGTGAAGTTCGACGCGGGATCCACCCACGCGTAGCAGGGTGGTGAAGGCGGCCCTCGCGCTCCAGATCAGCCCCAGCCCCCAGGCGACGGTAGGCCAGCGTCCGAGCGAGGGAGGCGGGTAGTAGGATCACGTGAGCTGCAGGGCCGCAGGCAGCGGCGAGCCCGGCCCAGTCGGCCCACTACGGGGGGCAGCGCCGACGGGCCAACCCAGGCTCAGAAGGACTAGTTCGGGCCGAAATTTCACAGGTAGGTAGCTCCAAGTGTCTGGGAGGCAGGAGCCGGGTTTGAAGATGGGGCAAGATGTTAAACCGCAGATGGAAGCAGATATAAAGCGGCAGCACACGGAGCTGGAAAGCTAGGCAGCCATTTTGTCGGCTGCTCAACAGCGCCTCCCGCTGGTGTGGTTTCTGACTTTTTGGGCTGTCGTCCTTGTACGAAGCCTCGGAACAATGGATTGCCCAATCTCATTGCAGGGTGCAACATAAAGGTCACACTGCATGAAAAATGACCTCTTGTCCGCCTCATTAGTAGTCACACAAAGACTTGTTAGACCTCAGAATGAGAACCCAAATTTGTGAAAGTTACAAATTGAAGGCACATTTTAGTATTCATGATCATCTTTTTAAATCATGCTAAGTGTGAAATGTGCAGATATTAAAAACCCTGTCTGGCATTCGATCTGTTGTAAGGGATCACGAGAAAGACTCAGACACAGTGACATTTTAAGTGTTAGTTATAAACTTTTATTGTCAAAATAATAAGAGGGTTTGGGAAAATGCTGTCTACCCCCCCCTAACTCTAGGATGGGTATCCTTGCCTCAACAAAACTAAGGCATTTTTGTTTCGGGATGTTAAACAAACAAAGCATCCCCAGTCCTGTGTCCAAAACCCTAATCTGAACCTTACACGCTAAACTAAGTACAAGGTGAAAACAGGGGGTTACTATGAGCTATAGATTTATAGCTTACTCTTGATGTTCCTTGCACAAAGTTCTAAGAAAAGAAATACTGTTCCACCAGGAAAGGGGGTTTCCTGTCCCCTAGATTTCTTCTGGTGGCTTTACATATTAGTTAATCACAGTTCCATTTTATCCAACGGGGAGGGTCTTCGCATTGAATCTTCTCCAAAACGCACAGTTCTCTTGAATTACAATGATCCTTAAAGGGTCTGCTGTCTCCCCTTTTCATTTTATCACTGTTCCACGGTTCCACAAAGGGGTTCTGACCCCTGAGCTTTCCTAGTCCTTCTCTCCCTGGTATAATCTCTTGCCAGGGTATTGTAGCTTCATCTTAAAAAAGGGGTGTGGATCTTACGTTTGATTACTGTTCCACACCTTCAAGGTGTGGGGTTATTAACCACTTTGTCTCTTCTCACTTCTTCTGTCACTTCTCTTCTAACTTGTCCTTTCATCCCTGGTTTGCTCTCCTGCCAGGGTGTCACAACTTTCTTACTTGGGTGTGAGTCCCAGACTCACTGTTTGCCTGATTCACTATCCTGCCTGGCCTTCTTTGCTTTCATTTCATTCTCTTTTGTATACAAGAAATACCACTTCTCCAATATTGGGTCACTGACTCTGTCTTCACAAGCTTTGTATCAGTTGCACTTTGTGCTCAGTCTTTACTCCAGTTTTCAACAATGTTCGATTCTGTATTCAGTCTACTGCCTTCACTTGGACTTTCTACAATGTTTTTATCAATTCTATTGCCATTGATTAGGCATTTCATAATGTTCTTATCTGTATCAGTTGTACTGCCTTCTTCGTTTGGGCTCTCTGGAGTTGGGTGCGGTGCACAGTTTTCGCCCTGAAGCGCCCCGGTAACACATGTACTCTTCTTGGGTTTACCAGTGTTACTTAGCGTCTTTGGCGTTCATCGCGTTTCTCTGTCCACTTCGTTTCTAGCCGGCTAACTGTGTCCTGTGAGCCGCTTCATTCCTGCTTGGCCTTCATCTGTGTTTGGCAGCTCAAGCTGCCCATGACATGGAAGCAGCAAACGTCTCTCGGCTTAGTTTCGCTGCATTCCGTATCCGTCAGCTTCTGTACTGTGTTCTGCTCTATGCTCGCCTTCGGTGTCCCAAACAGCATCAGAACAAGCCGGATGCAGTTTCAGGCTCCGTTTCTCTCTCTCTCTCTCTTTCTCTCTCTCTCTCTCCCCCCTCTCTTTTTCTCTCTCTCTCCCCCTCTCTTTTTCTCTCTCTCTCGCCGCTTGCTCATCTGTGTCCATTTTAAATGTCCCGGTCTCAGCATTTTTCAGTGACTAAAATGCGGCATTGGTTTGCCGTGTTTGGTCATCCTCATTACTCCATCCCTCATTCTCATCTCACTACTAGAAAAGGTGGGGAGAAGTGCATAATGTTGTTGACTACAAAATCTTCGGAATTCAGTATCTACATTACAATAATCCAAACAGGAGAGTGGTGCAAGTCCTTGAGTGTTACTAAGCGTTACCACTGAAGGGTTGTTTAAGACTGGCATTTTCCCTAGAGTTTGTCTTCCCCTACATGATCATCCTGCAGCCAGCCAACCCCAGGGTCAGTCAGGTCGTTTCTGCTTTTCCCTGGCCAAAAGCTTCCCTCCATGGATTCAGTGATAATGTTGTTAGATTTGTCACGCTTTGTACAGCTTTCTTATTTTATCGAAATTCTAGGACTTCATTGTTTTTCAGTTGTTGTCATGCATTTTTCATGTACCCCGCAGATCTTCCCCTTTACTGATAAAAACATTTTGGAAAGCATGTTTTGTGGTTTGTACTGGCTCTTCTTACTATTGTGTTTGTATGTACAAGTTAACAGACCTTAGCCTGACTCTTATACTTGCTGCACAAAGTGGTTATCTGTTTACTACGGCAGTAGGGGAACTAGCCATCGCTAAGTGTGTGTGACAGAGTCATATGTCTTAAGCTATATTATAATCGTGAGTTGGCCTGGGGTACAGGGAACTGCCACCCTCTCCAAGAAGTTGGCCCTGGAGAAGTTATACAGAAGATCGTCCAGGGTCCCCAGCCCATCCACAGCCTTTTCTGGATCACTGGTTCGTTAGTAAGGAAGTCCTTTATGCATGTCAGGTTCACTACTCTCCTTGACAGAGATGTCCCCAATGCTGGTCAGAGAAAACTTGCTCGGAGAGATGCCACTGACGCAATACACAAGTATTTTATATTCAAGCAACAGAGAAAGACCCATACCAAATAGCAGAGATTTGATGCCTTAGGTCCAGAGAAGCACGCCACACTCTTGTGGATCACTGTTTGTAAAGGAGACATTTTGCAACAACTATGTGTCGCACACAATTCCACGAACAAGGCTGCCGGTGTTAACAAAACCTTGTGAGATACCTGAATTCTCATGTATTTATTTGTATTTGTATTTAGCTATTTGTATAGCGCAGCCAAAACCCTGGGGCATCTGGGTGCTGAAACTTACATGATATACAGTCATGAATGTACAGATAATAACAATACAAGTTGATAGCTCAATCAAAATATATTTTAGGACATACATACAGTAGTTTCAGTGGGGAGGGAGGGGTATACAGTGCCCTCAATATTGTAGAGCAAGTTTTATGAGGTGGGTAGGTTATGGTCCTGATCCAAGAACCAAGCTTTGACCTTGTTGCGGAAAAGCGAGAAGGAAGGTTCTTCTCTTATGGAAATAGGAAGCGCATTCCATTTTGTGTACCCACCACAAGCAGAGGAACTCTGAAATCTGCAGGGTAGCCCTGGCCACTATGACATGGATGCAGATCCATGATGGCGGTGCATATAGCAGTAAACTTGGATTACAGAACAGTGCATGGGCCTCTCAGCTAAACCACAACATCTGTGTAGATTGAAGGTCCCAGCAAGCACTCGAACCCTAGTGCTCAGTCCACTTCTACCCACAGGTGAAGTAATTTAAACAATTAGAAATCATATAGATGAGCCCACTAGATTTTAAAGAGGGGATTGCGACAGGGAGTGGTGTAGGAGTAAGGAGTTAAAAGCGTGAAGTGAAGGGCTGGGTTGCTGCAAAGCAGCGAAGAGGAATGGTGCAAAGGGGGAAGAGCTGAAAAGGAGCATTTTGGAGGAGTGAAAAATACCAGTGAGAGTAGGTGAAAAGGTGCAGTAAGGAGAAATAGGTGGATTGGAGGAGGGAAGAACAGATGGAGACAGAAGACCCCCTTTAAATGTAGTTCTGATGTAAGCTAATTAATTAAAGTACGTGTTTTGAAGTCCATTCTATAGTGAGGTTTGAGGCTTGCTATGTAGTTGATTGTGTCTGTCAGGAAATATTTACATAAGCTGACTTTAGTAACGCTAATGTGCTTCCAATTTTGAAGACACTGCTTTCCATATGTAGCAACCTTCTCCCTCACCAAAAATGTTTTTTCTGCTGATGAAAAGAAGCACACACAGATATTATGAAAGAAAATCTTGTTGTAATTGCCGATTACTTGGAATATAGTGTTTGCATTGGACTACAAGGCTGTAATGAGCCCAATAGCTTTGTTTATTAGTTTCTATTCCTCCACCATTGAACACAAGAGCTCGGAAAATATAGCATTTCCCAAAATCATAAGGTGTTGAGTGCTACTAAGAACCTACCCTCCTTGGCACAGCCATCTTTTTGAAACCGCTGTTGTCGAGTATTTTAGAAGCCATATCAAAAGATTTACTTTTCAGTGTGTTTCTTTTAATGAGAACTGAAATGTTCTGTATTCCTTTTTTATTGAACTATCACGGTAAGGTGTGATCCACAAGGGTTTTAATAATTGCACAACAAGTTATCATTTACTTTAAGCAGCACCAATTTCAATATTGAACTGTATGCCCCTGAGCTTCATAAATTACATCAAAAATAAACTACTTTTATTTTGAGAAATTATCCTTTCTGTCAGTACTATTGTGCGTTGGGGTTCAGATCCTTTGTATTTGAAACTTCAAAGTGTACGCTTTAATTTGTGTTACACAAAAGGTGCCACTTCAACTTAAAAATGTCCAGCTTCTCATGGCCTAGTTGTCAACGACATCCCACCTACATTTTGTCCCAACTACTGTAGTATTTTGGGTTAAGGTTAGATAATTGATTTAGTCTCTGTATGTAAGTGGTCCTTTTGGCCATCCATGCATGGTGATCTAATGCTGGTCCCAGTGAGTGAGCTAGTGACCGTTTATGGGAATGTTGAATGTGTGATGGTGTGTGTGTGTGTGTGTGTGTTTGTGTGTGTGAGTGTGTGTGTGAGTATGTTCTGTGAAATCATTTGGGCCTGAGCTGATTATGACGGAGCAGGGCCTGTGGGTGTGCTCCCTGACTTGCAACTAAGAGTATCTGGATTGCTTTAAGTATTATAAAAAATAAAGTAATGTGTTTTTGTACCTGCTGGCTCCCAGCTGATAAATGACTGAAGGAGCTTTCCTACATTTAGGTAATGACAACAAATCGGTCTTGATCTGAAGGAAGGTGGTGCCAACACCCTTCATGATGCCTTTATTGCTAAATGATTATTACCCAGACTATCTAATGAGTCCTTTTACTCATAGCCAAGGAGTGTTCGATGTGGTGTACATGTAAAGGAGTTGTCAATATTTTCCTTACCTGCTACTGTGCTACACTGCTGAGTATGTGGCCTCGAGGGTGTCCAATGCATGCAGAATCACAGAGGGCTAGGTGAGATCCAGTGCCCTGGCAAGCAGTGGTGGAGCAATGACAAGTGCCACACATTGCTGGTTGGTTCCCTATGTCCATTGGTTGATGCTGGAACATTTATGCGTTGGTAATGTATTTTCCCCAGAAGAGGAAACAAAATACCGGAATTGTGTGCAAGTGGAACTATTGCTTATGGCCTCACATGTTACCTCTTATTGCTTCTTGATGGCAGTGATTACAAATTTTGCGAAACTCCGGATGTATTGTTTCAATGAATCCTCGGGTCCAAATATTTGACGGGATAAAGCTAATTTGCTTATGGGCGTTTCAAGGTACTCTGCCCCTTTTTTGACTGCCCGCTTGGGCAGATGTGACAAGACAATTTTGGAGTGTAGTTTGTCCAGGTTATGTAGAAGAATTTGCAAGGATGTTTCCTTATCCAGATGTGTCTATTCTAGACTTTTTGGCTTGCATTTGTTTGACTCTAGCCTATTATAAACCTTTGACTTTCCATGTTTGACGACTGGGCCCGTATAATTAGTTTGTTCGTTTTCACAGTTCTGCAGTAATTCTAAGACTTCATTGTATCTAGTTAGGTAGATACATTGGTGGGTTGACGTTACCATAGCCCTTTTCCTAGGTCATGTGGGGCCCTAGTGATTCTATGAGTAAGGCTGTTGGACGCGTTTAAAATCTGGCGGCTCTATGTGTCTCTTTAAGTAGAGCTAGCACGTTTAACAACCCTTTGTCTAGGCGTAATGTCCTGTTTCTTTAATGATTGTATGTTTTGATCTGTTATTCTCTGCCAAATTGTGCAGCCCGTTTTGATTGCCAAATCAAATGGTTCCGTAAATCCTTTGCACTGTGTTTTAGAAAGATTAGTTGGGAGCCAGTTAGTTGAATACGTTCACGTCCTCTGCTCTGTCTTTCAATTATAATGATTCTGCAGTTGCTGCTGAGCTGCACTTATTGAATGCTGTGTGTGTTATGACCTGATCAATGATAAGTGCAGTTTGGTTTCAATGCAGATTCTCATTTTGTTATATGGGCGTTTCTTTATAGGTGGCACCCATCTGTCTTCTGGCTCTGTTTATTCTTTAGCATTGTGCAGTTGCATATACTTTGAAATGTTTATGGACGGGTGGCTGCAGTATTGCAGCAGGGTGTCCTCCAGTCCTGGCAACTGTTAAGTGTGTGGGTGTTCCGCCATTTGCTTTTCATATCCTTGTTTTCCGTATAACTTGCTCTGATTCTTAGTGTATGGTTGATGTATTTGTACTTTTTATTTGCTAATTTTGGTTTAGGAGGCACTGATAATCCAAGGTGTAATCCTCTGGAGGGCATCCTTTGATGTTGGATGTTGTTTGCTTGTCTGCATTCTCCCCAGGCTGTTTTGCTTACTTGACCTTCGCTCCTTTGTTGTGTGCAAGCTTTGTGCAGGGCTTTGTGTTATTTGAGTTGAATCAAGCAACCTCCCATATTGGTGGGGTGTGTTCTCTGTTCAACACTGAGGTGTGTGGTGGCTCATGTCTTATGCTTGAACCCATTTTAAGTGTTGGGTGTGATGCCCCTTTCAATGTGTGAATGGGTCTGCTATTCTTACTTGATATTTTATTGCTTTCTGACTTTGTGATTTTCTACTGCTGTACGGTTTGTGTATATACTACACGTGTGTCCGGCTTGTAAAGGTTGTACAGGTCTGTGGTGTGAGTCTGACTTTGGGATTGTGAAAGAAGGGAGATGTCCATTTCTTGGGCTTGAGTGAAATGCTAGAATTGCCCCCCCCCGTTTAAGTTGTTCTGCCAGTCATTCAGGCATGGTGGCAAAATGCTGTTGTGGGGGTTGGGATAGCTCAGGAGAATGTTGGATGTGTGGTGATGCATATATGATCAATTAATGCCAGTTGGGCCTGACCTGATGACTTTCTGTCTTAATGTAACTAGATTGCTGGATATATTTTAAGAATAAAGTAGTGTGAGGAACCAACAATGAGACATGGACACAGAGGCTTATATAACCCTTTATTTATTATTATTATTTTTTTATTTACTTGTGTCTAATCAAAGAAAAAATGATTTTTACAAGAGAGCAGACGTAAAATATAGAAAAGCTTTTTTTCCTTTTCAAATTGCAAGAACGCGCCTTGTAGGGAGCGATTAAAAAGTCAAGCCGCGACAAAAGCGCAGCACATAAGAGTCGTTGACAGATTGCCATGGCGTTCGGCGTCTAGTGGGGAGACTCCGAACAGAGCAGCACAAACAGGGGAGGGGTCTATTGGTATGCAGTGTAGTTAAGTTGAAGATTCAGCGGCGGAGCGTAAATGGCCGTTGACGTTGATTTTGATGAAGGCTGCTTCCATTAATTTAGACGTGGCTACCGCCCAACAGACTTTTTCTCCCGAGATGAGGCGGCACCACCATGTGTCACTTTATTAAAAATCCAAAGGGTTGGGGGGAATGCTTTACTATCCCTATCCTAGGAGGTATTTCCCTATCTCAATCAAAAACTAAGGGATCTGTCCATTGTCAAGATGTCCAAAGTAAACATTGGTCCTGTGTCTGAAATCCTATTCTGGCCCTCACACTCTAAATATTAACTCTGAGGTGCAAAGGATATTCTCTATGGATCTCAAGGTGCACACATGTTCCAATTCAACGAAAAGACATAACTCCAAACAAAAAGGTCCAAGTGGACCATGTTCACAGTGCCAGGCAATGGCTCCTGTTAACAATTTGCATATTTCTTGTAGCCCACAAGAGGGTGGCTTCTCCCTGTTGGCGCACACCAAGTTCTCAGGGAAATCCCTCCCTTCCCCAGATGTGCCTCATGCGACCCCCCCCCATGTGACCTCCCATTCCCTGCCTTGGACCCACATGCACTCTGTCTGGAGATTTTGGGGCCCAACCACGACTGGGACACATGTTAGGCTTGTAGCACTCTCGGACACAGGGCATTGAAGAATTGGTTGTCGCGTTGGAGGCAGATCTTCCACTCCTCCTCCTCACTTAAGGACTTAGTTTCCAGGACCTCTCGTCAAGACAAGGTAGGCCCTCTGTTCAGCATCGCTACACAGCATGGAGACTCCTTTACTGGGGTCCCCACGGATCATGTTCCTCGATTTCAGGTTCTGGCAGACCCCAGGCCTCTAAGGCTACCAGCTCCTAAATTGAGGATCCCGGGGGCCTTTCCAGGCACTTCAGGCACAGACCGGAGGATGACCAAGCTACCGGCTCCCAAGCTGAGGGGCTCAGGAGACCTACCAGTCTGTCCCCGAAAGGGCGATTAAGATCATCCTCTTCTTCTACCCAAGGGGGTAAGGGATCATCCAGTGTCACCTCCAAGAGTCTGTCCTCGACACGATCCAGCACGGCTACCGGCACAGGTGCCTGTCCAGCCTACCAGAGCTCGTTCGGAGGTCGTGAGTCAGGGCATTACGACAACTGGCCATCCGGCTGGGGGTCAGCACCTACCAAAATGATCTGAGGTCAACGCCTCCACTTTGGGTGCAAGACTCAAGCTGTATTCTCCCATGTCTAAGGACTCTCTTGCCTCAGAGCCTCCGTGCCCTTCCGCCCCGGGCGTGGCTCAAGGCTTGAAAATGGCAGAGAGCCACGTGGCGGAGCCAGCCAGGCTGGTGGCAATTGGATCCAGCTCAGGTCCCGCCAGTGCTTTCACCCATCGAATGGGCTTTGCAAGATGATTCCAGCCCCCTTCCATCTGGAAGCAGCAGTGGATCCTACGTTGCAGGTTTCTGGTCTCCTTGAGGATACATCTACCCATCACAGCCTTATGGCTACACGCACCAAGGGCCACTGCGCTTTGACCAGGAATGTAGTGCTGGGCCCCTAGGGACGCATCGGCTTGCTTGGACCGCTTCTTAGAGCGCTTCCTCTTCCTCAAGCGTTCCCCTTTTTCATTCATCAACCAATGACAAGTTGACAAAGAAGAGAACCTCCACTCAAACAGGCAAGTCCTTAGCCATCTTGACAAAACCAGGGCAGAAAGCCTTCCCTCAGTCCCAGGGCAGGACTTATTTCAAGCCCTGTGCTTTCTCCAGCTTGAAAGAGTTCTGGGACCGCAGTACACAAAGGTCTGACAGGTCGCCCAACGACAACAGAAGGAAGCAGCAGAGGATGTTGCATGGGTTTTTCCGCTCACCCTCCTCTGCCCCCGCCTCTGACGCCAAGAAGCAGTGATGTCAAGGTGTGGGACACAGCTCGCCTGTGGGGGGGCCATTTGGCTCTGTTCCAGGACACATGGAAGCGTCTTTTCAGCAACCTGTGGATCCAATCTCTGGTCTCCACAGGCTACTGTCTTCCTCTTCCTTTGTCTCTACCATCCTCTCCTCCTCTTCGTCAGATCGGGTCTCCGGCTCTTTTACGGGAGGCACTTTCGCTCTTGGCAATAGAACCGGTTCCCCTTCTAGCTGGGGGCTCCGGTTACTATTCCAGGATTTTTGCGGTACCCACGAACAACCAGGCTAGCCTGAGGGTAGTCCTGCACCTGTCATTTCTAAATCCGTCTTTATCGCTGGAACGCTTCAAGATGATTACTCCCGCGCACATAGCCGAGTCTCTATGTGCAGGAGACTTGATGTTTTCCCTTGACCTCAAGGATGCGTACCTGCATGTCCCCATCTACCAGCCGCGTCGTAAGTATCTGCGGTTCATGATTTTGTTTTTACCATTTTCAGTACGGGGTGCTGTCATTCGGCATGAACTCGGCTCCTCGTGTCTTCACGAAAGGTGATGAACACAGTGGCAGCCTTCTCTGTTTGGAGGGCCATCATCTGTACCCTTACTTGGACTGGCTGGAGAGGGCGGGTTCACCCAAAGGGGTGGTGCACTCCTGCCAAAGATTGGCGGATATCCTTCATCAGCTGGGGTTCTCCCTCAACCAGAGTAAGTCACAGTTATGCCCATCTCAGGAACTGGTCTTCCTTGGGTTGCTTTGGAACAATACTGTTCAGCGGGTGTTCCCTATGCCCGAGAGGCTTCTTTCCCTCCACAAGGCGGTGGGGCATTTTCTGGCCAACATGACCACCTTGGTATGGTGGTTCCTGCTCATTCTGTGCATGATGGCCTCCTGCGTACTCCCTGTACAGCATGTTCGTCTCAAGATGAGGCACCTCCACCTGGTGGAAAATTGGGACCAGAAGACAGGGTCCCAGTTGGAAAGGATCCCAATGCCACATCTCCTACTGCCCGATCTTTGCTGGTGGCTGATGGATGACAATGTTTCAGTGAGAGTTCCCTTCACCGGACTGGAACCTACCCTGGTGGTGACGAAGGACTCCTCTCTTTCGTGCTGGGGGGCTACTCTGGAGGTCTATGCGAATCATGGAGCATGGTCCAGGGAGGAAGCCCTGCGAATCATGGAGCATGGTCCAGGGAGGAAGCCCTGCCCCATATAAATCTGCTCTAGCTCAGGGCGTTTTTGAACCTCCTCAGGGACAGCTCGGTTCTGGTCAGTATGGGCAATTCTACCACAGTGTTTTACCTCAACAAGCAGGGCGGCACCCGTTCCCCCCTCCTCTGCATGGATGCAGTATTGATCTGGGAATGGGACCTGACTGAGGGGTTTGGAGTTCAGCAGTCCACCTCCCGGAGGACAGCAATGCAGAAGTGGACCAGCTGAGCCACTTGGTGTTCACCAATTAGTGGGAGTTGCACACAACTCCTTGTTGCCCCTGTTCCAGTGTTGGGGGTTCACGGACCTGGCTTTGTTTGCCTCCCCTCTGCATTCCAAGTGCCCCCAGTTTGCTTCATGGGCAAGACTGGGTCTGGGTCTCTGGGAGATGCCTTCCTGATCTGTTGGACTGGCCCCAGGTGTTATGCATTCCTACCCACCCCTCTGCGCCAGCAGACCCTCTGCAACTTCCCTGCATTCAGTGGGTTGCAGCCTCATCCTGGTTGCCCCCCCACAGGCCTTCGAGACTCTGGTTTTCGGATCTACTGCAGTTGTGCTCCCAGGGTCCCATCCACCTTTCTATCTCCAGCAAGGGATTCCTGACACAGCAGGGTGGGGCAGTGGAACATGTGGACCCGGCCAAGCTGGCCCTGGTGGCCTGGTTCCTGAGCAGCTGAGGGTTCGACACGTTAAATTTTCAGAGGACAACCGGGACATCATTCTGCAGGCCCTCGACTCAGTCCCTGTATAAGAGCAAATGGACTAGGTTCTGCCATTGGGCTCATGACAAGGGTCTGGACCCTGTCACTTGTCCTCTGGATGACATACTGGATTTTTCAGCACACCTAGTTCGTTCTCGAGTTCAGGTGGATACTTGCTGCACTTATCTAGCACCCCTTGGGGCTTACAATAATTCCCCATAGCATGTATTTTCGGGGGCCAACCTTGTGACCAGAAGATTTTTCATAGGCTGTACCTGATCTAGTACCTCCTGTGGGTGCTGGCAGCTTTGAGGTGCAAACCTTTTGAGCTGATGGCATCTGTGGACATTGGTGACACTCAAAACAGTGCTACCAGCGGCTCTCACCTATGCACGCAGGATTAGTGAGCTGCAGGTATTGTCTTCTTGCGAACCCTTCATCACGTTTCACAACAACAAGAACATCTTGCGCACTCACCCAAACATCTTGCTTCATCGGAATCAAGAGATCTGCCTGCCGGTATTCTTCCCGAATCCGCAGTCAGAGTCAGAGAGGGCCCTACATTACGAAATCCTTCAAGAAGTCTGAGGCATTGTTTGTGACTTTTGGGAGCTCCTCCCCCGGTTCTCAGGCTTCCAAGGCTTCCATCGCCTGTTGGATGGTTCAGGCCATTTCGGATGCATACACGGCCATTGGCAAAACCTGTTCCAGGGGGGTTTTCATGCCCATGCGGTCAGAGTTAAGGCCACGGCCGTCACGTTTCAGAGACATGTTTATTGGAATGTCATCAGCAAGGCGGCTACTTGGGCCACCCTGTCGGCCTTCTGTAGGCACTATTCACTGGACACTAACTCCAGGCACGATGCAGAGTTTTGTCAGGCGGTTCTGAAGAACCTTTTTTGCTTCATCCTTCATATGAGGCAGGTTATTGCAGCTCCACCCTATGTACTCTTTTGCATCCCGTCCCCTTTCCTTCATACTGCATAGGTGTGCTCCACAAGGGACGGGTAGCGACACCCCACCAGAAAAAACCCTTCTCCCCTCCAAACCCATAGGCGCGTGGGGGTGCGGCCCAGTGAGCATGCACCGCCCCGACTCCGCCCTCTGGCGCCACACCCTAATCCCCTTTTCCATGTCGACGGGAACGGGCCAAATTCACCAGTGCTCCTGGGTTTGTGTAATTCCACGTGCGGATACTTCTTTGTCTTTTTTGTCTTTTTATCATTCAGGTACTCGTCTCAGGCGTCACGCTCCTCCCCAGCGCATGTCGACTTCCACAGGGTTCAGCTGGTGTCCATCCTGCAATGGGCTCTTCCCAACTTTCAGACCCCACGCCCTCTGCCTACGTTGCCTTGGCCCAGACTACGGTTGGCAAGCTTGTACAGTGTGTGGCTCGCTGTCCTCGAAAGCGCTGAAGAACAGACTAGCCAGGTGAAGGGAGCTCTTCCAGAAGTCGCTTCCAGTTTACCTCAAGAACTTTGTGAAACATCGAGCCAAGCCCAAGGTAGGGGCCGATATTCTCCATCGCACCCTGCAAAGGAGACTGCTTTCCAGGGACTCTCCCGCGCGGGAGGTTCCAGCCAGGTCCTTATACCAGCACATGCACCGAAGTTGCACGTGCACGTGGGGGGTAGCTCGACAAGATGTCCACCGCGCCAGACAGAGGCACCCGTCTGACACCAGTCTAAGAATTCGGCGAAGAACGAGTGTCATGATGGGACTTGCCCCTCTGCCAAAAGGGGGATTCCACTGCAAACCGATATAGTCTCCCTGGCCATGAAGGGTTGGCTAAAGCCCCACTCGGCCCAGCCGGCCAATCGATGCCTGCACGCCAAGTACAGACATATGGAGGGGGATACACTCTTGCTCACGGCCCATCCTCTGCCACACTCCTCGGTGATCGCTGCGGCATCACTATACTCCAAACCTCAGTCGTCCTCAGCCTCCTCCTCTGCCGCACTGCTAGGCAAGGAGGAGAAGATCTTGGAGGCATACAGGAAGAAGCTCTATTCCAACGCATCCTTGAATCTCTGTCAGGCCAATGCCGATGCCATGCTGGTTGCCGCCAACAAAGGGTTATGGTGGAAAATTGCAGACTTCCACCCGGAACTCCCTACTCAGAGCCAATCACGCTTTAAGGCGGGGCTGGCCGTGGCCAAGCTGGCGGCACGTGACCTCATGGAATCCATTGTGACCCATATTGACACCTCTGGCCTTGCTATCTGTATCGCCACGGACATGAGAAGGACAGCCTGGCTCCGGGCAAGAAAATTCAACACGGACGCCCAGGAACTCATATAAGATCTACCATTCGAGGGGAGGGACGTCTTCCACTCCTCCATGGACGAAGATCTGGACAAAAAGAAAAACGGCTCACATCCTGACAAAGACCACGCCCGAATCGTACACCCAATCTCAGCAGCGCTCCGACAGGGGTCGTACGTACGGAGGGTTCCGCGGCTTCCAGGAACAGAGATCCAGGCAGCCAGACCGCTCGCCGTCTCAGAACCGGCGCAAGGAACAAAATGGAGGACTGGGGGCAGTAAGGGCTTTCTCCAGTCCCCCTCCTCCGCAACAGCCTCAGAGGGAAAGAAGGCATGACACGCCCCTTGGGGTCCAAGTGTCTCCAGTGGGGGGCAGGTTTGCTCGCCACGCACATTTCTGGGGCCAGAATTTCCTGGACCCCTGGATCCTCTCCGTAATATCCACAGGGTACCACCTCCCTATCCCAGCCTCTTCTCCCCTCCACTCCCACAGGTTGGGACAGCAACTCTTTTTGGCGGCGATCCGGTCGCTCGTAGAGAGCCAGGCAGTGGAGGAAGTCCCAGCCTCCCAACAAGGCTTGGGCTTTTACTCCCAAGATTTCTGCCATTCAGAAGAAGAACCAGGCACGCCTGAGAGTTGTGCTGGACCTTTCCACCCTCAACCTCTCCTTACCCCTGCAAAAATTCAAGGTAGTTATGCCAGCTTTTATAGCTGAGACAATGTGCCAGGGAGACTGGATGCGCTCTCTGGATCTGAAGGACGCATACCTACAAGTCCCGATTTGGCAGCCCCATCGTTCTTTCCTACGGTTCAGGATCATGGGCTACCATTTTCAATACAAGGTCCTTCCTTTTGGCCTCAACTTGGCCCCAGGGTCTTTACCAAGCTCATGAATACGGTGGCGGCCCTCCTCAGAGCCCAGGGCCTCCGCATCTACCCATACCTCGACGACTGGCTCGTTGGGGCTACATCTCCGGAAGCGGTTCACCACTCTTCCCATGCCCTTATGAACACACTGCATGATCTGGGCTTCTCGCTCAATGTCAAGAAGTCACAGCTGCAGCCCACGCAGACTTGCCATTAAGAGGGCCACCACCCACTTCCTCAGCATAGAGGTGACCTCAGCATGGTGGTACCAACATCTCCTGGGTCTATTCGCGGCGGTCCTATTAGCCGTCCCGCACACAAGATTGAGGATGAAGAGGATTCAGCTGCACTTAGCGTCCTCATGGAGCCAAGAGCAGGACTCTGTATAAGAGATTATCAACGTTCCTCCATCTCTCTACCCGGACCTAACATGGTGGTCCAGGGACTGCAACCTATGGACAAGCAAGCCCTTCCGGCCGCCCACCCCGCGGGCCACGGTCATCACGGATTCCTCGCTCGAGGGCTGGGGAGCCACCCTGGACGATCTTTCAGTCCACACCACTTGGACTCGACAGGATCAGGAATACCACTGTCATGGTCATGAAGTCAGGGGCACAGGCATGCATGGTTCGCATGCACAGGAGACCTGGGTGGACACTGTCCTGGTGCCTTTGGAGCCAGGCTCATGAACAAAAGTAAACAAGAACATCCATTTAACACCAAAAAGCTTTTATTATGGACATAGCACTTCAGATGCATTAACCTTGAACATTCCATCCATTAAGCAGGATGCATTAACCTTGAACATTCCATCCATTAAGCAGCCCCAAGTGTATTCTTGGTTGTGGCTGCTAATGGATTACCTTTGCATGTGCTCACTCTCTAGGAGTGGCAGGGTGTGGCTGGTAAGCCGGCCCTAATGGGCGTGCCCACGATCTCAGCTATATAAGCTGCCCCGATCCTCAAGACAGACTCTTCGCCTCTTAGGTTCTTTTCTTTACCTAAGTCTGGGTCTCAGCCACCAGTAAGGCTTTCTCTACAGTCCCCAGTCAGACTTTCTCTAAAGCCCCCAGTCAGGCTTCGCACAGCTCCTTCATCACAATGTTCAAGGGTGTGTTAGGGTAGAACCCCCAATTCGCAGACATCCCTCAGTCGGATTCACGTCTGCCTCCACGAGTCAAGACTTTCAACTGTACAAGGAGTTTGGTTTGACCCTCGTATGACCACCTTGACACCTCACGCCGGCATCCCCTAAGTGGTACTTGCAGTTTCAGGAGAGTGGTACCAGTCAGAGACCTTCGAATGAGGGCCCACGTGGCGCTGGACCACTCTGGCTCTGGTACCTGTTTTACTCACCAAGTTCACATGGTTCACCAAGTTCTGCAGGGCTCAGACCCCTCTTAGGGTTCACAAAGGGCCTCCCTCTTCCGGGATCTGACCCTTCTCCCAAAGTTCACAAGGGTCTTCCTCTGCCGGGCTTGGACCCTTCTCCAGGGTTTAAAAAGGGCCTCCCTCTTCCGGGCTTGGACCCATCTAAAATGTTCACAAGGGGTCTCCATCTGCCAGGCTCTGACCCCTCTCAAGACTTCAAAGTGCACAAAGAAGACTTCCCTCTGCCGGGCTCGCGTCTCCTCTCTATTCACAAAAATGGCATTTTGGGACTTCTAGTCCCAGAATGCACAGTCAGGATTTTGCTCCCACTTCTCAGATCCCCAGATACCCAAAACAGCATTTTTGGCATTGGGAGCTGCAGAGCTAAAAGGGGATATCGTTCTGAGGTGAGGGTCTCCTCTGCTGACTCTCAGACACCTCGGTTTTCCTGACTGGCCCAGGCGAGGAGTCTTGCTGTGGGCACAGCCAGGAAACCCCAGCTGCCCCTGGTCTTGCCTTCTGGAGGTACCGCTCCCTCTTCACAGGGTAGTCTCCTCTGAACTTACAAGGCCAGTGCCAGGAGGGTTTTCTCCTCCTCCAGGCTTCCCAGGATTTCTGTCCCTCTTCTGGTCTTCCGCCGGCTTCCTGCACCTTCCAGCATCCCCAATTCGCTCTAAGTGTGGTTTCCTGATCCCCCTTTTATGCTGCCTGGGAGAGACAAGTGGAGCCAGGTGAGAGTAATTAAAGAGGGAGGCCTGACTTAGCCTGGCCTTATTAATGGGACAGTCTGCTGTAGAAAGGGAATAGTCTGTTTTCTGTGTCTGTGGTTCCCTGATGGTAATCTTCATCCTCCTAATCGCTCTCCACCTCGTCTCAGTGATTTTAGAAAAGAACAGAGGGGAGGAATTATGGGGATTGTAGTTTTCACTAGTAAGTTTAGGAACATTTGGAAGAAATACGCTTGAGAAAGGTGGAGTAGCCCTGTTGTCGCTAACAGTGAGTTGTCTGTGAGAAAGTGTATCTGTCAGGAATGGGGCACAGGGGGAGGGGGGGGTTTAGTTTCTAGATGCCCTACTAGGTAGCATGGGGAAAAGGTGTCATAAGGAAGGATGCACTGTGTCTCGCCATCGGGTGCCCCTATCCTACTCCCTGAGGAGCCCTTACACAGGTGATCTTCCCGCACTCGTCTACCCCATGGTCTGGATCCAAGGGCGAAGGCTGTGCCCTGGCCACCTGAGAAGGGGATTCCCATGGTTCAGAAAGTAAAAACCCTTAGGTTTCTCACAGTAGGGGAGGTGACTAGTTGTGTAAAGTTCATCTCCTGTAGTGATTGAACTAGCCAAGAGGTTTTGGTGTCATTCGGATCATTAAAACCCAGATTGAGGTCACCTAGGATGATGAACGTTATGGAGGGTTTGACTAGGGGAGTGACCAAGATTGGGATGTCAGGATGTGGTTGACTAAGTGAGCTCGGCTGGTGATAAAGAGGAGGATGTTGTAGGTTGTTTGAGGATTGATAGAGAGTTTCAGGAGGAGAGATTCATACCTTGATACTTGAGAGGAATTAATAAACCTAATGAGGAGTGAGGATTTAGCAATACGTCCTACGCCGCCTTCTGAGGCACTGGTGCAGTCATTCCTAAAAACGGTATAATTAGGAGGAATGGCTTTGGATAGTAGTGGCCCTGAGGCATCATGCAGCCATGATTCAATAATGGCAAGTAAGTCAAGGTCAAGATCAGTGATCAGATTATGTATGTCAATGACATGGGCCCCAAGGGAGCGTGCTTTAATAAGTGCACACTTGAGAAATTGATCGTTAGGCCTGACTGGTGATTTGGGGGAAGGTTAAGAAGATTGAGGGGCGGGCAGGGGGTGCGTAAGGATAGCCTGGTATTTCTTGCAGAGCCCACAATGGGATGTTGTTGTTGTGGTGTATTAATTTATAAATGCGCGCCGGGCCCAAAGGCATCTGGGCGCAGACAGGTTACAGGGTTACATATGACAGAAGAGCAATAGGCAATACATAAATATATACATATGAAGATATGATACAGATTACAGAGAATGTGCTATATTCAGTAGTGCAGGAACATCAGGGATGTGTGCAGTGGTGAGGTCTTGTCATCAATCTAGGGAGTGCAGCCACTTCTTTACATTAGATTTGAAGCACTGGAAGGGAGATATGGCTCTGAGCAAGTCCGGGATGGAGTTCCACAGCTGTGCGGCTAGGACTGGGAAGCTAGCTCCTCCGTTTTTTTTTAAAGGTTGAGCTTTGGTATTCTGAGACTATTTGCTTGGGCTTTTATGATGGGGTGTGTTGAGGTATGTTTGGAAAACATGTCAGTTAGGTAAAGTGGGGCCTTGTTAGATATGCATTTGTGTGTGAGATTGAGTGATTTAAGCTTGATTCTATCATTAATGGAGAGCCAATTGGTGTCACGTCTCATATGAGGGATGTGATGGGATTTGGGTATGCCAAGTGCTGCCCGAAGGGTGTTGTTCTGGATTGTTTGCAGTTTGAATGTGTTGCGTTTGCTGGTGCCTAGGTATAGGGCATTGCAGTAATCAGTTTTGGCTTAGGATTAGGAGGATTAGGGCTCTGGCAATTGTGATGTGTAGGTCCTGGGAGAATCTTGGGCTCCATGCTGGTTCTGGAGCATAGTCTCTGTAGGCGTTTGGTGCCAGTAATGGGTTGGGGTGTTGAGACAGGAAGTTTAGGAGCCTGGCTGGCAGCTCTGGAGGGCATGGCCATCGGGGGGTTGGATCTGACATGGGAAAAGGCAAGTGGTCACGGAACAGCGGCAGAGGCTAATCGTCCAGCCATGTGTGTTTCAGGAACTCGGTGACAATGTTTTTGTGGACTGCTTTTTACACCGCTCAACAGCACTCTGGAATTCCATTTCAATCTGCTCAGGTACCACGCTGTAAGGGCTAGTTTCTGTGGCACGGGGTGGATGACCCTACCCCCCCTGCTACACCAGAAGATGTGCCGGGCCCGTCAGGAGGTGAATCAGTGGCATCTCCGAGAGGCTGAGCAGCTCCGAGAACCATGGCCTGGCTGGCCACCATGGAGCTATTAGAATGATGTTTAGTTGGCGAGACTCCTTGATCTTGCAAATTATAATCTTGCAAATTACTCTGTGAATCAGCAGTGTCGGTGGGAAGGTGTAATCCCTCATGCTGTTCCACTGAAGCCGAAATGCATCGCCCAAGGAGCTGGGGACCTGTCCCCGCCAGGAGGAGAACTGAGGGCACTTTTTCTTGTGCCAGGTGGCAAAGAGATCCACCTGGGGATGACCCCACCTGTTGTTGATCTCCTGAATAACGAGGTTGTTTAGCTGCCACTCGTAATTGTCTGCTCCCAGTCTGCTGAGCCTGTCTGCCTCCAGGTTGGATTCCCCCAGGAGGTGTACTACCGTGAGGTAGATGTCATTTTCCAGGGCCAACTCCCACATGCTGATTGCCAGTCTGCACAGAGGAGGGGATCTGGTGCCTCCCTCCTTGTTGACATAGTACTTGCTTGTCGAGTTGCCTGTCTGGATGAGGACAACCTTGGTGTGGTGATACAGCTCCTGCGTGGAGATAAGAGTGTGTGAGTGCACCAATCTGTGATTGTTGTACCTCTCGAACCCTTCACCCCAAAGTACGGTTTCTGTGGGCGTACACCGGCCCATAGAGCTCACCCGTGCATTATGGAAGATAAGCTCTCCGTCCTGCTTTTGGCAGGGGCGCGTCGAATGGGATCTAGTTCCTTCATTGATCCCTGGTAAGGATCAGTCCAGTCCAGCTGCGACTATGCTTCTCCTTATGATTGGTAAGTCTTTATTGAGCTCTTGTGATGCTGTTCGTTCTGTTTAATGTCTTTATATGTTGCTCCTATTTATGCCCGCAATAATGTCTCTCTTCTGTTTTCTTCCCTTTGATGGAAATGCAGCCTCAATGCAGCTGTGAGATGCGAGACGCGGCCGGATGGAAGATGGATGCTACCGCAATGTTCGATAGCAGGTAAATGATGGTTTAAGGAAAAGCTCGAAGTATGGCGAAGCGCAACCTTAAACTGACTGTTTTTCCGATGTCTAACCTTGTCTTCTTTTTTTCCTTGCAGGCGCTGCTGTCGACGATGGGGCGCGTCGGTGCCAAGATGAAGATTTCGGCGTTCTGGAAAGTGTAAAGATGAATACTTTGTTCATCGAAGAGATGTACAGGTAAGAACAGCTTCCCCCAGTTGGTAAGTATGCTGGCGGGAAGCAGGAAGGATGTCCAGGAAGCAGGATCTTCAAAGGTAGGTCTGACCTCAGGCGACGGTGAGCGTTACGCTGCTTGCAAGTGCAGAATAACGCGAAGAGTCTGTCTTTTAAATGACTTTTTGGGAACCTCGCTTTCTGATGAGATTTAGAAAGTGTGAACCTGACTGAGGGAATAGTGAAACCGGAGTTTGCGCCAGACTGAGCGGTATGCTGTGCGAACTGTGATATTGTGTAACGCTCACCTGACTCCCACGGAGGCGCTGGCCTGGTTCGCGCTGCTGTGACCTCTTCTAAGGTGATGCGCAGGGTTCGGAAGACGGACTGGACCGGGCCCCCAAATCTGGCTTGTCTGGCTCGCAGAAGTATCCTTCTGTAGGCGAAAATAGGGGATAACTGTCTGCGGGGTAATGCAATCAGCCTCCCACTTTCCCCTCTCACGCTCCTCGAAACCCTTCTGTGATTCCTCGTAGCGTCTCGCCTTAGGGTCTGGAAGGACGAGCTCTCCATCCTGCTTCTGATGCAGGGGCGCGTTGGTATCCAGTTACTTCACTGGATTTTCGGATTGGTGAGAACCAAACTTGCTTGGCTTCCAGGTAAGTTTTTTGATAAGAGGTTCCCCTTGTGTCCATGCATTAATGTACTAATGCTAGTGTCTTTTTCCCCATAGGGGCCGGGGTACGGAATGCCGGGGAACAGGCACCGACCCGAGATGAGAGGTGAAATCGTTGTAGAAATCAGGTAAGTCTTTAATGAGCGTTTTTTTGGTAATGTCTTTTCATTCGCTCATTGACGCTGATGTCTATTTTTCCCTTTAGGGGCCGGGGTCCGGAAATGCCAGGATGCGGCGCGGACCCGAAATGAAGAGGGAATGAATCAACAGGTAAGTATTAACATGGAGATTTAGCTTTCCTTATTCCCTTCTCTCTCTCACCTTTTCCAGTATGCTGGCAGTCGTGGCAGAAGTCACGATGCAGGAACAGACACAGTGAGCGTCCAGCTGCTAGATGCAGAACAACGCGAAGCACGTGTGGCTGTTCGGGTGGGGTTTAAATAGCCTTGGAAGAAGTTCCAAGTATGTATCCTTCCTCCAATCAGGTATGTATCCTTCCCCGACCACGCCTGGATGGTAAATTAGTCCAACAGGTAAAGTAGTTCCTTTCAGGCCTCAAGGAGGCCGGGATCCTGCAGCATGGTCTGCATCAGGTAAGTGCACCCAAGCACATCCATAATGAGCCTGGCGCCTATGGCGCCAGGACTGATGTCTTTTATGAGCCTGGTGCCATAGGCGCCAGGACACTGTCCAAAGGGCCCCTATATGGGGTTGCTGGGTCCTTCTTTTGGGACTGGATGTCTTCTTTCGGGACGCAGGGCTTGAACCGGCTCCCCGGGAGCGGGCATCATGACATATTGTGAAGCACGCACTTGCCATAGAATAACAGAGTGACCCAGCGAGATGCGATCACCCTTCGGAAGCCTCTGTTAAATTGACAAGTGCTTTGAGAGGCTAACGCTGAGAGAAGGATCGGAGTCCGGCTGAGGGGGATCCAAGGGTGACGAGTATTTGCTCGACGTGAAGATTAGTAGAATTAACTTTTGTTTTGTTGTTTTTGGCATATCAGGCCCTCTGAAGCAAGATACTTTGCATGAGAAGACACTTGGGCACAAAAGGCCCTGATATAGAGAAAAGGAACTGTAAGCTTGTACCAGAGAATCCCTGGAGTGTGCTGTGCTCAAGAGTTCTCCCTTGTCCCATCCTAAAAACGTGGGGAAGGGAGACCCCGGCCATAACATCCTGACTTATCATTTTGTGAACATTTCTTTCTTTTCTTGTGAACATTATCGCACACTATTTTGAAGCATAGCAGTAAGGATTGGCAATAGGTGTTTTAGTATAGGCCCTTTTTTCTGACTCCACTTGGACTGTATTATTATTTGATGGTCGTAGCTTGCTCCCAACTTAGATTTAGGTTTAGATTAGGCAATCTCACCCATTTTTACAGTTTAGTAAACACCCTTGAACTGTGATCACTTGTGTCTGTCTTGATACCATGCCTTCTTTACACTAGCCACAGTAAGGACCCATCCTTGACTGGATTCTTGCCAACAATGTCTCCCTCGAAATCTCCTCAATCTCGCTTGTGTCCTGGTCCAATCACTTTCTTATAGACTTTTCTATCCTGCATCCCACTATCTCTTCTTAACCACCACCAAGCCTGATCCTTGTCCACAACACCCGCAAATTCATGCACAAGTTGCTCATGCCCATCCTTTCCTCCCTTCTCTCTTCCTCACCGCCAGCTAACAGCTCCCCAGAAGCCCAAGCACGCCACTATCACCTTACGATTGATCAACATGCCCCACTCAAATCTAAAATTCCCAAACCGTGCTACCTATGTTGCTGCAGGGCTGTTGCACCGCAGTGCGCTTGTGAGAGGCGGTGATAAACGACTGATTGCTGTGAGGCGCTCTGAGTCATATACAGTCAGCTGCCTTGTGGGAGATGTGGTTCCTTTATATTGGTCACAGAGTTGGCTGCAGCTCACATACTTGTGAGGTCTGGGATGGCACTTTGTGGCAAGTGGGTTGTATTCCGGCCCCCCTGCAGTCCTGGTGGCTGAAAGTAGTGCCACACCTGCTGTCTGCAGCTCTGTGTGCGCAGTGGGTCTGTACTGCTTTCATGATTGGTGTAGTGGAGTAAGAAGCATCGTGGCTGTGTTATTGCGGATGATTGAATTGTATGTGATGAACCGGCTCTGTGCAGGGGCCTGGTATTGCATCCTGCCCCCAGGGATCTGGCGGGCCTCCTGCTTCTTGCATCTAAAACCTTCTTCTTAACTCTCTACACTGGGCTGGATGTTCCTCTTGTGTTCCTGACTTGTCTGCTCTTGCCTTGCTGATAAGCCGCCTGTTCCGCTAGCTGTTTCCTTCCTCCTCTGTTGCTGGAGCTGCACAATACCCTGCTGCGCCCTGGTAGACATCGTGCACCTGATTCGCCTGCCCCTGTCCCGCTGCTAGACCGCCTGGTGAGCGCATTATGCTGTGTGCAGTCTCCTTTCTCTCTCTCTCTCTCTCTCTCTCTCTCTCTCTCTCTCTCTCTCTCTCTCTCTCTCTGTCTCTCTCTCTCTGTCTCTCTCTCCCTCTCTATCTGTCTCTCTCTCTCTCTCCCCACCCTCCACCCCCACCTCCCTTCCCTCTCCCTCCATGGTGCTCTCCATTTCCTCGATTTCCTCTCCTCTGTCACTCTATCACTTATCCTACCCATCTTTCAAAGCCTGGAAGGCAAAAGTTCAGGAAAGATCTGGTCTCTAACCCAGGCCTGCCCATCGCTGACACCTATGTCAACCCTTCTTCCAGGCAGACTGTCACAGACATCCTCTTTGTCGCTCCCTCTCTGGACCTGTGGACTCCCCACATGGTCTGTGTCCTCTCCCCTTTCTCTTCTTCGTCCATTAATGGTGGCACCAGATGGGAAGTACTGTTGGCATGTTTCTAATTCTCTAGGTCCATCATTAATGTCTACCAGAATGACACTGTCATGGCCCAGGGCTCTCAGCCCAACCACCTGCCTCTTGATAGACGTCTTCTGTCTCATCAGCTTCCTCCCATCCCCTGCCTCCTCTGTCTGCCCCCCCATCCCCTGTCCCTTCCCCGTCACTGACGGGCGTACCACATCCCTGTACCCCTCCTGGGAAGACCTTCATAGGTGGTAACCAGATTCACCTAGCTACCCTCGACTCTCGCTCTGCTGTTAAACACTCCTCTGATATCTGTTTCCTTCTTGAAGACTTTGACCTTGACGTTCTTGCCCCTACTAAGACATGGTTCACTGCCAGTTGTCACTGCTTTTGAAACACTCCTCCCCGAGGGCTACAAGATCCTCTCCAAGCCCAGGCCTAACTGTTCTGCAGGCGGAGTGGCCTTAATCTTCCCTGACTTGATCCCTGATACTATCATTCCCACTCAGACCTATTCTTCCTTTTAATGCATCGTTTGCAGGCTTGGTGTCTCTCCAACCCTCTCGTTGACTCTCGACACCATCTACAGGACCCCCTGTTCGGTCTCCCTCTTCCTCTCAAAGTGGTCTGATCTCTCCTTTTCTTGCCTCCACCTCCAAACTTGTCTTCCTTGGAGACTTCAGTATTCGCCTTGACTCTCCTAATTCGGCTACTGGACTCTAACACAGCCTCTGGGACTTTGTTTCCCTCACCATTCATCCCTCCAGTCCGACGCACTCAGACGGACATACCTTGGATGCTCTCATCTCAGCAGACATCCCCATCTCCAACCCTCTCACTCAACCCCCTCTCCTCGTCTGACTATGCTCTCCTGTCCTCTCACCTGGATCTCTTAGGTCCCACAACTAAGCCTCTGCCTGCGCGGCCAGTCTTTCTCTGTAATTCGACCGATGAAGCAAGTGTCAGCTGCTGCTTTTGCCGCCACTTTCATTCCCCCTCTCACTCCTTCCACGGATTCCCAAACTGACTCTGCCCTTGCTGGTCTTCATCTCTCTATCTCCAACACCCTGGATATCTTTGCCGCTGTCATGAGTATCCGCGAGAAGCCTGACTCTGACCTAGCCTCTCTGAAATGCAATTGCAGAGTTGCTAAACGGAGGTGGCGGCATCAAGCACACCCTCTGACAGACTGGCCTGATGTCTGCTCCATAGGCAATCCAAGCCTGCATCTCTGGGGCCACTAACAACAGGGCTGAATTGTTTAAAATCTGCAAGGAACCTCCCAATCCTACTGCAGTCTCCACTTCTCCCTTGCCATCCCTGGCCCTCTGTACTTCATTGGCCTCCCTCTTCTTAAACAAAACTCAGGACTTCCTGTCCTCACTCTTCTGTACTCCCCTCCCTCCTGCCTCCCCTGCTCATAGGCCTCCCTTGGCCCCCCTCTACCTTTCGCTCTTACTCTCCCCTTTCACACCCATAGCACCGGATGAGGTCTCTAGACAAGTCCTCTCTATGAAAGTGTCCTCCAAACAGGTGCTCCCCTGCTCCTCCAGAACCATCAAGGACAACATTGTGTCCCTTGTGCCAGCCTGCCAATTTCTGTAATTACTCCTTTGCCACTGGTTCCTTCCCCTTACCCCATAAACACTCCCTTGTTTACCATCGCCTCTAAAAGCCTTCTGCTGACCCCTCATCCCCTGCTAACTACCTCCCCATCTCCATTACCCCTCCTGGAGAATCTGGTCATCGTCCAACTTAACCAACACACTAAATCTGTTGGTTGTCTCCACGACCACCAGTCTGGCTTCAGAGCAGTCAGAAGCAAGGAAACAGCTCTGCTGAACACCCTTGAAGACTTGCTCTCAATTCTCGACTCCAACTCTCCATCTGTTCTTATCCTTCTGGATCTTTCCTCTGCCTTCAACATGGTCAATCATGCCACCCTGACTAATCAGTTCCGTTACAAACTTGGCATCACAGGCCTGGCACCTGACTGGTTGACCTCATTCCTCTCCGACCGTCCTTCCCAGGTTCATCTGGGCCCTTTTCTCTCCCCTATCACACTTTCCACCTGCAGTGTCCCTCAAGGCTCTGTCCTCTCGTTGTAGCTCTTCAACATCTACCTCGCGCCTCTGGCCCATCTGATCTCCTCTTCCTCTCCTCAGTTCCAGTGTTATGCAGACAACATGCAGCTATTCCTCAAGATGCCCTCTTCTGCCTCCTCTTCCTGCTCTCTCATCCGTGACTGTCTGACTACTATTCAGGCATGGTATCCTGCCAATGATCTCTACATTAATGCCAGTATTTTGACTCCTCTCTCCTTCTCTCCTCACATTTCGGACCTTGCCAAGAAGGCCCACTATCAGCTGCACCTCCTCAGAGGTAGTCTTCTTCTCACCTTCCCCCAGAAACTCAATGTCTCCAGAGCTCTGGTCCTCTCTAGGCTGGACTACTACAACAGCCTCTTCCACAATCTTCCTTTATCCTCCCGTTGCACCCTTCAACTAATGTTGAAGACCTATCCTTGGCCTCAACCCAGGGACTGCATCTCTCCAGTCCTAAAACATCTCCACTGGCTTCTAGGATAAAATTCAAGACCCTCTGCATCATCCACAAGGCTGTCTGTGGCCTTGGACCCTGTTACATCCATTTCTCTCTCCCTAAATACCGCCCTGCTAGAGACCTACTCAGCACTTAAACCCTCCAACTACAAGGGTGACTCCTGTCCACCTCACATCTTTACTTTAAAATATTTATAAAGTGCAAACATTGGACACAGGTGCATTAGGGCGCAGACAAACAAAAGGTCAGAGAAGCTGGAAAGAAATTAGAAAGCGAGAGGCGGGAGACATGGGTTAAGCAAACAGCCATGTTTTCAGTTTCCTTTTAAATAAAACTGTGTGCACCTACTATATCTGCAATACCTCCTTCAAGACCAGCACTGCTCCCAAATGCATCAAATCTGCCTGGATTACTCCACACTATCAGACGATTTGCTAAGCAGAGAGTGGGGGGGTAGATCTCTCTCCTCCGCAGGAGCCTCCATCTAGAATGGTCTCTCTGCCCCTCTCAGGCTTGCACCGGATCTCCTTAAATTCCAGCAGCTCCTCAAAACCCTCCTTTTCTCTTCTTCCTTCCCTCTTACCCTCCCTTGCTAACACCCCTGTCTGCCAAGTGACTGGTTACCTGGTTGCCTCTAAGATCTCTAAGATGCCAGCCCTCCCCTTCTTGCCACCCCCCTCCTTGCACTTAGCATGTGGACCCACACCACCTGCACCCCATTTAATATCCTAGCGCTTGCCCTGATGTCCTCCCCTTAGCACTCGCCTAGCCCCTTTTGCTCCTCTACCTACGCCCCACCATTCATTACACTCTCTCCTCTTTACCATGCACTTTCCTTCCCACCCTAGCATTTTGCGTTCACGCAGACTGGCACTTCTCCCACCCCCCTCTCCCTCGCACTTCTTGCTCCTACACTTGCACAATCTGAATGTCACAAGGCCTAGTAAGACCGTTCTTGTTATATTCTCCCTCGCCCCCCCCCCCCAACCCTTTTTGTCTTGTGGCACCTTGAAACACCATTTGTTGTCTAGGCGTCTTACAAATATCCAATAAATCTCTCTATCTTCGCTGAGTCAAGAGATCTTGTGAACAACTTTACCGCAAAAACCCTTAGCAAACCAACCACGCTAACTAGGTCTCAGCAGCGAAGACCTACAAAAAAGCGGTCTTCTCACACAAGGCCAACTCCTACAACGCCACGATTGCCAACGTTATTTCTGACTCAAAATAATGGTTCTCCATCCAACCCTAACACTAATGCCCGGACAGACAGACTGGTGTGATACCATTCAGGACACCCTCACAAACAAAATCAACCTACTATTTAACAAAATTAATGCCAAAAAAACTTTCCTCCAAAGCAACTGAGCCAGCCACCCCCTCCTGATGCTACGCTGTTCTCCTTCTCCCAAGTCTCGGAAGAGCATGTACTCAAACCCTCCAACTGCAAGGGTGACTCCTGTCCACCTCAAATCATAAAACTGTGTGGGCCTACTATATCTGCAAACATCACAGACTTTGTGAATGCCTCCTTCAAGACAAGCACTCTTCCCAAATGCATCAAATATTTTTTTTTTTTTTTTTTTTATTTTGCAATTTTTAATCAAATAATTGATTTTTTTGCAACATTTATACTTGCAATGTTAAGTCTGAGGACAGAGAATCCTAGTTGTGTTCCTTTCGTTTGAGTTCTAGCTTTTCTGTTAACTGTTGTAAGATCTTGAAGGTCGCCAGTTGCCATGTTGTTCGGTGGCCGCCAATCAGCCGAGCCCACCAAGTGTCTTCATCAGTCATGAAAGAATGTAGCAGAAAAATTTTAAGGTAGGGCAAACGAATCTCTTTTGTGTCTGGGTATGAAAGCAATAAATGGCGCAGTGATTCCTTTTCTGTATTACAGAATCTGCAACTGTTTGATTCTGACAAGCCTCTGATGTGTCGTATTTCATTTGTATCAAGGAGGTTTAGTCTTGCTCGCATTATCAAGTTGCGTGCTGCTCGGCTCGGGAATTTTTTAATATAGTTTTGTAAGGTATTCAGTTTCGTTGCCATAGGCGGCAAATGTGAGGTGAGTTTGTAGTTAGTTGTTGTATTTAGTGTATTGATCCAATCCATTTCTTTTAGTTTCTTAAGTATCCTTGATGGATTGTTAATCAGTTCGTCTTCAGTACACTCTATTGTGTTTAGTAGGTATGCGTTTTCTTTTTTCCACTGGGTCAGCATTTTGCAGCTTGATGTTTGTAATTCTTTAAGGATCAGGCCGTGAGCGAAAGTACCGTTTGGAAGTATGCATTTTCTGTAAAGCATAATTGAGTTGCAATCGACCGTACTCCGTAGGGATAACAGACTCAATTCTCGACGGATCAGTGGTATAGGAGTTGAGTTTGGTAGAAAGAGAGTCGATCTCCAGAAGTAGGCTTCTAGCTTAGGCCAGAGAGTTTTAGGAAGATAAGGCATGGCTTCAGCAGCGTATGTCACGGAAGGGACCACCTTTGCTTTGTAGAAGTTTAAGAGAGGAATTGTCGAAAATTTCCCAAATTTTTTGTCAATGGCTTTTCCCTTTGTGGCTAGGGTGCGAATTTTGTCCCAGAGGTGTTCTTGCATTGCTGATTCTTTTATTGTAGGATCGAGGAACGCACCCAAATATTTGTAGTTTTTAACTTTTTCAATCGTTGTTTTCTCAATGGTCCAGTTGAATTTTTCCTGTTTCTGTGACTGGCCTTCCATCACCATTATCTTTGTTTTTTCGATGTTAATTTCCAGATTGTTTTCGGAACAGAACTCATGTAGGTTTGAGAGTTGGCGTTGAAGGCCTATCGGGGTCATGTCTAGTAAGATAAGATCGTCCGCGTAAAATAGTCTGCTGATGTTCGTTTTTGCAAGTTTTGGTGGAAAAGACCTGATCCGGGATTCTGTATGTTGAAAGTCTCCCATATAGGCGAGAAAGAGTGCCGGGGCCAGAGGGCAGCCCTGTTTAACACCTCTACTGGTTGCGATTTCAGAAGAAAGGTTTCCTAGTTGATTCAGCCGTATCTTGATGTTGGTGTCTGTGTGGAGGGCTTTGATAGGATTTAGAATAGCACTTGGGCAGTTCCATAATGACAATTTTTCCCAAAGTCTAGAACGATCTACTCGGTCGAAAGCCTTGGAGAAGTCGATGAAAGCCATGTATATTTTCGGATTTCCCTCTTTTACCTTGGCTTTCAAAGTGGATATCATGAAGATGTTAATAGCTGTCCCTAACGACTTCTTAAAGCCTGCTTGGAAGTGGTCATTACAAGGCGCATTAGCAGCCCATGCTTGAAATTTTTTCAGGAGTAGTGTTCCAAAGACCTTCCCTATAGGGTCCAGTAAGGCGATGGGGCGATAGTTTGTAGGATCTTGTTTGTCTCCTTTTTTATAGATCGGAACCACAATGGCAGAGAGCCATGAAGGGGGTACCGATTGAGAAACCATACATCTTGTGAAGACTGATCTAATGAATTTTGCCCACTCTTTCGGATGGGTTTTTAGTTCAAAGTTTGTGATCCCGTCGGGGCCCGGGGCCCTGGATTTTTTCAGATTATTCAAGATGGATCGTATATCATCTAGATCGTCGAGTTTCGTCCAGGAGTCTTTGGTTTTTATGTTTTTAGCAATAGGTTGGGTCACCTGAGTGCTCGTGCCGGCTGTTTCGTCAGATGAAGGTTTCTCAAAAAGGGCGCTAAAATGGGCAGCCCAGGTGGATTCGCTGATGCTGTTTGCGATGTTCAGACCATTCGGTAAAGTTGTTTTGTTCATCAGAGACCAAAATTCTTTCGGATTTTTATGGCAAATCGCTTTTAGTATGGCTTCTGCGTCTTGTTGGTGAAGTTGCCATCTGTGTGATCGTACCCAGTTTTTGTAGTTCCTGGTGAGATCTTTAATCGCTTGCGTTCTTTCATTGCTCGAGAGTTTTAGAGCGTTTCTTTTGGCATTTCTGAAGATCCTTCGTTTCTGGACGATCACTTTGTCGTACGAGTGAGGAGGCGCTTGCTTCTTTTGGTTTAGTTTACCTCTCGAAGTTCTGTAGGTAGTTAGTAGTGGGCCATAATCGACCAAATCGGGGGTATGTGGTAGGCACGAGTTTGTGTACCGGTTTGTGAGTTCTCTAATGTCATGCGCTGTTAAGCGTATTCTTGTGCCTTGAGGAGTTTGTTCCACCGCAGATTCGTACCTGTCAGAATTGAAATAGGATGTTTTCAAGGTGGTTTGAAGAATGTTATGATCACTCGATGATGTGTGAACGACGTCGAAGGCAGTCGTTAGGTGTAGCATGGGTTCCGAAACAAAAGTGTAATCGATGGTTGAGTTTAGTACTCCATTTGACCAAGTTGGTAATCTGTTGGTGTTTTTAAATACTGCGTCAAGATTGTGCAGTTTTCTTGAGTTCATCAGTTTTGTCCATTTGTTTCCTCGCTCTTCACTCAGGGATTTTTTGTTGGTAGTTTTCTGGTTGCAGCACAAGTTTAAGTCACCACATATTATAAGGTGAAAGGTGTTGTACTTCGTCCGTATTTCATCGATTATGTTTTCAATCAATTTTATAAAGTTCTTTTGGTCAATTGCCGCCGGGTTCCAGTATGTGTTGAGAATTCCTACGGAGGTAGGATGTTGGTAAACTCCGTCTGGTGATCGTGAAGACCAAGTTAGTAAAAGTGCCAATACCGAGTAGTTTGAAGCAATGATGTTAATTGCTGTGAGACCTCTGTCCATTCGGAGGCCGATAAGCAGGCCCGAGGAAGGTCTGCCCATTGGGCCTTTCGCTGCTGGAGCCAAAAAAAGGTTATATTCATCAAGTGTTGGTAGTTTAGTCAGCCAAGTTTCCTGGAGACACAGTATGTCAAAGGAGCCCAAGTTTGTGTCGCTGGGCGAGGTGAGGTGTTTAAATCCTCTGGTGTTCCAGGAGGCAAGCTTGAGTTCAAGAAGGGTTTTGTTGCAGTTTTTCGACAAAGGTGGAGCGACGGTCAAGTTCTTGTGTTGCTATTTTGAGCGATGTGATGCTAGGGCTTTTGGGAGCCATGCCCAGAAGCTGGATGAAATTGATTTTTCGTCGGGAGATGTTTTTGGAGCATATTTTTCCCGTTGGATGGTTCTGTTTAGCTTCCTGAAGCTTTCTTGTCGTTCTTTGCGGAAACTAATTTTTTCTTCGGGATTTTCTAAATTTGAATTTGTTCTTTTGGTATTCAGTGTTGTTGAGGTATGATGTGAATCATATTTGGTTTTGTTTGAGAAGGTCACTTTTGAACTGCAATGGCGACTTGGTGGGTCTACTCGATCAGCTAGGTTTTGATGCGCCTGTGAGGTCTCAGAGTTACGGTGTTCACTTTCAACTCTGGTGTTTTTTTCGAATTCTTACGGCGGGTTCCGGTAGTTTCCCTTATTTTATCAGAGTTTTCTTCTGTTAACGTAGTTTTTGACGAGAGGTGGTAGCCCAGACTTAGAAAATCTTTTTTCCGGTCGATCAGTTTGTCTTTGACTTTTCTTGAGCCGATGTGAAGGTAACACTCAGCTCTTCCATGGTGGTGGCTAGGTTCGACTAACCACAAGTCGTCGGACGAAATCCATGTCAATTTGGGGATTAGATGAATCAGAGTCAGCGTACCACCTCTATTCAAGGTGACATTGTCTCGGTTTTCTCTTATTTGTTCTAGTTTTAGGATCCATTTCCCCGGTGGTTTGCCCTGTTTTTTTGTCGTTTGACGAGGAGGAGTTATCTTTGTGCCGATGAGCTTTGATGAGTGATGTTTGTTTTTCTTAGGGGAATCCTCTCGCAAGCGTTTCCATGATGAGGTGTTTCGAGAGTGTCGAGAGGAATCTTGTGAGTCTGGAAATTGTTGAGAGTCTGCTGAGAATCGCGAACGCCGATCTAGGCGGGGTTTATTGGTGTTATTTTCTTTTCTTTCATTCAGAGGAGAGAAGGAGTCTCTATTTTTTTTTTTTGTAGAGAGAGCCTTTGCTTTAGCTGACGTTGTTAGTTCGATCTTCTTTCGTCTCTCTTCTAGGGTTATGAACTGTGGCCCGTGATTTTCATCACAGGCGGTGGGTGACGAAGGGGTCTTTGTATGTAAGTCAGAGGAAATATGGTTTTCCAGCTGTACTCTCCGTTGAATTGGTGACGTCGTAGAGGTAATTTCATCACAATATACTGAGAGGTTCGTCAAATCTGTGATGGAATTTGAGTCCTCTGTAGGATTTGTTGCTGTCTTTGAGTCGTTATTCGCAAGTGAATACAGACAGTTCAACAGAGCCGAGTCTTGATGGGAAAGGTGGTTTTGGTCGGTGCAATGAGTATGTGGCTCGGAGGCTAGTTTTTCGGCTGGATCCGTCACTTTTGCACGGGCCATGGTTGAATCAGAGATTTTCGCAGGCGGTACAGAAGTGTGAGGTTTTGATTTTGTGGAAAAAATTGAGTAGGGTTGCTCAGGTTGGTGTAAAGGTGTTTTGTTTGAGTATTCCTCTTCGTCAATCACCAAAACGGTACTGGGAACGTCTCCGTTTGTGGTTTGTGGCGGTAATAGTGATGGTTTTTTCAAAGGCAATTTCGTTTTCATACGAATAGTGGAAGTCTGCGGGGTGTCAAGTGTCTGATCAATGAACTGGACCGGGACAGGGAGTGCCTCCCTGTGAGTATTTGGAAGGACATGTTTCTCCAGACGGCTCAGTGATTCTTCGATTTCTTGGAGCCGTGTTTCTATGGTCGTCATGGTTGTTGTTGGTGGTTGATCTGTTTCTTTTTGGGCAGTAATGTGGCCTTCTAAGAAGATTAGTTTGGTGTGAATCATCGCTTGCAGAACGGTATGGTCCTTTAGGGTGTCATACAGTGACTCATATAGTTTAGTAAAGGGGACCAGGGCGATGGATAGTGCCGACATATAGGAGAATAAGTCCGGCTTTTTTGATGATGCGTCTTTAGTAGTTGACGAAGACACGCGGGCAGGCTCATGTAAAGGGGTAATATGAATAGAAGCGCTTTGGCTGTCCGAACAGGAATCAGGATTTTGGTAAGGTTCTCTGATGGCTCTCGGGTCAGCGCTAGGTGGAGTCTGAGGCGCAGCTTGGTGGCACTCATGTTGAGTGTCTGATTCTTTGGAGGTTGGGATCATCATTTCCATTGCACAAGTAGAAATATTTTCTGATTTGTTTTGTGGAGCAATTTGTCGTGTCAGAGCCAGGGAGGGCGAGCTTACATCTTCCAGAAGTTGAATTCTTTGGTTCGTCGACTGAGGTAAGATGTCGTCGACAGGATGGAGACTTGTTGCTGTAGAGGCCTGAGGATCTATTAAAGGCAGTGAAGGGTTAAAAGGTTGATTCGCAGCCGAGTTTAAATTGAAAACAAACTCCGTAGGTGCAGGGAGTAGAGGCATTTGGCCAAAGATGAATTTGTTTTCTTTAGCTATTAAAGGTTGTGATCTTTTTTCTATAGTAGGGTGTTTTGAATTCAAAAGGTCAGGTCTGGAAGATGGGCCCTCTTCAGTTCTTCTTAATTTAGTTTGTGGTTGTAGCTCAAGAACTGCGTCTAGAAGTTCTGCGTCCGTTATCTCCGTCAGTGAGATATTACCATTTTTGGTTTGAAGTTTTTTTTTTAAGAAAGTTTTCAAGCTTCCCGATGGGAGGAGAGCGAAATCCCGGGGTTTCGTTATGGGTTCTTTGTTCTTGCAGTTTTCTTTTGCAGGTTGATTTGTTGTGTGCTCATTTGTTTGGGATTTTGGTAGCCTTGCTTTGCTACTTTTTGCTTTTAAGTTTGTTTTTTTTTTTTTTTTCCTTTCTTTTTTCAGTGATTCGGGTCGGCGATGATCGTGAACGTTTTTTTATATTTATCTTTGTATTTGTATTTGTTGACGAGTCTTCGAGCAGGAATGTAAATTGCTGCGGGCATCGGGGGCGGAGTTGGGATGGTTCAGAAGGGCCTCTCGCCCCTTGCTCTGATGGCACCGCGTTGGGTGTATTCTCCGCGTCCTCGTCCAGAGCAGACGTCCGCGTTTCGGGGCCCTCAGTCGCCCCCGGTGAGCTCAGCTCGTCAGCCTCCGTCGGCTCAGCGTGCACCTGGACGGAGACGAGGCGGGCAATCGGCGTCGCCGAGGTAGGCGCAAGCCCCGCCTGTCTCGTTTCGGGACCGGCTCCAAGCCCCTCATCGGAGGTACACGCCGCCAAGACGGCTTGGGTGGAAACGGCACTCCGGTGTTCCGAGACGGCTCGGCCTCGATGTTCTCCATTCGCGGAGCCGGCGCCGCTCCCCGGCTCAGACTCAGCCTCCTCCTTATCGAGGTATGGCCGACCGACTGCGAACTCAGTCCCCCCTCCGGGGAAAACTGGTAAGCGAGCGGACGGGAACTCGAAGGAGAAGGCAGTAGAGGGCTCGATAGTCTTTTCTTGAAATTGTGTCTCTGGAGCATGGCTTGACAGAACTGGGAGGAGTGTTTGGTCAGCGAGTCCTTGTTGAGTCGCATTTATCAGTGGGTCATCTTCCTTCTGTAGGGATGGAAGTTTGAGCACTTTTTTGCCAACTTTTTTGTTCGGAGGTTTTAATGCATTTGTTGGGTTGAACAGAGTCTTTATGGATTCGGCTGGATCTTGCAGCAAGGTTTTGTCAGTTTGCTGGCGTGCACGCCAGCTTCGTAAACGGCCATTTTCTTCTTCCAGGTGAACCAAGGGGGGGGCAGTCGATCCAGTCACGACAGTCATGACTGCACGACTGCCACTCTCCGCCACTCCGCGTCCGCTCCGCGGACTAGTAGGTAATTGTAGGTAGCTTCTGTAACTCCTCCTTCAAGAAAGAACAGGCAGGGTGAACAGACTCAGCACCAGAGAAATCTGCACGACTGCCACACTCCGCGTCCGCTCCGCGGACTAGTAGGTAATTGTAGGTAGCTTCTGTAACTCCTCCTTCAAGAAAGAACAGGCAGGGTGAACAGACTCAGCACCAGAGAAATCTGCACGACTGCCACTCTCCGCCACTCCGCGTCCGCTCCGCGGACTAGTAGGTAATTGTAGGTAGCTTCTGTAACTCCTCCTTCAAGAAAGAACAGGCAGGGTGAACAGACTCAGCACCAGAGAAATCTGCACGACTGCCACTCTCCGCCACTCCGCGTCCGCTCCGCGGACTAGTAGGTAATTGTAGGTAGCTTCTGTAACTCCTCCTTCAAGAAAGAACAGGCAGGGTGAACAGACTCAGCACCAGAGAAATCTGCACGACTGCCACTCTCCGCCACTCCGCGTCCGCTCCGCGGACTAGTAGGTAATTGTAGGTAGCTTCTGTAACTCCTCCTTCAAGAAAGAACAGGCAGGGTGAACAGACTCAGCACCAGAGAAATCTGCACGACTGCCACTCTCCGCCACTCCGCGTCCGCTCCGCGGACTAGTAGGTAATTGTAGGTAGCTTCTGTAACTCCTCCTTCAAGAAAGAACAGGCAGGGTGAACAGACTCAGCACCAGAGAAATCTGCACGACTGCCACTCTCCGCCACTCCAATGCATCAAATACAACTCGATTACTCCACTCCTTAAAAAACCTTTACTTGACCCTGCCATCCTACTAACTACCGCGCAATCATCACTGTAGCCATCCTGCTCAGACTTCTCGACTTTGTCGTTTATTCTCGAGTCCAACACTTCCTAGAAACCAATTATCTTCTTGGCTCAGGATAGTCAGGGTTCTGACCTAATCACAGCACTGAAACTGCCCAGCCGGTCCTTGAAATGCAGCTGGACAGTATTCGAGATGCAGGGAATCTCACCATACTCCTCCTCCTTCACCTATCTGCTGCCTTTGATTCAGTCTACCACGATTTCTTCTGCCAACATCTGGGTCCTCACTTCCTCCTCTCCGTTAAACGCTATTGCCTGGGGGATATCCTGTTTTGGAGATTGCACCTCACGAATGTGCATTGAAACCTCGGCAGCAGAGCCAGTGCTGAGAATATATTTTTTTTAAAGGGCAAAGTATGGTGGGGTCAAGATGGGGGTTCCGGTGTGGGGGAGGCAGTCTCTGGGTTCTGTGGAACGTTGGCTGAGATCAGCGGTTTCAGCCTGCGATCCGCGGAACCAGATTGGCTTCCCCCCCATCCTGGGTGCTAATTGTAAATAAGAACCAGTTTTCACGTTTTAGTGATATAAGCAAATGTGTGAATTGGTCCCAGTTTCTTGCCTTGTACTTATAGTGTTAAAGGACTCGAGACCTTTCTTCTGGTTCGCATTGTCTCTGAAATTAGAATGGCAATCTTGATGAAGTAGATAAATGGAGAGGAACCTGTGTTTCTTGTTAATTCCATCCGTGGAGATGTTTTGACTTTTTGACGTTTCTTTTGTTTTCTTTGATTGGTCGTCTCTCATTAGAAATATGTGCTTTCTCACGTTGGTTTGCCACATCCATTGTTCCTCCCATAGCATGTTTCTTGTTTTAATATATGAAGCATTGGCTTGCTGTCTACAATCATTGAAGAAATTGTTTCAACACTATTACTTAAACTATTTTCCTCACAATACTAGTTTCTAAAATAACCTTTTGATCGTCCACTCCACCCTTGTCCCTATGTGCCGGGTCTAGAAATGGGTTATCCGGTTATTGCCTGGATCTTCAGGAAAGGCAGATAAATGACATATTGATCTCCTTACCCCATTAGAACGTAGATATATACTCTTATGGGAAATATCAGACCACTTTTTTAGAAAACATATAAGTCTAAGAGCACTCTACTCTCTCTCTGATTGAGACACAGGCATCCTGATGTCTGTGTGCTATTGTCCTTGCAATACCTTTCTTTCAGAGTCACTCCTTACAAACGTTTTTGTCCAATCCCAATTATTTGTTGTGGCCCTGTTCCCAAATCCTTGCTGTCCTGCTAGGATCAGCTGCTTGGAAAGTTGGCAAGCTCCCCCTTCCATTTGTAGAACCGTGCATTCCTGCAGTTCGAGATATGTGTTCACAGATGAGGAGAAATGCTCTCTTATCCTCTCCTTGATAATATTTCTAATATCCATAAATAACACTTTAAGCAATGGCTGATTTATGTGATTTGTGTGGCCAAAGATGTTGATCTTTCTGGGAAATATTTCAGTCAGACACACCACGTCTTCATTCCTTCAAAAACTCTTGGCTTATATGCTGCACTAGGGCGTTTTAAGTAACTAGGAGAAATCAACTTTCGATTTTTCTCTTATTCATTTTGTTAAACTCTTTTCAAGTATTCCTTATTTCTTCTATTCTTCTTGCATGATGTTATTATTCAGAAGTCATTTTTATTCAGATAATTCTTCCCCAGTGGAATGTAGTTTAAATTGTGAAATGTCTTACTGATTAGCTAACTTTGTCAGGGTGGTTGTGCCTTCTTTTGCTGGATTACCTTTTTACTTTCTCAGATCTTATTGATGTTCCTAGGGACCAATAATAATCTGCTGATCCTTGACTATATCCATCAGTGGTTGCTACTCATTTGAGGCCAGTTTATAGTTTTCCGTTGTTAGTTTTCTCTTCTGAGCCCTCTACTGCTTGTCCCCTTGGTGCTTGTCTTGCTGGTCCCGTGAGGCTGTTGCACTGACACCCTCCTTTATTGCTTACCTGATACATGTTATTCGTTTAATCTCCCTTGGCTACTTTCCAAGCCGGAATACATTGCTGTACCTTTCCTTTTCACAGTATTATTTCTGGAAGGTCTATTTCGCCTCTGCTACGGATGTTTGCATTTGTGCCAAACCACATAATACAGTAGCCTTCTCACATATGGCCCTGGCCCTAGATGCAGTCTCTACAGAAGATCAACAAAAGTTGGGTATTGACACCGTGCTCTTCATTACAATATGTATTTTACCCAACTAGTCCCTGTATAGAAAAGCAATCGGATTGAATCTAAGAACAGAACACACTGTAAACAGCTCATGAGGAGATTCTCTAGAGTTCTAAATCTTCATAGTGTGCCGAAATAGTGATCATTAGAATCTAAGAACTCTGGGAACGCCTGCCTACTAGCGTTAAAAGGGTGCATTTACAAGGAGCATGACAGAAAAAAAGGCAAATCTATTTTGTTAACCATGCCAAGGATTGCAAATATCTCCCTCTGACATTATTTTCATTTTGCAGCTTTTAAGCAGCAAAGAATAACCGCTTCATGCAAAACGGTGTTTGAAATATTCCCTTGTAACTGTGGGCACAAGCTGAAAATGGGATTTGCTTATAAAAGATGATACTGGAAGCATGGTCCTGCATTTTTAGCTTCAAAAGCTTTTAGTCCTGATGGCTCAGTGCTCTCTCATACTCTTCCTGATCCAGGTATCAAACAGAGAATTACAATCTGAGCGCAGCGGCTCACGCTGAACTTTACAGTGTACGGCAAGATCATCTTAAATTCCTATTGGTATTTTATGAAGAAGGCTGCAATATGTGAAAATTTTAATTGTGGGCTAAACCATATAACAAAAAATGGGTTCTATGTTTGGGAATATATATTTGATGTGGTGTGCAAAGTTTCAGATCTACTTTTGGAAGTGCGCTTTTAATGCATAATGTCTTTACTATCAGAATAAAAGTGTAACAGGTAGTCAAACCTTTTTATCATTATGTTGCCTCTTTACGTGAGTAGTGCAATATTGGGAACATGCTTAATGTACGTTTTTTTGTACATTAGTCCAGTAGAAAGTGGCCCTGTACAAGTTTTAAGGGAGCATTTACAGTTTATTTATGTGACCATTGTGTGATTTAGCATTCTGGATCCACTTTCAGTCTGGGATTGCTTTCTTTCTTGCAGTGTTTGTACACGTGAATACGTGTGTGATTCATGCCTTCAGAATCAGTTTCGGGATCAATTGTACTCAATCGAATAAATGCTTGAAATTAATTTAACACTGGCATTATAGAGCTGCAAAACGAGTTGGCTCTAGATTGTGAAACACTGACATGGGGATTATGTTCTCAGGAGACTAGCTGATCTATGGTGCGAAATATAAATATGCAATAAGTTCTATATCAGAGGCAGGCCCAATTTAAATATGCAATATGGTTTTTTGCGGATAATGCTATGGAGCCAATCAACCGAAATTCCAAATGACAATGGGAATTCTTGTATTGGCACAGCAAAGAGGGCATAAATGCTCTCGCTTTCCTCCAAGCTGTAATCAATATAAGGGCTAGATAACGTTGTGGTTGTTTGTTTATAATAAGTATCTTTTGTTTCAAGTAACTGGACGAGCATGATGAGAAAAGGACATGTGCGAAATGACCCGTCCCCAGGCTGTGAACCCAGAAGATGTGACCTTCAGATCCGGACAATAACTCTGTTGCCACAGCACGGATATAGAAATGTTTATTATGTGTAGATTTATAGGGAGACCTCTGTTGTGGACTACTCAAAGCGCCTGGACTGGTCTTGTCACCAGACTCCATGATAGAGTTGCAAACAACTGTGACATTTCAGCTAGATTAGTTACCACCCAATGTGAACAGACTCGAAGTACGGGCACTCTAGATACTAATAAACTATACATGCCAAGTTCAATGAATAGGTGGAACTTCTATATCCCTCGCTCAATAGAGATGGGCAAAATCTCTCGGGTACTGTGTGAACAAAGGTTCTAAAGAGGTGTTTTGACAATTTCGTGAAAGTGCTACAGATTAGTACAACTAGAATTATCCATCATCAAGTCTATATTAAAATGGAACACAGGCGTTCACTGTAGCAGTAGAACATGTTTATTTACGGGTATCCGGTAATAATGTCGCCATGAAAAAAGTCTTACGGTTGGCGACTTTAAAAAAAAATGCATTATTGAGGCACCCCCCAGGCTATCAAGCACTTTCCCCAAATATTCTAGGACTGGAAGTAATAATATATAATCATAGCCCTCCTAGAATATTTGGGGAAAGACTTTTGGTGGCCAGGAAAAAGTCGCCAGAATCAGACGACTTTTTCACAGCAACATTATTACATGGATCCTATTTACATGTATTTATACCCAAAGTAAAATGGCTGACTTTCTAATGCATTGTAAACTCAATACTCTTACTGATTCAATGCACAATGAATGCATTAAGCCATAGTTTTATCTATGACTGTTTGTGTGGCCATGACAGCAAGTGCTCTCTGCTAAAATGATAAGCATATCAATAATTATGTAAATGACACATTGCCCAACTACTGGAAGATCCTAGTAGATAATATTTTTCTGATTTTGCACCAGTGTACAGCTTCTTGATGTGTAAGAGCAGCACTCTAGAACTGTGACACAATTATTTCTATAACTCCCACCAATACTTGGGCAAAGGCACCGCTTTCTCTGCTGTTTATGTCCCACCTCTACTGGTTCCTGCAGCCTTAAATCAGTGGGGCATAGAGTGGAACATGGATCTCCAAGACCTACCTGCTCCTCTGCAGTGGGAACTGGCAGAAGCAGAGCTATTTAATTTGTATTTGTGTACATCAAGGATGAGCGGTGGGGGTTTACAGTAGCAATGGGAAATGTTTCTTTTGTTTGTGGGTGAGGAATTTAGGAAACGTGGATGCAGGCATGATACGTTATGCCATTGTGTTTGTATTTTATGTTGCGTAGGGGTCATGAGGCAAGTGGGAGAAGATGCTGGAGAGTCAAATATTTTTCAGGATTTTAGGTGTGAAGGGGAGACCAATGTATCATGAAGGAGGGATGGGGTTGAGTGGAGTTCGGTTTCACTCATGAGCTAACAATAAACCACCAAACCTCATATTGCCTATCAAGTGTTTTACTTATTGGATTCAAAGATGAGTCAGAGGTTCTGATAGTTCCTAGTTAGAACATATAATGCTGACAACTATATGCAATTCATATGCATATATAACTAAATGTTTGTTATGTTATTTGGCATTTATATAGCGCCTTTTACCATTGTTGTGATTCCAAAGCACTCTAGGTTGACGGCCCTCTAGGACCGCAGTCCAGGTCAGTAGGGAGAGTAGTGTAGTACAACGTGCTTGGGTCCGCTCGGTATGTGTGCAGCCAGTGTGGAATTGGTGGTGCGTAGCTGCATACTAGTGCTAGGTTTGATGCAGTGGTTGTGTAAGATCAGTAGAATGCATGCAGCACGACAAATGGACTATGCTATCTGCATTCTGGCGGCGCTGGTGCTTGAGAATGACGTTGTCTGATTTGAGGGGTATTGCTGTATTCTATTGATTGTTGGTGTAGAGGCAAGAGTTTGCATAGTGGTGTGTTTGAGTATCTGTTTTCCAGGGTGACCTTGTTCCTGTTCAGCTTCCAGTGCCTGTCGAGGGCGTGGTATCTCCCTGTTTCTTGATGGGTCCGATTGTTTGGCGAAGTCTGATGGGTGGTGACAGGCAGGTGTATCCCTAAACTCATGTCACTGGCATTGTATATTTCCTTCTTAGAGTTCAAACATTCATCAGCAATTTAGCTTTACTCGCATCTTTCATCACACGCGTTTAACAATGTTCATTCCTCCGCTCGTTATACAATGTTGCCGCTTATAACCTTGATTTCAATACAGACCGGTCTTGTATCAGCCTCCCCAACTCACTGGCTGTGTTGATCTCTCTGAAGCTACTTTGTTCCTGCAGCCAACGGCGATATCACGGCGGCTGCTGCTTCTTGTTGACTTGGTCAGCTACGCAGGACGACCTCTGGTATCTCCGGCATAAAATGCAGGATTCTTTAGCCTGGTTTTCTGGCCTTACGTTTTCTGATCTACAAGAGTTTTGAAAGTAACTGTTTCCTGTTGGAAAGGTCAAGGGTATTTCCCTCCTTGCGAACCCTTCTTGGTTTGCCGTCTTTCTCCCCTCGTTCAGCTGCCTTCTCGAAACTGCTGCTCCTTCATGTGCTTTGCCTCGCTCAGAGTTGCTCTCGTGCTCCGCCTTTTATCCATATGGGGAAGTTTAATGGAAGTCAGGTGTGAGTGATTGTCAGTAATTGCTTGACTTCGCCTGAACATAGTAGTGGGACATGCCAAGTATACTGCTCGGGTGTGAGTCTGTTTTCTCCCAGAGTGGGCTGTCTGTGTGGAAGTGTTTCTGAAGGGAAAGGGGGGGTAAAGTTCCCACGTATCCTACCTGGTAGGATGGGGTAAACGTGTTACAGGGTGATAGACACCACGTTTCACCATCCAGTGTCCCACTCCCCGAAGACCCCTCACCCAGTGGATCCGCCCGCACTGGGTCCCCCCAGGGTCTGGATCCAAAGGCGATGGCTGTGCCCTGGCCACCTGAGCGAGAGATCCCTGGGGACTAGCGGGTAAGACACCTTCTGGTCTCTCACAAAACATACAGGATTCCTGCGAATGAGGTGTGGAATACATTCAGATCTACATTGTTTCCCACAGGCTATTTTCATTGAAGTCTGGTTGACCGGGCCTAATGTCGGCTCTGCGGGGAAACCTTTTTCTCAAGGTTGCGCTCCCTACCTTGTTCTTCCCTAATGCGGAGGAAACACTGACAGAGCCTCTGTTCCCTCTTGCCCCTCGCCCCCATGCAGAAATTAGTTTTGGGCGGGGGAGGAGGGCATACCTGCCATATGTGTCCCCTGTACTCCTATATCCCTGACCCACCACCATTCCTAACAACATACTGTGAAAAATCCTGAGGAGAACTCACTAAAACCCTGCCTAAAGTCTCTTCCTAGGTGGCCAGGGAAGTAAAGACGGTTTCTGATCCCGACCCTGGGGGTGGTGTACTGCGGGAGGATCACCTGGGTGGAGACAGGACCCAGGGAAGTGAGGAGAGTCTGTGGGGTGAAGCGTGGTATTTTTCCTCTGAAAGGGATATTCTTACCACTATGCCAGAAGAGGTTATAGCCTTTTTTCATTTGAATATATCTCAACCTCCTGTTAACACTAAGGTGGTAACACCCAAAGAAAGACTCCCGTTTATCCCTAAAAATATATGCCCTCCTCAATATCAAGTGTTCACCACAAGGAATAGTGAACGTGTTGTCTTCTCTTCCACATCTTTCCCTAATAGGCAGACCATCCAGTTTATATCAATTTTGCAAACCTGCAAAATGCTGCGAATACGTTCTTTTTTTAAAAAGCACAAAAATACCTGCAAAAATGGCTATATTTGCAAAAACAACCATTTGAAAAATAAATCAAGGGCCCAGTTTCTCAAAAACTTTTTTGACACACGAAATTAAATGCGCAAACAAATCTCATCACTTGCGGAAAAAAAAGAGCAGCCCAATCCAAAAAAAGGACATCTGAATGGGCGCATCTTATATGCACCCGTTAAGATGGCCTTTTTCACCCCATTGTGCAAATCCCAGTGCATTTCTGCGCATTTAAAAGCGCATCCCAAATTGACAAGATGCGCTTTTAAATGTGCACAAATTGTAGGCAGTCCTTTGCTCCCACTTTGAATAGGTGCATAGGGGTGACGGGTTCTTTGCTAACTACAGCAATACTTTTAAGCGTGACAGCTGCTGCCTCACTTACATTTCTGTTCCTCATGACAAGTTTAGGAAGTTGACTGCTATTGGTGTGTAAGATTGAATTGACGCTGTGTATACACAAGAGAGATTGGTGTTGATGTTATTGTCTTTGTTGCAACTCCTAGTTTATAAATATTTTATTTCATTCCTGTTATGTTCCTCAGTGAACTTGAAAGTGCAATGCATAAACTAAGCAGTGTCGCATAGCAATTTGCTATGAAAATCTGAAGGTTTGCTAATTAAATTGACAATTGTTTAGCAAAGCTAGCTATTTCTTACCCTGTTCAATGAAAACACTGGTCACCCTGCATTTCTCTCTTGCCCCGGTCTCTCGCCACTCTCCTTTCACTGTTCACTGAAAGTTCAAAGGGGCTATTGGACAGCGAGTGCTGCAGTATCCCTCTCCTCCAATCTTAAGTGCGAAAGGCCTCTGTGGGAGTGCTAGGCAGGATTTCCTTTTTCATTTTCAAATAATTAACTAGATGTAATTGGGGTGATACTTTTATTAAGCTAACTATATCCTGTCTGGCAAAGGCCAGTATGTGTAAACTTTATTAATTTTTTAAAAGACAGCCATGGAATTCCTTGCTAAAATGTAAGTTGTTATATAATGCATTATTACAGTATTGCCGCTGTAAAACACTGTTTTATCTCCAAGCGTTGCAAAAAAAATGTAGGTTCATACATCTAAATTTCATAGTTTCAACTATATTTCATGTAATTGGGGAAGACGCATCACATTGACAAGAGAACACTTTTGAAAATGTGCATGATCACAATGCCAAAAGCTTTGGTGGAAAACCTAGGTCTGCAACATGCTCAAATCATATCCATCTGTGCAACTGGTGCTCAGAGCTGATCCCATACTTGCTAATATCACCCCATTGTCTTATACCAGCTACCTTGAAAGTGAGATGTCTGAAAAAACTGCAATATACCACCTAATTTTCCCAGTTCTCTGCCTGCTACACCATCCACTCTGCTTAGTCTTACTTTCTTTCCTCTTACATAATGAATGCACACATCTAAGTAGATATTTATGCAAAGTAGTGATCAATAGTTCCGCCCAGTCTGGACATCTACAGATCCGCTGCAGTACCATACACTGCAGTTATCCTCCAGAGTGTGCTTTGCTCTATGATTATGATTGCATTATATAGTCTCACCTACATTAAATTGCTGGCCAAACTGTTATCAGAGCCTTTTTATCATATTTATGTATTTATTTGTGTCCATTCATGCAGCTAACCTTTTACATTTTACAGACACTCATCCAGGGCTTGCAAAGTCTACTCGCCCACTCAAGTAGATTTTATGAAGGGCGAGTACCATTTACTGAGGATGTTTGACACTTTTATTTAACATTTACTTTGTTTGAAGTAAATTTCAAATACAAGTTTGACTGTGAATGGCTGGCCTCTGGGTGGCAGCAGTGTGCCAAACATAAAGCTGGTCTGTGGTGACACACCATTTTACCAAAAGCTGATTTACATTTTTTGTCATCCGTTGCCACCGGTTGGGTGCATTTCTCATAGGTTGAGTAGGTAAACTAAGTTACTTGACCTGCAGTCTAGCAGAATTTGAAAGAATTTACCAGGCTTGACTCATCTCACTAATGTCTTACTTCAGCAGTTGACAAAAATGCTATATTGATGTTCATTTTATTTTTTGGGTACAAGTAACATCTGTTGACATTAAAAATATTAGTACAGCATTGCAAATCAAGACATATTTATTTAGCAAAATCTGCTAATCAGTTTTTGAAAACTAATTCATGCCTTGGAGTGAACATTTTCTGATTAAGTTGGTTAATAAAGTCAGTGTCTAGGGACGCCTAATCCAGGGTAACAAACAGGAAATCCTCTTCCCTTAGTATATCTTTACTGCCAAAACATAGTTTCCTTAGATATGATAGTAGACTGAAGGCAAACAAACGGGAAAGCATCAACAAACTTAGATGTGTTCTCTAATAAGGACGTATTGGAAGATAGACTGATTAGACCATGGGAGACCCAATATTGTATGCATCTTGGGTCAAAACTAAATTGTAGGATTGACATGATGCGTAGTGGCTAAAAATGTTCTTTAATCATTTTTAAGCACTTCTTGTCATGCCACATGTTGAGTAAAATAATTGTACTAACATTTCTCATAACAATCTTCTTGTTATATAACTGTTCCATCTCTTCAAATAAGTATTCTGTATCGATGACACACACTTTTACACCTTTTTCAGAGCGCTTTATGACTATGAAGCTGTCTTGTTTAAGATCCTGGAGAGTTATTTTTTCTTTTTCAGTTACATTGTAATTGTTGGATCATTTCCAAGTTAAGTTCTTCTGGACATCTTCAATCACCATTTCTTAAATATGACTGTTAAGTACCAATATTTCTCTTGTCACTCCATATGCAGTGGATTCTGAAGGTTGCACTATATGTTCTGGTTCTATCATCTTGGGAAGAAAGCTCAGGGGCAACGCGCTCGCTTCCGGGGCCACACTTAGAAACCTCTGAGTATTAAGCGTGTTATAAATAAATAATTAGAATTATAATTAGCATCATAACATTGAAGGTTTTCAGCTAGGGAATCAAGTTCAATTAGTGTTTGCAAGTTTCCGATTTGTTTTCCCAAATTTGGATATTCTTGGTTGTGGTTTATTGACATCTAGTATATATATATATACTGATTCAATCAGTGCGAAAAAGATATATATATATATATAGTATTTATTGTATTCCATTTGTAGTACGACTCACTATACTCATTGCATGTATTGAGCTTTAGTAAATACACACAATTAATAACAACACATAACATATCTCTATACAATATAATTGAGTTGCATATATTGTTTCCTTTTATTCAGCCCCTGAGCCACAGGCAAGGGCACACAACTCATTAATGGAATGTCGTGGTTGCTAGAGGGACCCAGATTGGCACGTGCTTTCTTTTTTCTGTGCTAGTCTTTTCTCAGAACTTGTGAGGCACCCTATACCAGGGCACAACGGACGGTAACCAGGCCTGAGCTACGTGCTGACTGGACCTTCTGGGTTTGCATTCACTGCTCTCCACAAGTCCCCTCGGAAGCTCCTGTCGCATTTGCTACTAATGTTCGTTTTTAATCTGGCACGGGAACCGGAACAAGCCGCCAGCAGGTTGACCTATAGGTTCTCATGGTTAAATGACCAGTGTCCTGGGTTCCCCTCCTTGTTGTGCAATGGTGCTCTGTAATGTTTTTTCCACAGGTCATCTTTTCAATAAATAAACAGGATGTAGGGCAAAGTATATGTGCAGTATGATTTACAGTTCATGTGAATAGGAAAACACATTGACATAATTATGCAGAATGGTCACATTTTTACTTGTTCCCACTGTGGATTTAATAAAGATGTTGTTTCAGGAGTGTGTGTTTATTTTAAATGTGACCCTGGACATTATATTGGATTACTGGAGGCATTCATTTTAGTCATTAATGTTTTGTTTTTCACCATAAAGCATGTGTTTCAAACATGTTATTGGGGAAAAAACTATGAGGCAGAGTCAGCCCCTGAAAATGGTATTGCCATTTTATGACTCACCTGGGACGAGAATTTACAAGTTGGACCGGTCTACATAAGTCAAGGTTTTTACAGCTTTGTCGGCTATCCTGCTGACATTGTTTCATAGTTTTTCAAACCTTTTATCGGTACCACTGACATTTGGCTTCCTGAACTGAGCTCAGTTCCAATAAGATGACTAATTTCTAGCAGTTCACTTTCGAGGGACAGGACAGTAAGGCAAGGAAGGCTTCCAGTGACTAAGCCTTTCTGCTGAGAGGATTGCTCTTCAGTATATCCCAGGGAAAATGCTAGTAATACTGCTGGCAAACGTGGAATCTTCTTTCTGACCTTGGTGCTTGACTGATCATCTGAAGGAAGAGCTTGGGCATTTATTTTAATTAGACAGTCTGAATTCCACTTGTCTTTCATTCTTCATTTCCATCAGTCCTGACGTCGGCTAAGCATCTGCTCCGATTGTTTGGTCTTTGGTCTTCCTACAACTAGTCAAATGCACAACCTCTGAATAACATATGGGAAGACAAGGTGTGGAAAAAAGGCCTTTATTTGTGGCTGACACGTTTAAAACAATTTTACCAGTATAAATAACATAGAAATGAAAAATATATTTTAGGGGAATGCAAGCTATTAGAATGTATGACTTTCATTCTTAGATCAAAGACATACAATGCGTTTTTACTAGGGTTATTCTACTCCCCCACTTTCCCAGGGATCTTGTTTTAAAGGTCATGAAATATGAGAAAAGGTCAAGACAGCAGGCTTGCTCACGCCAATAAATCACGCCAATAAAAAGAAAACAAAAATAGATTTGTTTACTATTTGAAATGGTATTCCAAACATGAGCACATACATTTTCTTGTTTAATAATTTTATTAGATGAGTAAATAGTAGGTAATACAAGAAAAGATTAACACATTTTTAACATGTTTAACCAATTCTCCAGCATGGGGTCTGGCATGGATTCACATGCTCATGAATATTCCCCGTCGTCAGGCTGGGAATCCTCGGTAAAGAAAAAACCAGTATCAGTTTCGTTTCTGATCTGTCTTTCGTAGTAATAACCAATCACTGGTCTCTGCGTCATACTGACCACAGCCAATGACTGCCCTCTACCTAAGCACCGCCTCTGGCAGCCATCTTCAGATTTTTACCGCACGTTCATGTGTTGGGATCCTCGTGCTATTGCTCTCGAGCGTTAGTGCTATTTTTTTCACGTTTTTTCTCAAAAACTTTGTTTTTCGGTCAAAAGAGCCTCAAGCTCCACCGATTCTCCATCCGATCAACGGGGACCCGTGTCGGATTCGTCTGCGCCCCTCAAGGGTGAGGATTTCGTCGAGCTACGCTTTTGGAGGACTCCAGAAGTTTCTCAGGCCCGGTCATGGCCGAGGAGAAGGGGAGCTCGACGCCCGGAAAGCTGTTCAGGGTCTGCCCTGGATGCCAGCTGCAGAACGTCTTCAAGGAGGACGAACACTCTTTTTGTCTTTACTGCCTACATGAGGACAAGACGCACGTAGAGAAGGACTGTGCGTTTTGCGGCAACATGTCGGAGCGGACCATGAAGGACCGCCATCAACGTCTCGCCAACTGGCTGGAAGGGAAGAGCCCGTCCGGCGAGAAGAAGAGGAAGAAAGCCGAGCGGTCTTCTAAGACCTTTGAGGACGCCCCGGCGACGGGGGTCCAACATAAGGCCAAGCACCGCGAGTCCGCTGGCACCGGGAGCGCCGAACGGTCGGGCTCTACGGGCGCCAGGCAGGGCGCACCCTCCCCGGCACCATCAACCACGAGCCAACGCTCTGGGTCGGGTAAGAGGAAGGCCGAGCACCCGGCGAAGCTCCTGGAGAGGCCCCGGTCGAGCTCGAAGGCGGAGGGGGAGCGAGGCAGTGTCCCCCCCCCCTCAAGGATAAGGCGGTGAGCGCACCTAAGGTGGTGAAGGCCTTAATCCATCCGGCCAAGCCCTCTATCGAAACTGTCGCGGCGGCCCTGGCTCAGCCTGTGGAGGCTACACCAGTGGTGGCGACCTCGGGGCTCAGAGTCTCCCTGCCACCTCGGAGGGAGTCCTCTTTTGTGCCCATCGATAGGACCCCCGTGAAATCCCCCGTGGGGAAGAAAAAGGGGGGGCAGGGCGTCGTCGTAGATTCGGCCTCAACCTCGGAGGAGGAGCTGGTCGAAGTCTTAAGCCACGGCCTCGGCGTGGAAGAAGACCGGCCCGTCGGGATGGATCCCGACGCAGGTGACGACGACATCGTCGAGGGTACCGACGGGGCCCCTGATCGCCTGTCGGATTCCACTCTGCCGGCGCCGCGAGACAACTCGGCGGCCATTTTGTTGGCTATACAGTCCTTATGCTCAGAGATAAGGACGAGACTACCGTTGCCGACGGAACCTCTCCCGTCGGGGGACCCAGAACCGGGACCTTCTGGTGTTCCCCCTACCAAGAAAAGAAGGATCCACCCTCCGCCTCCTTTTCAGCCGTCGCACCCCTTCCAGCCCTCCTCCCCGTCCACCCGAGGGGATGATACGGGGACTGACACGGCAGCGACGGGTACAGACGACGAGGTATACGACGAGGATGTACCGTCGTCGCCTCCCACCAGGGCTTCTCCGCCCGACGAGATTGGATCGTTCCACTCCATGATCACCAGGGCATCCGAGCTTTTCCAACTCTGCCCTGAGGAGAAGAAGAAGGAAGGTTTCCTTTATCAGCGGCGCGAGGCCAAGAGGAAGACGGTCCTCTCAGTGCCTCTATTGGACGACATTTGGGATGAGGGCCTCACCCTCCCCAAGAACCCTTCCACGACGCCAGCTAGAAGAGACCGGTACGAGAAGAAGTACCGGGTCCCGGACACGGCCCCCCTGTGCCTCCGGGCGCAGCCTACCCCGGACTCCGTCGTCTCCGCGGCGGCCAGGAAAAAGCGGGGGGGGGGTGCGGCCTCCACATCGACTTCCCCACCGGACGGCGAGGGAAAGAAATTGGACGCTATGGGACGCAGAGTCATCTCGTCTGCGGCGACGACGATTAAAGCGGCCAACGCCTTGGCTATCGTGGCCCGCTACGACAGGGAGCTCTGGTACAAACTGGCTCCCCTGCTGGACTTCTTGCCGGACGACAAGAGAGCAAGGCCCTGGAGATCCTGCAGGAAGGTGAGGTGGCTTCGGACCACGCCATTACCGTTGCGACGGACATCGCCGACACTGGGTTCCGCCAGTTGGGCAACGGCGTTTGCCTTAGGCGGCGTGGATGGCTCAAGGCTACGGACTTCCGTCAAGACGTTCAGACCAGAGTCCTGGACATGCCCTTCGATGGGAACAACCTGTTTGGGAAAACAGTGGACGATTCCCTTCAGGCCATTAAAGCGGACACCGAGACGGCCCGGGCCCTTGGAGTTCTGCAACAACGACGGACGCCCTTTCGGAGCAGCGGAGGCAAGGGCGCCTCCAAAAGTTCCGGTGGCGGTTTCTCCACCTACCGTCAAGCGGCCCGCTCGTCGGCTCAGGAGGCCTACAGAGGACGAGGCAAGTCTGGCGGACCCCGCCGTCGTCGCCAAGGAGGTCAAGGCGGCAAAGCCTCGTCGAAGCAGGATTGAACAGGCCGTGGGGTCGGGCCCCCACCGAAGCACCCCGGTGGGAGGCCGGCTGGCGAGCTTCGTCAGCGTGTGGGAGTCCATCTCCACCGACCGTTGGGTGCTGGACGCCTTGGCCCGGGGCCACGCGCTCGAGTTTCAAAGAAGGTGTCCGCGCGTCCCCCCCGTGGCCAGGAAAGAACTTCACGTCCCTCAACTTCTCCTGGAGGTAAAGGCGATGCTCAGGAAGGGCGCCATCGAACTCGTCCCAAAGAGGCTTCGGGGCTCCGGAGTTTACTCGAGATACTTCCTCGTGAAGAAGAAGACGGGGGGATGGCGCCCCATCCTGGACCTGCGACGTCTGAACAAGTTCATCAAGGCGCAAAAGTTCCGGATGGTCACCCTCCAGCACGTCCTGGGTCAGCTGGAGGAAGGAGACTTCCTGTCGTCTTTGGATTTGGAGGATGCCTACTTCCATATTCCCATCCTAAAGGGGCACCGAAAATTCCTCAGGTTTGTGGTCCAAGGGCGTCACTACCAGTTCAAAGCCCTCCCCTTCGGACTACGGTCGGCACCCAGGGTATTCACCAAGTGCCTTGCATCGGTGGCGGCGCAGCTGCGCCGCGAGGGGATCCACGTCTACCCCTACCTGGACGACTGGCTCATCCGAGCCAAGACGAGGGAGCTCGCCGTGGATCAAACGGCAAGGACCGTCCAACTTCTCACGGACCTGGGATTCTCCGTGAACTACGCCAAGTCCCACCTGGTACCCGCGCAAAACGCACTGTTTCTGGGAGCGAAGCTCGACACAGTGTCCCTTCTGGCCTCCCCGTCGGAGGAAAGGACCAGGTCCATCCTGGGCAAGGTACAGTGGATGTTGGTTTCCGACGCGGCCAAGGTGAGGTCCATCAAGTCCCTCCTCGGAATGATGTCTTCTTGCATCTACCTCATTCCCTTGTGCAGGCTCCGGATGCGCCCGTTGCAGGAGTTCCTGGACGCGCTGGATCCAAACGACGGGCGGCTTCGAGGAGAGGATCACACTCGACGAGAGTTTCCGCCGAGCGGTCCAGTGGTGGGGCATCCGCGCGCATCTGACGACGGGCATGGACTTCCAGACCCCAGACCACCAGGAGACAGTGACCACGGATGCCTCCCTGGAAGGGTGGGGAGCGCACACCGAAAATCTGCACGCGAGAGGCCTTTGGCTCCCGACGGAGAAGTCCCTCCATATCAACGTCCTGGAGCTCCGTGCAGTGTTCTGGGCCCTCAGGTCCTTCCTTCCGTCCCTCAAGGGCAAGGTGGTGAGGATCTTCACTGACAACACCACCACCATGTTTTACATCAGGAAACAGGGCGGAACCAGGTCCCCAGCACTGTCCAAGGAGGCGCAGGACCTGTGGCATTGGGCCGTCGCCCAAAGGATGTTTCTGGTGCCGTTTCATCTGGCAGGGATAAAAAACACCATCGCCGACTCACTCAGCAGGGAGCTGCGCTCTTGCCACGAGTGGGAACTACGGCAGGATCTAGTGGATCGCCTCTTCCGACGGTGGGGCACACCCCAGATCGACCTGTTCGCGACGGCGACGAACTCCAAGTGCCGGAGGTTCGCCAGCAGGTTTCCCCAGGCGAGGAGCATGGGCGATGCTTTCTCGTTCCCCTGGGAGGGCCTGTTCCTCTACGCGTTCCCTCCTTTGCCACTGCTAATCCGGCTCGTCAACCAGCTCAAGAGGTCACGGTGCAGGATGATCCTCGTCGCACCTGCGTGGCCGAGGCAGATATGGTTCCCGGACCTTCTGGACTTGTCAGCGTCCCCGCCAATCAAGCTGCCGGTGGACGCGGATCTACTCTCCAGGGAAGGAGGCGCCATCCTCCACCACGACCCGAAATCGCTGAACTTGCAGGCCTGGCTCCTGCAGCGCTAGAGTTTGGAGGATACGACATACCGGCCGACTGCAGAGAGGTTCTTGCAAAGGCCAGGGCGTCCTCGACTCTTAAATGCTACGGACACAAATGGAAGAGGTTCTCTGTCTGGTGCCACGCACAGAAGATTAACCCTCTACGGATTACGGCTCCCCAGGTACTGCCGTACCTGCTGACGCTGGCCAAAGCTGGACTGGCACACGCGCCCATCAAGATTCATCTTGCTGCGATCTCCCGATACACCAGAACCACGGGCCGGACGTCCTTGTGGTCTCATCGTCTGGTGAAAGAGTTCATGAAGGGGCTGTTCAGATCGTTCCCGCCGGGGAAGGCTCCGGCCCTGGCGTGGGAGCTCAACGTGGTGCTGACCAAGCTCATGGGACCTCCGTTCGAGCCTCTGCACTCGGCCCCGTTGAAGTTTCTGTCGTGGAAAACAGCGTTTCTTGTGGCCATCACCTCCGCACGACGGGTGGGAGAGATCCAGGCCCTTTCCTGCAAGGCCCCGCACTTGACTTTTCACGACACGAGGGTAGTGCTCAGGACGCACCCCTCCTTCATGCCCAAGGTACCGTCGGACTTCCATCTCAACGAACCCTTGGTGTTGCCTGTGTTCTTCCCGTCGCCTTCGTCGCCGGCTGAGAGGACTTTGCACTCGCTGGATGTGGCTAGAGCGCTGAAGTTCTACGTGGACCGCACGAAGTGTTTTCGGAAGACGTCACAACTCTTTGTGAACTTTGGACCTGTCAATCAGGGGAAGGCTCTCTCGAAGGCTTCCATTTCCAGATGGCTCTCCGGCTGTATCATGTACTGTCATCGGTTGGCAAACCGACCGCTGCCTGGCCGTCCGAGAGCCCATTCCACCAGAGCGATCGCAGCTACCACGGCGTTCCTTTCTGGTGTGCCCCTGCTGGACATATGCAGGGCTGCTACGTGGAGGTCGACGCACACCTTCACGAAATTCTACTGCGTCGATCGGGATTCCAGGGAGGAGTCCAGGGTCGGCCAAGCAGTGCTGCGCAACCTGTTCGCCTGAGGTGAGCCTGGTGAGGAGGTAAGATGCTTAATGTTGAGTTTGATGTAATGCTTAATGTTGAGCCTTTGCCACCTCCCGTGGTTGTGCATGTGTGTACTGCTATGTATTCTTTATTCATGAGCATGTGAATCCATGCCAGACCCCATGCTGGAGAAGGAACAAGTTACTTACCTGTAACTGTTGTTCTCCAGCATGGGTCTGGCATGGATTCACATGCGAACCCTCCCGCCTACCCGTCTGCGGCTCTTCACTTGGTCATACTGCCACTTCACGTGCTTCCAAATCTGAAGATGGCTGCCAGAGGCGGTGCTTAGGTAGAGGGCAGTCATTGGCTGTGGTCAGTATGACGCAGAGACCAGTGATTGGTTATTACTACAAAAGACAGATCAGAAACGAAACTGATACTGGTTTTTTCTTTACCGAGGATTCCCAGCCTGACGACGGGGAATATTCATGAGCATGTGAATCCATGCCAGACCCATGCTGGAGAACAACAGTTACAGGTAAGTAACTTGTTCCTTATACTCTCTCAGAGTAAAATATCTTTAACAAATGATGAAACAAGTTGAACTAATAAATTCAATACGATTATTTAACTAAGTAGATAAGACAAACAAGGGGGAGACAAGAACGAGGAAACAAGTCAGAAGACAGTAGGGAGAGGATAGGGAAGGGACAGCATTCATTAATAATTGATTATACTTAGGATTGTTGAGATAATGACTAAATACATTCAATGTTGTGTTTAATTTGTGCAAACAGTCATAGGAAGAATCATGAGACTTTTTAATCCGATGAGTGGAACAGATATAATTCCACCAGCTATTATAAGATGAGTTAGACTTATTCTTCCAGTTACAAGTAATGTTAGGAAACGCAATACTGATAAACAAATAAAATAAAGTAGGAGATTCAGTTTGTCATATAGTTGGGTTAGCAATGGAGCCAATCATAATATTAGAGAGCGATAAAGGTTCTGTAAAATGAAAGATCAATTGTTTAGGAGACCAAATCTTAATCCAAAAAGCAAAGACATATTTACATTTAAAAATTAAATGAAAAAAATCAGCATTAGGTTCATGACATCACCAACAATCTGGGTGAGTTATCCACGACTTTGGCAATACGTAGGGGTGTGAGGAAAATGCAGTGAACAAAAAAAACATGGTTTGGGTAAGATTGGCAGCGCCAGACGTGGAACGGCATATTTTCCAAATTTGGGTCCATGAATCTGAGGCCGGTTGAAAGTTCCAGTCTATCTCCCATTGTCTAATAATGCTTTAGTTTAGTAGGTTGGGTGAGAGGAGATCATTTAGGAACGCATAGAGCTTGGCGGCACTGATAGATGGATTGCTGGTTAAAAAAGTCAGAAAAGGGAAAGTGGAATTTTGGGTCAGAGTGGACAGGGATTTAATTATTGATTTAATGAGGGATGTGTGAAAAGGGAGATTCGATTCAGGAATATTGTATTGTAGACAAATCTTTGTAAATGGGACTTCTACAGAATTATGAAGAAGTTGTTTGACAAATTTGATGCCTGATGAGTACCATCTGTAAACATTAGTGGGGTTGCATTTTGTGGAATTCTGTTTATTAAACCATAGGAAGATGTCATCTAAATTGGGTTTAGAGAAAGAATTGGTAGGGCGTTTATTCCAAAGGGATTTTAAAAAGTGTAGTGTATGGAATGAAGTTATATTGGGCCAAGAGGAAGACATTAAGAAATGGGAGCGGGAGAGTGGGGAAATAAAACTAGTTTCAATACTAACCCACGAAGGGGCATTTTCGAGATGAGTTTCATAATGTTTAAAGATAGTTAATTGTTTTAGGATAAAGGCTTTATGGTACAATTGGAAGTTAGGGAATTTAACTCCACCTAAAAGTTTAGGGAGTCTTCATTTGCTAATGGCAATGTGTGGCACTTTATGATTCCATACAAATTTAAGAAGAAGGTAGTCAAAATTTTTGTAAAATGAAATGTGAATTGCTGTGGGGATAATAGACAAAGACTAGAAGATAATGGGGCTAATCATAATTTTTATAGTATAAAGGCACCAAGATAAGAAAAGAAGTGACCATCTTAAGACCATTTCTGTAACTTTTTCAACTAAAAGGTTAGTGTCGTGAGTAATAGTGGTATGTATTTTGAATGTGTTGTGTCCTCCCACGTATTCCTCATTTTAGATAAGCTGCCAGCTTGCTGCTTCTTTCTTCAGAAATGTTTTTCGCCAGTGGGCGCTGTGCTCGAGGCCGCATAGTTTTAGTCCCTCGAGAGCCGGTGTCGAGTGTCGACGTCATCCGTCGTATAAAGGGCTTGAGCCGTGCCCGTTGGTCTCAGGCTTTCGTTTTTCCGAGCTTCGGCTTAATGTTCGAAATGGCGCGTTCATTCTTTCTTTGAAAATGTCTTCATCTTCAACTCCTACCACACCCAAGACGGGTTTTAAAAAGTGTCTAAAGTGTGGAAGGAAGATGTCCATTACGGATCCTCACCGCAATTGCCTTTGGTGTCTCAGCCCTGACCATTGGGTCGACTAGTGCGGTTCGTGTCAGGCGATGTCGAATAAGGCTCTTTAAGGAATGCCAAGGTAAGCTAGCGGTGGGAGAGGAGTCTTTTAAGTCTGCAAAAAGACAAAAAGGCTCGGGAGAGTCGAGTAGAAAATCTCGGCACGAGTCGAGGCGGTCAAGGTAGAAGAGTCGCTCGATTAAATCTTCCTCCTTTTCATCTAAAAAATCGAAGAAGCGACATCACAAATCTTCTTCCTCCTCGCCCGACAGAAGGTTCATTTCATGTCGTTCTAAGCATGATTCCCCCAAAAAAAGGGATTCCTTTATTGCTTCAATGCTAAAGATTTTTGAGAAGGCGGTCCTGATCCCCTCAAAAAGTCACGTGAAGAGCATGCCCCTGTCCACTCCAAGAGTGACAGAGGGAAATCTAAAACTGTACACGCAAAATACGACAAAAAGTCAAGGGCGTCCTCGGCAATGTTCCCTCCAAGCTGTGCGCATGTGCGCTTGCCCAGCTTCCTTCTGGGTGCCGCTCAAAAGATTTTCTGCAGCGCACACAGACCATTCTCACATATTCAAAAAGATTTAATAAGGCACAAGCCACAGTAATTACCTGAAATGTTCTTTTTCTTAAAATAAGCAACTAGTCTTGATGTTCTGCTAATTTGCATTACACTACTATGCAAGGGTGACTGTAAACACCTAAAATCCCTGACAGCAAAATACACACAAAAGAGGTTAAAAACGAATATGAAAAACTGGCTCCAAGAACAGAAGAATCTAATCAAGATATGCCTGCACACATCAACCAAATAATGTTCCCTCGCCACCCATGACTCCTAAACTTGACTCTGCCACACTTTTACCTTATGACTCTAACTTCTGCCCCAGAACACATTAAGATACTACCAGACAACCATGACTCTTCCTCTCTTGGCTCTGAGAAAGGTTAGCAGATGTGTCCCTACATCCACTTGTTTTATGTTTGTTGTAATATGAATAACGGAAACACGCCAGAATTTGTTACTCATTGTGCCTTACCAAAAACCTCACCCACACTATACAATCGAACAACTAGCTCAAATATCAGATAATGACTGTAAGTAAGCAGGCTACTTGGATGTGTAACGTTATCCCATACTTCCCCTTCTTTGTACATATGTCACACAAGTGCTTTGAAGCGGCCCCTTTGCAAGTTAACGCATTATGAAACTCAAATATTAATTTGCCTTCTAAGGATTTTGAGAAGACAAATGTGATGCTCAGCGTCTGCTACTTTAGCATCACTAACATTACCCTATAAGTGGAGAGCAACATTGCAATATCATTTACTTTCCCTTCAATGGATAATGGGTATGGACTATGCATGGGATTACTTGTCCATAGTATCACAGCACTGGATATTCAGACAGGAGAATGCTTTTCACACAATCTGCATCGTTTTCAAGTGCTCAGAGTTTCTTTCGTCATAGACCGTCTTACATTATATGGTAAATCACTGCTATACAAAAACAGTTTCACTGAGCACTGCATAATCCTACACAATGATATAAGGGTGGGGTATGCTGCAAACAATCTTGTATGCACTGCAATATAATTATGTACATGCAGAGTCATGACATTCTTAAAATACACATAATATGTTGAGGCATTAAATATGCCTTGCTTACAAAGTATTGTGGGTCTGCAAATATCCCAGCAAGTGTTAACTGCTACAATCCCTCACTTTTTACAGTCCTCCATGAACTAGTATTGGAGGATAGCACAGGGGCCGGGTAAGGGTACGGGTGGAAGAGCACAGGTCATCACTCCTTGTGGGTGATGAACAAAGCAGCAAATTACAAAAACGAAGTCATACGTTTCGGAAGTACACTGAAGGAAATGTGTTGCTTGTTTGCTAAAGGATAGGAAAGTCTAGCACCCATCTACACAGCAGAACCTTCTTTTTCTTTCTATGCTCAGCTGCTGAGGGCTTTTCAATGTAACCATGTGGTCTGTGTGTATTGTCTCTAGCACCCCCCAATCTTATTTAACTGATAACAAAGAATTACAGAAGAGGCATCCATAGTTACTGAAGAAGGCACTCAATCAGTTGTATCTCTGATGAATTGATGCTATTAACTTAAAAGGCATATATATGTTATTTTCTTCAGCAGGGCTCCATAATAAATCTCAGTAAGGCTCTTGTTTAATTTTGTCTAGGCTGTGGTGCGGAAGTTTGGGCAAAACTATAGACTTTATTATGTGCCCTGTTATTTCACTTCCTATGTCAGGGATCTTATCAGATTTTGCTCCCTGCTTGGAATCAAATGATTTTTCAGGGAGTAAAAAGGTAATTAGCTTTGCCAATAGGGATACTTTCTGTTTATTAAAAGATGTTCTTCCTCTTAAAATTCCTCTTGAGATCGGGCATTAATATTAGAGTTCCTTCCTAAACGAGTGCTTTACTGGTCACTAATGTGAAACAAAATATCAGTGGAGCTTTGAGGGTTGAAACAACAATATGTTGTTCATTGTTTCTCGTTTTTGTTAGGCACATTTTCATTTTTTAGGGAGTAAAAACTGATGGTGCATATGTCTCTTAGCTGTAGGCTGGTGTTAAACCTACCCACAGGAGAACATAATGTGGATAGTAAGCAGAGGCACAGGAATTTTTGATCATCATATTGTGAGGTTAAGTTATTCTGATGTAATTATCATCCTTATACACATTATTAGAAGCATGTTCTCCTGGCCCTTGAATTACTTCATTGAAGTGGCGCTTGAACTTCTATCAGCATGTTTCACACATTTCTTTTAATTGCCATTAATACATCAGCAAATGTTTCTGTCTGAATTTCTTGACAGCCACATCAGTTATGACAAGAGATATTTGTGTTTTGTATTACACATGAGTGATTCTCCAGTGGCTTAAAAAGTTTACGAGGTACTGTGGCAGATGTTGAAGTCTTGCACTGGTTGATGAGTTTTCTGTATAACCACATATATCATATTTTATTTTGGTTTATGTGTTTGGAAAAAGTGCTGTAAGATTTGTCAAGAATTTCAGTGCTTGGGAAGAGGAAATCCCTTTTCAAACTCTCTTCTGTGACGGTAGTTCACTAAATACACATGCTCACAAAGTGACTTACATCTTCAGTCAGTTGCGCACATGGAAAATAATGTGCGCACAACAGCCTACCAGTTCCGCACATAGAGAAAAATAATTAGAGGGAACTTTGGTCACTACATGAGGCAAGTGGGCTGGACACTTCCCCAGAAGTGGAATTTGTTAAGCCAGACCCAGGGGAACATGCCGAAACACCATATAGAACCCTGATGGCAAGAATAATTGAGTTTATGGGTTGGTCTGCGCCTTCACCTGTTTTCCAACAGGATGACCTAACAGATATATTAGACAAAGGCCCACAGGAGGACCCGGTGGTCCCCTTCCATAAAGCCTTACAAAGAAAGATTGCATCTAATTGGGAAACTCCTGAAGTTATCCCTGCTGTCAATAAAAGATTATCAGCCAAGTATAGGGTAGCTGCAGCTGACCCTGAATACTTATCGAAACACCCGACTCCAGAGAGCCTGGTGGTTCAAGCGGCAACTTCATCTAGCAGTAGGACCGCTTACCCTACTGTCCCACAGAATAGAGATGACTGGGAGTTTCCACTTCTGTGCGCGTTCCCACCAGTCCCTGTTATTCCTCAAATTATCAGGAGATTGAGAAGATTCCGGAAAACCATGATCCTAATTGCCCCGGATTGGCCAGGAGAACGTGGTACCCGGACCTTCTAGATATGTCCATCTGTCCTCCAATCCGTCTTCCACTCAAAGAGAATCTTCTCTTGCAGAAGGGAGGTCAGGTTCTCCATCCAGACACCAGAACTCTCAACCTTCACGCTTGGCTTCTGAAAGGTTGAGGTACAAGGATTGGGATCTCCCTGATGACGTCATGGAGGTGTTGCTTTTGGCCAGAAGACCAGCAACAAAGTCTTTATACCGCTGCCGTTGGAACAAATTTTGCAGCTGGTGTAGGGAACAGAATATCGACCCTTTTTCATGTGGTACACCAACGGTGTTATCGTTTCTACTCTACTTGGCAAACTCAGGCCTTCAAGTGGGCACTGTAAAAGGCTATCTTGCAGTGCTTTCTATCTTCAAGCGCACTGCGGTGGAACCATCGTATTTCAAAATTCCTCTAGTGGTACAATTTCTCAAGGGACTAACTAATGTTTGCCCTCCAAAACCATTCCAGGTTCCCTTATGGGACTTAAATTTAGTCTTAAACTTCGTAATGGGCACTCCATTCGAACCACTTCACTCTTGCGCGCTGAGATTTCTCACGCTTAAAACTGTCCTATTGGTAGCACTAACATCTGCTAGGAGGGTGAGCGAGCTACAAGCTCTCTCCTGTAAACCCCCACATACAATCTTCCACAAGGACAAAGTTGTCCTACAGGTGAAGCCTAATTTCCTCCCAAAGGTGGTTTCTGAATTTCATATTACTCAGAAAATTACCTTGCCTTTGTTCTACCCTCCTCCCCATCTGGGGAAAGAGGAGGAAAGGCTACATAGGCTGGACCCTAGGTGAGCTCTCAGCTTTCACATCAGCAGAATGGCTAGGATCAGGCAAGCAGACCAACTGTTTGTAGGATACTCAGGTCACAAGTTGGGACTACCCATAACAAAACAAACCATCTCCAGGTGGTTTATTTTGGCCATCCTGGAATGTTATAGACTAGCAGGGAAAGAGCCACCCCAAAATCTCAGGGCTCATTCAACCAGGGGTATCGCAGTCTCTTCGGCTCTCCAAAGAGGGGTACTGGTCCGGGACATATGTGCAGCTGCCACATGGTCGTCCGCACATACATTCACAAAATTTTACAATCTGGATTCCTCCACTACTCAAGAGACCAGATTTGGCAAGGCCGTATTACATTCGGTCCATCCCTAAAGGGATACATAACACTATCACTCCCACCTCCAATTACATGCCACTGCTATGGGAGTCTATCAAAGATAAGGAATACGTCGGAGGACACAATCCCTTCGAAGAACAAGTTACTTCTTACCTGGTAACGTTCTTTCGACGGGATGTTCCTCCGACGTATTCCTTATCGCCCCTCCCGCAGTGATAACTTCATTGTGGTTGCAACTTACGCTCCTTCAAGGTCACTAACCAATTCAGGCATGACTTTTCTTATGCTACAAAATGGAACTGAGCAACGGATGCAGCGCATGGCTATTTATGGGCATGGTGACGTCGGCGCCGATACGGTGGCCGTCGAGGGACATCGACTCGGCAGACGTCGACGCGCAGCGCCCTCTAGAGAAAGAATTTCCGAGGTCAGCAAGCTGGAAACGTATTATCAAAGATAAGGAATACGTCGGGGGAACATCCCGTCCAAAGAACGTTACCAGGTAAGAAGTAACTTGTTCATCTGGATGATATATTAGTATTTTCAAGGACCCTCCAGGAACACTCGACTCATTTGCACAAGGTCTTTAGTCGTCTACGGGACAATCATTTGTTGGTCAAACCCAGTAAATGTGTGTTCCAGGCTACCTCAGTACCCTACCTGGGATTTATCCTTTCTCAAGAGGGCATCAAGATGGATCCCAGAAAGGTTTCTGCAATCCTAGATTGGCATTCACCTACCTCGGTCAAAGAGGTACAAAGATTCTTGGGATTCGCAGACTTTTATCGGAAGTTTAACCGGAACTTCTCGGACATTGTGGTTCCAATCACTTCTCTTCTGAAGAAGGAGAATCTGCCGTTCAAATGGTCTGCCGAAGCAGAACAAGCCTTTGGTTCCCTCAAAGAAAGATTCAGCTCAGCACCCATATTAAAAGAACCGGATCAATCTAAGAGGTTTATTGTGGAAGCCGACGCATCTGCAAGTGCTATAGGGGCCGTCCTCCTTCAAGAACACAAGGGCCTGGAATACCCGGTAGCTTATCTCTCAAAAACCCTTTCATCCAGCCAAAGGAATTATTCGGTAATGGAGAAGGAACTCCTAGCTATAAAAGAAGCATGCGAAGAATGGAGGCATCTCCTCCAAGGCGGGACCTTCCCCTTTGTCATCCGAACAGATCATCGCCATCTCAGTTCCCTGCGGAAGATGGAATGCACTAATTCTAGACAAGCCAGATGGGCCCACTTCTTCTCTCAGTAAGACTTTGAAATAACCTACCTTCCTGGTAGCCAGAATGTGCTGGCTGATGCTCTTTCCCACCGGGAAACAGTTGAAGATGTGAACTCCCACTACAAGGAAAGGATTTTTCCTGAGAAGGCATTTATCGCTACCACCACTACTTTTCTCTCCCAACTCAAGAATTCCACTGCCCTCTCGCCTCTCCCAAGATCCACCTGGCCTGGGAACCAAGTTAACTTAAGAGAAGGTCTCATTTTTGTAAACAAGAAACTGTATGTTCCTTCTACAGAATTACATCTTAAGGTTCTATCTTGGTGTCATGACCATATAACAGCTGGTCATCGAGGTGCCAAGATCACTGAAGACCTTATCAGAAGATCTTTTTACTGGCCAGGGTTATCTTTGGACGTAGAGAAGTACGTTAAAGCATGTGTACAATGTTCTCGCAATAAACATCGTTACCAAAGACCTTTAGGACTCCTGGAACAGATTCCTTTACCAAAGGTCCCCTGGGAGCAGATATCTACAGATTTTATTGTTGATCTTCCACCTTCGAGAGGTCATACCTGCATCATGCTAACCATTGAGTCTCTCACTAAGATGGCTCATTTCTCCCCGTTCCCAGGGTTACCTTCGGCATTAGAAATGGCAGAAACCTTCATCCGGGACATCTTCCGTATCCATGGTCTACCCACGAAAATCATATCAGACAGAGGTAGCCAATTTACGTCCAAATTTTGGAAAGCTCTATGTCTCAGATTGGGCATAGAACGAGCATTATCTTCTGGATTCCACCCACAGACAAACGGAAAGACGGAGAGGCTAAATGGAACTTTAGAGCAATACCTTCGGTGCTATGTAAACCAGTCCCAGGATGATTGGTTTGATCTATTACCCACGGCAGAGTTTGCTTACAATAATTCTAGGCATTCTGCCACCGGCCTTTGTCCTTTTTTTTTTTGCACCTTTGGCCAACATCCCAAGAATATCATACCCACGTCTTCTACCCTCTCGGTCTGTCCATCCATTGACGATCGTTTACAGAAGATATCGCAAGCACAGAGAATGGCCAGACTAGCCCTGGACGAGGCCTGAGCAGGATATAAGAAGTGGGCCGATCAGAAGCGCTCCCAAATCCAGGGTATAGGTCCAGGCTCAAGAGTCTGGTTGTCTACCAAGTTCCTACCAAGATGGATCCATCCTTCTAAATTGTCTCCACGGTATATTGGTCCTTACGCTGTTTTGTCTCAGATTAACACAGTGACTTTTCGACTCCGGTTACCCAAGAGTTTGAAGAGGATTCATCCTGTGTTCCACTCTTCTTTATTGTACCCAGCCTTAGAGAATGTACCCTCCTTCCCAGTCAGGCCAAACTCAAAGAAGGGAGCGTCTACTGAAGATGAAGAATATGAGGTGGCGGCAATAAGGGATTCTCACTATCGCAAGGGGAGATTGGAATTCCTAGTGTCCTGGAAAGGGTACCCTTCTTCAGAGGATTCCTGGGAACCCAGTACGAATGTTTTTGCTTCCCGGCTGATCAGGAAGTTCTACCGGACTCACCCAGGTAAACCCTGGTTTTCTTGCACCGGAGGGGGGCATACTGTCATGCACCCCTTCTATGTGCGCCTATGGGATCGGTGGAGACGGGGCCGCCATAGAGTAGTCCCATCACGTTCGGCATAACGTGCCTTGCGGTCTAGTGTTCCATCCCAAGATGGCCACCGCCAGCCTTTTCTGCTCTGTGCAGCCGACAGGGATCACGTTGCAACTGCGCTTACCTCCGCTTTGTTGCCGACGCTCCTTGTCACTTCTCTTGGCTCCGCTGAGCCCTGCTTTCCTTCGCCCCTCCTTGGCGCTCCTTCCCAAGTACTTTTTTTCTGTTACCTCGCTGGTCTCTCCCTTTCCCTCCTGCTGGCTTCCTCTTGGGTCGTTCCCCCTCTCTCTTCCTTGCCTTTGCCGGTACACCTTCCAGACCTCTCGTCTGTCCCGGCTCTTCTCTTGGAAGTCGCTACAAGACTTATCTGCATCCTACCGGGTGGTATCACCTTCTGCCTACTCACCTGCATCGAGGAAGGAGGAGTCGCCTATCTGGTTACACCGAGTTGTTTTTTTTTGCCTCAGAGGCTTTTTCCCTTTAGGCAGCTGCGGACCAGCGTCCCTGGTTACCGGGGTTTTTCCGGGAACGAAGGTGGCGTCGTTCCACGGTCGGCCGTATTTACACAAAAAAGGATCCGCCTTTCGGGAAGGAAGGAAGACGAAAGCACGCCTGCCCGAACCTTCAGGTGAGAAGGTGGAGTCGGGGCCAGATTTAGAAATTGACATAGAGGGCCCCCGACAGTGTTGACAGAAAGAGAAGGATAAGTGGATTTGATGGGGGACCTCGATTTGTCTCTTAGATGAGTCGAAGTAGATGGAGAGTCAAATGAAATTGAAGAAACAGATCTGCTACGCTTAGGAGTGAATTTAATGTGTTGATTCTTAGGTTTCCCGAATGTAAGTGAATGTGGTAGAGGAACCGGTTTGGATGTGTTGGGTGAGGGAGGTTGTATCCATCGGTAAAGTATGAAGGGATTGAAGTAGATTGAAAAGATCATTTGGATCTGTGAATTATTTGGTAGGTCAGTCCGGAATGGTAATTATCATCTTTGCATGATCCAAAAGAACATATCTGATGTTAAGGGATTTCAAGAGAGGTCTCATATCAAGGAATCTTTTCCTCTTGGTTTAGGTGATCCTGGAAAAGTCTGGGGAAATAAAGATTGTGTTGCCTTGAAAGGGATATGCGAGTTCCTTCTGGCAGTTAGTAGAATTTGGTGCGCTTGTTGTTGTCTTACAAAGCAAGCAATGAAGGGTCTTGGTGAAGTGTTGTTGCTAGATAAGCGCAGCCTTATCTTATGAGCCCACAGCAGTTCCAATGGGGGTCAAAAGGTGATACCTAGAGCATAGGGAATCCATTTGGTAAGGAAGTTGATGGGGTCATCCCCTTCCATTTTTTCAGTGATTCCAAAGAAGCAAAGATTGTCTCTGCGGTTTCTGTCTTCTAATTCCGTGACTTCACCTTCCAATCGAGCAAATCTTAGTTGCATGTTCTCAAGACCCTTCTCTCTATCCTCCACAATACCAGCTCTTTCTTCAGCTTCCTCTGGTCTGCCAGTAAATACTTTGATATAATTTTTAAAACCTTTAAGCTCATCTTGTATATTGGAGGAGTGTGAGTCAAGTGTAGAAATGGAAGAGTGAATATTGCTAAGCTCCTCCAGAATGTTTTCCAAGCAGGAATTAAAAGGTGAATTCTCAGATATCAGAACAGTTTTGGTATTATCAGCCATGTTCAGAGGCAAAAGATAGCAGTTGTGAGACAGTATTGGAGTAAAATCCTCAAGATATTCGAATTAACAATGCAGCTACCGGGAGCCAGTAGCGAGTAGGCCACATTGCGTAATTGCAGCCCGGAGGTAACGTGATTGATGGGCCGGGCTACGCGAGGAGAGCTTCCGGGTAAGAGGAAGCAAGAAGAAGGAACCCATGGAGAAGGCAAACAACCAGTCGCACAAGCAAGGCACGGCCAGAACAGAAAGCCGTCTATTCCCCGCGATGCGCTATTTCACAGGAAACCAAGCGTTAGTTCAGGCGCAGACAGCAGAAAAGCTCCATAAACAATGAGGGACCCACCTCTGAAGCGAAACGCCACAAGCACACACACCGTATGGGAGTCGGGTGTCAGCCAGCGTCCTCTTCACACCCTTCATTGGATACTGCAGCAGGGAACCAGGAAATACTGATGAGAAAGGCACCTGAAGAGACGTGGGCACTGCGCAGCTCCACAGCAAAGTCGGCGGCGGTACGGTAAGGAAGCACGTACCTGCAGTAGCCACGGAAAGGATTTAAAAGTTATACCCTGCCCGTAACCACATTGAAAGGTGATATTCAGCAATAGATGCGAACAAAATTAGATATTCATGCTGTAAAAGTAGTCTTACAGCTCTCGGAGATCCACGCCTAAGCAGCCATCTCCGTTGCCATTTGGCCACGCCCCCAGCACATACATTTTCTTGTCAGCTTCTATAATAAGCGACTTAATTGACGTTCTAAAGCACATATCCCATCGACACAATTATTCGGAGATATTAACAGCCACAGGCGTAGAGGGGGTATTCCCAATCCCTTTTATTGGAGAGGCTGGCTTGCATTGAGGATCTCTGTTTTCTGGGTGGCTGACCTGAAGGTTAGCACTTGTGGCTGTAGTGACATTATGTATTATATCAGGGGACAAACATTCAAGTTGCGAGCTACTATCCAGCCATTAAAAAGTCCCTTGCCACCTCAATTCTATCGATACACACAGCAAACCATTTCTTATTTGCCAAGAGTCATTTATCACTAGCCTGTGGCGAGTTCTAATTTTGCATCCTGTATTATATAATAGTATATAGACAGTTAATTTTGTTAACACTGTTAAGATAATGATTTATCAAAAAAGGTGTAAATGATATGTAGCCACTAGGTCTGCTGAAATAATTGTGATATTTCAATAGCTAGCCTATCTTTTTACCCAAAATACTTTACTTTATATCCACTTGTGATAGCCTATCTTTATTGTCCTGCTCTTGTTGACATCTGAAGAAACTAACTGTCGCCCATGTAAGTGAGCTTGAATGGATGAAAGGCTTTTGGCAGCCTCCTGGCACTCATTCTGCAAGAGAGACTCGGGGTTTGGAGATGGTTGGAAAAGAGGGAAAGGCAAGATGCGTATCGTGGAGATCTGAAGTACTTGCCATTTGTTTGCTTGTAAGATCCTAGTTTAGTTGTGTTACGGCACGTAGGAATTGTATTGCTGTGAGGGAGAAAAGGGATTGTCATCTTCTATGATGTATTAATGTGTTCCTCTCTGCATGCATGGGTGGGTCTGGGTGGTTGTTCAATGGTGGAATGCTTGGCAAAATGGAAAGTGGAGATTTTCTAGATGCCCGATTGCTGCTGTGCGCTTGATACCTGTAACCTTAGGTGGAAAGAGACAGACGTGTTGAGTTGGTTCTCAGTAGATGGGAAGGTCCTTTGGTAGTTTGGAGTCTCTATTTGGAGGAGCCCTAGTGCGCTTTTTTCAAAATGTGAACTACTGTTTTATCAATCTAATTCCTTCAGAATAGGGACATAGGACTAAATAAAAAGTAGTAGCCTCTGCAGACCGCCACTGTCAACTGATAAACTCTGCTTTGAGGATGTTATCGAATCGGTCAGAAGCATGGTTTTGAGTGGCATGCTGGTACAAGCTCTGTCTAGACTCCCGTGTAGGGCCTGGCATAATAAAAGCTCAATAGAGAAACAGTGGAATTCAGTTACACAGCTCCCTTTTCATGGGACAGAAAAACAGACCAGACTATGGGGTGTGATGTTGGATGCGGAGTGATGGCTTCGGACTGGGCTAGGTCAGTGGATCGGGCAAATGTTTCGATGCATTATACCCTGAACATTGACCAGCGCACCCTTTTTCTGCCCTCAACTGCCCGCTTCAGGCTTCTGTTGCCTGGGCCGACACCAGGAATGCTCTCAGGCGCTTGCACCCTCAGAAGTGTCCATACCTTGACCCCTTTGCCCTATCCTAGCCTTTGCACACTTCCTCGTCTGACCACAATCCATTAACTCTCCTTCACATGGTTGACTCCCATTCTTGTGTCTGTGTTTGTGTCTGCTTTCACAGGAAACACACCTGTGACCTCAATCCCTTTTCCACATTGGGACCATTCCTCTCGCTGGCAGGTTCATCTGCCCTCTCAGAAGCAGTGACCCACTCCCTTAGCAAAGCACTGGAAAGACGTTAAGGTTGTGTGCAGAATTCTGTCTGTGAAAACATGACCCATTCCCAGGTCAGCATTTAAGGACATAAAGTTTCAGGACGTTGATCTTTTTGCTTTCTTCGGTTCATGGAGCCTATGGTAGACTGCTTCCAGTTTTCCTGTCGGAGTTATGAGGTTGTAAAGATTGACAGGTTAACACAGGACAGCGTGCTATGTTGACGTTTTTGTCACGATCATAGACTCTTACGGCAATTTTTGACTTGGTACGAAGTACGAACTATCATTCTGGCCAAACTGCCGATTGTACTTTTTCGAGGAGTGAAAAAGTACAATCGGTGGTAAGAATACTGGCAAGCTGGACAGTGATATGTAGTAAGAGACTGGTCATTGTGGTTTGGTAATTGTGAGTATCATTCCTTCAGTACGTGGTAGTCTCATTGTATATGCAGCTTTCCCAAGGAACTTCTGATGATGGCTGATATTGATGACAGTTACACCCGAGCTAGTGGCTAATTGGCCAGCTGGACACATTTGTTATTGCCTTTTTGGTACCACCTCAAATTGAATCCACAGCTGTGCAAGGAGGTCGTCTTAATCATGTCCCCAAACCACGTGAACACTTATCACTGGAGAAAGACCTTCACCAGAGTCTCTGTGCAATACACCAAGGCAGAGGCTCTTTCCAGTTCTGCTGCCAGTCAAGTGGCTCAGAGTGGGGAAAAAGTAATTCAACTTTGAAAACGTAGCTCTCCACTTAGAACTTCGAGCTGCCAAACAATGACGGTGTATATTTTTTCTGTAATGTCTGTGAGTTTTCTTTTTGTTTGACTGAACAATGAACCTTATTGGCTCCATTCGAATTGTATTGAATAGTTGGTCAAATTCAGAATAGTTGGACTAGAATGTTTTGCCAGATTCCACGCGATTGGTTTTATTCTGTCTCAAATCTTTTTACATGTGCTACTGTTCTGCAGTTGTGGTTTAGCGTGCAACCTTTCTGTTCAATTGCACACCTTTCCTTAGTTTCACACACAACTGATTTGACATGCCAGTGATTTAAAAATGGAAAAGATTCAACACAGCTAATATTGAGGTTTTCCTCTTTAAAACAGTCTGTACACATTACAACTTTAGCTACATACACCCGTGCATTTGTTTGCTTTCTTTTACTGCCTCCCATGGGTCCTTCGGTGCATATGAAATTCTTGATAGACGGCCATGACTGCCTCCTGAGTATTGTATTTCTTTGCTGTGAACAACTCTAAATACATGAAATAGATTTTTCATCCGTCATCCCTACCTGTGAAAGGAATGAGATGCATTTCATTCCCCTTGATTGACAAAAGGCCACGGCTTCTTGCCTTCCTGCTCATGGAAAAATATACATTTACGCACCGCCGGTATCCAGACAGCTGCATGCAACTGTCCCCATTGTGCTTGTTATTGTCTGTCTTTTTCTTTGCACACAAGGTGTTGACATTGTGTCAAGCTGTCGAATAGTACAAACTACTGGGCCTGCTTTCTACTCATTCTCTTCGTTCTCCGAAATTTAACATTGAAGATTATTGATTTTTCGCTTCATTTTTTTAATGAAAGCTTTCTCGTTTTATAAACCTGCACAAATATGAATGGCTTTGCTCCACACTTACTTTACTTTAAATGTTTACCCTTGATAAAGTGTTTTTTGAGTTGTTTCTGAAGGATGAATGTCCAAAAGCAGCCTCACCACGAACACCTGTGACCAACAAGGAAATTCACACAGAGCTCTGGACTATGAAAAAAGGTTTTGAATATGTTCATTTTGCACAAAATAATCGAAGATGGAGGAAACGTGAGATCTGAGGTGGGATGAGTCTCCTGAAGGCGATGAGGGTGAAAGAGCCAATGAATGGAGGAAAAGTTGACCGTCCCTCTGGTTCAGGTCTGAAAAGGGCATTGTGGAGTTCAAATAGGGTTCAGTGAAAAGTTCAACAAAAGCCTTGTAGCAATGTTCCGAGCACATACCATACTCACAGTTCTGGGTTGGTGCTTCACTCCTGAGAGCTCTAATCTATGCAGGAAAGTAAATTACTGGTATGTATTAGCCCATCGTCATAATAGCCTCCATCAAGGGCACAATCCTGGACGACTTGGGTATCAGCTGGTCCTCCACTCTAGGCTCAATCTTACAGGCTTCTCTTGCTCCTAGACACAATGGGAAGCTGCGGTTAGCAATCATTGCATCTCAGGTGCTGGGCAAATATGCTCAGTATTTTTAGTGGACTTGCAATCCATCAGGTTCGGTTAGCATGCTACTGGCTATCTTGTCCCCACTTTAGTGTATTTCTTGTTTGCAGCTCAGGGGTGCATGAGCTTAGTCCAGGGGCCTACAACCTTTGGTTCTCCAAACGTTTTGCACTATAGCTCCCATCAGCCCTAGCGAGCACAATCAATGGTAAGGGTTCATGGGAGTTGTAGTGAAAAACATCTAGTTAGCCACAGGTTGCAGACCCCGGCTTAGCCCCACACCAACTTCTAGCCATAGGCCAGAGGCTTTCCTGCACTGCTGCCCAGTAACCCTGGCCTGTCTTTAATGCACACTCATCTATCGCTACCTTTCACCCCGATAGCTTTTTCGCTCTCAGGCCTTTCTCCTTCCCTGGCTCCCTCTCAAAGTTCTCTCTTAGAATGGATCGCTTGCTTCTTTCCCTCTATGGCCCTCTCATGTTACTCTGTCCTTCTAACTCCTTCACACTGTTCCTTTTCTTTCCATGCCATTTCTCTTCCATTCTGTTTCTTTACCCTTTCGTTCACATGTCACTTCCATATGTTTTCCTTTCGGTAGGCGTTACTCTTTACACACTAATCCTTCTCTTCTCAATAGATATTTTCCTTTAAGCTCTTCTCATCCCTCTCCTGGTCTTTTCCTGTCCCCTCGAAAACAATACCTCTTCCATTCTCTTCTTGCCTTTTTCTGCCTCTCTTCTCGCTCCTTCTTTTACCCCTTTCATTCCTCCAAATCATTCTTGATTGATTGATTTATTTATTTATAGAGCGCTTAACACCAAGGCGCTGTACAGTGGAACAACATAATACAAGATAACAACAACAAATAACAGTAGGAGCAAAATTACATCATGAATCATTCGATAAAACAGTGCAAAGAGCAATTAACTGAAGGAGGGGGGGAAAGGGGAGTGGGACTAGATGTAGGGGGGTGGAGATGGATTGAACGAGGGAAAATGGAAGAGAGAGAGGGGGATCAGGAGAGGGGAGAGAGAAATCAGATGAAGTGAGAGGGGGGAGGGGAAGTAGAGAGAGCAGAGGGGGAGTTATCAGGGAGGAGAATGGAGGAGGAGGGATTTAAGGGAAGTGCGAAATGAGATGAGGGTCGTGGTAGAGTGGATTGTGAGAGGGAGCGAGTTCCAGTGTAGAGGTGCAAGAAGTTGGAAGGAGCGGAAACGGGAGGAAGAGCAGGGGGAAGGAGGTACAGTGAGAAGGAAATGGTCAGCGGACCGAAGGGAACGGGAGGGGGAGAGAAGGGTGGAGAGATAAGGAGGAGCAAGACCATGGAGGGATTTGAAGACAAGGCAGAGAAAGTGAAATTTTAGCTGTAAGTGGAAAGGTAGCCAGCCAAGGTAAGAGAGCGAGGAAGAGATGGAGTCACGGGAGGTAAGGAGACAAAGGGTACGAAAAGCAGAGTGTTACATGGATTTAAGAGGGGCAAGATGAGTTGCGGGAAGTCCAAAGAGTAGAGAAGATCAGTAGAAGAGGCGGGAAAAGATGAGAGAGGAAATTAGGAGTTTGGTGGTGTGGAATGTGAGGGAGGGACGGATTTTGCGAATATTGTAGAGGTCTTCTCCATGCTCTTGGTCTTACTTCCTCCACTCTCATCTTCGCTGTCTGACTTCAACTTCCCACACTCCCCAGTCTGTTCTTCTCTGCCTTATACCCCTCTCCTGGTCGTAATTGCAACTGTGAAACTGTGGGCACCTACGCGGGTAGGAATATACGTCCCTCTTATTGGCCAGTGCCTTATTTGATTCATGGGCTGGGCTTTGTTGCAAATTCTTAAAATGGTTGACTGCTATCTTGGAGTCAGGCTTGTTTCACGCTGCCAGCTGCTCAATGTCACAGTGCTGCTGAGAGCCCTCCAATGTGGGGCATTGCTGCCTCTAATCACCACGGTTCCGCTATACTTACTCTTAGCCTCCCTTCATTCATGCGTGTAAACTTTGTGGTCAGTCCTTGATTTACACCCTCTTAAGCTAAGGCTCTCATCTGGTGCAAAGTGGCGCCTCTACCATCGCTGGCGTTTCTCTCTGGGTACGTCTGGGGCAAGGAGACAGGCTCAGTACCGGAGGTGGAGAACCGAAGGCAACACAAACAGCGGGTCTGCATGCACCACAGGAGCCACCATGTTTGTTCGGTCTCCGCGGTGGTCCTGCCCCTCAGCTGCGAGCGTATGCTGCGGGACAGGCGTTCCTGGTTGTCATTGCAGCACACACCCACAGTTGCATGCCAGAAGCCTATACAATCCACACTTCTGCTTTATTCGGTACGTCTAACGGTCTTGATGCAGCACACCATGTTGTCTTTGTCCCCTGTATCCTGTAACCTATGTTGCTTGCTTCTACTCTGTTGAGGCTCCTTGTTGTTCCCTTGCTCCTTACCTTCCCTCCCTCGGTCCTGCTTTTTGCTGACCTTCCTCCCATGCCCCTTTCTTTTTCCTCTCCCTTGCCAGCCATCCTACCCTCTATCAGCCTCCTACATGCAGTCAAGCCCTCCTGTTGGTTTCTACCACCGATTGCCAGTCTGTCTCCGCCAGCCCGTGAGAACACCAAGCTTTGCACTGTCCCTATACCATGTAAATCGAGGGAAGCCATGTCATGGTATCGTGGGTCTTGTGGGTCGGGTCCTGCTATCGCCTCCACCACAGCAGAGCCTGCATCACCCATGCCAATGAGTTTGGCTGCAGGTGTGTCAATTCGCGTTTCAGAAGTTTGGCTATTGCCATGAAGAGGGAGGAACAGACAACTTGTACATGTAACAAATGAAATGTGATTGGCAGATAATCCCAACAATAGAGCAGTCCTACTACAGGACTCTGTAGTTGTGTGAAACACTCCTACTGAAAAAGAACATTCTCCAGCATGGGGTCTGGCATGGATTCACATGGTCATGAATATTCCCTGTCGTCTGGCCGGGAATCATTGGTATAGAAAAAAATCAGTATCAGTTGCGTTTCTGATCTGTCTTTCTTAGTAGTAACCAATCAGTGGTCTCTGGGTCATACTGCCCCCAGCCAATGACTGCCCTCTCCCTAAGCCCCGCCTCTGGCAGCCATCCGCAGCTTTTTACCGCACGTTCAAGTGTTGGGAGTCCTCGTGCTGTAGCTCTCGAGCTTTTGCTGCGTTTTCGCGCTTTTTTTAGGAGATTTTTCTCATTTTTCAGTTAAATAGAGCCTCAAGCTCCACCGTTTCTACATCCGATCAACGGGGATCCGTTTCAGAGTTTTCTATGCCCCTCAAGGGTGAAGATTTCATCGAGTTACGCTTTTAGAGGATTCCAGAAGTTCCGAGGCCTACCCCGGACATGGCCCAGGAGAAAGGAAGCTCGACGCCCAGGAAGCTGTTCAGGACCTGCCCTGGATGCCAGCTTCAGAATGTTTTCAAGGAGGACGAGCATTCGTTATGCCTCTGCTGTCTCAATGAGGACAAGACGCACACGGAGAAGGACTGCGCGTTTTGTGGGAACATGTCGGAGCGGACCATGAAGGATCGCCACTTCCGTCTCGCCAACTGGCTGGAAGGGAAGAGCGCGTCAGGCGAGAAGAAGAAAAAGAAGTCTGAGCTGTCTTCTAAGTCCTGTGAGGGCGCCCCGGCGACGGGGGCCCAACATAAGGCTAAGCACCGCGAGTCCGCGGGCACCGGGAGCGCCGAACGGTCGGGCTCCTTGGCTGCCAGGCAGGGCGCATCCTCTCCGGCCATCAACCACGAGCCACCGCTCTGGCTCGGGTAAGAGGAAGTCCGAGAACCCGGCGAAGCTTCTGGAGAGGCCCCAGTCGATCTCGAAGATTCCGGCAGAGGGGGAGCGAGGCTCGGACCCTCCCCCCAAGGTGAAGGCCCCAGGCGTCTAGAAGGTGACGATGGCCTTAATTCACCCTGCTAAGACCTCGATTGAGGATGTCGCCGCGGCCCTGGCTCAGCCTGTGGAGGCTACACCAGTGGACGCACCCTCAGGACCCAGAGTCTCCCTGCCACCGCGGAGGGAGTCGTATTTCAGGCCCATTGAGAAGACCCCCACAAAGTCCTCATTGGAAAAGGTGGGGAGGGGCTGATGGCCATCGTGGCTACGGACACAACCTCTGAAGAAGAGCTCATCGAAGTCGTGGAAGAGGCCCATCCCATCGGGAGGGATCCCGACGAGGGCGACGACGAGAGCGACGGGGTCGCCGACAAGGCTCCTCAAGATCCCTCGCGCCCGTCGTTTCCGGTGCCGCAGGACACTTCGGCAGCCATTTTGTCAGCGATTCAGTCCTTATGTTCGGAGATGAGGATAAGGTTGCCCCTCCTCCTGACGGAGGTACCTGAGCCAGACCCGACGGGGGAACCAGAGCCAGGACCTTCGGAAAGTCCACCGCATAAGAGGAGGACGACGCATCCTACGCCACCTCTCCCACCTCTGCGGCCTGCTCTGCCTTCCCCCCGGTCTACTACCCACGGGGATGATACAGGCACGGACACGGCTACGACAGGTACAGATGACGACAGAGGCGACGACGGGACGTGTCCCCCGTCGCCCCCTGCTCGGCCGTCCCCGCCCGACGAGATTGGATCCTTTCATGCCATGATTTCCAGGGCATCCGAGCTCTTCCAGCTGTGCCCAGAAGAGAAGAAGGAAGGGTTCCTTTACCAACGACGCGAGGCTAAAAGGAAGACGGTCCTCGCCGTACCGCTTCTTGATGACATCTGGGATGAGGGGCTCGCCCTCCTCAAGAACCCTGCCACGGCGCCGGCAGAGAGGGACCGGTACGAGAAGAAGTACCGTGTCCCCGACGCTGCCCCCTTGTGCCTTCGGGCGCAACCTACCCCGGATTCGGTCGTCTCGGGGGCGGCAAAGAAGAAAGCTGGGGGGGCATCGGCCTCGATATCAACTTCCCCGCCGGAGGGCGAGGGCAGGAAGTTGGACACGATGGGTAGGCGGATCATCTCATCCGCAGCGACGACTATCAAGGCGGCCAATGCCCTGGCTATCGTAGCCCGCTACGACAGGAAGTTGTGGTTCAAAATCGCCCCTCTGTTGGACTTCCTTCCGGACACCAAAAGGGCTGAGGCCCTTGAAATCCTTCAGGAGGGTGAGATTGCTTCGGACCACGCCATCACGGTGGCAACAGACATCGGTTTCCGTCAGTTGGGCAGAGAGGACGAGGATGGCTCAAGGCCACGGATTTCCGCCAGGACATACAAACCAAGGTTTTGGACATGCCCTTCGACGGGAACAACCTGTTTGGGAAGGCGGTTGATGAGTCCCTTCAGGCCATCAAGAAAGACACAGAGACTGCCCGGGCTCTGGGAGTGCTCCAACGACGACGGCCGTCCTTTCGAAGCTCCAGAGGCAGACAAGGTGCCTCCAAGGGATCCGGCAGTGGCTCCTCCACATACCGCCAATCGGCAAGATCTTCGTCCCAGGAAGCCTACAGGGGACGCAGCAAGTCAGGTGGTGCCTGTCGTCGTCGACAGGGAGGTCAAGGAGGCAAGGCGGCCTCCAAACAAGATTGAACCGACCGTGGGGTCGGGCCCCCGCCGAAGCACCCCGGTGGAAGGCCGGCTGGCGAGGTTCGTCAGCGTGTTGGAGTCCATCTCCACCAACCGTTGGATGCTGGACGCCCTGGCCCAAGGGCACGCCCTTGAGTTTCAGAAGAAGTGCCCTCGCGTTCCACCTGTGGCCAGGAAGGAAAATCATGTCCCTCAACTACTGTTGGAAGTAAGGGCGATGCTCAAGAAGGGTGCCATCGAGCTCGTCCCAAAGAGGCTTCGGGGCTCTGGAGTTTACTCAAGGTACTTCCTCGTAAAAAAGAAGACAGGAGGATGGCGCCCCATCCTGGACCTACGACGACTGAACAAGTACATCGAGGCACAGAAGTTCCGTATGGTCACCCTCCAGCACGTGCTGGGACAGCTGGAGGAGGGCGATTTCCTGGCGTCGTTGGACTTGGAGGATGCGTACTTTCACATCCCCATTCTAAAAAGACACCGAAAGTTCCTCAGGTTCGTGGTCCAAGGGCGGCACTACCAGTTCAAAGCCCTCCCGTTCGGATTGAAGTCGGCACCGAGGGTGTTCACCAAGTGCCTCGCACCGGTGGCGGCGCGGCTGCGCCTACAGGGGATCCACGTCTACCCCTACCTGGACGACTGGCTCATCCGGGCAAGGACAAGGGAGCTCGCCGTGGAGCACACTGCGAAGACCGTCCAGCTGCTCACGGACCTGGGATTCTCCATCAACTTTCCAAAATCCCACCTGGTTCCGTCGCAAGTCGCCCTGTTTCTGGGAGCCAAGTTCGACACAGTGGCGCGGCTGGCCTCGCCGTCGGAGGAAAGGACCAGGACCATTCTGGGCAAGGTGCAGCGTCTGCTGGCCACGGACATGGCCAGGGTAAAATCTATCAAATCCCTCCTCGGGATGATGTCCTCCTGCATTTATCTGGTGCGCCTTTGCAGGCTTAGGATGCGCCCCTTACAAGAGTTCCTCGACGCCCGCTGGGTCCAGTCTACGGGCAGCTTCGAGGACAGGATCCCTCTCAACGAGACGTTCCGTCAGGCGATCCGGTGGTGGGGTACCCGCTCCCATCTGTCGGCGGGCACGGACTTTCAGACCCCAGCTCACCGTGACGACGGACGCCTCCCTGGAAGGTTGGGGAGCGCACTCCGGAGATCTTCACGCGAGAGGCCTTTGGCTCCCGGAGGAGAAGTCTCTCCACATCAACATCTTGGAGCTCCGCGCAGTGTTCTGGGCCCTCAGGTCCTTTCTCCCGTCCCTCAAGGGCAAGGTGGTGAGGATCTTCACCGACAACACCACCACAATGTTCTACATCCGGAAGCAGGGCGGAACCAGGTCCCCTGCCCTATCAAAGGAAGACCAGGATCTGTGGCATTGGGCCGTCGCACAGGGGATGTTTCTGGTGCCTCTTCATCTGGCAGGAATAAAAAACACGATCGCCGACTCACTCAGCAGGGAGCTGCGCTCGTGCCACGAGTGGGAACTACGCCAGGATCAAGTGGATCGACTCTTCCGACGATGGGGCGAACCCCAAATCGATCTCTTCGCGACGGCGACAAATTCCAAGTGCCGGAGGTTCGCCAGCAGGGTCCCCCAGCCGAGGAGCATGGGCGATGCTTTCTCGTTCCCCTGGGACGGCCTATTTCTTTTTGCGTTCCCTCCGCTGACGTTGCTGCTCCGGCTCATCAACCAGCTCAAGAGGTCCCGGTGCAGGATGATCCTCGTCGCACCGGCGTGGCCGAGACAGATCTGGTTCCTGGACCTTCTGGACTTGTCAACGTCCCCACCAGTCAAGCTGCCGACGGACGCAGGCCTTCTCTCCAGAGAAGGAGGCGCCATTCTTCACCACAACCCGGAGTTGCTGAACTTGCAGGCCTGGCTCCAGCAGCACTAGAGTTTGGAGGGTACGACATCCCGGCCGACTGCAGAGAGGTTCTTGCGAAGGCCAGGGCGTCCTCAACTCTCAAGTGCTACGGACATAAATGGAAGAGGTTCTCTGTCTAGTGCCGTGTACAGAAGATTAACCCTCTGCGGATTACGGCCCCTCAATTACTGCCGTACCTACTGTCGCTGGCCAAAGCTGGACTGGCTCACGCCTCCATCAAAATACATCTGGCTGCAATCTCCCGATATACCAGGACTACGGGACGGGATTCCTTGTGGTCTCATCGCCTGGTGAAAGAATTCATGAAGGGACTATTCCGATCACTCCCACGCCGGGGCTCCTGCCCCGGCGTGGGAGCTTAATGTGGTGTTGAACAGGCTCATGGGAGTCCCATTCGAGTCTATGCATTCGGCGCCTTTGAAGTTCCTGTCATGGAAGACAGCTTTCCTCGTGGCCATCACCTCCGCACGACGAGTGGGAGAGATCCAGGCCCTATCTTGCAAGCCTCCATACTTGACCTTTCATGACACGAGGGTGGTGCTGAGGACACACCCCTCCTTTATGCCCAAGGTGCCGTCGGACTTCCACCTCAACAAGCCCTTGGTGTTGCCAGTTTTCTTCCCATCGCCTTCGTCGCCGGCCGAGAGGACTTTGCACTCGCTGGATGTAGCTAGAGCGCTGAAGCTCTACGTGGACCGCACAAAGAGTTTTTGGAAGACGTCACAGCTGTTTGTGAACTTTGGGACTGTGAATCAAGGGAAGGCTCTCTCGAAGACTTCCATTTCCAGATGGCTCTCCGGCTGCATCATGCACTGTCACTGGTTGGCAAACCGACCGCTGCCCGGCCGTCCGAGAGCCCATTCGACCAGAGCGATCGCTGCTACCACGGCGTTCCTGTCTGGTGTGCCCCTGCTGGACATCTGCAGGGCTGCGACGTGGAGGTCAACGCACACCTTCACAAGATTCTACTGCGTCGATCGGGACTCCAGGGAGGAGTCCAGGGTCGGCCAAGCAGTGCTGCGCATCCTGTTCGCCTAAGGTGAGCCTGGCGAGGAGGTAAGAGTTGCTTAATGTTGAGTTGTTGTATTGCTTAATGTTGAGCCTGTTGCCACCTCCCGTGGTTGTGCATGTGTGTACTGCTATGTATTCTCGTATTCATGAGCATGTGAATCCATGCCAGACCCCATGCTGGAGAAGGAACAAGTTACTTACCTGTAACTGTTGTTCTCCAGCATGGATCTGGCATGGATTCACATGCAAACCCTCACGCCTGCCCCTCTCTTCACTTGGTCATACTGCCACTTTACGTGCTACCAAATCTGAGGATGGCTGCCAGAGGCGGGGCTTAGGGAGATGGCAGTCATTGGCTGGGGGCAGTATGACCCAGAGACCAGTGATTGGTTACTACTAAGAAAGACAGATCAGAAACGAAACTGATACTGATTTTTTCTATACCGAGGATTCCCAGCCTGACGACGGGGAATATTCATGAGCATGTGAATCCATGCCAGACCCATGCTGGAGAACAACAGTTACAGGTAAGTAACTTGTTCCTTCAGGATATCCGTTGGGGCATGCTCAAACTGTTACTGTGGAAAGAATGCCCTGTGTTCCATCTCTTGGCCTTGGGTAGGATTTACTCCCCTCCTGGTTCATTTGCATGCTGTAGTAATTCTAACTCCCCAGGCTTCAGCCCACCACAAGCACTTCTCTGGCTCTCAAAGTTGAAATGTTATTTTTTGCTTTGGTGGTTTTGCAGCTACCACCAGGATCTGGACAAGCAGGCTGTTATCTTGCTCTTTCCCTTTAATTTCCTCAGGCTCTTGCTTGGTTCTGGCTCAAGGACTGTAGCAGGTTCCATGCTCTAGTCTCCCCTGCAAGTCTTAACTCTCTCACAGTGTTGCTTATTTGGCTTGGCCACCTCGTGTTCTTGAACTCTTTACCAGTATGGCCTTGTTTGCCTTTCCTACTGTTCAGTATTTTTGTTCCCATCTGTCTTCCTTTCTTTACTTTGACATCTCAATGACATCACAGGTCAGCTTGTGATGTTGTGCACCACCCAAGACTGCGTTTTATAATGTTTGAATAATCAGTTTGTGGGAGCAGTTAAATTAAAAGGTCCTCTGTCTGTGGGTTCCTTCTGATGTAATATCTTCCTTTGTCTTCATTTAAAGAAGTTGATTAGCATCCGCTGCCTGTCAATGTTTTTGCACTTTGGTGCCATGTGTCTTAACTTGTTTGTCCCCAAGACCGACCTACTGCTAGTTCCCTTTGCTTCTCCCGCTTCTCTTAACACTACACGCCCAACTCTCTACAACACCACCTTAACTCTCACCCATCGTAGTGGTTTGTTTTGCTTTTGACATATCGGCTTGGACACTTATTGTTGCCATGATAGTTGGTTAGTGGTTCTGTGTCCTTAACAGCCTGGGGTTTTATCATTGGCGTAGGCTCATTAATTCCACATCCTCCCCATGTGGATTTCCTCTTTCCACAAGTATCCTCAGGCATTGTGTTCTATGGGATGATTCAATTCAGCTAGTAACCCTGCTCCAGTGACCCAGGGTTCAATATCCTATATCTTAAGCTCCCACTCGAGCATCATGGTTGCCGGGTGGACCCACATTCATGCTGTTGAGGCTTTCAGTAATGCCACCAGCTCGCTAACAGTGAATTAGTGTTGTGTTCATAAGAAATATTTCTCTTCCTCTCTATACAAGTACCTGCCTCACTTCTGCAGCCGTTACGCAATACACTCTAAGACTTGCACGCCCAAGGCGTGCTTGACAAAGATTCCTGCTCCATGGTCAGACTCCAACATTGAGCCTAGGAACGTGGCTGATCTATCGATGTGAAGAAATTGCTCTGCAGTATGTAAGGAAGGCATGGTATCAACAGTAAAACAGACACAAGTGACCACAGTTCAGTAGTGTTTATTGAACATCATCAAGGGTGTGATAAACACCTATCTAATCCTAAAACTACAGACGGGAGCAAGCTACGACCATCAAATAATAATAATAATGCCGTCCTAGTGGAGTCTCGTCAAAATAAAAGGGCCTATACTAAAGAAAACTATTGCCAATCCTTACCTCTAAATACAAATAGTGTGCGGTAGTGTATATGAAAAATAAAGAAGCGTTCACAAAAATGATATGTCAGGATGTTCAGGCTGTTGGCCTCCCTTCTCCACGTTTTCAGCACGGGACAAGGCGATTCACTTGAGCATAGCACACTCTCTGGCTTCTTTGATACGAGGATACAGTTGCATAACCATCATGAGGGCCTTCTGTGCCCAAGTCTCTTTATTAGTCTTTTGATTCAGTGGTCCTGATGTACCAAAACAAACCTGAATTTCCTATCCTCTTACAAGTACTAAATTGAGGTGATTCACTCTTCACCCTGGATCCCCCTCAGCCGGGCTCAGATCCCTTTTATACAGTGATCGTTACTTTGGATCCCCCTCTTCTGGGCACAGATCCATGTCTCTAATGTTCAGATAATATTCTTTCTCGGGTGACTCACAGTTCACCCCCAGATCCCGCTCTGCCGGGCTCCGATCCTTCCTCTTATACAATTAGTCTCCCTCAGCCGCGCTCGGACCAATTTCAGTTCGCATTGTGAGAAACCTGAAGGTGTCTCACCCGCTAGTTCCTGAGGATCTGTCATCCAGGTGGCCAGGACGCAGCCATCGCTTTGGGATCCAGTTCTTGGGGGTGGACCAGTATTGGAGGATCACCTGCATGAGGGGTCTTCGGGGAGTGGAAGTGGGGCACTGGATGGTGAGACGCGGTATCCCCTTCCCTGTGTGAGAAACCTGAGGGTATTCTCCCTAGCCAGCCCTGAGAGTCCCTTATTCAGATGGCCTGGGAAGGGCCGAAGCTCTCAAACCCCAACCCCAGGGGCGGACAGAAGAGAGAGAATCACCTGGAAAGGGGAATCCGAGCTTGTGCTCAGTGAAAGACCCCAGATGTGGCGAAGTATTATACCGAGGGAGAGGAAGATGAGACATCTGAAGCCTTTGTAGGCTTTACGACTACGTCCGTTCCTCCCAGTGTATTCCTCCGACCAAGATCCAATGATCCCTCCATATATATATATATATATATATATATATATATATATATATATATATATATATATATATATATATATATATATATATATATAGTCAAGTCACTAGGATTACAAACCTCAAACAGCTCAACTCCCAGAAGCCTCCTTTTTCTGCGGTTCCCCAACCTCACCCTTCTGACGTTATCAACAACCCTAGGATGAAGGGTATAATTTTCTGTGACAAAACCCCTCCTGCCGACGCGAACACTTTTGCATACCACGAAGGACGACAGACTACCACCCAAGCCATTTACCTAGCATTTCCCAATGCAAGGGTCAGGCAAAGTCAGGCAATTGACCAGAGCCACACACACACCTGATGGCCCTTTCCCTTCCTCACAGGGATAAAAGGTGGTGCACAAGAGCACAATACGAGCAAGGCAGACTGCACGTCCAGGGAGCTAACTCAGCATGGCAGTTCAAGAGGGGGAGAAAGAAGGCACATACTGAGAGGGTGACAAGGAGAGAAGCAACCTTGCCATTTCCGACCAAGGCCCGTGAAACTTCCGCAGAAGGAATCGTAAGACCGCCAACAATAGCCTGTGTGTGTTACAGCAGATGTCAACGGTACACAAGACCCTCGTCCGCTGATAACCAAGCTGGGGACACACTCTTGTCTCCATGGTACCAAAATTGACTCCAACGAGAGAGAAGGTCAATCGGTCCATCACAGTCGGTGAGTCGAGGGGAGATTCGATCAGAAACTGAACTGTGTTGAACAAAAAGTAGCAAATGGCTAATTGAACTATGACAGTGTAAAGAGCAATTGATGTGAAAGGGGGAAAACCAGCAACAGAGGAGTCCGGCACCACGTGGGTGCTCACTTGAGAAACCCTGGGCGCTTACCCATTTATTGAAAGTACCAAAACCATAAGGCCTTAGGAAAGGCGAGAAGAGGGATCAAAGTGGTAAGCAGGTGTCTTGTAAAATCCTCTGTACAGTCGAAAGTCTTTGACCGACAGATGATTGTGAAGCTAAGGGAACCGAATCCCACATTGTTAGGGTTGAATGAGAAAAGGTACGATTGACAAATTGGCAAATGTGAACCCAAACGAGGGATGCCGATAAAGAGGGGCAAAGTCTAAGTCCCGAAATACAGTGTGTTGACAAGAGTGAACCCGGCCTAGGGATGTCCACAGTCATCTGTACAAAAAGACATTAGATTTAAGAAAGTCATCAAATAAGTTGCATTGAAATCCTTAGTGAACCCGATAGACGAAGGCGAACAGTCGAGTCAGGTATGAGCTCGGAAAGAGGGTGATCCCAGGGTGAAAAGCAAACACCCACCGACCCATGAGTACAGCAATTCAAAATATAATAGAGAAAGCCTTTTGAAAGCATGACATGCCAGAGCGAACCCGACAAAGAAAAGTGATAATCGAGAGGGGTCTGAGCCCGGAAGAGGGGTACCCCTGGATTGAAAAACTATCGCCCTAATACAGAGAAGAACTTTGGTTGAAGTTTTGTTTTGATATTTTGAACCTGACAAACCCTCGAAAGCAGGCGAACATAGTATCATTAAAGAACTTTATAGGGATCTGCGCCCAGAAGAGGGGGATCCAGAGGTGAAAGACATCACCCGGTGTATATGTGAAAAGGAACTCTTTGATCATTATTTGAATCCATCGGGCCCACAGCTGCAAGAGACTTTTCGATAGAAAAGAGACTTAACCACTGAATGCTCTGATTTCTGAAAGCGGAACCTTTTAGCTCGTGCTGGGAAAGCTCGAGCGTATGCTGTGCTCCACCTTGTCCCATGCTGAAAACTTGGGGAAGGGAGACTTCAATTACTGCATCCTGACTGATCATTTGTGAACACTACCTTCTTTCTTAAGAACATTATCCCAGACTTCTTTTTGTATTTAGCGTAAGGATGGGCAATAGGTCTTTCTTAGTATATGCTCTTTTATTTGACACAACGCCACTGTCTTATGATTATTTTTTTAAATTTTTTTTTTTATTGAACTTTACTCAGTTACAACTAAGTTTTGTCAAAAAAGCTTTTACGTCGTCATGTGATTCTCAAGAAAGACGAGGCGACGGAAAAAACCTCCCCCACAACCTGACCCATGCAGTTTAAAGTAGTCTCTTTGATGATCCCTGGATCCCTCCTTTTTCTTTAAGCTGCGACCGAGTCCGGTGGCGAGCAGCCATCGATACACAGATGGTTGATCTGGTCAAATACAAGTTCGATAAGTTTGGCTAACGCTTGGGACCATTTTGTGTTCTCACCGGAGATTAATCTATCCCACAGCTCATCCGTTTGGAATATCCATAGATTATCGGCCAGCGGGGGAGGTAAAGATTTCTGTTTTCGTTCGTGCTTGTAAATTCCATCACCAGCTGTTTCAAAGTTTCGATGGATAGTTCCTTTTTGCACAGTCGACATCGTTTCTCGGCACCAACTCCTCTGATAGATATAATCTCTCTGGTTGGTAACAGATTGAGTCTAGCTCTCATAATCACATTTCTCAGTTTCTTTTTTGGGAACTTGGCACAGTACTTTAATGTTTTACCTTATTGAATGTAGGGGGCAGGTGATTTAGCAATTTATTCCCCACCGCTTTCTCTGTTGTGATAATCCAGTCCAAATCTTCAGTTTTTCTTTTAATTCGATCCGGATTTTCTTTCAGGTCTTTGTCTGAACATTCAATCTTAGCCAGCTCGTCTCTTCTCGTTTTTACCCACTTTTTCAGGGCCACACAATTGCCAGTTTGTGTTTCTTCACGAATGATGTTAAAGATGGGTAGCGTGTCAGCCATGATGATTCTTCTGTAAAGACGCATGGCGCTTTGGTCTACCATTGAAGCTAAAGACATCAGCCCTAACTCTCTCCTAAGAGCCGGAATGGCGGTAGATATTGGTAGACCTAACACTGTTTTCCACACATGACCTTCCAGCTTACTTCAGATGTTACGAGGGAAGTTGTTACGTCTCCCGTTGCTCGCCCCATTAAGAATCACACAACCACAAGCCCCACACCACACCCAAAAACAAGAGCAGTCCCTGCACATAGAAAGAACCAACAGTTTGCCTGGCGTAGGAGGACACCAGCCTGTAGCCCCGGCGTCTACCGCCCTTTGTTTCGCTGGCAGTTACCATGGAGACGCGCTCACGGCTGGTCACGCCCACGGAGACTCCCACGGCAGCGAACATCCAGCGTGCCGTGACCACGTGATCACGTCACGTCTCACACATCCGTGAGACACATCACGTGGTTACTTAATCAGTTTGAAAGCATCCTGGCAACGTGGGTACAGCGCTTCACAGCTGATCTCTTGAGGATTGTGTAGCGCCTTGGTTTACCTGTTTCTGATCACGGATTTTGCGACCTCGGACTGTTTTTTGGATTTGTCTTGCCTGCCCCTCGGATTTCTGTTATTTGGATTCCACCTTGTTTTCCCTGGCACCTTGACCTTGGAACTCTCTTGGACTGCTTTTGGATTATCCTCTCTGAATCTAGAATCTTGGAACTTGGTTTTTGAACTTCCTGCCTTACTGGTCCATCTACATCAGACCCAGGTGTGTCCCACCTCGAGCCGTGCAGAACGCTTCTTTCACCACCAATAATCTGTGGCTCTTACCACATTTAGGACACCTCTTGCAACACTCCTGGGTAAGCCTTGTTCATACTGATTGTTACCCACTACCCGTATCAATTACACTGCTCCTGTTTAACCATTAACTATTGCCTTGCAGCGGTCAGGGGTCCTTCCGGCGTTCCTGCTACCTGATTGACGGCTCAACACACCTGTGGCCTCAAAGATTGCACAGACAGTGTATCCTTTCTGTCTGTGCGGTACTTGGGGACGGAGGTTTAATAATCTGCACGACCATCAAGATCAGAACAGAAGTAGAGCCTCCATTCCATAGGTTAGGGCCGGCACCACCTTGGCTTTATAGAATGTTATCGCCGGTATCAAGGAAAATTTGCTGAACTTGCGATCTATCGCTCTTGTTTGGGCGGTCAGGTATTTCACTTTTTCCCAAAGTTGGTTTTGGAGACTCTTTTCAATTTTGGAACTGTCCAATTGGATCCCCAGATATTTAAAGCTGTTTACAATTTCAATTTTTGTGTTGTCAAGGCACAGGTTTAATTTATTCGTTACTTTGCTGGGGGCTTTCTCCATCACCATGATCTTAGTCTTTGTTTTGTTTATCTCCAACTGGTTTTTGGCAATGTAGATTTCCAGATTGCATTGTTTTCTTTGCAGGCCCACTTTTGTTTGATCAATAAGAATGACATTGTCTGCATACAATAGGCGTGGGATCTCCGTTTTCCCGATTTTTGGGGGGAAAGATCGGATTTTGGTTTCTGAATGTTGATAGTCGCCTAAAAAGGCTATAAACAGGGGTGGCGCCAAGGGACAGCCCTGCTTAACTCCTCGCCTCACCATGATTTCTTCTGAAAGCGCGCCCTGGTGGTTTAGTTTGACTCTCATTTTTGTATGCGTCTGGAGTGCCATTATGGGCTCCAGTATATTAGTTGGACAATTCCAACCTTGCAACTTCGACCACAGACTGGGCCGGTCGATCTTATCAAAAGCCTTGGAAAGATCCACGAAGGCCAAGTACACCTTTGGCGCTCCTTCTTTGACTTTAGCTTTCAGAATATTCAGAACCATTAGATTGATTGCGGTGGATCCGTTTTTTGAAAGCCTGTTTGCAGTAGATCTTTAGACTGGCTCTCTTTCTCCCATACTCGGAAATGGTCTAGGAGACGGGTTGCGTATATTTTGCCCAAAATATCCAAAAGGGCAATCGGTTTATAGCTCGCTGGTTCTTGTCTCGGGCCCTTTTTGTAAATCGGTACTATCACTGCCTTTGCCAGGATTCAGGACCCATCTTCGTTCTGCCGCATGCCTCAAATATCTTGCTGATCATTTCAGCTCATTTTGTTGGAGACATTTTTAAATCCATGTTGGTTAAACCATCAGGGCCTAGATGTTTTCAGTTTCCGTATTGCTGTTTCAATGTCTTCAATATTCGAAAGGTCGACCCAAGGTGTTTCCGGGAGATGTTTACTTGTTTCAGTGGCTCCAATAGGACCCTCAAATTCGGTTGTGAAATATTGGATCCACCTTTCTTCGGCTACCGCGTTAGACGGAGTGGCGCTCTGGGTGGGATTCATGTCTTTTATCAGGGTCCAGAATTCACTAGATTTTTTAGATTGTAGTTTATACATCATCTCTTCTGCGTCCCTTTGATATTGAATGGCTCTGTGTTGTTTGAGCCAGTTCTTATAGCTTTTAGCTTCCAGACGCCAGTTCTTCCAATCATCCGTCGCATTAGATTTCTTTGCTGTTCTTAGCAATCTGCGGACCACTTTTCTTTTTTTCACCACTTCTTTATCATACCTATGGGTCGTATGCACCAATTCCTTTACTCTCTTCGATCCCTTAACTTGAAAGGCAAGTAAAAGGGGCAGGTAGTTCGGTCTGTCTTTAGTTCTGTCCTGGCCTGGATGCTACCTTTCATCTCCCAGCTCCGCTTAATTTTAGCAATGTCTTGTTCCGTAAGCCGGAGACGAGTCTGTTGAACATTTGACTCAATTGCCCAGTCATAAGTTCTTACTTTTGTGTTCGTAGTGTGCCATGGGCATCTCAGTAGGTTATGGTCACTGTTGATGGTTTTTTGGACATTAAAGCTGATCAGATCATGCGTAAGACCATTGGACACGAAAATATAGTCCAGCGTTGCTTTGGAGCCATTTCGTTCCCATGTCGGTATATTCGTTTGGTTGGTAAACAGGGAAGCAACGTTTTGAATGCTTCTCGAGCTAATAGCCTCATTCCAGGCCTTTCCTCTCTTAATGGTGGAATCCACTGTTCCCTGATGGTGTTTGGGACGTTGGTTGTCCACCATGGCCTCCGTACATTTGGCATTAAAATCGCCACAGATGATCAGTTCGATTTTATCAAATTCCACGTACAGCTGGTCAATCATAGCACTCATATTGTCACAGAAGGTTTTTATTGATGTTCGCTGTGGATTCCAGTAACAATTCACGATGGCCACAGTATTTTGGAAGGCATTTTCCGTCTTGGCCTTCCCCTGAATTTGAGAGGTCAAAATGACCAGCGTTTTCATATGACTGTTTCCACGTTCTGGGTTCACTTAGACCTGTACCAGATTTTATAGCGGTTAGCAGCCCCGATGACGGTCTGCCAAGCAGGCCTTTGACTGCCGGCGAAATCGCCACTGAGAACCCGTCCACTGATGGTTGTTTTAACAACCAAGTTTCTTGTAGGCATATGATGTCGAATTGACTTAGGTCGACGTCTCCCGGTGTCATAAGGTGCATGTGACCTCTCGTATTCCAAGAACATAGAGAGTATGATTCCTTTGTGGGTCGCTCGCTTCTTTTTTCATCGATGTTGTCGGCGGTGTGTTGGGTGTCCTGACCCACGTTTAAGCTACCCTGCTACAACATTTGGTGCTGTGGGCTTAGAAAATTCAAGATGGCGGAAAACCCACATGTGCGCTGAAATCCAGGAAAGCTGCGCAGTTTGTGCGCCCACCAAAATGGTTGCCTCACTTGCCACCCACCAGTGCGAGAATGAAAGGCCGGGTTGCCATGAGGGAAATGGGTTGCCAAAGGAAAAACAGTAGCGCCGGTTAGCTTCAAAGCGCTTTAAAACCACCATTGGACTACCCGCACAGTAGTCTGAAACCATTGGGAATGGCAATGCTGATTGCCAAATGCAACCTAGAATTGTGGGGAATTCATTTCTTAAATCCCAAAAATGGGTGCAGTACCAGTACTCACCACTATCCAAAAGCCGGCGTTTTAAAACCACTCTGTGTGTTTTCTGAAGGCAAGCAAAATGCCTATTTCAAACCTTGCAACATGTGCAAAATATTCACTGAACACCAGCAGACATTTGGCAGAATGGAGTTTTGTGTGCCTACAAAATCTGGGAAATGAAGAGCCCAAAAACAATGCTTATAACAAAAATGCTATGGAGTCAGCAGCTTAAGCCTAACTACAACTGGATTTAAAACCACCAAAATCGAAAATGTTAAATTAAATGAGTGACCTATGTTTGGTGTCACATGCCTTTGTAACTGTTGAACTGTCATAGTTTTGCGCTTAGAATCAGCATTCTAGCTGCATGTGTAAAATTACAAGTTATTTTAAAAGCAACAAAAAGTTAGCTGAAGGTCTGGCTTAAGGAACCTGATTTTGCCTAGCAACTACCCATCAGCAGTGAAACTTGAGTCACCACTGTGTTCCCAGGCCAACCTTCCTTTTGCTGCCCAGGCTAAGGATATGCCATCTATCTGATAATTGAATTTCCTGTGCTCTGCCAGAGAGTGAACAAAGCCCTCTCCACTCAGGCAAAGGTTTTTTATTACAGACGTCGTAAAAAGTGGCTTCCTCCTGGAGAAGCTGGGAGGAGCACTGCCTGTGAGAAGCAAGCTGGCTTGGCAGAAACTGGAAAGACTGGTTTCTGTACCATGTGACCTGAAAAGACACACCCCTGCAGCAAGGATATGGTTTTATAAAAAGGGGGATAATTCATAGAGCGGACATGTGAAAATTTTATAAATGATACCATAATTCTTGTGATTTTTCTGCCCACAGTTTAAGACGTGGTAGGAACCGGTGGTATGTTCAGGGGGGTTTTAGCGGAAAAGTGGATATTACTCTAAATGTGTGCATGTTAAAAATCTGAAACTTCATCAGTTAATGTCCCTACCCCCTGCACACATGTATGTAAAGTTGGGTCCATGTCGGAAATTGGAAAAGCAGTTAAAAAGTCAATTATGTACACTCTTTGAATGCAAGCTCCGAGAATGAGCAGATTTGGACATAGACATGGCTAAATTCAGCCACACCATGTATATGTAATTTTAAACAAATGTGTACCTGTGCAAATATGTTTTTAGGTCAGATATAGATTGTGTGTAAAGTTGACAGGGGTGGGTTCTCTGTATCATAAACAGACCTCATCATGATGACACTTCATTTCATTCCCCCAATCAAGGGGACGAATGAAAGCTGACCAATGACGATTGAGAGGGGCAAGTCTAGTGATGCAACACACACACCCATTCTCAAGAAACAGATAAAAGCAGAGAGTCAGGACACATAGAGAGATTCATTTTTCATCTGCCGCTGAAAGCTCTGCCGGAAAAATCCATACTTACCTCCATCAAACTCCAGAAAGCCAAACTAGAGACTTCAATCTATCCAGAGCAGAGAGACCCAAAGAACCGGTGCCTAGCAGAGACCAGACCCCTGTGAGCAGTTCCAGAGGCCAGGCGCTGTGAGCAGAACCCGGAAAGACCTGACCAGACTGAAGTCCGTGACCAAGTCGCTTTCCTGTTCAAAATCTCTTGTGAGTACTTAGCAAAACTCAGAACACATCTCTTAGTTTAAATTCATCTAATTCAATCTATTTAACCTAAGTAGAACTGCCTCCTAGCTGTCACCTGTCATTCTAGCTGCAAAAATTTGTCACTTGTCATTTTGAAAAAGTGTGCGTTTAAAATTTACAAAACCAAAAACGACCTTTACTAAATTACTCATATCTCCGCAACCGTTTGGGCTAGAGACTTGCAATAACTTTCATTTGGAAGCTGAGATCCCAGGCTTTTCTAGGACCCCAAAACGGTAGAGATAGTCCTTGCGGTTCCTTTGTAATAGCGCTCGGCGCATCCGCGAATTTTACCGCGATTTGCAATTTCTTCACATGTAAAAAAACTGCTGCTGCCTGATTTCATTTGCCAGAAATTCGTTTAACCTGCTAATCATTCCTGCATCATTGCTAGTGTGAGCCTGGACTAATATTGACTAGATACCACTCATCCTGAACCTCTGAAAGGGAATTAACAGCATTTCCAGCATATTTCTCATCCATTGCTAACACATGTAAAAGCATTTGGGCCTGTGTTTTCAAAACTCCTATCTGTTTTCTGTAAGCTTGCTGGGATTGAACTGAATTACAGTTGATTGCATTTCTGAGAACTGTGTGCTTCCTCCCATTTCCTTGCATTGCATAAAGAGGGGGGGAGTGAATAGCCAGAGAAAAGTGATTACATTGTCTGGTTGAATCATATTGCGTATTTTCTGTACTGCATTCATTGAATATTGCATCCACCTGAGCTACATAAAGCATCCTCTACCACATTATACTTGTGTTCCTATTTACCAGTGTGCTACCTTATCCATTTCAGGTCAACTCATTAGTCATTATAAAGAAGTGTGCTAGTGCCAGATTCTCCGTTGTTAATATTTACCATATCAGATTAAGTGTGATATTCAATTATTAATTTATTATAAAGTGTGATATATATATTTTAATTTATCAAATAAACCTTTTAAACTTGCAAAACAGAACTACTTCTTGGCTCAGTGGGGTCAGGGGGATTCCAAGAGAGGGGTGTTATACAAGGGTAGTCATCCAGGACGCATGAACTGGACCTAAAGATATATCAATAAGGGTTTTCATTCAGTATTCTAGACTAGGCGTTAACTTGGCTGTAGTGCTGAATTGAATCCTCTTACAGGTGCAAGCTAACCCAGGTCGTTGCTATTTGGCGTATTTTTTATTCCAGCTTGACGTTAGCCACTTCCATGGTACCATCGGTTGTTTTTCATATTCCCTTCTCTCTTGGGGACTTGCATGGTTGTTCGTCCTGACCTCTAGCTGTTCTCGCCCTGGATTACCAGCAAGGACAATTTGTCTCTGTTCCTCTCTGTGCCTTCTCGTGGGATACCGGGTCCGATCAGGCTGGTCCTTTGTGGTTCGGTACTGTCTCGAATTTGTGTCACCTCTCTCCATCGGATCAGTGGGCTTTTTTGCACACCTCTCTTGATGATATGACCGTCTGCATGGCTCTTGCCTTTCTTGTGGATTATATCCTCGGTTTCGACGATATTGGTCTTCCGTTTTTGATCTATAGTGGTACTGCAATTTTGGCTTCTCCACCTTTTCCTCTTCAAAATCTTGACTACACCTCCTCCTTTTTAATTCCGTCAAACGAAGCCCCATTTGTTCTAGTTCAAGATATGCTGATTCATTAATGTGTTTAATGGCGGCTGCTTTCAGATGCAGAAAAACTTTCGCCTTCTTTTCCCTATGATAGGGTTCCACCAGCACCAGATCCTCCATTCTAATCCTTTTCAGGATTTTCACTTTCTTTGTAATTTGTAGTACAGTCGATCTATTTAGCATTAAGGAGTTATTGTCTGCTTCCATTTGTTCCAGCTTAAAAACTCGTATCTCTTCTTTTGATTTTTGTTTTGTTTTCTGGATCACCTTTTTCTGGGCGACAACTCCGTGGACTTCTTCGCTTATCCGTCTCTTCTTGGACCAATCGAGCTTTGGAAGGGGTTCTTCTTGATCTAGATGTCAGGCTCAGGGTCCTCTCATCATCGGCCCTCGAATCAAATCTCGGGCTTGCTGCTCTGTTATCCAACCTGATCGGTCCATCCTTATCTTTTTTGGACTCGGCTGTAAAATTTTTGTCTCTTACTATGGAGCACTTTTTTACATCAGCTTCTGTACGGAGCTCCATTGACACCTTTAACGCCTTGTCGGAATGAGTAGAGATGTTCATTAAGTCTGTACATTCCAGGAAATCGTCTGCTGTTTTCGGCGATCTTGGGGGGCTGGTCGGCGCTTGCCGTATCTTAGCCTCTTGTCGGTTTTCTTTTAGTGTCGAGTCACCACCGTCCGACTCCCTCGCTGCAGATTTAGCCGCCATTTTTGGATACTTCTTTGGGTTTGATTTCCTTTTCCGTCTGGTCATTTATGGATGGTTGCGGGTTCAACAAATTAGCCAGTTGGGTCCCTTCCGTTTTTTCTTGATTCAAGACCAGCACGGTCATCTCTTTTCCCTTCGGCTGGGCCGCAGCCTCATCCTTTGCGGATTCAGTGGCCGATGTCTTTATTAACGCGATTCTGTTCAGATTTTCCATCTTCTCAATCTTTTTTTCCAGCACTTCAATTTTCCTTTCCCACAGTGTTTTCTGGTTCCATGGATTCTGCGCACCCCCTGGACATAAGGCTCTTACTAGTGGTCTTCCGGCCTGAGTGTCCATGTTTTGCATCTTTTTCTCCACTGCTTCGATTTTCCTTTCCCACTGATTCTTCGGGTTAAACATTTTTTCTACAGTTGCTGGCAGGAGAGTTTCCATCTGGGCCAATGTCTCCATCATATTCAATAGGATTGCTGTATTGTCTTGTACGTTCTCCTTGATTGCTTCATACAATTTACAAAACGGTGCTAGCACGATGGTCATCGCCGACATGATAGCAATCATGTCCGGTTTCTTGTTCGGGGATTCGTTTTGTAGTGCCACTGCAATTTCGCTGAGTCATCTCTTTTTTGGTGAGGCTGGGATTTTCTCCGATCTTCTTGATGTCGCTAGCGGTTCCAGAACAGGGCATTCTCCTGTTAATCTTAAATTTCTGTCGATGTTTACCACAGTTCTTGGGGATCCGCATTTCCTAGCGGGGTTTTCTTTATCCAATTTTGGCTGGGCCCCTTTAGGTGTAGGCGTAGCACAGAATTGCACCTTAGACAGATGGGGCTTAGTCCAGGCCCAGCAGTCTTCTCTGTTCTGGTGTGGCTGCGGCGTTTGATTGGGGTCCCAATCCAAAGGTGTCCCCTTTCCCGTCTCTTCCTCTTGATCGTTCTCCAGGATAAGAATCTCCTCTATTGTTGGTGGGACCCCTTTAGTGGGGCTTTGGGTCCGGGCACTCTCGAGTCTCCTCATGGGGAGGCCCTTTAGGTCCCTTTGTTGACTCATTGGACTCTCCCCTACTGTAGGATTTTCGGTATCCTTACATAGGTCATTTATGGGTATCGTAGCGATTTGCTGCAGGGTACGATCCAACCGGCCTATTTTGTCTCTTAGTACTGCAGGTGGCTCAGTTCTCCTCTGTTTTTGAGCGGGCTGTGGATTGGTTACTATTTCCAGCATCTCTGCATCTGATATTTCTGTCTCGATACTCTGTTTTCTTTTATGTTGCTGTGTAAAAAAAGCTTTTAGAGGGCAAGACAGCAGGGCATTAGGGAGCCCTTTTGGCATTTGTCCACCTCTTCTGGGACCTTTTCTAGGTTTTTGTTCCGCTGACATATTATTCTTTAGGGATCTCATATTTACCATCTTCTTTGAACCTTGGGGTCTGGGGTTAGCTGGGGTATTGGCTTTATTTCTCTTTTTCCTTATAGCGCCAGCTCCTGTTATCAGTTGCTCTCTGTCCGTTTCCTTGTTTGAGTCCTCTGGCTCACCCTCTGTTTGGTTGTCGCTCTCCAAACCCTCTTCATCTGATTCCGACTCTTTCTCAGTGTCAGTGTCTATCCCTCTGTCTCCGGGATCTCTGAAAGGGTTGGGAACCCTGGCCAGGGTTTTACCCCCACCTTGACGGGTTTTGTCACGGTCGTGAGCTGTGTCATGCAGCATTACTTGAATGCATATCGAGTTAGGCACCTGTTCGCCTTTTTCTGTAGTGGCTGAGGGTTTTGTCGCCTCAGCCCCTTCCACCCAGGGGGTATTTTTCCCAGCCTCGCTCGTTGGTCGGCGCGGGGATATTTCACTTATTTTGGTTATTTCGTTTAACTTTGCTGCTTCCGCTGTCTCTTTCACCCCTCGTCGGCCTCTATTGCATGTGTTGCGATTGGGTGCGTCGCTCCACAAGCCTTCGCCATTAACATCTGATTTCAGTGGGGAAAGAGGTTCAGTCCGATACCTGATTCCTTCTTCAGGGTTTTTTTCATTCACATCGCTCAACTGCCGATCAGGGTCTGTTGCCCACCGTCCTCCAGCCGTTCCTAGCAGAATTTCGCCTCGGTCTGACGGATCCGTTCCTTGGCCCTGAGGGGCAGAAGGCAGCGTGCGCGGCCCCGAGGGACCTACCATTGCTCGGGACTCCGGGGATGCTTGCTCCTGCTGCATGTCCGGTTGTTCCTCCATTGACGGCTCGGGCATGGGCTGGGGCGCCTTCAACGGTGCAGAGGCTCCTGTCTGGTCTCGCGGTTCGGGTAAGATCGTACTTACTACTTCATTTTTGTCCACCACACCGTGTAACGGCACTTTGGGATGCAACAGTTCCGGGGCTTTGGAGTTTATCGATAGAAAGTCCAAAATCGAAGGGGTCGCGGACGGTCTTGGTGCTGAGTCCGACTTACTTCTCCTTCTCCCAGGGCTCGTTTCTCCCCCCGACCTCAACTTCGCTGTTTTCACCATGCGTCGGTCCTTTGGGAAAGTTTTCAAGCTCTTCTCAACTGTCAAGGGGCGAACCTCTGGTTCCATTCGGCTTCGGCTACGCGTCTGCAGCGGACTGCTGCAGACTGGCTCACACCTCAGGCTCACAGCTCCGCTTCACCGCTACGCGGTGCCAGAGGGTAAAAATAGGAACTTCCTGCTGCTCCAGGTACAACGATGAGGACTGCTGCGGACTGGCTCACACCTCAGGCTCACAGCTCCGCTTATGATTATTTGATGGTCGAAGCTTGCTCCCATCTTAGATTTAGGTTTAGATTAGGTGTTTTTCCAACCTACCTTTGCAGTTTAAAAACACCCTTGAAATGTGATCACCTGTGTCTGTCTTTACTGTTGCCACCATGAGTTCTTTACACCTGTAACACCTTTTCCACATGCTACCAGGTAGGATACCTAGGAACTCCAGCCCCCACCCCCATTTCCCGACACAAACACTATCTCGTGGACAGTTCACCGTGAGTGACAGTGGACTAACCAGAGCCGCATACCTGACATGTCCCAATACAATGGTCCGGCAAGTTCAGGCAATTACTGATCATTACACACACCTGAATTCCTGAACACTTCCCCGCACAGATAAAAGGTGGAGCACGAAAGCACACTCTGAGCAAGGCAAAGCACACAAGGAAACAGCAGTTCCAAGTTTAATATGAGGAGAAACATGAGACCAGAGAGGGTTGAAAGGAGGGAAGTACCCTTGACCTTTTCAGAGGAAAACCGTTATTTCACGAGCCTTTGGTAATAAGAAACAAGACCTGGAATTAAAGCTGAAGAAACCTGCATTGTGTGTCGGAGGTACCCGGGGCTCTTCCACTTCAATAGCCAAGGCGGGGAGTAGGGTTTGCCGCTGTGGTACTGTCTTTGGCTCCTACAACAAAGCAGTGCCAGTAAAGTCAGCACAGCTGGTGAGTCAGGGAAACTGATAGCAGACCGGTCTGTGTTAGAACCAAGGTTGCAGGCAGCAACATTATAAGAACAAATATCCATGTTATATATATTTTTTTTATTTGTTGATTGGTATATACATAAAACACATTAGAAAAATGCAGATACATGAACAATTTATCTACAGGTAATAAGATTTAAAAAGTCATTATCAACAAGCAGTATCACAGTTCAGATCAATTAGATACATTCAGAATACCTTTTTAAAAGTTGAGCATCAAATTATTAGGGATATTTGATTTCCTTTTAAAATTCTCTCCCAAAAATGCTCTGCATGTAGACTCATTTCGTTATGCAAAAAACATTTAAAGGACACAGCTACACATTTGATGTACCAGTCTGTAAAAGTCTCCACATTAATATGGCAAAAACAACTAAGTCTTTGACTTCTCAGAATGTTGAGCTGAACTCCCTTTGCTTCATTTGTTAACATTTAATTACATTTAAATCTCATAGAGATATTTCTAGCAATTCTTTTAGGATGTCGTAGTAGACATTGTGAATGTTATTTAAAGCTTTTATTTCTGGCATTGATTGTGAAAGAAGATGATAAGCCATGAGACTTTCCTCTCATATTCATTCATTCACGGCTCCAGAAAGTAGGGTTATAGATAAGGTCAGCTTTGTAGACTTCCAGAGATGCCAATTTAGCTAAGCAAAAAGTACTTCACAAATTAAGTGCGGCACATGATCTATTTTCCAATAAGCAATGTAATTGCCCTAATAATAAACCAGCCAGTGGAGTCAATCTTTTGGAATAGTTGAAGTCGTGGTCTTGGAAACAAGACCACACAGAGCAACAGAGGTTTGAATCCCGGATCCGCGATTCGAAACCGAACTCGGGTACAGTATTAGGCGAGTTATAAAAAATACAGTTAAATACATTTGTGAAAGGCCCTGTATTGTCATGCGAGCTTTTACAAATGTGCATGACAACTAAGCCGCAGCATTAGCCCGAGATGTAAAGGGGCTTAGTCTCATCCTGCTTCTTGATGGCTGTGCCTGTAGTTTCAGCTGCCAAAATGATTGCTGGCGTTCTTTGTAGTACAGTGATATCCTGTATAGGAAATTATTCTTAGCTTTTCCAACGAGTTTGTCACTCCAGGCCCACTAAAGTTCAGCACCAAAGTTTATTGCTGCAACAGCTTTCCTTATCCATGTAGACCTGCAGGGTTTTACGGACACAAGGCCCCCCAAACCAATGGTGAAAACGGAGGACCCCATCTAGTCTTCTCTAGCTTGGCCTTGTTTCATTTTTAAAAGCCCAGGAGAAAGAGGCAGAAAGTGTGATTCTAAATTATCCTAACAATAAAGTCAAGGGGCTAGCCTGGTCTTACCTCTCCGTCCCAGCATCGACTCACGTTCCTGGGCATTTATGGCCTGCTACCTGACCTGCCGCATTTTTGGAAATCCCACTAGAGGCTCAGAATAATGCTGGCAGAGACTGCAGCTTTACGGCCCCTCAGATGAGGGAGACCTTAGCCACACCTCTGTAGATTGTCAGAAAGGTTATTTATGTAGATATAGAACATCTGGGGTGCTTGGACACATTGCTGCCGTGGAACGAGCAGAGAAGCTAAGAAAGTCCAGCAGTCTCAAAGTGAACTGGTTTGTGTACACTAGAACACAACAGATGTTTATATACGAGAAAACACCAACCTCTCCTACTGAAAGTGGGGCCAAATAACATTCCAGTGTGGTTAATTCTCATAGTTTTGGGCCAGCAAACGTGATAATAGCACATAACTAACAATAGAAACTAATAACATTTATTAGGCAATTCAAATTGTGGTGTGTACTATATAAATGTTTAATATGTTAGCAATATTGTGCCATGTACAGTTAATTCCCGCATAGGTATTGACCAAGGGGCAGGGACACCACTCTTATCATGATCGACATGAAAATGCCCTCTCCCTGGCACAGTAATGCCATTTCAAGCTGCACTACTCCATCCACATTTCCCACCTAAGAAAGCAGCCAGTTTACAATATCTTCCATTGACCGTTTCAAATATATACATAAATGAAGTCATAAGACCACGGAAGCCTACCTCAGAATCCACAGACATGCACATGGTGGCAGATGCAATAAACACAGAAGCTATGCACTGAATACTGTAAAAGGGACAGCTTCAAGGCAGTGGTGAAATATGCTGCTGTGTTGGGTCAAGGAAACATTTTGAACTAGGGATTCATTATAAATTTGTTAAGTCTGTACCTCTATATAAGTCTGCACACCACTCTTAAGTGTCCCAGCCAATGGCACAAAATCGTGCAGAAGGTACTTTCCACACCGCTGTATGGTGATCCTTGCGATTAATAGTGGTTGTTGTTTTTTTGGAGGGGAAGCTTTGCCCTGTTTTTAATTTTATTTTTGGGATATTGGTTGGGCCTACGGCCAAGTTATCAAGAAGCAGTGTAGTGCTCTTCATATAACATTTATTGCAGTAGGGGCTTCTCTAACATGTCATATTCTACGCATAACTGTGTGTACAGCTTGATTTATCATGGCCTCCCTATACTAGTTGGAAGTATTTGGTTAAAATGTAATTTGGCCTGATTTGGCATGTTAATTTCCCAAACATAGCTTGACCCAATTTGCCAATCTACACTGGAACCAAGCTTCGGAGGAACTTGGTTGCAGATACCGCCGTCACTGTGTGAAAACATGTTTATCCTCTTCAGTACTAAGAGATTTTATGGGGGCATCAGTTGCATTTGCATGGGGCAGGGGATGAAAATGTATCAACAATCGCCCACAAAATAATTTTTCAAATAGAAACCAGACCACGCAATCTGCACCTTTATTCAAAAATTGCATTGACTATCTGAGGCTGCATGTGACTTTTGACTTAAAAAGACTATCCTTAAACATTTACCGCTTCTCAAAGGAAAGCAACTGCTGTGCATGAGTTGTTACTAAATATTCTGGGCACAACACAAAATAAGTAGCAATGCCAGGATGTGGAGCTCAAATGACCTGTTCCACCCCCGATAATGCCTAGTTGACTCTTCTGACTTACCGTGTGCACTTCAGTCACATTATTGAGTCCCATAATTATACTGCACATGGTGAAAACTATTCTGTAGTGCCAGATCCCTGAATGTAACTGTGGAGGGAGTGTTACTGCAGAGTGATCAGCCTCTCCAGTACCTGTTCAAGATGTTGCTAATGAGATCATGAGTGCTTTGAAAGTGGAAGATGGCTTTGCAAGCCATCTTGCCCTCTGAGAGTGACCCCCCACTTAGTCGCCCACAGTCTGAAGTGAGGGGCCCCTGGGAGGCTCCAAGCTGGAGCACGCAGCCCTACACAGATGCCCATGAGCTGCCCGAGTGGTTGAGAATCTGGGATTTCCTCTCCCAAAGTGTTACCACTGTATGAAGAAGCAGATGTGGCAAAGCAAAGGAGATGATGGCTGGATGCATTAGAATAAAACTTTACCTCTGGCATTGCTCTGGGCAACACTCCAGACCACCGTTCTTCACCTGCCAAGCCATTACAGAAAGGGGGAAAGACCATATTCAAATCGGGATTGGTCCCACCCCAAAACGGGCACTCCAGCCTGAACTGCTTTGTCGCATCCCTTCTGCACAAGACTACAATCAATCCCAGACATGTTTCAGCCTCTGAGGTTAAGATTAATTCTAAACCTTTCAGCCATCACCTTTTGTTTTGAAATAGAAGTGGCATCTACTTCCTAGCATGGAAAAGTTGGTGCCCTTGAGTCATCAGAAGGCATGAAGGCAACCTTAAAGCATTCCCCAGGGACTAGAGGCTGGAAGCAAGGTACCTGAATTCAAGCTGGGCAAGGCTACTGCTTGGCCCGCTCATCATTCTATGTTGTGTTAAAAAACAAATTGTAAGTATACAAAGCACAACACTGACAATACAGCAGGCCACTCGAAGTGTGCACATGATTGGAAGAAACCTCAATAGTAACAGTGGGCAGACAAAATGGTCCTAAAAGAAGAATTCTAGGGGTCTGCAATAGGCCTATTGGCGAGCTGGATCGGTAAGGACCACTAGTGCAAAATTCAGAATGAGGATGTGGAAGTCAGTGTTGGAATGATAGCATTTTCAAAGACTCAAACGCCCTGCGGTGAGGTCCTGGACAGATCCTTATATTGGAACTAGCGAATTCGATAGTAGCCTACTTGTTCATAGACTCCCCCAGTGAGGAGGATGTTACACATCTACAGACAGGGTGACGAGCTCGGGCTTTTGAACGGTGGGACAACTATGGTGATATGGGCACATAAAAATACAGTGAGAGGAGATGGTGAATAAGTGGGTGGTTGGACTTCCATTTTCTTATATTTTTTTGCCGAAAGTCTTTTTCACAGTGTAAACGTAACAGTTTAAGTTTCGTTTTTTAATGTTTAAAAAAAATGGATATAGAGGGAACTGGAACTCGCCTCGCCCCATGTATTCCTCCTATTAATGTTCGCATTATTTATCCGTTTCTTTTTATATCTGCTCATTTTTTTTAAAGCAAAAACAAAACACTACTTAAAAATACTTTGCATTTGCACTGCTGGAACGAAGTACCAATACACTGGCACATATATAGTAACATGTCATGGTGGATCAATGTGGAAGTAAATAGGTAGGTGAATGAATCATGGGTGGGCCTTTGGAAGAAAGGATGCGTAAGCTGATAGATGAGTTAATGACTGATCGGGAAACGATAGGTATGAGAGAGTATGTGTGAGCAGTTGGATTTATGAATGAATCAGTAACTGAGTGAGTAGATGTCTTTTGTCTGATAACATTAGCCTTTTCCGACAAATCAGACACAGCTAAATGAAGCACGATTTCACGGCTTCCTCTTACATTCAAGCGTCTAGAGAAGACAATCATTGTGAGCGTTGAATTTTTCAAAGCAAAATGGCCTCGTGCATCATCTGCCAGTGGTGTTTTAACTGGGCAGGCCACCAGTCGGTCCAGGTAGCGATGGTAGATGACTTTCAGGTTTCCGAAAATTAGTAACAAGTGTTGGTGACCCTATTTTGCCAAGCCTATCAGCAGCATTTAGTATTTTTGACGGCCCAGGGGCAGTATTAAAGAAACATACCATTGACTACGTGTAGTCCCTTCTCCCCGATCCATGGCAGACATTTTTTTGGCTTTTTTTTTTGCTCAATTTGACAAACGGTTGACATGCCCTTTCTCAATTTGAGTAAAAATACTATTGGTACCCCGGTATAACGTGCCAGCGTACTAATAGCAACAGAACCCTCGGAGGGGTTGCATTACTGGTCAGGTAATGTCCCGGGCGCCACTTACAAGCCCGAGCGAAGCCCTCCTCGGGTCTATTGCTTTATTAACACTCGTGCAAAAAGTATCATCTTTCAATGCTTTTTTGCAACGAGGGAATGCTTACCATAGTCCTAGACAATTGCACGATGCAAAAATGAATGGAAGAATATTGTTTTTACCCTAGGAAAAGTGCTAATTGCACTTGCACTGGTAATGTTTCTTTAATGTGGCCCCAGATACTTATAAGTAGTTTACATGGTGGCGGGATGTGTGCAGTCTTTTTTACCTCTGACACTCTTCTTATTAAACAGGTCTCATTCAATACTCCTCTCTCTGTTCAAAGCAGTTAAGTGCCACTGTCATGCAGAATGAATGCTTTTACGGCTCAGATTTATTACACATACTTTTCAGTGGGTACATGTGCACCCTGATTTAATAGTGTGCTTAGGTTCTACAAGTATACAGACGACACACATTTCCCCAGTTTCCCTGGTTGGATGCGCTGATTGAAGAAGTGATTTGCAGCTGTGTGTTAGGAGCTACTAACTGGAAGGCCAAAAGCATACTCAATTTGGATCCTGCAGGAGTTTGCGTGTTTATTCTTTTTTTAAATGTATTAAGCACTTGGTGAGCAAACAGCGTAAATTACACAACAGCAGCGCCATACATCATGAGGTGTATTCACCATAACAATCATGTAGCATGATATATCGACAAGCATACACAGAGAGCTCCAATGAAACATTCTGGGCACTGCTCTCTTTGCCAAGTTAACTCAAGAGTTTGCTTATTTGAATGGGAGGTGAAGCTCTGTGCTCTGGCTGGAGGTTTTGGGCTCATGCTCCAACCTGGTCCCCAAATAAGGATCTTTGAGATCCACCTGGATCTTAAGCTTTGTGGCCTCAAAAGCGTGTTGGGTGCATTCTGGATTCATATTATTTCCTTTAATCTATATAAATGTAGCTCAGTTACCAAAATGTGAATTAAGGCTGCAGGCAATCTGAGATCTTGCATCTTGCAACACGTGTTTTTATTGTGGTTGGTTGCAATCCCTCTACTTGTCAGCTCAAGGATTAATTTATTTAAGCTTCTGTGAATTGTACCCAGAGCCTTTCTTTAATTAGACACCAAATTCCCCACTGACGTTCACATTGCAATGGGCTCCTTGGGAGATGCAGTCTTCTAGGCGCCACAGGTTAGCAGTCCTCAGAATTAGACTTACCTGCCTTAGCGGCTGCTTCATTCCTATCCTTGGCCAGTCCTCTTGAGCTCCCAATGAAGGTCAGGCTGCTGCCTTATTAAATTCCATAATGCTAATGTGTCTGTTAATAGTATAATGATAGATTCATAAGTGAGTGTGCGAATGTGTGATTCCGCAAATGGCTGAGTCAGTGGAGGTGCTGGTGTGTGGGCGGATTGTTCTATGAATAGATGCTTGAGTTCTATTGGGGAAGGGCATGGACATGGGCTCCACACGCTGACTCAGTAGAGTCAGCAGCCCTGCCAACCGAACATCAAAAAAACCAGGACAAAATAACACCCCACAACAGGAGAAGGCCCGGTTGCAAAACAAGATTCTGATACTCCACCTTGTCCCCAGGATAGTGCATCATGCTACTAACAGCACCTGCATCCAAACCCCCTCCCCCATTAGTGTGTGCTGCAGGACAAAGTCTTCAGGCAGGTACACCAATGGGCAGCTTGGAAGCTCTAGTTGACTGTGCACATCAGTATATGCTTAATGCCAAATGACAGATAGAAAAAGGGGAACATGCCACCAGACACACGTGCATGTTAGTAGAAGATAGAAGCAAACTGTAATGTGTATGGAAAATTGAAGCAAGGCAACCTCATTTTTATGTTGCGTGGGTTCCTGACTGCTACCACTAAACTCAACCCTTATCATGGCGAAAATGTCTTATTCATCACAAATTTGAGACTTTTGGCCAATCTTCCCATTACAACACGATTTCAAATGTTTTGAAGTTCTGGTAATAGTTTGGGTTCCTGTAATAGATAACCCTTATTTTGCAGGCAACTGTTATGCATTTACTACTTAGGCAACGTGCTGCTATTGTAAGGGTGTTGAAGAAGGAGCCTGACACAAAGGTGGCATGATTTTGGCTATAGACTTTTATTTAGGAAAATGGAAAAGTGGTCCTCGCTATCCCTAACTTCTAAGAGGGGTTTCCCTGCCTCACAATAAATGCTAAAAGGGTCTGTCAAGATGTCTGTCAAAGTATAAACCACTGTCATTTGTCACAAACCTACTTCTATCCCTCAAACTCTAAAACTAAAGAGTAAACAAACATAAAGTTCCTTCTTTAAGGAGAGTTGCTCCTTGCTCCTGATTCTGGATTGTTGCTTAACCAAAATGTTCCTTCAAACGTAAACACCAGGGTGAATGACTTCCTTCCCCTGGTTTGCAGGTTTCAAAACAGTCTTTATACAATGTTCTCTCCAGGAGAATGGCCCCCTTTTTCTGGTGTGATTCTGTACAAGTTCCAATAGAACCGGTGGAATATGACTGCCTTCCTCTGGTATGCCTTGATACAATGCACAAAAAGGCCAGGGGGAATGAATCCTTTATCCTGGTGTCACCAACCTGACTTCTATTTCAGGACCAAGAGAATGCTTCCCTTCTCTTGGTCTGCTCCTGACACACAAAGCCAGGGGGAATGACTCCCTTCTCATGACATTACTTGATATTCAGTGCTTTCAGATTGATGCACTCTTTGCCTTGGTAACTTGCTGTCAACAATGTCCTAAATCATCTTAGGCTCCCAGATCCTTCTCTTGTGATTAGTGGACTTATCTCCTCTACTATGATGAGGAAGATTTCCTCTTTGCTTTACTGTCTCTTTATTGGGGTGGTCCGTAAAGGTCCCAATGGGAAAGAGGGGTTCACTTTGCATATGCCATATTGGTGACATGGGTGACAGCGATGTTGCGATTTAGCAGATATCTGGTGTAGTTGATAAGGAAAGGATAAGTGTTACTTTTAGTGTAATTTTGTGTTTGTTGATGCATTTTAGATTCACACACACTCAGCAAGATAGTATCAAATCTGCCGATGCAAGATAAAAGCAATGTAAGTGTGTGGTGTGCCATGTAGCAGCTGCTAAGTGCGTCATATGCGCACGTGCGATAGGAGATTTGTAATGTAGAAACCACTGTGTGAGGACACAGTAGTCTTGAACATACATGCACAGAAATACATACATGGGGGTCTTTAGGGACATGTGTTTGGGATAGTTTGGGTACATGGTGGATGCACAAATCTGTATGCCGCAAGTCCTCTCATAGCTAGGGATTGTGCAGGGCCAGAAGCCTGAAGTAGCGAGATAACCACTTTGTGACTGGGAAAACTGGTTGGGCAAAGGCAGCGAGCAGCTGCGATTCAGTCAGATGGTCAGCTACGGTCATGTTCAGGTTTTTACGACTTGGTACTCTTGTGCACAGGAGATGCAATCTTTTTAAATACATGGGAGCCTGTTATTCATTGTCCATGGAATTCCGGCCATCTGGTAGTTAGTTTGGGGCCGATGATGGGTTTTGATCAGGTTCTCAGGATGTACCCAGAGGCCATGCATGCTAAATTAGTAGTCTTGTAGATTAGTGTGAAATAAGGATGCCAGCAAGTCTGGGTGGATAAGATAAATATTGCCAGTTCTAAGGGAACTTGTTTGTGTTCTCCCTTCTCATATTGTTGATGTGTCCTTGCAAAGACCCTGTGCATCACATTCAGGGTTAGATGTCCCCGGCCAGTTGGAACTTGTAATGAATTCTGTTTGTTGTGTGAATGTGTAACTATGGAATGATGTCATGACCTACCACGGAAAGATCCCAAAAAGGGGTGTGCTGTAAATATGAGCTGATGCAAAGATATATGGAAAGGGGATGGTAGGTAAATAAATGTGGTATTGAAATAAACCCTTTAGAGGTGCAATCGTTGGCTATGGAAACAATGCAATAAGGATGATCTTAAGAGTGTGGGAGGGTGCAGAGGAGATGTAAACAACTCTGGGCTGAATATTCACAAGGAGAGAGGAACTGGAGTCCACAATCTGTGGAACACTTTCGTCCCCTACACACCAGGTGTGTTTGTATAAACAAACAATAGTTATGTGACAAAAAGTTTAGGGAGTAAATTCAATCATGCAATTTTTTGTAGCTAAAACAGGGTTATTATAAAGGTAAGCATAACATACAGTTGGTCCATATATGTTTCAATCACATTACAATTCATCATATTTTATCAAATACATATATGTTCATCTACAAATAACTTCCCAACGTGTTTCGGGACAACAATCTCTTCATCAAAAGCACAAGTTCCACTGTACTTCTTAAATCAGATTTCACAGCGATCTATAGTGTAAGATAAAGGGTAAAGTATATTAGCTATTATGTTTGTTCATTGTTTACTATATACCATATTTGAATATCTACAATGGCTCTCATGTCACCACATTAGTTGTTCACCTGGTAAGAATCTGATGTGGATGTTCAGGGAGGGTAACCTCCGTTCAAGCTACTTCTGCAGGAGGACGATGCAACGTCAAGAGTCGGTAATGGGTAGATTAGGATCCGTCTATAACAGAGGGATATTTAAGTTATCAACGTGAAGGAATGGTAAGGATGACCTTTTACCTGACTCTGTATTGATTTGGGAAGAGGTGATCTATAGCTTCTTGTAACCTATGGGAAATGGAATGGCGTCAGAAAAGGGTCTGCATCATATGATGGTATGCGAGTTGAACATCAGAGAGACATAGTGATGGTGTTCCCATACCTCAGGTCCCAACTGGTGTGCGAAGCCGGCTTCCGCTTGATTTAAGGTGTCTTGGATTGGCATCGCTAGGTGCAGAGTTGGTCCTCTAAAGACAAAATGGCAGGGAACTATTAATTTACTGCTGGGTCCGTTCCATCATAAATAAGGTATGGAATGCGTTGCACGAATTTACCTTAATTTCATCTTGTACCGCTGCGTGCGGTTGGAGCACAGATGTGTGCTTCTTCTTTGGTTAGGAATAGGGGTTGGTAGGTAATCGAATGGACCCCTAGAACAAAGGATGCAAGAGTATTAATATACCAATGGGTCCATTAGTCTTTAATGTACATTACAGTACTTGCAGACACGAAGCATACCTTTTATAAATCTTGCCGTCGTAGTCTCATCATGATGTGAACTCCGAAGGAATGTCTTCCAACCTAGGAGAAATGTCACAGCCTCCTGCAGTAGCAGGGTGGTGCTGAAAGGCCATTTAAAACTATTGTGCGGCTCAGCGTGCCAGTGTGGTGATGTCATATATAAACAAATGACGTATTCGCACTGGGACATCGGCACGGAAGTGACGGTAGAACAAATTATGATTAGCGATAGCTTATTGAATCTGAAAGCCCATATGGATGAGAAGCTGTGTTAGTGTAGGTATGCCTTTCATAGAGGTGAAAAAAGCTGATGTTGGTACATCATTATCCCAGCAGCAATTCAGTGATATGTGGTCGGTTGCTTTAAACAGGCGAAGACGTCCTGCAGTAGGTGACAGCATTTGGCGGCCAGCCATGGTCTTAGGGGGGACTAGAAGTGGAATGGCTTAGGTGGCTCATAAAAAAGGGATTATTGGGCTATCCCTATTTTTAGATCTTACCAAGTAAGTGTCCAAAAGTGGTGTGCATGCTCAGTCTGTTGGGTATTCCCCTGAGAGTACAATCGCTAGTGCCATGAATCGAGTCAAACTGTTAAACAATTCTAGAGTGTATCTATAAAATGACACTTTGTCGGTTATTTGTTTTAGATAAAGCCATCTTCGTGATTTTGAAGTGACCTACATAACCACATGTGGAGTCTTATAAGAAGGCACCCAAGTGGAAATCTTTGTTCATCCCATTTGGACTCAAGCTGTCAATCCAGTAGAGTTCCCTCTGATTCAGCCTCTGAGTATGGTCTCCTCCCCTCAGTGATTTGTGGACTATTTCTAGAAACATAAATCTCAATTGTGCTACTGAGTGTCTTTTTTCAGGAAAATGACTAGCAATGGGGAACGTACCTTTCTCGGTCCGTATGTTACTCTTGTCCTCATTACATTGGTCTTTAACTTTTCTTGCTGTTTGCCCATCATTGTAGATCCCACAGGGAAAACTTAGTCTAGTCTAGTCTTAGTTTTGACCCCGTTCTTGGGTGTCTAACGTAGCTACCCTTCATGATGTTATTGCAGTTGTTGCAGTGCAGACAATGTATGTTATACTTATTTTTATAATAACATTGTTTTAGCTACTAAAATTGTATAATTGAATTTACTTTCTAAACATTTTGTCACAAAACAATCATAACTATTGTTTGTTTATACAAACACACCTGGTGTGCAGGGGACGCCAATGTTCCACAGTTTGTAGAAACCAGTTAAATAAATGTGTCCAATTAGGGCGTGGGAATTAAAGGATATTACATATCTTTGTATAGGTTTGACCAATCATGTGTGGGTTATGATTTGTAATAAAATATGTGGGAGTGTTTTAACTGTTTCAAAATGTATAAAATGTGTAAACTTGTGTGGAGACTCCACAGCATCATCTACCTCCTCCCGGTCATTTGTACAATAAACTTGCTTCCTGGACAAACGTGCACTCGCTTCATAAGAGGTGGGCCTACTTTGGGTTAAGGCGATCGCAGGTCCATCCACACAGGTCCCAGACCATTCTCATCTCACCAGTGGTTTCCTCTTCCCCATTGTCTTTGAGGGGCAGGGTCACAGACCCTTCGCTGGTGTTCAGTGGACTTATCTCTGCCACTGTGTTGAGGGTGACTCTCTGGTATTTACTTTATTTTTCTTCGGTTCCCAGATCCTTATCTTGTTTGGGTTCCAAACCATTACTTTCCTCCCCTTTTCGCTAGGCCCACTTGGTTTATTCTCCTGCCAAGTTCTGCCACAAGGAGGATTAATCATATCAAGTTTGATTGGCTTACATTCAGTATTTTCAGCAAACTTGTATTTATTCTCAAGCTTTATGCCCCTGCAGGCTCCCGCATTACACCCGTTACCTACGCTGGCTTCGGGATGCTCTTCCGGTTAGTCCTCGGGTCTCGCTTCATTCAGGAATGTTCAGGAATGTTGTGCTGGCTTTCTTTGTCTCTACAGATCCTGCTCCACATTTTTAGTCCCCACTAGGTAGGCCGGCGTTATAGGGGCTGTTGCAGGACTGCGTGGTGTTAGTGCCAGTCAGAAGGGGCGTGTGAAAAGGTGCAAGAGGTTTCGGGCAGGTTTGGGTTCGGGTGTTGTGCCGCCTATCACCCAGGTGGTCGTTCTAATTCCCAGTAGGGTAGACTGTCCCCATGAGGTCCTTCCACATTAAACCACCCTTAGGGGGACTATTGGGTAGTGACGTCACCTCCCTAGCCTCTTGAAAAGGGGCTCACTCCTCTGAAGAAGTGACAACACCAAGTGAATCATCACACTATCCAGAAACCATAATCCCCATACTATGCTCTAAGGTTTGTATTTTCTGATTCGCTTCTGAGTTTTTTCCTTGGCTCTCCTTGTTGTCCAACAGTATGAGATGCATTTTTATCTGTAGTTGTCAACTTCGTAGACAATCCTGTTTGATTTGTGCGTGGACGTCAATTAAACCTCTTATGTAGGATAAAGGCTTCTAACATTGATTTTCTCTTCATGAACAAATGGCTAACATGCCTCATTTTCTTTTATTTCCTCTCTAATAGCTCTGTTGGATTAGCAAAAGCTGCTCTCGAAGCAATTAATGGATTCAACTTGTTTGGCAATCAGGTAATATTACCTTCCAATTATTTGTTTATTTTGACTTTGTGTGTATTGGTTTGTTTAAAATATCTAATGTGTCAAAAATGTATTTCAATTTCATCATGGGTCATTTGTGACTGGGAGAATCGAAAATGGATGCATTGAAATTGTGCCATCATTGTGCACATGTACCTCAAGTAACACCCACGTTTTATATGATGAAATGGTTTTGTTGGATGAATGACAATGCAAAAAAGAGGCATAGATACAAATGTAGATGGGGCATTGGGATACTGTCAATTTTCACAGATCAAATTCTGATACCCTAATGCAGGGAATGTGTGGCTTGCGTGACGAATCGAGGGAATTCGTCCCATCTCCCTAAGGTGGAGTTCCCCCACAAACCCCCTGTGAGGCTTGGGAGGTGAGCTTGCTCCGCAATACCCTCCGTAGGGGTAGAAGCAAGTGGGTCCTCAAAAGCAGAGACTCCCCCTTAGGGGACAAGGACGCCCATTACTATGAAGAACTCCCTAAACATGTACACATTATGACATACTAAGGGATACTCTCCAATATTTAAAAAAGTTTTACAGCAAAACTGGGACGAAGAAACTCGACAGAGATTTCATTATGTTACTGAAAAGGAATATGTCCCTTTAAATAAAAAATAATCAATCTACTCAGATGGTTACGTTGATTAATGTAGCATTGGAAACACACACACACAGTGAGAGAGGAGAGACAGAGGAACACAGATGTTGGCCTGGGGAGGTCCCGAGCCGCACAGCACCTGCAGGAAGCAGGGATCAAACTCGCTCAAGTGTAGAGAACCGAGCGCCAGAGGTACGTCGTAGCCGCAGCATGGGAAACCATGTATGCAAAAGCCCAGGAATAGATGGTGGCAAGACCACGATCGAGGATCTTTGGTGTACCACTGGTCTGACCAACTTCAGTGATAAGAACATGTATGTGAATCTGTAGGAGACCCGGTCTCACGGCCGAGTACCGGAAAGCCAAGAAGAGATGAGAAAGCAGGCGGAGAGGAAACGCTGTGAGACAGCCGATGAGGGCGAAGGAAAGGCACCAGCAACCAAAGCTAAGCAAGAAGGATTCTGAGGAACCTGACTCTTGAAGACGTACTCTGTCGGATAAGAAGGTAACAGGCAGTACAAGAGACGTGGGTAGCTTCGAACAGGAAATCTGCATATCGCCAAGCCAATTCGTCTCAGTACTAAACCTTTTTTTTTTTACTTACATTTTTATTGCCATTTTTATACTGCAATACAATCATTTTCATTGAATAAAAGACATCAACAATCTTCCTTATTTCCCCTCCCCTTATCCTGCCCCCCCCTCACATGTACTATCAAGGCCAGTCGCCCAACAGGAGGTGCCCACGGGCAATCGTATCAAAGAGTTCAGACGTTCCCGGTGGCAAGGGAGGATAGCACAGTGGCAACGTGCGCGCCTTGGAAGCAAGACGGCACGAAGCAACACAGGTTCGATCCCCGGGTCCGCGCTTAGAAACATCTGGGTGTTTAAGCGTGTTATAAATACGCAACTAAGAGAAAAACAATTACCCTACTACAAAACAAACAATTCCTGTAACAGCGCCTCGATGCCTGTGGGCTGTGTGAGCGCTTTAAAAATGTAAAAATAAAATAAAGGGTTCTGTGTATAGTTCCCTGGCACATTAGGGTCTCTGTTCAAATAGGAATACTAAAAGCAGTACAAGCCCCCCTGTTTCAATCCATGTCAGAGGTTTAGGTTTCCATCCCCCCCGCCCCATTTCATCATAAATATTCCCCACTCAATCAAAAAGCTTTCCATCGTGTCATTTACCACCACAGCCAATTTCACATACGTAAATATGTCACACAGCTTGGTTGCTAGTTCACTCTTAGCTGGGGTGGCTTTGTCTTTCCACTTACTCTCCCCGCTCTTAGCATGGATTAAACAATTTCTACGAACCTGAGAGTGTCAGTGTCAGCACCTGGGATGCCCAGCAACACCTGGAGGGGGCTCAGGGTGGGAGCTATTCCGACCAAGCCTTTAATCCAACTGAGGACTTCTGCCCAATATACCTGTACCTTAGGACAATCCCACCACATGTGATACCATGAACCCGACTGTCCACACTCCCTTGGGCAGAGTGGGGAGGATCGCGTAAACATATTAGACAATCTCAGGGGAGGCAATTGCCAACATTGTAGAATTTTAAAATTGTGCTCCATTGCTGAGGTATACAGGTTGCCGGAGAACATTAACTTGAAGATTCTCCTCCAGGAGTCATTTGGTATCTCCCCCCAGCTTTTACTTCCCAGAACTGTTTAAACTTCTGCCTCCCCTCCAGCTCTGCCGTGATCAGTACCTTATACATTCTAGACAGCATTCCTTTCCTCGAGGTGGACTTACTAAGAATTTTCTCCAAGGGCGTGTGTGAGCTTGAGATTTTAGGGTGCCATTTGGGGTCAGTCAAAATGCCATTCAAGCGTAAGTATTCAAAGACATTCAGTAAATTGGCTGCCAGGACCACAGACAGAGCCTCAAATTCGATGAAGAGATTCCCTCTGAACAATTGGTCTACTCTCTCTAAACCCTTGTCTGACAACAACTGCGTGTTTCGAAAGCCCTTGTTTACCATATCAATGGGTCGCCCCATATCGAGCTGAGAGGCGATGGCCAAGAGGAGAGGAGGGAATTCCCTTTGTCCTTAATATTCCCTTGTTCCCTTCCCGCCTTCAAGTGCTTTGAAGCACTTCACTGGTTTATAAACACTGTATAAATAAACAATTACCTCCTTTAGGGGTTCCCTTGCCCTAACCTCGTACACTTCTGGTCTCGCTCAGTCACGCTCGGACCATTTCCTGATGTCGAAGACTTTTGAATATGTGTGGCTTTTTCTACAGTCCTCCGCAGGACCACTGTCGACTTTCCTGCTTTCAACTCACACTCTTATGTCATTTTCCCCATTGCTTCCTGGTCTGGGTAGTTCACTGTCTTATGCATCAGAGTTCAACGTTCACTTTTTTACTTTCCCCTTCACTCTGGTTAATTTTGATCACCTCACTTTAACAGTTCATTCACTTTATCGTTACAAACTTTTCACCTTTCACAGAGACTTTCGAGTGGGCTACTTCCTTTTGCTGGACCACTCTGTTACTCAGTATCTCTGACTTTACAGCTATAATTATTTCAAAGTTCATTTGCAGGTCTGCCTTTCTTAGCGTCTCACCCACACGTGTGCAGCCTTCAATTGTGCGATATAATGTTGCCACTTCAATCTTTCTTTAGCACACACCAGTCTCTCATGTCGCTTGCCAGCTCACTGGTTGTGTTAGTTTCTTTCTTATCTTTAACTGACTTCCATTTTACGTGTTGACGTTAGTACCACAGGCATGGTCTCGCCTCCCAAACTCTCCCGTTCACCCAAGAGGGTCGCTGGCGTCCTTGAAACATAATGCAGCCTTCTTGTTTGGAATTTGGCCTTCCCCATGTGTCTTTTGCGGCCTTTTGGTGGCAACAACCTCCTGCAGGGAACTCCTGGGTTCTCCACCCATGGCTCTCATCCCTCGGTCCGTTGCTGTGCTCCAGTAGGTTCACCTTTGCCCCGGAAGATCTGCTCTTACTTGTGTTCCACCTTGCTCAGAGTGTGTCTCTATGTTCCGCTTTTTATCCGTGTGAGGAGAGCTAATTGGCATCAGATGTATGCACTTAGAGTCATTTGCCTGACTTTGCTGATCCAATTAGCGTGACCTGTTCAATGCGATGTGTAAGAGTTGGTACCATCTTCCTCGGCCCAATGTTTGTGTAAAAAGAGGGGGGTTTGGGACATCAGAGAATCCTTTGTAATAGGAGGGATCATGTGTTCGGGAAAAGGAGGAATACCATGTCTCACCATCCGCTGCCTCACCTTCACTCCCCGAAGACCCCTCACCCAGGTGATCCTTCCGCACTGGTCCAACCCCAGGAATTGGATCCAAAAGCGATGGCCGTGTCCTGGCCACCTGGATGACAAGTCCCAGAGGATTAGCGGGTGAGACACCCTTTGGTTTCTCACAGTTCTGAGAAAGTTTGCTTTCCCTTTTAATATGAGGAGAATCTTGGCGTGGGCAATGCTTGCTTTTCTCTTCATTTGTAGAAAAAGTGTGCACGCGTGAACGTTAAGGATAGAGTTAAGTCTTCCTTTTGAATTCACAATTAGGCACACGCAACCACTTCTTGGTGTAGTTTTCAAAGATGACTTCAACAATGATCTTATCAATGTTCGGTATTCAACAATGACCATCACAACATTCACTCTTCTTAATAAGTGACATGCGGCAACTTCTTGATAAGGTTCACAGTCTTTAAGAGATAAACAATGGGTTTTAGCAGCGTTTGCTCTTCACGCAAGTTTAAAGGAATTATCAAATGCACGCAAGTGCTACTTCTTCAGCATGGGGTCTGGTATGAATTCACATGCTCATGAATATTCCCCTTTGTCAGGCCGGGAATCCTTGGTGTAAGAAAAAACAGTTTCACTTACAAACGGTCTTTTTCCTATAAACCAATCACTGTGCTCTGGGTCATACTGGCACCAGCCAATGACTGTCCTCTCCCTAACCCCCTCCTTTGGCAACCATCTTCAGATTTTTACCGCATGTTCAAGTATTGGGAGTGTTCGTGTTTTGCTCCGAGTGCTTTTCTACTTTTTCACGCTTTATTCATTAAAAGGTTCCTATTTTTGTCAAATAGAGCCTGTGTGCTCTTTTGCTCCTTTGACCATCAAGCAGTGATCCGTTTTTCAGCGTCTTTCAGCAACCCTCAGGGGCAAGAACCGTTGAGAATTTCATTGAAGATTCCAGAAGGCCATCGGGCCTATTCCGCATGCTGGACCATGTTGGAGGAGAAGGACGACGGAGGTTCTCTCTTCAAGCTCTGCTCCAGCTGCGGATTGAGGAACTTGTTTGTGTAGGACAAACACTCCCAGTGCCTCTACTGTCTCCATCCGGACCACAAGGAAGCGGATTGCGAAATTTGCCTGGGTTTCTCCAAACACCGTCAAGGATCAACACTGTAGGTTGGCATTGTGGCTCAATGCCAAGTCCTCTACCCTGTGTGGCAAGCAGGGGCATGTCTCACCCAGGACAGGCCGGTCCGAGGATCGGGCTTCCAAGTCCTTTGAGGGCGTTCCACCCATGGGGGCCCAAGACAAGGCCAAGCACTACTAGTCAGTTTCCGTCAGGGTCGCCGGGCAAGCAGGTCCCGCGACTAGCAGGGCCTGCTCATCTTCACCGTCTGCCTCTATCTCAAGTCCTCTCTCCAGCTCCTCCTCGAAGAGAAAATCGGCTAACCCCGGGAAACTGCGTGAGAAGCCGGAGAAGGCCAAGGCAAAGGGTAAGGTGTCCGACCTACCCCTGAAGGCGCAAGTAGTCCTGGCGAAGTCATCCACGACGATCGAGCTGGTGGCAGCCGCCCTCTTGAAGGCTAAAGGGGCTGACCCGGTCCAGGGGACCCCTGCAGTGCCCAGAGTGGCCCTTCCTTCCAGGCGGGAGGCTTTGGCCAACCCGGTGGAGAAAACGCCGGCTGAGAGGATGCCGTCTCTTAGCCGGAGACCGACCCCTCAGGATGCAAAAAAAGGGGGGGAGGCGTGGAGGCCTCTACCGTGCTCCAGGGTACGGATATTTCTTCTTCGGACAAAGAGGACATGGTGTACATTCACATGGTCCCGGAGGATGTGGGGAACGATGACGGAAACACTGAGGAGGGTGACGACAGCGGAAACGCTGAGGGGGACACATGAGTCCTGGACCCAGCAAACCTACCCACCACCCCCTCCGACACCTCCCAGGGACGTATCACTGTACATCCTTTCCTCTCTCCACATGCTGGTATCGGAGATCCAGAAGAGGAAACGGCACCCTACGCCACCTCATCATCCGGCGCACATGCCCTCCCGTCCTGGGCACACAGGGACAGACAGTGCGACGATGGACACGAATGACCTCAGCGGCAGCGTTTCCCTGCCACCGAGAACTTCTCGTCCGGACAAAGTGGGTTTGTTCCACTCCATTGTCACCCGCGCATTTGAGCTCTTCCTGCTGACACCAGAAGAGACCAAGAAGGAAGGTTTCCTTTACTAGTGCTGGGAGGCTAAGAGGAAGACCATTCTGGCGGTGCCTCTCCTGCACAACTTTTGGGATGAGGGCCTGGCAGTGATGAGGAATCCCGCCTGAGCCCCAGCGAAAAGAGACCAGCTGCCAAAGAAGTACCGGAGGCCGGAGTATGCAACCAAGTGCCTGTGGTTGTAGCCCTCCCCGGACTCTGTGGTCTCGGCGGCTGCGAGGAACAAGTCCTCACATCCATCATCATCGGCCTCCGTTCCCTTGGACAGCGAGGGGAATAAGTTGGACGCCAGCGGTAGAAAGGAGATATACTCAAGGCAGCGAAAGCTCTTGCGATCCTGGCCAGATGCGACAGGGAGCTGTGGTATAAGATGGTCCGCTGCTGAATTTCTCCCCGACGACAAACTGGTCGAGGCGCTTGAAATCCTCCAGGAGGGCGAGGTGGCATCAGACCAGGTGAACACCGTGGCCCTGGACGTCACAGACACAGGGTTCCGACAGATGTGGAACGTATCTACCTCCGTCGTTGTGGCTGGTTGAAAGACACCAACTTTCGCCAGGAAGTTCAGACGAGGGTCCATGACATGCCTTTCGACTGAGACAGTCTCTTTGGGAAGGCCGTTGATGAGTCGTTGCAAGCCGTCAAGACCGACACAGAGACGGCCCGGGCCTAGGCACACTTCAGCAGCATCATCCTTACTTTTGTACTTCAGGAGGAAAATCCGGCAGACCGTCAAAGGGTTTCGGTGGGGGGATCATCCTCGTACCGCCTGCCCTCCTGTTCTACGACCTAGGATGCCTACAGGGGTCGTTCCAAAGCTTTCAGAGGTGGCTGCCGTTGTCACTTCCAAGGCGGCACGCAGGCCCCGAAACAGGATTGAACCAGCCAGGACGTCGGGCCCACTCCCATGCATCCCGGTGCAAGGCCGGCTGGCGGGCTTAGTCAGCGAGTGGGAAAAGATCTCCACTGACCGATGGGTGCTGGACACTCTCGCCCACGGACACACTCTAGAATATCAGCAGAAGTGTCCGCGGATACCACCGGTGGCCGGCAGGAGCAGCACATCCCTCAGCTCCTGCAGGAAGTACGGGCCATGCTAAGAAAGGGGGTGATAGAGCTGGTCCCAAAGCAACTACGGTGCCCCAGGAGTCTACTCCAGATACTTCTTTGTAAAAAAGAAGACCGGAAACTGGAGGCCCATTCTCAGCCTGCGGCGTCTAAACAAGTACCTCAAGTCCCAGAAATTCAGGATGGTCACGTTGCAGCACGTGCTCGGCCAACTGGAGGAAGTGGACTTCCTGGCGTCGCTGGATCTAGACGACACTTACTTCCATGTCCCCATTCACGAGAAGCCTTGGAAGTTCCTGCCCTTCATCGTACAAGGAAAGCACTACCAATTCAAAGCCCTTCACTTCAGACTGAAGTCGGCACCCAGGGTGTTTACGAAGTGCCTGCCACCAGTGGTGGCCCATCCGCATCTGCAAGTGATACATGTGAACCCGTACCTCGACGACTGGCTCATCCGGGCCAAGTCAAGGGAAGTCGTTGTCGAACACACGGACAGGACTGTCTGGCTGCTGATGGATCTGGGGTTTTCAGTGAACTTTCCAAAGTCCTGCTTGATTCCATCGCAGAACGTGCTGTTACTGGGGTCCAGGCTCAACACGGTCTCCTGCCTGGTGGCCCCCTCAGAAGAGAGAATAGCGGCCATACTGGGCACGGTGCAATGGCTGTTGGCACTGGAGATCGCCACGGTGCGGATCATCAAGTCGCTGCTCGGCATGATGTCGTCGTGTGTTTACCTGATCAGACTCTGCAGGTTACGGATGCAACCCCTTCAGGAATTCCTGGATGCTCGGTGGGTCCATGGGTCCAGAAGCTTCGCAGACAGGATTATTCTCGACAAGGAGTTCGGTTGAGCGATAAGATGGTGGGGCGTGTGCTCCAACATCTCCGGGGGCACAGTTTTCCAGGGCCCCCACATACCAGGAGACGGGCACCACGGACGCTTCCCTGGAGGGCTGTGTAGCCCACACCGGATGTCTACATGCCAGAGGCCTGTGGCTACCGGAGGAGAGGGATCTCCACATCAATGTCCTGGAACTGCAAGGTGTGTTCTGAGCCCTCAAGTCGTTCCTTCCGTCCCTCAAGGGCAACATCATGACGATCTTCACGTACAATAACACCACAATGTTCTACATCAGGAAGCAGGGGGCACCAGATCCCCAGTGCTCTCCAGAGAGGTGCAGGACTTGTGGCACTGGGCCGTCGCCCAAGGGATGTTTCTCATTCCTTTTCACCTGGCGGGAGTCCAGAACACCATTGCCGACTCCCTCAGCAGGAAGCTGCGCTCTTGCCATGAGTGGGAGCTTTGACAGGATCAAATGGAAAGCCTCTTCCTCAGGTGGGGCAGACCCCAGATCGATCTGTTAGCGACAGCGATGAACTCCAAATGCCAGAGATTCGCCAGCAGTTTCCACCAGCTGAGCAGCATGGGGAACATGTATTACTTCCCGCGGGACAGCCTGTTCCTCTATGCGTTCCCGCCGTTGCCTCTCCTGCTGCGAGTCATCAATAAACTCAAACGGTGCCGATGCAGGATGACCTTCGTCGCCCCGGCGTGGCCGAGTCAGATTTGGTACACGGACCCTCTCAGCCTGTCTACATCACCGCCAGTTAAGCTACATCACGACCCAGGATCTCTGAACCTGAGGGCCTGGCTCCTGCAGCCTTATAGTTCGGTACGTACGAGCTACCAGCGGACTGCATGGAGGTCCTTGCCAGGGCCAAAGTGTTGTCGACTCTTAGGTGTTACCGGCACAAGTGGAAACGGTTCGCAATGTGGGGCCGAATGCAGAAGATCAACCCTCTGTGGGTCACGGTCCTGCATTTCCTTCCGTACTTGTTGTGCTTGGCCAAGGCGGGGCTGGCACACGCCTCCCTCAAAGTGCATCTGGCAGCTATCTCCCGCTACACCAAGTTTAAAAAACGTATGCGTTCGGACCCCATGAAGGAGTACTTTCGATGCTTGTTTAGGGAGATATGCCCGCCTGCACCGTCGGTTCCAGCTGCGGTTCCTGTGGTTCCGCCGGCGCTGCCTTTGCTTACTGGGCCTCCCCCAACTCTTCCACCCCTGCCTCCATTGTCCCCAGTGGACAAGGCCATTGTGGTGCCCGATGCGACTCAGCCTGATCCGGACCTGTCGGACAATGCACAGAGTGATCAGGACAGCGAAGATCAGCCCCGCTCTATTAGAGCCTTTCACGACCGGGTGCTGGACATGATGTGTCGGTTGGATTTTCCAGTACCCGAGGCACCCATTCCGCAGGAGGGCATGCTTCGGAGCATACCGGCTTGTTCTTGCAGAATGACGTTATAGCCGAGGTCCATAGAGTCTGGGAGAAACCACACTCTGGACTGTTTGTCAACAAGAAAATTGATGCGCGCTATAGGCTCCATTCTTTGGAAGAGGTGGCCTTAGCGTCATGTCCGCCCCCCTCATCCACGGTAGTGTCTGTGGCCACTTTGCAATCCAGGCCTGTAGCATCCTCTTCTACGGCGGCTACACAGGTTCTGGGCAAAGAGAATAAGCTTCTTGACTCCCTTGGGAGGAAGATTTTCGCGAATTCAGCCCTGTGACTGCGTCAAGCCAATGGAGAACTGGTGTTAGCGGGGGCGAATTTGAAAATGTGGAAAGGTCTGTCGGAGTTTGAGGAGTTTATTCCTGCTGAAAAGCTTGAGGGTTTCAGGGTGGGATTATTGGATGCCAGGGTCCTGGCACAGGATCTGCTGGAGGCGGCAGCACATCATGTCGACACTTCGGCCCTGGGCCTTATGCTCGGCATGGATACCTCTCGTCAGGCTTGGCTTCACGCCACCAAATTCTGTAAGGAGGTGCAGGATAAGGTTTTGGACCTGCCCTTTGACGGCAAGGAGCTCTTTCATTCTAAAACAGACGTGGAGCTGACCAAAACGAAGGACAGCACTCAGACTGCCAAGTCCTTGTCTGTCCTGGTAAAACCACCTTTTAGGACAGAGAGATTGTTGTTGCAGCCTCCGCCTTCCTCTGGTTTCAGGGGTTTTCTAGATCGAAAATCCCGCAGGGTTGACACCCCTTTGGGAAATTCCCGCCGAAGGCAGCAACAGAGTTGGTTTTTCTCCCGCTTCTCAGCCTCCTCCTCAGGTTCAGGTGATGCCGCCACCGGGAAACCAGCTAAATGAGGGTTTTCTGCGCTCGCACGAGGCCCCGGTGCTAGGACGCATTGCGTCTCATTGGGATTAGTGGCAGACCATCACCGAGGACCGGTGGGTCTTGTCAGTCGCTCAGGCGGGCTTCCGCTTACGCCTTCCCCCTACCCCACCCATCAATCCTCCCTTCCAGCAGTCTGGGTCGCCCTCCCTCAGAGCCGAGATTTAGAAATTGCTGGATCTCAGAGCGGTGGAACCCGAGGGGAGGGCTTCTACTCCCAGCTGTTTGCGGTGCCCAAATCCAACCCTGCGCACCATCCTCGACCTTTCCCAGTGCAATCTTTTTCTACCCCAAGAGAAATTCAAGATGATCACGCCTGGTCAGATAAAGTCCTCTTTACAGAAGGGCGATTGGCTCAGCGTGGTGGACCTTCTGGATGCGTATATGCATATCCTGATCTGGAATCCACACCGGAGATATTTACGGTTTTCTCTGGCGGAGGAGCACTTCCAGTTCCTAGTGCTCCCTTTTGGCCTCAGCTCGGCACTGTGTCTCTTTACGAATATGATGTTGGTTATCACAGCTTATCTTCGGCTCCAGGGTATCCATGTGTATACGTATTTGGATGATTGGCTGTTGAGCAGTCCTTGCCCGCTGAAAGCCTCGAACAATCTTCAGTCTCTCCTCCAGCTCCTGTTCCACCTTGGGCTGTCGGGTAACTGGTGGAAATCTTCCATGACGGTCTCTCAGGACTTGACTTTCCTTTAGACTTCAGTTTGCTTCTCACTATTCGCGAGTGAATAGGAACCTGGATATTGTTGCCGACAGTGCTCCCTCAAGTAATTAGAAAGCCAGGTTTCACTCACCGTCTTCTGAAATCCTTGTTCTGCGGGTCGTACCATTTCCACAACAACTTCTACTGCTTCTGGCTTTACGGATACCCACACCCTTCCTCTCTGAAGGTGTCTCCAGTCCGGCCAAATGTTTAAGGACCCCCATCGCTTCTGTGACCCACGGCTTGACAACACCTCCCCACCTTGGTCTCTGACACGTTCAGTGCATGACAGCCACAGCTCACATGGGGAAGACAGCTCTCCTGCCCATCTTCTGCTGCGCACCCTCTGCACTTCAGACTTTGGGGGAACAGGACCCCCTCTGAACAAGCAGGTGAAATCTGCTGTATCCACATTCCGGCATCCCTTTGATTCTCCCACTTCTGATTGGTTTGCCAGCCTTGTGCCTTCTTCCTTCTGCTACTACTGCTCCAGCTCACACTCCAGTTACAGCTCCAGCTTCTTCTAATTGCCTGCACCTGAGGGGCCTTTTATGCCTCCCAGTTTCCTTCAGGTGTGGGCAGTTATGCTTAATTGCCTGACTACTGATACTCTATGCCTCTTCAGCCCTCTTCACTGTCCCAGTAATTCTAGGATTATGGTACTTGTAGTACCCTTCAATAAAGTTAGTTTTTTCAACTATTGAGCTATTGATGATGGTAGATTTATTCCTCTTAAATTGAGCACAAGATGGACTTTTAGGATTGGGTGTTACAGAGGAGTACATTGTATTTAAGGGTTTTTCTTCTAGATCCTTTTATGTTATACCTTAGGGAGCAAGGAGGATAGTTATTCTTAAAAGGACTTTCTATTGACAAGGCTTGCTCAGCTGTAACAGAGTTTTTACACAGGGTCACAGATCTTGTATATAGGTCACAGACATTATACTGGCAATATGCCATTACCAGTTTTGGCAAATCAGAAAGGCACCTTCCTTCAGCAGACAAATACAGAGTCTCATCCCACAGGAGCTCCTCACCACCCCGGTCCCTGTCTACTCCCAGGTGATTCTCCTGCAGTACACCACCCCCATGGTCAGGATCAGTAATCGTCTGCCTTTCCCTGGGCACCTGGGAGGCGACTTTAGGCAGGGTTTTAGTGAGGAATCCGTAGGAGTCTTCACAATGTTTTAGTGTTCAGTCTATTCCTATTGAGTTAGCCTAAACCTATTCAAGATTGGGCTTGAGATGTAAACACCCTTTTCCTGTCACATTGCATGTGGTCTGCCTGCGCAATTCAGCATAAGGGACTTCAGGGGTTTTAACACTTTGCAATGTGTCAACACTCATGCTATGTGTGTTACTCCACACTGGCATGAGCCAAGTATTCTATTTAACTGTGCTTAATTTTACAAAAATAATTCTGCATTTAAGTTTCACCAAAATGCTTTCTGTTTTAAATTGTTCCTCCCTGTACATAAATGCATTGGATTTTAGGGAAATTACATCTCACTGTGAATTGTGACGAATCAAGGGTATTCGTCCCTTCTCTAAAAGGAAAAAGCATCCTCTTTGAGTCTGGTCAGGCGAGCCCGCTCCCTGAGACCCTCTCTAGGGATATGGGCAAGTGGGACCTCAATGGGCGTGATTCCCCTTAGGGGAAAAGCACTCCCATTCTGATGAGGAATTCCTTAGACCCAATACCATATCTGTATATATGGGAGTGCCTGCGATGAAGATCAATCAGTCATCCTTATGTTTGACTTCAGGCAATTTGGGAAGAAAACCACCATACCAAGAAAGACGACACGTCTTTTTAAAAAGAGACGTGTGTATAACTGGGACCAGTAGCTCTTATGAGGAGATAGAGTGTGGTTCGCAATGGAAGCGCCCTGAAGTGATTACGCTTTGGAGATGCAGAGCAGAATGGAGTCCCAGGAGTTTACCATGAAAGTTCTACGGACAATTTGGGGTTCATTTGCGGTTTCAAATCCATTTCAAATGTGGCTTCTCGTTTTGGGGACCCATTTTAGACTCTCACTCTCGAACTGCTGCATCATCTCATCTCTCTCTGAAAGGGCTTCTGTTCCTTTCTCCAGCCTGCCTTGAATCCAACCATTCAGATGGTGTCAAATCTCCAGCCATCTCCCAGTTGTTTCCGAGAATATCCTTCAGTATTAATCTCCCATTATTAATCCCTCAATTCTGTGTGCATGCTATTTTATATCTTTGACTCCGCCCCTGATCTTGTACCTGTGGAGTGGCTTCCACTAGTCCCATGACTGCAAAGGTGGGAGGGAATTTTCACTCTTCATGGTATGGAGATGCATTTCATTTGTCAAATAGTTCTGGATGTGAAAGTGTGAGTTTAACGAAATTTTGATCATTATAATATGTAGATCAGAATACACAGTTGAGGATGTGGAACGTTGTTGTGCATTAAATATTACTTGAGATCATTATTTTTCCTATTTAGCTCTACTTTGTTCCATTATACCCTTGGCGAATTTTAAATGGGGTGAAAGCTATACTTTCTATCTATGATTTGTAATTGGTATAATGTTTCTAAAAGCTTCTCTCACAGAGAATGATAGTTTAATTATTACATTTTGTATTTTAAATGCCATCCATTAGCTTTCTATTCAGTTTTGAAAGTACAGAAATGCCGAATTTGACCTGCAGATTGCACTGGTGGTGCATGGGAAATGGGCTATTTTCCATGTTACCGACATAGGAAACTAAAATATGCTTTTCTCTTCTAGTAAACATGGTTCTATGACAATGTGACCTGGAAAAACCAGTTTGAACAAACCTTGCTGGACATGTGACTTTTACTTGACGTAAACAAAGCCATACCTCGTGATCTTTGCTAAATAGATTTTATGAGAGGTATGAAATTAGCCAGCCATCTGGCAGTGTCCACATGCTTAATGTGTGAACCAGTTTCAGCACGATAGATCAGAGTTTGTGTGGCCTCATGATTCGTATTGTGAGTTCCTAACTGGTGTTGGGGTTTAGGAAGGTGAATTTTCAGTCGGTTAAAGTTACTTCCAGTAATATGTTCGGGCAAATCTCATTTTGAATTAAATAAATCACATAATTATTCAAAGTGAAGAGAAAACAGGGAGAAGGGCCTTGGTACTAGGAATGAGACTTCGGCTCTACATTACATTTTACTGTATTTTGGTTAACAAAATAAATAGCAGTACAGTAATTGAAAACAAATTATGTTCTGATAATACACAACTGCAATTTAATTTCTCTGTGCTTTGGACCCAGGACATCATTGTGGTGAAATCCCAGACTTTTTTTATTTATAACGCCAATGCACAGTCTGAGGCCTGTTGAATTCTTTATTTTTCTTATGGGGTTGTAGGGAGCACCGCTCGGATGAAAAGATCATGATGCATGCCACAGAAATGGCATCACTCGCCTCGGCTCCCGCCGCAGCAGGGGAAGCGGCACATGCCGCAGGTCTGGCGACACACCCTGCAGGACAGGCAGCATATGCCACAGGAGAGCCAGCACCAGCCTCCGCAACCGCCACCGCAGGAGACGCAGCAAACGCCATTACAAAGAAGCTGCAATCAAATGGGTTTGGTCTAGAGGGGGTGTAACAAGTGCAAAATGACCAGTTGGGTAGCAGAGGCAGTCAGAGTGTGTCCTGCAAATATTGTGTGAAAGAGGAAAGACCACATGAGTCCTTTGCTGTAGTCCTGCCTTTCACTGTCATCTAGTTTCTTTGCAAAGAGGAATGGTGTAGTTAGATTCTTGGAGAACAGACGCTTGGCCATTGTTGATTCTGGAGTCTCTCTAGAAGAGCTAGAGGAGGGGGCGGGAGGTAGAGCACCACTACTTTACAGAGTAAGTACTCAGATTGAAATAGGTATTTGATGAGCACGAGCCAAAAGTATCCCACTATATGTAGGAACAACTTCTGGAGCAGGAAAGAGCGTGTGCATAGCGTGCTACTAATCTAACTTTCACATGAAAGCAAACTATACTTTTGTGTCCATTATATATGACTCATTATTATACAAATGTCTTTAGTTGTGTCCTGCTGCTCATTTATTCAGATTCTGAAACATAGAATTATTGTCACATGTGTATTTGTATGGCAGCAGATTTTCTGGAGCGCCAAACTGTTGGTATTTGTTGGCCTCAGCCTAACTCTGTTTTTTTTATCCCAGAAGCAGGAGCCAACCATCTTCCAACAATTTTTGTCTGTGAAGTATGCTTCAAAATAGCAAATAGCAGGATGTTTCTGAAAGTAAAGGTTTGTTCTATGTAGAAATCAGAGGACAGATGCATGGCGGTTAAGGTGGAGGATTGTGTGACAGATGAGATCAGTATCAGTCTTTAAAACTGAAACCAGATTGTATGAGTCAAAAGTGTGCAGTGTGTGGCCGAGCTATCCGTGCACTTTAGGTAGCCACTCCCTCTCTGGGCTTCTGCACGGTCACAGGGTGTGCTGGAGACGAACATCTCCCTCAGCACCAAGACTGCAGTTTGTGGGAGTTACTGTTTTGACGGTGGCTCAGAGGGTCAGCAGTGGTAGAACCTGACACCCCACTACACACATTACAGAGGCAAAGATGGCATTGGTGCCACTGCCGATAAATGTGCCAGCCTGACGTTGGTAGATTGTATGATGCAGAGGTGTATAAGGTCCTAGAGAGGAGGGTAAGATCTAAAAATCAAAACGGAACAAAAAATTCAGTCAACTAAATGGCTGAACAGCGAAAAGCAAGGTGAAGGGAGTATTATTGTGACCCTGTCAGCTCCTGGAGAATAAGAGCCCATTTTTATGCACGCAGTGAAGAACAGACTTTCATTGCAGATGTGAGCTATGAGATGCAACAAAGAGGAGTCTCCGGGAAGTAAAGATCTTGCACATTGGGGAATCCAGGGCCACTTGTTGAATCCAGGGAAGCTTGTTTTTTTCAGGGGGACAAGTGTCTTCTCACAGGAAGACAGTCCAGGTGTGTGCGTAGCTCAAAGTTTACAGTTTGCATTGCATTGTAAGGTTTGTAAACTTGCCTGACAAGGCATGGTATGTGGGTGCTGCACTGAAAGATAGTTTAAGAATGTCTTCTCTGAGTGTCTGATTATAGTTATAACCCAGTTCCTTACCACTTTGCTCACCCACCCAATTGCCCCTCCACGGCTAGTCATGGGGGCCTGTGGTGCATATCAAGTTGTGCAGATATATGGCAGCAATTGCTTTCAGGTCTCTGCGCCCACAGAGTGACTCAGCATTCCGTGCGGAGCATTTCTCCTTGCCGCACGCTACCCGCGAGCGTCTGAGCCACAGAGGACGCCATCTCCTGGCGGAGCGAGCATACTTTCATACTCCAGAGACCGAAGCCCCAATTAAGAGGAGCCCAGTGGGACCCCCACAGATGAGATTGGGTCCCCATCAGAGTGCCTGTGGCCATTTACTCCCATAGCACTCAACGAACATCCTATCCATAAAGTACCCCGTCCTGAAGAAGGCTGTGTCAAATATGAGGCACATCAAGCCCACATAGATGGCTGAAACACCTCGGTGTAGACGCACCTTTTATGATGTCGGTCTACAGAAACCGTGCAGAGTATGGGTACTTTTTGCTAGTAATATATATAACTATATTGACCATTTATATTGTGCATCCCATAGACTGAATTTTCTCAAACACAATCATGGCAGCCTCAGTTGTGAGCATTGACCTCTCATCAAACATGAGTGAAATAAATTATACTACAGTGTAGGGATGGGGTAGGAAGGTACCGAGTGGGTGAAAGACTCCTCCCCACAATATTACTCAAGTTGGCCTCCTGCACAGAAGCTATTGCATAACTTGAAATTAATTCCAGGGCAACTAACCCCGACAGTTCTGTTGACATAAACTATACTTAAAAATCTCAATTTATGAAAAATTGCTAATGGTCTTTCTGCTTACATAGACCTGCATGTTGCAGTAGTATGCATCTGCGCTTTGGGTCACTTGGTCACATCAGTAACTGGATAGTCAATACTGATTAGAACTGAAAATTAGGTGAGATTTTTTTCTGCTGCGAAATAGGGTCGGTGATTGTCTTGGGACGCATTTTCAAAGGGGGGGGGGGCTGCTGCTTTGAAGTCTTGTCCTTTCTCTCTGGGATTGGCAGCAAGCATTTCTTGCAAGGCAGCAGATCAACATCATAAGGAAGCAGGCGGCTTTGAAATTGGCGGGCCTTTCTTCTGAGTTGGATCCCCAAGGTGGACGCATTTAGCGGAAGGGAAGGAAGCTGATGTTTTGCCTTCGCTTTCATGCTGCTTTCTGGCTTAAAAAGAAATTGGAAGTTTTATCACGTTCTCATGTTCCTTCCTTTGTTCCAGCTGACTTGCAAAAATTAAAACAAGTATTGGGAATGCCAGCAGTTTGGGCTTGTGTGTAGGCATAGAAAAAAGTGGCATTAACTGGCCAATACGCCTTTAACATAACATAACATTGATGGTAGCAAGTGCAACATAGTGCGAGTACCGGCACATCTAATAGCAGTGCCTGGAAATTGCCTAATACTTACGTACAAACCAAATATGTTGGATTTGTTCAATGCTGTTTTTAACAGGACTACAGTGAAGGACACGCATAGTGATTATAGATCGAGTGGCTGAAGGCAGACCTAGTTAAGACATTGTATTACACCAGTAGCAGGTTTACACCTCCATTTAAGTCATTAACTCTCAGAAGACTGCACTCACAGTGCCTGTCGGTGTTTTTTTCAATGGTAAGGTGTGTTTAAAGCAAACTAAAAGAGTTCCCAAGAGGAGGTGTTTTGAGAGAGGGGGGCATGAGCTGGGTGGGAATTGCTATAGGGATTAGTATGGCCCTGGGTAGTCAATGGGTGGACAAATAACCAAACACCACCTACAAGCTGTGTGTCCCATACCTTATGCCATTTCTCCCTATCTGTGCTCTAATGCAATAGTTTCGGCTTCTAGGTGTTGCAAGCAAAACCTAATAGCCCAAACTAATGAGGTGTATGCTTGAAACTTGTCTTTGCTGTGCCAATGTATGTCTGTAGGACAGGTGTTTAAGAGTTTAGGCGTGTGCAGTCCTGAGACTTTCCCGAAAGAAAACTACTGATTATATGTGTTGGCCTGATTACGTTCCGGTAATCTTCATTATTCCGAGTCCAAGTCTTCCTCGTCAAAGTCCTTGAAATCTCACCCTCCCCAGACTCAGTTTAGTTCTAAACAGTTTCAGAATCAAACAGGAAACCTCAATTGGTAACAGGTTCTTTTATAGGCAGCTAGCCCTCTGGAAGAAAAAAAGTTAGGAAAGAGAAAAACATTTGAAAGGTTTGGTGGGCACCTGTCTCCCAAAAGCGGATTCTCCTATTAGAGCAATCAATGTGACGTTAGACATTGAGTGGTGGGTTTCTTACTGTATTAGGAGCGAGACATACACAAGTCAAAGGGGACAGCACATATCTTCCCATTCGCTGTTTATTTCACTCTATATACTACTTCTTTTGTAGGGTGACCAGACTTCCCAGTTGTGCCCGGTCTATCCTGGAATTGGGCCCTCTGGACCCCTTCCCGATTGTTTTTTTTATTTTTTTTTAATTTAAGGTAAGGTAGGGTGACAACTTAATCTGCCAACAATTATAAACTACATAAACTTCATAACACCAGACTTTGTCCTTCTCAGGATGGTCTCAAGCCGCCAACCTTCCAGGTTCCAGCCACATGCATTAACTGCTTGTCCCACTGGCTGAGAAATGAGTAAATAACAAAACATCTAATAGCAACCCGAGCATCAGCTCCTTTGTTATTAATGTGCTTAACTCCACAGACAAAATCGCACAATGAATATGCAAGAGCAGTGCTGGAAATACTGTGGGATGGGGGTGAGGTGGGTCGGATTAAGTTGGGTGGGGTTTGGTATGGGGCACTGAGGGGGCCATGAGGTGTGAGGGTAACGTCCTAATTTTATTTTATGTTATGTTGTTGCCGGTCCCAGTTGTTTGGTTCCCTTCACTTCTTGCTGAGACAGTAGTTGTGAAATTGCCTGTCCTTTTTTTTTTTTTTTTTAATGGGGTGAAACCCTATTTTTCCTCGTTTTGGAAATGCCACAATTAAGCACCCACATTGTTTCAGAGTGCAGTATAACCACACACCGCAACAACAAAAGGAAGAAAAAGCTGCTTCGTCTGAGGAAACATGACATTCAGTTTGTTAGGTTAAATGTTCTAACAACGCGCAACGCACACTGCCATTGGTCGTTTTTGGGCACCAAGAGCAACAACACAATAGTTACAGCTGTAGGCCTAAGGTGGGAAAGGGAGTGTGTTTAGGAGTTGCATGCAAAGCTCCCTGTCCTCTATGCTCTGGAGATGGAAAGGTAGAGTATTGCTAGGGGCCATCGCTGAGAAGGTTTCCCTTTGATGTGTTGCCTCTTAACGTTTAGGATTTTAACTCGATCGATCTTAGCTACTCCCAGTGCTCTTTTGTGGAATACCACATACCATTTTCTCTGCGGCCCATTGCCATGGATTGCCCTAGTGGGTCCGTTTATTTGATGTTCACAAGAAATGACGTTCCATGCAAAGGTGCAGCACAGTCCCATTTACACTCAGTCCCTTCCTAAAAGAGAAAAAAGCACGATAAAATAAAGTTGATATTGAAACATGAGGATGAAATGCTTGATGTTGAAAACAAATGTAGAACATTAGTTCAGCAAAGAGAATGTGTGCACATTTTCAGATTTCTTCCCATTTTGGGGGAAGATTCCAAAGCTTGCCCATGATCAATTAAAATGTGGTCAGTATAAAAAGGATCAAGCTGTTCATGAAACCCTTGCTCAGTGGATGGTGGCGTAGATGGTTAGCATGTGCAAGCTATAATCGGTCTATCTATGGGTGTAATCATTATTTTAGTGAGTTTGGAGCAGTGGCCTAATGCCATTGAGCTAATCGGGCTTCACCCTCCCCGCCCGCAGAAATGTGAGTTCCGCACTTCAAGGCTTCCCTCACGTCTCTGCCTAACAAAAATCCATAGCACACTTCAGCCCCCCTTGACTGATGCAAGCCAACATATAACAAAGTAGGTGCTCTTTCCCATCCGAGGGGAGGCAGCTGATGTGCGCACTTGCTCTGTGTTGAGCAGAGAGGGGAGGGAAGCATTGTTGTATGTTGGCTCAATATGTATGTATACAAGGTGTATGTATATGTATTATGTAGATTCGAATCCCGGGTCCGCGCTTAGAAACCTCTTCACTATTAAGCGCGTTATAAAAAAAAAAACTATAATAATAATGTGTGTGTGTGAAGGAGTGCATGAAGAATGGGGGACTGGGTGCGCACGTGAATGAGCGAGTGTACAGTGAATAGGGGTGAGAGTGAATGTACTGTGTAAATGTGTGTGTGCGTGCTTATGTGTAATGCTGGCGGGTAGAGGGCATGCAGGGGTGGGTGGGAGAGATAAGGGCCGTTGGCACCCGGTGCTACGGTCTGGTCCCCTGGTTGGCGCTTTTGCTTAAAAGGGGATGCCTGATCGGATACCTGGTCTTTAGATATACATTATATCTTTAAATCCAATCACTTGGTTATTCTCACTGGCATATTGCACTTACCTGGGCCTCACGCTGGACAACCCTTGGGATTGAATGTAGGGGGTGGAGCCTCCAAGTTTGCCTCTGGCCTAGTTTCTGAAGTGGCCCCTCCATCACCAGTTAGTCCCCCCAGCCCCTGAAATTTAGGTTTCTTTGCGCCCCTGGTTGGGAGTATCTTTTTTAAGAACGCCCCCAAACCCTTTGACATACAGTAAATTAGATGGCATGGATACAAATTCGGCAGGAGGGTATGACGTTTGGTAATCTCGTTTTAGTATCTTATTACTGAAGAACAAGTAGCAGAGAAAATGAGCTAAGAAACTTAATTCCTCGCCTAAGGTTCACCCACCAGAGTTAAGCAGTCATTGCACAGGGCCTATTGTATGTGCATTACGTGAACAGCGTTTCTCTGCAATGACTGCCTGATTATGACTATTAGTAAGCGTCCCCATCGAGTCTTGCCAGACAGATCTCTACACCGGTTTCCTTTGGACAAACACACGAAGTTTGAGGGCCTTACATTGTACGGACCGTGATGCACAATCTTAGACCGACCTTCCTTCAGTCCAGAGTGAATCCCTGCACCCGAGCGGATTCTTAAGATCCAGCAAGCTGCAACTAGCTGTGATCCTGCTATTTAGAAACGCCCAAAAGAGGGGGTCGGTCGGTCGCTCGCTCCTTCTCCTGTCAGTCCCCTCTGTTCAGGAACCTATCACCACAATTCACAAGAGAGAGAGGGGGTACACTAGTCTTCACCCTACACCATCACCCAAATCAACAGCCGATAACAATTAGGTGCCATTGGGCCACATTGCTAGTGATAGTGCACTCAACAAATAACATGAACATAACGTGTTGCATTTGAAGCCTTTCCTTTCTTTTATTGTAGGATGTGATACCTTATCAGCAAAAAGTAGCTCGCAGAGGCACTGTGCAATAGCACTTATTTTTCCCATTTCTAACATTGGCAATCGTTTCGGGCTTAGTTGCTCAGACGGCCCTTTTTTACTTTACTTTTCCTAAACGGAGTAAATCAACTTTGACCCATATCTGTAGCATTGTCTTTGTTGTGATATTAGGTTAAAAGTGCTGTGTGTTTTCCATTTGGCTTTTTCGATTGCAAGTCACCCTGGGCAAGGATGGGGTATTTGCCGGTAATGGACAGAGCTGGACAAATGGCGGTGCTTTAAATGTACAGATGAAGAAACGATGGAGCAGGTAACGTACCCCCGTACACTACACACAAAGGTAGCTTGTCGCAGACCTGCTTAGCTTGAAGTCACGAGCCAAAATCCACTTTCTGGTTACCGCAAATACAACTGACAGCTAGTGAAGAAGCGGCCGGGGTGAATGCAGTGGCAGGTAGATAAAAGATGAGTGGCACACACAGTGCACGTGAAAGCCTCAAGAGCCCACGGTAAAGACAGGGTGAGTTACACAACATATTTTTGGTGTCACAGGGAACCAAGATAGCAAGCTGTCTGAAATGGCTTTACCCTGGTACGCATTGAGTAAATATCCTCTGATACAAGTAGTGTTTGTCATATATTTGTGGCAGGACCAGTTTCCAGGTCCTGTCGGGAGGGATGGGTTCAACCTGACCCCTGCCAACTTGCAAGGAGCCTGGTGACAGCCCCCACCGCCCCCAGCTCCCTTCCCATGCCCTTCTTACCTGAGGGGAATGGGGCCGCAGCTGTAACGGGACACCGGAGAAGAGAGGCTGCACAAGCAGCTAATGGGACGCTGTACGTACATAGCAGCGGCGTGTGTGTCCCATCGGCGGGGAAGAGGACATAGAAAGAGGCAGGCCGTGGGACGGAGCAAGTCCTTGCTGCTGAGTTATGTTATGTTAAAGGACATTTGTACCGCACATTATCACCACCGAAGGGGTGCCCTGGTGGATCTGAAAAGGAAATGGGGGTCGGGTGAGTTAAAGGGACCGAGCAGTAAAAGTGCAAGACAGCAGTGATTTGCTGTTGGCAGCTTCAGTTCGGTTAACACTCTTCGCTGAGCTTGGGTGTGGTTTCGGTTGGTAGTTGTCGTGTTCTATTGTGCAAGGGTATGTGTGATTTGTTTTGTTGTTGCAGTGTAGTGAAGCATGTGTGGTTTGCTGCACTTTAGAGGTGTGGTTGTGTTTGGTTAGAGTTTCAAAGGTGTATGCAGAAGGGTGACATTTTTAGTGGGATGGTTACTGGCATTGCTATCTAGATGTGATGCGTGCTAATTTCCAAATTCTTTCTGGAAGTGGCTCGTGAATATCTCCACAATTATATCTAAATGTGACGCAAGCTAATATTCGCAACTCCACCCAAATGTGGCACCAGACAATATTCACATTCCTGTCTAGATGTGATGCAAGTTAATATTCACAATTCTATCTAAATGTGGCACTGGCTAATATTCACAATAAAGATTTTCCATAATAACTTACTAGAAAGTCTTGATTCTATTAAAGACACGGAGGCGAGCATTATGCTTCTCTTTCTTTATTTAAATATTTAAAGAAAGGCTCAGCAGCAAGATATTTTGTGCACCAAGTGTCGTATGAGTAAACATAGAAAAAGGGGGGTGCACTAAATATATAATATAACAAGTGAACATAATATAACAGTAGTATTTTGGAGTTCTGAAGAACAAACTCCATTTCCCAGAGTTCCCTAGTGTCACCAAAGAAACATCAACATGTGACTTAGTCCTCCAATGGGTGCTCTGATCCCTTCATAAACAGTCCTAAACATGATGCGACTTCCTCTTTCGAAGCTGTGAACTCGGCTGTCCATGATAAGATAGCACTTGTAGTTGTAAGATCTGTTGAACAGCTGATCAAGCGGATTTGTCGGCAGGCGCTGTCGAAGAAGGGAGATAAAAAGTAGAATTACTTCATGTATATAACAACCCTAGTTCCCTTATCGGGGTGGGAGAAAATGTCATTGGTTATTCATTTATTTATTTCTTATAAATGCAATCATTTCTTTTGTGAGTTTTAGTAACTTGTAATAATACATTGTCACAATTAGAAGAAATGTACAGTATTATTTTCTTTTTGGGTGGGATAATGCTCGCCTCCGTGTCTTTAATAGAATCAAGACTTTCTAGTAAGTTATTATGGAAAATCTTTATTCTATGTCAAGACCGGAGGCTCCCATTATGCTTGTTTAAAGCTTACTCACCACAATAGATGCCGGTTGGTCTACTGGTTTCAAGTAGAATTGTTTAAATACTGATTCGCTTGCCCAGTCTGCCATTCTCATGATGTCTTCTAGTCGAACTCCGGCCTGAAAGGCTTTGGAGGCCATAGCTCCTCTCACAGAGTGAGCTCCGAAGTGCTGGGTATCTATCCCGGCTTGAGTTAGAGTCCAGCGCACCCAGCGCGCTAAAGTGGGGGCGGAAACCGGTTTGTGTGGTTTACGCAGAGATATCAGTAGTTGCCCGTTGGGAAAGGCCCTAAGGGAAGCTGTCTTTTCTTCATAAACTTTCAGGCATTTCACCAGACAAAGTTTAGGTTGGTCCTTGAAGGCGGGGTAAGAAATTACTCTAGAGTTACATTTCGTCCTTCTGCGTATGTGAAATACAATGCCGTCAGGAGAAAAAGTTCTGCCCGCTAGGTCAAGGGCTCTGACATCAGAGACTCTCCTGCAGGAGACTAAGCAGAGTAAGGTAGTAAGCTTGCCCGAGAGGGCTGTACGTGATAGTTCCTCATTATGATGCCATGAAAGGAAAAGATTCAATACTTTGTTAACGTCCCAAAATTTGTCATAGAGGGAAAGGGGCGGGACTGTAAGTCTGACTCCTTTTAATAATCTGCAGACGAGATGGTGTTCACCAGCTGGTATTCCTTCAATGAGGTCGTGACCAGCTGAAATCGCTGAACGATATGCGTTCACTGACCTGTAGGCGAGCCCTCTTTCTACTAGAGATGCTAAGAAATTCAAGATTTCCTCTACAGGTGCTGAAATTGGATGTAAGCCTTTTCTTCGGCACCAGGTGCTCCAGGCGCCCCAAGAGTTGGAATATCTCTTAAGGGTGGTAGGAGCCCAGCTTTCCTCGATGAGACTGATCGCCCTGTGTGACATGCCTGGAGTTCTCCATCTTGCCCTGAAATCCTCCATGCTGCCAGGGTCAGCGAACCGTTGAGAAGAAGGGGATGTCTCTGCCCCGCAGGATCTAGAAGAAGATCTGGAAATTGGGGTAGTAGGATTGGAAAATCCGAGGAAAGTTCCAGAAGGACTGGATACCAGGTCTGAGATGTCCAGACCGGTGCTATGAGGACTAAGTCTGAATGTTCCAGACGGGCCTTCGCCAGGGTCCTCGCTATCATGGTGAATGGGGGAAAGGCATAGAGTACCCCTTGGGACCATTGTTGGAGAAAAGCGTCTGTTGCTGTTGCTGCTGGATCCGGTCTCCAGCTGTAAAACATTGGTAGCTGTGTATTGAGTCTGGAGGCGAAAAGATCTATGGACATTGGGCCCCAAATCTCCTGGAGGCGGAGGAAGACTCCTTTGTCGAGCTTCCAGTCGCTGTAGTCTGTGGAGTGGCGGGAGTACCAGTCCGCTACCACATTTGATAGGCCGGGAAGGTATTCTGCTGTAACTGAGATTCGATGTGCCAGACAGAAGTGCCAGAAGTCCTTGGCTAATTCTGCTAGAGGTCTTGATTTGGTGCCACCTAGATGGTTGATGTATCTTACCGCGGAAATGTTGTCCATTTTTAGCAAGATACAGCAACTCGCTCTGCCTCTGGCAAAGGAGTGTACTGCAAAGGAACCTGCCAGAAGTTCTAGGCAGTTGATATGCAGGTCTAGCTCCTGATAAGACCAGGTCCCTCCTGTGGCTATGGAGCCGCATCTCGCTCCCCATCCGGAGCGACTGGCGTCTGACTCGATGATGATATCTGGAGCAGATCCGAAAATGGCTCTGCCGTTCCAGGCCTCCATGTGAATGAGCCACCAGTTGAGTTCTGTCCTCGCTTGAGGAGATAAAGTTAGGAGTTGAGAGTATGAAAGACTGTGTCTTAAGTGTTGGCCTTTCAGTCTTTGCAATTCGCGATAGTGAAGGGGGCCGGGAAATATCGCTTGAATGGAGGAGGATAGTAACCCTATTACTCTTGCCAGTTCTCGAAGAGAGAACAGGTCCTTCTGTAAGATCCTGCGAATCTCCCTTTTGGTAGAATGGATCTTGGCTGATGGGAGTCGGAGCTGACAATTCTGGGTGTCCACGACAAAGCCCAGAAATTCCATGTTCTTGGATGGAAGAAGAACTGACTTTTCCCAATTTATAAGGAAGCCGAGACTGTGTAGCAAGTCTATAGCTAGTTTGGTCTGTTTCTGAACTAGTTCTTGCGACTGTGCCATAAAAATGATGTCGTCTAGATAAATAATAAGACAAACACCTTGCTCTCTTAGATGAGCTACTACAGGCCTTAGGAGCTTGGTGAAAACCCAAGGCGCTGAAGAGAGCCCGAAAGGTAGGCTTGTGAACTCCCAATCTAGATTTTTCCAGGAAAATCTCAGGTAATTCATATGTGCCTGATGAATTGGTATTGTTAAGTAGGCGTCTTTCAGGTCTAGACGCATGAGCCAATCGTTCGGTCTCAGAAGATCTCTGAGCATATGTATACCTTCCATTTTGAAATGGCGGTAAATGATGTATTCGTTGAGAGCTTTGAGGTTTATTACTGGTCGTACTTTTTCTTTCCTGCGAACTAGGAATATGGGACTGAAAAACCCTCCCTGGCTTTGACAGGGGCGAATTGCTCTCTTCAGACAAAGATTGTGTATTTCGCTGTCTAAAGCGATTTGATCTGTCTGAGACATTACTATTGAAGTAGGGCGACATGTCTGGATGGGCTGTTCGAAAAATTCTAGGCGTAGACCCCGAACTGTGTCCCTGACCCAGGCATCTCCTGATAAGGTATCCCAAGCATTTATAAACATCATTAACCTCCCACCTATAGGAGTCATTGGCGCTGGCGCTGCTATAAGTACACTGACCTGTAGATTGTTGTTGGGCTGGGTATCTGGCCGCTCTTCTCCAGGGGCGCCCTCTTCCACGACCTCTTGAGGGAAAGAAGGTGTCGGAGCGCTCTTGCCAGGAGTTATGCTGGCCTCTGGAGTGTTGAGATCTTTTGTCGAAAAAGTAACGGCCGGAGGCTTGTGCTTTGTCCAATGCTGTAAATGTTCCCACGAATTTCGCCATTTCCTTCATAAAAGGATCTCCAAAAAGCAGGCCTTGTGCTGTTGGACCGGACTCTGTGTCTGCCAGTTCGCTCAGTTTGGCGTCTATTTTATATAGGATGCCTTTTCGGCGTTCTGTCGAAATAGCGCAACTGGCGTTACCTAACAGGCAAATTGCCCGTTGAACCCAACCAGAGAGTATTACCGGGTCAATGGGGTTAGAGGAGTTTATTGCTTCTTCCGCTAGATCTGAAATCTTGGCTAGTGGCCCCGCCACGTCAAGTACTTTGTCCTGGCAGGACTTCCAGGCACGGTCTATGCCTTTCCTTGGGTCTTTTACGTTTTTACCTAGGAAGGTAATCATCTTTGAATCTAGTTCTGGTGTTAGAGCCACTTTGTCCGCAATATCCGGACGTGGACATTCCGCTCGAAGTCTAGCTCTGACTTCCTTATCCAGTGGCTTACGTAGCCTGAAATGAATATATTTTGATGTCTTTGAAGATGGTTCCCAGTCTGTGGATCTGGGGTGCATAAGGTCTTTCGGAGTAAACATCCCCTCTGCAGGAGGCTTGTTTCCGGTTGTGTTCTTGGGGATGGGGTCTGCCGCAGTCCCAGAACCAGAGGGCTTTGAACCCTCTATTTGAATTTCCTCTTCAGATGAGGATTGAGAAGGATCAGCGTCGTAGACGCTCTTGTTTTGGTCGTCCTCAGTGCCCTGTCCATATCTCTCCGGGCTTGAGGGTACATTTTCCCTCATTTCTTCCTCTGGGTAAGAGGGTTCATGGGAAGGGGTTACCTTCCTGTTCATAAAGGCTTGTTTCAGCCTGGAGAAGGCGTCCGAAACGGCAGCTGTGGCATCTGTTGGCTGGCTCGGGGGGGTCATAGAGCTTCTGCTCTTGCGAGCCGGTATACATCCCCCTTCCGTAAGGTGCTTCCTCTTTTGCGTTCTCTTCCTCCCAGGAGGGGAGGTCCCTCTTAAATGCTCTTCCATAGTTTCTAGGCGCTGTTGAATGGGAATGAGCATGTCTGTTACTGCTTTCCTGATACTGGTCTCCACAGAGGATCCCAGTACCTTTTGTAAGCTGTTAGCCATTGCCACCTCATCATTATAGCAGTGATCTTCCTCCGTCTCAGACCAGGCCTGATCTGATTGAGGTGAGTACTGCGCCGCCATAATAAAGTTTAAAGCACCTTACTCACTTTTTTTTTTTTTTTTTTTTTTTTTTTTTTCTTGTCTTCTGGGCTTTTGAACGCCTTCTCTCACTGCCCAGTAAATCAGTTCAGCTTAGTGTTATAATCTTTTTAGAGAATGCTGAACGGGAGAATTTTCTCTCCTCTTTTTTTTTAAATTTTTTTTTTTATGCAAATTATGTATTTAAATATATTTTCCAGCACTCGTGTGCGAATTCCTGTTGATCCGATGGAAGGAAGTAAGTATTTGCTGCCGCCTGAGGAGAGATTCCGGCGCTCGAGCTCGCAGAGACCGTTATAACTCGATGGTCATGCGCACTCGAGCGCCGTAATATAGAGAAAAGGACCAGGAAGAGCAGGAGCTCCCCTTGTGGTTATTGGGCGGCACTGCGGGCTATAGCGATGCCGCGCCGGCCTCCCCGTGCCCGAGGAGAGCACCGATGGGTCGGGGAAGCCGACGCGAGCCCGCCGAGAGGTCCGCTTGTGAAGCGGAAGAAAACAGCTGACGGATTGTGTCAGCGCGAGCGCGAAGCGAGGCTTCGAATTACGCAGTCCCCGACGCCAGCAGAAGGCTGCCGGCGTCGGAGTCAACAACGAAGGCAATGACTAAAAGGAAATCAATTTGAGGCAAAGTACGCTCATAAATAAATATATATAACGATGTCAATTAGTATGAAAAATGAAATAACGTGTCATAAGCAGAGGTAAACATGAAGGTACTTATCTCTTGCTGTGAGCAGCAAAGAAAGAGGAAGTCGCATCATGTTTAGGACTGTTTATGAAGGGATCAGAGCACCCATTGGAGGACTAAATCACATGTTGATGTTTCTTTGGTGACACTAGGGAACTCTGGGAAATGGAGTTTGTTCTTCAGAACTCCAAAATACTACTGTTATATTATGTTCACTTGTTATATTATATATTTAGTGCACCCCCCTTTTTCTATGTTTACTCATACGACACTTGGTGCACAAAATATCTTGCTGCTGAGCCTTTCTTTAAATATTTAAATAAAGAAAGAGAAGCATAATGGGAGCCTCCGGTCTTGACATAGAATCCTGTCTAGATGTGACGCAAGCTAATATTCACAATTCTATCTAAATGTGGCACAGGCCAATATTCACAATCCTATCTAGATGTGATGCAAGCTAATGTTAACAATTCTATCTGAATGTGGCACTGGCTAATATTCACAATCCTGTCTAGATGTGACTCAAGCTAATATTCACAATCCTCATTTCTATCTGGATGTGATACATGCAGAACTTCACAGTTCTATCTAGAAGAAACTGGTTATAAGAAGGCTAACCTTATAGATGTGAGATTAAAGCTGGCTAAGGCTGATAGGGGAAGAAAGGTTGCGTACCTGGGGGTATAGAATAGGTAATGAGATTTTTTAGTGGTAGTTATAGGAGTTAACCAGGATGGCTAGCTATCATAATGGTTTAAGTGCGAGATGAAGGCTATCATACCACTGTGGTCTAACATGGAAAAGCTATAAGAGACAAATATAAAAGAGAAGAGAGAGGTGGGTCAGTTTAATGGGGTGCAGTGATTGCTGTCACCCCCAATCGCACCACACATACCTTGTTAGTCGCTGCTGGTTGATGGCTGCCCGCTTCCCCTGCTGACACTAGCAGGCACCATCTGGAGCTGCTTCTGTAGGAGCTGGCTTTTGCCTTGGGGTCCTTCACAGAGGGGGGCTACACCGGGCAGTGGGCTGCCCTGGAGGCTAGGGCAATGAGGAGGTCGGCTGCCAATGGGGGTGGGTTATGAGGGGAAACACCAGGAATTAAAAGGTCTGAGGAGGGGGAGAGAACGCCAAAGAAAAGCGCAGAAGAAATAATGAAAAGACAGTTAAAGAGAGAAAGGAATAAGGCTGAAAGTGGGTTGGGGGACAAAGGGAACAGGCTTACCTGGACTCCAGACTTGGTAAATGGAGTGCAGGTGGGGCCAGCACTGAGGCATTACTCGCAGTAGCAAGGTCAGCAGCCAGTGGGGGAAGGGGGAGGGCTATGGGGAGGCAGGTACACCAGGAAGAAAAGACCTAAGGTGGTGGGGGAGAGAGCGCGAGAGAAAAGCACAGACAAAAATAATGAAAAAGGAAGTTAGAGAGAGAAAGGAACAAGGCTGAAAGGGGTTTGCAGGACAAGGGTAGAAGGGAAACAGGCATACCTGGACTCCAGAGTTGGTAAATGGGTTGGTAAATGAGTTGGTAAATGAGTGCTGCCTCAGTGCCAGAGAGCGGCAAGATGAAACATCAAGTTTGGAAGGAGCCCCAAAGGAGCGCAGTTCCAGCGCACCCAAGGGTGTGACTCCGCTAAACCACCAAGGATTTTCTTTGCAGAAAAAGTGTTTTCAGGAAGGCCGAGAGATAGTAGGGGTCGACAGGTGCCTATTGACTGTAGTGGTTTCTATCCACTGAACACGTCAAACTGCGTAGCCCGAAAAGAGGTTGGGGCTTAAAGCTTTTTTTAAGTTCTCCCAGGTCCCCCCCACAGACACGCACCCTGGAGTCAGGTAATATGGTTGGCTAGGGATAGAGAGCCAATCGTGGGAGGGGGAGAGTTATATACAAAGAAACCTGGGCTGTGATCAGTGTGGTCTAGTAGGTTGCAGTCAGAAGGCAGAAAGAGGGCCAAGAGACCAGCGGGAGGATGGAAATTGGAAGTGTCGAGGCAGTTGGAGGGAGGGTTCTGTGGAGTGGTTGTGCGTGAGTGGGAGGAGAGAGTGAGTAGTAGTAGAAGAGAGGTAGTAGTGATTGTATGTGGAAGTGGGAGTAGTAGAGGATTGGAAGTAGAAGTAGTAGTGAATTATAGTAGCAGTGGAAGTTAGTGAGTGATAGTAAGAAGAGAGGGGAAGCACTGAGTGTAGTAGTGGAAGGTTATTGATAGTAGCAGTAGGCAGTAGTGTAATAGCAGTAAGAAGATTAATATTAGAAGTGGTAGGAGTGGAAGTGAAGAAGTGGTAGTGGGTTTGATGCAGTAACAGAACAGAGGTAGTGGTAGAAGTCACACCCGTCGCACTTTCCACAAATTATTTGAATATATGTGTATATTCTTTGATTCATATTTAATAGTATATCTTGGTGTGGTGTTACCATGCTTACCAGTAGGTAGCACAATAGAAAACAGAAAGCAAAGGGGGTAAAACTGGGGCTAGACTAAAGAAATAGCTCAGAAGAGAGGTAAGGAAGTGTGGTACGTAGCATGTGGTCTAACTTTTTCCAATGTCTCCATTTATATTAGGAATGCTTAAATAAGTATTTCTTTTGGTGGTTTACGGAATGGGAGTTGGTCAATTGTAGGTCTTATGTATTGGGAGTGAATACCAAAGATGGCGGGCTGATGCTTTGCAGGAACAATAATTGGAAGGACACTGATTGTGAAAAGGTAGGGGAGGCAGTGTTGTTGTAATTATGTGACTCATTACAAGTATGCTCGTGCAGGAAACAAACAGTGGTATGCAGTGGTAACTCTGTTACAGTTGCATTACCGCACCACCATACTACAACTTTAGATGGTGAGATGGAGGAACAGCCTTCAGCAAAACCCTGGCGGTTATTCTACCTCCTTACAACCAAATAAAGCTGTCAAAATCAGCAGAATTACTGCGAGCGGAATTTCCACTGATGGTAAGTAAATCCACCAAAATCCTCATGGAGTCCTATAAATCGGTACTAACACTGCCATACCACCACATGTATTCAGGCAGTATTTCTGCCAGACCAAGTATCGGTAACAGTAATTCCGTTTGGATTTACCACCGGAATACCGCCAAACTTGTAATGAGGCTCTATGGTTTAGTGCCTCTGGTTATCTAGAGTTTTGTTTGTGTTGCTAGGTCCCCAGTACATAGGTTTGTTTGTTATGTTAGTTTGCTTTTATACTGCGCACCTCACCACCATAGTGGTCTTAGAGCCCTAAAACCTTGTCTGTGAACTGTGACCCTCATCCACGGTGCAAAGTAGACAGTAGCCTTTGAGAAGCAAGTGAGGAGCCTAGTTCCAGTGCAGCTGGTAGAGTGGGGGTGTTGGTCCACAGCAGTTCAGCTCCACACTTCCCATGGGATAAATATGGGACAGAGCTTTCCTCAGCCTTAGATTCCAATGTCTTCACGTCTTTGGCAAAGGACTCGGGGAATGGATGGCACTCCCAACAGAGGCCCAAAAGTGTATTCTTCTGCTTCATGGTGGGCAAATATAAATCTGAGAATGAGGGGATGCCCCTTTCCTTTTGAAGGCAAACTGCCACAAGGGAACGATCCAAAGCAAACCTGCTGCAAGAGATCCAATCCCTGTTGTTGTAATAAGTTCCCTTTGCCTTACGTCATCACAACCACAGTGCCTTCCTTGCAGGGAATGGCGGAGACAGGAAAGGGAAGAGAACCCAAACAGAAGGCAAGATGGTGGGACTCTCCTCCAGGCCTACCTTTCCTCTCTGAAGCTAGCAGGCATGGGAAAAAGGTGAGAATTGTAAGCCAAAGGCATTCTATTTTTCAGCACCATTGTGTGCGGTTGACTTTGTTATGCAAGTGCTGCCTCTATGGCACACTTCCCTGGGGACATCCTGAGCAAAGCCTTTCTGCCCTGGGGGAAGCTTTGTCCCTTCCCCTTGGAGAATGAAAGGAGGTAGCATTCTGCCCATTGCCCCACAATGGAGCTGCAGAGCCACTCAGCCTAGATGCCAATACACATCAGTCCTGCCACAACTGGGATCTGCGCACAGAGCTGAAACATGTGTGGTACCAGATAATTGCGGCTTTCATATTTGTGTTCTATTTTCCATCACCAATGCCGCAACTCTGGCATAGCTTATATTTAGAGATTTACTTGCCCTGGACTGATTTTGGCAGACAATTGTAATTTAAATCTGAGGTGCCAAAGTTAAAATTGCTACAGTGACATGGTGTCCTAGCAGCTGTCAGGGATGCAAAGGTGACCTTTGAACCTGCTCTGTGCCACAGCAGATCTGGTGCTGTCATGTCAGGAGTCTGTTTACAGCAAGGCACGTGTGAACTATAGTTTTGGCATGGAGCATATTGAAAGGGGGATCTGATTAACAGCCCCCCCTTTCAGTAACAGACGTTTCCACATAATGCGTGGTTAATAATGCAATTTTAAAAAGCTAGGACTTTCAGAACTGCGCTAGATGGCATTTTGTCACAATCACTCTCTGCATTTCAATGCTCATTGTAATATTTGTCTTGTTTTCATGCACTTCTATTAGTTTCTGCTTCTGTAAACAGAGAGCTGGATATCTGCTTTGCTCCCACTCACATACTTTTTCTGCTTGTATGTATGTGTGTATGTAGTGTGACAAATCCGAGAGTATTGTCACTTCTTCTATGGGGGAAGCTCCTTCCCATGGGCGTGAGGCTGCTGTCAGATAGTCCCCCTGGGGGTGGTATTCAGTGGGTGGATGTCATATGGGAGGGAAACCCTTCATGGGACCTGTAATGATGGTCCTGGCAGAACGCGGTATTCACTTAATCCTTTGGTATCCCTGCTCTCCTCATACCCCACTCAGACTGCTCTAGTTCCCCATATCTCTGTGTGTTATAGTAGAGTAGAGGATCTTGTTGACAATACTGAGATGAGGAAGAGGGATACTTTCCCAAGCTTAATACAAGATGCCACTGAGACGAAGAAGGTAGGACAGGGAGGCAAAAGCCCATCACAAAACTAACACATGTGGTACAGTTTTCACGAGGCAGCCTCAATCATAAACAGGGAAGAAGGACTGAAGGAAGCATCAAGTCAGCCCTGGAGGAGCACAGAACGATACACATGATCCGTGGCAGGAGACCCGAAGGCTGGAAGCCGGGGCATGGGAAAGCGAGGTGTGCCTGGCCGATGGCAGAATGAAGAGAAGGCAACCAGCAAAAGCAGACCGGGGACGTGAGCAGCCAGAGACACGAGGGAGAGTCTGGAGCTGCTGAGCCACGAGAGACAGAACGCTGAGCGCAGCAGCAACACAGAAGCGCTGCTCCACTTTCAGAGGAGACCAGAGACTGCTTGAGACTTCACAAAGGTAGGGAAAGAGTTGGACTTGTTTTTGGGGCACTGAGGGAGCTAAAGGAATTGAAAAGCCTCATGGGTGTATGCCAAAGAGCAAAAACGGATGACAGAGGAATTGCATGCATTGATGCAAACTTTGTAAATCAGATAAAATACATCTCAAAGAGCTAAAGGGGATAACTGAGGAATTATACAACTTCATACAAACCTTGTAAATCGTGCAAACACATCCCGACTAGCAAACGGGGATAGCAGAGGAAGTATACAAGTTGTTAGAAACATTGGGACTAAACCTATGTGGGATAGTACCTGGCAGGAGAGCATACCAGGGCTGTCCAAGTGGACAGCTGATGAAGCAGGGATAGGGATCTCGCCGAAGCAGATAACGCGGTCTGGGACCCATATGACACAGATGATGCCCCATCAGTGTACAGCAGGATCTGGGACCCAAATGGAAACGCGCAAGTCCCATCAGTAAAATATATAAAGTCAAAAACCCACATCAGTGTGAGGATACCTATAACCAGTGGTCTGGAGCCCAGAGGAAGTCGGGTAGACCCTGAGAAGGTATAAAAGGATAAAAGAAGGCAAAGGAAGATAATCAAGTCTGGCAGGTCAGTGAACCGCGATTGATACACCATTGAGAATCACAGTATTGAACCATTTGGGAAAGTCTACGGTCAGGACTGGAAGGCTAGTGAACCAAGCCTGATAAGAGACTGGAGAGCTACATTTTTGTTGGACATTCAAAGAGGATTTCGCCAGACTATCTGGGGAGCTGTGTTTTATTAATTAGTTGACGCGAGAGCCAAGGAAGAGATTCCCTCCAGGAGATTGGGGAGCTGTGTTTTCTTTAAGTTGGTTTGAACATTTAAGCAGTGGACATTGGATCTACATAATCTTTCACATGAACTATGCCTTAAAGTCTACACCCTGAATGAGAAGGATCTCCTCCTAGATTAATGAGGCATCCAGTTTTCCTTAGTTGGTTTGAAAGTGTGAGGGACGGAGATAGGTTTAGACACAGGATGGTGGACACTTTACTTTACGGACATCCTGACCGGGTCCTTACTAATCTTGTTGTGGTAGTAAATAGGTAGGGCAAGATAGGTTTTTCCTTCACTTTTGGGGTTATAAATAAAAGTCTATGCTAACCAATATGCCACCTCTGTGTCAGACTCGTACTCCTGCACCCTTACAGTAGGTAGACTGCATTACATCAACAGAATCATATCTGGGCAGTGCTAGAGCTTCCTCCAACGTCAACTGGCAGTGTATTTGTGTGCTGAACCCATTTTTGTTTGGTAGGCAGAGTAGTGAGACATAACGGACAACAGGTTATGTTTCATCTCTTCTTTATTATCAACATAGGCAAGGTGGGGAAAATGCCTATGGGCATTTAGCGGCAAAACTAAAATTAACATTCTTTATCAAAAGTGTAAGGGTAGATGGCAGTTGCCAACCACCCTCCAACCCCCTTTTAGTGCAAAGTTCCCTATTTTCAAAAGTACTTGTCTTTTCTTCAGACATCCTTTTCTATAACTGTAGATTCAAATAAGGATGACCAAAAAAAGTGAAAAAGCATACTCTTAAGTCCTCAGCATGGCGGCTTCCTTAACCTACAACACAAAGTTTTAAGATTTGGTTTAAATAAAAAAATGCACACATTCCCTAATCTTCAAAATTACATCACTAAGTAAAACGTCAACAGATCCTTGTGTGGGTTACTCATTATTCTCCGCAGCTGGCGTTCTCTTGTGGATACTGTGAGAAACCTGATGGTGTTCTCCCACCTGCTCCCCCTGGATCCTCTAGTCAGGTGGCCTGGGAAGGGCCACCGCTTTTGGATCCTAACCCTGGACAAGCGAGGGAGGATCACCTGAGTGGAGGGTCATGGGGAATTGGCAGGAGAACATCCGAGGGCGAGACATGACATTCCTCCTTTTTCCATTCTACCTCAAAACCCTTTCCCTCAGGTTTCATGGGGTATTTCCAAACATATTCCATCTCCCCCTCCCCATTTCCAACAAATACTGGGACGAGGAAGAAGCAACCAGGTGTAGTGAAGATTTCCCATAGGAATAACATGAGGAGTGTAAGGGAAACTGGCTGTAGAAAGAACTTAAGTTGTTCCATTGATAGGCAGGCCGAGTCGGGTATTTACTAATTATCACTCACACCTGACTCCACTTGACTGTTTTCACAACTATAAAAGGTGTGGTCTTTTTTGAGACAAAGAGCGAGCTGTGGACGTTGTCTGGACCAGAGAAGCCAAGGAGTAGAGAGCAGCAGGATCTATGGGACAGGGGAGAATAGAGGAGAACAGCGTGCTGAGACGGTGGCCCGGTGTTTGTGAGGGGCTGCAGCTTGGCTAGTGAGCCGTGTGTCCAGGGAGACGGATCGAAGCACCCTGCAGGCTGCTATTGGCGGTCGGAACATTGTAGTTCCCTTGGGACCTGTGCCGGCCCAAGGGTATTTTAGAGGCAGGTGGTGAGACCCTGACCTCAGGCCTGCACAACCAGGAGGGCTCCAAGCGCTGCTACCCCCGTGAGTCTCGTGAAAGTAAGAAAGAGAGACTCAGGAGCATGCGGCTGACTGAAGCGGAGCAGGCAAAAGGAATGCATAAAGCATCACAGAGTGGTTAAGAGGAATGAAATGAAAGGAACTGGTAAAGCAATATAGAATGAAAGAAGAGTGATGAGATCAAGAGAACGTAAGAGAAAGCAAGAAAAGCAGCGCGCGCAAGTGGTGCAAAGTGAAAGAACTGTAATAAAGAGGGCGCAAGCGACCCGAAATAAGAGAGAAGGGTGCAAGCAACTCAGTAGAGTGGAAAGTGTGCAAGTGTGCACAGGAAAGCAAAGAAGAAGATGCCTGCGGGCACGGGAAGGTAAAAAGAGTGCAAATGTGCACGGGGCAGCTGGCGAAATTGCCAGGGGCACAAGAAGTGGCAAGTGTGCACAGAGGAAGGTAAAGAGGGTGCCAGTGAGCAAAAGAGGAGGAATGTGCAATTGTGCAGGAGAAGGATAGAAAGGTGCTAGTGGGCATGAGAAAGAAGCCAAGAGAACAGAGGGGAACAAGAAGCAGGTGTAGAAAGCCCCTGAAGGCAAGAAAAGGAAGAGCAGGAAATAAAAGAGGGGTTAAAGCTTGAAGTGGTCGTACTTAAGAGGAGCAAAGAACCTGGCGTTTTCGAGTCTTTGTCACCCCTTGAAAGTACTGTATCTGAAAGAAAGGTACATCCTGACAAACTGAACTTGTGTTTTAAAACTCAAGAGGGGTCTGGGCTTGGGTAAGGGATCCCTAAGAGGCCTATCAGAGTGGAATCTTGATTATTTTGGGCTACTGAAGGGATTGAAACTTGGGGAAGAGAACACATAGATGCTTAAAGAACTGTGTTTTTTTGGTTATGTTTTGAACGCGGAAGGACTAAAGCTTGGGGAAGAGCATTAAAGACATTGACATTGTTTAAAACATGGAGAAGGTCCTATGAACAGTCTCTTTTGATAGAACTCATTCTTTTGAAGCTGACCAACCTACACCTGGTGAGAAGACCACCTGAAAACAAGCCTTGTTTCCATTTTCTGTTGAACCACCAATTTTTGCTTTTTAAAGACTTCCCAACACATTTAGGGCAAGCATAGGTTTAGACATAGGCTGATTTTTATTTTGGACCTCCAGACTTCAATGGCCCTTAGAAACATCAGTTAAGGGAACCATTCCTTTAGTGTTAGGGCCAGTTAGGCATTACACCAAGCTAGGAACTTTAGTAAATAAAGGTTTTTAAAATGAACATCTTTGAGTCTGTGTCTCTCTTCATACCATGCCTGTCTCACAATACCTACGAATTACAAGTCTCTAACTTTCTTCTCTAAAAGATGGGGTCATCTTTGGATCGATTTGGTCGATGGTAACACAGATGCATATCTTCTCCCTCTTCTCCTCGAAATGCGAATCTGGAATGCAAATCGGTCCAATAAGTAACAGCCATAGGTTTGTCTAATGCAAGTCTTAAAAGATTTAAAGGGCAGCGCAGCAATCACTGCCATCTTGGCTCTTAGACCATGGAATGTGGCTCTTATCAGACCGTGGATCACACCTTTGTGGCTGTTCCATGTCTCCCATTTCTCACTCGTCCTGGCGTTCCACTAAAGCTGCTAATCTGCAACACTTCTCTCTGCAGATAACATGCACTCGCATTCAGAGTAACTGTTGTGGATTTGAGGTGGAGCCCGAACCATGGCACAACGTGAGGCTGTTCGGGCAGGAGTGCCATCAAATACATGACATAAAAGGTAAACTGAAGAATAGGGGAAACACAACACATCACCCTTCTTTATAGAAGAAATAAAATGCACTATGTACTTTGTAAGAGTTTATTAGCAATGTCAATGCATAACATAATCCTTACTTTAAGATGGTGTCCTTCTCATGTATGCCCTATGTCTGGGTGTGAGAGCATCACTGACAACCTCACTTGGATTACAGATCAGTGAGGAGTTTCAGACAAGGGAAGAGAGTTAGTAGAGGGATTGCCCTTCAATTCAATGCTGTCATACTATGGCTTGATGGCTTGGAGATTCTGACTAGATCTATTGATTGGCCACACAAAACACTTAATGTCTAACCTCTCACATTCTCAAGCAAGACAGAATCTCCCTGACCCGCTTACATCCTTGTGGGGAGGGGAAAATGTGAGTGTCTTTGTGTCTCTCTTCTGATTTATTCTCTTCCCACCTACCCCCTGATATGAAGGAAGATCTGATTCCTTAATTTGTATCCATGTATGCTTGACTAACCTGTTCTCTTTCTTCTCTACCCTACTTCATGCTCATCGCTCTGATCCCATTTGAATGTCTGTCCCTTGCCAGTCAGCCACTGAGGTCTTCAGTCTGTGGTATATGGGAGATGCCCAGGCTTCACCTCAAAAGGGGTCACTCCCATTGTGCTGTTGGGTTAGATAAGGGTGACTAATTGACCCACAACCTCCACAGAAGCACAGAGACAGTTTTACACAGCCCTCCCACCATGATTGGCACAAATGCCTGGATTCTGAATGACAGGTCACAATGAGTCAGCCAATGTGGGGAATTGGGGTAGGGAGATGTTGTGTATAGGAAGGGGATAATAGGAAAACTGTTGAAAGGATGGAGGGAGCAATATACTATGGATAGGTAGTGGGCTTTGTAAGGGTGCAGAAGTGCAAGTCTGACACAGTGGTGGCATAGTTGTTGGGAAATACTTTTATTGAGGAATAAAAGTAAAGAAAGGAAAACCTATCTTGCCCTATTTCAAAGAGGGGTTGCTCTGCCTCAACAAAAATACTAAGGATGCCATCAGGATGTCCAGTAAAGCAAAACGTTCATCGTCTTGTGTCCAAACCTATTTTCGTCCCTAACACTGTAAACTAAGGAAAACTGGGTATCTTCTTGGTCCAGAAGTATTACACCCTCCTTCTGGATGGTAGCTTAATATTCACTACTAAATGAGGAAACAAAATTAGTTCTTCTCCTTGTGTTAAATCAAAAGTTCTTAGTAAGTTCTCAAAGATGGATAATCCGTCAAATATGTAGAAAAGAACGTCTCCAGTTCTATTTCCAGTTCACACTGTTGGGGGTTTGGGGGTGCCTCTGTCCCACTAACCTTCTCAGGCTTCTCAGAACTGGCACAAAAAGAATCAATGGGGGAATGTCTTCCTTCCGCTTGCCTTTCTCAAGCTGTCTGATTTGCAAAAAAACAGTTCTAAAATATCAGCGGAGTGTCTCCCTTCACTAGCCTTTCTCACTTTCACTGACGAAACAGGAAGTCTAGTTCACTAACCTGCCAGACTTGTTGATGGAGATCAGTTGTTCTTAATGGTCTTTCTCTTTTAACAATGGGTGCCTGATCCATCTGACATCTTAACCAAAGTTCACATACCAGTGTGTGTGTGTCCCAGTCCCCTGTTTGCTCAGTTGTATGCTTTTCAGGACTACCCAAGTTGATATGGGTCCCTGGCCCTTGTGTATGTTTCTCGCTGGGCTTCCCTGACTTCGTATGGGTCCCAGACCCTTGTCTGTGGTTTTCTTCTACCCCTTGGGGCTTTCACAGGACTTCCCCTGGCCCTCACACCTTCCCGGTAACCTGCATACCTGGCTTATCCTCTGCAGGTTGCTAGCTTACTTTGGTGACTGCAGACTGCAACAGGGCCTCTCCTCTCCTCTCTGGTTCGGGATTCGTGCTGCGGCACTCTGCAGTGCAGTGGAAGCCCTTTAATGCTTGGTGTGGTTTTGGTGTTCCACACTGACCGAAGGGTAGAGAAACCAGGAACTTGGCATTTGGTGTTCAGGGAGCAGCCTCCTGCTTCTGGCCCTGCTCTACACCAGCCTCCTCCTAGAGTCCTGGACTCCCGGCTTCTCGCCCGACTCACAGGGCGGTAAGGCAAATTGTGTTGCCCTTCTTATTTTTTTATTTTCACATAGTGTTTGTATTGACTGGACCACATACCTTAGTTCCCGGTAGGCACTTTTCTCCTTTACAGTTCTTCTTCATCTCAGCATTTCCATGTCCTCCATCTGGGTAGTCCTCAGTCTCCCTTGCCTCAGTATTTCCTATGCGGATGGGGTCTTCTCCACCACACACATATATCGGAGGGTGGGACACTAAAGAGGATTGAATAGGGTAGGAGGTTGAAGGAAACAGAAGTGGAGGTTGTACATACTGCTCCCAAGATGGTTGTCACTGGTCCCATAGAGGGTTTCCCCTCCCATGAGATCCTCCCACTGAGTACCAACTGTCATGTACAGGCGGGCAAGCAGGGCTAAGCAACGGATGCATGGCCCTTTAAGAACACTACAACCAGGTGCTTGGAAGTTGGCATGGCAACGCTGGCGTCCTCTTGGCGTTTCCCACGGTCGACGCTGGAAGCCGCGGAACGCTGTCATGTGACCTCTCCTTCTTAGTCCCCGCCTTCACTTCGTATCGGTGCTTCTGATTGCGAGTGGCGGCCCCTCGTACCTAGCTCTTTGTATCCTGCTCCCTTGATATCCGGTCTCTGTAACCTTTTCCCCCCCCCGTTTCCTCCTGTATACCTGATTGCCTCCTTTCCTCGACCCGGACCGTTAACTGGCCTTGATTTTGGACTGCTTGGTTCTCGTCTACTGCCTGCATCGTTCTTCGACCTCGGACTGCATACGGACTTCTTGCCTTCGCCCTTCTGTTGTGGTTGCTCTTCGTTTTTGTCTTCTGGATCATCACTCACCTGGACTGCGTGTGGTCAAGATTGTGGAACTTTTTGGAAACTTTCGAAATTTGGATTCTTGACCTTGGAACACTTGGAGTTTTGGATTGTTGAACTTTGGAACTTTTCGAACTTGCGACGCACTCTAACAAGTGTGCCCTAGGCGTCCTCGTGCCGGCGGGATAGGTGGTTGGGTTCTTCTTGGACTTGGCATCGGAGTTCCTTCCCTTCCCTGTCCATCTGGTTCTCCCAGGTGTTGATCTGCATAAAACACGGTAAGCCATAGTCTCATAGGGGAAAGGGGTGGTTATTAGAAATTGTGGAACATATTGCAAGTTGTCACTATTTTCGGGTCTTGTTCAGAAGGGCGGTTGGTTATACTTTCTGTATTGTGTTAACTCCTCACTTGCAGATCCAACGCCTGTCCTCGACTACCCGTACCACCCATACTCTGCACTATCAACTCCTGCGGCACGTGTCTACTTCTGGGTCATCTGGATCTCATCAGGTATCCTTTCTTTCCTCTGATTGATCGCTCTGGCTGTCCATTTCTGGAGCCAGAGGGTTCCATCAGGTGGAAGAATTCTTCGGCTACACGACGTGGGCAACTGGATTCTGACATAATCAGAAGCCATTTAAATGGATACCAATGAGACGCTGTCCACTATTTTACAATTGGTGGCCGATTTACGTAATGACATGACTGCGGCTCACTCAGCCACGCAGCGACGCATTGATGAGTTGCAGGCAGGGTTCCAACCCCTTGGGGCAGCAGCGCCTTCCTTGGCTAGTGTCTCTGGGGCAGGTGCTGGTCCTCCCCAACAGGGTGCTGGACCCGTTTATATGACTGCACAGTTCCCTTTGGCTCCGCCGGAACGGTTCAATGGAGACCCCAAGACATTTAGGACCTTTTTGAACCAATGTAGACTGCAATTTCTCTGCCGTCCTGCTTCTTTTCCGGATTCCACTACCAAGGCGGCGTTTCTGTTATCCCATTTAGGGGGTACCGCAGCTGCTTGGGCTAATCCGTTGCTGGAAGACGGCAGCCATCTTCTTTACAACTGTGATGCCCTAATCGAGGCGATGAGTCGTGTGTTCGACACACGTTATGCCACACAAGCTACTGATTTGGAACTGCTCGGTCTCCAACAAGGCAGTTCGCCTCTTTTGTCCTACCTAGCCAAGTTCAATCAGTTGGTGGCGGAAACCAGTTGGCCCGAAGAGAAGAAGGCCTCTCTCTTCTATAAAGGGCTATCCGATTCCCTGAAAGATACACTGGCCACCGTTCCGGTAATACCTACAGCTTTTTCGGAACTATTGGATTTGGTTCTCCAGATTGATTCCCGACAAGCAGCCCGGAGGGGTGAGAAGAGAACGGCTCCCCCTGTTGCTCTTTCCGTCCCTATACCTGCCGCTGGGTCCTCGGAGCCCATGCAGATCGGGGCACTTAGATCTCCTCTGTCGGCTGAAGTTAGGGAACACCGGAGAAAGAATGGTCTATGTTTCTACTGCGGAGGATCCGATCACTTACTCCGAGAATGTAGCAAAAAACCTGCTAAGAAACAGGGAAACGCCAAAACCCGGTGACTGGAGGGGTCCGGATGCCGGGTATTTCTTCAAGAGACCCCACAGGTTGCAGTCCTTATTGTCTTTCTGTCTCCCTGTCGTTCCCCGGTTCTGAGAAATGGGCCGTGATGATGGTCCTGGACTCAGGAGCCACGGGAAATTACGTGGATGCTGCCTATGCCCGGGAGTTAGGTCTGCCGGTTATACACAAAACATGTCCTGAAGTGGTGAATTCGGTGGATGGCTCTTCTTTGGTCTCTGGGTTAGTGACGAAGCGAACTACTGACCTCACCATGATCACAGACTGCGGTCATCAAGAGGACATATACTTCGATCTCATCGCAGCACCACAGTTCAAGTTCATTCTTGGCTTGCCATGGTTAAAGATGCATAATCCCTCTGTGGATTGGCATTCTGGGGAGGTATGTTTTCAGTCAGAATACTGTGAAAGTAATTGCCTAACTATCAGCTCAGTTATCACCAGCCCTAGTCAGGCTCTTGCTGAAACTACCCGTACTGTGGGGGCAGTAGTCAACACTGTCCTTCCTATGGTGTACAGGGATTATCATGACGTATTCGACGCACGTGGGGCAGAGATACTACCACCACACAGGCCCTATGATTGCCCTATTGAATTGATCCCTGGAGCCAAGATTCTGTCTGGGCGCATATATTCCCTAACCCCTCAAGAGGACGTGATTTTGAAGGAATATATTGACAAATCCTTGAGTACTGGCTTTATTCGTCCTTCTCGCTCACCTGCTGCCTCACCCATGTTCTTTGTCCCTAAGAAGGAGGGGGACCTGCGTCCTTGCATCGATTATCGTGCTTTAAATGCCATCACGATCAGGAATCAATATCCGATACCTCTGATTTCAGTCTTATTGGACCGATTGGGTGCAGCTAAGGTATTCACTAAATTGGATTTGAGGGGGGCCTACAATCTCGTACGGATTCGCAAGGGCGACGAGTGGAAGACGGCCTTCAAAACCAAATATGGCCTCTTCGAATACTGCGTTATGCCCTTTGGCCTGTGTAACGCTCCAGCAACCTTTCAATACTTTATCAACGACGTATTTCATGGCATGCTAGACCAATATGTAGTCGTTTACTTAGACGACATCTTGATCTACTCTCCTTCAGTTGACACTCACGTCGTCCATGTATCTAACGTTTTGCAACGTCTAAGGGAGAACCATTTGTATGCCAAGTTGGACAAATGCAAGTTTCATGAAACCGAGGTGGAGTTCCTAGGCTATGACATCACTAGCCAGGGAGTGCAGATGAGCCAGTCTAAGATTGCCGCGATATTGGAGTGGCCTTGTCCTAATACCTTGAAGGCTCTGCAATCCTTTTTAGGCTTTGCGAATTTCTATCGGCGGTTTATCCAGGACTTCTCAGCCATTGCCTCTCCATTGCCTCTCCACTCACTAAACTAACCAGCACCAAATGTGTGTTCAAATGGAACAAGGACGCTCAACAGGCTTTTGAGACCTTAAAGTCTGCCTTTACCACGGCTCCCGTCCTTCAACATCCGGATCCGTCTTTGCCTTTCATTGTGGAAGCAGATGCGTCAGATGTTGCACTGGGAGCTATCTTGTCCCAGCTTTGCCCGGAGTCCACTGGTTAACATCCATGCTCCGGCCCTTCTGTCTCATTTCTGGTTTGCTCGGGGGGTGAGACCCCCTTTGAGGGAGGATACTGTCATGTACAGGCGGGCAAGCAGGGCTAAGCAACGGATGCATGGCCCTTTAAGAACACTACAACCAGGTGCTTGGAAGTTGGCATGGCAACGCTGGCGTCCTCTTGGCGTTTCCCACGGTCGACGCTGGAAGCCGCGGAACGCTGTCATGTGACCTCTCCTTCTTAGTCCCCGCCTTCACTTCGTATCGGTGCTTCTGATTGCGAGTGGCGGCCCCTCGTACCTAGCTCTTTGTATCCTGCTCCCTTGATATCCGGTCTCTGTAACCTTTTTCCCCCCCCCGTTTCCTCCTGTATACCTGATTGCCTCCTTTCCTCGACCCGGACCGTTACCTGGCCTTGATTTTGGACTGCTTGGTTCTCGTCTACTGCCTGCATCGTTCTTCGACCTCGGACTGCATACGGACTTCTTGCCTTCGCCCTTCTGTTGTGGTTGCTCTTTGTTTTTGTCTTCTGGATCATCACTCACCTGGACTGCGTGTGGTCAAGATTGTGGAACTTTTTGGAAACTTTCGAAATTTGGATTCTTGACCTTGGAACACTTGGAGTTTTGGATTGTTGAACTTTGGAACTTTTCGAACTTGCGACGCACTCTAACAAGTGTGCCCTAGGCGTCCTCGTGCCGGCGGGATAGGTGGTTGGGTTCTTCTTGGACTTGGCATCGGAGTTCCTTCCCTTCCCTGTCCATCTGGTTCTCCCAGGTGTTGATCTGCATAAAACACGGTAAGCCATAGTCTCATAGGGGAAAATGGTGGTTATTAGAAATTGTGGAACATATTGCAAGTTGTCACTATTTTCGGGTCTTGTTCAGAAGGGCGGTTGGTTATACTTTCTGTATTGTGTTAACTCCTCACTTGCAGATCCAATGCCTGTCCTCGACTACCCGTACCACCCATACTCTGCACTATCAACTCCTGCGGCACGTGTCTACTTCTGGGTCATCTGGATCTCATCAGGTATCCTTTCTTTCCTCTGATTGATCGCTCTGGCTGTCCATTTCTGGAGCCAGAGGGTTCCATCAGGTGGAAGAATTCTTCGGCTACACGACGTGGGCAACTGGATTCTGACACCAACCTCAGGGGGACTATCGGGTTGCTGCCCTCACCATTGCGGCTTTATAGGAGGGGCTCCCCCTATGGGAGAAGTGACAACACCCTGGGATTCGCAGTTTCCTTTTGGAACACATTTGACAGTTGAATGCTCTTGCTAAACAAACAAACACACACAGACACACACAGACACACACACGCACGCACGCACACGCACACACGCGTGAAAAAAGATAGATCTTTGTTTGCCTCTTTCAAAAAGAACATCACATTTAGATAACATTTAGGGCCAAACAAGAGTCCAGTTATAAAGAAGTACTCTCAACTCAGCGGACCCAGGTATGTTGCATTAGCAATTGATGTTGACTAGTCCATGTGCTGAACGTTGCACTCTCTAAGATAAAAGTCCAGAGTGTTAAACATAGAAGTCTCAATGGTAATGCCTCCAAAGCATTTAGCAGACAAACACATGTAACAGGACACATAAGCGTTGCCTATTTATTGTTTGCTGACAAGATTTGTTAGCGCTGTTGTCTTCTGACAAGAGGTGTAAGCACAAGCATCAAGTCTTTGGTAATAAAAAAAGGTTTTGAGAGCCTAATTTATCACAGAACTGTTCCTTCTGTAGGCCAAGACATTAGTGCCAGATTGTTTTTGTATCTGCGAAAAGGGGATCCATACCAACTATGCATACCCTTTAAATTTAATTTGGTACTTGGGTCGCAATTATGCCTATCCTTTCGAATTCAATATGTTACTTGGGTCAGGTCATGCGAACCATGGCTTGAACCCACAGGATGTTGCTTTTAAGGACAAGGAAAGTGAGAGCAGTAATAGCATTGTCTATCCCAAGCACCTGTCGGGCTGCCAAGAAAGTTCAGGGGTGGGGTAGACCCTCATTCTGAAGAACTGCTGATAGAGGAGACGTAGCTGAGGTTTATTATGAAACGGAGAGCCCAAAGACAGATTCCAATTCTCCTTCCTGCTCCCTCCGAATAAATCGCCTGTGCTGAGCCACACCTGGTGAATCTTCCAATTACTGGTGTGAGGCACAGGTGAGGTGGAAGCTGAAATAGAATCCAAAGGACGCATGTAGCCCGCTTGGAATTCTGGGAAGCATAACTCCTAAAATAGCTGCAAGGTAATTCCAGGTCTTACGGGCCTTACCGTGGTGAGGGAGCCCACAGCTCCTCCGAGGTACCCACTGTTGTCATACTCATTTCTCTTTGTTTACCAGAAAACTATTCTTCACCCCCACTTCAGCTACCTCCTAGACAACCATTCTAACTTTTTGAGCATGACATCTGGACATCTTCCCTCTTCTTTAAATTCAATTGCTATTCACTGATCCATATTACATAAGTAAGCACATGCTTCCAATTATCAACCCATATAACTTCACAATAAGAATCATGAAGTGAAAAACTGTTCTTAATAGGCTTCCTCAATCAGACGTCTGTTTTTACATAACACTTACCATGTATGTATTCTACTGGGAATTGAAACTAACGTAATGTAGCATCTAACCTCAGGGACAGCACATTAGGCAGGGGCTAATAACCTTACCCCTAGATATATTTTAAAACGTTCCACAGCCTACATGCAAATTAAGGCATAGCCTTCAATTGCAGAGTTCCCTTGCTGACTCTGTTAAAATGTGCAGTTTTGGCTACCTTCCTCAGTTTACCTTCCGAGCATTGCACAAATGCTGATACTAATCCGTACACGCTGCATTAAGCCTGAAAGTACATTCTTTTGTTGCATCAAAATAAGCTAAATGACGGGCTTCCTTATTAACGGTTTCAATATCAGTGAAATACTTCACCAACGTCTATGGCTACTAATACTTGGAATCTTTTTTTTTTAAACTTTTTTTTTTTATTTGAACTTATTTACAATAAGTTTTATCAAAATTTCGCCTCATCTTCAGCCGAGAGAAAAAAGCTAAAACTTCACCAACTACATAAACCTCCCACATTTACTGGTACGTAGCCGTGGCTGGTATACGAGAGCAAGGAACTAAGACATAGTCTTTTGAGATTGGCGCCCTACGCCCCTCCACCCTCGGGCCCTTGACGATTTATCTGTTCGAATGCGAGTTCGAGTAGTTTGACCGGGGCAATGGTCCATCTCGTTTTTTCGCCAGAGATCAGTCTGTTCCACAAATCGTCAGAATTGAATATCCATAGGTTTTCCACCAGCGAAGGGAGGTAGATGTTTGCGTTGGTTTTAGAACAGTCAATCACCAGGTGTTTAAGTGTTTCAACAGATGAATCCTCCTTACATAGGCGACATCTTTTGTCTTGTCGGTTGTGGTTCCTCGAGTTGCTATAATCTCTCGGGTCAACAAAAGATTCAAATTCGCTTTCATGGCATATATTCTCATTTTCTTGTCCGGAAATTTTTGGCAGTAGTTCATCTGTGTTCTCAGTTTATTAAAAGCCGGTGGCAAGTGGCTTAGGAGTTTGTTCCCCACCGCTTTCTCTGTTGTCAGAATCCAGTCCATCTCTTCCATTTTTCTTTTGATTCAATCTGGATTTTCCTTCAGCTCTACTTCTGTGCATGCTAAAAGTGCTAGATCGGTCTTGCTGGCCTTGACCCATTTTTTCAATGCCTCACAGTTGCCAGTTTCGATTTCCATCTCCATGAAGTTAAAAATGGGTAAAGTATCCGACATGATTATCATCCTGTACAGTCTCATGCCGCTTTGATCTACCATTGACACTAGTGAGACTAGCCCCAGCTCTCTCCTAATGGCCAGCATGGCAGTTGATTTTGGAAGGCCCAAAAGTGTTTTCCAAACATAGCCCTCTAGTTTTCTCCAGAGATGGCGTGGTATATACAACGAGGCTTCCATTCCATATGTCATCGCGGGAATGACTTTTGCCTTGTAGAAGGTTATCGCTGGTATTAAGGAGAACTTTCCAAACTTGGAGTCAACCATTCTTGTCTGGGAGGTTAGACATCTCACTTTTTCCCACAGTTGGTTTTGCGCACTCATGTCTGTTCTTAAACTGTCCATTTGGACCCCTAGATATTTGATATTTTTGACAATTTCAATTTTGGTCTTGTCGAGAAACCAATTTAGTTTTTTCGTTACCTTGTTGGTTACTTTTTCAATTACCAAGATTTTCGTCTTTGTTCTATTTATGTCCAATTGGTTTTCAGCGATGTATTTCTCCAGGTTAGCTAGTTTTCTTTGAAGCCCCACTTTGGTCTGATCTATTAAGATGACGTCATCGGCGTACAGAAGATGTGGAATTTCCATTTTCCCGATTTTAGGAGGAAACGCTCTTATTTTACTTTCAGAGAGCTGGTAATCGCCTAGAAACGCTATGAACAAGGCCGGGATCAAATGGCACCCCTGCTTGACCCCTCTGTTCACCACTATCGCCTCGGAAAGTGCGCCTTGGAGGTTTAGTTTAACTCTGATTTTCGTGCGCGAGTGAAGAGCTTTTATGGGGTCGAGTATTTTTTTCGGACAATTCCAACCTTGCAGTTTCAACCACAGTCTGTTCCTGTCGATCCTATCAAAAGCTTTCGAGAGGTCAACAAAAGCCAAGTAGATCTTTGATGCACCTTCTTTGACTTTCAAGATGTTTAATAATTAATAATAATAATAATAATAATTAGGCATTTATATAGCGCTACAAACCCTCAGGTATCTGAGCGCTGCTTATTATTACCCACGGTGTGTGGTGCTCATTTATCGACCTCGGAAGGATGAAAGGCTGAGTTTGGCCCCGCCGGGATTCAAACCTGCGTTAACAGGCTCTGCACGGATGCCAAAGCGAGCGCTCTACTCGCTGTGCCACTTGACCGGTTTATTATCATTAGGTTGAGTGTTGTACAGCCATTTTTTTGAAAGCCCGTTTGTAGATGGTCTTTTGAAGGGCCGTCTTTTTCCCAAATTCTGAAGTGAGCTAGCAGGAGGGTTGCATATATTTTACCTATTATGTCCAATAGGGCTATTGGCCTGTAGCTCTCAGGTTCGTTTCTAGCTCCTTTTTTGTAAATCGGGACTATCACCGCTTTCTGCCATGACTCAGGGATCATCTTTGTTCTACCATATTCAGCGAAAATCATGCTGATCATTTCCGACAATTGCATTGGGAACATTTTTAAGTCCACATTCGTCAACCCATCAGGACCTGGGGCTCTCGATGTATTAAGTTTACTTATGGCTGCTTCGATGTTTTCTGCGTTCGAGAGGTCTTCCCAGGGTGTGTTGGAAACCTGGTCGATCATTGCTGGATCCTGATTTACGCCTTCAAATTCCGTTGTAAAGTAGTTGATCCACCTTACTTCCGCCATGGCATTACACTGGACTGCACTTTGAGGGCTATTCTTTGCTTTTATCAGAGTCCAAAATTCGTTGGATTTTTTTGTTTAAAGTTTCCTCATCATGTTCTCGGCATCGTTTTGATATTGAGCTGCTGTGCGTTGTTTGCGCCAGGTGTTATAGCTTTTCATTTCCATTTGCCATTTTTCCCAATCCTCAGGGGCATTTGATTTCTTCGCTGTTCTTTTCAATCTGCGGCCCACCTTTCTTTTCGCAACCAGGACTTTGTCATAGGTATGGTTCGTATGCTCGAGTTTCGTTAATTTCTTCTTGCCCATTACTTGGAATGACAATAGAAGAGGTAGGTAATTCGGTCTATCCTTTGTTGTGTTCAAGACGTCGCCGTTGACCCTCTGCTCCCAGGCCTGTTTAATTTGCACGATATCTTATTCAGTCAGTCGTAGCCGGGTCTGTTGGATATTTGTTTCAATGGCCAGATCGTAAGAGCTTGGCTTCAAAATTCTTGTTTGCCACGTACACATCAGTAAGTTATGATCACTGTGCACCGTTTTTTGCACCTTGAAGCCCATCAGGTCTTGAGCCAACCCGTTCGAGACAAAAATATAATCAAGAGTTGCTTTTGAAAAATCACGCTCCCATGTCGGGATGTTCACTCGGTTTGGGAACAGGGAGGCGACATTTTGGATGTTTCTTGAGGCAATAACTTCGTTCCACGCCTTGCCTCTCTCGATGGTGCGATCAGAGCCTCCCAGTGGTTGGACGGGTCTTTGTTGGTCGACCGCCGTCACTGAGCATTTGGCGTTGAAATCACCACAGATGATAAGCTCAATTTTGTCAAATTCAACATAAAGCTGGTCTATCAATGCACTCATGTTGGAACAGAATGTTTTTATCGACATCCGCGGTGGATTCCAATAACAATTAGCTATGGCCAAGGGATTTCGCAGACCATTTTGGTTCTTGTCCTTCAATTCTGGCTGCGAGGTCAAAATGACCAGCATTTCATAGGACTCTTTCCACTTGATGGGTTCACTCAGACCCGTTCCTGTTTTGATAGCAGTTAAAAGACCCGATGATGGTCTACCTAACAGGCCTTTCACTAGTGGTGATATTGTCACTGTGAAGCCATCGAGAGCCGGTTGGTTCAACAACCAGGTCTCTTGCAGACAAACTATGTCGAAAAGACCCAGATTGACGTCTCCAGCTGTTGTGAGATGAACATGTCCTCGCGTATTCCATGAACCCAGACTGTACTTTTCCTTTACGGGTCGCTCGATTTCTCTCTTGCAGATGTTGTTGTCGAGTCGGGCTAACCCTGGTCGTTGCTATTTGCCAGTATTTTTGTTCCAATTTGACATTAGCCACTTCCAGGGACCTTTAGGTTGTCTTGATCCGGATGTCTCTTGAGTATGTCCATATGAATTTATCTTCTTATCCGAGTATTTGGGACCTGTACCTTGTTACAGGGAGAGGATTGCTGGTGTTCCTGTCTTTGGGATCTAGGTCCCTTGCAACCCGATTCAGAATGCTCCCGGTTGCTTGGACTTTGCCTTTGTTTTTTTTTTTTTTGCAGGGTCCCTCTTAGTTTTCTCAAACCAACGCTTCTCTGCCCCAGCCTTCCAATGGGGTCTTCTACTGGATTCATCAGACTCCTGAGACCTGTACCATCGATTATTGCGGTACAGATCCTCCGTTTTTGATCGGTAGTACTTTTGGATTTTGTTCCTTTCTTTTTTTTAACTTCATAGTCTTGACTATCAATCTTCCTTTTTATTTCCGTCAGACGGAAGCCCAAAAATTCCAGCTCTTCATATGCGGACTCATCAATATATTGAATGCCTGCCGATTTCATGTGCAGAAAGGCTTTTGCCTTCATTTCACTGTGGTATGGTTCCACAAGCTCAAAGTCCTCCGTTCTTTTTTCAATGTTTTTGTTTTCCGTGTTATTTGCAATACTGTCGGTCTATTCAGTATTGGGAAGTTTTTATCTGCTTCCATTTGCTCCAATTTGAAAACTCGTGTCTTTTCTTGTCCATTTTTTTTTTTATGGTTCTCCACTTCAAAACCTTCGGCTCAGTGTTTCCACGAGCTTCCTCTTTTGTCTGCCTCCTTTCATTCATATCAGAGTTTCGATGGACTCCTTCTTGCTCTACCCTCATAGCTTTTATCCTGCTTTTCTTCACAGCTTCGGTGTGGTGTGGTTTGGTTTTGAGCTGGGCCTCATTTGAATCCGGCTGGGAGGGACCGCTCTTGTTATTCCAGACGGCTCCCTCTTTGGCCGCTTTATCTGTGTCTATAACGGAAACCTCCTGATCATTGCGCCTTCTTTTTTCATTACTTTCTGTTCGGTCCTCCTTGATCTCCTTCCTCTCCTTTTCTGAGTGTATAGATATATTCATTAAGTCCGAGCAGACTAAAAATTCTTCCGCTGTTCTTGGCGATCTTGGTGCACTATTTTCTTCAGGCTGTGTCAGTGGCTCAAGTTGGTTAACCTTTATTAGGGGCGCTCCTGTTCTACCGTCTGCTTTAACCAACGTTTCAAAGGTGTTCTTGAACTTAGCGTTTCTCTCAATCTGGGGGGTTATAGGCAGCAGGGTCTTTTTAGGTTTTGCAGAATGAGTCCCTTCGTTTGACACTTAGCGTTGGGACGCTTTTATCCTTTCCCTTTGGCCGCACCTGAACCTCTTGAACCATTTCCTCGTGCACCAGTGTTGTTGGTTTTTGAATTCTGTTTTGTGTGTCCATAAATTCAATCTTTTTTTCCAAGGCTAAAATGTTCCTTTCCCAGGTTTTCTGATTGAGCGCTTTGTCTTCAATTGCTGTTATATAACCTTCTACGATGGCTAATTTCCCTATTATATTCGAAAGGATTGCAGTGTTGTCATGCACATTTTCTTTTATAGCTTCATATAATTTGCAGAAGGGTGCTAACACGATGGTCATAGCCGACATGATAGCTATCATGTCCGGTTTTTTATTTGGCGATTCATTTTGCATATCTACTGCAATGTCACTAAATCGTCTCTTTTTTGGCGATACTTGGGTTTTTTCAGATCGCCTTGTGGGTATTGATGAGTCGAACACCAAGCCTTCCACTGGGGATCTTGTGTTCCAATCCGAAATCACCCGGTTTCTTAAAGGTCCATTTTTTAATTGAGAGTTGTCCCGATTTGCTTTTAACTCTTGTCCTTTCGTAGTCAGAGAAGAGGTCAAATGGCCCGTTGACAGATGGGGCTTTGTCCATGCAAGACGGAGCTCTTTTTCCGGTCGAGTAATGGACTCACGATTCGGGTCCCGGGCTCTTTGATCGCATTTCTCCCTTTCTTCCTCCTGTTCATCCTCCAGTAGCTCAATCTCCTCTGTAATTGCCGAAACCCCCTTCGATGCCTTTTGAGTCTGGGGGGCGGGGGCCATCTCTCTTGATAGGGCCTTTAGGCTCTGTACCGATGTACGCAGTGCCGATGTATCCAGACTCCCTGCCGCCGTTGGCTTTTCTGTATCATTGCTCTGTTCTTTAGTAGCTGTATTCTTTCTCTCCTTGAGGCTACCGGTTTCTCGCCCTTGATTGTTAGTTGGCAATGTTGCTGCTTCAGTTTTCATCTGCTTTAGAACTGGCTGTGTTTCATTTGCTATTTCAAGCATTTCCGCATCTGATACTTCCGTCTCTATACTCTGTTTCCTTTTATGTTGTTGGGTAAAAAACGCCTTTAACGGGCAAGACAGAAGTGGATTAGGCAGTCCTTTAGATGTTTGCCCCCGTCTTCTGATACTTTTTTTTTCTTTCGATTCTCCCATGAACAGTTTATTCAGGGCTCTCATGTTTGCCGTGTTTTTTGTCCCTTGTTGCCTTGCTTTGGCCGGGGTATTGCTTTTGTTTCTCTTTTTTCTTTTCAATGCGCAACCAGTTTTAAGTTGCTCCCCATCCGTCTCTTTATTCGAGTACTCCGGCTCTCCCTCCGTTTGTTTTTCACTTTCCGAGCCAAATTCATCTGATTCCTCCTCTTTGCTTAGGTCGGCGTTCCTCTCATTATCACTGATCTCTATAACGGGTCTAAAGACCCTTGATTGCCTTTTACCCTGCCTTTGTATGAGATTGTCGCCTTCACGGTCTGTATCATGGAGAATAACTTGGATGTGCACCGTATTAGGGGCTAATTCGCTGATTTCAGCTCTACCTGGCGGATTAGTCAACCCTTCTACTTCGGTGCTATGCTGACGGGACAGCCCCTCTCCTGCCAAACGCTGTTCTGATGTCTCAGATTTTTCCAGGCCTGCTGCCCACTCTATGGTCCCCAGTTCGAACCCGCTACGCAGGTCCCGTGCCCGGATAGACGCTGCACCGTTTCCAGCTGGTTTCTCCAAGGGTATGCATACCTCCCGATCCTCCGATCTCTCTGGTTCGGGACTCTCCTCAAGACCACTGCCGTCCTCCGACCACGCCCGGACGAACTCTACTTACCACCTCCGGTGATGGCAGACCGCTCCCAGCTTTGTGTACTATGGTCGAGGTAGGCAGGCGCGGCCCCTCCTGAGCCCCCTCCGCCGCCTCCTCCCAGGCGGGTGACTCCTCCCGCTCCTCTGCCAATGCCTTGGACGACTTCACTCCAGCGGACTCCTGCCCATTTCTTTGTGGTTCGAGTAGGATATTATTTTCTTTTTTTGCTTCTTTTGCCGAGTCCATGTACCGGTGCCTGTGGACATGTCCGTCCAAGCGCTATCGGTAGAAGGTCCGCCATTGGTGATGTTAAAGCCGGTCTTGGTGCCGAATCCCGATTTACTCCTGTCTGTTGATCCCGGGCCATCGCCCCCTCCGGCTTGGTTGTTTTGGTCGACGGCGAATTTCTTAGGAGTGGTCTAGAGTGGTTTCAGTGAATTTGGAGGTCAAACCTCCGGCTCCATGCGACTCCGACTTCGCGTCGGCAGCGGACTGCTGCAGACTGGCTCTCCACCTCGGCTCTCCAACTCCGCTCACCGCTCTGCGGTGTATTGAGGCACTTATAGGCACCTCCTGCACAATAGCGTGGATGGGCTGCACAACGCTGCAGACTGGCTCTCCACCTCGGCTCTCCGCACTTTATTTACTTTGCACAGAGTACACCATCATACATCTATTTAATCAAGCAATACAGGTACAGTGGTTGGTTCACAGTTACAGTTATGACCAATTTCACTTGGCTTCAGGGTAGTGCATTCCCATAATTTCACCCCTCATCTCTGTCTGCCAGGTATTGGCGGAATCCTCCCCATATATCCATTGGGCGGTTAGTTAGGGGAAGAAGGTTAGAGTACAATTCTTCATTGTCATTCACCCAGGTCATATCGTTCACCCATTCTTCGATCATAGGTTGTGCCTTATTCTTTCACCGCATCAATATAGCACGTTTAGCCAGTACCAACCCCATATTTATGATTTTGCATTTCACTGGGTTCATTTTGGTTGTATATCCCAATATTCATGACACGTGCTCCCAGCTAATTGGCTGGTCCACCATTTTTTCCAGCGCTTACCGTACCTTACTCCAGTACATAGATAGTGCCCCACAAGACCACAACATGTGCATTAGATCAGCATCTTCACTTCCATATCTCGGGCACCTCCCCTCGGCAGTTGCATACATTTTCTTCAGGCGGGCTGGGGTGTAATATACTCTATTTAATATCTTAAAGTGGATCAGCCTATACCTGGAGTTAAATGATACCTGTTTTGTGAGTCTACGTAGTTGCAACCAGTGTGCCTCTGTAAGGGAGGCGGCCAGGTCCTTTTCCCATTTGCCTTTGATATCTGGCGCCCGTGCCTTTCTAGTCGATAGTTCTAGTTTATGCAATCCTGATGCTGTTTTCTTCATCGCATTAGGGGTGATTACGTAATTCAGACTCTGATGGGAGGACGGTTCCTGCGGGAAACCATCCCAAAGCGAAGCCACTGCTGAGCGGATATTTCAAAAAAAGGTAGCAGGCGCTCCTCTCCAGAAGGAACATGGCATGATAACCAGTTCTGAGATGAGAGTTTGCAGCACACGCTTTTTGCTCACTGTACCTTTCACAGATGGGAAATATCCATTTGCATCAGTCTTTGTCCCGCCCACATGGGAAGTCCTGCACCGAAATGCTATGGCAATTCCTCTCTGAACAAGAGTACCAACAGCAACCCCATACACGTGTTTCAGCCTTGTTGGGCCTCATCAGTGAGGTGAAGCTGCGCCTCTCTGAGCACAGTGAGCAGGGAGTTCACGTCTGGTTGCCCCGAGGTAACTCAGGGTGACCAACCCCAAGTTCCTTACAAATATTTCAAAAAAAGGTAGCAGGTGCTCCTCTCCAGAAGGAACATGGCATGATAACCAGTTCTGAGATGAGAGTTTGCAGCACACGCTGAGCGGAGCCTGAAATATTGTAGTTTCTGTAATGGGGAAACCCGTAGCTGTATCCCAATATCTTCCCAAGATACAAAAAGGCCATCCCTGTATAAATCCCCTTTCCTTGCCAGTGTGCTGCTAGTACTGTGTCCCTTGACGGGTCTAGGTAAGGCGCGTCCCAGATAGGTATAGCGGGTCTGTATATTATAGTGTTTTGGGAGCATTCAACCAACCATGCACATGCCTGCTGTGTGACTAACACAGGGTCAAGTTAATTACTGTTTCCCTGCCTTCCCATAGCCACTCCGTGTAGCAGTAAGGCTTTATCCCTCCCTTGCCTCTCCAGATCCACATATGCCATATGTGGTCCGTTTTCTGTCCAACGGATTGCATAGTATGCTTGCGCAGCCAGGTAGTATAGCTCATAGTCTGGAGCTGCCAGCCCCCCTTGTTCATAGGGCAGTGTAAGACGTTTCCAACTTAACCTTACCTGACCTTTCCATACAAACTTAGAGCATGCACTGGTTATATTTGTGAAAAAGGGTCTACCTGGCCACAGTGGTATTGTACTAAAGAGGTAGAATTGCTCGGGCAGTATAATCATTTTCACCAATGCTAGGTGTCCCATGAGGGAAAGGGGGAGGTGGTGCCATTGTTCTAGTTTAGTACATAATGCAATGGTCAATGCGTCATAATTAAGGGAGCGTACCATATTCGCCTTGCGTGCCATCTCCACACCCAGGTATTTTAATTGTTGTGGGGCCAACCACAACCCAAACATATTGCTGGGCGTACCCATCTTATCCGTCAATGGGAATATTTCGGATTTGCTGGTGTTCAGGCGGAGACCCGAGTATTCCCCAAACTCCTTGATTGCGTCGAGAACCCTTTGTAGATATTTCCTGAGATTTCTCACATAAAGCAAGATATCATCTGCAGACAGTGTTATCAACTCTATCCGATCTGCGATAGGAATACCAGCCCGTGTGTGTCGAGCCCTCATCAAATCTGCTACGGGCGCTATCACTAGGGAAAACAATAAAGGAGAGATCGGGCATCCCTGTCTAGTACCCCCAGCTAGCATTAGAAGCAAAGATAGCAGTCCCTTCACACATACCCTAGCATACGGTTGCGTGTAAAGAACTTGAATCCATCGGATAAAGTTGGGGCCGAACCCGTAGTTGTGAAACACTCTGAACAGGAAGGGCCAGAATACAGTGTCAAATGCCTTCTGCATGTCCAGAGAAATTGCGACTCCCTCAGTATCTGCTGGTATCCTAGCCAATATATTATAAAAGTGTTGAATATTCGAAGCCGTCGACCTCCGCTGAATGAATCCCGATTGATCTTCATGTTCCATGTAGGGCATTAATGGAGTAAGTCGGGAGGCTAATATCTTTGCGATTATCTATGCATCCGTATTAATGAGGGATAGCGGTCGGTACGACCCACAGTGTGCCGTAGGTTTCCCAGGTTTCAATAATAGAGTTATGATCGCCTCTCGCATAGAGTCCGGTAGAATGCCAGATTGTAGGGACCCAGTCTACACTGCTAGGAGATAGGGAGCTAATATGTCCTTAAATTCCTTGTAAAATTCAGCACTCAACCTGTCTGATCCTGGGCCTTTCCCTCCCGGCAGGTTTTTAATCGCCTCTTTTATCTCGCTCAGTGTTACAGGGGTCTCAAGCGCATTGCGAGCGCCTGTCGGCAACAGCGTTGTTGGTATCTTGGCCAGATAGTCATCAATCTCATTGATTGTGGCTGTGCTTTGGGGCGAGCAGAGTTTTTCATAGAAGCCATAAAATACCTCACAAACCTCTTCAGCCTTAGTGACCACTACCCCATGTTGTCTGGTTATACACGGAATGGTGGTGTTGCCTCTCTCATTATGTACTGCACATGCTAGGAGTCTCCCTGGTATCTCCTTGCCCTATATCTACGTGCAGCAGCTGGCCTTTCAAAATAGCACAGCTCTCTGTCTTCCGCTTTCCTATATTCGTCTAGCTGTTTTTAAAATTCTACATTAACCTGTGGCGTTGGCTTACTTGCATATTCGGCCTGCAGTGTCGCTAGAGCGCCCTCTCGTCTTTTGAGTTCCCATTGTATATCGCGGAGTACCCCATATTCATTGGACATCGCTATGCCCGGTATGTACACCTTAAACGTCTGTCAAAGAATAGCCTGCGTACTTACCAACCCTGTGTTGATATCAAAAAATTCGGTGATATTCTGTGTCGAACTAGTATTAACACTCGGTCCAGCAGTTATGCAACTTTGAAGCGCCATTGTGCTCTTTGGGGGGTGCCCTCGGGTAGGCTCAGTACAATTGCCACAAGTGGTTACCACAAGTGGTTATAAGTGGTCTGACAGTGTTCTGGGTTTCTGGGTAATATCTGGGTCACCGTCACCCAACTCAACACTCTTTCTGATGTCAACCAAAGATCTATTTGGGAGTGCATATCATGAACTGGGGAGTAGAATGTGTAGGCCTTCCTTGTTCCATTCAGTGAGCGCCAGGCGTCCCTCAGGCCTAAATCTTCCATATGTACAAGTACTGTACGTGATGCGCACGTCGGGGCTCTAGGCACTAAATATGTGCGTCTAGATCCATGTCGATTATAGTATTAAAGTCGCCGCTGCAGATCACATGTGCAGTAGGGTCCTGGCGCACTTTGGGACCACTTCATTGTAGAATTCAGAATCTGACAGTTATGGGGGTAGATAAGGAACTGTCAAGGTCTCGGGAACGGACCTGAATTCTAGAAGAAAGGAATGAGCTTGTAGAGCGAGTGAGGCAAATAGAAGCTGAACTATTAGAGGCAGCAAAATGTAGGGATGAACAAGAGAAAGAGATTAGTCTCCTGAAAGAAAAGCGCCTTGAATATGCACGCAGCTTACAAGGCTCACAGAGGGAGAATGAATCACTTCAGCAGGAGGTGCAGCAAACAAGGGATTGGTTAGTAGCTCAGAGCAGGGTAAATGAGATTAATCAGGCTTTAGTGTCAGAATTAAAAAGCCAGCTCTCTGACTAGCAACAGCAAATAAATAGAGACACAATGGTGAGAGAGCCTCACCAAGGAAATCTAAAATTATAAACAGGCCTGGAGGCACCCTGACCAATCAGGATATGGGACAAGGCCCACTGATCAAGGTGAGGCACCCTTCCCAACTGGGGCCTCATGCCAGTCATTTCCAACCTCTCATGCACAAATGGGAACTGACCTCATGCATACCACCTTTCAAGAACAGGGTGCAATGAGGCAGTTAGACTTACCCAAGGCCTAGTCCAACTGATCAAGAAGGCCAGTCCCTGTCTGATATTGATGAGTATTCATCTCTTCCACACAGAAAGGGAAAGTGGATGGACCAGTGTGTCCTGGGAAGTAAGGAATAATACAGTAAGTACTTCAGACCATGAAAACACTTATGAGGAGAAAGTTAGGGAGTGAGATTGGCTGAAGATGCGACTACAAAGAGACCACCTTGCCCACTTTGCTGAAGGAAAAAAGCCAGATCTTCAGCCTAGGAAGGGCATTCTAAAAACCTCTGTATATTCAGGGGAATTGGGGGGAATTCCTCAGACACCCTGGTAGGAGGGATGAGGAAACTGGGCCCTATCCTGGGCCTGGAAGGAACTCCAGGGAGAGTGACCCTGAGAGTCTGCTTTGGTCCAGGCGAGAGGAGGCCAGACCCTCTTGTTCTAGGAGCTATTCTCAGTATCATAGAGACAGGGAGCACCTAGAAGACAGGGAAGGGAGTACCACTAGCAGCAATCAGAAGGGGAATGGACTCAGGTGCATAGGAAGACAAAGACAGCGAAGCAGAGCAAAGGTTTTGTGAAAGACCCAATAAGACAAATCAAGGCCATAAAGAGCTTCCTGACCCCGTACCACAAGAATGCAAAGTATTCGGTATGGGAGCACCTGTAACTTTATGAGCAGATAATGGCATCATTCCAGATCAGGAATGATGTGAATTGTATAGCATTTGCTAAATGGATGTTCTCACCTCAGTACTCTAGTTTCTTTGGAGGACTGGAGGTCCAGGAACATCATAAATGGTCCACTTATAAGGTGGCCATATTGAAACATTTTCCATCCACAAGAGGCACGTAAGGCTGCATATAACTTACAGTGTGGGGAAGATCAGGCGCCAAGGGAGTTTGTGCAGGAGCTAAAGCGTGCATTTGCTCAGACTTCCCGGCGGGTGAACACCCATAGTAGGGAATTCATAACTACTTATTTCGATGCTCTACCCAAATACATAATGACGCAGTTGGTGCGTGACTTTCACAAGCATAGGACCCTGGATTGGATAATTGAGCAGGCCACCAGTATTTATGAGGTTCAAAAGCCTGCTGAGAGTAAAATACTGTCAAAACCCCCAAACCATCTAATGCCACTGCTGCTACAAAGGTGGCAGAGGTAAAAAAAAACTACCCCTCCTTTGGAGCTGGAGATGGGAGGGCCTAAAAGTAACCCTCCTGCCAACAAACAAAATGGAAAGCAGAAGGGACCTGGCCCAATCGAATGGTAGTCAGGCGGGGGCCCAGAACAATGATCCCTCGGGCCCTGCCACCTATATAAGTCCTGGGTAGAAGGGTACTAAACCCATCCTGCGGTATGTATAATCTCCTTTGGCCCAAGGGGAGGGGGGGCTAATCAGGTAAGTACTGCCCAGGGAAACTTCCCTCCAAACTTCCCTCCAGAGAGAAGTATTACTCCACCTCCCAATCTGAACCTTTTTCCCAGATATCCCCCACACCAGAACTTCCAGAACAATCTTCTGAATCCGGGAGAAGGGAGATTCAGGATGGAAAATTATGGGGGGAATTTCCAGTACCCGTGCTACTCCGGAAGAAGAGAGAAGGGATAGTTAGGAGCAGCAGCGATATGACTTGAGACCTCCCTACCACCCAGACAAGGTCTTGCAACTACAGTGACAGGTACAGCAACTGACCAATGATCTGGAGCGCATGCTGAGGGCTCAGTCCAACTCTCAACCTAACCCTGCTTCCCAGAATTCCCCAACACCCAGGTCTGATGCCCAAGGGGGGAAATGACAGGAGGAAACCTCAGACCAACCACAGGTTCTGGAGGAGGGGGCCTGGGTGGAGGGGAGATGCCAAGCCCTTGAGAAAGCTTCCCTTCTCACCCAACCACAACACCTAAAAACCTCCCAGCCTGAAAGAGTCTATTTTTCCCCAAAGAGTCTCTTTTTCCCCAAAAATGTTAGAACCCAAAGAGCAAAGGGTAAGTAGGAGAGGTCAAAGAAGAACCCACTTTGTGAAGGAACTCCAGATTATCCCCTTTGAAAGAGAAGAATCCCTGGAGGATTCAGGTAAGCAAAACTTTTCTTTCAAAAACAGGGGGGATCCCTCCCAAAGAAGAATGTGTTCCAAAAGACCCTGAGTGGGACAGGGTACGTATGGAGACTGCCCCAGAACCAGAAACTATTCAACCCCAAACATGTGAGCCAAACAGAAGTGAAACAGAGGGGGTGCCCTTTCTCCAAACAGGTTCTGAGAACTGTTGACAGTTAACGAGGGACAGCCAAGGAGCCGTGGAAAAAGAGAATTCCCCAACATCCATTGGACCAGCACTGTCTTTAGCCATACCTCCAGATTACAGTATTACGCGTTGCGATCGCAACACTGCTCAATTTAGAGGGGGTGGAGTTGCCTTCGTTCATAAAAACTCACTTGGCCTAAGAGCAGTACCTAATGTCAACATTGAGTCTGCTTAATTACCTTCGGTCAAGTTACCACTAACGCCTAACCAAACTGCCACCTTACACCTTATTTATTGACCACCTGGCCCAGCATCTTCCTTTGCTGATGAGATTTCTACTTTATTAGTAGATAAATCCAAAACCAACTTGCAAATCATTCTTCTAGGAGACTTCAATTTGGGACTCCGTGACCCTAATGACTCTACCGCTATTGACCTTGCTAATACTCTAATGGACTTCGGATTCACTCATCACATCCAAGAACCTACCCACATTAAAGGAAGGAGACTTGACTGGCTAGCCGATACTAATTGCAACATTAGCGTACTCTCTAATGCACCTTGTTTATGGTCAGACCACCATATCATTACCTTTAATTTTGAAGCAGCCTCACGCCCCCCACCAACGATGACTCCGGCCCTCCCCACTAGAAATAAAAGGGATATAACTAGAGAGAAATTACTCCCTCTCTTACTCCCCTCCCTTAACAAGGTCACACACTCCTGCTCTGATCCTACAATCCTAGCAGACACATACAACCACGCGATGCTCTCAGCTCTAAACTCTATTGCCCCTATTAAACTCAGAAAGCCTAAACCACACGCGCATCTTAACTCTTGGTTTACACCTCAGCTAAGAGTGCTCCGCAAAGCTAAACGCTGCGCTGAAAATCGTTGGAAAAGTCATCCGTCCGATGCTCACAAGGTTGGCCTTATCCTAGCCAAAAAGAGTCCTTTAACAATCGTATCATGCAAGCAGACTCTAATACTAAAGAATTATTCAAGATCCTAAAGGAACTTGAATCACCCGCCACACCTCCTGACACTTGTATCAAAGATAGCAAATGATGTGCAATTATCCAGACAGCTCTACTGAATAAAATCTCATCCCTCCAATCTAAAATTAAAGACAAACAAAACTGTCTGCGGTTGGATAACCGCCAGTCCATTCCATTAATGACTGTGCCCTTGCTCCCACCCAATCTCAAACCTTTCGCCTTCTCTCCACTCACCACTGCGGAAGTGGAAGACATCATCAAAAGAATCAAACCTTCTAACTGCCAAGGCGACTCTTGCCCTGTCCCCATTATTAAGGAATCTGCTCATGACCTTGCCCCTTTTATAACGACCTTTATTAACTCCTCCTTTAAATCAGGTATTGTTCCTGACAATCTTAAGGATGCTTGGGTGATCCCACTGCTAAAAAAAAATGTCCTTAGACCTGAGTATACCAACCAATTACAGACCCATCACCACCGTCCCTTTCATGCTCAAAATACTAGACCGTGCGACCTACCTACAGATTCAAGACTATCTGGAACACAACAACCTCCTCAGTCTAAGACAATCCGGCTTCTGTTCTAGGCATGGGACTGAAACGGCGTTGATAGATTTGAAAACACAATGGGAAATTAGCCTTGCTATTACTCCTTTGGTCAATCACCAAATCCTGTGCCAGCACCTCTGCTCTGCCGCCACTTCTCTGACTCAGCCACTGCGTGGATCAGTTCCTTTCTTAGTAACAGATACATGAGGGTATCCTCCCCATCAGCAGCCGCTGACCCTGCTCCGATTCATTGCGGGGTCCCTCAAGGTTCGTGTGTGTCACCTACACTTTACAATGTGTTTACTAAACCACTTTTTGATGTTCTTGATTATCTGGGTTTCTCCTACACAAATTATGCTGAGGACACCCAGATACTCATCCCCATTACAGGTGACTACACAGCTGACACCAGGGCATTGAATGAAGTATATCTGGTCATCCAGGCTTGGATGGCCCAACACGAACTTTGCCTCAATGATGGCAAGACGGAGCTCCTCATCCTGTGCTCTTCTCAATGGCTTAATAAATTAGATCACTCCTATCAGTCTTTCATCATTGATGGCAACGTCATTAAGGTATCCAAGGAAACTAAAACCTTGTGTATCTATCTCGACTCTACCCTGTCCCTGACAAGACAAACTTACGCAGTCAGATCAGCGTTGGCATATACCTGTAAACTTATCGGAGGCTACAGACCTTTTCTGACCACCCCTAATAGTATCACTTTAGTCAGAACTCTCATCATGTCTAAGATAGACTACTGTAGCACCCTTTATCTGGGGACCAGCCAGGCTAACCTCAACAAATTGCAAATCACTCAGAACAACGCCATTAGAGCGGCATTAAATATTCCTAGAAACCAACATATCTCTGATGTCAGGACTAATCTACATTGGCTCCCTGTCAAGCAGAGAATTTCTTTGAAAACACTTGGCCTTACTCACAAATGTCTGGCTGACAAGGCCCCCCTTTACCTCTCCAACTGCCTTTCTCTCCACACTCCCTCCCGACCCCAAAGAACTGCTCAGACACACAGCCTATCTCTGCCTAGATTTAAACTTCAAAAAGCTGGGGGTGTGAGCTTCCCTGTCTTGGCTTCTAAGCTCTGGAACTCTCTTCCCACCACCATCAGATCTGAGCCTTCATTCAACTGCTTCAAACAGAAAACAAAATCATGGCTCCTCGCTCAAATCTGATTCAGCCTTCTGATTGCCGCAATCACCTAGAGATATCTGCCCCCACTACCCTATTGAAAATGATGCCTTGTTTAACTTATGTTCCTCATGATTAACTGCTTTAGTTCGCTTGACTATGTAACACTCTGATCCAAGTCCACTCACTACTGTATGTATCTATAACTACTTTCAGCTTGACCCAAGCTTACTGTCATGACCACTGCTTCCAAGGAGTCAGGAGAAGCCCAACGCCCTTGGAAGCAGGCTCATAACATTCATTGCAGACGCCAGCAAGTCACTTTAGGGACCTTTTGTGCCTTGTCCTGGCACCGGTGGTGCCAGGCTCATTGTGGAGACTGGTCCCGGCACAAGAAGTGCCGGGCTAATAGCAAATTCAGAAGTGCTTGGGTGGACCTACCTGCAGCAGACCATGCTGCTTCCTTACCAACAGGATGAAGTCTTCATCCTCCTCTGGCAGGAACTACTTTTCTTCTGGGTGGGGCTGGAACCACTCCCTAGGACTGGAACTCTTCTGGAAACTGGAACTCTTTTTCTTACCTGGGCGAGGCTGTGGAAGAAGACGCCGAAGCACTCCTGTGCACTATTTAAACCACACCCGATTGGTGCCACGTGCTTCGCGTTATTCTGCATCAGCAGCAGGACGCTCACCGTGTCAGCTCCAGGGAATCTTCCATTCCAGCTCCTGTGAACGCGAAATCTCCGGATTTACCTGATGAGGATCCATTCTTCAGTCTTCAGCAGCATCTGCACAGCAACAAAAACACAGATTAGAAGAGTCAAGGTCAGCGCTTCAACTTACCCGATCCACCGGAGCGTTTAAGGTATTCGCCGCACCCTTTCTCCGCCATCGAGCCCTGCAAAGACAAGAGAACATTGGTTAGTAACGTTTTGTTTCTGAACGGCTTACCTTTGCGACGTACGCTCCAAAGTCAGCTCGCACCGCACTCCGCTACCTGCAAGGCAAAGAGAGACATTAAGGTGCGTTTAAAGGCCTTGAACAGACTTTCTACTTACGTGCCTTCCTATTCTCCATCATCTTGTTCGTGCCTCGGTACGAACCTGGGCATCATCACCGGCGCCTTCATCATTCTCCATCTGAAAGCAAGAGAGAGACATTAAGGTGCGTTGAAAGGCCCTGCACAGACTTTCTACTTACGTGCCTCCACGAACTTTGGCATTCTTTCGCCATCATTTCTTCTCAGCCAACCCTGCAAGAAAGGGACGTTAAAAGAGGACATTAAGGACTTGATATATGCAAAATCCGCTCGTGCAATTAACGGCGGCATCGCTCTCTACTTACCCTCTGCAATCAAGAGGCTGATCCCAAAACCAGTGAAGTAACTGGACCCAGAGCCCCTGCACAAGACGCAGGATGGGAGAGCCCGGCATTCACCTATTTAAGGTGAGCACAGTTAGCAACCGAGTACCACGGGAGGAGAGAGTGTGGGGGTAGAGACTTCATCTAACCTTCCAGCTACTAACACCCCCTGATCTTTTCCACTTGTAGACATCTCACCCTCCAAGTCAAGCTTTCGGTGAGAAGGGGACCAAACCAGGGAGCCAGACGGACCCTACGCCTAACTTTGAAGACGGTTTCACCGCCCAGCCAAGACCCGCGCCTCTGAGGGAACCAGGTGAGCGTTACACTTACGCTCTATTGTATATTACTGTATATTCCTGTAATTATGTCTATTAAGTTTTCGCACCCTGATGCCTGTGAGCCTGGCGCGCGCTACAAATAAATAAAATACAAATACAAATTGTGAGTTGCAAATTTTGTTTATAGATTCCCGAACTCCGACACAGAAAAGTGCCCGAGATCACACTGTGTCGCAGTTCAATATTAAGAAAATGACCACCGAGCTGTTTCTTTGCATCTTGTAATAGAAAGAAGGACGATTTTATGCACCGGTTAAGGTGCAAGGTCAGTGTGAATTATGAGCTCTGGTGGATACTGGATCCCAAGCCACCCTCCTGTCAAAAAGTGCCTTTGACCAACCAAACTCAGGACTCAGGACGGTGGAGGGCCACCACATTCCACTCACACCACTTCCCAGACAACTCCAAAATTTTGACTGGAATGATATTTTCGTCAAAGGGACTGCAGATCTGGGCATAAAATTGGACGGCACCGGCTGAAACATCCAGTGATCGTTGTGACTCCAGAGGGCACACCTTGTTTACTGGGGAAAGATCTCCTGAGGAGGTTATCACCTCTGATCAACTGTGTAAGCAAGGTCCTCTGGAATCAGACTAAACGCCCTTCAAATTAAAAATGAGTAACAATTGTGTAAGCCTGAATGGTACCTGTCACGTAATTGATCAACGCCCTGAGAAAGTAGAGTTCCATTCTCTGTAGGAGAACCAACTGGTGATGGGAACTCTTCTTGAAAATCAGCCTTTCTCCCAGTTTTAAGTGGCAATCCACACTGGAAGGGAACACCCTAAAATGTTACACCAGTCTAAAAATAAGAAGAAACCTTGAGTCCTGTGAAACCAGACAAGGAAGAATCCGCTCAAAGTCTGACAGACATTCAGAAAAAGGGCGAGCAGTTGTTTTTCCCCATTCAGTTAAATGAGTGGGAGGAACCAGCGCTCGCCAGAGTATGCCTGAATAATGGAAGGATCTTCGTCAGTGAAGAATTATTCAGGAAACTCCCAAAAGATCAGATCATTCCCACATTTAAATTGATTGACAAATGAAAGTAGGTCTGGGCATCCCAAATTCCAAACATCTCCTACCTAGCAGGTGTATGCTAAAGATTTCCATTGGCAACAAAAGTATAGACCATCATTGTTGGGTCGTGAGAGATGTCCCTTCTGCCTATTATCTGGGAAGTGACATTCTCAACCGATTCGCAATCAATTTGGATATAATTAATAATAAAGCCTGGTCCCGACTGGGAGGTAACCCCATGGGCTTTGGCAACATTGAAAACGCATTCCGGTCAGCTCAATTGCTGGCTTATGCGGTTGAAGTTCAAGTGCGAGAAGAGGTTACCATGCCAGGACAGGTCCGACAATTTACTCTTCCCCTCAAAATTAAGCGAGGACAGATCCTCAAACATCAGGACGCATATATAAATCTAAATTGCCATCTCAACAACAAGGTTTATATTACATCCTACACCTTTAGTAGACCTAGAACACAACACTATTAGTATATTGTGGATAACATTGATGCTCGAAGTATCACTTTGGGCGCAGACACCTTTATTGGAATGGTGGTTGATTCCCAACATTATTCTATTGATTTAGGTAATGAAGTCATGGGACCAATCCCAAATGACTGTTTCGACATCAGCGACGGTATTCCACCTGAAAAGGTTTTTAATAAGCATGGGGGAATTTCCTCGTGAACTCTTCCTGCCCCTATGGTGTGGAAGAGGTGACCTGTGACATTAGGAGGCAGGAGGTAGTGTTCAGAGTCGACAACCACTACCTCGAATCCTCTGTCCAGGTCAACACCATCAAAAGAGATCCGTCCACCCAACTGGAGGATGCTGCTGAAATTGCCATGCCCGAGGTCTTTCCAGGTTTCAAGCAGATGGTCGAGGAAAGGATACATCTTGCTGATGCCTGTGAGACCGAGGAGCAAAGACAAAAGCTAAAACAGGTCTTCCTGGAATTCCAAGATATCTTTTCAGTGGACTCATATGACTGTGGACGCACACCCATTCATTCAACCATCATTCCCACGGACCCCGAGATGGCTCCCGTATTTGGGGAACAATACCAGTTACCTCTCACATCCATGGGGTCACTCATGGAGATTATTAAGAATTTAGAATCATGTGGGATAATTTGTCCGATCCACAGTACCTTCAACAACCAGGTTCTGGGGATCCTCAAACCAAACGGCCAATGGAGACTATGTGCAGACCTGAGGGAGTTGAAGAAACGGGTTCACATGTCAAGATGGCCCCTTCCCTACATCGATCAAGGACTGGCCCAGATCCAAGGATCAAAGGTGTACACCACCTGGTGTGACCTGATCAATGTTTACTGGACAGTACTTGTGAGTAAGGAAGACTAGTACAAGCTTGCCTTTACCTTCGAGCGGCATCAGTACACGTGGACCTGAACCCCCTTTGGATACATAAACTCTGACAACGAGTTCAACATCTTCCTACATAAGGCCATGCCCGATTTGGGTGAAAGTGGAAACCTGGCCATGTGGATGATGTTTTGATTAAGAGCTCAACTGTGGAGGAACACATAGCAGAAATATGCTATGTTCTTACCCAGTTGCAGAAGGCTGGTGCAAAACTGTCCTTTCAGAAGTCACATTGGTGTAAGACCCTAGTGAACTTTTTAGGGCATAAAATCACACCAAAGGGTCTTAATTCCAAGGCGAAGAAGGTGAAAGCCTCATTAAGATTAAAAGACCCTACCACTCTGCAAGAATAAGCCTTCTTAAACTTCCTAATTCTAGTCGAAAGTTCATTGAAGATTTTGCAGCAGTCACATGACCCTTGGTCCATTTATGAAAGGCCAGAGTCAAGTGGGAATCGGGTCCAGAACAATCTGAGTCTGTTAAACATCTGAAAAGAAGCCTTTCCCAGGTTCCTTGTTTGGCTTACCACATGAAGAACAAGGAGTTTGTCTTGAAGACAGGGTTCTCAGATACTTGCCTAACAGCGGCATTGTACCAAAAGCATGATAAGGTCAACAAAGTCATCTCCTACGCGAGCAAGACTTTGTCCTCTGTGTAGGAAAAATTCAATGGCCGTGAGAAGGCACTCCTGGAAACGGTATGGGCGCTGAAAAATGACCGCCCATTCAGGGGCAGCACATTATTGTCAAGACACCTCACCAACCCTTGCAGTATCTACAAAGTGACAGAATCCAGGCAGGGAGCGTTAATAATTTCAGAATTACTTCCTGGATTCTGTCCATGCAAGGCTTTCCTCTGGAGGTCAGATATGGGCAAAACAAAAAGAGCCCCCTAGCGCAAGGGTTGGCGGACTTGCATGATTGTGCTCAAGAAATGATGAAAGTCTAATGACCAACAACAACCTGGAGGCGTACTTAACTTCCCCACACAAGGTCTATGAAGAAGACACATGTCAGACGATACCACCAGTTTATGTGGATGGGTGCTCCTATCATGATGATAGCAACAGGGAAAAATAACTGGTGGCTAGCATTGGGAATGCCTGGGTGAATTATACCCCGGAACCCTCTGCTGGTTATAAAAGAGGACCCCAAAGTAGTCAGGTTGCAGAGTTTATGGCTGTTTATCAAGCCATCCTCACTGCAGTGCACCACCAACTCAATGAACTGGTCATCATCACTGACTCTTATTATGTCAGGAATGGGTTTGTGGAGCACCTGATTAACCGGAAGAATCGAGGCATGCGTTGTGCCAACAACAAACCTCTAAAAAAGCATGCCAAACTGATCCAGTCAATCGACTATCTGGTGACTTCCAATGAGATGACCATCTATTGGAAGAAGATAAGAGTTAATTCCAAGATAGAGGGGCAAGATGAGACTGGGAATTAACTGGCTGACCAGCTGGCTAAAACTCTGCAGGGGGATTTCATCGAAACGTAATCCCTGCTGGGTGAAATCCAAATTGCTGCTGTCACCAGGTCACAAACTCGGGCTAAGAGCGAACTTTTAACAGCCCAGTGGAGTAAAGATACGCCAGATGCAGATTTGATCACTGCACAGAAAGAGGACCCGATCATTAGAAAATGTTATCGACACCTTGAAGACCCCGTAATCTGTCCTCTAACAGAGTCGGATTATGCCGGTTATGAGGATCTCCGGGTGCTGATGAAGTTTTCCAAGATGTTCCAGATCCAAGATGGTTTGTTGGTAAGGAGAGCCCTATCTGGCTGAGACCATTGGGTGGTACCTACCTCATTCCAAAGTCTGATGTTGAACCATATCCATGACGTGGCCACTGCTGTTCATAGGGGGTTTCATTAGAAATCTTGCGTGAGGTTGCCTACTGGCCACACATGGGTCAGGACGTCGACACTTACCTAAAGGGGTGTCTTGTGTGTGCTCAGTTCCAACCCAGTTCACTCACACACAGAGCTCCCCTACTAAAAAGAGGAATGACACTGCCTTGGTGAGATTTGCAATTTGATTTCGGCGGGCCAGTGATCTTCTCCTCTAGAGGAAACAAGTACATGTTGACTGTGACATTCTTGTTCACAAAGTGGGTAGAATGTCTACCAGCCCCGAATTGTAAGGCTGAGAGACAGCTGCTGCACTAATGATCAACCACATCTTCTCTCGTTTCGGCATCCCGCAAACGATTGAGTCAGACCGACTAAGTCATTTTACCAGTGAGGTGATGGCGAAAATGTAGAAGATTCTAGGGGTAAAAAGAAAACTCCACATTGCCTACCGCCTGGCCTCAAGCGGGGGGGTAAGAGATACAACAAAACAATTGTGAGTATCTTAAAGAAGTTTGTGGCAGACTCTGGATCCAATTTGGACATTGTTACAATCGTTCGTCCTGCTCTCCCCGATACTAGTGCAAATCCAGCTCCCTCGCACCGTCTCAGGCATTCCACGCACTTGGCACTCGGACACAAATAACCCACAAAGCCAGAAGTGGGGTTGTAAAAGTGCTGTAATGTTAACACACACACACCAGGCTCTGGAGGGCTGCATCGACTCTGCCCCCTCCCAGGCCTGGCTCATACTTATGTACAATGCAAAGCTACATATTAATCTCCTCCCATTAGCCGTACGTATTCATAACAATAGTTCATTTCGCCGAAGAAAAGGCAGTCAAGTACATTTCGTAACTTCAGATTGTCTTTGCAAGTCAGGCTCTTATCAACCTTGGGACTTGAGCCAGCAGCATCCGAACTGTGTACATTCTCGAAGGGAGGGCTGTTCATGCCCGTCTCTGCGAGGCCTGCGGCATTCCACAGCTAGCTGGGCTGGTTGTGCTCTGGTGGTTCTCTGCGACATCTGCTTTCATGGCTGTTAGATGTTTAGGCCAGTCCTTATGTCAAATCATTAGGCCAGTGTTCCTGCTTCAGATGTGATGTATCTCGAACCAAAAGAAAGTGCAGAATCAGAAATGTACCACGTAACATGTGCCCACTTTTTTTTCATCTCTTCTTATTTTATCTATCAATCACTAACGAAAACCCTTGCACTACTTCTACATAAGCACATTGTAATAAAACTATTCTTACTCAATAAAGAAGCAGAAAAATAACAAAAAACATTACCAAACTAAGACAGCTTATTTATGTCTTTACACATCTAAAGCCCTTCACTGTACTGTATTGCATAAACACTGCCACCTATTAACCTCAGCCATAATCTAGAGTGCATCTAAAACAAACATAACTACATGTCCCGCCCTTTCCAGCTCTGAGCATCCCTGTCACTCTCACATTCAGCAACACCACATACATGTGCCTGTCATGTTTGTTTGCACTGTCCAAGTCAAACTCTCCCTTACTTTCCAATAGATAGTAACCCTCTAGTACCTCCCATTCCCTAGGTGCACCCGCAGTCAGTGTCAGCAGCCACTTGTCAGTGCTTGTCATATTTTTCCCAAGTAGCATCTTCCATGGTGAATACCTGGTCGCTGAAAACTCTCTCAGCAGTCCATGGAGAACAAATGACAGCCAGTCTTGCCACTGTGTGTCTTTCTCATCCATCTGTTTGAACTGCTCCTTCTTGGGCACCTCTTTCTGTTTGTTCTTCCATTGAGCCACACAAATGTCCATGTGCTCCTGCCACTCATCTTTTGCTGTGGGCCCCCAGGCCCTCTCTGTCGGGCACTGAAATGCATTGTCTTGCCCTTTCTCTGCATTGAGAAGCTTAATCATTAGTTCATCCTCTGCTTTCCAAATACCCAGGAGGCGCTCACATTTCCTTTGATCCTGCTTCTTGCTCTTCTGTAAGATAATCTCCACCACTTCAAGCTGTGGCCCCTCCATCAAATGACACTCCTTATCTTCTATGGATGCCATTAGCTCTGGCTGTGGATCATTGTCAGGTGCCACGGGCCACTCTCGCTCAGATGCAGTTACCATCTTTCTTCCCAGATGCAGCACCACTGATTGTGCTTCACCATGCTTTGCTCTTTCCCCCCCAAACACTATTAAGTGACGCTGACACTGACCACCAACTTCATATGTGGGCCTGTCAATGTGCTTCTCTGGTGGACATGCCCTGAAAGCGTCTTGTTGTGATTTGACATTCTCTGGCATGTATTCGCTTGACACTACACCTTTCACTATCATCTTGTTCAATTCCTTGTCTAAGGTGCACACTGCACAGTCACCTGTCCTTCTGAAATTCAGTTTATTTATTGCCCCTTTGTCTGGACATGCCTTCCCCCATTTTGTCAGGACCCCGTTTGCCAAATAAGTGATTGCATCTCTCTCTTCCAAAATGTCCTCCCTCCGGTATCTTCCCCCACTTCCTTCCCTTTCTCGGAAATACATAGAGCCATCCCCACAGCGTTGTGCGTCATCCACCCCAACCCCCAAAGGCACTGGTGCTGGCACCTCACATTCCTGCCCCTCTTTGTGTCCTCTCTCCTCCCCCTCCTTTACTAACACTGTTTTTTTCATTTTCAGCCATGCGTCATCAGCTGCATTCAGAATGTCTGCCCACCCCTTGGCGGATCTTAACCTTTCCTCCACATTCCCTTCAACCACCCTCCTTATCTCTACTAGCAGCTGCCATCTTGTGCCGATCATGAACTTTTGTGTAAGCATTACTTCAAAATCTGAGCGTCTCTGATCACTCTGTACCTTTTCTTGTGATTCAGCACTTCCTCCCTTGTCCATTCCCTTCACCACCCTTTGTAACTGATGTTCGTGGGCAGCCCCAAACTCCTTTTTCCTTTGTACCGACTGGGGGATCACATCCCAATTGTGCAACATGCTCTTCAGCCTTTCCAGCACAGCCCTTGCCCCCGACTTATATGACAGATCTTCACCCGCCTCTTGCCTTGTCAGTGGACCGGCATCTGCCATGTTGCCACTGAAACTGTATTCTGTAATCTGTATTCTTTAATCTCTTTTATTCCTCTTTTATTCCTCTTTTTATTCCTCTTTTACTCAACCTTCAGACAGACCTCCCACTCTGTGCCCTCTACAGCATCGACCCTACACCCACTCTCCACGCCCCGGTGCTCTGACTGTATTACAGGTGCCTAAGAATGCTCTGCCCTATTTTTGTATTATTCCTAGAGTCCCTGAAGACTCCAAATTCCCCAAATTCCACTACCGCAACATGCAACAGGGTCCGCGAAAATGTTTTCACTTACCCGTTGTATTGCTGTTATCTCTGTGCACTTGATGAACAGAAGAGCTCCCGGGTTTCGGCACCATATGTTACAATCGTTCGTCCTGCTCTCCCCGATACTAGTGCAAATCCAGCTCCCTCGCACCGTCTCAGGCATTCCACGCACTTGGCACTCGGACACAAATAACCCACAAAGCCAGAAGTGGGGTTGTAAAAGTGCTGTAATGTTAACACACACACCAGGCTCTGGAGGGCTGCATCGACTCTGCCCCCTCCCAGGCCTGGCTCATACTTATGTACAATGCAAAGCTACATATTAATCTCCTCCCATTAGCCGTACGTATTCATAACAATAGTTCATTTCGCCGAAGAAAAGGCAATCAAGTACATTTCGTAACTTCAGATTGTCTTTGCAAGTCAGGCTCTTATCAACCTTGGGACTTGAGCCAGCAGCATCCGAACTGTGTACATTCTCGAAGGGAGGGCTGTTCATGCCCGTCTCTGCGAGGCCTGCGGCATTCCACAGCTAGCTGGGCTGGTTGTGCTCTGGTGGTTCTCTGCGACATCTGCTTTCATGGCTGTTAGATGTTTAGGCCAGTCCTTATGTCAAATCATTAGGCCAGTGTTCCTGCTTCAGATGTGATGTATCTCGAACCAAAAGAAAGTGCAGAATCAGAAATGTACCACGTAACAGACATCTGATTACCACTTGTCCTTATGGCTATTAGGTCTACACCATCTTCTGCAACAAAAATGTCTCAATTTGAGCTCATGACCGGACAGAAAATTGTGTTACCACAGCATCTTTTCTATAGGATTCAGGAGCAGCCCCTGATAAATGTGTCCACTACTCATGAGTACATTGAAAATGTAAGGAAGCACCTACAGCATGCTTTTGCTTATGCTCAGCGCAATTTAGAAAAGTCGGCTGAAGGAATGAAGACCTACTATGATATAAAGACCACCAAGAAAGAGTATGAAGTAGGTGAGGTTTACCTGTTCAATTTTCAAAGGCATCAGGCCAAGGAGCGGAAATTCCTCCCATCTCGGCGTGGTATCTTTGAAACTGTAGATAAAATATCACCTGTTGCTTACAAGATCAGTATTCCAAAAGGAGAACTGACAGAAGAAAAATGGGTCCACACCAACCAGTTAAAAAGCTGTCATCCCAGACATGCTTTATGACTGATTGATGAGCCAAATGAAAGTCGAGCAGAAGAACCATCTGAAGGATGAAAAGGATGATAAATCGGATGGAAATATATATATGACGGAGTAATTTACTTCGTGCTATTGTACAAATGAAGAAAATAAAAAAATTAAACAAATTGTTTTGTGAAACGTAAATGTCATGTTATAACTGTAGGTTGTTGTTGGTGTAAATGCTATGTAAATCGTCCGGGGAAAAATGTGTGTAAAAAGTACTGAAACTCTTTTTCTATCTTTTATTAGAGAACTAACCTCCTTAAACTTTCAGCCTGGAGGTGAGACTGGAGTCTGGTGAGAACCCCAGGGACCTGGAAAGGAAGGAAGAAAGGGGGTGCCGTGCCACATCCTCCAACCCAAAGATTGAAGGGATGATGGAGTGTCCACTCCCAAAAGAAGGAAGAAAGGGGTGCCATGCCATACCATACCCCCAACCCAGAGAGGGAAGAGGAGACTAAAGTGCCCACTCCCAGATTAAGAAAATTACACCTAAGGAAATCCCACTCTGCCTTGCTCTTCCCCAACAAAGGGTGATGGAAGAACCGGTGGGGGAATGTGGGGTACCTTTAAAGGCCCCAAACAGTAGTCCCTTTCACATGAATAGCCAGATTTTAAACACTGAAAAAAAACGACCTGGCATTCGGTTTTGTTTTTCAAGTAAAGTTAGAGCCATGTGGAAAAGTGCCTACTTGTCATTACCAATGGACAAGCAGCATTTTAATTTACAAAAGGAGAAGGAATCAAAGATCCCTGTCACATGAAAAACAGGATTTTTAAACATTGAAAACAAAAGCGGCCTGCACATGTGTGTCCAAATAAAAACGGCTTTAAAAAGAAAAAGCAAAAGTGGAAAAAATATCACTGCTCACAGAAAATGTCAGGAAAAAAAAAACATGTGTGGGTTGACAAAAGCAATGCATATTATGTTTCATCTACAAAACTCCAGTGACATTTGAAGAGCCACTTTGTCTTCATGGAAAATGTCAGCCCAAGGCAAACTTTGTTTCTGGCTGTGGTCAAAACTTCACAAAGGAAATGTCCCACTTCCAGCCTGGATGTCACATCTCCCATGTAATGACCCCCCATAATAAAATTTCCTGCTGAAGGTGTTGAAAGCCCAGTGTTCTCCAAACCTACTAGTTCTGAAAGCAGAGATTTCAAGGAAAGTCATCCTTAGCTGGAGCATGACTAAAAAGTGTGAAAACTGGGGGCTGCAACTTCAAAGAGCAAACTACCAACTTCAGAGAGACTCATACAAAACCTCTGGTCACAGGCTGGCCCAGGGAGACAGATGATGTGCTGTATGAAGCAGAGCTCCCATTTGCTCAACATACAGATGTACAATTAATTTAAAAGGACTATTCTCATTTAGGTTTTTTTGGCTGACATCGTAAGGCGGATTGATTTCATTTTTGTACCATTTTGTATGTCATTTCTAGGTGATTTGGGGGATACAAAATGCATCTACCTTTGATTCTGGGAACTGTAATGGCCAGTTAGACTAGGTTTCTGGCTGATCTGAACATGTTCCAAATGTGAGAGTGGGTGAGGGGTTGGAAAATGAAATTAGGGATATGCTTAATAACTTACTTATTCATAACTGGTGTACTTTTTATGGAAACTGCAGAAATGTTCCACATGGCCATGCAACATCATACAGATTTGGTGGTCGGCTTATCTAATTCTCCATGATTAGCTAAAACAGAAAATATGTTTAGCATGGCACTTGCTAGTAAAATTATGAAGGTGTGATACATAACTAGTTTTTGCCAAAAAGTTGAAACGAGAAGAAATGGGCGGTCAAAAATGGGAATTGCCATATGGTGCTTCAGACCCCTCAACCAATCCTGACTTGGAGGCGGGGTTAGGAGGAGAGAGTCGGTAACTGTTGAATCCTAGTGGCAGGAATTATTGCAGGGTACTTCCCCAAGTTTGTAAAATTGATGATGTCATTGTTGCTCTATTAGGGGGACTGCACTAAGACAGGGGACAGACAAAAACCGGGGAGACAGAAAAGGGAGAAAGACAGGAGGACAGAGAGAAGAGACAGACCATCAGGCGGGCTGCTGCAACTTACCATCTGACAGTTGTATGAGACACCAGATGAGATTTCTGAGAGTGCATTTGGGTGGAGCTGTCTATTTCTAGGAAGGCCTTAAAGCTGACTGGGTGCTGTGGTGGAGAGCGGGAGGCTATCTTTGAGAGTGGAGTGACCAGACCCCTGCCCTATCTTTCCAGAGTGTCCGAGAAGCAGCTGGCTTTCCTGAAGCTTAAACAGAGCCTTGCTATGTAAGTAGAACTAAGCCCTGGAAAACCAAAAGTTGGGGAAATCTGCTTGCCTTGAATGCTTTCCCTTTATAGTCGGTCGGGGGCGGGGGGCAAAACTGTGCAGATACTTAGCCTATGTAACCAAAACTATTAATTTAATTCATTCCCCATTTGGCACAACACTACGGGGTGAAGTTTGTTAAAATTCAAAATTAACAAAGCTCACTTCCCGGTGTGCGCTGAAAACTATAGCCTATAATTTAATTGGGTAATCCTTGTTGTCCAGCTGACCTCGACTTCTTTAAGGAAGAGGGATGTCTTTGTTTTTAAAAGCGGTCCAACCTTTTTATCCAGCTTCCCCAACACAGGCCTTTCAGTAAGGGGTTCTGAAATCCAAAATTCCCCAAAGCATTCCGATTTTTCTGTCTGACTTCCCAACATAGACCAAAGCAAGAGGGGGGTCTGAAAAAGCAATAAATCGCCCTGTGTTTGTAATTATTTTGTGAATTGCAATTTACAGAAATGGAAGAATTTGGTCTGTGTTCTTTTTAACTCACTTTTGTGATTTATTTATGCTGCGAGAAGTTGATTGTGCTGTGCCATGGATAAAGTGGTGTTTTCGAAGTTTTTGTGCTGATTTCTTTTACTGCTAATTTAAATAAATACCAATATATTTCCCATACATCGGCCTGGTTCTTTGGTCATTGTTAGCTCAGCGGTGAGGGATCCAAGGGGCATCATATGTGTCTGAGATGGGGCTAAAAAAGAATCTGCTTAATAGTTTGTTGCATAACCACTTGAGAGGGGAGGGTAGGAACTCCCCGTGTTGAGAGTGGCTTCTATTTTTCATTAAATGTCTTTATTGGGTTTACAATACAAACAATGAACATCAAGACCCTGCACCAGTCGTCATAAACCAAATCTCCCTGAACCCTTCCTCCCTCTACTTCTCCCACCTCTTCCCGTGTCCTATCAAGCGGTCGGCTGTGTTGTCTGAGGTTACAAGTCTGATTGTTGTGCAGCAACTGATGGTGTTGTCCCAGTCTCTGGTGGTGCATTTTGGCTTTGTGTTGGGGATGGATTCTGTGGTAGCATTTCTTCTTCTGTTGTCATTAGATATGATATGTACAGGCCCCAGATGTCTCGGGGACGAGCGTGGAGAGGTAATGTCCTAATGTTGCTGGACTCAACGTCTTGATAGTATGTGACGTCTCGTAGCCATTGCTGTAGATTCGGTGGTGGTCCTCTCCCCCAGTTGCATGCTATTCGTCTGTGTGCTAGGACAAGCAGCAGGTTTGCCAATTTCCTGGCGTGTTCGGGTAGTTGGTTGGTTAGGCTCAGCAAGGTCAACATTGGGTCGAGGCTCAGTTATACCCTGATTATTGCTGATATTTTCTCTAGTACAGAATTCCAAAACGCTGCTCTCGGGGCATGAACATGCGAGATGGACGAAGTCTGCTTCTAGGTAGCCACAGCGGGTGCATGTGGCGGATATTGTTTCTCTCTGGGCATGTAATTTTGCTGGGGTGTAGTATACTTAGTGGACGTTGTTAAAGTGTATCTGTTTGTATCTCGTAATTATTGCAACTTTTTTAGTAAGTCTTCGTATATGTGTCCAATCCTCTTCAGATATCTTAGTATTTAGGGGTCTTTCCCATCTTCTTCTGGAGTTTGGGCAGCGTGTTTTTTTTCCGGCCAGTAGGGCCTTATAGATGTTTGCTACTAGCTGGCCTTCACCTTGGGCTTGTATTGCGCCATGTAGCAGTGGCCAAGTTGGGGATTGGAGTGGAAAGGTAGGGATCACGGTCTGCAGGGTGTGCCGGATCCTGTAGTAGATAAAGGTATCGAAGGCGTTGTTACAGCCTTTCTCACGAGCTTGTTACATGGACAGGAATGGACAGGAATGTTCCATCTGGAATGAGGTCACTTAGTGTGTTCATTTGTAGTTTTTTAGTCCATTGCTGGAATACTTTTTCCGATGTGATTGGATTTACCGGTATGCTTCTCACTGGGAGGAGAGGGGAATATTTGGTTTGGATTCCACTGCTTTTGCTATTCTTTTTCCAGATTGCGTATGTCGTGTACATGGTGTTCATTGGTGTTGAAGGTAGTTGTTGGTCAAAGGTGATCGCTCGGTGGAGATGGGGGGTTGCCAAGGCTCTCTCGATCTGTACGTGGGGTCGGATGAATTGTACAGCGTACCAGTGGCTGAGGTATTGTGCCTGTTCTGCCCAGTAGTAGCTCTCTATGTCCGGGAGGGCGAGTCCGCCCTGTGTTAACGTGGAGAATCATGGTGCTGTGGGCTACTCTAGCAACTTTGCCCACCCAGACTAGGTCAAGGATCATAGTCCTAATTCCATGTAGAAACCGCTGTGGCAATATTAGGGGGATGTTCGTGAAAAGATAGAGCAGTTTGGGGAGGATTACCATTTTGGTCAGGGATACTCTGCCCCAGAGTGTGAGCGGGAGCGTTTGCCATCTGTTCACTTTGGATTGTGTCTAGCGTGTTTTCATAGTTATCCTGCATAATGTCAAAGCTGGACCTGGACATTAAGATGCCTAGGTATCTAACTTTTGAATGTTGCCACTTGAAGCCGAAGTCGTCTGTGAATTCCTTAGTTGATTCAGTGAGATGGCAGATGATTGATTTTGAATTATTGATGTTTAACCCTGAGAAATTGCCGAATTTGAGCACTGCTCGCATCACCGGGTTCAGATTTTCCCAAAGTTTGTGAAGAAAAAGTGCAACGTCGTCAGCGTACAGCGACACCACTAGTTTGTGCGGTCCTAAGCAAAGGCCTCTGTGCAGATGGTATAGCCTGAGTTCCAACGCTAAAGGTTCCATAATCAGGGCGAATAGCAATGCCGATAATGGGCAGCCTTGTCTTGTCCGTCTTCGCAAGTGTATTTCAGTAGAGCTTTTATTACAAAGGGTTATTTTGGACGTTGGTCGTTTTTACAGAAGGACGATCATTTGTATGAACCGTTTGCCGAGGCCTATCCCTTCCAGTACGGCGAAGATGAAGGGCCATTCGACAGAGTTTTTCAGCGTCTACTAAAACCGCCACTGCCTGAGTTTCTGGGTAGAGGGCTCCCATCACTCCAAACAGCCTTCTCAGGCCGAATGACGTATTTCTGCCCAGGACGAACCATACTTGGTCTGCCAATACCAGTGCGGGCATTAGTGGCATCAGCCTCCTGGTGAGGATTTTCACAAAGATTTTATTGTCTAGATTGATTAGTGATATGGGTCTGTAGGAGGCGCAGTATTCTTTTGGTTTGCCTGGTTTATAGAGGAGAATAATGTTCGCCATGTAGAGTGTTGGTGGTAGCTGGTCTTTTTCTATGGCTTCCTCGTATACTTGTAGCAGGAGTGGGGCTAGGAGGTCTGCGAAGAATTTGTAGAATTTGCCTGTTAGGCCGTCTGGGCCAGGAGCTTTGGTGTTTTGTAGTTCTTTAATTGCTTCTAGGATATCTTCTTTGGTGATAGGTGCATTCAGGGGCTCCCGGAGTTCGGCGTTTGTCCAGTAGAGTTCTGTTGTGTTTAGAAATAAATGAAATGGTGATCTGTGGCAAAAAAGCGCTGTCCCACAAAGGTACAAGATTTGCTACAGTGTGTAAAGGTAAATCCAAAGGCACATTTATTGTCCATTCAATTCAAATAACCGGGCCCAAAAAGTTGCCAACTTTTTGAATTGAATGGACAATAAATGTGCCTTTGGATTTACGCACTGTAGCAAATCTTGTACTGTTGTGGGACAGCGCTTTTTTGCCACAGATTACCATTTCATTTATTTCATTCAATAGGGTTGGGTAACCCTTGATCTGACAGCTAAGCAGCAGTCCAAGGATCACCAAAAACCATATTCCTTATTATTTTTCCTGTGATTAGCACTCTGATACCAGGATACCCAAACACTACTATTGTGTTTAGATTAGATATTGCGCTATTTTGTTGGGATCCATGGTGTAGTGATAGTCATATAGGTTTTGGTAGAACTTGCGAAATGTTTCCACTATATTTTCTTCGGAGTATAGCCTGATTGGTCGAAGACCGATTCGACTGTCGTGGGCCTCCTCTCCGCCGTGACTAGTCTGGCCAGGAGTGCTCTGGGTGTCTGTCCCTCGCCGTATTGACAAATCTTGTGGTGCCTCGCTAGGAACTTAACTTCTCTCTCTGCTGCTGCTCTGAAGGATTCCAGTTCTAGTTTGAGTGCTGCCAGTGTGCTGGGGTTATTTGCGGACAATAGAGTCTGTTCGAGCGTTTTTAGATGACTCTCGCTTACCGACAATTCTCTTCATATCAACTTTAAGATCCCGTTTTCCTTTGCCAGGCTCACTCCTCTGATGAAGCACTTTAGTGTTTTCCAGAGTGTACCAGCTGATGTCACAGTGCCTTGGTTTGTTTCGAGAAAGGTCGTCAATTAAGTTTGTAGTTTGTCGGCGAAAATCTGGTCCACTAGGGATCCGTTTTTTGAACCTCCATTGGGGTCTAGTGGTGCTACTTCGGGATGTAATACACTCAAGTGTGACTGATGAGTGGTCCAAAAGTGATTTGGGTAGGATCTGGCAGTCACACCAGTGGAGTCTGCTGTGTGCTGATACACAAATGTAATCTAGTCTCGAACTGGATTTGTGGACCCAGGAGTAGAAAGTGTATTCTTGGGAATCGCAGTGTTTGCTTCTCCAGATGTCTCTGAGATTGTAGGCTTTGCATATTTCTATGATTTGTAGACTCGCCTTGGAGGGTGAGGATGTTGTTCGGTGTGATTTGTCTTTGCGTGGGTCAAGTGATGTGTTGAGGTTGCTGCCCCAAATTATTGTGGCTTCTCTGTTGGATTCGAGGTGTGTCTGGACCCAGTTGAAGTTGTTAGGGCTGTCTATATTGGGGCCGTAGGAGTTGATCAGGATAAGTTCTTCCCCATCGATAGTTCCATGGACCAGTAGTGTTCTGCCCTCAGAGTCCTTTTGGGTCTGTACCAACTTGAAGTTGGTTGTTTTGTTGATCAACACGGCCACGTCCATGGCGTAAGAGGAAAAAGAGGCAAAATATCTGTGGCAACCCCACTCTCTTGCCCAATGGTTTTCTGAGGCAGGGCGTAGGTGTGTCTCTGGGATGAAGTCCACATCGATTTTGTGGCGACGCAGGTATTGAGTTATTTTCCTCATTTTGGTTGGCTGGTTGTTGTTACGCTCACCTGGACCCCACAGGGGTGTCGATCGGACCCGGACAGCTGCGGTCTCCGTCAATGTGATGCGTAGTGCAGAGATGACTGTCTGGACTGGCCCTCCTAGTCTTGTCTGCTGGACCCGAAGAAGTATTTTCCTGCAAGTGGAGACGGGGATTAGCCACCTGTGGGTTTTAGTGATGGCCTCCCAACTGTTCTCGCTCTCCCCCACTAATCACCTCCGATATCCCCTTAGTAACCTCACCTTATGTTTGTAAAAGATGAGCTCTCCATCCTGCCTGTCTTGCAGGGGCGCATAGATACCAGTTACTTCACTGGTTTGAAGGCGTTGGGAGAGTTCCGGTAAGCATTGACTCTGAAGTCCCACGCGGGATTGGTAAGTATCAAGTTCAAAGAGTTCAATGTGCCCGATGTTCACTCTTGTCCCCTTCCTTCCTTAAGTTGCAACTGAGTTCGTGAGAAGAAGGTCTCGTAGCTGCTGCTGGCGTTCAGGTAAGAGTCTGTGTTACCCAACGCTGTCCGGTAACTATTGCATGCGTTAACGTGTTGTTTTTCTCCCTCTTTACAGATGCAGCATATGAAGATATGGAGAATAATACCGCTGGTGGTAAATCAGGTAAGTCTATGGTGGTAAGAGGTATTTGTTGATTCCCTTGGCTCACCTTGTTATTCTATTGCCCCTAGCTGCCGGAGTACGGCGAAGAAATGATGGAGACAGTGCCAGATCTTAAGATGCTGTGAGAACTGGTGAGTATGGCGCCTTGCTGGAGCAGGCGAAGCGACGCGTGCAGGACTGATGTACTTTCCAGGTCGGGAGATGAAATGGATCCGGAATCAGGTAAGGAATTTGAAATAAGTTTGTTTTCTAACCTTGTCTTTTTCTTCCTCTTTATTCTAGGAGCTCCGGATTCGAGGCGGGCGTGGCAGAAGACTGGATGCTGGCTGTAGGCACGCGGGCGTGGCAGAAGACTGGATGCTGGCTGCAGGCACAGTGAGAGTCACGCTGCTGGATGCAGAATAACACGAAGCATGTGCTGCTGTTCGGGCGTGGTTTAAATAGCCTCCAAAGTAGTCCCAAGAAAGAAGTTCCCCAGGACCACACCCGAGTAAAAAATAGTCCCTGTAGTAAAATAGTCCCATCCAGGCCTCACGTTGGCTTGATTTATTTGCAGCATGGTCTGCATGAGGTAAGTAATGTCTATGAGCCTGGCGCCTATGGCGCCAGGACTGATTTTATTATGAGCCTGGTGCCTACGGCGCCAGGACCGAACCCAGACAGCCCCTAGCTGGGGCTGCTGGGGTTTTTGTAAATGTCTGGATGCCTGCTCCCGGGGCTGATGGGCTTGATCCGGATGCCCGGGGGTAGGCATCATGACAGCACTCCTCCCCAAGGCCCCTCCTAAAGTTGTTCTTCCCCCTGGCCCTGGTTTGTCTGGGAAGTTCCGATGGAATTTCTTCACCAACTGAGGTGCATGAACGTGGTTACTAGCCTCCCATGACCTTTCCTGTGGTCCATAACCTTTCCAGTCGATTAAATAAAAAAGTCTTGATTTAACCAACTTAGAGTCCAGGATATTATTTACCTCGAATTCAGGTTCTCCATCTATTAGGATGGGGTCAGGTGGTTTGACAAGTCTTGTCCCGGGTTGAACTGGTTTCAGAAGTGAAACATGAAAGACAGGATGTATCCACATATTAGAGGGTAATTACAACTTGACGGCCACCGGGTTGATAATGGCCTTAATAGTGTAAGGTCCCAAATACCTAGGATTAAAAGTCTGAGTTCCTTTTAGAGGTATTTGTTTTGTAGCCAGCCAAACTTGATCCCCAATGTGATATCGTGGAGCATCGCTTCTATGTTGATCAGCATTTTTGTTATATTTCTCTTTCGCTTGTTTCAAATGTTCTGTTGCCTCCTTAAAGGCTTGTGTAATAGTAAAGTGTAAATGACTAACTGCAGGCATTTCTAAGTTCTGAGGCGAATCAAGTTCTGAGGTTCGAGGGTGATGTCCGTATATGGTATAGAAGGCGCTTTGTCCGGTTCCAGAATGTACTGAGTTATTGTATGCATATTCGGAAATCCATAAAATATCCTTCCAATTGCTTTCGGTCTGGTGCAGCATGCAACCTAGGTACTGTTCAAGGGTCTGGTTGGTCCTCTCCGTCTGACCATCGGTCTGGGGATGGTGACTGGTTGATAACCTCACGTCGATTTGCGCCAGTTGACAACATTTCTTCCAAAATTGTGAAATGAATTGACTGCCTCGGTCAGAGACCAATACGGAAGGAAATCCGTGTATTTGAACAATGTTTTCGAGGAACTCCTTGGCCAAAATTGAAGCGGAAGGTAATCCTTTTAAAGGAATAAAGTGGGCCATCTTGGAAAAAAAGATCCACAATAACTAGGATGGTGTTAAATCCATTACATGGAGGTAGATCTGTAATAAAGTCTAAAGACAAGGTGTGCCATGGTGTAGGTGGAATATCCAAAGGTTGTAAAAGGCAAGCGGGCTTTTTCTTCTGGCTTTTGTTTTGGGCGCAAATGCCACAAGACATCACAAATGACTTTACGTCTTTTTGCCAAGTGGGCCACCAGAACTGTCTCTTAATTTTCGCTTCAGTTTTTGCGATACCTGGGTGCCCTTCCATCAGGGTGTCATGGTAATTGGAGATGACTAGTTCTTGTATTTCCTTGTGTATTTCCTTGTGTGGTAGAAATAGTCGTCCTTGATAGTAAGGTAGGTCATTGACGACTGAGTAGCCCGGCCTTTCTTTACCCAGTCCTGCAGGGTTGCTGGATCGAAGAGTTGCTGGATTTTTGAATGAATATCTTCTAGTGTCTGTAGAGTAGTTATGCCAAGAATTCTTTGCTCAGGAATTATTGGCACCGGTTCCGGGTTTGCATATGCTTCTCCCATCCCTATTCGGGATAAGGCATCTGCTTTGCCATTTTTGCGGCCTGGTCGATAAGTGATCACAAAATCGAATTTGGCAAAGAACAATGCCCATCGAAGTTGTCGCGATGATTGGGCTTTGGCTGTTTTTAAATACTGCAGGTTCCAGTGATCAGTGATTACGGTAATGGTATGCCTGGCACCAAGAAGGTAGTGGCGCCAAGCCTTAAAGGCGGATTTGATAGCTAATAGCTCTTTATCGGTAATCGCATAGTTTAACTCGGGTGCTGAGAACTTTCTGGACCAAAACGCTACTGGGTGAAGTTGACCGGTTTCAGGATCCTTCTGGGACAGGACAGCTCCCATGTCTAAACTGGATGCATCAGTTTCTACTATGTATGGAAGCTCAGGGCGTGGATGCTTTAAGACAGGTGCTGATGTGAATTTCGCTTTCAGCCCTTGGAAGGCCTTTTTAGCCTCTTCGGTCCACAAGAAGCGTTTGTTTTTTCGCAAAAGTGCTGTGATTGGATGTACAACATGGGAGAAGTCCGGAATGAATCTGCGGTAGAAACGAGCAAATCCGAGCATGCTTTGTACCCCTTTGACTGAACTGGGTGATGGCCACTTGAGAATTGCGTCCACCTTTCGAGAGTCCATTCGGACTCCCTTTGGAGTCAGGATAAATCCAAGAAATTCAACTTCCGTAGCACGAAAAACAAATTTTTCCAATTTTGCATATAACTTGTGCTGGCGTAGTTTCTCAAGGACTGCACGCACGTGCTTAACATGGTCTGATTCTGAGGAGGAGTACACTAGAATATCATCTATGTATACGACGACACAGACGTCAATGAGTTCACGAAGGACATCTTTCATAAAATACTAGAAGGCTGCTGGTGCATTGCACAACCCGAAGGGCATCACCTGATATTCGAATAATCCGTACTTGGCGCGAAAGGCAGTCTTCCATTCGTCGCCTTTCTTGACACGTACCAGATGATATGCCCCTCGGAGATCTAACTTAGTGTAGATACAAGCATCCTTTACTTGGTCTAGTAATTCGGGGATCAGAGGCAATGGGTATCGGTTTTTTACCGTAATATGATTTAATGCGCGGTAATCTATGCACGTTCTAAGGTCACCTTTCTTTTTTGGCACGAAGAATAAAGCTGAGGATGCAGGAGACTTGGAAGGACGAATAAAGCCATTAGCAAGGTATTGGTCCAAGTATTGCCGTAGGTGAAGATTTTCAGGTTCCGTGAGGGCGTAGATTCTACTGCATGGGGGTTGTGCACCGGGTAGGAGGTCGATTTGACAATCGTATGATCTGTGAGGAGGTAATGTATTGGCCTATTCTTTTTGAAAAACATCCTGAAATTCTTGGTATTCCTGAGGTAACTGCACGATTGGGTTAACGACTGTAGCCAGGCCTTTGTTCAAAGTTTTCTCCGGGTAACAGGTGTGTGCACAATCCGGGAAGGTTATTCTCTTCTCTCGCCATTCTATACAAGGATTGTGTTTCCAACCATGGCATCCCCAGTATTATCTGGAACTGTGGGGCTTTGATTAGATCAAACACAATAGTAACTCGATGCCCATCTTGACTCAACAGTGTCATCTCTGTAGTGTAATGAGTTACAGGCCCGAGGCAATCTCAGTTCCATCAACTGTGGTGATGACATCCGAAGTGGTCTTTTTTGCAAAGAGGTAGATTCATCCTTGACACCAATTCGTGGTCCATATAGTTTCCTACGGCCCGCTATCTATGTATGCCCTTATTGCGTGCATACGTGATGGCTGCCTGGGATCAAGTAGGACCATTGGGATGATCAGATGCGAGGTCTGAGTGTCCTTCTTTAAGCTCGGCAAGCGGACCTCTAAGCTTGTCGGGCGTGGTCGTTTCCCGAATCAGGCTCTATGTGGCTTTTATCAGCAACTCCTACCACCTTCTTGGGTGGTTTTGTAGGGCAATCTCGTAGAAAATGTCCTGAGGTTCCACAGTACAGACACAACTGCATCTGTTGTCTTCTTTCTCTTTCCTTTTGAGTTAAGGGTCCTTTAACCCCCCCGATCTGCGTAGGTTCAGATGCATCTGTTCCTTTGGTAGCAACGTTGTATTTAACCAATACCCGATTCTCGAATTTAGCTCGATCAGTCTTTCGGTTCTGAAGTCGGTGGTCTAGCTGGACCACTAAGTCTATAAATTCTGTGCAATCCTGAGGTGGGTTCACAACTTGAGCCAAGACGTCTTTGAGTTCTCCCCGAAGTCCACGATGAAACAATGTAATTCGTTTTTTCCTCCAGCCACCCGGTTTCCACCACCAACCTATTGAAGGTTGCAATATAGGTTAGCAGATCCTGGTTACCCTGTCGTAAGGATAAAAGTTAGTTGTCCAGGGCTTGACCCTGTGAGTGTCTGGCGAATAGTTTTTCCATGCTCCTTTGAAAATCCCGGAGAAGAGGATCATCCTGGTTGACTAACGGAATGGACCAATCCACTGCGCTGCCACTAAGATATGACAATACAAAGGCTACTTTGGCTTGGTCATTTGGAAAGGCTCCCGGTCTGCATAAAAAGTGCAAGCGGCATTGGTTCATAAACACGGCGAACCTTTTGGGGTCCCCAGCAAACCGTTCGGGTGGAGCTAACGGAATATTTCCTGGTAAAACCACTTGCACAGGATTGCTTGATGAAACGGGGATTGGGTTTCACCCATATCCAGGTAGGGGCGTTTGCCCAGCTTGGTTTTGCAGTAGTTGCGAAGCCAGATCATCAGTGCGCTCCTTTGAGACAATCAGTTCTCTCCTGAGGGCATTAGCCTCTTGGCGAGCGGCATGTACTTCCGCCCTAAGTTCCCCCAATAATTGGGCCAGTTGGTCGGTTTCCGAGGTTTCCATAACACCCGGGTGGGTATTTTTTGAAAGGCTTCGTGCTCTGTTACGCTCACCTGGACCCCACAGGGGTGTCGATCTGACCCGGACAGCTGCGGCCTCCGTCAACGTGATGCGTGGTGCAGAGATGACTGTCTGGACTGGCCCGCCTAGTCTTGTCTGCTGGACCCGAAGAAGTATTTTCCTACAAATGGAGACAGGGATTAGCCACCTGTGGGTTTTAATGATGGCATCCCAACTGTTCTCGCTCTCCCCCACTAATCACCTCCGATATCCCCTTAGTAACCTCACCTTATGTTTGTAAAAGATGAGCTCTCCATCCAGCGTGTCTTGCAGGTGCGCGTAGATACCAGTTACTTCACTGGTTTGAAGGCGTTGGGAGATCCGGTAAGCATTGACTCTGAAGTCCCAGGCGGGATTGGTAAGTATCAAGTTCAAAGAGTTCAATGTGCCCGATGTTCACTCTTGTCCCCTTCCTTCCTTAAGTTGCAACTGAGTTTGTGGGAAGAAGGTCTCGTAGCTGCTGCTGGCGTTCAGGTAAGAGTCTGTGTTACCCAATGCTGTCCGGTAACTATTGCATGCGTTAACGTGTTTTTTCTCCCTCTTTACAGGTGCGGCATATGAAGATATGGAGAATAATACAGCCGGTGGTAAAGTAAATCAGGTAGGTCTATGGTGGTAAGAGGTATTTGTTGATTCCCTTGGCTCACCTTGTTATTCTTGTGCCCCTAGGTGCCGGAGTACGGCGAGGAAATGATGGAGACCATGCCGGATAGAAAGATGCTGTGAGAACTGGTGAGTATGGCGCCGTGCTGGAGCTGGCGAAGCGACGCATGCAGGACTGATGTACTTTCCAGGTCGGGAGATGAAATGGATCTGGAATCAGGTGAGGAATTTGAAATAAGTTTGTTTTCTAACCTTGTCCTTTTCTTCCTCTTTATTCTAGGAGCTCCGGATTCGAGGCGGGCGTGGCAGAAGACTGGATGGTGGTTGCAGGCACGGTGAGAGTCACGCTGCTGGATGCAGAATAACACGAAGCATGTGCTGCTGTTCGGGCGTGGTTTAAATAGCCTCCAAAGTAGTCCCAGGAAAGAAGTTCCCCAGGACAACACCCGAGTAAAAAATAGTCCCTGTAGTAAAATAGTCCCATCCAGGCCTCACGTTGGCTTGCATTTATTTGTAGCATGGTCTGTATGAGGTAAGTAATGTCTATGAGCCTGGCACCTATGGCACCAGGACTGATTTTTATTATGAGCCTGGTGCCTACGGTGCCAGGACCGAACCCAGACAGCCCCTAGCTGGGGCTGCTGGGGTTTTTGTAAATGTCTGGATGCCTGCTCCCGGGGCTGATGGGCTTGATCCGGATGCCCGGGGATAGGCATCATGACAGTTGTCTCCTTTCATTTTCTATGTAGCTAGTTTCAATGTGTCCGGGTCCCTTTCGTTGTTTTAGCTGCGTGGGTTTGAGTTGACTTACTTCATGGGTTTGGGTGGTCGTCCTTGGCCCTATATTGTTTTGGATTAGCCGACTTGGCGATTGACGTGGGGTTGTTGGCTTCAGTCGGGTGTGGGTGTAGGACGTCTTGGTTCTGATTGGTGCGTGTTTCAGATTACTAAGTCCTTTCAACTGGGAACTCTTTCCCCAACTTGAGTCCCATCTCCCCCCCTGCTGGGCAACCCCCATCCTGCCCGATGTGGACCCCTCCCCCTGTAATAGAACAAACAGTTCTGTGCTCGGGGCGCTAGTGCCCTCCAGGAACTGCTGATCCCGAAGTGTTTACAGAGATTGTGTGCTCATGCTTCTTTCTCAAGGTTTTAACATGGACAGAAGTGTGTCTGTTAGATTGTTTTCATGGTGGTTCGCTCCCGTTTCTCTCTCTTCTTTGTGGCTTAGGCAATTCTTGTAGTGGGCGGCATCCAATATTATCTAGGAAGGAGTTGGCTTCTTCGGGGGACAGAAAGAACTGTGTTTTTTCTGCATGGAGGATGCACAGTTTAGCCGGGAACAGCATTGAGTATTGTATTTGCCCCTCTCGTAGGCTGCATTTTACCCTTCTGAAGGCTCTGCGCAATGCTTGTACCGCTGGTGAGAAATCAGAGAAAATCTGGACTTTGTCTCCATCATATTGGATGTCGCCTTTATCTCTGGCCAACCTGAGTATTAGGTTGCGGTCTCTGAAATTTAGTAATTTAGCAATGATGGGACGGGGTGCCGCCCCCGGTATTCTGTTTGCCCTTACCATGACGAACAGCGGGGAGAAAGCACCGCTCCAAAAATGTCTCTGCAAATCCGTTCTATGAAATCTTCCATCTTTGATTGGGCTTGTTGTTCTCTTACCCCCACCAGCGTGATGTTATTTCGACGGCTGCGCCCTTCCAAATCTTTGTTTTTAGCTACTATTTACTTCATCTGGCGCTCTAATGACGTTACATTGGTCGACAGGAATGTGGTGTTGTCCTCCAAGAAAAAAGGGGGTTCAGTAGGTGCACTACCAAGTATTTGAATTGTAAGGTAAACTATCTACATGTGTAGTAATACAGATATTATTTTCAGGTGCAGGGGAGGAAAAGTGATCCTGGCACAGAATCACTATAACGTGAAAGTAGAGAGAGAAACGAGGATCCAAAGGTAGGAGCCCTCCCGTCCCCTGCACTCTTTTCAAAATCCATCAACTGATGGTTCAACAATGTAGATAAAATTTCAGCTTAATCATTACATTATCTTTAAATTGCATGAATAATGAGATAAATCACTTATATTTTTTAGTAAGAAAAAACCAAAGAGATTTTAATTTGTAGTAAAACATAAGTTCACACTTAGATTTTGAACCGAAGAGAGCCAAGATAGCTGTCAACAAAATAAGAAAATGGTGGTCCGTGTATACAATTAAGTAATGGCTGACGCGTTTCGGGAAGAATATCCCTTCTTCTTGAGCCAAGCAGGTTTTAACATCTTGAATCTTCCACTTTCTTTCGCTGGTCCAACTCCTGCGTCCCAACCAGTAAACGTGAACTTTAATGAAAATCCTTCAACTCTTAGCTCCCCGAAGGCTTGTTGTCTGCATTGGTACCGTATATTCTCTGTAATCGTGCCTGGTTTTGTCCATTTGTTTTTAAATGCAATGTATTTTCGAGAGGAAAAAAAATACACCATGTTTGTCGAGGCAGTGTTGTATTTGGTCTTCTTTGGATGAGAGGGTATCGATTTTAGAATCAAGGTTGCCTATGCCTGCCTTGAGGTTGAGAAGGATTTCTTGTATATCGAGGGTTGGTGGGTATGCTGTCTCGTTGTCCTGTTCCATTTCTGGTGTTAGGGCGGGTTCCTGGTTTGGTTGTTTGAGGTGTTTTGCTATGGCCCCTGCCTCGAAAGTCAGCTTACGTTGTGACTTATCCGTCTTGCCCATCTTGGGGGTCTCGTTCTCACGATGATGTGTTAGGCAGTAGGGAGGCAGAAAGATTTTCTAGTGGCAGGTCGGGTGTTCCCTGAATTGGGTTGTCCAGTGGTTGAGGGATGTTGCTGGGGATTTGGGCTGAGTCTCACAGCTCTGGCACTGTATTTCTTGAGGGTAGCTGGGATTCTACGTGCCAGGGAGGACAAGTTCTGGTGGTTGGCCCTTTTGAAGGTCCAGCGAGTGTATTGATGGATGGTGTGCGGTCAGGCTGTGGGAGGGGCCCACGTGGAGCGATGGGTGTCCTGTCCGTGGTTTGGCCGGGTTGAGATTTGTTAAGATCTCCGGGGATCTCTGGTCTGTAAGTTGGTTGTAAGGGGGGTTTCAATTGTCTGTTGTCATCACGCTCTGTCGGTGATGTCCGTTTTTATTTCTGTAGACACCTTCCTGTATTGGGTGCCTTGAATTATGATGCATGGTGATTCTGCCTGGGCCGGCTTTAACCCATGGAAAGTGTCTGTGAGATCAGGCGGGGCTTCCACTGTGGAAGCGGAGTGTTGTCCTGGCTTGTACGGTGTATTTTATCTGTAGAGGTCTCTGGCCGTTCCAGGGGTGGCACGTGGGTAATTGCTGGTGGTGTTTGATGGTGTCACCCCTTCTCTCTGCTGGTCTCCTGTTTATGCAGGCATGGCGTGTGTAGGTGAGGGGGGATTATGGCCAACTCTTGACCCCAGGTTTGGCTCTTTACTCTGGCCTGCGGTGCAGGGCACGGTGGGGAGCGTGTTGGGGGGGCTCCAGATTGCTTGCCCCGGAGGTCTGGAGGCTCCTGGCTCGCTGTGGTGGTCAGCTGTGGTGGTCTTGTGGGCAGGGGGGTGGCCGGGCCAGGGGCGTCAGGCTCGATGACTGCTGGAGCGGGCTGCTCAGCTGCCCGGGCCTCCTCCACCCGTGCATGCTGCTGGCCCTGGGGAGTGTTTCAGAACAGGACAGGGGAGGCTGGATGAGGCGCCGCTCCTACCTGGTGCTTGGTACGTTGCGTCTCCGGGCCGTGGTGGATACTGCGTCCCCGTTACTTCTCTGATGCCGTGTAGCGTTGGAGGGCGGACGATGTACAGCAACGCCCCGTGCTGCTCTCCACCTGGGGGTCTTAGCTTGTTCGCCTGTTCGGACGGGCTCCTTACTGCCTCCGCCGCGCCTGTTGTCACAGGCTCGTAGAGTGCTGCATAGTTCTTTCCGTGTGCTGGTCTGTTGGCGGCTCACTCCTCTGCCTCATGGGACGCTTGAGATGTGGTTCGGGCACTGCTCTTGTGGTGCGTGGAGCGTCGCCGGGGGGGCCACAGTCAAAAAGGCCTGCTGGTATGGGCACGCCTGGTGCCCGGCTCTAGCGTCACTGCCGCTCAATCTGCTGTTGGGATGCAGCCCTTCCCCCACCCCCTGCTGCGCTGGTTGAGGTGATGGCGGGCGGCGCTGCACACGGAGTCCAGCTTTGTGGTTTCCATTCTGGTGCCTGACTGGGGCAAACATTTTTTTAAGGCAGTGCAGAACGCACGCCTTAATTTTGCTTTAGAGCCATCTCTAGGTTTTGGGTCCACGGTGTGCTCAGCACCACAGGGACCCTCTGCTACAGTAGTGACTACATGATCAAATCTGCTCTTGGATTGTCTTCTTATTGTTTTGTAGACCTCACAGTCCACTTCAGCCTTCTTTTCCTGGTTTGGAAGGCCTTTCCGAACTTTCAGTGCAACATGTGCATTATATATTGAAGTGCTGGCTTCAGTGACCGAAGGCAGACAAAGAAAGCAATGTGCAGTGTCTGTTTTTTTTTGTATTGGGAAATTATTTTTCCCTGTGGCGGAGTCCCCCACTGGCAGCGATTACAGCTATTATTGATAGTTTTTTTCCGAATAGACAATTTGCTCACTGTGACAAAACCTGCCAGAGAACATCCGAGGGTGGCTTGCGGGGGAGCTAGAGGAATTCAAAGGGTTTGATAGACTGTTAAATTCCTCGCACTTCTTAGAACTGGTTCAAAAATGTCTTGTTTTGCTCGACAAAGACAGATACAGATGTCTAAGTTTGCCATCATAATAGGGTAATCTTTCCGAGTAGTCTCCTGCAAACCGTTCTCAATGTCCTAGCGAGCACTTGGATCTCAGTACGCCATTGTGGAAAGTCGTTCATTCTCTGAGTGCATATCAATGCGTGACCTTCTCTTTACATTTTGATCGCATTCAAAACTATTACACGAAATAAATTACTGCACAGACATTCCGGGGGAAACGCTTGCTCAATATTGGTCAGGCAATGGCCTGATTTTTTGCTAGAGCCTGCCTGGGGCTTCATGATTGATATTTATAAAATGCATCCATACATTAAATGCAGTGAGCCACAGTGAAAGTAAATTTTGCATTTGCAGTCCTTTGTCCTTCAAATATAATGTATTGAAGAGATAATGATAACGAGTCGTTAGTCTTGGTTAAAGGCCATTGCCTTACTCTCTGGCATTTTAATAGCCACTCAAGATGTAGTTATTAGTGAGTACCAGTAGTTTTCTTTTTCTGTTTTTAAAACAGTCTGTTTTTCTGCTTTCCATATCCAGCCTTTTCAAAAAAATGTAGACGCGAAAGGCTTGAAGTTGGGCTGGGAATTCTACTCCATTTTAAATAGTTTGTTAGAACACCCTTCACCTACTCTTTTAATGCTTGCTTTTTAAACCGCAAATAGAATGGCATATACCTGGAGTCTGCTTTCCTGAGTCAGGGGGTCCCAAGAAAAGTTGCACAACATAAAATATACTGTTAAATTATGCAATGACAAAGTCGTGCTGGTCGTGTTGTGCCCAACAGGTATTTACTGTTGGATTGAGCCTTGTCTAATGATTTGATGTATTTGTGGGACGCCTTCCTGTCCCCCCACCAGTGGAGAATATAAGGCAAAGAGTTGTTAGACAGACGTTGCCCGCCAAGTCTTTAGTGGTTAATAAAGATGGGTATTCTCAATTAGATAAATGAGGGCCCTGGCTTATAGGCACTAATCTTAAGTGAAATATGACCATATACCAGAAACAATGAAGGGAGTGTAGTCTTACGATAAGTCAGACTGCTGCATATTGAACACATTGCAGCTTTTAAGTACCATGTGTAGGATTCCCTGAATATTTATTTTTCATTTGTATAGCGCACACAAACCCTGAGGCATCTAGGCGCTGTGAAGGAGCCAGTTAAACTTAGTTCCACTCAATGGTCATGAATAGTAGGTACACAGGTATTCAGGTGCATAGACAGTTACATATATAAATAGCAAAGATTAGAATTGAATATCAGCAGCAGCAAACATGGTGAACAGGTTAGACAAATAGCCAAGCTTTGAGAGCTTTTCGGAAGGCTCGGTAGGATTCCTCATTTCTTAGCGCATGTGGGCGGGCGTTCCATTGCTTAGCTGCAATGGCTGGGAAGCTAGATCCTCCTGCTTTGGCACGTTTGTACTTAGGTTGCGAAAGTCTGTCGGTGTATGGGGTTCTGGTGGGCTAAATCAAATGCCGCAGAGAGGTTTAGGAGGATCAGTAAGGCAGGTTCCCCACATCCCTAATCTCATCAATTTGTTTTTTCAGGTCCATGAGTGCTGACTCCGTACCGTGGCCTGGGTAGAAGCCTAATTAACGGACTCCGAGGATGTGGTTTTATTTATTTTTATTTATTGCATTTAGTTACACGCCCAAACCCTATGGTGTCACGGCGTACATACATCTTTTACAGACACATTTTGGGTTACTTAAAGATTTGGTTAC